>NC_053208.1:10005000-11436250 GCF_905163445.1 Pararge aegeria
ATCGAGATCTCGAGAACAAAAATAATATCCCCTGACAAGAGTTATAATTAACGTGTCCTGTGTCCACCTGCTAAAGCACGGGAACATTGAAGATCAATTTTTCAATTGAATCGCAGCGAGCAAATCCCGCGTAGGTAAGTACCGATATTCCACAAGAAAAAGAACCTAACCCCAGGGCAGGTATGGGTTAAATGGGAGGTGTGGGGGGTATGGGAGAAATGACGTAAGACCTACAAAGACATTTATTACCTAAGAAGATGATACTAGTATGACAGAACCGTTTGCATCTAGTATCATATAAGTGGGTTACGAATTGAGATAACAATCATAATATAATTGCACGAGACAAAGGATTTCTGGTATTATCACAGTAAATTACATCAATATAATCGCAATACCTGATATGCAATATTGTAACAGCCACTTACGCTTTCTCTTAATTTTTTTATCCTGACGTTACAACTTTGTCTACTTTCGAGTAGGTGTCGGTACTTAACTACTTAAACTTTAAACGTACTAACTTGCACGTGTTAGATAAAATTGAAGGTTAAAAATGTAAGTTCGAGGTTTAGATAGTGACATCGTAATTTTACCTCTAGAGATACCATCACTCATGGAATAAAGGACTTAATGTTTTTTACGGCCGACTGGCGCAGTGGGCAGCGAGACCCTTCTTACTGAGACCATGGCCGTGGGTTCGATTCCCACAACTGGAAAATGTGTCTGATGAGCACGTATGCTTTTCAGTGTCTGGTGTTTATTTTTTATTATAAGTATTTATGTATAATATATATTATTCCTAGAAATATTCATCATTAATCGTAGTAACCATAAAACAAGTTACGCTTACTTTGAGGGCGATGTGTGTATTGTCATATTATATTTATATTCATTTTATTATAAAAAGGAAACATTTGTAAATTATGAATTAATCACGCACAAAAAATCTAATAAAAAGCGGACGAAGCTGCGGGAAGCAGCTAGTACTATATAGTAATTAAATCACAAACAAAATGCCGCAGAAGAACTTTCTAACCTTTCCAACAAAAACATAACCTGAACACACGGTGTTTTTGCTGAGCAACAGCTGAACCGATTTTGATGAAACTTTTACATGAAGGCAATGAACTTCGTAAGAAGCAGTTTGGGTACTAGACTTGGGTTTAATTTTTTAACATTTACAGTGGAGAGCGTGTAATGTAAAAATACTGAACCAATTTCACCGTATATTTAGTTAAACAGAAAGAGGAGTTTGACACAGAACTATGAACATGTGTACATGGAGTTTCAACAATCACTCCAGTTTAGTAGCGATTCCCGAACAGGCGTTCCCTGGAGTCACTTCCATCCATTTAGTTCTAAACGTTTACCATAAAATGGAAAAAGTTTGTTAGCTAGTAACAAGTAAGTTCCGCAGGTGTGAAGTGAGACGTGCGCGGGGCGTTTTCACTGATTTTAGACACAATGCACGGCTTGCAATAAAGGCCGAATGAGGGTTCTGTATGTTCTTAATTCTATGAAGTTTGAGTGTTATATGTTGTATTGTAAACGGAACAGACTTTTTTTGTGGCTAACATTTATTGTTCTTTAACCGTAGATAACTGATAATTAATATGCTTAATAACGAAGCTGCGATAGCTAAGAGGGTAGGGCTTTGACATTACTCTCGGGGGGCCGAGTTCGAATCCCAGCACCTCGAAACCTCTTTAATAAGTAACGTGCATTAAATATCACTTGCATGAACGGTGGAGGAAAACATCGTGAAGAAACCTGCATACCTGTGAGTTCTTTCTTCATAATGTTCTCAAAGGTGTATGGAGAAATGGTTAAGGTGTATGAGGAGGAGTTAAGGTTATTGCGGAGTTAACCCCTTCTCATTGTGGGAAGAGACCCTTGCCCAGTGTTCCGTTAATGGGTTGATATGATGATGATGATGAATATAATACATGGATAAACGGGAAAGAACATATTAATAATAATTACCTGGTTTCCATTCGCGTAACTGCTATTTTATGAAGCAGGGTTTTAGAAAAACTTACTTACTGGTGCCTCAAGCAGCCCTCCCGATAATCCCGTGAGGAATAGTGCACCATACAAGTGGCCAACGTTGGTAGAATAATGAAACAACAGCCAGGCGATGAAGAAGGGCACGTTTACCATCTGCATAGCACGCCGACGACCAACCGGTGTCGTGACCACGCCTGACAGAGCGCAGCCGACTGGGACGATGATCAAATTTATAGAACCTGTGGAACAGTGGGAAAAATAACTTAAGGGCGCGAATGATTTTTTTTTATTATTTTTATTCTCATCTGCACGGCTAGCGTGGGCAGGAGACAATTATATCCACTTCTAGCACAGCTTTATCAACTCTCAGAGCATTGGCGCACAAGTGGAAATAATATCCAAATAATATATATATATCATAATAAACGAACGGTAAACTTCTCCTATACCCTGTTCCCGTGCTTTAGCAGGTGGACACGTTAATTATATCTATTCGCGGGATATAATTTTTGTCTCCTGTCTAGGGGAGCTCTTAGGAGAGCAAAAATATATCCCCCGTTTATATCCTCTCATAAGGGGGTACAAAAGAAAGTGGGTAGTAAATACTTAACTATCGTTGTGACAAGTGACATTCTAAAAAATAATAGATTAATAAGCTGATAATGCATTTGAAGAAAATGTGACAGATTGACATACGGAGGTGATGATGACACTTGTTAGACACGGCAAACTAAAAAAAAGACCGTGAACCACTACCGTGAAAGCATCACCGCATGACCGACTGACTGTCACCGATTTTGGTGATTTGTTTTGTTTGGAAGAGAATACTTCCGCAGAGGTTCAATTTCAATTAATTTTTTCAGCTGTTACAAGAACTACGTATAAACACAATAAGCTAGCTAACAGCCAAGGTTTTATCTCGGAGTCGATAAATGTTCTACTTTTTAACAATTAAGTACCTAATTACTAATTATTATTTGATGGCGCAGTGCTCAGCGACACTGCTTTCTGGGACCAGGGCCGTGGGTTCTCGGTTCCCACAACTTGAAATGTTTGTGTGTTGCGTAGGTATGTGTGTATTTTATAAGTATTTATCTATATATCTATATTTATAAAAGAGAAAGTGTGTGGGTATGTTCCGTATAGGCTCCGAAACGGCTGGACCGATTTCAATGAAACTAGTAAATCGAAACTAGTAAAAGTACTTAATCCTGTAAAGTTTGGTGACGATCGGAGCACTCCTAATTTTGAACTGTCAAGCTGTCAAATACAGCTTTTATTTACTATGATGATATTCTATTGTTGGGTGTACATGGGTGTAGATAATGATCTTCACCAGCTCGAGAAGAGAATAGAAGAGAATGAATACGGAGAGAAATAAATGATTTAATCTATTATGAGACTTAAATTAAAAGTTTAATGATGTAAGTTTATTGTTTAAATAAAATAAAGCAAAATCTAGCCCGGCGAAGCGGGCTGGGTACGGGTCATAAAAATTACTACTGGGTTGCATAGCTAAATTATTGTTAGATATGTGGGTTTACAGTAGAAATTCACAGTACCACCCTCTTGGAGTTAGAGAAATACAGATGCCCACCTTTAACCAGAGGTTAGGCTAAGGTATACCCATACACAAAATAATTTTGTCTATGGTATAATATTTCAGTATTATTAAAGGGGGGCTTTTATATTTAATTTTTTCCATAGGTATCTAATTATCACAATATTCATTAGATTTATAAATAAAATAAAATTAAAGAGCCTACAAAGTATCATAGCATCTACTGGTGGTATAAGAATGAAATAAAATAACAATTAACTTACTTATCCAAGATATCTCCGAGGTTTTCAAGTGTAGGATTTCACCTTCGATGGGATTTTGTACGGCGGGGATGAGAATCGTCGGGAAGCCTAGTGTCATTCCATAGCCTGAAAAAAAAACTTTTTTAAAACCTTAAAAAAACATTCAGATATCTGACGCCGCGCGTTACTTTTTATTAATTGTAAACTAACTTAATAATAACAATAATAAATCTTTTATTTGAGAATAAAACAACACATAGGAATGACGGCCGATTGGCGCAGTGGGCAGCGACCCTGCTTCCTGAGTCCAAGGCCGTGGGTTCGATTCCCACAACTGGACAATATTTGTGTGATGAACATGAATGTTTTTCATTGTCTGGGTGTTTATCTGTATATTATAACTATTTATGTGTATTATATTCATAAACAAATATTCATCAGCTGTCACTGTACCCATAACACAAGCTACGCTTACTGTAGGGCTAGATGGCGATGTGTGTATTGTCGTACTATATTTATTTATTTATTTATTAGGAGAGGCCTCTAGTCCAGCAGTCGACTGTCACAAGCTATTCATGATGTTTATCTATTATATTACAATTTTCAAAGGGGAAAGATTTGTTTGTTGATTTGTAATCCATGAACTTTGCTGAATGGATTTTAATCATTATTTTACCTAATGGTGAACTATTTTATACAAAGGTAACATAGGCTATATACTAATATATAAGTATTTAATTTTAGACTGAAATAATGGTATTTGTAAACCAAGCGAGAAGAAAAACGTTCGTGATCTGTTTTCCAGAAATACTACGTTCTACAACAATAAGGGTGTTTAATAGATTTAAAAAGTCGTTTTTCTTATCAACAATAACTACAATGCACAGGTTTGCACACACAATGAGAAAGGTTTTAGACCTTAGTCCACTACGTTGGCCTAGTGGACATTGGCGGACTTCACACACCTTTGAAAACCTTATGGAGACCGTTGAAGCAAGTGATATTTTAATTGCTAACTTAGAAAAGTTAGAGGTGCTTGCTAGGATCGAACTCGGCCCAGCCACAGTGAAGCCCAAGTCCTTACCACTGGGCTATCAGCGTTTCTCATGGGCTATCAACAACCTTTAGTTAAGAACTGCAAGTAAGTATACAAAATATTTATCGAAAAATCTGCAACTAAGCTCATACTATTATTTCTAAGATACCGTAACACATTTTTTTATATGTATATTATTGAATTTTTAAATCACAATAGACGATTAATTGACGATTTATGATTACGCAGCCTTAGTGGAGCCTTACCTGTGAGTAAAAATGAGGTAAGTATCTAGACGTGTCGTTTACTTTCAAGTACCTACCTACATACGCATCATAAAGATCTACCCTTGCTTTATAAGTTACCCTTTACCTATTAAATTAGTACCTACCATCAGATAGGGAGATGGCTAAAAGAACCCTAGAAGAATTCTCCCTCTAGGGAAGCATAAATTTATAATTATATCATCATTATTACAACCGATGGACGTAGGTGTTTTGGAGGGATTTTCAAATGCCGCGGTTTATGTTTTATGTAAAAAGTGCAAGGGTATTTAACAAATTAAAAAAAATGTGCTACGTAGGTTATATTGTTGTGAAATTATAACGATTAATTTATTGCAATGGCGCTCTTCTCGGATTCTGAAATCCTCATCAGATTCACACTACTTAATTACCGTTGTTCATGTAATATCCCAAATGCGTATCAAATAAAAAACAAAACTAAAAATATTAAATTTATTGAAATCGATACAACTTAAAAATATAATACGTGGTACGAATTTAAGGATAAAATTATTTTGATGTTGATTAATTATGTTCCAAAATACCACAGAAATTCTTAAATTACTAGATTTATTTAATATATGTGAGAATAACGTAAACCTAAAAGTTTAAATCTGGAACCTCCAAAAATAAGTACCTAATAAAATGAACATAACGATTAAGATAATAATAAAATGAATGTTACCTAACAAGTCTTTTCAAATTAAAATAGGTACGTTTTTCTTTACCCATAAAAATTACGCGAATGAGTGCAATTATTCCATGATAAAAATAAATTGTAATTTTGTTTAACTACAATTTTAACCACTTTATTTTTGTCAATAATGTATTTGTTCCCCAAAATATTCATCGTTAGTATTCATGCACTTTTTCTTCCTGAAAATTACGGCTTGCTACGTTTTTTTTTTTTTCAAATCCTGTGTGAACCGTTTCTAAAGCATGTGCTAATTATCCGTCCTTACAACTAACTCTATGACCAACATATAGTTGATTGTTTGCTTACTTAGGACATGAAGGAAGGACAAACAAACAAACACAATTACCTATTGTTTATTTATTAAAATACCTGTTGGTAAGGATTGAAATTATACGGCGGCAGTGGGTGAAATATAGGGAAGAATAGCTGATAAAAGTTTTATAGAAAAGAAAATTTTATCTGATGTTGTACGCGGACGAAGTTGCGAGAAACCGCGAGTTCAATAAAAATCAGCTAAACATGATATGAACATTTTTGTCCACGAGCGGACGTTGGTAGGTATAACATAGGTAAGTAGGTAGGTTTACGTATTGCAGGTCTTTCGTTATACTTCAAGCTAAATCATAAGCTTGGTTTTACTTAAATCGGGTCCACGTATGGATATGTATATACACGGGCTGATATCGATATATTCTTAGAATCGAATTGCAACGCAGTTGTTATTTTAGTACTTCAATGTAGGTTGGATGGATATCGGATAGCTAGAAACCTTAATCATACTTCATAACAAGCATTAACCTTATTATGACTTACATACCAAAGAACAAAACATTGATAAAGTTTCTTTATCAATGTAACCAAACTCAAAATGCAAATATATCTACAATACAGACGTTGACTACTTCAAAGATTCAGTACAAACTGATATTTAACGATCTCCGTAACGCAGCGGTGTTAGTACTATGGTTATAAGTTCGGTTTCGATTCCCAGTAGGGGCAATTTGGAAATTTATTATTTCCGAATTTTCTCTGATCTAGGCTGGTGGTTGGCTTCGGCTGTGGCTAGTTACCACTCTACCGACAAACATGTACCGGAAAACGATATAGCGTGCAGAAACCCATAAGGGTTGTGGGTTTAATGCAACTGCCATACCTCTACCGGGTTTTCCCGTTACCATCTTAGACTCCATCTGACTGCACTCCATCTGAGATTGCAGTCAAGGGCTAACTTGTAGTGGAATAAAAAAACCCACAGTGTAAATAATTGCGTGTTTTTGGAGGACTTAGACAATTTAGATTTGCAATACTACATTTTGCTTTTATTTTGTTTAGATGTAGGTATTAATGATAAATTGGAAATAAATGAAGTAAATTATTGGATAATATACCTATTATTTACCACAATAGCCAGCGAGTGTTTACATACATACTTAGTGCAAATTATTGGAGCGGATGAACATATATATAATTATGTAGTATTACTGAAGTACATTTTTGAGGCCGCAGCACAACGCGGATGCCGTCCTATAGTTGATATTTTTTGCGGTGGAACACGATTTTGTAAAATTTTAATGGATTAAATTTATTATAGTACATGCGATCAAAGTTGACCGCACTGTCACGAGTGACTGCGCATATCGCTTTTTTGGTGATGAAATCAAACGCATTATAAAATCAATGAAAATATGCTACTTTTATAGTAATGTGCTTAACAGCCTATTTATGTAGAGATTTTGCCAATTTTAATAATGTGAGTGTCATTGGTTTCCTGTTATCTTAGCGAAGTATTCGTGGCTATGCGACCTCACGAAAAAGTACCATATTTCTGACTAAAACGTTGTCTGAATAGTAAAATGTTCTCGACGGAAAAAGTATCAAAGTTTCATCGCAACGAGTAACTTTGAAAATCGCTAATTTGCAGTAAGTTGAGGGATACCGGATGTTAGCGGCCATACACGCAATTGCTTGGACCTTCTGCTGACTACCGATCCAGACTAGTTTTACGCTGTCAGTTGCAGCACCATTAGGTACTTCCGACCACTGTTTCGTGAAATATGTATCAAATTTTTATCCTCCCATCTCTGATTCCACTGTTAAGAGGCGGGTGTAGAGATACAGGTCAGCAGATTGGGATGAGATGCGTCACTTATTTTGCATCTTATCCTTGGCGGCAGTTTTTCTAATGATGACCCATCGAGCTGCGAGAGCGCCATAACAGACGTGATGCGACAGGAAATGGAATTTTTTATACCATTCTCTGACATTTCATTGTATGGCAAAACTCCCCCATGGTACAACGCTGAATGTGCTGGTGCAGAGGCACGAAAACAGTCTGCGTTTGTAGCTTGGGCAGACGCTCGGGCTCAATATATCCGCCAAGTTTTACAAGAGGGTCAAAAGGTATCGCTTCACCCGCACTAATCGCATAAGGCGTAAGCTAGCTACGTATCCCAGTGGCAGTAAAGCTTTCTCGTCGCTTGCGAAGTCGGTCGAAGCGAACTTCTGTCGTTCTTCGCTGTCGCCGCTGCAGAAACCAAATCAAAATGTGAACCAGCATGGAATACTGTAGTCACCTGTGGGATGGCTCTGCCAAGTACCAGACTGAAGCCTTAAGACTCGGTGGATCGTCGCGCCAGAAGAATCATCGGCAACGAATCTCTTACTAAGGCGAAACTACACAGCTTGCAGCCCCGACGTAATGTGGCCTGCCTGGCGGTTTTTTACAGGATATACTTTGGCGAGTGTGCTAAGGAACTTCATAATTGGTTGTTCCTCCGGCACCATTCTTCCACAGAACAGCTTGACACCGTAACGGTGGCATCCTTATGTGGTTGACATACAGGCAAAACGCACGAAGCGCTTTTTATCTACGATTCTGATACGTACCGGTAAAGTTTGGAACGCTCTTCCGGCTTCGGTGTTTCCTGATTCATACAACTTGAATGCCTTCAAGGCAAGAGTGAATAGGCATTTTCTGGACAAGCGCGCCCCAACCTAGACCGCTTCACTGCTTTACATCAGGCACGATAGTTGTCAAGCGCAAGTCTATCTAGTATAAAAAATAATGTTTTTCATAATTACACATATCTATCTAGTATCTATCTAAATATATACTAGCTGTACCCTGCCACGCTTCGCTGTGGCACATTGTGATTGAATGGTTGAGAAAAATAGATAAAAACAATCCTTGATGCATAAATTTAAGCCCGATCTTTTTGAGTTTTTGAAGCGTACACAAACCAACATAACATTTATATATATATTAACATATATGAATACTATTTAGGTATATATTATTAAAGTTTACGATTATATTTTTTATAAATTCGCTGTCACTTTTCGGACGAATTTCGTTGTTATGTGATACTCACGTATCTCAAAATAATTACACAATACATATAAGCGTAATATAGCGAAGTACTTAACTACTTAAAATCGCACTTAAATAAAAAAGCTCTTACTTATCAGCAGTAGGTTCTTTATGCTTACGGCCACAAACTGTGGTAGGGCCGTCCGGAAATTCTTCTGGTAGCCATAGTGATACATTTGATCTGCGGGACTATTTTCTTTTGTCAGTGGCGCCATCTGTAAACAACCGGTTTATTATTATTTTGAAACCGAAGCTTTGCTATTGGGATTTATTTATTTTAATATTATCCTGAAAAAGTTCTTGGTCTATTTTAAAGGAAATTATAAATAGCTTATTTCCAGTAACAAGAAACGCTAAGTACACATATTGCACCTTTTTACAAATAAAAAAAGTAGGTATCTAAATACTTATATTTAAAATTTGGATGTTCATAATTAGCTATAGTCAATCTTTATCTCGGTTAAAATCTTTGATTTCGAAAGGAGATCTTTCAAGGTGTACATAACATTTCGATGATTTCAAATCGTTCCAAATTTTATTAACCCCTTAGTTCTGACTTATGGTAGTGAATGCTAGAGACTATTACACTTAAAAACCAGCACTCTTCAAAACAAAAAATATCTAAGTGAGACTGTTGTACAAATAATTAGTTTGGCCATCCAAAGGGGCAATACTGCCAGCATCTTAGGAACTGTGCCTCGCTGCGGTGGTTTCTAAGACGTTTTAGATTTTATTTAGTTTTACATAGTTTATTTTAGGTTATATTCATAAAAGAAATAAAATGAATTACCTCTTTTCAAATTCATGTGAATTAAACAATAAGTAAGTTATTTAAACTCAATTATGCCTTACACTATTATCACCCCAAGGTTCTTATTAAATACAGTTTCTACTTCGAACGATGAATAGATAGTTTACACTTGTCTAAACAAACTCTACTTACAAAATATTACTTTTATATTGCACTGGTCACTTTTCGACTCTTTAACTGTGTCTTTACAAATACTTAAATCACTTAAATCCGTTGCTCTAATGTTGCGTCAAAAAAAAAAACCAAGTAAACTTTCAGCCGACCAACCTTAGTATTTAGAAGTTATTAATTTAATAATTTTATGTTATTATTTCGTTTATTTTACAAAACTTTTATTTAGTACACGAACGTAGCGTGTTGCGTGCAGACACCAGTAGGTTACGCTGAAGGTATCAATTGGCATACTAAACAGACGCAGCCAAATCGTTTGCACAATCCCCTTCACCGCAACCTTTGCAAAAGATTCTGTTGATGCTATACGGAGACTTATTATATTTCTCAAAACTAGTTGAGCCCCGGTAACAAGTTACACCTGCGTTAACTATGATCTATGCAGCATTTAATGCATTCTATATCGACTGACCTTCCTCAATAAACTGTCCATACAACGCACAAATATTTTTGAGAATACACCATGCAGTTCCTTAGATTGAGACGTTCAAACATAATAAATACATTTTTCAATACGCATTGGAAGATATTTAATTTATCGCGGACAAACATCATATATTTTTGACAACAAACAAAATCTTCACCTTATTTAACTTAGATAGGTATCTACTAGATATATTTATATATATAAATATATTTTTAACTATACTACCAAACCACAATAGGTTACAGACAGATATAAGAGCATTAAGAGAATAACAGAACATTAAGTAATATGTAGAATATAAAAAACGGCCTTATCGCTTCGCGGCCTTACCATGAATATATTAGTTTAATGTATTAAGTTCTAACGGTATCTAATAAGTTTAAATAAAAATACTTGTAACTAATCTTTAAATGGGCACTTAATTCATTTAAAATATAGGCAGCGTTCGATTTGTATACAATTTTTGCGTTGTAATATAGACTGACAATGATGAGATTATACACAAAATAAAGGTGTAAATTTATTATTAAATATTTTTGACCACATGGATTCATTTAGAATTATTTTAACTTTTAATTTCTTTTCATCAGCATTCTTAGCATTTCCTATAAGATATAATACCACACTATAATATAATAAAGACATTAATTTGCTGTTTCATTGAGAAGAATTCTCATTCTTTAGCGTTTATTCTAGACAAGCACGGATTGATGGATTGAGACTTCACACATTGTGGAAAGTAATGGAAGACTCTCAGACATGCAGGTTTCCTCACGATGGTTTCCTTCACCCGCAGATAACTCCAAAAAGTCAGCTCAAACTCGCACACAAAGTTTATTATGTACATATAACGAAATAATGTCATTGATTTTATTTATCGGAATGTCCTTACGTTATACAATATTAAGTGGATTATTGTATTTAGATAATACTAGTTTCAGCCTGAAATTCGAGTGCCTACTCGTGCAACAATAAAATTTAAACTAGGGCAGACTCAATTCTAATCAAATAGCCGCGGCTTGTTTGATATGGTCTTATCTAGGAACTAAAACCCACCTAGGTCCTAGTTCCATCCGGCAGTTACAGAGTCCATATTCTCTCTCTCTCTACCAGTATATAATATATTTAAATAACATTTGAATTTGAAAGGGCGGTTGTTTACAGCGCAAATTGTTATAGGTGGATTCGTTTTGCGTTAATTGAATTTGGCCACCCACCAGAAAAGACACAGAAAAGCTTAGAAGATTACAGCACCTTCGAACCGTCGAAATCTATTAACCACCCATTGACAATGATACCTACTTATCACGTAACACGTTGCTCTCATTCTCCTAGGGATCTCCGCCTTTCTTATTTGATGAGATCTCCAACTATCGCCAGTACAATAAATCTTTTTCTAAGACCTACGCTATCGTGTGTTAACGACCATTAAATCCTACCAACCTCGACGGCCGAGTGGCGCAGTGGGCAGCGACCCTGCTTTCTGAGTCCAAGGTCGTGGGTTCGATTCTCACAACTGGAAAATGTTTGTGTGATGAACATGAATGTTTTTCAGTATCTGGGTGTTTATCTGTATATTATAAGTATTTATGTGTATTATATTCATAAAAAAATATTCATCAGCTATCTTAGTACCCATAACACAAGCTACGCTTACTTTGGGGCTAGATGGCGATGTGTGTATTGTCCTAGTATATTTATTTATTTAAAAAGAAAAAAACCAGAATTGGAGGTCTTCTTTGTAAGAGGAGGCCTGTGACCAGCCGTAGGGCGTTATAAAATGTAAGTAATAGTACTTCGTAGTTACCTAATAGAGGAGCCTATAAGCAATTTGTTACACGTATTATACCTATATACATACTTCCTTCCGTTATTTTACTCAAAGTGAGTGGCCGTCTGACCTCAGTAACTCGTAGTAAGCTATAGTAGCACAAAGGTTAGGCTTTAAAAGTGATTCTCCAACCATAGTGAACTCACAGATTAAAACCATACAATATTATTAATGCGAAAGTGTTTGTCCTTACTTTACGTCCTAACTTAGCAACCAAAGAATTGTTTTTTGGCATAGATTTAGATGAAGGGACGGAGAGTAACGCAGGATACTTTTGTCCCAGGAAAACAAACGCCCACGGGATTTTTATAAGACAGTAATAAACTAAGTAGTACAAAGAACGCGGGCTAGTACAAAATATATAATTATAATGCAATGAGAAGAACAGCAGTGTTTTGACACCTTTTCTGGAAATTAACGTAATGTCAACAATTATTGCTCGATGCGATTTCTGAACGGCATATTTTTTATAGTATAGCTACGCAGTCTTTCAAAGGTCACACTCATGTACAAGTTGTTGATGGATTATCCTTGCTACTTGATTATGTTTGCTTAAGTACTTACCATTATAATGATGAGACAACCGGAAATAATATGCTTAAGAGACTCCTTGGACCATGTCACGCTCGGATATAAAAGTACCTAACGCAGAGGCATTTCATTAAATATTTCCGGTTCATAACTTCGTTTATACACACAAAAGCCTTAGTGTCGCCAAAGCGATAATCCAACTATTACCGGAATATGGCGGCATGGAGAAAGTAGTTAACTAATTTAATATTGCAGACAAACTAGTATTCTAACCGGTGCGAATATGTTGTTTTTGAATTAATTACCATTTTATCTTATTATGCCATAAATACAGATTTAGTTACTAGAAATGTTTCAAAGTACATGATACCTACTACTAAATGACCGCGAAATAATACGTCACTGCTGTCATGTCATTCGGTTAAGACCTATCTTTGTATACTAATAATTCATATGTGATTTCAAATAAACTAAATAAAGCTTTTGGCCGCGGAAAGTTCTGGTAAGGCTATGCCTCTATAATTCTCTGGTCTTTAACACAAGGTCTCGAACAAATTAAAAAAAAAGTTTTGTTTTTAGTCGCGGACGCTCTTCACTTCACTGGTACATCGAACATTTAAGAACCGATTGCAGAGTTTAATATATCGTTCCCTTACGCATTTGTAGGTGCGAACCGGTTTAAGCGATGTAAATATAGGTTATTTCGTAACACGTCATGGTCTAATGGGCTTAAGCCCTAAAAGCCCCCCATATTTTTATGAATATTATACCAATAAACTCCCAGACACTGAAAAACATTCATGTTCATCAACCAAATATTTTCCAGTTGTAGGAATCGAACCCTCAGCATTGGACTCAGCCAGCAGAGTCGCTGACTACTGCGATCGGCCGTCAAGTCGGCCATTTAGAAACAATATGTCGCTGCGATCGATTAACAACATGCTTTAGCAAGTAGAATGTCCCAGTCAGTAACTTGGGAAAATATAATGGATATTTATATCGTTTGCACCAGTAATTTGTAAGATGTACACGGTATAGCAAGAGACTCGTTCACACCTTGCGACTGTACTTGCTAGTGGAAACGCGCCAAGGTTGCATGCGATCTCCGAAATCGTCAGCTATATTGTTATTTTATAGTTATATACGAGATACACAGGCAATCCCTCGCTTGCAATGCCACTTGCGACAGATTGCCAAGCGACGGTTTGCCCCGTGTATAAACTTCTAAATGAAGCCAATTTACTGAACGATCTCTAACATTATTTCAATTCATCATCGTCATTATGTTGTGTACAATAAAAGCATGTTCATTCGTTCATTTATGTTCCGCAGTCTATTAACGTCCCACTGCTGGCCACAGCCCCCTCTCTCATAGGAGAGTCGGTTTAAGAGCATAGACCCACCACGCTGCTCAAATGCGTATTGGTGGGCTCAATTGCTCTTATTTCGTTTGGCTTTTTTTTATATTTGTATAAAATGTTACAATAAAACTTATAACTGAACTAATAACTGTAAAGGCCATGCCCGCGTGGTACAGTAACAGTGGTAAGTTCGTTGGTTGCATTTCCACGCTAAACAGCCAGGCTGATACTTTGCGCAAAAATGAGCCAGCCCTTCTGTCACCAGATGAGGCAATCAACCGTTCTGAAATGTCTCGCAAGATTTTGTTTGCACTTAGACTGGCAGGTTCCATGTTCTAGAGCTCTCGGCAAAGGGAACAAATATGTAACTCTCAATATGAAAGGCATAGGTAGGTACTTGACGACAGCCGATTGGCGCAGTGGGCAGCCGCCCTGCTTTCTGGGTCCAAGGCCGTGGGCTCGATTCCCACAAGTGGAAAATCTTTGTGTGATGAACATGAATGTTTTCCAGTGGCTGGGTGTTTTTTGTATTTTACAACTATTTATGTATTCATAAAAATATTTATCATTAGTCTTAGTACCCATAACACAAGTAACGCTTACTTTGGGGCTAAACGGCGATGTGTGTCATGTCGTAGTAGGTATATTTGTTATATGTATTTATTTACGGCCTTTTGCCGTATTCAACCATCTGATCCAATTGGTCTGTTAAATTAGGGCGATGTCTTAAGTAAGTAAAGATACCTACAGTTGTGGGTTTTTTTAATCCATTACAAGTGTTAGGATTTAAATATAACTAGCGTTATAATTTCCACTTTTTTGTTATTTTTTTAATTTTATTTTATTTTTGAACGAGACGATTTGTTGTCATTCTCCGACTGGTTAATGTCGGTATCGGAACCTATCTGTGAGTTTTTGCGGGAGATCGGGTTTTTCTTCTTGGCGGGTTGGATCGTTCTCTGTATGGTCAGGGAGTGAAAAGCGAGGTTGTAAACAATAAGTTCATATTGTTGTGTTTTATAAAGTAAATTAATAAAGTGATTTTTTGTATGGTATTTTTATTTGCATATTTTCGTGGCCTCATCGCTATCCTACTACAGTTCTAAAACAAGATAGCCCTCAACTGCAATCTAAGATGGAAAATCTATTAGGGGGTGTGACAGATATATTAAACCCATACCTCTAATCGGTTTCTACGCAAGATAGTATCGGAAAAGCTCGCGGCAGGCCTTCGTCGGTAGGGTGTTAACCAGCCACCAGACCTCACCAGAAAAAACTCAGAAAACCATTAAATTCATAAATTCCATTTAAACTCACAGCGCTCACCGCTACGCCACCAGATCATTTATACAACTAAGGTCGAATTTAACTTTGTCTCTCATCTATTCAGATCACCATGATAAATGTACTACACACACACCGTTGCGCAGTTTCGTTGTTATTGTTACAAGACTTCAAACATTGACTAATCGGTAGCTTATTGTTAGTTAATTAGTTAAAGTTAGGTATTATTAGTCCAAGAATGCAAAATCTACATTATTTATAAAACACGGTTTGAATATTAACGAAGTTAAGTAAATTCGTTCTTCCGTATTAGGATTTGGCCGGTTGGTAGATACTTAATGACGGACGGGATGTTATAAGTTTGACGTGTGATAACGACACCGGGAGTTTTTGGATTGACACTTGCCGGTAACCAACTGAGGGGTTGCTGCGGCGTCACCGGGGGAGTGGTTCGAGCACGAAAGCTCGCCATGAGAAGAGTCCCAGGGCTCGACGACATCGGGGGGAAGTTGAGAGACGTCGACCCGAGGGTGCCTCCTGTGAGGACACAGACCTCGGCTCGGTTCGACGTTAATACGACTGCATTATCGATACACTCCAGCATCGATAATGCAGTCGTATTTATATCAAAATACCCACCAACTCAATATCATGAGCATTGGTTATTCATCAAATATAATTGTTTCTTGAAAACTAATTAAATTATTAGCGTATTTTTAAAAATCCAAATAAATTTATTAAAATATCTGGCAAGTATGAATTTATAGTTATCAATTTATATTTACCCACTTTATAAATTTACTGTAACACGTGTTTGTGTTTGTGAGAGAGTCTCTGTCTGCCTGCCCGAACGGATGAACCGATTTTAATTTGGTTTTCAATGAGAATCAAGATGGCCGCCGCCACTAAACGGCTGATAACATATTTTTTTACAACTTCTATATGGTTTAAATGAAAGGGATTTACTAGTAGAATGATGTACGCTTTATTGAAAGTCGGGAGATTTCTTAGTTTTTACCACTATATAAAATACGTTGGTAGAAGGTAAGACTTGGGTGCTTGACTCTTTCAGCACGGCTAGCACCGTAAGCATCCAAGCATTTAAAATAACGGCTGTCAACTGCTAAATGTATGAAGTTCCGGTGTTCGAGAAACACTACTAAAGTGGAGTGGTTTTGGATGCTTCAATTTTGTCGTGTACACGGTTACAGTATGCCCTTAATTCTGTGTGAAATCTGTATGTGAGAATTCGGCATAGTGTTCTCAAAGGCATGTGGTGCACCAAGGCCATTGTCAACAAATTTGGTTTTTTTTTTCATTGGTGGACAATGGCCTTGATCCTTTTCATTCTGAAAGGAGACTAAAGTCCCTAAATGGGCCGATATTGGTTTGATAATGCTGAAATCTAATGATAACGAACATATAACCTACTGACTAAATTCAGAATTGGCACGTTATATGCAGTACAGCCTTCTATCCATTTGATTGAAGAGTATACACAAAAAAAAAACTTAATAAAAGAAAGTTAGTAGTTACTAGAACGAAAGAAAGTTAGATTTTCTGCAATAACGATACACTACGTAAACTCAAACTTTACTTTACTTTAGGTCAAATTAACCTAAGTAGGTTAGGTTTTACTCTGCATAACATTTACAAACAAAAAAAACTTAATAAAAGAAAGTTAGTAGTTACTAGAACGAAAGAAAGTTAGATTTTCTGCAATAACGATACACTACGTAAACTCAAACTTTACTTTACTTTAGGTCAAATTAACCTAAGTAGGTTAGGTTTTACTCTGCATAACATTTACAAACAAAAAAAAACTTAATAACAGAAAGTTAGTAGTTACTAGAACGAAAGAAAGTTAGATTTTCTGCAATAACGATACACTACGTAAACTCAAACTTTACTTTACTTTAGGTCAAATTAACCTAAGTAGGTTAGGTTTTACTCTGCATAACATTTACAAACAATACTTATATGCTGCTCTGGCGATATTGATTCCTTTAATTTTTGCAGTGAATTACCGATAATAGGGCAAAGAAACTTCAATTAGATTAGATACGAGTAAGTAGTTAAATATCTAATAAAGTGAGTGTTGCGTTACAGTACATTGGATTAGAATTATCTGAACAGAATTGTAAAATTATCATTTCATAGTCTTCGTAGTGAGATTTGAGATCATTTTTTATAATAAATACTGGCCGTTTTCCACGACACCGCCCGCATCTGTTTCTTTTATTATTCGCGCGATTTTATCAAGTTCTGATGAATATTTATTACCGTATTTAGGACCAAATATTATTAGTAACGACGGTTACAATAAGTACCGCGTGCAAATCCGCGTTTAAGTTAACTTTGTCATTGTTTGTCATGAAAATTATACATCGAAAAGTAATGAAAAAAATTCCCAAGTAAGAAAATATCAATTTAAACTTAACCATACTTGGTTAAGTTTAAATTGACATTTTCTTTCCATCTTCCGCTGTGACGAATTTCATAGATTTAATAGTGTTGTTTGAGCTACATTTTGAAATACGCAGCTTCTTAAGCATACACATATATTGACCGATAGGTCCTTTAAAATTTTCTTAGCTAGAATGTCTTTATTAATGCGGGCCTCAGCTTCTTACGTTGCTATAGCTACAATATAAACCTATGTTTATTTATTTTATTCTACTTATCGTTCTTATGTATGATAAAGATAAAAACGGCTCGTTAAGATATCATCAAACATCTGAGTCTACAGTATTTTTTACGTAAAAACGTACCTACCCATACAAATGAGTACATATATATATTTATACATAAAAACATAAATGGAAATGGGTGTCTGTTTGTTAATTTTCCATACCGCTCAGTGGGTAAATTAATACTGCCGGACACACTATTTTTTATATAATACTAACTTTAACCCAGAGAAAACAAACGGCTAAAAGAAATACGACATAACAATCAAAGAGCCTTTGTATTCGTATATTCTTAAAGTAAGAAAAATCTTACACAACCTTACTACAGATTATGAAATTTTAAAGATAAGACAATTTATTTTAAAATGTCGCCTTTCGGTGCCAAATCTGGTCATCCGTGACCCAGTTTTAGTAAATAAAGCCTCATACCTACCTACTCGACAAAACTGAACAAACTAACATGTCCTTTCTTTTATAATTTTTGGCTTCGGTATTTTAAACGTCTTGTTGTGGCAATGAACGATGTTTGATTACTTGATTGGGGTATTTATATGAATATTCATTCAGTGAAGTTGTATCTATACCTACTTAAGTCACGGATAGTGAAGGCGTCGTCTCTCATAGGAGATTTGGTTTTACAGTATTGACCCACCACGCTGCTCCAATGTTGGTTGATGGCTATAACTATTGTCACTAGTTAGTAGCTGGGACCGGCGGCTTAACTTGCTTTCCGAGGCACGGGTGTTGACTTCGCGAATTTCCTTACTCCAGGCTAGTACCTACTGAAAATAGTTTTACAGAAAAAACACAATGCTTAACAATTCCTGTCCCGAATCAAGATTCGAACCCGAAACCACGTGATCCGTAATTAAACATGCTAACCACTAGACCAACACGGCAGTCTCAATTAACTAACCAACTAATGAAGGAGTTCATAACAATTCCTCAGCAAGCGCTATAGATTTAATCGATAACAAACTCATATGGAATGGTCAAGAAATACACTGAATGGAATTATTATTACCAACATCCTTCATTTCATTCGTAATTTAATAAAATCATTTAACGGACACCTATCCATAGTCAAAGAAAACGAATTCGTTGGATACTATTTTCAAAATAAACACATTGAATGCAATAATCTCTACAAATACATTGAATGCAATCCGAAATAAATAAGGTAATGAGCAGTTGCCATTCCGCTATTAAAACTTAAATAAGATTGCAAACCCATCCACTACAAAGCGTGGAAATTTTCTTTTTTGGCAAAAAAAGAACGACTTTGTTATGCAACTAAATAGCCAGAAATAATTAATGTTTTCTACAATTATGTCGTGTGTAACACTTTATGTGTGTTTTCTACATTCAACTTTGCACCGACTTTAAAATGTTGTATAAAATATATATTTCTTGCAATTTAGTTAACAAAGTCGCATTTTTTTTCTAATTTTTTTTTTAACAGTTGTTTGATGTTTCCTTCATTCAACCATTGTCTGAGAATTGAAAATTTGAGAACTAAAAATAAGGAGTGTGTTTTCAAAACTTATATAGGTAATTGTTTATATTTAATGGTTTTATTTGTCTAGATAGTTATTAGTATGTTCGTACGTTGTGGCCAACGTCTCCGTACACCATTTAGACCTACCAACTTAAATCAGTTTGGTTAATTATCTTCCTTCCTATAATTGGTTGTGGATAAGTATACATACTCTAAATCGTTCAAACGCCTATGCAATGTTATTATTATGTTTTTTTTACCTCTTTTGTATTGACACTTTAATTAAGATTTCAATGCCATAGTATCAGGCCCTAGATTAACGGAACAAGATGAAGTAAAGTAAATGAAGACGTGTCGGGCGTATGCACGAGTGCACCTTGATTGTGTCTCAACCTGGAAGTTCTTTATAAAGATTAAACTGCGCTCAAGGAGAGTCACTTCACGATGCCGGATGTACGTTCATATTTGATCTTACTTCTTGTATTTATACATTAACACCAAGTAGAGTACTCTTGATTATCTAATTCCCATTTTTATTTATATTCATGCCTATAGGTAGGACTTTAGTCAGTAGCTCTCTAGGTCAATAATAAAACCTAAGCTAAGCGCAATCTATAAATTTTGAAACTCAAATATCCTACTGCTGGTAATATCATCTCTTGTAGCGTACAAGGATAGGCCGTGGACAACAACCCAGGCCCAGTTTTGTCGGTGGTATTTATTTGGATCCCTACTTAATATTATAAATGTCAATGTAAGTTTGTTACGCTTTCACGCAAAAACTACTAAACCGATCCTCATGAAACTTTGTACACATACTCTTGGAAGTGTAAGAAGTAATATAGGATACTTTTTTATCCCGACATTAAGCTCGGTTCCTTTGGGAGAGAGGATGAGTGTTTGACGATTTTACACCATAACTCCAACAAATTATAACCGCTTTAAATAATTATTTTTGTACTATAGAGGTTATAATATGTGTTTAATTTTGCCCAAACTGTGGTTGGAGATAGAGGACAGAACTCCTAAGGTCCTAAGCGGACAGCAGCAACCCCTCATTTGAGGCTTAGCGAATGAAAATGAATGCCAATCTAAAAATCAAACGCAGACAAAGTCGCGGGCACTAGCTAGTCTACTATATAACAGTCAAATTAAAATTGTAACATGTAGTTATTACCTGCTTATTTACTTTTAAATATAATAAACACTATGCTCCGCTAAATAACTTTGCTAAAAGTCCAATTGTTTTTAAATATTTCTAGAATTACTCAAATTCTTAGATACCTATCACAGATTATTTTAGCTAGCTTAGATATGAGACAAAAAGGTTCATCGTCCGTTTTTCTTGGGTGTTAAAGCTTTCCCGTAATCCAGTTACTAGCTGGCTTGTTAGAATAAAGTAGGGTTTTAGTCAGCAGGGGGCCGACATGACTTTTCGACCTCGTGATAAATGATTATGGAGCGCACACACCTGTTAAGGAGTGTTGCAGTTATATTAAAACCATATCCCTAATCGATTTGTACGCTACATCGTACCGGAATCGCTTAGCGGCGGGCCTTTGCCGATAGGGAGATGACTAGCCACAGCCGAAGCCTCTCAGACCAGCCCAAAGAAAATTCCACAATTAAATAATTTCCAAATTGCCCCTGCCTGGAATGGAACCTCTCAACTTACAGCTATATATATATATATATTTCTTGTCTTATATATATATTTCTTGTGTGCGTGTGTATGTCACTGAACTCCTCCTAAACGGCTGGACCAATTTGAATGATTTTTTTGGTATGCGTTTGGGTGGCACCCTGGATGGTTTAGATTAGAAATCAGTCCCACAGATGGCGCTGGGGTCCGCTAGTATATATAGATGGCGGGGCGAATTTGAACAGAGAGCGCATATTATTACTTTGTACCTACTTACATGTTCAAATGGTGTAAGTAAAACGTACCTGCTTCTTTTGAACTTTAAATTAAATGACTCACAATAATTATCTACCTAATTACAGACTACATAACCCAGAAATTAAAAGTTATTTAGCTCAACGTCAAAGTGAACACTTAATTTATTCAAATGATCTGAATGATGAACATACCTAATTAGGTTTTTAGCATTACATAGTACTAGTTTGATATGGGGTATTTTTGCCATTGTGCCGCGGTGAGGGTGAGAATTTTCCGAGAATACTCTCGGCCGATGGGAGAACGAACAGCCGGATATTGTTTTTGTTATCAACTTATCACCTATCTCGATCTCACGAGGTCACTTAAAATTAAGTACCTACCTAGAGTGATTCTGTAAGTGGCTAACAAGTGCGTGGTACCTATGTATACTTTTTCTTTCTAGCCAATTTTTTTATTTTATATGCGATGAGCCACTTCTCCGAAGGGCCGGAATTTATATCATGCGGAATTCGAACGCTCCCTGATAGAGACTGCCTGACTGTTTACAAATGGAATTACAACCTCATATACCTATGAACCAAAAGATGGCGGCATTGGTTTTCCAAGGAGGGTTGACGTCAGACAGACGGATGTAAAAAAATGCCAAAACAAATACAACCAGTAGATATGTCTTTATGTAAGAGATAGGACTTATTTATCAGGCTAGAAGAAGCTAACCCAATTCATGAGGACTTACTATGTCATTATATTACTTAACCTTTTAAGTTACTTTACAAACCTTGAAGCCAAGCAGAACGCATAAATAGAATAGGCGTTTGATGTGAATATACAAAGAAAAAAGATTTTTTTGATTAGTTGTTCGCATAGGCTCCTAAACTATTGGATCGATTTTAACCATTTTTTTACTATTTATTTTTATTTATTTTACTATATATAATATAAAGGTAAATATCGCGAGGTAACATAGGCAATATATTTTTTTTTAATTTGTGATCGAGTAGAGAGAGTAACCTATAGAAGCAAAGTTTTGCAAATCATATTCATTATTTCAAGTTCGATGAGAAAACTATTTATGATACAGTAAATGTATGTACTACGCGATTAAAGTACTTTACTTACAAAAACTTCCCGGGAAAACTGACGGTTCCAGCGGGATACGTAAAACCGTAATTAGCGAGGATAAAGTCGTTGGCAACAGCTTGTATCACTTGCTGTACAAAAAAAGTTGTTCCAAAATGATCGGAATATCAAACCAAAGGAATTGAAGTCGCACGAGCATGAAACAGAAACAGCTTAGTTTACGATCTCCCTACTTCAAAATACCTAATTGTACAAACGAAATACGAGTTTATCTTTACAATTTCCTTCGTAAATCGGTTGTTTGAAAATACTTTTTGGAGACATTTGTAGTGTAGAACAATTTTTTAACATCCCAAACGGCAAAGAATGACAAATACTATTATTTATTGATTAAATACCTACCTAATCTTTAAAAAAAACTTCGAATCGATTATTATCTATTTACTCGTAACAGGTTTTTGATGGGTACACAATTTCCATAACATAGGCACAGAATAGACAGTGACAAAGGTTCCTACATAATATGATATTATCATAATGAAAATCTTATTTTATTTTTATTAGAGGTTTACTACTACTTTAATTTTAAACATTTACAGGTTTTATGTTTGTGTCGTTCACTGTAATAGTGGCGTAACTCCATAACTTAAAAAAAGGTTTATTTTTTTTGTAGTTTTTTTTTCAAAATTCAATATTAATTTCTTTCTAGTAGGCTAACTTTAACAGCATAATAAGGATTTATGTTTAAAACAATCGAATGCTTTGGATATCACAAAAAACACTTAAGTCATTATGCGAACGTTCCTAGGTTATTAACATTAATATAATCATTATAATGATAAGCCCGTTAACAGGTTAGCCCGCTACCATCTAAGGCTGCATCATCACTTAGTGGAATAAAAAAAAGGTATTAATCAGTGCATTCCAAAATCTTCAGATTGCAGATTATATTTAGTAGTGCCATAACTACAAAGTGTGAAAAGGAGTGTGTAATGATTTTGACGTAGGTTGATTATTAATAAAGGGTGTGATTATAATTAAGATTTAGTCTTATTATTCTCTAGAAAAGTTTAGCAACTTTACTTAATGCACTAAAGTCTCATTTGTCTCTATAGTGCAACCACTCGTAGTGACATTTAGTCAACCAACACTGGTTTCCGGTACGGTATATATAAATTCTTATAATTCGATGAAATTTGATTTACATCGACAATGTTACGATCGCAATGTTTTTAAATTGGCGGAAACTATTCCGTAATTCGCTTAAATACGTAATAATGTACACTGATTCACCCATTAAAACAATTACATTAAATGCGACAATCACAAGTTTCACAATGGACCTACTGAATCTCTATGGCATGGAAATTTAAGGGCCAGCGTACACTGGGGACGGCCGTACAGTTCTTTTTTTGTTTACCCTCAGTTCCCCGTACTTCATACGTAACAGTTGTGGTGTTTACTGCCTTGTTGGTCTAGTGTTCAGCATGTTTAACTGCAGATCACAAGAGTTCCAATCCCCGGTCCCGATAGTTGAGTTACGATAAGCTTAATATAAAATTTTAAGTTTATTTTAAAGTTTTTTGGATTTCGGATGAAATAATTTTCGTAAAAGGATTTAAAAACTAACTACGGGCGTTGTACCCAGTAGTATCAATAAATCCTTGTAGCGAAACGACCGGACTGACTCCAGACAGCAGTTTGCAGTTATCAGATGAGGAATCCCCTCCTCATCTGAAGATCTTTATAAGTTAATAGTAAATTGGAATCTAATCATCTACTTCTATACTGCCAAAATATTTATGGGATATAATGTGAAAATACTTCTCCTGAATAACTTCATCAGATCTTGACAAACTTATTATTGGACTAACTAAATTGAAGCAAAGCTTTTAAAATTAAAGAAAGCATCATTGAAATTTAAGCAGATAGACTGACGGAACTATGGAGTAACATTTGCATAAAATATAAATGTACCTATTTAAATGAAAATGAGGAGTTCAAAGAACCATCTCTTATTAACTTAATTAAATCTTCACTAATTTAATATGCGATGAACTACACAGCACTGCCTTTAAAACGAAAAAGAAAATTATTGAAAATTGGCGGAGATATGGAATATTATTGTCAAAAATTTATCTCCTCTTGAAAGTCGCTTGAAAATCGCAAAGCACAAAATTTTGTTCTTTTATATCCATGTACCTATTATAAAAGTATCTATCTTCTATATTTGAATAAATAAATTGCCATGTTACGGCTCGCTCGATGTTTTAATGATGATGTTTTTTTCGCCATTATATTGGTTCAGAACAGAAAGAAATTAGGAAAAACAGAAAGAAACATCTGAAAATAGGAAGAAAACTAAATTGGCAATTATGTACGGGAATTGCGATTTCGGATAATATTTAATGGGTGACATTTGAATGTACTAGGAAATAAACAGGACCATCTACCTCATAACAATAACCATCGAAATTCAAAATTAACGAATACACGCAAATAATATACGCGGGCACAGTTAGTTGCTGATATTCGCATACAGTGATAATATATGCAAATACTCACGTTCATCCACCGTGAAATTATTGCGGCCTGCGATCGCGGCAACGGAGATTAAACTTTAAACAAATCGCTTTTATCCACTCACGCAATCACGCGCCACCGACGACTTGTCGCAACGAAATCAATCCGGATTTAACAGTTCGCATCACAATGCCGATGCTTAAAAGGACTTTCCTTCAGATGGCGAGCGACTACGTCATTCACTTAACAGTGAGGCACTTGATAACTACCTACCTACGTTTGCGCGAGTTTATTTTTTAACCCACTAATATTCGTTTTTTTTTCAGGATGCTGCTGTTTCTGTTTTTGAACTGATTTCCAGGGCTTTTAGGGTTTGCCTCATAATGAAAATTACTTCGTAGGATCATTCTATTGCCTGTCCATCCCAGGTACGGATCATCGTGATCATCTACCCATAACTGGCAATTACAGTGTACGAGTCTCCTCACAGAATGAGTTTAGCCAGTAAGCCACGATAGGCAAGTACGGATTGGTAGACTTCACATCCCCTTGAGGACATTATAGGTAACTCGCAGGCAAGCAGTTATCCTCATGATGATATCCTTCACTTTTAAATCATGTTATATTTAAATTCTTACTTAAACTTTGACAGTTACGCTGCTCGAAAGGTTTCCTAAAAAGGCAAGCCGAAGCCATAAACAGAGGTTGCAATGGGAGAAATTGACCCCTGATCTTGCGGGAGCTACGATGCCACAGACAGATACACACAAACACAGACACGGAAAACTCATAACACCCAGTTGTTTCAATCGTCAGGGGTTAAAACAAATAAGATGAATACAACAAGTCTCGTATGAAATGAAAGGCCTCATAGTATTGGTTCCAAAAAAAAAAGGATTATGTAGGTACCTTTGACATGACATATTCGTTTATTACTTTTATATAAACAGTTCGCTCGTGATATTTAAGTTATTGATTATTTGTAATTTATTTACCTTCACTTCGAAATCGCACACATTTTCATTAAAATAATGTAAGTAGGTACCTACCTCATCATCACGTCAACCAATGGACGACCACTGCTGGAAATAGGTGTTTTGTATAAAGTTCCTGCGGCTCGTTTGATGTCATCCCTGCAACTCGTCAGGGGTCAACTAACGCTGCGTTTACAGGTTCGAGGTCGTTATTCCAGCACCTTGGGACCCCTGAACTAAACAGCAATATATAGGTACCAATTAAGTATTCTTGTTTATTTTTTATGCCACTGCAAACTAGCCCTTGCCTAATCTCACCAGGTACGTTTTCCGGGTTTAATATTACTGCCAAACACTTAGTATGGTAATAATATTAAGCCGAGGATGAGGCTTCGGCTTTACCTATGGAGGGGAGCGAGTTCGATACCCGCACCGCTAACTTCTTGGAG
Source organism: Pararge aegeria (assembly GCF_905163445.1). NCBI lineage: Eukaryota > Metazoa > Arthropoda > Insecta > Lepidoptera > Nymphalidae > Pararge > Pararge aegeria. Next base: position 10,031,728 of record NC_053208.1, read on the forward strand.
TTGTGTGCGTATTAATTACTAGTACTTGCTTCACGAGGGAAAACATCATGAGGCAACCTGCATGCCTTAGAGTTCTCGATATGTTCTCAAGGGCGCAAGAGGTCTATTAATCCGCACTTGATCAGCGTGGTGGTCTACAGCCTTACCCTGACCGGAACAGAATAAGACTTTTACAGGACATCTTTGCCCTTCAGTGAGCCATTAATGAGTTAATAATAACGATGATCCGAATAATCGCATGTTACGGTTCTTTTAGATCAGGGTAGCGATCAATGGGCACCCATGGTAAAGATGGCACTTGGGCTTATATTTTGAGGCACTAATTAACTCTAATGCCTACTAAAAAACTTTATTGGATTACTCAGCTGTTATTTTGTAGAAGTACCAGATTACTTTGTCTTCTGCAAGACACATCTGTGTGGATCTATACTCATAATATAAAGAGGATTTTTTTGTTTGTTTGTTTTATATATTTTTATACGCTACACTACACGCATACTCTAAAAATACGTTTGCAAACGATTCGCTCCAATATCAGCACAGATTAATTTTACAAAGCACAATAATTGCAAACCTAAAATGAATAGGTCTGACTTCCTTTGACCATCTTTCTGCTATTCAATCAAAATAAATCAGATGGACCACGGGCCTCGTAATGAGGTCAATTGTGCCAATTCTGTTGTACCTACACAAACCTCTAAAATAAAGCAGGTCAAGTAGTGCTATCCTTTTGTACGGGAAACGTTGTTCGTACTCAGTTTTGGTTAAGCCCTTACAGAAATTAAGCAATTTGTAGGGCATGACGTCTCGGAAGCATCATACACACCTCAGCAACATATGCTAAAAGTTACTTAAGGTTTAACTCGCCAGCAACGGTTAGTTAAATATGATTATTTAACTAACTATTGCTCCCGACTTGATTTGCCCTGAAATTAAAAGAAATAAAATTCAAAAAATTTAAAAAGTCAAAATTCATTTATTTCCAGTATGCCTTATATGCACACGTTTGTAGTGACTCGTAGATTCTGATACTAAGAAGAGCCGGCAGGAAACTAAGTAGTTTCTCTTTTCCAACATAAACATTTACAATCATTTTTCTATATTGCGGGAGATGAGAGCGAAGCTGGAGTCCAATCTACCTTGTCATTAAGAAATTCATCAAATATGTAGTAACCTCGCTGTTTTAGTTGTGTTTTTACACATTTTTTAAATGTATGAATTGGTAGGTCCAAAATTACCTTAGGAATGATGTTGTAAAAGCGTATACAAAGGAGTGAGGGAGGGGGAGAGAAGCGGACCTTTCACAAACGATATGCAGGTATAACTAATTTATGTCCGTTTCTTGTAAGTCGATTGTTAATATCAGCTTTTTGTTTATAAAGAGTAATATTTTTTGTCTCACAAAGACTATAATAAGAATGCAAAATATATGATACCTAAACTGAAACAGCTTTTTCTCATACATTCTACTGCTTTTTCGGCTGCTTACAATATGATAGGATTTGTAAAACACACAATAAGTATATCAAATTTAAATTCATACCAATGTAAATCCATTATTCAAAGGTGTTTGCGGCGATTTACCTACGATAACACAGAAACGTACCTACTTGTTATTCTTAAGTAAACCTTATAAAACCTCAAACACAGACAGATACACAGACACGCACACACACACACACATACTTACACATAGACACACACACACTCATGTATGCCAACACGATTTTTTACGCGACGCGCTTAATGCATGTTCCTTAATTAAAAACTTAGTTTAGTTCATTAATTTTAAATTAGTTACTTCATTTTCTGTTAATGTACAATAAATTCATTTATGTGAAGGGGAGAGCGCTGATGACTATAATACCGTATATCCAGTACCTGAATATCATTTCCATAATCTATAAGTGATAAACATCTGGTGGTCACAATCAGACTAATCTAAAGAGGCTCAAGTTTGTAATATTGCATCTGATATGCACCTCAGGGTGATACCAACAGTAGATGGCTACAAACAGACAGAAAGACACACTTTGGCGTTCATAGTTATTTCAATATAAGTATAACAGAATATATGATATAACAGATTTTTCAAAGCATCCGTTCATCCCATATGCTTTTCTTTTTTCTACTAGGCCGGTTTCCGCATTTCACACTTCTGGTCTGTTGTACGTACGTACATACTTGTCTTATTAGACCATTTATATATAATTATCAACCTAAATGTGAATTTTGGTGTCTCTAACATCTACACCCCTGTTTTACCCCTATTGTCAAAAACGAAACCTAACGTAACGAAAAAGTAACGTTTGTTCTGAATTTCAGTTTTGTGGACTAAAGAAATCAACTTAAACTTTTTTTACACGGATTATTCCTATCTGTCCCCACATCAGCACGGCTAGCATGGATAGGTGACCATTATCTCCCCGGGGAAATTATAAAAAAGTATCTTCTCCCATAGATTTATCAACTCTCAGGCCACCAATAATAAACGGGGGTAAACTTCTGCTGTTCCATGTTCCCGACTCCCGTGCCTTTAGCAGGTGGACACTTTAATTATATCCCCTGTCAGGATATAATTTTTTCTCACGCCCGTGTTAACCCTGCTGTCTCTAGCCGTGCAGTTAGCCGTTAATCATATCCCAGTCAGTGGATAAAACTGTGAGAGCAGATAAATTTATATCCTTTCCCCGCGCGTGATAATTGTCTCTTGGCCATGCTAGCCATGCTGAAGGGGGCAAAACTGTCTGTTACCCCGCTGTTTTTTTAGAAAACTTCACTGTAGTTTTCAAAAATAATTTATTTTGTAAAATTCCTTTCCATCCCCTTCAAGATTATTTTGGAGACAAGAGATCCCTATGTCCATCTCGAGAAAATCTATCTTTTTGCTAAATATCATTAAGATTCGTGCAGCCGTTTAGACGTGAAAAGGTAACAAACGAGGCAGTTATACAGACATACAGTTACAAATGAAATGAATTTATTTGTATGAATATGTGATAAAATGCTCTTAACAAAAAAAAAACAAGCAACATATCCGGTCAGACAACCCCAACATACAAAATCTTGTCAATTATATATAATCAATCTAGTTCTGAGGCTATTTCAGAAATTCATCAATTGAATAAAATACATTACTAAATAGCCACTTTTTCAATGTATGTAATACGGTAATACGGCTATTGATTTTAGGATTGCATTAAATATTTTTACACACATGGCACTACAGTATGTCAAATACATTAATCTCTTTGTTACGAGTGCGCCTTGTAAATAAATCAGTAACGTTCCTAAAGAGATCTGGGTTGAATTTTTGAGCAATAAATACGCTATCTCTCAATTTTATCCTTGGAATTTCCCCATATTAGTATCCCATACTTTAGAACGGAATTAACATAGCCATAGTATGTAGTATAAGAAATGTTTAGGGTTGAAGTTTATCACATTTTTTTCAGAAGATATGCGCATTTATTTTTTTTGTTACGTACTACTTCGACGTGATTCCAATTACAGTGTTGGTCTAACATCAATCCTAGGAAAGTAACTTCGTCTGTTTCCTCAATTGTTTGGTTCTGATAATAAGATAAGATTTAATTTAGTCTTTATGGAATTATTATAGTTGGAAAATTGTATATATTTAGTTTTAATACATTGATGAATAGATTTTTATTACCAAGCCATTCTATATTTTTTACAATGATATTATTGATGTCAATTTCATCATTAGTAATATTAAGATGTCAAGATAAGTGAAATGTCATCTGCATATAGAATACATTTGTAAGTAATTACGTCTGGATAGTCATTAATGTTTCAGTTCAGCCAGTTCATTGTTTTTTTTTTTTATTTCGACGGATTGCTTCCTATCTCGAAGATAAATCCTTATCCATTCAAGAGCTGGACCCCGGACCCCGTTATTTTCTAGTTTCTGTTCCTACAGAAAATAGTTGGATATACCGGTAGTCAGTTCGGCATCTCAGCAGGGCTAGCACAGGCAGGAGTCAAACATTATATCAGGGGATATAATTAACGTGTCTACCTGTTAAAGGATTGGAACAGGGGATAGAAGTTTACCCGTTTATTAGGATAGTATTTCCACTTGTGCGCCCACCAGTGCTCGAGAGTTGATAACCTGCCGCAGCGTATGAATAGGTCTATGGTACTAAAGCCCTTACGGAAACCGGCTTGTTCGGGAGGCTGGAAGTCGTCAAACCTACGAGATGGACGATTTGTAATGACTCTCAAAAACAGCTTTAAAACATGCCTCGGCAGCGAGATGGGTCTCTTATTCTTCAGCAAAGTATTATCACTTTTCTTCAAGAACAAGAACACCACACTACTGTGCCATGCCACTGGTGTTGTGACTTGGTGAATAACGGAATAACGCGTAAGTGACCACAAGCTTTATTTAATGTCATAATATAAAATAATAAAAGAAATGGAACTGAAAACACTCGTGGATTATATGGCATCTCTGTATATCACATACTAACAGCCGATATTTTTCAACTCCTTTCTAGGCCGGCAGGCATGCAGCCATCACAGTAAGGGATCTCGCGACAGGCGTAAATCTTGCAATCACTGCTGTCTAACGTCACTTTTCTAAACAATAATCAAAAGTTACAGTACAGGTACAGTTGGAGGAAAGATTATTCAATGTTCAAATCAGATTTTGTTTTTTATTAACTCGAAAAAATTCTTTCCTGATGCTCACCTTAACATATAGGGGGAAATTAGGGGTTATCGCGCTCGAATTGATACAGACAGTGACAATTACCAATAACCTATCCGTACCAACCTCACACGATTGAAGGTAAGAATAAAATAAATTTCACACAGGTAAAAAGAAGTTTATTTCCGGATTTGTCAAAAGTTAAAAACACTAGGTACTAAAATTTCGGAAAATTATGCATAATTTTAGCCCTACACGAGACTAAGATAACAGAAAAATGATTATTTAAAATCGTTACCTTAACCTTGTGCTTCTAGCTTTAATAGTTGTAGAAGTTGATAAAAATAAATCCGCATGCCTAAAAATATCAGATTATTTGGGGCCACGGGACCTGCATATCATATCTCGACACATATACAATAAATAAGTAAAACTTTATAATTTAAAATTGCACAACATCTCAGTTAGAGGACATTTTTATAATTTTCTTTACAAGTATACCAATAATCCTTCAAAAACATTTTAAATATCAAAACACGCAATTTCAATGAGGCAAGTGCTCGCGGCGACCTATAATACTCATTAAAATAGTAAAATATCATTAGATACTATCGCTCGCCGCTCAGCAGCCCTATGGTAAAATACAACACATTATTATAAAATAATAAAAATATCACATCTCTGATCCATGATACTATGCAGTTCCACTCTTGTTATCCCCATTAACATGTCTAGACATAAAATGGTGTACAATGATCTGATCATAGATCGCCATAATGAAACGTAACACACGAATCGTTAGTTGAATAGATAGACGACAGTGTTGATGGTGTGCGGCACGGCTGGAATAAACATGCACTACTGGGGCGTGCCGCACTGGCGCTCTATGCCTGGCTCTCGTTGGTGGTGACCTCGATAACGTTGCACGGAACCGCAGGCTTGCTGTGCGCCTTGCCCTTGCCAGGCGCCGGCGCCGCGGCTGCGGCCGCCGAGCCCTGCGCCTCCCCTTCCTGGCCGTTCTGCCGCGGGGGCTGTCCTTGTTGGTTGCTGCGCGGGCGCACGTACCGGTACCCGCCGCGGTACAGCGGTCGCGGCCCACCGCCGCGCCTTCCGCCACGGAAGTTACGGCGGAAGTAGCTACAACAACCAATATCCAGTTCTTTACTAAGGCTGATTTACATCTTTAAGCTACCTATCGATTGCTGAAGTCCGATTTGGTGGCGACAGGGGTTGTAGGGCAATAAATTACAACAAAAAGGACAAAAAATTACTGCGATGCCTATTTCGAAACCACTCGTAAAAATGTTAATAAGCTTTCCTAGCTGTTTAGTTAATAAAAAATCCTATAATTATAACCAAATAGTATATATGCCCATAAAACTGTTAAAAGGAAGAAAGCTTGAACTGACTGTTGAACACAGGAAATACAGGAATTTTTTTATATTCTAGTAAATCCTGTTTTTTTTAAGGATACAATTATTCAAGCGTGAACCCTCGATTAGCACATTTGGCAACAAAGGGGGTATTGTAATAAGGAATTTAAATATAAGTAAAATAATATGCACAGAAATTAGTAACTATTGCCATAGTCATCAATTATATCAGCAGTGCCAGTTAAGATTGATGAATGAACTACCGCATTGTGTGGAAATATATTGGGTATATAACTGAAATGTTACAAAATTTTAAAATAATTACCGCTGCGGTGGTGCCCCTGCGCCATCTTGCCCCTCGTCCCCCTGCGCGCCCCCTTGAGTGGGCGGGGGCCCGCGCCGTCCCATGCCACCTCTGCGTGGAGCCCCCTCGCCGCCACGTCCGGCTCCTTGCCGAGGGTAGTATCTGCATACGTACATATGGTTGAAAAATCATAGTTCCACTTAAAAACAACTAATAGATTTCATAGTAAAAGAGTATACTAACATTACTGCTCTGTTTACAATTTTTAAAGTGGCGATTACAAATCGTACCAACTGGACATAAAAAGGGCAAAAAAAATAATGTAAGCAATGATTGTTTCATGAAATAAGGATTTTATAATTAGAATAAATCTGCAAACAGAAATGTTTGTAACCAAAATAATAAAGTAAATAATTCAGTCAGCAAATTGAATTTATGAATTCAGTTTTCATGCATTTAATTATAATACCAAAATAATGTATGTAATTTAAAAAGTCTGCGCACAATGTATGATTTGTGTGGAGAGACTAGTTTTTACTAGGTCAAATAGGAATATTAAAAAGTTGTGCATGTGTTAAAAAGTTATTGTAAAGGATGAATGAAAGAAAAGATAAAACATAATATTTTATTCTTTATCTTCAACATAAGCTTTAACTAAAGGCTCTATCATCACTCATCATGCAAATAATAAAACAACAATATTCACGAAAAAAGTACCTCAGCAATTAGTGGAACAAGTTTTGACCCAACTGGCAGTGGTTATCTTTGATCATTTTACTGATTAACCAACCTACCAGATAGGGATCATTTTAAATTCAATAAGCGATGCCTACATTGATATGATGCCTGCCGGCATGTTTTTCTGCAGGGCTCCTTTTCTAGTGAAAAGGACTCAATGTCTTATCACTGTGTCCCTATCACCCATCAATTGTGTGAGTGGCTAGTGAACACTTCTGATGGTACTTTTTTTTTATGTGACATAATAGTACAAATCAACAATCACTGTGTGCACCTATGGACAATGTTTCCTTAAGAAATGTTCATCAGCAACATCAAATTATGAATAAGCGAGCCAACAGCAAGAATCTCAGCATCCGCATTAGCTACATGCTTATGAACTGAAAACCTATTTGTGTCTACTAACTGGCGCGGAAAACCGCGACGCTTGTCGGCTGCGTAGGGCGAGCCTTTGACCGGCTCGCCGTCGGGGCCGGTTACTCCGGCTGCTTCATAGCCTTTCTCGCCGGCCACAACGGCAAACTCCACAGCCTCGCCGTCGCCGACCGATCGCACAGCCTTCCGCGGATTGTTCCGGGCGATCGCAGTTTGATGTACAAAGACATCCTCCTTAGTGTCATTCCTGTGGAGGTCACAAAAAACAAACATGTTACATAAATTGTCTAGTGCTTATTTGTTGAAGTGGTAGAATTTTACAGTAGCAAGTTTTTTTATCTAGTTTACATATAAAGCTTTAATACAAAGACTATTAAGCTATTTTTAATAATTTAAATATTGATTTAAGGTTGGTCACTTATTTTAATTTTTCATTTTTATTAGGAGATTGATCATCAAAGTATATTGGTTGCTTTGAGCACTAAGGCAACGAATCAACACATTGTAAAGGAAAACCTACAAATAATATTCTCTGGTAAAATTACCCCTCAAATGTTATAAACATTTCAGGGGTAATTTTAGATGCATTTAGAGTTATAGTGAGATCTTTCATGTTTATCATGCAGGTGAATAAAATAGAATTTTGGCACCTTATTAAAATAGTATAAAAAGATATTATCACCTGTTGATGAAACCATATCCACTCTTGACGTTGAACCATTTGACAGTGCCCGAAACTTTTTCAGCTGAAAAAGAAATTATTTCTTAGTTCAACAACTTTGGTATTTCCACTCTTAAATAAACTTAATAAGACTGTTTAAAATAGTTTAGACACACAATTTTTTAAAAGAGACCTATAAGTTACAGTAAATTTATATTAAAAATAAAATCTTATATGTGTTCTTTACAAATTTAAATAAATTTAAACAAAACTACATTGGCAGTAATAGTCCACCAAGGTAAAACAACGGCAAATAGTAATTGATAGTATTTTATTCTGTAACATCCTGCAATCAGTCTATGAGCCCCCTTATTAGAAAACACAGCTTTTCTTTGTCAGTTGGTCATAATGAAAAATCACATTTAAGTTAAAATAACTTTCTAATTTTCTAATTATTGAAATACAACTGTTGGGACGTGAAGTAATCGATTTACAGGTTTCATTTCAGCATCAGACATAATGCAAGAATAGAAAAAAATGCATTGAAAGAACTGAGGTAAACTTAACAAGAAATCCTTTTGTAAAGCAATGAGACTAAAAAGTGATACCTAATTATTGCAATAAGAGTTACGTAAAAAACTAGATCATTGCATTGTTTTTAGAGAACTAATATTATACGTATTATTATTGTATTCAGCTCCATTTTGCTTTTCATCCAACTAGCATTTTCTAAGGAGAAACAATAACTAAACCTACCTGGAGTAAGATTTTGCTCTAATATTTAATACTTTAAGCCCAATGGTTATATATCATCAGTTGTTTGTAATAACCAGAATCATCATATAATTTTACGCTCTTCACACCTCTATGATAACTGGTGAGTCACCGGTTAACTTAGAGGTGATCATCTGGACCAGTGGTAGGTAACCATCTAGTTAAAATCAACATTGCAGGCACATGTTAGGAAGATTCAAGAAAATGGCTTTGTACAGACTGTAAGTAATCAATGAACTAATATTAATGCATCTTTTGTTTATAAACAATTTAATCATGTGCCATTAACAAAATATAAATACAGATATTTCGTTACCTACTTATATTATCGTAGTATTTGGAAATTTATCACACATCATTAGTCAGTTATGGATACAAAATGGCGGTAAGTCATGAGAATGATTTTGCAATAATTGGGGAAAGAAAAATTAGGTGATGAGTAAGCGCGAGCATTTAGATTATAAGATTAGAATGCTGTAACATAACTTTTAAAATACTCTCAAGTTACCTTAATATGTAGACGCATTTATAAACATGTAATCATCATGAAAAACAGTTCGCCAGTTTATTGATCGGCTATCGCTATATGAAACAAGACGCGGGGAAGCCGGGTCCTAAAAATCGATAATGACGCTTCGAAAACCAACGTCAATTGCAGACGAGTTTTAAACTTACGATTAAAGTAAGAGTTTACAATTTCAGCGCTAGAGAAACTGGTAAATAGCATCAAATAACATTTAAGTGCCATGTGCTTTTGAAACACCGGGACACGGGAAACCAAGATGGCGTAGCGTTACTCACCAATGATCTGCTTTTGTTTAGCCGCCTTAGCTGGCTGGGGTTGTGGTTGCTGCTCCGATTGCTGCTGCTGTTGGGGCTGCGGCTGCGGCGCCTTTTCGGTATCAGCCATGGTGTAATTGGCGAACGGCGATGGTGGCTAGATGGTAAATTCCTCCACGACCTCTCCTCGATGTTCACTGCTCTTCGATAGTTAAAAGTGGACTGACCAAGCTGAAATAAAATTGATAATTATTCCGTTTCATTTGTTATGTTGGTAAAAGATACCATTTCCGCTTTTTACGATTATCAGGAATCGATGCCGATATCATTTATCGATACCGATGACAAACTTTGTAACAACATCAACAAGACGGTCTATAAAATTAGATTAGTTTTGGATTGCCGAATAATGATTAAAGATCGATTTAAACGTGAATGTTTGACAAAACTGTCATACCCACTACGTTTTTTCGAGTTTTTTCTCAATTTTCGTTGTCGTTTAAGAAAATTCTGATTGGTTGGGTTTATTAAACGAGTGGCTAAAATCAAGCTAAAATAATTAATTTTGTTATAATCGTAGTGAGATTAACTCTTTTTTTCTGGTTTTGCAATTGATAAACTTCTGGGTCCTGGCAACAACATGAATAATTGATTCTTCTAAGCTGATAGCTTTATTGTCTCCAGCACGGCCAGCTTGGGCAGAAGACAATTATCTTCCCGGTGAAACGAAATATAATTATTTTCTCCCACAGCTTTATCAGTTCTCAGAGCACTAGCGCACAAGTGGAAATAATATCCAAATAATAAATGTGTTTTAATAATCGGGGGTAAACTTCTCCTATTCCAGTGATTTAGCAGGATGTCAATGTTATTATATCCCTTGTCAGGGGATATAATTTTTATCTCCCGCCCGCTAGCCCTGCAGGGAGATGGAGCAGGCGCAAGAACTCGATGTTACCTCCAAATTATAATGATTATTGCAATAACCTAAGTTATTACTCATCCTTTACATGTAGCAATCAAATAAAAAAATAAATTTAATGTGGCTTATAAAGGTATAATTACAATGTAGGATTGACTTCCCAGGACATTTTTTGAATATGTTACTAAGTTAACTGCCCCATTAAGTAAAAAAAAAAAGAAAAGTTTTACTAGGTACATCTCTTCGAAAAGGAAGCCAAATACTAATTCTACAAAATGTAGGAGAAGCGGACGGTACGGTCAGGAGGCCAGCTCGGATACCATTTTAGAACGGTAGTGTTTGCATTCTCTTTGACATGCTTCTTATGTCAGTGTAATCGATTCCAGTACGAACAGCTTTTGTTTTAATCGATATCAATTTTATAAGAGGTCGCAGTTGTGCCAACACTATAAAAAATTGTTTGTGGTTTCATTTATGCTTAGGACATTTATATGTTTGTTTATGTTTATGTATATAATAAAGGTTGCCATTGATATATTTCATGTACGCAAAGATAACAAATATTAAAGTTAATTCTTAGTTTTATTTTTCTTTCTTTTAGTATATTAGTAAAAAACTAGTATTATAATATTATACAAAAATAAGAAAAAATTTCAATAGTGTTTATTGTCATTTCAACTTTAACTTGACGCGTGAGTGATTGATAACATTATTTATTTATTTTCCTCAGTTCCTCTAGCCGCCATCTTGTTTTTAGCCGCCAATTTATTTCGTTGCTAATAGCCAAAATGACAGCAACAAAGAATTGCTGTAATATTGTATTTATCCAATTATATATGAGCATATAATGTGAAAAACGTATTTTTATTTATACATTAAGTGACCCGCTTGACAGATAAAGCACCAAATGACGTCACGTCTATAAGTTCGTGTGCGAGTTCTGGCTATTAGTATTATAGTCGGAAAAATGTAATAGGCCCGTTTTGACATTTGTGCAAGACCATAGAATGTAACTTGGAACGAAACTGAAAGAAACAAAAAAATAAAAATCAATTAGATACAGTGTTTTAAAAAATACGTAAATTTTTTTGGGACGTTAAATAATATGAAAGAATATATCGCGAGTATTCTTTTTGCGCTTACTTCATAGTAGCATGCAATTTATAATTGTTGCGAAACGTTCCGAAATCAGTTACGTTCTCAGTCTTTTTTTTTTTATACTAGAGCTGTAACCATTTTTTTACTGAATATCGAAATTAAATATTGTGTAGTTATCTTTACTGCAAAGAATGAGCTTGGTTCTCAAAATGGGTTCTAAATAATGAGGCTGAGATGTTGTAACTGACCAAGCGGCACATGACTGAAGCGTCCCCGCGTATACTGCGCAGTTTTTCGTTCCTCATCTTGTAAAGTTGACTGTGCGCTCGTTTAAGTTTGATATATATTGTTTACTATTACGTTAACTATGGCTCTTCTATTTTGGACATTAATTTAAACATAGTGATTTGACTCGATTTTTGTGTTTGTTGTTATATAGTACTAACTCTGTTTCAACATGTTGAAAAGTGGACGTTTAATCAACAGCCAGTCACGCGTATTGGTTGTGAAGTTAAAGGAATACTTTGAACGAACGAACACTTTACAATACATAATAATATCTATCAAGTACTGATACAAACTTGAATTGTTTTATCGTGAGTATCGATTACAGAGTCTTATGGTTCCATAACTAGTTACGTCGCGATGACAAATGTCAAAACGGTCCTATTACATTTTTACGACTATACCAGAATGCTTAATTTTTAGGACAAGTCGATCTGACTTGTCCTAAAAGTTTATACTACCATTTTTAGTGAAAATTAAATGGTAATACATAGTACCAATACTACCTCTCGATCTTACTATTTTTATTGCATTCGTGGGCTGCTTTAACTTTTTGAATGCCACAAATAAATATATCATTATTAAGTAAATCTCTAATTTTTGGGATCGCTATTCACATTAAAACATGCAACACTGAATCCTCCGGTACTGCCAACAGCCAATCAGTTCTTGCGTCAACTTTTGTCTTTGGATTGTTATGGTTGCCAACATAAAGAAACAAATTTGACATCGCCATGACTATGGAGGGTAGAGGTATGGAGGGTAGAGGTATGGAGGGTAGAGGTAAGGAGAGTCATCTTTTACTGAGAGTTACTTAACATTTATATATGTTAAGTAAAGTATTATATTTATACATTTATATATGTTATACATAATAATAGGTTTATGAAGATACTAGCTGATTCCCGCGTTCTTCCTAGTTTATTTGATATTTCTATCATTTATTAACACAACATTTTTAAAACAACACTAATTAAAATTTAAAAAAAAAAGAATAGTATCGATAGTGTTTAGTCGACAGTTATTGTTCTGATAGTCGTTTCAGTCAATAATCTTTTCGCGAAAAGCATTTACCATCGTATATAGAAGGCAGCAGTCCTTAAAACGGCGAGTATTGTCGCAAGCTCAGGATCATTAGGTAAATATTCAATGGGTTCCCTGGGCGTCTAGCAAGTAAAGCGTTCAACAGAGACATGCCGTGGGGGTTTTTAGTTCGGGTAGACCCCTTGGGAAGGGAGAGGGAGCATATTGTCTTCGTCCTGTTAAATAAATATACCATAAAGTATTTCCACCGTGCCAAAAAAAGTCATATTAAAATTACAATATAATCACTTCAAACAATGTAGATTAGTATACTTACGTATAATGAGAGAGGATGTAGCATATTTAATAAGTAAAAAGTTGGAATGCTTATTGTTTGAAAACACTAGTCTTCTGGCGCCAAATTGAGGTAGGTACACCTTACACCTTACCTTTTTAGAGGTTATCAACGTAGCTGTTTTGAGAGGTATTTGTCCCAGAGACTATCTCAAAAACGGCTTTATTTCTAACGCTGTAACTTATGTAAAATAATGGTCAGATTAAAATAAAAGTACCAGTATCATTCAATTATTTAATAGAAATATAAAATAATACGTTTATTGCTAAAAAAAATCCTCCCTTTAGGATTCGAAACCTTAACAAAAAGTAATGATATCTCATCAAAAACATAATATACGTAAAAATTTAAAGGATGGTTGCTTCAACGGTGAAGGAAAACATCGTGAGGAAACCTGCATTACTGAGAGTTCTCCAAAATGTTCTCAAAGGTGATGTGAAGTCTACCAATCCGCACCTACCCAGCGTGGTGGACTGATAGCCTTACAACCTTTTATCCTCCCCTTATCACCTGACTAGTTATTTACAAATTTTTTTTATTTCAAATAAAGCAGTATCGCTTTACATGAATTACTGATAAGCTTAACTACAGCAGCCGAGTGCCGAGCGGTATACTACGGTATAAAAATATTCGATGATTAATGCGCGCACACCCGTGTAATAGAATTAAATGCATCTCTAAACTTGAGATGCGTGACCCAGCATACACTTTAATTTACCAATGTTAAAGATGCTACACTGCAAAGGTAACGAAAAGTGTATTTTTCTTTCCTAGTTAAGAGACGCTGCCGAGTTTCTTGTTGGTTTTTAGAAGTAAAACTTCTTAAGGCGCGACTAGGGATTAATTAATTTTACAAATTGTTAGCATATAAATGTTAACGATTATAGCTTATGTTAATAATATATAAAGCTGATGAGTTTCTTTGCTTTAACGAGCTAATCTCAGAATCTACTGGCCCGATTTAAATTCAATCAGTGTTGGATAGTCCATTTATCGAAAAAGGCTATAGGCTATATATCATCAGGCTAAGAATAATAGGAGCATAGCACCAATGAAGAATGTTTCAAAATCGAGGCTTTTTTTGACAGCTTAACAAACTGTTAAAGGTTGGCGACATATGTATGACCAATAAGTTCTCCTTTACGAGTTCTAAAAATGGTTGGCTCACTGGAACCTTTTTTATGCGAACCAAATTTATTCTGAATGAATGCATTAATTGCGAAGGTGTTTTATGAATACGAGTTTAATCCTCATCCAAATAAATATCTACGTAATTCATCACAAATATATTATTAAAAAGAAAATTGCCCTTTATTAATGTTATAACGATTATAATAATGACATATGATTTCATGAATATAAGAACTACTTCTTAAATTTGTTTTTCCAAAATATCAATGTATACTTAAGTAATACTTACTTGTTAGATGACTTAGTTTTGTTTTAGTTTAGTTATTTTTGTTAATTTGCCTTATATAAATAGATACATTATTTGATTATTTTATTTATTTATAAATTTTATTTAGGGTATTTTTAATTCACTAATTTTTACACTTTTATTGCACACCAAACAAAAAATTACATTATTTTTTTTTTAAATAATCGCACAACACAGCATATTCAATTTGGCAGCCTTATTAGTTATTAGTTTTCCAATTCGCACTGTCACAGTTAGCAGCTTGTGTGTTCTTAAATTTTATTAAATCGCCGGTAGAAACAAATGTAGGTTACATTAGTTTCTCACTTATCATACTTGATGCAAGAAATACTTACTAACTAAACTAAAGTAACTAAACTATTGAACCGATTTCAAAGGTTTTACATTCGGTTGAATATTTTTTATATGTGTATCACAAATCTCTGCCATTTAATAAATGACCGATTTTGAAAATCATTTTTTTGGTTCATTGCATCAGGTCAAGATTGTTTGATCCTGGAGAAATCGAGGGAATTCTTGAAAGTTTACGAAAACTTGTGAATTTTCATACGAAAACCTTCATTCGGGTAAAGTTAGATGATAAAATCACCTGAATTACACTATCTAGTACTTCGCAGGTATTTTTATTTATTAAACAGGTGCTATAAAAGAGAGGTCTTGCAATACGGGCATCGCAATCTATAGGGTCTTCTTAGGGTTTTTATGCTGAATCAGAGTACAGAATTGTACAGTTGACCATGATTAGTAAATTAAAAAAAGTTATTTTTACCAACGCAGATACCTTGTTTAGTTAGTCAAAATCTTCTTCTTTATGCATATAATTGATAACAAAATGGATTCGGATTGATTTCGCGAATCCTTGTTGTTACAAAAAGCTAATATGTCTAAACCTATTCGCAAATTTCCATCCGGTTCTTGAACAAACCGAGCCGGTATTTTTTGTTTTTCACTAAGAAAATATAGCTTTCCATTAATGTTTTGATCATTAGTTTTTCCTTCTGCAACGTTTTGTGTAGAATTTTTAATTTTTATAGACTGAATGTTTATAGGTACATCTGGGTTACTGATATTATCTTCATTGAAATCATCATTAGGGAGTATTTCAGTACCGTTGATTACACTCGAAACTGTGTCATTAAGATATTCTTGACTAATTATCCTTACGATAGGAATATTGCTTTCATTATAAGACTTTCTAAAGATTATTCTTCTTAATGAAGGCTTATAACTATTATTTCTCAAGTTACTCCTATTATCAAATATTTTTGCTGTATCCTTAAAAGCTATCTCATTGTGTGATGCATTATTCGTTGATAATCCTAACTTTACAGAGTCGTGTGTACTCTTAGCCGACATATTTTTATTATGTTGGTTTTTATTATTAATAACTCTCGTTTTTACATCATTTTTACCTTTCGGAGAAAACCCATTAGTCTGATTATCAAAAAAAAAATTAGTTGTTTTATTATTGGTTTCTTTAGTTATTTTAGAAATTATATTTTCATTTTCTCCTAAGAAGTTTTTACTCACAATATTTGTGTTATCAATTGTAGTAGTAGTAGAAGTTGAGTTAAGAAAAGCGTTTAAGGAAGAATTATTATACAAGGTCTTACTGTTTGAAGTGGTTTTTAAAGTCTTGTAATTTTCTGCTGTTGATTGTTTTGTTGGGATGTCAATACTTCCATTAATATCTTTGGCTGTTCTAATCTTCTCCGTAACGTACTGTCTAACCGTCGGCAGGATATTATTTTCATTGTTTGTCATTATTGTAAGATTTAGATAATCTACTGGAGTAGAGATAATTGTACTGGATTTTACAGACCGGTTAGTTGAAAATATATCGCTATCCTCGGGCAAATGTGTAAGAGCAATGAGAACACCTTCTTTGGAAATTGAATCAGGTTGCTTGTCATATTCGGAAGTTTTTGGATTTACATAGAATATATTGTCTTGTGCTGAATAATCTTTTTTATTAGGTATACCTCTCTCGTTTTGAATTTTCAAAATAAAATCAGGGACAGTTACGATGCATTTTTTTAAAATCTTGTTAAACTCAATATTACTAAGACGTTTGTTGCTTTGAAGTTCATTAGATTGTAGGTTTATCTTATATTCTATGTTACCATATTTTCTGACAGACTTTATCGACTGAAGAGTAACACATTCTGACTTCATAGTATCTTCAGCCTGGTAAACTTTTTCTTTCATTAAATTAACACTTAAGCCATTATTTTCTTTATTGTGAAAATTATTGTTCCACGTAGTAAATGACCTTTTGATGTAGGATTTCGAGTTTAGCCCGTGTAATGAGCACCACAGACAAGTAAAGGGCCATATTGATACACTGCTATAGAATCTGCAAAATTTAAGACAAAATTAAAATATTAACCAAACTTTTTAAAAATACTATTTTCGTAAAGACACTTATTTCTTAAATATTTATAATATACTAGCTGTTGCCCGCGACTTCGTCTGCGTTTGATTTTGTTTTATGATGTGGCATTCAATTTAGTTGTAGTTCTAAAAAAATGTAAAAAGGTATTCTGTATCGTTAAGCCTTAAATGAGAGGTTTGCTGCTGTCCGCTGAGGAGTTCTGTCCTCTATCTCCAACCACATTCATCAGTTCTACATAAAGTTTGGTCAAAATTAAGCACATATTATAACCTCTATAGTACAAAAATAATTATTTAAATCAGTTAAAATTTGTCGAAGTTATGGTGTTAAATCGTCAAACGCTCTCATCCCCTCTCCCAAAGGAAATGAACTTAATGTCGGGATAAAAAGTATCCTATATTACTTCTAACACTTCCAAGAAAATGTGTACAAAGTTTCATGTGGATCGGTTAAGTAGTTTTTGCGTGAAAGCGTAACAAAAAAACTTACATTGACATTTATAATATTAGTAGGGAAGTAGGGATAGGGATACGGATTTCTTTTACTTCAACCTTAATGTTTCTTAATATCTGTTCTACTTTTCCTATCTAAAGTTCTGGAGCGTACTGTTCATTAGCAACTAAGTATTTCAATGACTAATACAAGGGATTTCGATTTTTTTTTTCGTTATTATTTCTTCTGATATCGGAACTGGTAGGTATTAATCAAACCATTGACTTTCTTTATCCATACAGCACTATTTTTTTTTAAAAAGAGTTACTTATATATATATATATATATATATGGTGAGGAGACATTGAGTAAGATCTCTTAATAACACGTTGCAAAAACCAATGAAATCAATGTTTTCCTGCATTAATACGTACATTAAGCTAACAGCGCTCGCAAGTGTTCGTATTAATAGCATTGTTGGTGGTCGTGGCCTCCTAAAACTCTACTAGAGCGTGTTTATAACTCAAAGTATTTAGGTATATTATTAGATAGTACGCCACATATAGAATAACTCATTACGTAGGTCTGGATTTTAAAAATGGAGTGCTAGATATATATACTTGCCGTTGTGGTGCTAGGGGTTGTTACCCTTATGTTGATTATTAAGCTTATACTACTCGATAGCTCAGATCAGATGGCAGTGTAGCTAATCAAAAAACTATGAAGTGTTAATCTACTTACAAGGTTTCACAGTAAACTGAACATATTGGCGACGTGTTCGCAATCGTTACAGCCGTCATTATTAAGAGTGTTTCCATAATTAACGTGTTCGTGAGGAATTAGGAACGCAGCTCCGTAAGTTCATTAGTATCATTTGCACGCTTTGATTTCTCTGATCCGTTACAATTAGGGCTGCCAGATACATCATTAGCATTTTTGAATATTTAATGGTCTATCTAAAAAAATAATCTAAGCCAGCGTAACTATCAGCTATTCCCCCTTATTATTTTTTTAATCATTTAATAAGCCAGAAAAAAATTAAAACGAAAAAGTAACGAACAAAGCAATCTATTCTATTTAATATTTAGGTTTTTAGTACTGATTTTATACATTTACTCAATTTCATGGACTTCAAAAACCGAAGGAAGTTTTAATGCACCTTGATGCAGCCCTTTACGTACCTTAACTTTTTCAAATAAGACGCGGGATTGCACACAAAATGAAAAATTACTGGAAAGGCATACTTCTAGGGTTTTGTTTGCGATTTTCTAACCATCTTGCAACGTGATAATCAGAATTCTGTGACGAGGAGGATGATGTGCAGGTTCTCGTCTAAGATAAGTTGCCTATTCTGCGCGAGTCGGTCTCCCACTTGACCAATTGATTTCAACAAAAATGATTCGTTGAATTAAACGATGAAATTTTATTTTAAAACATACAGCGCCATCTAACTTAATTACTTAACTTAACCTAACCATTTCGTAACGCAGAGTTTGATGCAGAATGGTGTAGCTATGTTATGACTTATAAGTAAACTAGATGGCGCTGTTCCTAAAGTCTAAAAGTTACATTCCTTTAAAACTAGAACAATAAATTAGACGGACATCCGTCTAATTTATTGTTGTTTATTTCGTTATCGTAGCTTGTAGTCAAAACAGGTTGTAAGATTTAGACATATATAAATATATTATATTATACTAACTGGGAAATTTCCGGTTTCGAAACACTGTTTTGCATAGGAAGATGGTACTTACCCACTAACTTGTTGGAATTTTATTATTTTGGTAAAAGTATCGACCAACAACTGATAAAAAAAATTGTATTATTAATTGCTCGATAAGATAAATGCATATCTTGCTGTCCGTTCTATGGCTGGGTGTTGATACATTCGAAAAACAAATAAGACTTTAGTGTTTAATTTTATGAACAAAACTATAAAAAATTATGTCTATCTACCAGAGAATCTATAACTGAAAGATAAGTATCAAAATATAAATTGTACACGATTGCCGAGGTATACCTACCTACCTTAAAGCAATGTGCGTAATTTCAGATTTTTATGTATCTTACGTTGAATAACATGGACCATGGGATTTTTGGAATAAACAGAAACACTCCTCCTGTTATCTTCTAGCTGTGGAAGTGCTAGCATAATCGACTCAGACATTCTAAAGATTAGTCCGGACAGATAAACAGATTGTCAACAATGTTAAAAACGTTTGTTGCTGTTATGCTGCTCTCAAATAATCATGAGCCAGTGTACAGATGCAAAAGATTAATGAATTAGGTACATTAGGTACGACAATGATTTTTTTTTTTTCTAAATATATACTACGACAATACACACATCGCCATCTAGCCCCAAAGTAAGCGTAGCTTGTGTTATGGGTACTAAGATGAATATTTTTACGAATAACATACATAAATAGTAATAATATACAGATAAACACCTAAACACTGAAAAACATTTATGTTCATCACACAAATATGTTCCACTCGTGGGAAACGAACCCACGGCCATGGACTCAGAAAGCAGGGTTGCTGCCCACTGCGCCAGTAGGCCGTCAATTTCTTTATAAGTCGAATTATTATTATTTTACTTATAAAGAAATACAACAAGAACGAAAAATATAAAGACGGGTTAAAGGTTTCAAGGCGTTATGCCTAAAAAAGCAAACTATAGAGGCATGACTAAAGGCCTCTCCTATCGCTAGGGTTTGCCCATAAACACCAGGCTGGGCTGATCGCAGTAGATGTTAGTAATAGCACACAGGACGTTATAAAGCTAGGCTTATATAGAAACGTAATTTCTACTAAGTATTGTGGCGTGTGAAGTCTACCAATCGACACTTGGCCAGCGTGGTCGACTACAGCCTAAACCCTTATTATTTTGAGAGGAGACCCGTGCGCTGTTGTGGGCCGGTAATGGGTGATCTTGATGATGATGACTGTAAAGTCTTGAAGTTTTTTTTTATGGTTAATAGCATATAATGGCATCGCAGAGTAAAACATGCTTATGTTATATAACCAAATCTTTAAAAACCTCTTCCTACTCAAAGTAACTTTTCCACGTTGGACTTCAATTTAATTCCCTCCTATCTCAGATAGATCTTAACACTTATTAAAAGAAATAGAATCTCAGGATTCATTTTCCTTCATGGGTGTCGCATGGGGCGCAATTTCGGGCCTCTTTCTATATTTGGGGTATATTATGATCAACCACTGCATGCCAACGACACTTGTGACATTTAACTGCTAACAAAGGTCACGCGTGTCGCTGATTTTTAAAACTGATAGAAATAAAGATAATATTGACGATGTTCCTAAGCCGCGCCGTATCGCATGTGCCACACAAGTTTATGTCAATAAATTAATTATGATTGCAAAAAAAAGTTTGCTTAATTTGCGTTATGTTCTAAAAGATTCTAGTATAGGTTATTACTGCAGAGATCGATTTAGGTACTTATATGTTCTAAATTATCATACGGAATATCTTCGTGAAAAAAAATTATAAGTAGGTACTAGGTAGGTAGGTTAGCTTTAATATGTATGGTGGGATTTTGTTACAATGGTACCATACTACCCTCATATTATTGTATACTTTTAACGGATAGCTGCATGTGAATTAATTGTTTTTGGCATGTTGAATTAAGTCTATTTTTTGTGTAGCACGCTCTGACTTACAATCTCAGCAAACCTTATAATGTAATAGCTTAAGTTTTCATGTAAGTGAATACTGTTCTTATGAAAACAATAAAAAATTTCTTAAACCGCAACATCTCAATAATTTATTCAGGATAGGTACCTACTGTAGTCTATTATTAACTTTAGACTTTTTAAACAGATAAAACTAATAAGTATAAACCTCAGTTAAAAAAATAGTTTTTTATAGAACAGAAACAAAAGAAGGATAGTAATGGATCGGAAATTACGGGCGCAGGCCTCTATATAGAATCTAGCCTCAAAATGGTCAAAACGCGACAAATGTATTTTCTGATAATTGAAATTCAATAATTTAATGTAGGTATATAGTAATATTATATTAGATATATATAAAAGCATCACATTTTCTTACCAAAATGTATTTTTTTAAATGGCCTTTTATTCATTGATGAATTATTCGTATTAAAAAAATGTTTTAGTCTATTCTGAACACTGACCTAAATAAAACAGTAGATACAGCCAATCTTTTCGACAGTTCTGTTTTTTAATATCTTTACCCGCAGGAAATGCAAACGTCCATATTAATTACGGGCACATACCAAGGGCGGCACTTTATGGGACATCTTCGTTGCAAGTATTGCTCTGTTTATATGAGATGGTTTTGCACTTACCATCAGGTTTCCAATCTGGTTGGTCCATCAACTAAATTATGACTGTTAAAAAGTATAAAGCATATGAAAGTATATGAAAAAAAAAAATAGCAGAAATAATAGTGCCAAGATAGCGGCATATTAGTGCTGTCAGTGCAAAAAATAGGTACTCCTAGATCTGAGCAAAATCTAAACATTGAACACCTTTCAAGCATTTAATATGACGTACATTAGGTACTATTTTGTTTTTTATAGTCACCTTTCTATTGACTAAATAACCTATGCTAATGCCTACTTAAACATAATATTCATATGTAAATATGTGCAAATAAATACGTTCTCGTCAGTTTTACCGCCAAACAGTTAATTCGCACAAGGTCCATACCTATGCCATCAAGTTAATTTTAATATGTACGCGCTAAGTTCGCTTCACGTTCCTACCTACCTACCTACCACCTGCCTGTAGGTACACGTACAACGCTTGTTTACTTTCCACATCACATTTTCCTGAAAATACCAAAAGGTCTATACCTACACTAGATCTTTGAAAAAAAAAAATTACGTCAATCCGTTCAGCTGGTGCTGCGTGAAAGAAGGACAAACGGACAAACACATTCGCGATTATTATATTATATTATGCCTACCTACAAATACTAAAAATATATCTAATTATTACCTTAGTACCTATAGTATATTTTTTTAATTCATCCAAGCTTATCTCCCTTCTTATTGATGCACGTCGGCCATCTTGAAAAACGCACTGATGCTCATCCAAATAAATATTCCTTGGTTATTAACAAAGGACTGGCTGACGCGTTTATTCTTCGGTATTTAATATACGCAAATGTGTACCTATACGCAAAACTCTAAAAATAAACGTTAAGTAAATTTGAAATTTAACACAAGGTTAAATTTCAAACATACTTCTATGGGAATGGGAAGGAATACCTTCAGATAAAGTCACAGTTAAGAGACAGAAAACTGAAATTTTTTTCTCTCGAAAATATTTTCCTAAATCGTGTAAAAGGACTAGGTACTTTCTAGTCAAACATAATATGGTTAATAATAACATTAAATAAATAGGTAGGTACCTAAAGTCAAGAAAGACTTTAGGTACCTACCGTCTTTCTTGACTTTAGGTACCTACCTACCTTTCTTTCCCGTCATAAAATACAATCTTTTCGTTACTTTTTAGTGTGAAGTTTATTTTTAATTGTTAAGAAAATAATAAAAACAGAAAATCTCTTTTTATTTTGTATATTTTTATTTATTTTGATTTTTATCATATTTTAAGAACATACTTTAGTCCAAAAAAGGTATTCATAAGTTTGTTTACATTTTAGGACAAGTTAAAAGAAATAGAGTGTAGGTACATAGATTATAAATGATTTAAGTTCTTTCTACCTCTTTTTGCAGCAAAACAAGGTTTTATTGATCGCCGCTGTGAAAGTTCCAAAAACAACGTATCTATATATCATGTCACGTAAAATATGCACTGATGGTCTAATTGGGCATTTTGCTATATACCTACGTAAATAATTTGTAAACTTTGTCAATCACAAAAACACGTCCCGAGGACTTACCCTCGTTTTACCTTATTTAAAATACTTTGAATTCAGATACAGAAACTGCTATGTAGCAATAAGGCCACCAAATTGTACTCTCTTGCTCTATGTTTATATCTTTATAACTACTTTTTTCTTTGGTGTACAATAAAAGTGTATTCATTCATTCATACAGACAGACAGATCGAAATTAATAAAAAGAATTACAGTTTTGGCTAAAGTATCGATGAGGTATAGAGTACCCTCGAAAATCTATCTAGAATATCTTCAATGTACAGAATTCGACCCATTACAGTTTTACTATAAGTATAGATAACTCACTAAAGTGTTAAAGAAGGTTAACGATTATAATTTGCGACGGCGTACCGGAACACTAAATCGCTCGGTGGCGCGTATTTGTTCGCTAGGGCCACGGCCTAAGAGAAAGAGTAAATAGAGTCCATCAGACAAAAAGTATAAGTTACTTAACTGATCTTAAAGAAATTCTTTAAAGGAAATTTAATCATTTGCAAAAAGAAAAATTTCATTGTAAACGGCTCAGTCACATAACACAGAGCATTCTTCATTCTTAAAGCTCAGTGACCTTTTAACATGACATAGTTTTTTTAGATTGCACATAAATAAGATTTGTGGTGCAACAATTCTACAGTACATAGGTACCAACGGTGGAGCCGTCGTGTAAATAATAATTTATGAGGTAAATACGTTATTTTAATTAGGAGTTTCCGTTGATGAGTCTCTTTGTTATATTTTTAATGCGCAGAATCTAGAATACGTTTTACTTCTTTAGGTACTTGTGTGATAATTTGTTTTTTTTTTGTATTTTGTTAATTTTTCGGTAAATTTGCGTAGAAACCAATTAGGGTATATAAAATAACTGCCTTACTCCCCAACATGTTAGTTCACTTCCATTTTAGCCTGCATTTCCATTTCTCACTCACCGCCAGGTGAGATTGCTGTCAAGGGCTAGCTTGTAGTGGCATATAAAAATACTGTAGTTCTTACAGGCCCCATTCAAGAGAATCAGGTGCAGCGATTGCTCCGTAATACTCTTTTACAATTGGACCTGGCATCACACATCGCTCGTTCAAATAGAGTGATCCAGTAATTATTGCAAAAATGTGCGGATCGCACCAGTAACGTAATTTGTGCATGTAGCTTGCACGAGTAGCTTGTGCGAGAACTTCAGGCCAGTAGCTTACACCTACCTCAGTGTACGGCTTACGCGAGTGTTCTTGCAAATTTTGGGTATGCATATTGGTCATAAAAGTGCATTCTATTGCAAGTCGATGGATTGCCTTTTGTATGGAGACCTTCTGGATGGATTTTGATAAAATCTCTTTGCTCCAACCATTCTATTCCACCATGTATTCTATACAGTACACACAAATATCGAACCAGATTTAAAACTCTTCAACCAAAAGATACACTACGAATAAACACTTATTTGACGGCCGATTGGCGCAGTTTGCAGCGACCCTGCTTTCTGAGCCCAAGGCCGAGGGTTCGATCCCCACTACTGGAAAATGTTTGTGTGGTGAGCATTCATGTTTTTCAGTGTAAGGGTGGTTATATGTATTTTCTAAGTATTTATGTATATTATATATAATATGTAGTACCCATAACACAAGCTACGCTTACTTTGGAGCTAGATGGCGATGTGTGTATTGTCGTAGTACATTTATTTATTATTATTATAATTACTGTCGTAGTCTAAACTTAGCAATAATGACGACACTCAACAAATCGAATTGCAAATGCTTCAGGAACGTTTAAAAATTATCACACCTTTAGAAATGTAATTACTCGTACGTTTAACGTGCTAATTTGTTTCATATCTAGTTTACTAAATTAAATATGCCTATATGATTTTATGATTTACTGAGTTGTAATAAAAACATATTGTGAAATATGTTATCTTGACCTTTTATTACGCAACTGGATATGCCAATCTGCGTCGTTAAACATCATAGGGTATTTAACAATATCGTGATTTTTTTAAGAAATATTTAGTAGTAGTAATACTACCTCGTTAGTAGTGCTGATAGCCCAGTGGGTAGGACTTCAACTTCACTTTCGGAGGGCTGAGTTCGAATACCAGTGCACCTATAACATTTCTAAGTTGCGTGTATTTTAAGCAATTAAAATAAATCAGGTGAGGGAACACGTGGTGAGGAAACCTGCACGCCTGAGAGTTCTCCATTACGTTCTCAAAGGTGTGTGGAGTCCGCCAAGCGCACTTTCGGTTCGGGCTAAGAATTGTTAGGTTACTAAGTTTCTCTGTGAAGAACTGACTGTTGGCGACATTCACCACAGTGCCTCGGAAATAGAATGCCTTTTATAGAACCATGTACCTAGATAATATGCTAATATTTTGGGGATGTTAAAGCACGCAGACGAATTCACGAGCGAATGCTGCTGGTGGTGTCCTATTCGTTATAGAAACAGTGGCGTAAGTTTAAAGAAGATACAATCGAGCTTCTCCGTTTTGTTGGATATAGGTAGTTTAGCATGTATATGTTTACAGCCGGCGATAGACGATAAGTAGTAGGTATGTCTTTTAGCCCCCGCCCGTCTCGCAAACTTGAAACTGTGGTTAGTATATATATTTACCTTCATATAGATACAATAAACCGCAGAAATACGTAATACCTATTATGTGACAGAAGGCACAAAACGTTACATGTTAAGACTGGTCCAGTCTCAGATGCCTAACTTGGTACTTCCTACATAGAGAGTGTGTACTTATCTTCTATCTTAGATATAAAATACAATAATAGTACTTAAGGTAGGTATAACTGTATCGTAGTACATCGTTTATAGCGTTGCGCTGTGCTTCAACTTTGGTGCGCTGCCGTACTTCTGTTTACGTTTTTATATGTAAACATCTTGATAGCACAGATATGTTTAAAAAATATGTACCTATGTATTTAACTACTTAATAATTAGGTATACCTAGTATGATGCATTTTAATTGAGTGAACTTAACAATAAATGAAGGCTGGTAAGTTATATATCTACCATAATATCTTAAAGTTAAAGACACATCTCGTAACGTAGGGTGACCTTACTCATTTCTCATAGCACTGTTGGCGCTGAAATAGCTATATTCCTCTATAACCTACCTACTTACTAATAGGTCTGATAATATTAAAACTTGATATGAAAGAATCTAAAATTGAGAAATTGAGTGCATTTTGTTAACTAAATCGGAAGATTCTCATCAGCTCTTCACCAAATTTGTATAGTATCAACTTAAATCATACAGAACCTTTTAAATATAAGAGAACCGTCAAAATCGGATGTCATAAGGCGGAAATGTCCAGAAGCCCCTTTGTACCCTCTTTGTAGGAAATATCTACCTACTTAATCCTGGGATCAAACATACCAGATGAGAAATAAACAAATAAATATACTACGACACTACACACATCGCCAGCAAACCCCAAAGTAAGCGTAGATTGTGTCATGGGTACTAAGATGACTGAAAATATTTTAATCAATAATACCTATACATAAATACTTATAATATTCAGATAATCACCCAGACACTGAAAAACATTCATGTTCATCACACAAACATTTTCCAGTTGTGGGAATCGAACCCACGGCCTTGAACTCAGAAAGCTGCCCACTGCGCCAATCGGCCAAACCAAACAAAGGAAATCTACAAACTCAAAGGCAAAACCAGTAAAGTACCAAGTTGGGTCCAGATCGTTTGTAAAATGCGACCTCAGTAATCTCTGAGGACCTATCTATGTCACACCGTTGGAGTACAAACAAACTGACAGAAAAGAGCTAACGCTGACGGACTTTTTCCTTTTTGAGAATTTTCTCCATAATGATCTAAGCCCAAAATAATAATCTAGATCCAAGAGCAAAAAATGAAGAGGTAATAGGTAGATACAAGTGAAAATTGAACCTAGGTATTTTAGGTAGATATGCAAACAATTCACATTGTTATAAATCAAGGGATTATAATGATAAGATAATATTATCATGATAGCTTATACCTATCTATGCCCCACAGGTTTGGGTGCTCTCAATGCTGCCAAAGATCATAAGCACAAATGCATAAAAATAATCATATCATTATGCCGACTAGGTTAACTTAATACGTTCCCAATGACGTCTATTGCCACAATTATCATTAGTTAGGTAATTAGGTATTTAGGTACCTAGCTAAACGAAAAGTTGATCAATCAATGTCTAAGACTTGTGTCTTGCGAATACTCGCATGTTGAAGAGGCGATTGCTAATAGGTTTGGCGAGTGCAATTATTAATGTTTTAATAGCTAAATTTCTACTGCTTAAAAATATTTTTTTTCCCGAACCTGGAGTGTTAAAGTGTTCTCCCGGTACTTCACCACCAGCAGCTTTATTGCGACGAGAACATTTGCTTACGAATCATATACCATAATCGAATCGCAACCCGTGTACCTAATACTTATTATTGTGTAGTTCCAGGTACGGTGGTCATCCGTGGTCTTCATACCTAATAATGTATGCTGAAATGTGAATTGAAAAAAGCTTTTTACTAGAGATAAAATGCGAATCGATACTGATAAATGCGATTCAGGCCTATTTACACATTTTTTGCGCACGCTACTCGATGTTTTGTAGGCACATATATACTGGTGTCATATTATTTAATGCACGATATTTATCAAGTTTTGTTAGATACCTACTTATGATGTCTCTTAAGTGAAGCTACTAGCTGTATTTAAACACTGATAAGTGTTAAAATATCTGTTATGGAAACTGGAACACCTAATTGTCTCGTATATTTACTAAGCAACCTTTCCGTAATAGGTGCCTTGACCCTACCAATGATCCCCATACAAATTAACTAGGTGATTCTTTTAATGAAAATAAGTAATTGGTACCTAAGTCATACAATTAATATAGTAGCTATTTATATGTTTATTATACCGCGTTCTAGAAATAATTATTTTTTACTACTAGTAGCAAATGCGTTCTTCGTCCGCGTTTATCTGGGTGTTTCAGAAATCCCGAGGGAACCATTGGTTTTCTTGGTATAAAATGTTGCGTATGTTATTCTCTCTATTAAATCTATGCCAAAAATCAAGTTGATTGGTTGCTTAATTAGGGCGTGAAGTATATAGACAAACCAAAAAAAACACACTTTTGCATTTATAATATTAGATTCTACCACCTACCTAGCTGTTGCTGATTATTGGGGTAGATCGCGATACTACACTGTCGGGACGTTATACTTGTAAACTCTATATTCTTTATACATATGCTATGACCTTAATAAAGAGTCATCAAGCCTATCAAACTCATTATGAACACTGAATGTTGTATAAGTACTTTAAACGATAGTAACATATTGAATCAATGCCTTAAACTGTCGATTAGATAATAGGTACACGTACTCTTGTACTCGTAACTTAGTTGTGTATGTTATCTTTCCCCCTAGAAACTTAACCAGTCCCTGATTCTATATTATATTTTACTTACAATACTCAAATCCACTTATTGATTATTTAACTTATGTAAGTCAAATATTTTATAAGTGGATAATGAAATGTTATAATAACTTAGGGGTAACATTATCTTGTCTCTTACACCTCTTGAATACCTACACCTACCTGAAGATTTTATTTTATTTTATAGTACCTAATAATACCTAATAATTGACCGACCCAGCCGATCATCCTACACTATAGTCTGTTCAATTTCAGTGTCGGTACATCGACAGGAGTGTGATGACTTTGTGTGTGTCGCTTAACATCTACAATACAAGTTGATGGCCTCAAGTAGAAGCCTCATGAGCCTATAATTACACCTGCCACCACGGCCTTTAGTCCGGAATACTATTACTACTGCTGGGCGGCAGAATCAAACATGGTGGTAGTACTTCCTCGGACGAGTGCCGACAATAACCTTTAAAATAACATTATCGATATACCTACCTAATTCAGTCTATTTATTGTAAAACAAAACCTAGGGAATGGGAGCCTGGGAATCTACATTAATATTCTAGGCGTACCTATGAGTCATCGGCCGGCATTATGTGCTTTCCATATATATATATATATATATACATATATACGTCCATGGATAAAACGTCATATAACATATAACGTTTCGTCGGTATGTCCAAAGAAAATCCAGGAACTGTACTACGTCCCAGTATATTATACTATGAAATTATATGAAGTCCATGGCACTAGCCGCACTACCTAACCGCAAAAATTATTATTATATATTGTTACTAGATAAATATACAGAACCACGCCTTAGAGTTCGATCATTGAGGTCAACTGTCAAATTTCTTATTTATTTTAGTTTTACGGCTCGGGAATCTGACTTTTTTAAGACTTCAACAATCTTGACAAAAGGTTTAAACTAGGTATCTTAGTTTAAATCCTTTTTGGGCGAAGTGCACCAAAAATGACATTAAAAATTAAAATCAGCATCTTATCACATTCATTTATTTAAGTACAATGTACATTGTGCTGATCATTGATTTAATATGTTACTATCGGTGCTGATAATGCATTGTGCTTTGTACTTAGGTACAATTTACAAATGATATTAAGATATTGATTTTGAATTTATTTTAAATTCCTGGTTTCAATGGGTACGTACTAGGTAGTCGACCTAGGCATCATTGTCAATTGTTTTCATTAACGTTAATAATTGTGTTCCTTAAATCCCACTAAAGTTTCGCCTTTTACTATATAAATTAGTTCGTGTATAGTCGTAATTATTAATTCACTTTAATGTGTGCGATTCCAAGCAATCTACGACGGTTCGCAAAGAACTAAGTTGTTTATCGCAACCGATTCTATATATAGGGGTAGACCGAGCGGTTTGCAGTTATTGTGAAACGGTGTGCCACGCCGTATAGATAGTTCAGTGCCTTTGTACAGCAGGCACGAAATAAAACAAAATGGCTTCAAGAGACCCCGCGACTGACCAACTTGTCAACTTTAAGAAATTAGTTAAGGTAAGATATGGCATATACTTTGTTTAATTAATCTGCCCACTATCCCTGTTCCTATAGTAGTTTTCCATGGAACCAATTAACTAGTTTGTAACACATTCAGAGTCCAGTCATCATTCAATACATATCTCATTAATATTCATTAAAAATAATTCTAAATATGTATACAGCTTTTGCACTATCATCGTGAAATGAACTATGTACTATTCACTACCTGTATTTATTCTGAATTCTAATATAGGCCCCTGATATAGTTTGTTTAGCAATATTGTTGATTGTTACGGGTGTGCATTTATTATATGTAATATGCTGGATTGACCTTTGGCTTTCTATATCAAAGTACAGATGTTGATAACAAAATGAACCATTGTTAATTTCCTAAATAGAATAAGAGGTAATATATTAGAAATAACTTATTTTGTGGCTATTGGCTCAATGGAAATAAGATTAAATGGAAGGTTGCAATGTTTGTAATCATTTAATATACTTAGTTAATTATTGTGTTTAATAAGATTGATACTATTATATATTGCTCAAACTTCCGGAATGCCCATGTACAGCTTACTACTTGCATACAAAATATGTTCATTTTATATATTTATATGTTATATTTTATTTTTAATTATTGAGA
Source organism: Pararge aegeria (assembly GCF_905163445.1). NCBI lineage: Eukaryota > Metazoa > Arthropoda > Insecta > Lepidoptera > Nymphalidae > Pararge > Pararge aegeria. The sequence goes on from NC_053208.1 coordinate 10,062,838, forward strand.
AATTTCTGGAACCCGGTTTGTAAGATACAATATTCTGCTTAGCGAATAAATTTTATCATTGACTTGCTACATAAAGTTTTCCTCAAGGTGGTTTTTGTGTCTATTTTAAGTAAATTGTCTAACATTTACAAATACAAATTTTGAAAGCAATGGACATATTTTGTGAGATTATATTATTGCCTATTTATATACATCTGTTTAGAGCTAGAGGATTTGTTTGTTTGTTTGAATGCAATAAATCTGGTCAGTCCAAAAGAAATTATTAAGTGTTTGGTAGCCGATTTAATAAGTATACTGCAAGGCACAGCTGTTAAATGATTTTAAGACATGTGTAGTGGTTCTTCTGTGTATTTTAAAATATTGATTGAGCTTTTTTAACATTTCAGGACTCACCTGGATACATCACCACCAAATATGGTGCACCGGTTGGAGTGAAGACTGCAATCCAAACTGTTGGAAAGAATGGACCAGTTCTACTACAAGATGTTGAATTTTTGGATGAGATTTCATCATTTGATAGAGAACGTATACCAGAAAGAGTTGTACATGCTAAAGGAGCAGGTGCCTTTGGCTATTTTAAGGTTACTCATGATATCACCAAGTACTCTGCAGCAAAGCTCTTTGAGACTATTGGCAAAGAAACACCAATTGCTGTTAGATTCTCAACTGTGGGAGGTGAAAGTGGTTCAGCTGACACTGTCCGTGATCCTAGAGGATTTGCAGTCAAGTTCTATACTGATGATGGAATATGGGACTTAGTTGGTAACAACACACCTATCTTCTTTATCAGGGACCCCACACTCTTCCCAAGCTTCATTCATACTCAGAAGAGAAACCCAGCCACCCATTTAAAAGATCCTGACATGTTCTGGGACTTCATGACCTTGAGACCTGAGACCATGCATCAGTTAGTATATTTGTTTGGTGATAGAGGCATCCCTGATGGCTACAGATTCATGAACGGTTATGGGTCTCACACATATAAACTTATCAATGCCCAAGGAGTAGCACACTGGGTCAAATTCCACTACAAGACTGACCAGGGTATTAAAAATTTGCCTGTGGATAAGGCAGCTGAGCTTGCTTCAACAGATCCCGATTACTCTATCAGAGATCTATATAATGCTATAGGAAAAGGTGAATTTCCATCATGGACCCTTTATATCCAAGTAATGACAATGGCCCAAGCTGAGGGTTGCAAGTTTAATCCATTTGACTTAACAAAGATTTGGCCCCATAGTGAGTATCCTCTTATACCGGTTGGAAAGCTAGTACTGAATAGAAATCCCAAAAACTATTTTGCAGAGGTTGAACAGATAGCCTTCAGCCCATCTAATTTGGTACCTGGAATTGAACCATCACCAGACAAGATGTTGCAAGGACGTCTATTTGCATACAGTGACACCCACCGCCACCGTCTTGGTGCTAATTATCTTCAGATACCTGTGAACTGTCCATTCCGTGTAACGGTTTCCAATTATCAGCGTGATGGGCCACAAGCCATGAGCAACCAAAATGAAGCTCCAAACTATTTCCCCAATTCATTCTCTGGGCCGCAAGAGTGCCCACGAGCCCACCGTCTACAGACAAGATACAACGTGAGCGGTGATGTTGATAAATATGACAGTGGCCAGAGTGAAGACAACTTCTCACAGGCTACAGCTTTATACAAACAAGTATTTAGCGATGCTGAAAAACAACGCACTGTTACAAACCTCGTCGGAAATTTGAAGGATGCTGCTGGTTTTATTCAAGAGCGTGCCGTTAAGCTTTTGACACAAGTCCATCCAGATCTTGGCAGCAAGGTGTCCGCTGGCCTTGCTCCATTCAAAAAGTACCACGCTAACTTGTAGATCGTTATTTAAGACTGATATGGGTACTCTAAGCTAGTTTAGTAGACAATTTGTTGTTGCTATACAATTTTGACAATTATTTTGTATTCTACTTATTTGGGATATTTTGAACAAAATGGCCTTTGCTAGAGCATATTATTTTATTTCATATTGTTGTATACATTTTTTAATATATCATAGTTATCAATAAAGTTTTTATTATTATTGTGTATTTTTCATTAAAAAAAAAATAAGAAGAATTTAATCTGTAAAAATCATCAAACTCAGAATGGAAACACTTTTAATTAATATAGGAGGATCTATATAATAATTTAGGGACAGTTTATTTGAAAGATGTGTGGCAGCAGCAGAAGAAATAGCCAATTGCCCCATGAATCACTAAATGGATAGGACCCAGTGGCGTGCACTCCAAACATGTACGAAAGCACTGCATACCCTAACATTGATATATAACTCGAATAGGAGAACAATTTGTGCCGTTTTATGCAATTTTCCTGGTGTATGCATACCCTGGTTAGAAACCCAATGCACGCCACTGATAGGACCCACTTGAATTTACAGAGAAAATACTAAAATATTTAAAAAACATTTAATTTAGGTGGTAGATAGTAGTAGTAAACCTTCATGCCTGACCGATTTTCATAATGTAGGTAGGTATTTTCTTTTCATTCTAAGAGGAGACCCGGGCCGAGGGTTCGTACTGGGTTGCTAATAATGATAATGATGATTAAATAAGTACCTTAATCATCATTAATCAGCTCTAAATTTCTGGAACATAAAGGTAGTAGGTACACTAGGTACCTATCTACTTATTTACTCGTTGATCCACAAATCACAATAGATTTATCATTAATTCATTATCGTTAAGTATGCATGTATGTAATTGCCCTAAATAAGATGTTTAATAAATGTTGACCGGTTACTTAATTATTGTATGTAGTAAAAGTGCAGCCGTTAAGTCCTCTACTTTACTCGTACATGTTCACCTTGCCTAAAGGACATCTTATGTAATTATCTGATATAGGAGTTGCCCGCCACTACGTTCGCTTAGAATTATTTCTGACATCAAATGAGCGTGCAAATGAGCTTGTTTCTTAAGTAAATTTAGCGTATACAACGTGTAAATAAAAACCGATATAATACTTTAGAGGCTTTATAGGTGCATTATTTACTGATCTGAGACTTATCTGTGAGACCGGAACGTTTTTCAGTAAACCATTGCCATAGTTTTTACTGAAATATTGCAATGGTTTACTCAGATACAGCCCTAACACCACATGCAAAAGTAAAATCAAGTTATTCCCGCCTCTTTATTAGGTACGCGTCGCGTAGCGTAGGTACTTTGCAGTTGTCGGTATTTTATCTTCAATAGTGTTGTCATAAGTAAAAACTGAGAATTATATTCCGTATTCCGAATAAGTAATTCCGTTACACGTTGTATATTTACTGTGACGCTTTTTTATCCAAAAAGTAAAGTTTTTATCTTTCCATTGATTCTTTCTAAAACCTTTCGCCCGAAATTCTATTAACATTATTACCATTTATCAAATATTTTGTGTAACTTTCCAACCTTTTGTGATTAGTAAAACCCTTTCTGAGCTTAGTGGTGTTGAACATCGAATAAGAAGTAACTGAAGCTGAATGCTGTCGTTAATATTTTATAAATATATAAGCGTTAATTTAATATTTCATATCAACACATGGACACTGCCAATTTATATTTTTTTATAGATAATGTACCTATCGGAACTTAGGGTAGGTATTTCATTTTAGTATATCCGAGTTTGATAGGAGATTACGGATTATTGATTATCTTTATACACAATCAAAAAATAAATTGCTGTTCTTTAAAATTCCGAAATGGCTTGATCGATTTGCTTTTATTTTTTTATTAACCCACAGTGTGAAATCGAGAAATTGATACGATCATTCTTAGGCAATTACTCATGGCATACGAGCGCCTTGCAGGAAGTAAAGAAAGAATAATTAATTTTTCATATCGGAAAATTGGCGGTATCTGTCTAAACTGCGTTAAGCCTAGTAAGCGGTGATAGTCTAGTGGGTTAGACTTCGGTTTTCCTGTCCGAGTGAGTGTTGGAGACCGAGTTTAAGCCCCGAAACCCGACACGTATTTTTCGGAGTTACGTGCGTTTTTAATTTAATTAATTTAAATATCACTTGCTTTAAACGCCGAAAAGAAACATTGCGAGGAAACCGGCATGTCTGAGAGTTCTCCATAATGTTCTCAACGGCGTGTGAAGTCTACCAATCCGCACTTGGCCAGCGTGGTAGGCTACGGCTAAGGCTGCCATTCCACCGGAGCGGAGCGAGGCAGCGGAGCCGAGAAAGGGAAAAATATTAACCAACAGGATTGCACAAAATCTCCGCTGCTCTTTACACGTCACCGGCTTAAACTAGGCCGTTGGGGAAGGTTGATGGACACGGGACGGCACTTTGTACAGCGATGGTTTTCCACTTACCATCAGAGGGTAATTACCTTGGTTCCTTGGTCCCAATTGTAAAATAAAAAACTAAATCTAATTATACCGTGAAAAGTAATAGGCTTCTATTCCTCAAAATACTGAAGCCTATAAACAAAACCAACTCGATAAGTGAAGTATTTCGCTCGTTATCGTGACCACAAGATACGGAATCCGCACATACAGACACTCGGACGTCCAAGACAGACTTTTTAAACTATTTTTTAATTAGTTTAAATAATAAAAAGAGATTTTCAAAAATATCATGTGTGTTAAAAATAAGTAATAAAAGTGTTTTTTCTCAACATTTGTCTGTTTATATTCACTTATAAAAGCAATAAAGTATAAAAAAAGTGACATTTTAATATTGGAGAATCACTCGGTATGCGTAAACTGACAGTAATACCCACCACAACGCTTCGCTTATGAGGCGTGCAAAAAATTTATTATACTATACTGCTTATATATATGTATATATTAAACGTTGAAGGAGCACCTGGGCTAACCTTGTATTGTCGACGTATGTTTTAACTGAACACATCAAGCTATCCCTGACCATTGTTATTTATTTTCGTATAGCCTAATCTGAACATCGTGCCGTATTTACTTATTGATAAAAATGCGACGTAGTCTATTCGAGATTTGAAAGTTTTTTTCGTTCAAGTTTACACGCGCTTTAGATTAGCATGCAACTAAGTAAACAACTTCATCTGAACGGAATACAGTAAGTAGTGACGGTTTGTGTTTTTTCTATTAATATAACTCAATGGTACCTGATGAAATCCTGTCCTTACAAAACAAAAAATATCAACATAAAAAAATAGTAAAGTATGGAATGACAGGCAGTTCCGACTTTTATTTATGTGCTTTACCACACGCAGTAAAGTAATTAGGTGTTTTCATCATCATCATCGACCCATTACCGGCCCACTAGGGGACACGGGTATCCTCTCAGAATGGGGGCTTAAGGCTGCACGTCCACCGGAGCGGAGCGAGGCGGCGCAGCCCAGAAACGGACTAATGCGGAGCGCAGTTGCGTACTGTGTCTGGTTCACTTAAGCCAACCTTAAGACTGGAACACTTCAATACTGCTTGGCGGCAGAAATAAGCATTGCAGGCTCCACTTCTACTTTTAATTCTATTACTTTCGTTAACTATTACTTTAAATTCAGTTGTTCGTTTAGGTACTCAACTTGTCTGTAAGCAAGACGTTACAAGGCAAGTAGCATTGCACAGTCAGCCAAAGGCCTCAATTTTTGAATAAGGAACTTCTCTAGGCGCGTTGTGCACTTTTTGAGTGAACAGAAATCAAAGAACTCGCGTTATCATCACAAAACGCTTTCCATGAGCTGATCAATAAGTATACTACGATGATACCACATATCGCACCGAATTAAATGGAGTGCAGATTGTGTTATGGATATTAAGTTGAATATTTAAAAACAATAATAAACATAAATACTTATAATTTACAGAAAAACACCGAGACACTGAAAAACATAAATGTTCATCACTCAAACATTTTCCAGTTGTGGGATCGAACCCACAGCCTTGGACCCAGAAAGCAGAGTCACTGCCCACGGCGCCAATCGGCCGTCAAAGCTATGACGAGAGTATGAGCTATATCGAATTGTAATATTTCTTTATTAATTCATCATTTAACATTTTGTTGATATATAAAAATTAAATAGCTACTGCATGATTAAAAAGTATTCATTACCACGTTAAAAAATCTGTGAGGAAATATCTAACTATATTCATTGTTAAGCCACATTAGCACTTTTAAGAGTTGGTCAATATAACTCTATGGAACAACAGCGATATATTTAGATAGATATTTTTCATCAGCGTGAACGAAGGTTCACCCTGATGAAAAACAAAACACCACCAAAATGGTAGACCTTATTATCCTGGCAAGCACTGGACTAAGATACTAGAACTACCCAAAAAAAACTTTGCACTGTATATTTTTTTACCATACTCGGTCTCACATAGTAACATATTATATCAATGTACAAAAAGATTTAGCTATCTAGTTAGAGTAGTTCATATCCAAGCTGTTTATCGATGATGCAATATTTTATCACTTCTAATATCATAGATCTGAAAGTGTGTTAGTCGCTTTGCCCTTGTTATGCACAAATTAATAATAAATCTAATCCGAAATCATCTGATGGTAGATTTTTTATTGCTATCCTTTTACGACACTTTATCTATTAAAAGTATATGTAGGTATATACTTTCATGCCATATCTACAAAATTAATAAAAAGTGTAAAATTTTTAAACATAATATACGATGCATGGTTTTACTAATAACAGAACATTTTTATCTTTATTGCTTATTCGACCAGAATTAAACATAAATTTGTTTTCTTACTAATTTTGCTATATTTATAAACTTAGTGAGAAATATATTATATATAGGATATAGGTCACAAAGTCGTACTCGTATGTGCACCTCTTTTTTATGGAGTTTACCATTGAAGGAGTATCTCGTGTATAAAAGTTGCCTATACTCTAATTTTTCGAATTTGTCGTATTATGTGAAAAATATTTTCATATCTTTTTACTGTAAAGAATTTTTTTTTATAGAGGAAAAACAAATGTGTTGTAATAAATAAAAATAATTAAATAAAAAAGGGATATTCTTTATGAAAGTATTTGTTATTTTTTAATATCAACAAAACAATCTAAACAAAAACTAATATGTATTGCAGATTGTTTAGTTAATTAAAACGGGGTGTAGAGAGTTTTATACTCACGCTGGCGATTATTGATTTGACACATGTTGGCAATCGTCTTACCTAAGGAACTGGTTTATAGGTATGTAATTTAACATTGAAAAGCATGTGCAGTTACCCTGATCTACATTGGAACCGCCCGCTGTTTTAATGAATCGCGGACTTTACTAGAAATATCTTACTACTGTTGTCCGCGACTTTTGTTTGAGTTATGTAAACATCCTGCAGGAAACGTTTTTTTTCATTAATATCAGATCTTTATGCCAAACATCGACTAGATCTGATTGCTGCGAAGACGAGCATATAACATCAAGATCGCTACAGAAGGTAAGGTAACAAGTACGCACTTTCGTAATTATTGAAGTAAAACTTCTTTAGGCGCGACTAGGGAGTAACTCAGATTTTTTTATGACGGAATTAACGCTTACGTCAGACGTCTGTGTAGTTTCCGCTGTTTAAAAATTTCAAATTATTAATTTGGATTGGTCGTAAGTACACGTCATATACTCCACGCTTCTTGACTTATACGCCAGCTAGTGCAAATATCATAATCGATTAGAATTATTTATTTCGAATGCTTTCAAACGGATCAATTGTGAATAGCAAATTAAATAAAAATACAACAGTTTAAAAAAAAATTTTTTTGCAAAGTTTTTTGAAAATCTCTGTCTATGTATTACTTTCGTAATAAATAAATTATTAATAAATTTTCTGACGATCGCGACATTCTATTATTTTCAATGACAAGGTTATATTGACATTTGCTGATCTACCCTTCAATTTTCTACTCAAAATAGAATACTATTAATCAAATGAAAATATTTATAAAATGTGAAAGTGATATTAATGAATTTTAAATAGAATATAAAGTGAAATAGTGAATATTATATTTAATGGCGGAGTCCCAGGAGTATTTTACTCTTTCATCAATAAATAATAATAATAGTTTTACTTCAATCGCGCGTAAAGGTTACACGCACACACTTTTTTATATTTCAGTAGCGTTAATAAGTACTCTCCTAATAAGAAGCGATTTATATTAATCTAGAATGACGATTTATATCTAATCGCCGTAAATAAATGGGCTTTGGTAAGTATCTATTATCCGTTGATCATGTATTCTATCATTATTTTCCATTATTATAGTTATCATTTTATCACGAAGGATCATTTTTAATTTTCTTACACCATTTTGAATATGAGTTCAGTGGATACCGGTGCAGTACCCGTTGCTATGGACTTTCTGCCATGTTAGTGTCGCAGTTAGTAGAATACTAGTTAATCTAAGGTTAGAAGTTACAGTAGGTCTATAAGCCTACAGTGGCGGGTTGTGTTAGGGCAGTAAATTCCTCACTTCTTTGAACCTTTGCCAAGCTCTGTGCGATCGGCGATCCCGTATGGAATTTCAATCGGGATGTCTTGGTGTCGGGAAAGTATAAAGGATTATGTTAACGATGAAACAGCTTGGGTGTGAATTAGGATTATTGTAACTTAGTATTAAATGAATATGTGAGATGGTGATAGCAAAAGACTCGGCTTAGTTTGTTGAGGACATCTACTTAGACCTAGGCCGCGTTTAGAACCCCCACAGCTTTGGTTTTAGGTGTTTATACAGTAATCGTCATCATCTCACTACAATATACATATGTTTTATGTAATATACACAGTGAATGTACACATCAAATGTGCCATTTATGTGCTTATCTGAATAAGGAGAACTTTGACTTTGAATCTGGCGAGTTAGTTTGACGCTAAAAGAAGTAAAAAGGGGTTCCTGAATCGGTTATAGCTTACTGTGAGAATTCTCAGACTTCCTCACGATGTTTTCGTTTACCGTTAACGTAAGTGATATGTAATTCATAAAACGCACATAACTTAGAAAGTTAGAGGTACGTGCCGGGATTCAAACTCGGCCCCCGAAAGAGAAGCCGATGTCATAACAACTTATAAACGCTTGTTATGCTGAGGGCCTTGGTAAATTTTTATTCAGTAATTGTATTTACCGATAAGATTTCAGAAAAAAGTCACATGTGTCGAATAAACACGTCGTGTCCGTTTTATATTTGGCTTTGACGCACGAGGCTGGTGAAAAAAATTAAGGACATTCATTTCTTTGGCTTCCCCCTTTGTTTCAATAACTTGGGTAACTTTTGCGTTCTTTTGATAAACGTTCTACTTTATACTTTTTTGTATGGGCGTACGAAGGGTTGGGGGCCTCCCCTGGAAATGTATGAATCACTGTGGAATCACTTATCAAAGTGTAAACATGCAGGGGGACTTTAAAGATTTCGAGGTGACTGACGGATTTAATTAAACAAGCAGAATCTTTTCCAAATTGAAATTCCAATAAAATTTAATTTATTAGTCATACGAAAAGTCTTTTCGTATATTTGAAAATGTAATAAAATCTCTTTGGCTGTAGTTTTTGCATCTCGCTGGTTATGATGACATTAAAAAGTTAACATTTGAAAAAATTTAAAAAATGTTGTTTCCAGCTAGTTTTTATATGAGTTTTTGATTCATTTGGTGAAGAAAACTGATACATTTTGAAATGTTATTACAAACTAGCTGTGCCCTGCGATTCCACTCTACGGATCGTAGCTTAGTGCTACATAGTCTACAATTTCCTCAATATAGCTACCAAGCGCAGGATTGACAGTTTCAGACACACAAACAAACTGATAAGTTTTACTGCAAATAGTAAAGATAGTGATGCAACTTTTTAATCGACTATGGTATGCGCACATGAAATACCCACTTTTCGGATCTTCGATCACATAAACATTGACAATGGTAGTAGAAGCATCAAATATTAGTCAAGCGCCCTAGGCAAGTAAAGTTGTTTTAAGTCATTAAATGGTTGGGTGAGCAACTTTTTTTTAACAGGTTCTTAGCGGGCACGCCTTTTTCACCTGGCATGTTTGCATGCACGTATCTCGGCTTAAGTGAGGGGTTTACTTTCCGATAGCTAAGAGGTTTAGAGGTTTGTGAAGATTTGGTCAATATTGTTTTGGATACAGGCTAAAACAATATTGACCAAATCTTCACAAAATGTGGGCATAGTGAAACTAATAATAAAACCTTCTCAATGAAAGAAATGTTATTAAAATCGGTTACGGAGTTTCAGAGTTATAGAGTGAAATCGACAAAACTTTTGTCGAACCCAGTTGTTTTTCGAGATGAAAAGTATCTTTTATTTTAATCCAGAGTATAAGCTATAAATTTACAATATTGAACTCAAATACATTCTGTAGTTTTTGTGTCAAGCGCTTTCAAACCAACAGACGTACAGACAAACATAAAATCTTAAAATTGCATTTTTGTGATCTATTACTTTATTTCTAACGTCTCCCATTTTTTTTTTCACAGCTAGTCACGATTTTTTTTATTGTATAGAAAAAAAAAGGAAATGCCACACAAGCTGCGAAAACAATTTGTGACCTTTATCGAAGAAGAAGTACACAAAGTACGTTTAATCGGAAATTTTGATGATAAAGATGCACCACTCTCTAGTAGCCATATTAAGGATAAAATGGACGACATTTTTGAAAAAGTGGAGCAAGATCGACATGTCAATAGTTATGATATGGCTGAATAAATAACAATTGACAAAATACTGGATTTAAAGGGTCACTATGAGTTTTTAACGCTGGGTAGAACCATCGATTCGGACCTCTACTGCCAATAACTGATGAGATTAAAGCAATAAGTTGAGAGAAAGCGGTTGAAATTGATCAATATAAAGCCGGTGGTCTTTCTTTGACAACGGTAGACTACATACATACCTATATAGAGTGATTTACACATGTTTCGGTCTGTTCAGATTTCTTTAGTCAGGTTAAAACGAAGAGAGGACTGCCAAAACTATTTGTGTCGATTTTCTGATCAGAAGCCTCAAAATTTCCTCAGGAACGGGATCATGTCACTATCTAACAAATGGCAAGCAGTAATAAAAATAACAAAATGACATAAGAATTTACACAGTCAACATATCAAACCATTACTGATCTACTACAGGGTCTTCTCCCACAATGAGAAGAGGTCAAGGCCGTAGCCCACCACGTTGGTGGACTCCCCAAAGTGAAGTCGAAGTCCTACCGCCTTCATATAAAATGCGGTGAAACTTTTCCCCAACGTATTATTTAACTACCTATAAAGCAGGATCATTTGCGGCTGTTTGCTCTACACAGTACACTACACATACCTACCTAATGTTTCATACAGGCGTCTTTGTGTATGACCAAATAGTCTCGGATGATATGACCTAAAGAAATTTTGAGTTGGAAACCCTAGGCTAAAAGCTGGGTACGTCAATGCTTTTTTAGGTTCTTTTTAGCTTAACAATAGCAAACTGTTTCATTTACTTAGTTCACCCTGTTTGCTTTGTTTTAATTTATAAGAAAATACACAATTTTGGACTTATTTCTATGGTTCCACACCTTTGTTCCAATAACGTGGGTGGCGTTCTTTTGATAAATTTTCTACTTTGAACTTTTTTTTGTTCATTATACCTCAACAATAGCAAACATTGCTGTACGTCATTGAAACTTCGTAAGAAATATTTTTACGGTTTCATTTAGCATGCCCAGTTTGTTTTTGTTTTTGTGTTTATTTTATAAGAAAACTAGCTGTTGCCCGCGATTTCGCCTGCGTTTGATTTTGTTTTTTGATGTGGCATTCAATTTAGTTGTAGTTCTAAAAAAAATTAAAGTATTCAGTATCGCTAAGCCTTAAATGAGGGGTTTGCTGCTGTCCGCTGAGTAGTTCTGTCCTCTATTTCCAACCACATTCATCGGATCTACACAAAGTTTGGGCAAAATTAAACACATATTATAACCTCTATAGTACAAAATTAGTTATTTAAATCGGTTATAACTTGTCGGAGTTATGGTGTAAATCGTCAAACACTTTCATCCCCTTTCTCAAAGGAACCGAGCTTAATGTCGGGATAAAAAGTATCCTATAATACTTCTAACACTTCCAAGAATATGTGTACAAAGTTTCATGTGGATTGGTTAAGTAGTTTTTGCGTGAAAGTGTAAAAAACAAACTTACATTGACATTTATAATATTAGTAGGGATAGGGATAGGGATACACAATATATGAGTAAATTAAAAGGTGGGATGGGTCCCTAACCTAACCGGTGCAATTATTGTACTCTCTAAAAATTGTCATATTTATTTCTATATACCTAAACGAATTTCCGTCGACTCTCCACACAAAACTGGCAATTTTGAGTCTAGTTTCGGTACGTTATTTATACAGTTACATACTCAATATATTCCATTAAAATTACCATTAAATACCAGATATGTTCATCTCAAAAACTGCCTCGAAAAGTTATTAAATTGAACACGTAGTATATAATACAAAATAAAATATTAACTGGATTTTTTTTTACATAATTTGCTTCAAGACTTAATTCTTAATGAAGTTCAATAAGGGTTATTTTATTACATACTTACTTCTGGGGATACACGACGACTTAAAAGATGGGTTGCTCTGGAGTTTCTTGCGCAACTTCTTCTCTAAAGACCCCTAACTGGCAACTTCATCCGTCGTTTGTATTAGTTTAGAAAAAAATCAGAATGCGTAGGGCAGTTATTATGACACTAGCTTTTTGCCAGTAAAAGACCTGTACCTTTTCAGATTAGCCGGAACAAACAGACGGACAGACACATTTTAAAATAGCTTTTGTTTTTATAAGTATTGGTTATTATACTTTCATAAGCATATAGACATTACGAACAGTCTCTTTTATTTATATAGATTAAACCAAATATTCGAATTTCCCCCAGGTAATTCCAAAAGACAACTCATAAAATAGATATTTATACAGCTTCGAGTTCCAGCACAAATTATCCGCAATGCTATTGTGATATATGACTCAAATGAAGAAGAAGAAGAAGAAACACTTTATTGCACGTATAACATACAGGAAAAGAAACAGTAAGGAGTATACAGTACACAATGTAGACATGCAAAGGCGGCCTTATTGCTGCAAGCAATCTCTTACAGGCAACCTTTGTAGATAGGACTTACAGCAAGAGAACGGGATAGTGCCAAGAGTGTTGATAGATATACATAAATACCAAAATGTAAAGATACAAATACATATATAATTTAAATAAATATACGTAATATATAAATTATACCTACATGATATATAAATAGAAAATATACATAATATATATAAATATATAACAAACACAATGAAAATGTTTTAAATTATTTAAATTTCTATACAGAGACCCGACATCCATTTCTTACTACGTCAGTGGTTTTGGTAGTAATAAATTCATTCCTAAATGAAAATAGATACTTTATCGCTTCTGGTAATTTTATAATGAAGGGTATTTATATAGCGGCAAAACCTCTTTAATTCATTATAATCAGACAGTTAAGTAAGAATAGAAGAAAAAAAAAACACCCGGCTAAGTTTGTTGTAGGCTTCTTCTTACACCGGGACGCGTTTGGAACCCTCGTAGCTTTAGTTTTAAGTTTACGAATATGGTTATAGCCATCATCTCACAACCGTGTAATATTCATGTAATGTACGCATCAAAAGTGCCACTTATGGGCCTACTTGAATAAAGATATTTTTGACTTTTTTTGACTTTGACTATATCGTGAGTTTAAAAAAATGCTGTCTCTATAATGGTTACCATTCGTTGTAGGTGATAAAAGCTGAAACCGAAATAGGTAAATTAATTTCTCATTCAAGTTCTAATCTTCAAAGTGGGTCATACCTAGTATTTACCGACCCCAGTTATCATAGTTTACCCAGAACAATCTACATTTTTTGTACACAGATGCCAGACATCTTTCAAATGAACTGTTCTTACGGCATGCTTTAAAAACAAAAACAAACGCGGATGAAGTCGCGGGCAACAGCTAGTAGTATATGTATAGTGGCATAATTGACAGCCCGTTTCTGTGTGGCCAACACCCTCTAGTCTCAAGACCTTGAACTAGGAATGTAGCGGTTCGTAGAATAGGTATAGCGCTCATGATAACACCGTGCCACAACGCACTTTACGCTTACATAGTACAGAGTTGTTAAACTAGATGGCAGTAATTTAAAACTTATACCACTCATTTTTTTGGCAAATATATAATAATAATAACATGTTATTTATATAATATATCTTAGTAATCCCTATCCCTACTTCCCTACTAATATTATAAATGTCAGTGTAAGTTTGTTACGCTTTCACGCACAAACTACTTAACCGATCCTCATGAAACTTTGTACACATATTCTTGGAATTGTTAGAAGTAATAAATATTATTCTTTTCATCCCGACATTAAGCTCGGTTTCTTTGGGAAAGGGGATGAGTGTTAAGCGATTTTACGCCATAACTCTGACAAATTATAACCGGTTAAGAGTATAGAGGTTATAATGTGTTTAATTTTGCCTAAACTGTGGTTGGAGATAGAGGACAGAACTCCTCAGCGGACAGCAGCAAACCCCTCATTTAAGGCTTAGCGATAATGAATACTTTAATTGTTTTTAGATCTACAACTAAATTTAATGCCACATCAAAAAACAAAATCAAACGCCGACGAAGTCGCGGGCAACAGCTTGTATATAATAATAACATGTTGTTTATATAATATAACTTAGTAATATTTATAAAACAGAGTGAGTGCCCTGTCGTAATGGGAAATAAGAATATAGTTTTCACCACCCCTACTCTTCCCGCGGTGGTCGTGTACTAAAGGAATATAACAGAAATCAGGCACCAGCGTTCCTAGTGCTACTATTAGCTCACTAGGAGCTTAAAAATATAGTAAAATATTAAATAAATGACTACTACCACCGGTGTATGCGGTGGTTATGGTCAAACTTTTTCTGTTACGCGAAGCCTTTAGGCCAACAATTGACCGCTATAGGTTTTAAATGATGATGATTATATCTGAGTAATATATAGTAATGATTTTGAAGTGAAATATGCGACTTCCAACAAGGTTGCGTTAAACGTTTAACGCTACCAATAGTATTTATATTATCTTAGAGATTGTCATATTTTGATTGAGTAATTCAATACGTCGGTTGCCAACGTCCATACCATGTTGAATACACCGGTTCTCGTCCGATCACCGAAGTTAAGCAACATCGGGCGCGGTCAGTACTTGGATGGGTGACCGCCTGGGAACACCGCGTGATGTTGGCTTTTTTGGTTTGTTTTGAACAGAATCCAAAATAAATAAGGAAGTCAATTTTATGGCATTTTTACCTTTTTTTTTTAAATAAAATTAATAACGATAAAGAAAGTCAAATTGCCTGCAAATTCTTGGTAAAAGCTTTAGAGCAGACAGAGTGTGATAGTCTACTTATCACGTGAAAGTTAACTAGCTTACTCCCACAAGATACTAAAAGTAAGAAAAGTAAAATGTAACACTATAATATATAAGCACTCTGGTGGATTTTGCATTATTACTTTTTGTATCCACCGTACCTATGTTGATTTTGGTCTTCTATTTTAATGTAATCTTGATTCTGATTGCCACTTATATTTCACCAAATTCCCATGAGGGATATGAAATAATTTATAGCAAAATCTTTATTGCCACTATCCACTGCGGGTTCACAAACTCTGGCAGACGTTACTGGTGAAGATTTGGTTATTGTCAGCGGCCTGTGATCCTTGTAGGATTTTAAAGTTTATTTCTCGTCACCTGAAGCTGAAACATTATAAACCTTCCTTGAAGACAATTTGGATTGTAAATGATAAATGAAAGGAATGATCCAACAAACAAACGGGGAACTACCATTGATGCAGTTTTTGCAAAAAATACTGATTATTACAAGTCCAAGGCATGTTTGCAAGGTGCAACAATGTGTGGTCAAACGAATGGTCAGTTATGACGTATACTTCACTATTCCATAAAAATATGCTTTAAATCTTCTCATGAGCATACAAAGAGAATGCAAACTCCAATTTACAAAAATGTAAACAAATTTAGTGTTTGTTTACGAAAAGCATAGAGAATAAAACAATGTTGACAGTTTGCCAACTCATTACCTATAACTACATATTGTGATCTTTCATCATAGTTTTTCTTTATCTTTTTTATTTATAACAGTTTCATCAGTATTATTAATTATACAGTTCATGATGATTATGTTAAATTGATTGAAATGCTACTTTTTATGCTATCTGTATTTAATAAAATCCAAGTTTTTCTAAAGTGAAAAATTCATAGCGCATAGCGCATAGCATAGTCTTAGATATCATAGTTTATAAACAGCTTTTAAAATTAAAAGGGCTTGTTCCAGTCATAATGATATGTCAGCGCTGCCAGAAATCACTTCGTAGCTGCGAGGGTATCAAATGCGGGAAGTGCGACTCGGGTTTCCATCTACAATGCGTCAGCGCCCGTACTAATATGGAACTGGATTCTGGTGATAAGGCATTTCACTGGGTTTGTGCCACATGCCGGAACCCTGTGAGCGGTACCAAACTCGAACTCGATGACCCACGCGCTCTTTTGAAAGCCATTAACGCCATCACGGAGAAATTCGAACTGGTCAATAAAATACAGCTACCAAAACTAAACAACGATTTGTTACAGATAAAAACTGTAACGGAACGAATTGTTAAACAAAATGAAGACATACTGTTGAAAATTGAGGAGTTGAAAGGTAAAAAACGTGGGGATCAGTCGCAGTGTAGTCCACGAAGTAACTATCGGCGGAGGAATGTGAATTTTTCTCCTAGAGTAACCTGTGAGGAACAGGCACCTATATTGGGCACTGAGAAATTTGTAAGGTATAGGACGCGCAGACGAGCATACCCTCTGCTGAAGATGCTGCTTCAATTAAACAGAAAGTTACGTAGAGGAAGAACACCGAGAAGACAGTAAAATTATAATTCGATTTTTAATTAACAGGAATTTTATTTTAAATCCGTTGGGACTGTCACAAATTTTACTGACTTGGGTGAAGGTGATTTTTTCCGTTTTTTTTCCTTTCTCTTTCCCGTCTTACCGACACGACACTACCAACAAGACCCTACCGACAAAGACATGCCAAGCGACGAAGAGTTTTGATACGATGTGGCGTAGGTACAAACCGATTAGGGGTAGAGGAAAGTGACCGAATATGGAGTACTTAGAAAATCCTTGAAAAAACAGTACAAATGTTTTGTCAGATTCATGCCGCATCAGTCTTGGGTTACAATTATATGCAGTTATATACACTCTTAAAAAACTATAAAATAATGAACAGTTTCTGTGTTCTAACTAAAATTAAACTACCATAAATATGACTTTCTAAATGTTAGGTCCTAAAACTGTTTTTAGTCTTTGGTTCGTTGGTAAAAAAAAAGAGTTTTACATTAAAGACCTTAGCAGCTTTCTTTAAACAAATTTTTAGGGTTATTACCACGTAAATTTTTCATGATTTCGTTTTTATACTGGTGGGGCCATGTTAATCACAAATATATCTGTAAAAGAAAAAATACTTATTAGTCGCCACGTTTAAACTAGTTTACTAATATGGAACACTATTCCATATTAGGACCTCAACGATATTCCATTTTACGAAAAATAGGATGGTTGAAGGAAAGTTAATGTAACTTTTTATTGTAATTAAATTTTCGTATCAATATCAACTAAAAACTACATACCATGATTTATACTTATTATTTTGAGATTTACATTCAAGAATAACAAGTAAAATATATTCGTAAAACTTACGCAAATATCCGTTTGATGTTGCATAAACAGTGTCTTGCACCCTCACTTGCTTTTGGTATCGCTGACCGCTGAATTTGAGTGGCGCTTAATTTTAGAAATATTGGGGTTTTTTTTATTAAAGACGTATTCTACAATCCTTTCCTGGGCTTAATATATCTAAATGCTATTACTCCTAAAAGCTTAGCCCTATACCAGAGACTGCTGCATCAATCACCACCAGTTCAGATTGCAGTCAATGGCTACCATGTATTGGAATAAGAAAATAATTTTAGCTCGGTGCAAACAGAGAATCTATAGCATTTCATTCCAGAACTATTAATCCTGTTACTCGGTACAGGTCTCCTCTTTTATGTGCTTATTTTCACAACGCTATTCTAATAAAGGTTGGCGGGCTAGAATTGTTGAGAATAAATTGAATGGTTTGGAATAGACAATACTGACATTTACGTGACGGGTATTATTATTCCAATCACTTCTCATTTATATAAGACCAGCTGTTGCCCGCGGCTTCGTATGCGGTTTTTAGGGTTTTCATGAATTCTGCGGAAAATAAGTAGCCTATGTTTTATGCAGGGTACAATCTATCTCCATTCCAAAATTCAGTCTTATTGGTTCAGTAGTTTTTGCGTGAAAGAGTAACAGACATCCATCCATCCTTACACATTTTCGCATTTGTATATACTTATTAGTAGGATAGGAATTGATATATAATAGAATGCTAGTCTAATCTAATAATAAATGGATAAATGGAAAAATTGCTTTCATTTGGCACTTTTAGTTATTTGTAGCACGTGTATTTAAGATTTTTTAAGGATCTGCATCAATAAGCGAGAACCTTATATGACTTTATTGTCTGTTTGCCCCGTCCTTAACGTCCATCGGCTTGTGTTAAGACCTTTTTTCACTTGTATCCTTGAACTTATCATGTTGACTATAAAATAAAAAGAAATTAATCCAACTATCGCAATAGAAAAATACTTACATATACGGTTCCAAACAAAAGTTATAAAATCTTAGACTTATTATTTATTAATTCTTATCGAAAGGTTTTAATTCTTATCGACAGGTTCTCTAAACATCTAAACAAATAAAATGACACCGCTTCATTGGTGCCCCAAGTTAAAAGGGCACCATGCAGCCTTGTACTGCCAACTTGAGAGCAGGATTTAAGTGAATTTAACGAGATTTTTGTTCGCAGTATTTTCGAAAAAAGCCGTTAAAATCGTGGTCCGAGCTTTTTCATTAGTACCTATAGGATAACAGATGGTGCTGATTTATTTGTGATGTAAACTGTTAAAATATGATTGTTGCAAAGACCATAATATCCATTTATTTGCATCGATGTATATAAAATAGAACATAGAACAACCAAATAACTATATTCCTTCCGTATTACGGAACCCTCAATGCGTGAGTTTGACTCGCACGTGGCCGGTAGTTACAATAACTACATTCTACATATATTTATTTTCGATAGAATAAAGATTTCTTAACGGAACACCATGGAGCAGTATCTAAGAGATAATAATGTCTCGGTGAAAGGAAAATAAAATGATTTCTCTTTTGATGATTATTTCCGCAGAGCACTGCTAGTTTATGGATTTCAATTACACAAGTTCACGTTACTTTTCCTCGTAGTTTCTATTTAAACTAGTTGTTGCCCGCGTTCTTCGTCCGCGTTTACTACGTTTTTTTTAACTAATACCGTGGGAATAGTTTTTTTTTTCTTGTATAAAAAGTGGCCTATGTTACTATCCGTCCTTTCAACTAACCTTTTTGGTGTTGAAAGATCCAAGTCAAGGTTGCTTACTTTTTTTTAGTTTTGCCGCAGTATTTTTAATAGCTTAAAATGTTTAGGGCGTAAAGCTCCTACCTTCGTACCTTCACAAATTCACAATACCAAATTCACAGGTTGTAGGTCCATATAATCTGCCATTAAATTTAAACACGAAAAATCCCTATTGATTCTTTTACATTGTGTTTACCGAGTACCTTGAAATTTCGACAAAAATAGCAATACAAAGAAGAACTACTCGTTGGTACTTAATACCTACTTAGAAAAAGGTACGCCCGAACAGTCAACAGAGTGATAAACAGAGTTCTATTTTTTATGGCTTAAAAGCTTGTTTAAGTAAAAATTTAAATGAGACCCTAATCCTCCAATCCCAATGTCCCTTAAATATTATTTTTAATTACCCAATTTTATTATAATTATTGTTTAAATATACAAATATTACGTAATTATTTGTAAATTTCGGGGTAAATGCTATTTCACACAAATTAAGGAAACTACACTTGGTAACAAAAAAATTCAATCCTTCTTGCCTATGATCGGCGCTGTGGCTTGCACGTGATGATTCAAAATACAAACACGATGATTATAGAATAAAATATGCTATGGACATTTGTCACAGAATAAATAAGTTTTTTTTAGTACTTAGCAGTCAAGGTCGACGACAAAGTGGGCTTGAGGCGTTTAAGGTTTTCCTACGTTAGCTTTTGTCACTGCCTACTATAGATTTCGTAAATAAATTTTATTTTAAAAGATCAAGTCTTCAAGTTTCAAAACGCCTTAAATACTCAACTGCGGTAGAAAATAGAATCTACAAAAGAAAATCATTAAGTAATTGAAACGAAATGGGTATCACTATTTTGACTCTTTCATACCTACCGTGGTAATGTTTTTTGATTTATTATAACGTCAGTACGATGTCTGATGAGAACTAAAATGTTGTTAGTAACCATTTGAGGGGTTATTTTTATTATCATAAGCAACACTATAGATCTGCCACTATGTGTGATATACACATTGGTTATGTGTATATCACACATATGTGTAATACTTAGATACATATATTCTTAAACAACTATAGTTTATAAAACAAAATTAATTTACTTTATCTAGTTAAACAATAACATAATTTTCCACGCGTGGGTGCGCACGGCAGGTAGGTGTAAATGGACACCTACTTCGTATTTTTTAGACAATCACTAAAAGTGAAACATAATATATTACTACATTGGTTTGATTATTGTCTCGTGTATCAATCTTCATCGGCTCATTGCAGACATCGTATCCTCTACATTCATAAATTTCTTTATTTTTATTCTGGCTATCCACATTAGATTTACCTGTCGTATCGCGACGCTCTAATCCTAGCGCCAATCGGTACAAAAACATTTAGCTCACATATTAGGTAACTTATCTGAAAGGCTGCCAGTCGTTCTCTTACAAAACGTAATACATATTTGTCTGTTGTATGCTCGACGCAAATGTAGTAATATCTCCGCACCTTGAGTAACCGTAGTAAATATATTAGTATTAGTGTTCAAGTAATAAACATTCCACGGCTTCGGCGTTTTCTGTTTTATCATCATCAACTCAACTGTTGGACGTCTATGGTAGATTGTCTACTGCCAGACTATTTTTTTAAATTCCTTGGTCTTTTGCCGCTTCGTCCATGCGGTTACTGCGAGTCGATCGATGTTGTATTTCCATCTAGGGTATACAATCACCGCGATTTGTGCCTGGTTGCCATTCCAGCATACTGGGAACCCAAAGTACATCGGTTATTATTGAGCAATCTCATGCAATCTGGCAATTTTTTTTTTCTTAGATCCTTTGCTCAGATATCAGTGGAAGTTCAGCTTTAGTACTTATGGTAAGTGTTCAAAAGAGATTTATCTTGGGATGTCATTTTGTTTAGTAAGTTCATTTAATATCAACCAGTGAGATACTAGCACACCTAATCTAAACGCCGTAACCAAGTCGGTTCTTGGCATAACACTACTACTACCAACTGAAACTGTTATACAAGGCTTTTACCGCCTTGCAATTCGGAGAGACAGAGTTTGATCACGTATTTCTAACTTTTCAGAGTAATGTACATTTTTAATGCAACTATCGCTGGCCGTTAAAGGTAAAAGATTATGAAAATGAAGCTTAATTTGCTATTAGCGAACAGCTCTGTTCGCGGAGTATAGCAAATTTAGCTTTATTTTTATAAAAGGTATATTTTGAATTTTCGCAAAGTAACGCCTGCTTCTATCCAATATCCAAAGGAAAAAGAAACCATCGTGAGAAATATGACTGAGAATTCTGCATAATTTCGTGCCGTGTAGTCGGCAAAGCTGGAAAGGGGGTTTTATGCTGTTGAGGTATCCCAGTATACATACTAATATTCGAAAATATAGCATTTGTGCACGACATGACCGCATGTCTGGGTGAAATTTTGGATCAATATTGTTTGCACCCCGAAGATGGCCTCAGGTTACATGTATTGTGGGAAAGCAAAGTGTGCCAGACCGAGCCGCGTAGCTTATCTGGCTATAAAATTGGGTCTCTAGATGTTATAACGTGAAACACCTCAGTAAACCTTTTTAAAGTAAACTTGTTTAAGCACTTAAAGGTCAAAATAATCAATTATCATAATAATATGTTGTGAAATAACTATTTTATTTGAATAAACTATACATTAATGTCATCTATACATATCGATAACAAATACGTTTTGCGGACTGTTGTACTGGTATTCCAACTATTTCACAGTGGAGCTATAAAAGTAACGAGACTTGTAGGTACTCCATTGGGCTTAATAACTGGTATAAGAATCTTACCGGTTTCGTTTATAAAAAAAAAACTTAAATTTCCTAATACATGAGAACGGTTTTTTTTACCAGTAATTAATGACGGACGAAACAGATGGTCCACCTGATTGTAAGTGGAAAACCACCGCCTATCATGTCATGCTAGGAACACGTCCCACAGCGTACCACCCTGTGTTTATCAACATAAGGCGTGTTACGCCAAAATAACACCGGCAACCACGCCTGTAAGACTTCTTCGGAAGAGCTTCGTTGCATTGAGTTGTTTGAGCATTGACTGAGTTGATTGACCGCTCGTGCAGTCATGCAAACAGTGCGGCAGGGAACGAGCAGAGCGTACCTTGCCATCAACTTGTTTTTTCTTACGTTTAGGTTTGCACCTTGACACTATGTAGTGCCTTTGTTCGTGTACTGTTTGTAGTATTTTTTCCTGTGATTTTTAGTAATACATAGTTATTCTAATTTCGATTATTACGATCATAACATTGCTGCTTTTACGCTTGGTTTGATTTATTCCACCGTTGCTTAAAATGCGCAGTTTAAAATATTCAAATTAAGCCACTAACAATGGCAATATAGCTACGTGATTACATTCTTATACAATTTTTTCAATCGATCCACTGTATTGATTGAAGCGAGTAACGGAATATCTTCGCGGGTAACAATTGAGTTCTCTAGTAAACTCGGCAGCAAAACTGTTTGCTGAAGTTATAACAACAGTTACATACAGTTATTGTAGGCAAGTGTACCTAAACATAATTGGATACCCACGGATAGATAATTATTGATATCTCGTAATAAAAATACTTAGTAATCTAAAATTAAACAATACCCCTTACATTTAAACTGCCCAAATATATTTTCAGTAAAGTATTCCCTTAGAATTAATAACATAAAGGAAACCCCCCTCCCCCCCATTCAGCCATCATTGCATGAAGTGCATTATGTCCAAAAACAGTGAAAACGTCTCTCGCAAGTCTGACTTCACACCCGCGGATGTGACATGTTGCTAACTCACAAACTTCTTTCGTTTAGAACATTAGAGGTAAAATAATATTGTCAACTGCTAAATGGAATGAAGTGACCAACCGCCTGTTCGAGAAACGGGGTTCTAAAGTGGAGTGGTTTTTGATGCTTCAATATTAGTCGTATACATGGTTTCTGTATTTCTTAATTCTGTGGTAAGAACCTAAAAGGTTATAAATTTACCATTCGACAAAAACGTTGCGATATACACCTCTTTTCCTAAGTACCTATCTACGGTAAGACCGCTTCACACGAGGATCGAAGTGGAATTAAAGGTATCTTTGTGTGAATAACAATTTATTGTCTTTTACTAACATGTTTTTCTCATCATAATACGCTTCCGGTTAAAGCAACAAAAAACGATTTTTATTTAGTTACTTAAAACGTTTTATGTGGGAAAATAATTTTTGTTTTTGCTACATCCTCAGAATTTTATTTGCATACCTTAAGGTAGAATATTTGAATATTCCTTTCGAACATATAGATTCCATTTATCACCTTTATCATACTAAAAAAGTTTTTATAAGTGACTGTCTCCGCGTGGATATGTTTTCCCGTCATATGAAAATAATAACAGGATCCAAGCTAGGCTTGTGGAAAATCTCACCTAAATTTGTTTAGCGCGTAACGAATATTCAATTGAAAATTATTATCTTTTCATAGTGTATATCTTTTAAGCTACGCAACGGATTTTAATGCAGTTTTCAGCTATAGGTTATATAGAGTTATTCCAGGGGAAGGTTTATGTGTAGTATACATGCATATTATAATAGCGAAGAGCCAAAATTTCGTGATGTCGTAACAAACTTATTATTTATTGTGCGCTTACATTGCTAACACTGGCTAAACCTTACGGTTTATGAAGGTTTATGAAATTGATGTACTACGGAATCGTAAATCTACTAATCATTATTACAATATCATTAATCATTCCAAACAACCCTATATTAGCGTCAACATTGCACCCGTGCAAAGCCGGGGAGGTTCACTTGTCTTAAAATAAATGGGCCAACTTCGGTCGGAGGGTTTGTTGTGTTGACTCCACAAGAGAGTTCTTAGGAAAGACGCTCTGCGCTATATAATATCGGTGCATTATAAATAGTACTCGGCTTTCTCAAGATATATCATCATCAGTGATTGCCTGATTATATGGGTCATTAAGAACGTGTTCAATACAGTTCATTACCCTTGAAATAAGAGTTGCATGTTCGCAACGGAGCAGTCATTTCCTAGTATCGACACAATGCAATGTCGGTCTAAATTGAACCTAATTCCCCGGTGTTATAGCTTAAGTCTAAGCGGTCCGAGCAGAATCTGAGTTTGTTTAATAAAATCAGTCATTGATAGGTACCTAAATACAGATTGTACCTACGATATTGTAACTAAGATATCTTCATTGTTTTGAAGGATGTCGATATATATTAAATTGATAAGTAATACGTTTAAAATGTCGGTCAATTCGAAGTTTGCATTGCAGACGGAACATTTAAAGCGAGGAAAACGGTAAAGGAAAAAATCGTGGGTAACAAATTGCAGTCTGACTCGTCCGACCGACCACGCTATGCGCAATTTGTCTTATATACTTACGTACCATTTTTCTTAGGTGAATTGGATCTGAAAGTAAACTGATACGTTCTTACATTTTTCCTTTCTGTCACGACAGAAGTGAAATATTTTCAGGGTTCATATATCGTATGTATGTGTGTATGCATGTGAGTGCCTTCGTTCCATCATAACGTCTGTAGGTATGTCTGAACAGATTTGGATTGGCGTTTGTTGAAGGTATAGTTGAAATAATAACATCTTCCCGAGAGCCACCGTCAATTTTTTTTTTTTAAATAAATGAATATGGCGGCTAAGTATATGGTAACTATTCGAGTTGGAAGGTTCTGTTTTTTATTATACCAGTCCCTGCTTAGTATTAAAATGCCACGAGCCGTTATTTGTTTCTTCAGTGTTATATATTTATAAGTATTAGAGTTAAATATTACAACATCAGTCATTAGGCTAAGCACTGTAGTCATCATCATTAGCCTATAAATGTCCCACTCCTGGCCTCTCCTATGAAAGGAGAGGCCAGGAGTGGGTCATTTATAGGAAATAGTGGGAATTTTCTTTTTATTACATTTAGGAAAGGTCATGAGTATATTTGGGTTTAGAGCATAGACCCACCAAGCTGCTCAAATTATGACGGCGGGCTTTAGCGAACTCCAAGGCGGTGGTGGTGGACACTACCAATTTTCCTAACAAACGCAGGACTGGTACTGATAATTGTTTACAGATAACCCCAGTTCGTACAATATTTTGACCGCAACAGCCACTAGAACAACAAGGCAGTTGCGTGACGCTATGTTTAGCCGTAATATCTAATTTAGAGTCGTACCTCACCAAACGATTTTTGAATATAGCATGTCCTTGCATGTCCTGTGAACGCGATAGTTTTCCAATCAGGTGGGCCATCAGATAGGTCCATAAAATTATTACTATAATAAAAAAAAATCATGAAGTGGGAGCAATAGGGGATTATGCCTGTCTGTCTGTTTTGAAGTAAGGCTCGGCCTCGGCTTGCTTAGCCCCTACTAAAAAAGCATACCGATTTCGCGTTCTGGTACGACGCCGAGTATTAGGGATACATAGAGGTTTTATGTAATTGCCAGGTTGGGTTAGTCTTGTACCATCTTAGACTGCATCATCAGATAGGATCCTAGGATCCTCAGATAGATAGGTCAAGGGTAAACTTGTAGTGGTGTACAAAACCCTGTTAGTTATATAGTTTTAACGTTGGGAGGTGAAAATAAAATTTCAATATACATACCTACTTACGCCCAAAGTTTATTAATAAATCTAATCCAAAATCTTCAGATAACAGATTGAATTTAGTAGTGTTTTTCTTACCTAAAGGGAAAAGGAGGAAAAAATTGCTAGCTCTATCGCTGCCTTTTGAAGATTGGATAGTAGCAGGCGTTACTTTGCGGAAATCCATAATCTATATATATAAAAGAGGATGTTTGTATATATGTCATCGATAAACTCAGAAACTATTTGACCGATCATTATGAAAATTGGTATGCTTATGTATTTTTTCACGGAGAAGGTTTATATGCTATGCCCATTGATGTAACTCCCCACCAGGCGGCGCTGTCAAGTATCGACTTCCGCCCCGTTCAACCGATTGTCATAAAAATTGGTATGACCATGTATTTTTCCACGGAGAAAACGAACATGCTATGTCCATTGATGTAACTCCCCACCAGGCGGCGCTGTCAAGTATCGACTTCCGCCCCGTTCAACCGATTGTCATAAAAATTGGTATGACCATGTATTTTTCCACGGAGAAAACGAACATGCTATGTCCATTGATGTAACTCCCCACCAGGCGGCGCTGTCAAGTATCGACTTCCGCCCCGTTCAACCGATTGTCATAAAAATTGGTATGACCATGTATTTTTCCTCGGAGAAAACGAACATGCTATGTCCATTGATGTAACTCCCCACCAGGCGGCGCTGTCAAGTATCGACTTCCGCCCCGTTCAACCGATTGTCATAAAAATTGGTATGACCATGTATTTTTCCACGGAGAATGTAAATATGATATATATAGATTCTTGGAAGTGTTAGAAGTAATATAGGATACTTTTTATCCCGTCATTAAGCTCGGTTCCTTTGGGAGAGGGGATGAGTGTTTGACGATTTAACATCATAACTGCGACAAATTAGAACCGATTTAAATAATTATTTTTGTACTATACAGGTATATGTGTTTAATTGTGTGCCCAAACTGTGGTTGGAGATAGACGACAGAACTCCTCAGCGGACAGCAGCAATTTAATGCCACATCAAAAAACAAACGCAGACGAAGTCGCGGGCAACAGCTAGTATATTATGAAAATTAAGCTTAATTTGCTATACTCCGCGAACAGCAGGAAAATCTGTATGGTGTAATTTATAATTTCTTCAATCCGTATAATCCACACCAAACAGATCCTCGGCCATGTACCCTCTACGCACGTTTCGCTCCGAAACCGGAGCATCCTCAAGAGATGTTGACTGCAATGAGCAATGAATAATTGTTAAGATTTTAAATTAGATTGTATATTTATTAATTTCGGGCGTTAGTTAATAATTTGCGAGAAACAGACATTGCTACGATACAGACTTTTTTTATTCAGTGCCAGGTTCACGCCTTATTAACATCTTATGGTAGGTAAGTGACGATCTTATCTAAGACTATTTCCTTTAATGATACCTTCTCTGACTTTCGTGCCGTTCTATTTTGATGAATACAAAGAAAAATAGTAGAACGCAAGCGATAACTTTAGGCGTTGCAACATCGGAAGTTTTTATCTGACGATTATCTGTAATTATTTCTTTCCACATAGATAATTTCTGTACGCGTACTAAACGCTGAAGTTGGTAATAACTTAACAAGCAGCGCAACAAATAGCGCTGTTTCCGATGCGTGTTTCCTTGTGTTTAAACTAAGCGTCAATTTTCTTCGACACAGTGTGCCCCGAGGCTTAGTATATTTATTTGTACGTTTGCTATGCTTCATCTATTCTTATTTAACTGCGCGGTGGCAACTTGAGATTTCATTATTTTTTTGGTTTTCGTCACTAACGGTTCGCGATGAACAGTTGGGTGGTGTTGTGGTTGCTGTATGGGATTTTTGTCGTTGTTTGTGCCGGTGCTGAAAATGCGCCACTCCGGAAGACTCCGTTAGGAGATTTAAAAGGATTTAATATGAAAACGCGTGGCGGCAGGAAAATTTCGGCTTTTACAGCTGTACCTTATGCAGTCCCTCCTGTGGGAGAATTAAGGTTTAAGGTAAGTACAACAAAATACTTACTGCAAGTATTTTCAAACATTTAGCAGCGATTTTAAAATATATCGGAAATGAAAACATACAAGACAAGCCTATTGACAAGTTTGCTTTGGAAAACAAGTTTAATAAAATGATGTTTCGCTATAGGGATTCGAATGTTCAAACTGCAGCCGTGAACCCAGGTTTACCAAACAGTTACCTTGCTTGATCGCGTTTAGTGTCAACGATGAAATCGGATCTAGGTTTCCAGGTTTTTATATCCAAAATTTCAGATTTATGATTAGAAATTCGATATATGTATATTTATTTCCATTGATTTAAACGTATTAAATCAATGGAAATAAATATACTTACTACTATACTAGTACTTGTAAGCTCACTGCTTGTTTATATAACTAAAATTAGATTTACATTTTATTTCATTTATTGAAAGTATGTAAAGCAAACACACTATTTTTTTTTAAATTTTTCATCTGTTTTAAAACCTGTCCTGGCTAATCTGATTTCGACGGGATTATCACAAGGGATTTTGCAAGGCTACGTAGCCTTAGTTCCAGATGGGTAAGAATGGTAAGAAGATCTTTGCAGTTTCAAATTCTAGGTTATATGCATCCATTTGCAAAGTTTCTATTCTATAAACAAGTAATACAATTAAAATGTCTATCTGTGTTAGTATAATTATGATTATTAAAACCATAAAAAAACGTTTTTAGAATGTGTTTCTGTGGGTACGTCTGTTTGTTTGCCCAGAATAATCTTTTAAGAATTCCTGGACAGATTTTGACTTTCATAGGCAATTTTTCATTAACATTTTTTGGAAAGTTTATGCATCTGTATCACGTACGCTCCCCAAGTCCCCTATAATCCTCCTTTTGCATGTTTTTTGGTGAATTTTCCGGAAACTTTTCGAAATGAGATATATATGTTAATTAGCCGATTAATTAGAATACAGCGTTTGCATATAAATAATTAATAACCAATTAGCGGTTGATAAGGTAATTGGTACATGGTACGTAGAAAAAAAATGTAACGTCATTGAACGACAGTGAATGGATGATAATAACGTTAGGGGCCCAACTTTAAAGCGGAAAATGTAAACTAAAGCTACTTATATAACACTTATGTGTACCAAGAAGAGATGGCAATACCGGAAATTGTGCGATGTCAACCAATCTTTACATGATCATCGTGGTGGACTACAAAATAAATTAAATAAAATAAATTTACAACGACAATACACACACCGCCATCTAGCCCCAAAGTAAGCGTAGCTTGTGTTATGGGTACTTAGATAGCTGATGAATGTTTTAATGAATATAATACACATAAATACTTATAATATACATATAAACACCCAGACACTAAAAAACATTCATGCTCATCACACAAACATTTTCCAGTAGTGGGAACCCACGGCCTTGGACTCAGAAAGCAGGGTCGCTGCAAACTGCGCCAATCGGCCGTCACTACAGCCAGTGGCGTGCACTTCAAACATGCACAAAAGCACTGCTTACCCTAAAATTTATATAAAACTTTTGTAGGAGGAGGATTTTTGCCGTTTATGCAATTTACCTGCTGTATGCATACCCTGGTAAGAAACCCAGTGCACGCCACTGACTACAGCCTACACCGTCCTCATTCTGAAAGGAGCCCTGTATCCTTTAATGGGCCGGCAATGAGTTGATCGTAATGATGATCATAAAAAACAACATATCTCATCATCATCGACCACCTATTACGGTTCACATATGGACCAAAGACCTCTCTCAATTGGAGGATTTGCCCTTAATCACCTCGCTGGGCAGGCGGGTTGGTGACCGCAGTAGATGGTAGTAGTTGCACAGAGGACGCTGCTGCCCGCTCTCCGTTATATTCCCTTACGCATGACGTCCACGGGAAAGTGGGGTGGTCAAAAACGGCACAACTTTTCCAAATAAGATTAAATTACAGGTAATATTGTCTAATCATTATCTTTTATTGATCACAATAATTCGTACAGAAATATACTTAGAAAAACAAAAGAATAACGTGTCTATACAGGGGAAAGTATTAAAAAATAACCAATCATAATCACCAAGCAAACGTCAACTTACTAGTTACTTCACTTAGGAGGACTCTGAATCGCCATTGAATTTTATGATTTCTTTGAAATAGATAATCTAGGCTCTTATTCTTGACTGTTTTATGCTTGAATTCTCAAGTCGAATAAAATCTGGAACCTTAAGGTGTTGAGTTATTTTTCCGTTTTGGCTATAGCACAGATGTATAAGTGTGCTATATCGCAGGTATAAGGTGACACAGTACCAGTAGTAGTATTAATAGGGTTTCCGGACGTCATTATGGAAGCCGAATCCGCTGAAAAGAAAATTTAAAATTTGATTAATAGAAAAAAAACATTTTATTTCAGTTCGGGCCTACAAAACAATATCAAATTTAAGGGATTAAAATTAAAATAAATATTAAATAAACTCAGATTTAAACTAAAAAATAAATCATCATTATGCGAAGTATCTATATATTCCCTAACTTTTTTTTAATTTGTAAAGAAACATGTTTTTCCTTAAAAAATAAAAACAAAGAGCGATGAAGATTCGATCGAATCGAACATTAACTCTTTGTTTAAATTACAAAAAAAAAAAATACATTTAGCACGTAAACGTTAATCAACGTTTTCATGTTACATAATAAATATATATTTTAGGTAGGCAAGAAGCGTTCGTATATAATCGTATCTACTTATTATATTTAGGTATATATTACACAGAGAAAAATACTCGAACTAAAATCTAAGTAGGTAGATCTACCGGAAAATATATTAAATGACTGGCTCTTCATCGGTAACTACGTAACGTAATTGATCCTTCTAGGAAAACGAGTACTTGGGGTTGTCCCAATGTTATTTTGCATAAATTCTAAAACAAGGAAATTGGTAGTACCTACAGGAGTATGCAATACTAAAAAACTTATCGATTTTGAATCCAAGTATCACTACGTGATGGGAAATCTTTGTACCCCTTTGTTATGCTATATCTTACCTTAACGTCCATCAGTTCTCCGACGTGCTCCGCTCATTGCCACATTAGCTTCTTGAGCTTATGTCAGTAACTCTGGATCTCCTCATTCCTGATTTGACCACGTAGAGAATTTTACCTGCAATTAAACATAGCTCTCTACATTACTCACAAGGGTTAATCTCTTAGTATAAAAAAAAATTGTCACCTGCTTTTTAATATTGAATTGTTTGTCTGCCTGTTGATTGATGGGATGCTCCATCAAGTTTATAATTCATACATAATTTCTAAATAGCTGACACGCTCTTACCTTACCACATTTTGATAAAAATGTATTTATTATTTCAGCGGTTTCAATATTGAAACAAAATGTATTTAATGCGTAGATTAAAAGCGAGGATATAATATCCAATTCCATTATCACTTGACATAACGGACCTCAATTCATGCATTTTTTGAGTCTGGATAGTTTCAATCGAAAACGTTTTCATTGTTTTCTACGTGCTAGTTATGTCAAACTAAGGAATTATTTTGCAGACAACCTTGGTAAATACTTGCATAATTCCTGAACTAAGTACCTGTATTGTATAATCATATACAACCCATGTTTTTATTTATCGTATCTAGTTGTTAACGTAGATAGCCATTGAGGGCAAACCTCTGGATTCTTTATATTCTATCCAAGACATTTATAACTTCATAAACAAGAGGAAGTTTTAAAAACATCGGTCAATTAGCTAATTGATGGAGATTGTATTTTAAAACTTTTTAACTTAACCTGATCTAGTTGAAGCTGTGCAGGCTTCATAGGGCTGTAAGTTCCAATGTCACATCGACGGTTGCCGATTGATAGCGATCGCCAATATCTGTGTTCCTAACAAGTTGGAACGGCAACATATTGTCTGTGATTTAGTTAGCCTCTGGTAGATATACCTACATATATTTTCGTATAAGAGCTACTAATAATACTAGTAGAGCTTTTTGTGATAGAGCTCGTCAGGGGAAATATTAGTACTACCACCATTATCAAAATTAAGCTTAATTAAGAAATAAGACTTAACAATTATTCAAGTCAACATCTCCTTTTTAGAAATTATAAATTACACCACACAGATTCTCCTGCTTTTCGCGGAGTATAGCAAATTAAGCTTAATTTTGATAATATATCATGGATTTCCGCAAAGTAACGCCTGCTTCTATACAATACTACCACCATGCTTATTTCTGCCGCTAAGCAGCATTGTTGCAATGCTGTGTTCCGGTCTGATGAACGTTGTTGCCGGTGTTATAACAGGCACACGAAGATTAACACGACGCCTCGGGTTTATTGACATTGGGTGGACCTGCATCGCAAGTCGTGTTCCTTGCATGCCCTGCGAGGTTTTGCTCTGTTTTCATGCGATGTTTTTACAAATACCATCAGTGGGGCCATCTGCTTTGTCCATCAAGTATTACTATGAAAAAATAACAATGTGTTGTTAACTTTTTCCCCTAGGCATTAAGTGTAGGTGTAACAAATTATATACAGTTATGTTTCAAGTACAAACGCTCTTGGCAGTTTGTTTAAAGTACCCTGAACCTTTGGGCACGTAGTGATTATATTCTCGTACCCTTTGGGGAACATGCGAGCAAACCATTACTGCTAAGCAATTTCGCACCTAACATTAGCTGGCACCTGAAGCCAAGTACACATTAGTAAAACTTGTAGCGCAATTTGTCTATATACCTTCTATCGACACATTCTTTAGACACCGTACTTTATACTTTGTTTCGTCGCTTGTGATGTTCGCACTACGATTTCAATTATTTAGGCTCATCTTCGCAGTCCATCTGTGCTAGATGGGCTTTTTTGTGTGGACAATGACTTTATGCTAAGTGATTATTACAACTTAAAGTCCCAGTATATCCCCGCTACCGAGTAGTGGAGGCAGATTGGGACGTATCTCGCTTATGGGTCTGGTGGGAGGCTTCGGTTGTACCACCCTACTAAAGACGTACCAATAGTGTAGACCTACTGGTTTTAAGGCAACATCAATTGCATCAAGTCCTAGATCGGAGTCTTGCTTATTAACTTACCATTGCTGTCAAGAGAAAAATGATTCCAATGTTGGTAATCAAAATTGCTCTTTTTACGCGACCCAGAGTTGTAAGTGAATGTCTGAGAGAGGTGAAAATTATTGACGGTTCGTTAATAGTCAATGCAATGTTTATATAATTGACAACCTACAAGTGGTTTACATAATAGATTTTACTTGTAGGTTTTGCCTTGCCTATGTTTCCGGATAGATTCTAAACGATGTTACCAAACGTATCGGCAAAAAAATTGAATTGCCTCAATTCAAAGTTTGGTTTTTCTTGACTATTCACTTGTACTTTGTACAGTTTGATTATTTTTTCGCGGTAGGAGCTTGATAAGTACCACAAAAAGCAGGTATCTACTTAAGCGTTTTTGTGTTAAATTACTTTAATAAAAAATATATCAAAACTGAAAAGGCTTATAACTACCTATCTTATAGGTAATACAAGCTAGCTAGCATTATCATCCCATTACCAGCCCACTAAAAAATTCAAAAGCTCCAAATTCATAATTCATTTATTTGAAGTAGGCTTACACTATAAGCACTTTTGAAACGTCAAGTCTGTCTGTTTTTATCGACAGTACCACAGGCAGATTCTACCGAGATGAAGCCGGCAAGAAACTCAGCATTTACTTTTTCAACATCAACAATTTACATTTTAACATTCATATTTCTATCTGAGTGATGAAAGCGGAGCCTGCACCGGTCTCCTCCGAAAACGAGAAAAGTTAAGGGCGTAAGTCCACCACGCTGGCCAATTGCTGATCTTCACACGCCTTTAAGATAATTATGGAGAACTCTCAGGCATGTAGGTTTCCTCACGATGTTTTCCTTCACCGTTAAAACAAGTGATATTTAAAAAGCTTAACTTTGAGTGGTTGCAGATGCGTGCTGCGGATTGAACTTGGTTCCCTTAAAGTATGGCATTCCTAACCATTAGCCTATCACCGCCGATAAACCCTGCAGAATCGGTAGAGCAGTTATGCAGGGAAAGAGATACAGTACTTAAAGAGAATCATGACTTCCGCGCTCGTTATGCTCTATAGGCGTGAAATATCACGTAATAATACTTAGTACATAGTGAACGTGAACTTTTCTTCTCGAAAAATGTCCAACCTTGTCCAACCTTTTCCGTCGACCTCCCCGGCGTACTGATGAGCGTTGCGTTCTTGAAGTCGAAGAAGTGCGTTGAAGTCCCGGGTTCGATCCCTTGCAGAAGCAATTTCGTTCGTTTAACTTCTGAAGCGCTGATAGCGTAGTGGGTAGGAGCTCGGCTGCGTGTCTGAGAGTTCTACATAGTGTTCTCAGGTATGTGGAGTCCACCAATCCGCACTGGGCTAGCTTGGTGGACTACGGCCTTAACCCCTTCTCATTGTGGAAGGAGACCCGTGCCCTGTAGTTGGCAGGTAATGGTTCGATATGATGATGATGGACTTCTGAATTCGGTTTCAACTGTAGGGCTAGCATGGGCACCACGAGATAATTATCTCTAACTGTAACCCGTATTTTCTCTATGATAATGGTTAGAGATAACTCTCCCGTGGCTAGCCCATCAGGCCAGTAGGTCTGCGCTTTTGGCCGCGGCTAGTGGCGTTATTCGTTACCATCTAAGACTGCTTCATTACTGCCATCAGGGGCGATTTCAGCCAAAGGCTAACTATATATAAAGTTTGTTTCGTATAAGACTGTGTCTGCTAAATGTAATGTGTGTAAGAAATCAGTGATTTCTTATTGAACATTTGAAGAAGTATTAATGTATAATAAATTACCTAACGACATTAAAATAGAATAAAATTTAAATATTTTTAAGAAAAAACTAAAAACCTTTGTAAATGACAAATTCTGAGTGCGGTCCTGGCTTTGTATGACAGTATGAAGTATTTATAAATTTACCGTCAAGTTTTTTATATAATTTCTGATTGTTTTGTACGTGCCGTTGTTTGAAGTTTTAATATTACCTACATCAAATAAGTTGTAAATATTCTCATTGAGTGAAATTGTAATTTCTTTTGAGAAAATAAACGTCTTTAACCACAACATTGTGTTCCGTTTTAACTAATAACATCTTAAGTATGCCTGAAATAGAACAAAATATATTTCAGTACTTCAGGTGGCGTTTCCAAAAAAATACAAGTAATCATAAAAAAATCTGTAATAATTACTTAATAAAAACCTTAAATCGTTACTTAAAAAAACGCGAAATAAAGACGGACAGGACAGGTACACAAAAATGTGGGACAACAGTTTCCCCATTTAATGAGGTGCTAATCAATTAATATACCTAACGTTGAGGCGTAAATTTTTGTTTAATATTAGCCCCTTGTGCCCATGTAATGTTATGAAAGAACTTTAACAGCCCCGCCACGTGGGAAACTGCTAATAAACAAAACATTTTAATTGCTCATTGTTATGCCGTAGCTAGCACGCTAATAATAATTTATACAAACCAATTATTTTCTAATGATTAGGTACATTTTTAATAAACTGTCCTGTGTTTGAATAACAATAATATAACCGAAACTAATTTATTTTTAAACTAGACATGCCCAGCGGCTTCGTCCGCGTTTATTACAGGATGCAGCGTAATACTTAATAGTCTACTTCTACCTCAATAAATCAGATACCAAACGTAAAGTTTAGTACGTGAAGTGCCAAATATACAAACCTTTGATATTAAGTACAGATAGTATTTTAACATGTGCGTGAACCATACATCTGTTTGAAACCCTTAATCACGTAAAATTTCCAGTCTCAGCTCCTAAGAACGTAGTCGTTGAAGAAAGAATCGAAATCGCATTTTTTATTTTATTTACATAATTATTTAAGGAAAAGAACGAATGAAATAATAAAGTCTGTAATAAAAATTTCTCGTTAAATGCAATAATAAATAATGTAATTAAATAGCACTTTAAAACTTATAATATAGGTATACACATATTGTGCGTTAGGGTGATGTAAAATTATAGTTTTTGTCCCACTAATGCGCATTAGAGCAGCGCGGTATAAATTGAAAACGCACATTACTCCTAAAAGTTAGAGGTTCGAACGGGGATCGAACTTGGTTGCCTGAAACAGAATCTGAAGTCTTGACCACAAGGCTATCATC
Source organism: Pararge aegeria (assembly GCF_905163445.1). Classification (NCBI taxonomy): domain Eukaryota; kingdom Metazoa; phylum Arthropoda; class Insecta; order Lepidoptera; family Nymphalidae; genus Pararge; species Pararge aegeria. The sequence continues at coordinate 10,099,268 of NC_053208.1, forward strand.
ACAATCATATCAACCCATTAGCGGAAGGGGAATGGATGGGATGAGAAGGGGTTAAGGCCGTAGTTCACTACGCTGGCCTATTGCGAATTGGCGCACTCCACAGACCTTTGGGAACACTATGGAGAACTCTCAGCCACGCAGGTTGCCTTGTGATGTTTTTCTTCATCGTCGAAGCAAGTAATATTCTAATTGCTTAAAACGCACATAACTTAAAAAAGAGGCGCGTGCTGAGATTCGAACTCGGCCCCCCGAAATTTCTAACCACTGGGCTATCACCAATTCTTAATCGATTACTGGACCGATTACCTCTGAATGGAAACTTAATAGAGACAGTGTTTTGTTTATTTCCCGCAGGCCCCGGTACCTGTGTCCTCGTGGGAAGGCACAAGGGACGCCACAAATGTCAGCCCCGTATGCGTGCAGCGCAACCCTTACACGCGGCAAAATGAAATAGTCGGTCAGGAAGACTGCCTCTATCTTAACGTGTACTCGCCTTACACTGACGATGTGAGTAATAGGCATGATGCCAATAATAAAAAATCGCTGAAATATTGTATTTATGCCATGAAATATTATTAATGTATTTTGAAAAACGCGTTTTAATTTAAATTCGAAGTGAGATTGGTATTTTTTTCAATAAATGAAACTGCAAATTTAACCCGATAAACGCTAAATTAAAATTTATGACATCACGTCTATATAAACATAGTTTGTATTTGTACCGATTATGGGTCGAAAATCTCTGCGTATATTATCAACTAGGTGGGCACAGCTTTACCCGCGTAACTTAAGGGACGCAGTTTACGAACCTATCATATTAAGTACAGATAGTATTTCAACATAATTAAACAAATTGCCCTTGGAGTCACTCATTATTTAAAACCTTCAATCACGTAAACATTGCCAATCTTGAATGTCCGTCCCGAGGATCTACTGCGTTTTGCCTTATTTAAAATACTTTTAATTCTCTATAACTATAACAAATGACTGCAATAATAATGTTCGGCTTAACAGCAGCATATTTGTACACAGCAGTGGGTAAGCAACTTTGGGTCAAGGCAGAAAATGTATGGGTGCCCATCTTTGGAAATTTGTAAGATAATTCCATCGGTCTCAGCTCCTATCACTTACAAAGAATAGTAATTGTTAAAGGAAGAATCGTATGTAAGGTTAACCAACAAGATTTCTAACATTTTTTATTTAGTCCGAGTACTGAAATCCTCATAAAAGTAGCAACACTTTATGTTGTCAGTATCGTTAAACCTTAAGTGAGCGGTTTCCGCTGAGGAGTTCTGTCCTCTATCTCCAATCGTGTTAATCAGATCTACACGAAATTTGGGCAAAACTAAACTGATAGTATAATCTGTGATTTCAAACTGTGTTGCTAAGTTTTTTCTTGCTAACTTGCTAGCTATGGAAGAAAGCCTAGTAAAGCTCCAATTTGCCTAAGACGCCACAAGTGTGGCCATGACACCTGGCAAGCGTTTTCGTGGGAAATATTTAATCTAAACGTGTTATTTGTCAAAAAATAACATTTTCTTCGATATACCTAGTAGATACTTCCGAACATCGGAAGACAGTTTTTCAAAATTAGTCATCATGCCTGTTGACTGTTGTTAGTAGGAGTCCTTCCCGTTGTCCCAGTTGGTCTAATAATAAGAAATAAATAAAGACAATACACACACCGCCATCTAGCCCCAAAGTAAGCGTAGCTTGTGTTATGGGTACTAAGATGACTGATGAATATTTATTCAATGAATAATATACATAAATACTGATAAAATACATATAAACACCCAGACACTGAAAAATATTCCTGTTCATCACACAAACATCTTCCAGTTGTGGGAATCGAACCCACGGCCTTTGACTCAGAAAGCAGGGTCGCTGCCCACTGCGCCAATCGAAATGATAATTTTACTTTTATTCCAAAGTCAATTTTAAAGCCTAAAGCGGGGTCCAGATATGTATTTGCGGTTTGCCCAATACAATCCCAGCACCTATCTGGATCATTAATTGTCGTATCATATTTCAATAGTCCAGTTTTGTGTTTGCTCGCGTTTTAATATATAACAAAAACCTACTCGACAAGAAGATTCATTCTCTGTAGCATTTTTAACGGTCCAGTTTTGTGTTGTCCCGTTTTAATATACACAAAAACCAACCAACATCAATATGACTAAATCGCGTATTGTATTAGTGTGGTATCTATACACCTCTCTAACACGAAACGCGTGACTGCGTATCATCCTGTGCAATTATGATATAATGCTACGCGTCAGCGATACAGACATGATATTTTGATCGGCTCGACAAATAAATGATAGATATATGGACCCGGCTTTACATCAATTTCATTTATGGTGACTAAATAGATGCAGACCAAATATTATTTTGATTTTGTGTTCTAATTTTAATAGAAAATATTTATTGATTGTAGCATAATCTTAGTACATTAACACAAGCATATTTCCTCTGCAAACAATTTTCTTGCAGAAACCTGTTGAAGAAAAAGACCTACTTCCGGTTATGGTATTTATCCATGGTGGCGGCTGGATGTGCGGAGATGCAACTACAGAAATGTATGGCCCTGAACATCTTCTTGACAGAGATGTTATATTTGTGGCTATGAATTATAGATTGGGTATGGAAGCGACTTTAATAAACAGAACTTTATTTGACATACAACACCGGAAATTCTACTGAACATACCTAAATCTTGTAACTAGACTAACAAGTAATTAACAGTAACAGTGAATTCTAAAATTTATGTATACCTTTTTTTACTTTTCCATGAGGAAGGAATTCAATAAAGGGATGCCACTTATTTAGACCTGCCAATTTAGTTTAGCTATCTTTACGCTTAGTAAAAGATTTAACGGCTAGCAATCGTGGAGTCATTTTCGAGTTCCGAAACACTGAAAGAGCAAAAGGCACTTCATGTTATTAATTTTAGAGACATTTCACTATTCATATTACAAGAGTTCTTGTTAAAGTAGTGTGGACGGATTTGAGCTGTCAAAAAGGCCAATAAATTCGATATTAACCTGATGGTAAGGAGAAATTATAAACTTAGGGTACTGTGTTTAACAGCACCGGCACTATCATTAATTAGAAATATAAATGAGCTATTACTATCCTTACTAATCTTAGTACCTACTGTTATAAATGCTAAAACTTGGATGCAAGGATAAATTATATTTTGTTGTTGAACCACGCCAGAGCGACTGGACTGAATTTGGTACAGAGTTAGATGTAGACTAAAATCCATCCATCTCGGTACCAAATTCCAATATTTAAAGGATTATACTTTATATTTGAGTACTGGGATTTTGATTCGAGCAATTTAAATATGACTTTCTTTAAACGCTGAAAGAAAATATCGCAATCCGCACTTGGCCAGCGCAGTAGGCTACGGCTTAAGCCCTTCTCATTCTGAGAAAGGACCCGTGCCCTGTAGTGGACCGGTAATGGGTTATGATGATAATGATGGTATTATATATTGGAAAATGTACGGTTTCTGTGGGAAAGTTTTTCATTTGAAATTTATTTGGAAACGAATTTATGATTATGATCCAATATTTGTTTGTGTAGTAGTCTTGCAATACAAATAGGATAGAGTAAATCTATCAACTACTGCAGAAGTCAGAGCGAAAGATGTACTATACAAATTCAAGCAATTAACGGAATTTAAAAAAAAATGTATATACTAATAGCATAACTTTGGAATAGCCTGCTTACTCATAACTGCCATTTTAAACAAACGTGGCCGTTTACTTGTTTATCTTAATACTTCCTATTTTTTTTATGCGTAAATAACTTCTTAATTCCCGAAATTTGTATGTTGAATATATATATATATATATATATATAATAGGTCAATCTGTATATTTTATTTGGTCTGATAATTAGTTTGGGCATCTTAGGCACTATTGCCTCGGTGGTTACAAAGACTTTTAGATTTTATTTAGTTTTAATTTATTCTAATCGTAAATGAATAAATAATGTTAAATCATTTTAGGTCCATTAGGTTTCCTGTCAACCCAGGATGAGCACTGTCCTGGCAACAACGGTTTGAAAGATCAACAGGAAGCACTTCGTTTTATACAGAAAAATATATATGCCTTTGGTGGAGACAACAGATCTGTTACGATATTCGGTGAAAGTGCTGGTGGAGCCAGTGTTAATTTCCACATGTTATCGGACTCAAGTAATGGTGAGTTTTCATAGATTATGGAATGCTGTTATTTCTTTATTATCCTTTAATTCAGCCATTGACTGCAACATAATCTGGTGGGCAACCTGTTTAAGAAATAAACATTGAAATTATATTGATGGTTTTTTGTCTTACTCTCAGGACTATTTCACAAAGCGATCTCAGAGTCTGGCACAGCATTGGTACCATGGGCAGAAGCTCCACCAGGCGAGGCAAAGAGGAACGCCTTCCGTCTGGCAAAGTTTTTGGATTGTCCGCCATCACCTTCTGAACGTTTCATTGAGTGCCTCCGCAAATTGGACAGTCATACTATTATAGCAACAGAATTTTTATTTTATGTAAGCACGTTTTGGTTTCTAATCTAAGTTATCAACTAAGAAAAATTTCCAGAGACTTCTATTATGTTATGGTTTAAGTACCTACTCTTGTTATTAGTATCACTCCGTTTTGATAAATATGTTAAAACAAATCCAAGCGGTTCACTGAGCGTTACCAGAATAACAAGAAAGGTCCTAAACCATATCAAATTGCAACCTTTGATAACATTAATATTATTTTAGTATCCATCTCAACATTACCACGGAACTTGAATTTCATTGAACTTAAGAAGTATTTATAATATAATTTGGATAGATGCGTAGTTTTTTTATCCCCTCTATATACGCACAGGTCTAAATTGAATAGGTTTATAGTCAAGGTTGCAAGTCATTCGTAAACCGGTCCTCTGCTGACGTGCCATCAATACAAACCTTTAAAATTGTATTGACAAAAGACCTTGATATACCCATCAAGTATATTTTTATCTATATCTCTTTGGTCAATAATGTACTAGATATGAAATCCCTTAAAAGAATTAGCTAATCTAACTAGGCGGTAGTCTACGACGCTGGCGAATCGTGTATTGATGGACTTCACACAGACAATCCCTTGAGAACATTATGGAACAATAAGGGAAGTTAAATTCAGTGATAGTAAACTGCTAAATCGGCACATAGCTCCGAAAACCTAGTTGGTGCTGGGATTCGATCTAGGTCCCCGAACCGCAACCATCACCGTTTATGATACTGAAAAAAGATGTACCGTCACCTTTATTTTAGAAGCTTTCTAATTAAAATAGGTTCCCAATTAGTGAGAGAGATAACAAACTCACGGACTTATTTTGCAGACTGACAGCGCATCTAGTATATAAATGATCGAAGCCTATACCATAATAAAAATTATAGCAAGACATGGCCTTCCTTAATACATTTACGTAATCTAATCACATCACACTAAATACAGATTATATATGGCCGTTTGAACATAATGCCGATGACCTCACCACGGTTGGCATCTTATTATATTCTTCGTATTTTTAGCCCACTTCCAAAAACGGCAGAGTCTCATCACATCAAATGCGTAGTATATTTTATTTAATATATTGAGTTATTTGGTTACTTAGCAGATCCGAGTCCCAGGCCGTGGGTTCGATTCCCACAACTGGACAATATTTCTGTGATGAACATGAATTTTTTTCAGTGTCTGGGTGTTTATCTATATATTATAAGTATTTATGTATTTTATTCATAAAAATTATTCATCATTTATCTTAGTACCCATAACACAAGCTACGCTTACTTTGGGACTAGATGTCGATGTGTGTATTGTCGTAGCATATTTATTTATTTATATTTTTACAAATAATATCACGGGTCCAAATATTTTTACAAATAATATCATCGGGTTGGCCTTGCTGGCCAAGTGCAAATTGGTTTACTCCGTACGCCTTTGAGGACATTATGGAAAACTCTCAGGTCATACAGGTTTCCTCATGATGTTTTCCTTTGAAGAAAGTAATATTTTAATAGCTTTAAACGCACATAACTTAGCAAAGTTAGAGGTGTGTGCTGTGATTCGAACTTGGCCCCCCGAAACTGAAGCCGAAGTCAGTTTTACACAGTTCAATAAGGGAAGATGTTGATAAGGATATTTAAAAATAAATAATATCTTATGAAAATCAGCTTAATTTGCTATAGTCCGCGAAAATTAGTAGAATCTGTATGGTGTAATTTTTAATATTCCTCAATCCTTATACTCCACACCAAACAGATCTTCGGCAATGTACCCATTACGCACGTTTCGCTCGGAAGCCGGAGCATCCTCAGGAGATGTTGACTTTACAATGAATAATTGTTAACCAATTATTTGCCATTGACATTTTAACCAATTGCCGAAGATCTGTTTGGTGTGGCGCATAAGAATTGAAGAAATTATAAATCACACCATACAGATTCTGCTGGTTTTCGCGGACTATAGCAAATTAAGCTTAATTGTCATAATATATCATGGATTTCCGCTAAGTAACGCCTGCTTCTATTCAATACCAGCCAATGACAGAAGGTTGGCGCAGTGGGTAGCGACCCTGATTTCTGCGTCCAAGGCGGTGGGTTCGATTCCCACAACTGGAAAAAGGTTTGTGTGATAAACATGAATGTTTTTCAGGGTCTGGGTGTTTATCTGTATATTATAAGTATTTATGTGTATTATATTCATTAAAACATTCATCAGCTATCTAAGTACCCACAACACATGCTACGCTTACTTTGGGGCTAGATGGCGATGTTTTAATGGCCGTAGTATATTTAATAAAAAAAAATATATAAATAGTATCTATCTTTTTTAGTCCTGGGACTATGAGCCGATGACGACTTTCAAAGCTGTGATTGAACCAGACCTACCAGGCGCATTCCTAACGAGGAACCCTCGCAGGCCCCCTTCTACATCCTTTGTGCCCTGGCTCACCGGAGTTACTAAAGACGAGGGATGCCTAAAATCTGTTTGTAAGTTATATACATACACACACTGTTAAATCACGTACACACAGAAAAATCGTAAAACACGATTCACATTAAGGCTTTTAATCATGCCAATGGCATTTAGCGCATCAAACTAACCTCTTCACGCAATTTGAATCGAGCGCATAATTAGAGGAGAATCCTTATTTGAAATCTCGGCATGAGACGTAAAAGATGAAAAAAATATATATATTTATGCAACATAAGTGGTCAACTTCTAAATTTTTAGCCTTGTTATTTTCTTCGGGCTAACTATGAAAAAGCCATTAATTATATAATTGCCAATTAATAAATGATACAGGTTTTTAAGACCTACTGGGTACTGCCCAATGCGCTACACTTTTTAGATTCATCTTACAGTTTTTATGTAAAACGTGGAGCCGTTCTTTCGGTTATTTTCATTATACAGTTATCGTTTGAGATCATCATTATCATCACATCAACCTATTACCGGCCAACTACAGAGCAAGGGTATCCTCCCACAATGAGTAGGGGTTAAGGCCGTAGTCCACCACTGGGCCAGCAGTGCGGATTGGTGGACTCCACACCTTTGAGAACATTATGTTTGACTCTCAGGCATGCATATTTCCTCACGATGTTTTCCTTCACCGTTGAAGCAAGTGATATTTTACTTAAAACGCACATAACTTAGAAAAGTTAAAGTTGCGTGCGGCCCCTCGAAAGTGAAGTTGAGCTCCTACCCAATGCGCTATCACCTCTTCGTTTGAGTTTTGAGGTTTGAGATCAGGTTTTTCTATTTTATTTAGGATGATTGATGTATTTTTAATCAGTGAATTTAATTCTACAGGGCTTACGAATTTCCCAGAACGATATGAAGAGTTCATTTCTGGATTCGACACCATCGCACCTATCACTTACTATTATGAAAATTCTCCGTATCCAGAAGTCATAACTGAGAGATTGAAAAAAGTATACTTCGGCAACGATGAACAAAGTGTTAAAGATGGAATCCTGAAAGTAAGTACATTCTAAATAGTTTAACTGCATTGTTGATCTATCGGTTAGCATATTTCACTGCAGGGGACGAGATTCTGGGTTCGATTTTCGTGTTGGACCTGGACATTATTAATTATGGAGTTTCGTCTAAAAAATTTCTGTACGAGCCGGAGTTAAGAAATTGATGTTATCTACCAATGTGTTTGTATAAATATACATGTATGTATATGGTACAGTGGCGTTCATGCAGGGTTAAAAAATAATTGACGGCCGATTGGCGCAGTTTGCAGCGACCCTGCTTTCTGAATCCAAGGCCGTGGGTTCGATTCCCACAACTGGAAAATGTTTGTGTGATGAGCATGAATGTTTTTCAGTGTCTGGGTGTTTATATATATATTTTAAAGTATTTATGTATATTATTCATAAAAATATTCATCAGTCATCTTAGTACCCATAACACAAGCTACGCTTACTTTGGGGCTAGGTGGCGATATGTGTATTGTCGTAGTATATTTATTTTATTTATTTTATCTCCAGTAGGTTTTATAAAAAGCCTTCTCTTAAAAATATCCATTTTATCTGCACGTATGTTACATACTCTGTATGCACGCCACTGATATCATAGTAATCGTATAAATCCTATTACGCACATTAGAACAGCGAGTATACGCTTTTAATCCCTCACTCCTATGAGAGGAAGCCTGTACACAGCAGGTTGTATATTAATAGACTGACGTAGATTATGATTATAAAACTAATTAGGTCAACACTAACGGCTTCGTCTTATCTAGGCAGTTTTCCGCACATAATCGTTTCCCTTGTTGTTCGTCGGACTTCCAAAGTCCAAGTCAAGCCATCTTAAGTCGTTTCAGACGCCTAGCAGGCCAACCCCGATAATGCGGCTGCGATCAACTTAAAAATAAAAAATAAATACTATAAATCATCCAAATGACCGGCAGGGTGATTTCGTAAATCACGACAGACTTTCGACAGGCGTAAATCTTGCTATATTTGCTGTCAAACGTAATTTTTGTATTTCTTTTGTTGCAATGCAAATTTGACGTGTTACAGCAATGATCGCGAGATGTAAGCCAGTCTCTATACAGTTTTGAGATACGTATTCACCCTCCCGTTTTGAGACGACAGAATAGGTACTCCAAATAACCAAATAAAAGCTACAAGTCTATACCATACGCACGCATTGATAGTTAGTTAAAGGGCTCCCTCGGGTATAGAACGCTAAAAAAATATCTGACACGTGCTGTTAACAAATAGATATGACAAGTGTTTTTATCGCGTAATTGGATATAATACATTTACATGGTACTTATTCAACTGATTTGGAAAATTACTAACATTTACCTCCAGAACAACATATTCAATTACCTAGCATTACACTGTATATTTTGATGTGACACGTTCATTGTATGTTTTCCTCAAAGAGACTCAATAACTTATTTTGTACAAAACTCTGCACGTGTAAAAATAAATAAGACATGATAATTTCAATACATGATCACAATAATAAACACAGTTTATAGTATAAATATTCCAATATCAAGGTAATCGAATGAATAAAAGAAAAGCAGGTGCCAATTTAATTGTATAAACATCCTAGTTTATATCAAAGCGTAGGTAAGGCTAGACATAACTTACCTGAAGCGAAGTTCTGTTATAGGTATAAAAACGCTGTTGATTTAAGAACATCACTATGTTAAATACGTCAGTTCACAAATTGTTTGAAGGTAAGTAAAAGGGCGTGTGCCATTCCGAGGGTAAAGTAAAATGTTTTTAGAACTTGGTGATCGTGAAATTAGCTAACAGGTCTATAATTACAATACCATCCGATCGTCATCTCTCAATTTTTACTGTTGAAGAAACAAGCAGGCAGTTAATTTAGTTTTGGATTTGCAACCGCATTAGTACCTATTACTTGGACGGCCGACTGGCGCAGTGGGCAGCGACGCTACATCTAGAAAATGTTTGTATGATGAACATAAATGTTTTTCAGTTTCCGTGTACCTGTATATTATATCTAATTATTTATGTGTACCTATTATATTCATAAAAATATTCATCAGCTATCTTAGTACCTATAACAAAAGCTACGCTTACTTTAGGGCTAGATGGCGATGTGTGTGTTGACGTAGTATATTTATTTAGGTAATATTTATTATTATCTACATTTCAAGATCTAGGTATCTTTCCTAGGTACTCTCTTACTTTGTTAAAGATGCCTAATATCCGTCTAGCAAATATGTTACGAAATGCATTATTTACACTAAACGAGAAATGCACTTATTATTGAACACGTCTGACGAAAAGTCTTTTATGGTATATTAACCTTGCGATGAACTTAAACCTATATAGAATCTTAGTTTAAACACAGGTAGATGGACTGCAAGCCAGTTGCGAAATGTCTGTGTGGTGATCAGTCACCGAGACGTCATTGAGGAATTTATTGTCACCATCCCCAGCCTATTAGTGCCGTCTATATCATGAACTTCGAAATAGATAAACGTAATCTCATCGAAGTTCTTGAATAAGTATAAAGTCTTCTTCCTTATCTATAAGTGATAAGATTGAAGGTCGTTTTTTTCTTACCGTAAAAAGATATCAAGAAAGTGTAATAGGATTTTAACTATGTAACTGAATGTTTGGTATAAAAAATGCAAAATAACTTTTAGAGATCAGTTACGTTTGCTTGAAATTGCAGGTAGGTATTATTTGCATTAATCAATAGGCTTGAATACCAATTAATTCCATCACTCAGGTTTCAATACATTTGCATGTAGTCATTGTCATCATCATCATCATATCAACTCTCAGGCATACAGGTTTCCTTGAAGCAGGTATTATTTTAGTTAATTAAATAAACATAACTTCTAAGTATAGGTGCGTGCTGGGATTCAAACTCGGCCCCCCGAAAGTGAAGCCAACGTCCTACCCACTTCGTATAGTACTAAAATCAATTTATTTCTTCAACAGTATTTGAATGATTTAATATGCCGTAAGATAAGAAAATAATAATAACCAATGATTTGTTCCATCATCAAATATAATATGACTGTTTTTTAATTTTTTTAGATTTACACAGATTCTTACTTCGCTTATCCTATGCTGGAATCCGTGGAACAAGCGCTGAACTTTAGCAAGCAGTCAGTATATCTCTACAAACTGGAGTACCGTGGAGCTAACAGTTTCTCCCAAATCTTTGGTGATCCTGTTGGGGATTATGGTAAGTGCAAATATTATACAAATAAAACCCATAGGTGTATGCTAAAATAATTTACATTATTTGGCGTTACAGGTGTTTGCCACGCTGATGAACTCATGTATTTGTTTCCCATACACTTCCTAAACAATCCCTTCACAGAAGAAGATAACAAGATGATGGATATGATGGTTACCATGTGGACTAATTTTGCTACAAGCGGGTAAGTAACTTTATGTGCTGTGTTAAACAGACTGTTTAATAACCAAGTCAGAGAGCAGGGTTCGAAGGATAAGAATTCTAACCCTGATCCCTATCCTCCAATATGAAAGAGAGATGGCAAGCATTAATAGGATAACAATAATGATAGATGGGGTCTTAAATCTACAAACCCTAAATTTGCAAAATTAATTCCTACTATTCATTACGGCCTCGGACGTTTATTTTTAAGTTCTTCCCTCGGAGTTTCGCAAACATTCGCCGTTACCCTATAATTTCGCGACCCACTCTTAAATACTTCTATAAATAAATTTTATGTATCTCAAAATTGGCTCTAACAATTTGATTGAAGTTTTTTATAGTGGTTTTACTTTTTCTGTGTTTTTCCAGAAATAACGGCAAAATAAAAACAAACAATACATTGCAGACTGTACAAATAAAGTGTCTCTGAATAGATGCCAATGTCTAACGATTGTGATGAAAATTGTATTCAAATAACGTTTTTCTTTTGAAGTTTATCTAAAGAAGTATGTTCAACGAAAAACACACTTTTCAAAAAAATACGCCGTTATGTTTCGATATTGTGCGGAAACGCCATAAAATACCGTTTAACTAAAACGTGCTGCCGAAACTGAACAAACATTTAATTTCTCATTCATTTACTTTTTAACAAAATAAATAATTGCTCTAAAATACTCATGTAAATATTCTACTACCAACTGGCTACCAATGCAAAATGAAACACAATAAAGTATGTTTATTTCATTTCTTTTTTTATTTCAGGAATCCCAACAAACCTGTTCAATTGCCTTTCGAGTGGAAGCCGGCCACAAGTGCAAAAAATATGGAATATTTAGCAATTGGAAAGAAGCAAGTAATGAAAAGTGATTTGGCATCGAGATCGAGAATATGGGCGGAGCTGCCACTGTGGCACAATGTAAGAAAACGAAGATTCACTGATGAGTTATAAGGGTTCGGTGGATGGAAGAATTAGTTATTTAAAACAATTTTTTTATAGCTTGTAGCAACTAGCTAGATAGATTAGTTATATGTTTTTATATTTGATCTTTTAGTAGGCATTAAGCTGTATTCTAAATCTATACTTAATATACGACACAAGCTTCCGAAATCTGTGTCGAAATACTTCAACCTATTAAAATAGTACCAATTGTACTCGTGATAAACAACAAAAATGTAAGTTGCTGAATTTATAAAGAAAAGGATTTTCTTTACTTTTATATGTTTTTTTTAAAGAAATTAAGGTTAGGTTAGGTTAGTTGTTTTTGTAAATGTATACGTATACGTTTGATTGCATTTAATAAAGATTTTTAGGTACAACAAGGAATCACCCTTTAAAAAAATTAAATCAAAAGCAGTGTATTTATTATTCCATACCAACTAATTCAAAACCTTCTAAGTGTTTACTTATGATGACCCCACTGAAGATAAAAGACCGACACGTGCATAATACCTACGCTACGTTACCTAATAAATTGACAGGAGCCACTTGACTACTGTTGCATGTGATTTTACGGCTGTTTCTGATTTCTTTCAGTAAAAACTATAGTAGGGGTTTACTCAAAAACAATTAGCGTTTTGGTTTTCATTCACATGTTGTATAACTGGAAGATGAGATTTTATTCATCACCTTAAAATGTGTTTTAATGTTATATTATCGGTGAGCGAATTTTTTAGGTGAGTGATTGCCAGGAAAATATACGAATAGGACATTTTGTTACTTCATAAATAAAACAAAAGTAACGGTAATATTAGACTTTTATGAGCTTATTTAATTATAAATTGCATAATACAAGATCAATAATATGTAATTATTAATGACAATCAATGTACTTATGGCTAGTGGAAGGAATAAATAGTTATGTAATCAGTTACTTTAGCATCTGCACGGATAGCATGGGAAGGAGACAATTATCGCCCCGGGGAAAGGATATAAATTTATCTTCTCCCACAGCTGTATCAACTCTCAGAGCACTGGCGCACAAGTGGAAATAATATCCAAATAATATATATGTGTAATAATAAACGTCTCCCTTCCCTCCCGTGCTTTAGCAGGTGGACACGTTAACTATATACCTTTTATATAGAGTTAACCCCTATCAGGGGATATAAAAATTATATCCCCTGATAGGGGATATAATTTTTATCTCCAGCCTGTGCTGAACCAGAAATATTAAAATTTATCTAAAAAATATATGAACTTCACTAACAATATAAACTATGAATATAATATTTCGTTAGGATACGTATTAATTCAAAAGTCAAAATTATTTATAAAAACTCATACGATGTATTTATTTTAGAATAGCGTATCTTTAATCAGTAATCACTAAAATAATCAATATCAAACAACTTAAAACTATAACATTTAATAATAACGTAAAACATAAATTTCGGCAAATTGTTTAATTATTTTTATAAAGGTCTTAAATCTAACTCAACTATTCTGACATAGGAACGCTTAAAAGAGTGGCCAGTGAAACACTTATGTCGATATTATGAGATCTTTTCCAGTGACTAGGCGGTGGGAAGGTTTGAAAAGAAACAAAAATAAGTAAACCGACATTAAAAGTACCTAGATAGAATATATAAAATTATACGTAATATGAAATGAATATAATAACTATTGATATATACTTAAAATATATGAACATAGTAATATTATGACAGGGGAAAAATATAGTGTAAAGGAATCGACAGAGGGGTGGTTTATATCTATATTTTTATTTGTATTAGTATTAAGCTGATCTCAGTGGACATTTTAGACACCACAAATCCGTTTCACTGTGGGAGGAGACTCGTACCACGTAGTGTCAAAATGGAAATAACCTACAAAAGTTAAAACTGAATATCTTTTAATCTCGGCATCATAAAAACAAAACTCTTTCCAAAACGAACTCGTGATCGGTCGCTGAAATACCTTAATTAATATATTTTAACCTATAGACTTAGCAATTTTATAAAAAATAATGTAATGCATGCGCCATTTTTCTTTAAAATTTTTATTTTTTGAAGTAAATAATTAAGTCAGCTTTACGCATCTAGTTTCGGAAAAAGGGTAGTTACGATAATATTCATGTATTCAGCGATGTCCCATTTCGTCCAACCTCAACTTAAGTCAAAGCATCGAATTACATAAAACATAAAATAAGGTCAAGCGATAGGTACTTCAGACTGGACGGTTCCAGCGTGGAGTACATACAGCTCGATCTTAACATATTTTTTTAACAACCTCTTTGGCAAAATAAAGCGCTTATAAGTGGTAGGTCCCGGGATAGATCTTCGGCAGAGGCAATTAGAAAATTTAAATTTTCCCTGGTCCGGTGTGAAGCTCCAGTGGTGCTAGATACCAGTTACTGACAAAGACGTGTCGACAAACGATGTATCTTTTCAGAGCGATGCTGCTTAGAAACCGATAAGTGTTTACAGGTTTAATATAATCCTTATGGGGTTAGCAATTATACTCTATTATATACTTAAGGTGTAAAATGGTACAGTTACCATTTTACACCTTAAGTATATAATAGAGTTAGTGAAGCCATCCTTCGACAATAAAACAAGGGCAAATGAAAGTAGGACAAAAAGACTACTATTAAATGTAATCTTTGATCTGAAGATTTTGGATTGGATTCATTATTTAATTTCGGGCAATCTTAAGACTGCATCATCGCTTACCACCGCGTGAGATTGTAAGTACTTAAGGGTTAACTTGCAGTAAAATAAAAAATAAATAAATATACATGAATGAATGAATGCGTATTGCAGTTATTTATAGGATGGCACGTACCAGCTTTATGCTTTGGATTATGTGGGTTGTCACAGAAATAAATTAATTGGCCACGAGGTGACACTTATAATTTCAATTGATACGTGTACCGCTAATTCCAAGAACGTTCCTAGCCCCAAACCCTGACGCTCTGATCCCAGGAGCAGCTGGCCAGGGCAATTCCATTCGGTGCCATAGAGATGGATGTTACCCTGTTCTCATGCCCGTTCAGTTGACCTAGGTAGATTAATCAAATTTTAATATAAGTAATACAGAACAACTGATACTGACCCCAGGGTAATCGACTCGCTCGTTTACTCGCACACTCACTATTGACTACTGACAAATACAATAAAATCCTCTAAGAATCCTTCAATTTTGGCAATTTCAGAAAAATAAATATCCATGTCAGTCTCCAAATTTCAACCTACCGGCCTATTTTTAAGATCGGTTCTTAGGTGGGTTGACTTATGAACACACTAACTTACTTTCGCATTTATAATGTTAGCATGGATTTCATTCTTTACATGAATAGATACTGCCATTCGATTTGTTAATATCTAAATGACACTTGGGTGGTTCGAAGTCAGCCTTTCTTCCCTCAGACACTCTGGAAGATCATAATATGATGCTCAATAAACTGAGCAGGGTTTCTCAATAGGTAGGCATACGAATGAACATGAGCGAGGCGAAGATTATGCCTAATGCTTATGTTCCGATCCAAACAGTCATCGTTGAGAGGACTGCACACGAAATTGTCGACGAATACCTAGGACACATAATCTAATAAGTAGGTCAAATTTTGAGAGGTCAATCGGTCACCTTTAGGGAAACTCATCTTCTCGTCCAAAATACCTCAGTGCCTGCAGACCAAAGTCTTTGAACAGTATTGTATTGCCAGTGATGACTTATGGCTCTGAAACGTGGGCGCTAACTATGGGTTTCCAACAGTGGACGTCTATTGGTTGACATGGTGATGAAGATGTGTTTTACACACTTCAAATTACTGCACCTTTGAAATCTTAGGGCGTGTTAACGAGCGTGTCAGCGTGTCAGTTCTACCTGAGGGATCGTTATGTCCCTCAGGTAGAACTTAACAATAAACACAGGATTCAAACCAGGACCTTCAGTAATGAAGAATACTGCAATGGACGCAGATTACTCAATGTTTACCTGTGTGAGCGACTTTCATAGTGTCCCAAGAATGCACAGTGTTGTCGTCGGAACCGGCCAGCAAATAACGCCCGCTAAGAGATAAACCTGCAGTAAATAAGCTCATTTTAATGAAAGAAATCGCATTTTTGATACAAAACTACAAGTTTTGATTTTTTGTAGTTTTTCGGCCTTCCCTTGTTTTTAATCCTCATTTTCTTTATTCCTATACCAACAGTAATCGGGCCATTTTCAGTTGGAATTTCAGCACGGCATTTATATTGAGATAATTGGATATATATAATTGGTGGAGGGCATACTGTCGGTCTTAAGCATGTAACATGTGAAATGGATATAGGCACTAAGCGGTGGATTCAGAGACATGATTGTTTTGGCTGTATTTCTTTAGAATTTAGTCGCAGGACTATTACCCTTAATTTTATTTGAAATAAGAATAAAGACGTATAATATCAACTATCTATTTATAAAGAAAATTAAACAATCATGTCATAATCATCTTCGGTGTCCCAGTAAAAATGATTAGGAAAACCACTTTTAACAGTAAGCACACACTTTTCTTGTCCGCCATTTTAACTGTTGGGTCAAAAGTGTATGAAGTGTACGATGTACTTTGATACGTATTTCTAAAATTTAAAAATTCACCTTTACTTTAAGTTATCTATTACATATATAAGATATATTTATAAATAAATAAACATATCCTGTAATAAACTTACCGCAACTAGTAAAACCGCTGTTTCCTGGAGGTTTGTAGTGACCGATTTGCTGGTCGCTGCGAAGGTCGAACAGGCGAGCAGTCTTATCTTCAGATGCTGTCGCGAAAGCCTGGCCGCTAGGATGGTACTGGGAAACACGGTTAGGACTTGAAACTAATAAAAATTACAGAGTGCCACCTCTCCGAAATATGGATACATGGATTTTCTCTAACTTAGACAAAAAAAAACTTTCAGATCGGTTAAATGAAAACATTCCGAAGCAACAAACATAAAAAATTCAACCGAATTTAGTCCTATTTTGCAAACGGATAATAAGATCAAACTTTATGTATTTGATAAAAAAAATTGTGTTTACAATTTTCAGTGTTATGTCTATTAACTGACAATAAGTGGTATCGATTTCCATGTTTAATGGAAAATAAATCACATTAATTTATCTTACATTTTCTTCCAGATGTCTCTAAAATATATTACAAAAAAAAATAACAAGCGTTTGAAACCCTACCAAGAGCTATACAGGTAATTAATGACCAAAATAAATCTTATCAAAATAAATCTTATCATAATGAGGAAGAGAAGTACGGCTTCTAGACCAAGTAAAAAAGAGGAATATTTCTAGTATTTCAAAAATAGGAAAACAAGGTTTAACCGAAACTTAAGAAATAGAACCGGTCGAGGTCATTATGTGGAGTAACGGCATCGACCGACATCGAGATTTGCTTTCGATTTTAACACAGCTAAAAACAAAAAAACGACATGCAAGCATGGCAGGTATATATGATATGAATAAATAATATATAGAATCTATATAGATTTCTTTAGATGATATATAAATATCACTTTGAAGGCCAGATGCCACTTCATTAAATATTATTTCATTTTATTCTGTAATAAGATACTTTTTAGTAGTACCGGACAATGACGAGTGCCACCAAAGTCTGAAAGCTTAAGAATTTTGTGGCAATAATTTTATTCATGTTTTGATATTGCCTTGCGATGTATGCATCGTACACAAAGCAATCTATAGATTTAACCTTAAATGCGCCACCAAAAACGGCATACAGCAGAGCACACGATATTGTACGGTTTTATAAGAAAGTATTTTTTTTCAAGTAGAGATAACTATAAATTTCTTCAAATGTATTGGATCATACTCAAAGACAAGAGCACCTTAGTGATTTTTTTTCATCAGAAAATACACTTATAAATAAAGCGAGACTGATTATATTTAAAGTAATTAAGATTTTTACTGGTGTATTTCCGAAAAGAGCTTTTGTGTACTCACACAAACGCTATTAACATCGGCTTCGTGTCCAAAGAAGGTCTGCTTTGCTTTTTCAGCACGCACGTCCCAAAGTTTACATGTTCTGTCCACAGAACCCGTGACATAAGTCTTCATGTCTGCAAATTATTATTAATCAAAAAAAAAATTTTTTTTAAAAGCCAACGTCTATTAATTTGAATATCTGTAATTATTCAGGACGGAGAAATGTTACGTTTCGTTTGAGTATTACTAAAAAAGATGCCATATTGACAGCGAGATGTAAAAATATCGCTGAGGATACATGTCGATATACTCGTTTTTTGTATAAAACAATCGTAATAAGTAATGGAATGCAAGGTAAATAATAATCAATGCTCCATATTTTTTTGTCTAATCTTGATAAATTATCAGTATATATATGATTATAGTCCCATTATTTCGATGGAAGATAAAATGTATGTCAATTACGTAATTACCATGTTTGTGGTAACCGTGGTTTTTACAACCATGATGATAACCTATCTTAGGTATTGCAAAACATCAGCGGGTGACAGGTAAGTACAGGTCGCTACAGATTATTACCGATTGGTACGGGCAAAATAGCCCTATGCAATCTTTATGCGGTCGTTTATAAAGAAACAGGTTTAAACATGTATTTTTTACAGAAGATCCTTTATTTTAAATTTCTTTTCTTATTGGGTAACTAAGCAATTGTGTCATCAAGTTATAGGAATAATATGGGTTTGTGGATCAACTATCTATATCAATCAAATTACGAGTCAAATTTGATAACTCATATTCAACTTACCGGGTGCTAATGAAATGGTGACGACATCGCCCGCATGAGCGTCAAACTCCACTTCTCTTCTACCAGCCTCCAAATCCCAGACGCAACTAAATCAAATGAAATACACAGTTTACTGTTATCTGTTAAAAAATAAAACTAATCGTAAGTCGAGTTGAGCAGCCTTTGAGTACAAAGGCTGCTCGATAGCGCCGATGAAAATTGACGTAGTCGAGCATAAGTTATATATTAATTAGTTTAGGTTATAATTTTATTTTACTTTGGGATTTAGAATAGCTCAAAACTAGACGTAGCTACTTCACCCTAACACAGCAGTAAAAGGTAATTTCCTTACGGTCTAGGAACCCAAGTTCCTACAGTTCAACGATAACAAACAATGGCTGCTCTGCTTGAGATGACTTCTACATAGGTGTTTAATCATATTATGCAAAGTACATTTTCCTGCTTTCTATTAACTTGAGCCAACGGATAAGAGACATACGAAGAGCATGCTACTATATAAGCAAGAAAGGGCATGAACGATCAATGAGTAGCTCAAGCAACTAAAGCTCAGCTATAAAGACAATAAGTATTAGCGATAGGAGCCAGCTAATGTGTTATTAATTATGGGTAACCCGTACATCTTCATATCACCGGAGCCAGTGAGGATATGCGTGTCATCAAGGAAGCGACAACTGCTGAGGAACCCCTCATAGCCGGCCAACTCTCGAACCATCTTGGCTGATCCCGTCGCATCCCTATTGTTTACGTCGTAAACTGTGCACATATTGTCCATACCCCCGCATGCTGGAAACAAATCTTACAATGAAATAATAGTAATTTTTTTTTGGAATGGAGATATTGTCTTTGCAATGCAATGCAAACAAGCAATCGTGTGAAGTAAATATTATATAGAGTATAAATGAATGGAACTTTGCCCCGCTTATGAAAAGTGGTCTACAATAATCTATTATGCATAATTTTATTGGTATTTGTTTACTAACGGATAAGTTTTTAAATCTTTAGATTGCGTTGTCTGAAAAAATCTAAGTTGAATAATATGAGTTTAAATAATCACGTGCATTCTTTAATTAAGAAACTGTTTTAAAGTATCCTGAGTTCTTGTTGATAATCTTGCTTTTCCCCAGGTACTATATATACTGTATTCATATAAGAAAAAATAACTCTTCTTGGCTGAACTGTTTTCTATTTCTGTGAATTTTTTTTCTATTTCTCGCTAGTCTTTGATCTCATCTGGTGTCAGTGATGATGCATTCTAAGATGGTAACGGGCCAACCCGGTAGGGAAGTGTTAGTTCTTTATTTTTTTCATTATAACACCACTCTATAATAATTTTCGGCAGCTGCATCCGCTTTTTGAGACGTACTCAGTAAGTGAGAAACTGCCAACGTATCAACGCAGATCGAATCCCAAACCAGCGCACGCCCCATCGACCACGTTGCTATAATCATACCGTCTCGTCTCTCGCTAGTTGTGTTTAAACCATAAAATATTTCTTCTGGAAATGCTGGAAAATTAAACCACTTGGCGGCACGTTTTTGTCAGTAGATACGATCGAAACCTCCCTCTACACCAGACCAAAGAAAAAAAAAAACAGAAATTGTAATTCCTGAATTACAATTGCTCGTTCCTGAAACCCCAGACCACAGCGCTCACCAGTCACCACTGCGCCTGGGAGGCCTTAAGGTTACAATATACATTACTAAGGTTACACATTTGCACTAATAGTGGGATTTCTAGTTGTGTTTACTTTTTTATTAGATTACCGCCGTGGTTGGTTGTATCATTGCGTAAAAGCAGCTGAATAACTGTTAAAATGAACACAAGAAGATTCTAGCATCCCATCTAAGATATGAAGTATCAGTCTGAGTATACATTGTTTCTTGATAACAATCAAGTGTTAGTTTAGTTAAGTACACAACAAAGCTTTACCGACAAAGTTTCCTGATGGAGCGAACGCCACGCTCATTACCCAAGCAGAACGCAGCGGTATGACCTGCACCTTGTTACCGCTCCATGTATCCCAAATTATTAGTTTACCGTCCAATGAGCCGGTCACACAATGCCTGGAAAATAAGATGCTACTACTAAAGAGTCCCAAAAAAAACATTCTTATATGTTATATTCATAAAAAAAACTACTCTGTGTAAACCAGCTACAGAAACGAGACATTCACACGCAAGACCAAATTGAGTACAAAAATAATGTAGAAGCAGAATCAACCCGTTTAGGAAGGAGTTTATGGGAAGAAACCATTAGGGATATATACGGGATATATTATGCCTCATTGCAGTTTTATGAAATATAAGACGCGTAAATAAAATAATGCCTTATGTTAGGAACATCCCCCTCCCTTACATCAGTCTACCACAGAAAATGGCGCATGAATTGTTGTGTGTTGTGTTTTGCGTAGGAAAGCTGGAGACAGTGACGGATCAACATATAATTTTACTACGTGGAAACTTTTTGACGTGACAACGTCTTATAATTCGATGGAGCCGGCTGCACGCATGACAAAACATGACGTATGCGGCGTTATCTCGCTCTGAGGCGTTCCATTCAAGGCTTGAAGTGCAAGCTAGAGCGCGGAACGAGCGACAAAGAGGCACAGTCGGCCTCCGCGTTCGACATCTCTCTCTCCTACTTGAGTGAGCGATGCATCCGCGTGGACAGCTTCTATACAATAATACATTTACATGTTTTCGGCAAGAATGAAGTGCAGTGAAAAGTGAATGTGGTGTCAATTGTTTATAGCAACGATAATATCTATCAAACAAATAAAATTAAAATTTTCTTTTGAAAAATGCAACCATTCCATCAGTATTTTCTTACGATGTTGTCACGTTCAACTATCGTCAGTAGGCCGACTTTACAGACAACCAATTTTTTTTTTAATTCTTACTTTTTAATACAGGGCAGGATATGTTATATTTTTAGTATAAAATTAACGTATTTAACTTTCTTTTTCTTTCCAATGATGAATGTTAATATAATAAGTTAAGGAGAATTTTATAGCAAAAATACACGGAATATCATCTAGAACTTTTCGTAAGTGTTTTATATACTTAAAAAAGATGTGGATTATTACATATTCAAAACGTTTGTATTATCTCAATGGGCTTCTATATTTTCAAAAATATATGTCCGAGGCACATATACCACATGCGAGGCATCTACCCCGTTATAGCAAGAAGTGATTAAATAATGAGCCAAAGTTTATGCACCTAAGACAATCATGTGCATATTAATTGTATGTTAGGAGATATGAGTATATTAAAAAAGGTTAGGTATATATCCCGGATTTACCCTAAACACGATTTAAATAATACACAGGTTGAATTCTCATTCATCCTGAGATCAAACAGATCGGTAAGAAAATTTAAAGCTTTTTACTATTCAAGATATATCACATGGGCAAGATTGGGAAATGCCGTTTACTATATTATCTTAATATTCTGGATGATTTCAATAAAATATACGAGTGAAGCTACCTACCTACACCTACTCTTCATTTGGGCAAACTAATTATAGGAGATTTCTACAACTATTCAAAATAAAGTCAATAAAATAGTGGGTTGAAAATGAATTATAATATTTCAGAGAGAAAAGTGAGAGCATGCCGAGCAAAATCTTTTAGTTATTACCGAGAATCACCGCTGTAGTGTACAGAGTTAACTTTATTAATATGTCCTTTTAGAGTTTTCTTTGTCACGAAACGTATTTTCTGCACGTCGCCCATATCGCCACATTTCTCGTCGAGCTTCGCGTCTGCCACCTTCTCTTGTTCGGCCTGCAGTAATAAGAACAAATTAAAGTACATATAATAATTTTCTTCCATTTCCATAGGATTTTACTAATGTTTACAGGACTACAGAACTACTATACAGGATGTAAAATTGCGATGGGTTTCGCATGGCGGCGTTAACCGTTAAGGTTGGAAGATTTAATCTTTCAAATCCCGCACATATTTAACTAATATAAATTTAAAAACTATATAAAATTATTTAAAACTTCGCTATCACGTCAATTTTACGATTATTAAAAGGTTACGTTAAAATACAAATATACGTTTTCAACGAAAATATACCAGATAGCAGCATCGGTGATGAATCATGTCAAGCTGAATGTACATATTGCAGCGGAAAGTTTTCAGAAGACAAGAGAGGATGAGTTTCCAGTGGAGACATAAGGATTGTAGAGAAGAAACGACAGATCGATTTTTGTGTTTAAATATATAAGATTTAGAATAAATTTTAGACTTTTGTTGATTGTGCGATTTGAAAATCTCTGTTATTAAGATGATTCTAATATAACTTATACCCATGTACGTTACATAAATATGAGGCATGCCTTTTAAGTTTTGTCGTTTGACGAAAATAAAACACAAATATAACCTTATAGTTTTATTGTTTTTCAAAATATTCACCGCGTAGCTTAATACACTTTTCCTTTCACTCAAACCAGTTATTATGACATTTATTTCTTCTAAAGTGGGGGTGTTTAAAATGGCTGACTTGAAGCGACGACTGCTTCTTTAACGGACTGGAACCTTTGACCGAGAAGAAATTTCTTGATTTTAGGAAATGTAAAGAAATCGCTAGGGCTTAGGGCAGAATTGTATGGAGGATGGTCAAGAAAATCTCCTTTTTCCTGCTTCCAAAAGTCAATCGTTTGACGAGCGCTGTGTGAGGTTGCGTTGTCGTGTAACAAGATGATACGTCTGTTTGAGTCGCGTCGCTTAAACACTGTGGTATAACACTCTGCGTTAACCGTTCTACGATCTAAAAGTGCAATAGCCGCAACATGGCCGGTTTTTCCAACCAACGTGGCCACCATCTTCTTTGAAGTCCTATGAGAACGAATAACTTTAGTCGGCTTTGGTTCGTCTTGAAAGACCCAGATTGTAGAGTAGTTTGGAATCAGGATCGTATGGACAGATCCAAGATTCATTACCACTGATGATGACGTAGACGTGATTTGACACTCCTCGATTGAACCTTTGCAGAGTTTTGTTACACCTTTTTGACGATCACAAAGATACAAGGCGGCCCGCGTCAGATACGCGGGCCGCCTTGTATCTTTATTCAAGTAGGCCCATAGGTGGCACTTATGATGCGTACATTACATGAATTACACGGTAGTGAGATGATGGCGATATTATTTATTCGTAAATTTAAAACTAAAGCTACGAGGGTTCCAAGCGCGTCCTGGTCTAAGAAGAAGCCCACAACAAAGTTAGCCGGGTGATTTTTTTTTATCACCTCTCACATTGTCATTTAAAATTATTAGAAAGCAACCTGGTTAGAGCAATCATTCACACCCAGGCTTTTTTATCGGTTATGTATTCATCACTGAACAGAAGATGCTCTTCAAAACACCAAAGCCGTGTCTGGCCTCTTCAAAAAGTTCCAAATTCAAAATTGCCGGGAAATGGGGAAGCGACAGAACTTAAAAGGCATATTAATTGGTACCTCTTAAACTACTTTAATTTATTTTTTTAGGAGTATGATGTTGTTAATTAGAGTCATCATCATCATCATATCAATCCATTATCCATCCACTACGGGGCATGGGTCTCCTCCCACAATGAGAAGAGGTTAAGGCTGTGTAGTCCAGCACGCTGGCCCAGTGCGGATTAGTGCACTACTATAGAATTTAACACTAACAATTTCTCTCTTTTTTCGCTCAATCTATACTCAAACCACAAAGAACCTCATATGAGATTCAATCGCTTATAAGCAATCTTCAGTATCTCATAACAGCAGACCATTGGCCTGAGACGTAATTTCAGATTTTTTAAATATAATAAAAAATGTATTATACTTTGAACTAAAAGGTCTCTAATATATAAAGTTCTAAATACCTTTTCAAATATTGCAATTATAATATGAATTTGCAAAATTTTGTAATATAGTTAATACTTGGGTATAAATTACTCAACCAGCCCAATGACTACTTTTTGAGAGCTTACTGATGATATCAGAGTGTGCTTGGATATGAGATGACTCCTAACGCATCACGCTCAGATATCATCGTTTTAAACTTATGTCCCACTAGTACATTGGTTATTTTGGGTTCAATTCCCGGTCGAGCCAAGAATTGTTAATCCTTATGACCTAGTCCACCGATCCGCACTGGGCCAGCGTGGTGGACTACGGCCTTAACCCATTCTCAGTGTAGTGCTGGGCCGATAATGGGTTGATATGATGAATCCTTGTGATCCGAAGTTAACATATTAACAACTAGATCGACGACTATATCTCTTAGATAGTCATTTAAAATTATGGCACAGCATTATTATAAGAAATACATAGATCAATATTGTTTTCGCAATGATGCCACTCATATTTATAAAGTTAAAATTGCTTTATTTATATATGCAAGCCCATTACAGGCATTATACATACATTTATTTCTATTATTATGAGGTACAAAATAATGCAACACCTAGAATCGATAAATGAAGAGTAGGGTATACGCGTCTTTACACATGCATAGCAATTATTGAATTACCAATTAAAAATGTAGGAGAAAGTTAAGACAGAGCTCTTGTTACGTGAAGTCAATTGAATAGCACGTAGAAATATAATTAAATGTACCTTGCATTTAGCGATGAGGTCCGTTAGCTCTTTTTTAAGAGCTGCTGTTTCGGGGTCGTCCTTGGGCATTTTTACTTTTTTTTTCTTAAAGGTTTCAAAACAAAACAAGTTCCTGCCGAGAGAGCGAGCGACTAGCTGTTTGTAATGAAACACCAGGTAACCAATGCTAATGCAATTAACCTAATTGGATTTATGTTAAGTCTTGAAGCATTATATGTGCTCTACTTTGCTTGACACAGTTCCTTATTTTTAGTTAAAAAGTAACAAAATAAAAAAAGGTTTAGTCAAGTTCATTTATGAACTATACTCTTAGTAAAGAAATGGCACGCGCCATCGATGAGTCGTTTTTCGAATATCAAACCGTTGTCAAAGTAAAATGAATACAATGACATTGAAATTATTTACTATAAAGTACATGCACATACGGATATATCTGAATATTTTGCGAGGCGTGAGCAAATGTGATTTATGCAAAACTAAATTATTGTCATTTATTACTTACGTGTAAGGGATGAAGTTTAAATGTTAAATTACATAGCTGACCTGCGACTGCGTCTTCGTCTGCACGAAATCGTTCATTACCGATTAACCTAACTACCCAGAAACCCACTAAAACACATATTTATACCTCGTTCGTTTGCGAAAATTCTTCATAAATACACTTAGAACTCAATTTGAGTAGCAACTATTTAATGGAGTCTATTGAGATAAAAACTATTGTTTACAGGATAATTTTTTTTTCCGTGCGGATATTTTAATAAGTCATACGCAAACCAAATTTATGAACTATGATCAAAACGATACAGAAATTAACGTTTACAAAAGATTAGGCCCCGGAAAAGATAATTATGGGCACCCTACAATAGCTCTCAGCTGCCTGCGATCAACGTTGTCGCACTCGGTCTTACCGTCGCAGCGGTAATTCCATAAAATAAAGCATAATAATAACTTAAACAATTAAAATTGAAAAAACCTATTACTTTCCTATGCATGCAACGATGTATTTTTTTTTTATTCCACTACAAGTTAGCCCATGACTGCAATCTCACCCGGTGATAGGTGATGATGCAGCCTAAGATAGTAATGGGCTATTATTTATTTAGGTAGATACCTATTACGAGTAGCCATGATTTGCTTATTTCATGCTCGGATATGGTAAAAAAATATTATGTAAATTTGTTGTATTACCGATACCGAACCGAAAAAAAAATCCGCACTGGTTTTAAAAATTATCCTGTATATCTCAAGTCAATATCTTTTCTAAATTTTCAATTTAACAAATCTTCGAATGAAGGTTAGCCTAAATTAACAACAACAAAGTAGACGAAGTTATTAAACTTATATGTGTTACTTTATAACTACATATAATCCGACCTATCTTCAAAATAACGAAATTAAATTATGTACAGAGAAAACCAAAACCGTTTACGTTAATTCTCTAATGACATATACTACTATACTATTTATTTATTTATTTATAGCCTTTTCAAAAATCTTATCTAACTGATTATTTACTTATCGAGACACCGGTTACGCTTGATTGTCTTGCTTTAGCATATTCCTCCCCCAGGTTCTTCGATGCTTCGCGATCGTGGGTTTTCCTTGTCCACAGAGGTCCTGCTGTCGCTCTTAAGTCGTCTTCCCACCTTCGGAATGGTCTTCCCCTGCTTCTCTTATCGTCTCTAGGATACTACTCTGTTATATCTTAAGCCCAATTTTCTTTTTTCCTTCTCATTAAATGACCAACCCACTTCCATTTAAGTTTTTTAATGATGTACGTTACGTCTGTTGTATTTGTTTTCCCTCTTATATGCTAAAGTTTTATTTTATCCTGTCTTTTTACTCCTATCATGCTTCTTTCGATATTATGTTGGCTTGTTTCTAATTTTTTAAGCTTTTCTTTGG
Source organism: Pararge aegeria (assembly GCF_905163445.1). Classification (NCBI taxonomy): domain Eukaryota; kingdom Metazoa; phylum Arthropoda; class Insecta; order Lepidoptera; family Nymphalidae; genus Pararge; species Pararge aegeria. The sequence goes on from NC_053208.1 coordinate 10,126,954, forward strand.
TTAAAGCCGATGTTTGGCAACCATAAGTCATACATGGAAGAATACAGGAGTTAAATTAAATGTCTGACTCTTTAGTTACAGTGGTATCCTTGGATTTTTTGTGATTTCTTTCAACGACCAGTATTTCTTCCATGTAGAATTAATCCTGTTCTGTATTTCTTTTGAGGTAATGTTTGTCATGTATTGAGTTTTTATATAAGTTTATTACTTTTTATATTGTGACGTTTGATATCTGTCTCCGATTAAATGGTAAAACGAGCAGCCGTATTTCTATTACTAAGATATTTTTCAGTGGCAACAAGATTTTAAAGAACTACAAAACGCGTAAGGATAAAGCAGTAGGTACATAGTCAAGATGTCGATTGGTAAGATTGCAGAGTTTAAGCTCGGGAGCGATAATGACGTTTATACATTGAGAGATTGGTACACAACAGTACTTTGTAAATAGTAAGTAATCACAAATGAGTTGTATGTACCAACGCTAATAACAGTTATGGGTGCAAGTACCTATGAATTGTTGGTCTGTTTGTGCACTCCTGACAAACCAGTTTCAAAAACGTTCTCAGAGCTGTCAGACATATTGGGAAATCATTTGGATCCAAAGCCATGCGTATTAGCAAAAAAGTTCAAGTTTAGACAGCGCGTGAAAAAAAAAAAGAAAAAATATCACAATATGTAGCAGATTTGAAGAAATTATCAAAAACGTGTGAGTTTGGGACATGGTTAGAAGAAAGCCTTCGTGACCAATTGGTTTGTGGCTTGTCGAATGAAATTATACGACAACGGTTGTTCACAGAATTTGATTTGAATTTTTCTAAGGCATATCAGCCAGCGTGCAGTATGGAAGTAGCTGAAAAAGATGCCGCGCTAGTGGAGACAAAATTAAGTAGGTTTTCGCGGACGGCTTGGGGCGATTCACTGGCGGTACGGTTGGTATTCATCTGCGACCGGAAGGGGTGCTAGTGTTCATGCGTGCAAGGCCGTTGGCATTCGCGCTGCGCGAGCCAGTTGAGCGCGCGCTGGAGTAGTTGGAGCGTGATGGTATCCTCACACCAGTCGAACGCTCCGACTGGGCTACGCCGATAGTACCCTCGGTCAAAAAGGACGGAAATATCCGGATATGCGCTGATTATAAATTGACGCTAAATAAAAACATTGTAGTGGATCGGTATCCCTTACCAAGAGTAGAAGATCTGCTGGTTCGATTGCACGGGGGAAAACGTTTCACTAAGATTGATTTGTCGCAGTATTGTCAATTCGAATTAGACGAGTGTTCGAAGCAATACACGGTAATTAACACTCATAAGGTATTATTTAGATATAATAGGTTGGTATTTGGTCTGTCATCGAGTCCAGGTATACTTATTTCAAAAGAGGCTAGAGGCTTTGTTTGCAGATCTGCCTAAAGTAGGTGTCTTCTTAGATGATATAATAATAACAGGTCAGAATAGTGCGGAGCATTTAGGTAATTTACATAAAGTTTTTGATCGATTGCAGTCGAGTGGGTTGAGGGTAAAAAAGGAGAAATGCAATTTTTTTGCAGAGTCGGTATCTTATTTAGGACACGATATCAGCAAGACTGGCGTTCATACGTGTCCGGACAAGATCAAGGCTATCGTAAAGACACCCGCGCCTACGCGGTCTATAGTTAAGAGCATTCATCGGATTGGTTATGTATTATAGCAAGTTCATAAACAATGAGAATACCATTATGGCACCGTTATACAGTCTCCTAAAGGCGGGGGTTGCATTTGTGTGGAGTAGGGAATGTGAGAACGTCTTTGCGATGGTTAAAAAACAATAAGTTTCAAGTGATGTATTAGTACACTATTCGATCGACCTACCTTTGATCCTTACAACTCACGCAAGTAGTGTAGGAATCGGGGCGGTAATTTCGCAGCTCGCGGCAGAAGGCGAGCGTCCAGTAGCGTTTAGTTCGCGCTCTTTTATCTTCCAGCGAGCGCGCATACTCGCAGATCGGCCGCGAAGCGCTCAGCATTGTGTTTGGGGTTAGGAAATTTCACCAATATTTGTATTGAAGGAAGTTTACTTTGAGGACGGATCATAAGCCGCTAACATTTATTTTTGGAAATAAGGTAGACATCAATACACGGTAATTTAACAAAATAAAAAAAATATCTCCCAACGTGTCGACCGATATTCAAACTCAACAAACACGGTTACAAGCGAAAGTAGGAAGTAAAATAAAGTAGTTGAAGAAAATTTTAATAAAATTAAATTGCCCTCTCAAACAACATTTTCTCACACCGAAAATCAATTGTTCCTTAATGAGCAACTAGTTCAGGAGATACAAGACCGTAGAAACAGAGAAAAAAATATTATACTTGTTGGTCTGCCGGAGTCAAATGCTACCAATACTGGAGAAAGAAGGTTAAAGGATGAGATGAAAGTCCAGAGAATTACTTCTTTGGTGGATGAAAACATTTAGAAACCTACCAAAATTTATAGGATTGGCAAATATACCACCAACAAAGCCCGAAGCATCAAAGTATGCTTTGATTCCCTAGAACCCGTCAGAAATAAGTTGCCAGAAAGTATTAAGATTTTTTCAGACCAGACTCCTGCACAGCAAAAATTTCTTAAAACCTTACAAGAACAATTAGCCGTTCGCAAGAACGAAGGCGAGAGTGACATTACTATAAAATACGTAAATGGGGCTCCGAAAATCGTCAAATTGTCAAAAAACTCCACACAGTAAGCCCTGACTCAACACCAACCAGAAAAGCAGACACGAACACCTACCAAGTACTTGATAACTATCAAAGTATACAGAGTCATAAATCACGTTTTACATTTTTGTACCTAAACGCTCGAAGCATTTGCAAGGAAGGTAAATTTGACGAGCTGCAATGTATATTACGAACGGTCCCAAATATCATACATGTGATTTTGTTGACGGAAACTTGGATAAGTACTGATGGTCAAGCCTTGCAACTAAAAATTCCAAACTACACACATTACTACAACTATAGAACTAATTCAAGGGGAGGTGGAGTTTCAGCTTACATACACAACAATATACATTCAAGTCTATTAGAATCAAGTTATTCTGGTGGGAATAATTATTTATGGGTGCGACTCGAAAAGTACGCGATTGACATAGGAGTTATCTACAATCCGGGACACACAAACTTTCAGCATTTTCTTAATTTGTATGAGTCCCAACTTCAAGGAAAAACTAGAGCCATCGTCTTTGGGGATTTTAATATAGACTTGTTAACAAAGGATACCAGGACCAAACAATATAAAGAGCTAATTAAAGGTGCAGGACACATACTACTTAATAAAATAAGCGGCAAATACTGTACAAGGGAATGCTTAACAAAGAAATCAATTATAGATCATGTTAGTACCAATTTGAAACATGATTTTTTCCACCTTGCTCTTATTGATTCGCCAATGTCAGACCATAAACAATTATATTTGGAAATAAAAAAAACTAAACCTCCGCCAAAATTACGACTCCAATATAAAGCAGTTGACTATAATAAACTGACAACCTTACTGAACGAAACTGAATTGGATAATTTAGGCAACGATTACTTACAATTAGAAAAGCGAATAAAAGATGTCACAGATTCAAGTAAAATATTAAAAACCAAAATTCTAAATCCTCCACAAAAAGACTGGATAAATCGCGAGGTAATTAAAGAGATATATGAAAAGAATGATTTATGGGTAAAACTAAAGCAGAATAAAAAAGATGATAACTTAAAAATGCAATTTAATACAAAGAGTGCCTCTGTATCTAAATATATACAAACTACTAAAAATACTTACTATTATAAAGAATTTATGAAATGTCTTAACAAACCGAAACAAATGTGGAACTTAATGAATTATCTAGCAAAAAATAAAATAAAACAAACTCGTTGTGAATCGTTTAATCAATATTTCTCGTCTATTGGACCTATCCTAGCAAATAACATATCTCAGTTCTACCATAATGATATCTCTCATACCCTGCCTGCAATTTCCCTACAGCCTGGCACGGAGCTATCTACTTTTAAATCTTGTACAACCGATGAAATAAATAAAATAATAAATAAAAATAAAATAAAATAAAATAGCCTTTTATTTCAGAGAAGAGTTACATTAACTTTTTACATTTCATTTTATCATTAAATAAAGTCCCTTAGCTCTGTGTGCCTCACGGCAAAGGCCTCCTCCAGCTCTCGCCAGTGCTTACGATCCTGTGCCACCCTTCTCCATAGTGGACCAGCTGTAAGTTTCAGCTCGTCTTCCCAACGTCTTTGTTGCCGACCCTTTTTTCTTTGTCCATCTCGTGGATACCAATGAGTTACTAGGGTACTCCACTTTCCTTGGTTGTCTCGTAGCATGTGACCCGTCCACCTCCACTTGAGCTGATCCATCCTGGTTAAAATATCTGTTACCCCGGTTTTGTCTCTAATATCGGAGCTCCGGATTTTATCTCTTCTCTTTACACCCACCATGCTACGTTCCATTGCTCTCTGACATCTCTCAAAACTTTCTCTGTGGGATTTGTTTAGCGCCCAGGTTTCACAGCCATATGTGATGCATGGAAGGATGCATGTATTAAAGACTTTTTTCTTCATGTTTAGATTCATCTCCTTGCTTTTTAAAATTTCCTTAAGCGACCAGTACTTTCTCCAGCCTAGGGCTATTCTTTTGTTTGTTTCCTTAGTTGTTTGATCCTCTGGTGAGATTAATTGCCCCAGGTAGGTGTATTCTTTAACATATTCAATGACTTCTCCTCCTAAAGTGATTGGTGTTGAGACGCTACTTACGTTAGTCAAAACTTTTGTTTTGTTTTTGTTTATTTCTAGGCCAAAATAGCTACTTTCAATCGCCAGCTCTTGTATCATCTTTCCCAGTTTTGATGGTGATTCTTCAAACAGCACTATGTCATCTGCAAATCTAAGATGATGAAGTCTTTGCCCATTTACGTTTAACCCGTTTTCGTTCCAGTTTAGGTTTCGGAAAATACTTTCTAGGACAGCTGAGAATAATTTAGGGGACATCGGGTCACCCTGTCTGACACCTCTGTTTATGGGGAACTCATTTCCCAATACTTCCAGCTGTATTCGTGCCTTGCTATTTGTATAGATACCTTTGATAATATTAATATATGATCTACTTATACCTTGTTGTTCTAGGCTAGTCCATATGCGACAATGGAAGAGACTGTCGAAAGCTTTCGTATAATCGATAAAACCCATATAAAGGCATTTATTATACTCATTATACTTTTCCAGTAGTTGTCTAACCGTATGGATATGGTCGATTGTCGAAAAATTTTTGCGGAAACCTGCCTGTTCATTTGGTTGCTGTTCGTCAAGCTTTGCCTCTATTCTACCAAGAATGACCTTAGAAAAAATCTTGTATACATTTGACATTAAACTTATGGGTCTGTAGTTGCTTATATCCTCTTTTACCCCTTTCTTATGGATCAAGATGATGTGCGATATTCCCCATTGTGTGGGTATTATTCCAGTTGCTAGGATTTCGTTAAATACTGAGGTGAGCACTGGTGCCACCTCATCCATCGTACCCCTTAAGAGATCATTACTTATTTTATCCGGTCCTGGAGCTTTGTCCGTTTTCTGGCTTTTTATTGCTTTCACTATTTCGCTCAATAAGAATTTTGGTTCAGAGTTTGTTTGTATTATTTGTACCGGCTCATTTCTTGAGCAGTTATTTGAAGAGTAAAGTTCGCTGTAGAAGCTTGTAGCAGCCTTGTATATTTCTCTCCTTTTCGTTATGGTTTTGTTATTTTTCTTTATTTTCGCTATCCACTCCTTTCCTGTCTCTCTTAGTTCTTTTAAAGCTTTTCTCATTCCGCCTGTCTTTTTTATGTGGTGCTCTAATCTCTCGAGCCTCCTTATTTTTCTGTCACGTCTCATGCTTTCTCTAATTTTTTTGCTGATTTCGGCCACCTTGCGGAGGTTTTCTTTTTTGTTTTGGCCTTGTAATGCAATCCTCCTTAATTTTATCAAATTCTTAGTTTTTTCACTTAGACTACTAGTTTTAGCGCTTCTTAACTTTATTGGTATTCCTTTCAGTACTTTCTCTATCTTATTATATTTTTCTGATACACCTAGAGATTGGTACGAAGTCTGAATGATTGTCTCATGTAGTGATTTATTTGTTTCTGTGATTGCATCGTTAGTATTATTTAATATAATATAGTTCTGGTGACTGAAATTTTTCCTTGACGTTTTTGGTTGTCGTACATTTATTTCCGCTCTAACCATCCGATGGTTTGTGTTAAAGTTTAAGTTTTGTATAACACTTACGTTAGTAAAGGCCTTACGGTAGTTACTTGTAATATAATCAATTTCATTTTTGTATTTTCCGTCAGGTGATACCCAAGTCCATTTGCTCTTAAATTTTTTTTTTAAATATGCTATTTAAGAGTATCAGGTTATTTTCTAGTAAGAACTGAATTAATTTCTGCCCGTTCTTACTTCTTTTACCGAAACCATATTTTCCTAAGACAAATTCCTCTGTGCTAATCCTATCTCCCACCTGGGCATTAAAATCTCCCATCATTACTAGATATTTATTTTGATGCCCCTTTAGAATTTCAGATAGGTCATCATAGAATTTATTTATTTCCATTGGGTCTGATTGTTCTGTGGGAGCGTAGACTTGTATTATCATCCAATCTTTCTTGTAGTGAGGTACGTTTATGAGTACTGCGGCTATCCTTTCTGAAATTCCAATGAATTCCTCTATGTTAGGTTTAAGGTGCTTCTTAATCAAGAATCCAACTCCTTTTTGACCCGCGGTTTCTCCTTTATGGTAAAATATGAAGTCATCTCGTTCTTCTATTGTTTCCCCTATACTTCGCATTTCACTTATGCCTATAATATCCCAGTTTAGGTCTTGTGTTGCTAGTATCAGTTCTTGCAGACTTTCTTCGGTCCTGAGGGTTCGTGTATTGAGTGTTGATATATATAGATGTTTTTTTGTGGTTTGCTTATTTTTGTTTGTGATGATGGAGCTTTTGATTTTAGATTGACCATTTTTCGTGTAGAAGTAGTCAGTTTTTAATGTTGCTGAAGGGTTTTGGTCTTCAGGCACTCCCGCGGGGACCATACGTGGTGGGGGCCTTTTGTTTCGTGTAACATGTTCATGTATGACTAAGTTCAGTGTCTGTGGTTTGAGTGTTCGTTGCTATTGTTCGTTCTGATTTAAGATTCCTCTGTTTTTTTTCAGTTGATCTAGTTTCGCCTGTTTTTTTGTTGGTTTTGTTACATTTTCCTGTGCAGGTGGCGAGAACTGTTGCTTTCTCTTTTCTCTTTGTGTTGGAATGCCTTCCTTTACAATCAATTTATTGAAGTTAAAATAAGCAATTTTTCCCTTTTTTCTTTCCTCTAGTAGTTGATCTTTAAGCGCTTTTCGTTCTTCAATAACTTCCTTTGGGTAATCCTCAGTAATATTAACGTTTCTTGCCTTGAGTGACTTTTTATTTCTTAGGATCTCATTTCTCTTGCTCACTGTAGTAAGTCTCATTAGAAGAGGACTCGATTTGTGATCCCCCAGCTTCCTTATAAAGTCAATTTCCTTCTCTTCCAATACAATATTCATGGATTTTACTAATTCTAAAATGCTTGTTGTTTCTTCCCCTTTCTTGCATTGTAATCCGTGGAAAACAAGGTTTTGTTGTCTGTTTGTTCTCTCAAGCTGAAGTACCTTGTTTTCTAAAGTTGATATTTTTTCCACTGCAAATTCAAGTTTCCCTTGCATTTGCTGTAACTCGGCGTTAACAGCATTGATAACGTTACGTGTTATGCATTCTGTTTGAGTTTCTAATTCTATTTTTAGTTTTCCAAGAATTTTTTCGATCGCATTTTCCGAGATGTCCATGTTAATGGTATACTCAAAGTTTTTTGATACTAGATGTTGTCTATGCTTCTTTTTGAGGTACGACAACACTCTCTATGTGTCAAATTTGAAGTATCGCCGGATGTTTATTTTGCTGTTGACGTTCTTGTCTATTTGAAATGTTCGTTACACATATAAGCATAGGTAGGTACTTAATTATATTTACCAAATCGTGGATTTAGTGAAATTTCCATCCAAATTATAATAATTTGTCTTCTGGTTTGATATTTCTTGTAGCAGGTAAGTTATTCGTTCGTAAAAACGATAGAAACACATTGAAATCACGTTTTTAGTAACTATTTTGGAATTAAAACTGTCGCAGCAAAACAAACGAGTGTTCCCTTGACAGCTGTCAACCACAAACAACAACAAAAAACAATAAAATAATATCCAACATTCATAATAATTGCAGTGTTGGAATAGATGGCATAAGTACTAAAGTAGTTAAATGCTTAGTAAACAAAATAGCGAATCCATTAAAAGAATGCTTCATTTACTTACTAGCGCATGGAATATTTCCAGATTCACTAAAACTTGCAAAGGTTACGCCAATTTTCAAATCAGGCCATAAAACAGATCCAGGAAATTACAGACCTATATCTGTGCTGCCAGTACTGTCAAAAGTTCTGGAAAGAATACTATGCAATAGGCTGCAACAATACCTGGACTCAATTAATTTTATCTCTGTCCGACAATATGGCTTTAGACCGAAAAGTAGTACTCTTACTGCAACGATTGACCTTGTCAATAAAGATAAACACAGCATTGATGGCAAAAACATAGTTCTAGGCATTTTTATCGATCTGAAAAAGGCCTTCGATACTGTGAGCCCTAAATTGCTGTTAAAAAAGCTCGAAACAATTGGAATAAAAAGCATTGCCCTAAAAATATTTCAATCATATCTAACCAATAGAACACAAATTGTTAAGTTAGGCAACCACGAGAGCAAGGCTTTGTCAGTAACATGTGGCGTTCCACAGGGCTCCATTTTAGGTCCGCTACTTTTTCTAGTCTACATAAACAGCATCCAAGAATTAGGATTACACGGTCATTTAACACTTTATGCAGACGATACCTGTTTGTTTTACTTTAGACCATCTATTGGAACTCTTATTAGTCAAGCTCAAGATGATTTAAATACTTTGTCTGCATGGTTTAAATATAATCTATTAACAATAAATATTTCAAAAACATCCTACCTAATCTTTAAAGCTAAAAATAAATTAATTCAATCATATCAACCTCTTACTATTGACAACATTCCGTTACAGCAGAAACACAATGAGAAATACCTAGGCCTAAGATTAGATAGCAGTTTAAACTGGAATACACATATTGAACACCTAAGGAGCAAATTAGCATCAATGACTGGCACCATCAAAATCTATCACGATGTATTCCCCGGGAGCTACGCTATACTGTGTATAATACACTCATTAAACCACATTTAATTTACCTGATTGAAGTCTGGGGAAGTGCCACCAAAACAAGATTATCATCATCATCATCTCATCTGCAAACTGCTCAAAATAAAATATTAAAAACTCTTTTCCAATATCCTTTTCGAACTTCCACCAAAAAAATCTATAGTGATACTAAAATAATGAACATTCATCAATTATATATATATATATATATAGCACGTGCATCTTTATAAGAAAATCAATAAACAAAACAATCCACACTAATATCACTTTCACAAAAAAGAAAAATAAAACTCGTCGAGCCAGTTTCCTTACCTTACCTAGAACAAGAATAAATTATGGTAAAAAATCCCTTACCTTTGAAGGCGCCAAATTTTATAATAAAATACCTATACTTATATAAAATGTAAAATCATTCAATGTATTCAAAACTAAATTAGCTTCTTATATATTAAGTAATACCAATAAATTTAAAGACGAATACATTGAATGAGTAGATAATAGTAAAATTGAATTTAGTTTAGTCTAATGGCGAAGTGTATTATTTTATTATAGAAAACTATGTAAGTGACTCAGGTCTTTTTATGGGAATAAATGTCTTTAAACCTAAACCTACATCGGACTACGAAGCGAGGAGCGTATCGTATACAATTTCTGTTATTTAGCAGCTAATTGTTTATACCTACCGTTCGTAAGTTAACCTTGGGACATGGAGAATTCATTTAAAACTTTAAATCTAAAACGCGCTTCTATTAAAAGACGCGTTACTAAATTTAACAATCAATTAGACGATTTAAAGGGGCATAAACTTACTCCAACCGAGGTTAACATACTAACTCAAAGGTTAGCAAAGATCGAAGCGTTGTTCGTCGAGTACGCATGGCGTGCAAAATCAATTAGAAGGGATCGATGAAAAGAATTTAAGTTACGAGTTAGATACCAGAGAAGCCATCGAACAAGCTTTCCTCAGTTCGATCGCAGCCGCTCAGGATATTATTTCAGACAATACTGCCTCAAAAAAGTCATCATCATCGTTCGATCACAGTCACAGCTCCGCGATAGCTGATAGTGACGAGGACGATCACGAAGTGATGGGATTTCGTTTGCCTGTCATTAAAATCAATAATTTTGAACTTACTATAAATGGCTGGAGTTTCGCGATACTTTCAGCTCGATGATTCATAATAATTCTAGAATTAAAAGTATTCATAAGTTTTATTACTTTAACTCTTATTTGGAGGGCGAAGCTGCTCGCGTGATCAGCAATCTTGAGGTGACTGATAATAATTATCCTGAGGCGTGGAATCTTTTATGTGAGCGTTATAAATGTCCGTCAATTGATTAATAATCATATAAAGCTACTTTTTAATATTGAGCAGGCGCGTGAGTCAGATAAGTCTTTAAGATTTGTCGTTGATCATGTTACAAAGAACTTACGTGCTCTTAATGTTTTAAAACAACCAACTGAACATTGGGATACCCTGATCATATATTTGGTCAAATAACAATAATCTGCATCGCACATAGCTAGGAGAACTATGGAGTAAAAATGTTTATAGTTGTAGAATATTGATCCACCACCGGTTGGATTTACGATTCGGATGTGCTTGCCATCAATAGCTCCGATGCAATTTGGAAAGTTAGTTTTTTGTAGAAAACCGTAAGCATTGTTTTGCCACACATCCGGTGTTATTGTTGGTATGCATTCATCGTGTAGCGTTTCCCATATTACTTTACACACTTCTTCCACGATCTTACTGATGGTTGCGATTCCCATCCCAAATGAAAACTGCAAATCTGTATATGTTCGGCCCGTAGCAAGAAATCTGTAAATAAAAAGTTTTTATTATTTCAGGAAAACTGGTCCAACAAAGGTGGAAAACAGCCCGGGATGCGTATTTCAGAACAAAGAACGCTATGAAAAAAAAGCCTTCTGGAAGTGCTGCACCAAAGTATAAAAAGTACATATATTATGACGAACTAAGCTTCCTTGCTCCAACAGTTTCGAATGAAGTTGATGAATCACTGAATGAAACCATACCCTTCCCTCCCCTTCCCTCACCCTCAGTAAATATACGGCATATATACGGCATCATTGGATAGTATGATGGTATCTTCAGAAAATACTCAAGATGTTAATAACGCAGCAAGTTTTTTCAAACACTCAACAGGGTGGGCCTCATCACAAAGACCTTGGCTCGAAAAGAGAAAAAGAAGGGCCCCGAAAACAAATACAGAAAGTTCTACATTTGAAAGAGAATTATTAACTTTATTAAGTAAACAAACACCAGATCTTGCCGCTGACGACTTTGCTTTTTTCACCTCTTTATCCGGTCCAATTTTTAAAAAAATTGAGGTAGGACAAAAGCTAGAGTTTAGATCGAGAGTGTTGCGCGAACCAATGGTTATTCAAAAGTACAACAGATCAAATAGCTCAAATAGTTCTTACTCCAATGACCCAAGATTCAAATCTAGGTTACTTTGGTTATCAATCAGCTAGACGTACTGATGAATAGTATAATACAAAGTACTAATAATAATTTGTTTTTTTCTCTCTTACCATTATATTATAATATTACTTATAATAATAAATATGTTGTTTCTTACCTTAAAGTCACCATTAGTCGTTCAATCAGTAGTATAGGCACGCGTCGTAAGCTGCAATGGACCAGTTTATCCTCTATCTTTGCCAGTAATTCGTGAAAAGTTTTAGTTGACATTCGAAAATAATTAAAGAATTTACTTTCGTCAGCCCTCAAAGTGCCATATAACAAGACAAAGTCTTTTGCAACGGCTCTCTGCTCAATCAATGGATGAACATGGAGTCTTCGTCGTCGCCGGTTTCTATTTCTTGTAGTACAAAGCAGCAATAATTAATACACTCCGCATTTTGGTCGTCGTCTGTACAGTAAGGCGTTCAGTACGATACTGAAACGAGCCACGCTGAGCCTCAGCGCTGACGAACTACGCGCTGAGCTATGAGCGCCGACGGTGCGCGTGCGGTCGGCATGAGACTAAAATCAGCCTTAAATTTACAGTCGTTTGAGCTAGCAAAGCCCAGCTTTTTTGAGCCTGCTGAAATAGGACTATTAATCGGTGCTGACATCTTTTGGGATATAATATTGTCCAAGCAGCACTCTTTAGGAAAAGGCAATCTTATCCTACGTGAATCTAAATTAGGCTGGCTCATTACAGGTCTCATGCACTATACTCGTGACAACAAGAAAACAACAATACAATGTCACTTAGCTAATGTAAGTGACAACTCACGTAATAATCGCTTATACGACATTCATAATGATTTAAAAAAGTTTTGGGAGCTAGAAAGCTTACCACAAAAACCTATACTCACAGATCAAGAAAAAGAGTTTGAGCAGCATTTTTAAAACATACAAAACGCACAAATGAAGGTCGTTTTTGTGTTAAGCTTCCGCTCATTGAAGCACCAGATTGTCTAGGAGACTCATATTTTATGGCTAGGAAAAGATTTCTAAATTTAGAACGTCGATTTCGAAAACAGCCTGAATTAAAATCCGCTTATGTTGAGTTTATCAATGAATACGCTCACCTAGGACATCTTTCAATTTCAAAAGTTGATCGACCGGAGAATGGGTACTATATTTCCCATCACCCTGTCATTCGTGACTGCCGTGAGTCGACGCGTCTTCGTGTGGTCTTCGACGCCTCGGCACGCACAGCAGCATCCAAGAGGTCCATAAATGACATACAAATGAAAGGTCTCGCGATACAAGACTCACTTTCACTTTCAATATTCTTCTTCGATTTCGTCAATATCGTTATGTATTTTCTTTCGTTATAGAAAAAAATTACCGTCAGATTTTAGTACATGATTCCAAGCGAAATTTACAGCTATCCGTGATGCAGAAGACAAACCCTTACAAACCATCAGGCTTAATACGGTTACTTATGGTATCGCCAGCGCAAGTTTTCTTGCAACGCGCTGCCTCTGGCAAGTCGGGGAAGAATGCGATGACCCTGTCATTAAAAATATAATACAAAGCGATTTTTATGTCTATGATTTACTGACAGGCCATGATGATGAAGACCAACTTCGTTTTTTCCAGCAATCAATTGCAAATAACCTTGCCAAAGCGGGCTTTAACTTGCGCAAATACCGCTCTAATTTACCTTCCTTGTTGTCGATGGACACGATGAAGTCTAACGGTAATCTAATAATAAGCGAAACCACCAAAACCCTAAATCTAAGCTGGAAGCCTTCGCTGGACACTCTAAAGTTTCCACTAAACGTGGAGGTGTCCGATTTAATTACTAAGCGAACTATACTTTCGTCAACCTTCAAGCTGTTCGACACTTTGGCGCTCCTATCTTTGTGCACTATCGTTCCCAAAATTTTAATTCAGACATTGTGGTCCCTAAAACTTGACTGGGATGAGCCAGCCCCCAAAGAAGTCACCAAGTCGTGGAAGACTTTCACTAACGGTCTTCAATCAATTTCTTCTTTGGCTATTCCTCGGTTGGCACTGATTTCAAACCCAGTCTCTATTGAAATGCATTGTTTTTGTGATGTATCGCAACGTGCGTATGGTGCCTGCATCTACCTTCGGTCTATGGACCAGGAAAGGCAGGTACGCGTTAATCTACTTCGCGCCAAATCACGCGTTGCTCCCGCATCTTCTCCAACTACAATTCCTCGTCTGGAGCTCTCGGGCGCTTTACTCGCAGCTGAGATGAGCTGTACCGTAATGCAAGCTTTACGTTGTAAAATTTCACGAATTGTCTATTGGACTGACTCAAGTATCGAGCTAGCTTGGCTACGAGTTGGTTCTAAGAATTTAAAAACTTTTGTCGCTAATAGAGTCGCAACAATTCGAGAGCTGACCGAGACTGCATTATGGCATCATGTCCCCACGAAACTCAACCCAGCTGATCTTTTGTCACGCGGGCGAGATCCACAAGAGGTTGCCAGCTGTAATCTATGGTGGCATGGACCTGAATTCTTATCGTTATCTGAGTCTGAATGGCCTCTATCGCAGTCACATTCTATCATTAAGATAAACGATTTGCCAGAGGTTAAAGCGCATGTTGCTGAAACCACTGCAAACTCCATATTCAATATTGAAAAATATTCCAGTTTAAGAAAGTTATAAAATATTTTTGGCTATATAAATAGATTTTTACATAATTGCAAAAATCCCAAAAATAAACTTACAGGTTCACTCTTTGCTTCTGAATTCAACACTGCACTTAATAAGCAAACCTATATCTCGCAGATAGAGTCCTTTCCTAAGGAATAAAATATATTATTAAAAGGAAAGTCACTAAATCCAAAATCTAGGATTGCGGCACTTAACCCTTTCATTCATGAAAGCATAATTAGAGTAGGTGGACGCATACAAGCTTCAGAATACAGCTTCGAAATGAAGCACCCCATGTTGCTAAATTCTAAGCATCACCTTACTAAACTAATATTTGAACAGGAACATTGCAAACTTTTACATGCTGGTCCCCAGGCTCTGCTAGCCTCTATTAGAACTCGTTTCTGGCCTATTAACTGCAGAAACCTCGCACGACAGACCGTTTTAAATTGTATTGTTTGTAGGCGGTTCCAAGGTCGCTCTAACAAACCTTATGGGCAACTTACCTTCTGAAAGGCTTATACCAGACTTTCCCTTTATTATAGTTGGTACTGATTTTTCTGGACCATTTATGATCACGGATCGCAAGGGTCGTGGTTGTTAACAAATAAAAATGCACAAAATGTTATTTGTGCATTTTTATTTGTTTTAAATACAAATGCATACACTTGGAAGCAGTTTCAGAACTATCTAAAAACGCCTTTGTTCTCACGTTGAAAAGATTAATTGCCCGTAGAGGGCGCCCTAAGCTAATTCATTGCGATAATGGTGGAATTTTTGTAGCAGCGTCTTAGGAAATTAAGGAATTTTTAAATTTAAACGCAAATTCTATTCATGATTTTGCCGCCAGCAAGGGAGTCGAATTTTGCTTCTCGCCACCATATGCTCCTCACTTCAATGGTTTGATGGAAGCCGGCATTAAGTCGGCCAAATTTCACCTGGCTAGGGTATTAGGCAATACGCATTTAACCTATAAGGAGCTATCATCTTTGTTTTCCCAAATAGAAGCTATCCTAAACAGCCGTCCTCTATATTCCCTGAGCTCATCGCCCCATGATTTTTATCATTTGACCCCGGGGCACTTTTTAATTGGTAGAACGCTTACATCTCTGCCATTTTCATGCCTACTTGGCACTAATGCCAGCCGTCTTGACAGATACCAGCGCATCGAGAAGATAAGGCAGCACTTTTCGTAACGTTGGAGCCGAGAATACATTGCAGAGCTTCAAGCGCGGACTAAATGGCGCGTAAGAAGCCAGAATTTGAAAGTCGATGACTTAGTTGTCTTGAAGGAAGACAACACCCCTCCGCTTTATTGGCGCCTCGGACGAATGAAGCAGTTGTTCCCGGGAGCCGACGGTGTAACACGCGTCGTCGACGTTGCCACTGCAAGAGGCGTCGTACGTCGCGCTCTAAACAGAATATGCTCACTACCAAATTCCCACTCCGACCCGAATATAACCGAAGAGGATGATGCTTGAAAGCTGTCAAGCTGTCCAGGGCCGGGAGTATGTTCGCGCGCCTAGTTCAAATGGACCGCTAGAGGGACGGCACGGGGCGCAGGGACCGAAAACTGGTGTGGGTCGGCGCCCCTACTCGGGGTTCTCAGATAGACTCGAGCGAGCGACCCAACGCAACGACACGGAGAAACGTCAGAATTCCACGGAATTAAAAATCCGACTAGTCCAATCAGCTATTTACTAATGTAGACAAAGTCCCAGGCATTCTTAGTTGCTATATAAGTTTCAATATTAAAATAAATTTTTATACCAACTCTAAATGCATTATTCTTTTTCAGGTTGGTATATGGAAAAGATAATTCAAATAGAATCTTGAATTTAAAGCTCGAAAAATATGAATAGTTATGATATTTCTTTCTACCTATACCCATCAATAGAAATTAAGGGATTTATTCCACTTGCATATATAGAAGTATACCGCTACTATACTAGGAATGTTTGAAATTGGATTTGAGTAACATGATGAATCAGCCGTCATTATACAACACAGAAATCACTTTCTCTTCATCACACAATTAATTTGAAAATCGAAACGAGGACAATGACTCAAGCCCGACTCTAAAAATAGAAACAATTTTAGCTCAATTTTATACTGGCCCAATCTGTTGAGCCTGACAGATCAAACCTAAGCACCGAAAATTAAAATCGAATATCGCTCCCGTATCTACCATTAACAAAGATGAAATTACAGTTTATAATGGTAACTCTCGTATAGGTTCTAGGACGCATACCTGCAACAAAATATTTTACTTACTGAAAACTTATCAATCTAAGTAGTAACGATATTCTTTTAACGTTACACCTTTACGATTGTGTCCTAAGAAGTAACCAGAAGCTGTAAGAAATTTACCGCAAAAAATTTATTGGAGCAAAACAGGAACCAAAAAACATTAGCAGCTAGCAAGCTATTGGGACACATTTTCTTGGCGTTGTTAAATAAAACGGCGATGCGCCACAATAAAAACAACGTGTGAGGTGTGTTGTAATTGAACGCAACCCATCTATGGTGCTTTGTCTATGGCACAGACAGGAACTGTATTAATATAGTGGTATGTCGGTTGGTGTGAATGAAACTACCGTATCGCTCCGTAGCTAGTTTATTACTGCCAACTGACACAATTGACAAGCATTATATACGTCATCCCTCCAACATTAGTTTGGGAACCTGGAACAATTTACAAATAATTCCCTGAAGTACCAAATATAACATTATTTAAAATATTGTCTATAATCTATAGGTTTCCTAGACCTTTTAGAACGCCCGACTGGACTGTTTTCCGCGCTACTTGGATTACTTGATTTATTATTAACCAAACGTAATGATTCGGCACCAAATTCAGCCGGTTGGGGTTCTTCTTGCGTTACAACGTCCGCCTTTTCCTCACTATCAGCTCCCCCTTGGCCCATTACGCTATCATTACCGCTCCCCACAATAGGTACAACATTGTCTGTTGCTACCTGCACGTCCCTCTCCTCCACTACAATGGCCGGAGGAGGTGGAGGTGCAGATGTTGAGACTGGGCTCTCAGTGTGTGTCGACACGGGGATCGGTGTTGGTGATGAAAGCTGCTCTGGTAGGGTACTGCCTGATTGGTCTAGGCTTTCATCACTATTACAAAAACTAGTATATTTTCTAATCTGATCTACATGCCTGTTACAACTAGTTTTATAATCTTCAAAATAAATTTCAAACATTCGGTTACCTATAACTCTTTTAACAACGCCTACGCACCATATTGCCTTTCTCGCAATAAACCATTTAGCCCATACAGTTTCACCTACATGAAAATTTCGGCTAGGCTTTAACGCCGCCATATCTTGTTTAGAATAGTTTTCCTTAGGCGGTAATATTAAATCCAATCTTGATCTTAAATTCCGACCCATCATCAGCATCGCTGGTGTGGCACCTGTAGTGCAATGGACAGTATTCCTGTAGTTAAAAAGAAAACTGAGTAATTTCTCGTTTACATGTCTTTGACATCTGCTTTCAGATAAAATGCATTTTATCATTTTTTTACAAGTTTTAACGGAATTCTCAGCTTGCCCATTGCTAGCTGGATGGTAGATCGGTGAAGTAAGATATTGGATTCCATTCATCCGACAAAATGTGTTAAATTCCGCAGAACATATCTTTACGTCATTATCGGAAACCATGACATTAGGAACACCGAACTTAGAAAAAATTTCTTTAAGTTTAAAAATAAGCGCATTGGTGGATGTGCCACGGTCCATATAAACACATTCCAACCATTTGGAATATGCATCTATGACAATCAGGTACACGGACTGCCCTATCGACATATAGTCTATGTGCAGCCGGTGCCACGGACCCGGCGGCCGCGGCCAAGGCGCGGGCGGCGCGGACGCCGGCGCGCTTCGCACTGCCGCACACGTTTGACATGAGTTAACCCACCGTTCGATGTGTAAGTCGATCTGCGGCCACCACATTTTTCCCCGTGCTACATTTTTTGTTTTTATTATGCCCAAATGCGATGAATGCAATTCTTTCAACATCCTTTCTCTGTAGGTATCCGGAATGACTATTCTATGTCCCCGTAATAAACACCCATCAACCACTTCTAAATCCGTCTTGCATTGGAAGTACGGTAATATCGATTTACATTTGATTTTTTTAGGCCACCCCTTGTCCATATATTTCATTACCGTTTTTAGAACACTATCGGCCGCGGTGGCACGCCGTATGTCATTAAACAGAACTGGTTCCGCGTTCGACTCGAAAAAGAGAAAATATTTAGAACAGTCGTCTCCTTCGCCATCGTCATACTGAACTGATAAGGGAGCCCGTGAGAAAAAATCTGCAATTTGGTTATTTTTGCCGTCTACGTACTGCACTATATAATTATATGCAGACAATGTTACCGCATATCTCTGTAGCCGTAATGCGGCCGTGACTGATATGCCTTTTTCTTTACCAAAAATAGAAAGTAATGGCCTATGATCGGTTTTCAAAATAAAAGGTTCCTGACGGCCGTACAAATATTGGTGAAAATATTTCACCCCAAAGACAATAGCCGTTGCCTCTTTCTGTATTTGGCTATAGTTCTTTTCGCTCGTCGTTAATGACCGCGACGCGAACGCTATCGGCCGTTCGCCGCCCGAGGCGTCCCGATGTGCGAGCACTGCGCCGAGTCCGACCGGCCCCGCGTCCACGGTGAGCATGAGCGGCGCGGCCGGGTCGAAATGCGCCAGCACCCGCTCGCTCGCTAGCTCACGCTTTAGGGTATAAACTGCGTTAAGCGTGCCTCTCGCGTGTCCATACAAAAACGACCCGCGCGTGCCCATGCGCGTGCACACGCTCGTGAGCCCGTCGCGTGATACTTCCGTGCAATGGGGCACGCATGCACGCGACGTGATCACGCATCACGTTGGACGGGTCCACGCGCGAAGCCCGCTAGCGGGTGCACGCGCGTGCTTGTTCAGTTGACAGCGCTATCTCGAACCGACCGCACGCGCGTGCCCGGCCCATAACAAAAAATGACAAATTTTGATACAGAAAGGGTAATTGTTGAAGTTCAGTGTCGTCCTGCCATATGGGACCAATCAAGCGAAATATTTAAAGACCGGGACGCTAAATCAAAAGCATGGCTAGACATTTGTAAAGTACTGTTTGAAAATTTTGATGACTGGAGTGAAGCAGAAAAAAACATACAAGGTAAGTACCTACACTCTTTTTTTATTTTATAATAACGTAGGTTAGGTAAACTATTCTTTGCGCCTAATTTTTATTTTTAATAATCTATGCAATTAGTTATATATAATTAGTTATTTCAATTGTATTTGTGTCAATTAAATGTTTTCAACAATTAATCCAACTATAAAATTAAAACTCGGAATATTTACAATAATTTACCTATGTAAATATAAAATCATGCTTATATTCAAAACTAGTGCAGAGATACTGCGTATTTCTGAACATTGTGAAATTCGTGTGAACAATGTCCCATAATATTGGTATGGTTTTATATAATTATTGCTCGATAAATTCCAAAGTTCTTTCTTTCGGCCACGCGGTCGCCGCCATTTTGCGCGTCACGAGACAACCAGTATGTTCACGACTGCGAGCTTCACACTACTTCACACTATCGGTGTATTTAGGGTTCAAAATCATTTTAGGGCAGAAACAGTGGATCGGTAGGTAAATAAATAAAACAATTATCAACTAAAATATTTATTATATTGGTTTTAGAATTGGGCTAGTAACTTTGTAAAATAAGCGTGCGTTTTGTAGTTTTGTAGGTTTTTCTTTGACATCTCTCAACTTTAGTTTACAACAATCTAAGTTATTTGGTTACATCCTATGATTTTATATAACTAGATTAGTTATACGCCCGCTTTCAAAGGCAAGAGCAATGGAAGGTAATTGCCTACCATGCAGTTAGTCACGCTCCAATCGGTGTCGCGTCTACATGTGTTTGAGTACCAATAATATTTTAGTAAAAAAGATGCCTACTTGTGTTTTTAGACACTGTACAAACTACACATCACTGGATGTGTAATGAAAGAAAAAAAGTTTCATTTTATGCGTAATTACATAACATTTTACCTATTTAATGTAAGAATACTGAATTTCTTATAATTTTCGACTGTCATGGCGGCGCAACTGGTTACATCCGATGAATTTAACAAATAAAATCATTAGGTATAAAATGTCTGCTATGCTGCTGTCAAAATATGCCTGCTATGTTAATAAAAAATGTGTGGTAAAAAACCGTGAAAATTCAATTATTGAATGTACATAAATTATAAAAAAGCCTTCAATAAATACTGCGATCTTGCCATGACAGCTGTCCGTCTGCAACGAAATAATCTGCGAAGCTATCGCGTAATGTATACGAATCTCTGTGGGTATTTCCAATTAACCCCCGAACTGAACGTATATGGTCTGGTATAATGACAATATCATGAAAGTCATTAATTTGACTTCTTGATCTTATAAAATTATGCAAAATACAAATTGTTTTAAGAAAACAAATTGCTTTGTCTTTTCCAACGTTCAATGGACGATGGAGTATGCGAAATTTATTAGCCATGATACCAAATGTACACTCAATATAACGTCGCGCTCTCGTTAACCTATAATTGAATATTTTTTTTTTGTAGTTTAAATCGAGAGCTCGAGCATATGGCCGCATGACATGGCTAGATAACCCAAATGCTTCATCTCCTACAATAATATAGGGCAAAGCTGCGGTTGCAGCAATGTTGGTTGGTTTATCATTGTGTATTACGGGCAATGCTTTGGCAGGAGGAATATCTATTAAGTCATTGTTGATTTGTTCGTACAATCGGCTTTGTGTGAAAATTGCGGAGTCAGATTCTTTACCCTGCACTCCCACGTTTATATAGGTAAACTCATAGTTGGCGTTACACATTGCAAGCAGTACAATAGAATAGTAATGCTTATAGTTGTAATAGAGGGAACCACTATGTGGAGGTCTTATAATGCGTATATGTTTTCCGTCTATTGCACCTATGCAGTTAGGAAACTGGGCTTGCGTTAAAAAACCTTTTTCAGTCTCTACCCATAGCGCACGGGAAAATTTTGGTATACATTCTTCCTTTAACCTTTCAATTATAATTTGACAAACTTCTGTTACTATTTTTCTGACCGTGGTTAGTCCTGTCTGATACGCCAGATGAATATCGACGAAGGTATGTCCACTAACTAAATATCTGTAATAAAATAAAATACCTGTGTTATTGTTTCAGTGAAAAAGCTGCAGCAAAGATGGAAAACTGCAAGAGACACTTATATAAGAGTGAGGTCTACTAAAAAAAAACTTAAATCAGGCTCCGGTTCCAGGGCAAATAAAACATACGTTTACTATAACATGCTGTCATTTTTAGATTCAAACTCGAATACTCAAGGAGAAGAATCGGCAGACAATTTTAATCAGTCAGTAGAGCAAAACGCGTCACCGAGAACTTCACAAAATAATACGATTATTGAAGAAGATTTGATTAATGTACCTAGCACCAGCTCCAGCGTTACCAAAGAAACACGATCTTCCAAGAAACGTAAGTGCGAATCGCCAACTGATTTCGAATTAGAGTTGTTAAATTACGTGAAGAATAACACTGCAGATAATATGGACGAAGACTTGAATTTTTTTAAGTCATTATTACCAACTGTAAAAAAATTGAGTTGCTTTAAAAAATTATTATTTCGTACGAAAGTATTACAAGCTTTAATTGATATTGAAAAAGAAATGATTATTACCATTGATGACCTTTCATTAACGCAAAATACGGTAACGAATGATTTAGAATCCTTAAATGTAAGATCAGATACGAACAATGAATAAATAGGTAACAAGAAAGACTTTGAAGATTTGATTAAGACTGTTTAATTATTAAGAACAAAAGAAAGAGAAGAACATGAAGAACTATTTAAGTTAGTAAAAAGCGCAATTTTATATTTATATTTTTCTGGTCTCATGTGCAATTATTATGATATACAAGGGCATTCGCCAAAAGTTTACAAGCCTTGAGGTGTCATGTTCATAAGGAAAGAAACGGGGTCGATTCGGACACTTTTATCTTAAACCCTATTTTGGGGTCAAATAAAAAAGTGTATCAATAGACCCCTTTTTTACTTAATGGACCTTTTTTTTGAACCTACTCATAACATTGCTCCTTCATATGTCCTCTTCTTAAATTTAATCTTTTATGTAGTAAACTGTGATTATGATTGTGATGATAAATAAGAATTTAAAATAATATTAGTACCCGATCTAGTAATAGAAGGGAATAATTAATAAGGGAAATATTCATATGTAAAAACTTGCAATCAATATGCGTCATTATAATTAATACTTTGTAAGGTAGGTATATTATTATAATTAAGACATTTAGACTTATTGTACTGTTTTAACTGTTATTGTGTTTTTTTATTTTAAACTTGAACCTGTGATTTTATTAGTGTATTTCAAATGAATAATCAATGACTAATTGTAACGTAGCGTTTATGCAAGACACTGTGATGACTGTTGTGATTAAGTATATAAAAAAATAAGTGAATAAGTAGGTATAGATAAAAAAAAACGAAAAAGATAAAACTGTGTAATTTAGAAATAACAAAATATAATTAATAAATATAAGAAACTGTGATTAATATGATGATTAATAAGTGTGCGGTTATGTGTTTCGGTCCGTGAACCACATCAAGAAAAACATTTTAAGCCATATTCAGGTGTCACTGCCGAAACAATAAGAACTTCTTCTTCTTTCTTGCTTGATGTGGCTAAACAGTAATGTGACTTACATAAATTGGCAAAAAATATGAGTGTTCTAAACTTTTGTTAAATAATGACTGTTTTTTTACATGAATAAAGATGATTATTAATATCGAAATGTCTTTACTTACCGCAATGTCATTGCAAATCGTTCCATTGGTGATACGATTGACGTAGATTTCAATCGTAGATTGTTAGTCTTCAAATAGGGCTCCAGTTTTGAATATAATTCATCATAGACTTGTAATGAAACTTTAAAATATTTGAAAAAAAACCTTTCATTTTTTCTTAATATACCAAACTTCACCACGAATTCCCCGCACAGTAACCTAGATTCAACGAACGGGCTTACTGGCTGGCGTCTTTTTTTGGCAATTCGTCGTCGCCGTCGTCTTGATAAATAATACAACATTAATTTATCCATTATTACTTATTCGACTGTACACCTCCAACGTCAAAATTGTACTGAGAAAACTGCGTACGCGGATGCACGCGCCGATGCCCGCGCATAAGCACGCGAACGTGCTCACGTGCGTGCACCAGAAGCGTGGCCCGCGACGTGCTCACGTGCGTGCACACGCTTAACGCAGTTTATGCCCTAACGCTGTCGAAAGCCGCCTGCTGCCTCTCGCCCCACCGCCACCCTGCGCCCGCGCGCAATAACTCGTGTAGTGGGCTCAACACTGCTGACGCACTCGGAATGAAATTCCTGTAGTAGTTCACTACCCCTAGAAAACGTTTTACTCCGAGTACGTTAGACGGCGCGGGTGCGTCAAGTATTGCCGCCACTTTAGTAGGACACGTTCTTAGACCTCTCTTATCAATTACGTAACCTAAATAGGTCACACTATTTTGGAAAAAGACACATTTATCTTTCTGCAACCGCAAACCCGCCTCTTGCAATTTGCCTAAGACCTCTTTAAGCCTAGACAAATGTATTTCTTTCGTTGGCCCGGTTATACACACATCATCCAGCCAGACGCTGACTCCGTCCAACCCCGATAGCAGAGTTTCCATTGCTCTCTGAAATATTGCTGGCGCATTAGCCAATCCATACACCAATCGAGTGTAGGCAAAAAGGCCTTTATGGGTATTAATAGTCGTTAACTTTTGAGATGATTCTGATAGTTTAAATTGATTGTAAGCATTACTCAAATCAATTTTCGAATAGCATTCCCCCCCTCCTAGTCTAGAAAAAACCTCCTCTATCCTCGGTAAAGGGTACTTATCTATTTTTAAGTCTTTATTTAATGTACATGAATAATCACCGGCAATTTTTAACTTTCCATTTTCCTTCAAAACTGGAACTATAGGAGTCGCATACTCTGAGTGGTTAACGGGTATTAGAATGCCTAATTTAACTAGTCTATCGATTTCTGCGCTAACCTTGTCTTTTAGTGCAAAAGGCACGGACCGTGGTTTAAAAAATCTCGGCTTTGCATCATCTTTTAATTGTAACTCGACTTCAAATTTATTAAAACATCCTAAATCATCGCTCCAGATTTCCTGATATTGCTTTAATAGCCGTTGCACATCGTCAATAGGCTTATTTGTACAAATTAAATTATTGTTATTAGACGACGCAAAATAAATTCCAAACTGAGCCATAAAATCACGACCTAGTAAGGGTGGGCCACCATTTTTAATAACATACATTTTGATTTTTTTTGTATTATTGTTATGTTTTACCCTGCCAATGAAATACCCCAAAGGCGTTATTCTATGGCCAGTGTACACACACATTCTTAAATCACAGTTATGCAACATCATATTTTTAAAATATTTTGAGTAAAGATTTTCTGACATCACTGAGACGCCTGATCCGGAATCCAATTCCATAGGTAAGCTAACGTTATTAACGTTCACAGTCAATTTAATAGGACTATAGTCTACATACCGCATGTTAAAAAGATCACACTCCCTGCAATCACTTCCTTGAGATGTATCAGATTCCGCACCAATATTATGTAAATTAGACTTTTTAGCTTTACACATTTTTTTTAAATGGCCTTTAAGCCCACATACGTTGCACTTAAGATTTCGGAACCTGCACTTTTCCGCACTATGAAACCGGAGACCGCACACATTACAGCGCTGTGAATCTTCCTGAGGTCCGCCGCGGGACCTTGCCTGGCTTTGGCCCGGGTTGGCACTGCGCTGCTCGTTGACGCGAAATACAGGCTCCTCCTTGACGATGACGCGCGCTTGCCGTGCACACGCTGCCTTCTGTGCCACTTCCACGGCTTGTCCGAACGTCAAACTCTTAGAATCGCATTCGAAAAGTTTATCACGCTCCGGTCCTGCCCTGAATCCCAGAACGAAACGGTCCCGCATTAGCGTGTCTAACTCCGTGCCGAAGTCGCAGTACACGGCTAAGCCCCTCAGGCGCGCCGCCCACTCTTCGATGCTCTCACCATCCGATCTGCTTGCTTCATAGAATTTCGCCCTGTCTGCGAAAGTCGACCTCTTTGGTGTGAAATGACGATTGAGTACTTCTACTAGCTCACTGTAGGCACAATCTTCGAGCTTATTCGGATGCACAAGATTCCGAACCAAACGGTATGATTCATCCGACAGATGAGTTAACAAAACTGCACTTTGACTGGCTTTTGTAATATTGTTTAACTTTATAAACTGTGTCAACCGACTGTAAAAAACTTCCCATTCGTTAATTTTATAATCGAAAAGGCTTAAATTCCCGAGATAAAATTGATTTTGATTCATTTTTGAAACACACGCGGGTAGGTTTAATTAAACGTGCCTCGTCGCCAGATGGTATGTCGGTTGGTGTGAATGAAACTACCGTATCGCTCCGTAGCTAGTTTATTACTGCCAACTGACACAATTGACAAGCATTATATACGTCATATAGACAATCATTTCTTCCTTCCGTAATCTGCTCTCTCTCGTGTGCCTGCTCATCCTACTGTCAACTTGTCTTTTTGCAACCATGTTTCTTTAATACTTTCCGAGTAAAATATTGACTCTCTAAATAGGGTTTTTATTGTGTTTTCTCCACCACGAGCGATTAAATTCTACATGGTAGCAGAGCGTGGTTTGAATAATAAGACACCGGAGTTTCGTACTAAAAGTATCCGACGTAACTTTTTGAGGTTGCACCACGTGGCCACGCGGCCATACATAAAATTAACTCAAACTCGAGTAATATGTTTAACATTCAGAAACTAATGGGGCGAGACAATTTCGCTACCTAGAAATTTAGTGTAAGTACGTATTTAGAACATGAAGATCTATCGCAATGTGTTGAGGCGAACCACACCAAATCAAAGCAAAGCCACCAAAGCAAAGACGTCAAAGCAAGAACAAAATTGATATTGTTGCTAGATCCTCAAAACTACATAAATGTGCAGGACTGTAAAACAGCGAGGCAAGTATGGCTAAGCCTTGAAAAGGCATTCGATGATAATGAGTTAACACGGAGAGTGGGTCGCTAAGGGATCTTATAAATACAGATCTCGAATAAAGTTCCAGTGTAGAAGACTACGTCAGTAAGATAATGATTACTGCACATAAGCTCAGAAACAACGGATTTGAAGTCAACGATGAATGGCTGGGTACGCTGATGTTGGCTGGTTTGCCAGATAAATAACACGACTCTACAAAAAAATGTTCGTTCTTTGTCCTAAAGTTTATACTATTATTTTCCAGTTAGTTATGCACAAAAACGAAAAGAAAATACCTCGGTATCGGTATAAAGTTTGCTTTTGTGATAGTTACAATAATAATACTCATTTTTCAATTTTTTCATAAATTTTAATTGATTTTAATATTTTAAAAAGACCGCGCGGTGAGAGTGTGTTATTAACGTTTACACTGTGCCGCTAGATGGCACCCGAGTGATAAACAACCATCAGGTGTTATTTACAAGCCCAGAATAACTTAAAATGTCGTCACGAAAGTGCAAATACGATGCTGATGCATTTTGTTTTATATGTGGTCAATTTATTAAAGTTCGAGACGTGAAATATGAACTAAAGACATCTCACGTTCTCTATGAAGCCTATGAAGCATATTTTGACTGTCCTGTATGGAGTCAAGATAAGCCATGAATAATGCAAAATGTACCATACTAGAATTATACCATATTAGAATTATTTTTTGTTGTTGCTGTAAGCTACTTTTATAGATATTGTTAAGTTAGTTTGAGTTTTAGTAAGTAGTATTAAGGCTTTGTTTGAACAATTATTAATTTATAAGTCTTTCCTATTATTGCTTTATTTGGAATGGTGCTGGTGGTTGTATCTTGGGTACATTTTGCATTATTTAATTATTAGTATACCTAGTTATTTTTATACTTAATTATTCATTTTGACTTGATTATATGTATTATCTATATTATTATATTATTGTATATATTAATAGACTTATTTATTATTTCGTATTATATTATTATATTAGTGATGTCTTCCTCAAATATTAGCATTAATAGTGATTTGTTTCTGTCGTTGTCTTGTCGCGGCACGCCGGTCCTCCTTCTAAGCATAATTCCGATGGCGGTCGAGCGTGTTCCATTATCACACATATCAAACTTTGTACACATATTCTGGGAAGTGTTAGAAGTAATATAGGATACTTTTTATCCTTTGGGAGAGGGGATGAATGTTGCTTGTAGTTATTTTAAAAGGTGTTTGGAAGGTAAGCAATTTTTATTTAATTAAGCGATGAATCCAAAATAATAGACATATTAATTTTTATTTTTATATTTTTAGGTTGGTATCGAGGTGAGAAAAGGTCTATGAAATTTGCAATACCAAGGATTTGGCGAGAACCAAAAGACCATATTACTGACTGCTACTTTTGTATGGTGAATCCGAGTAAAAGACGTAGAGGTAAAAATGCAAAACCTATTGAATATCCTGACCTCGAATCTTCTTCTGCTCCAATTGCGACCTGACACGACCAGTACCTGAGCCACCAAAAAAATTATCGCAGAAAAGTAGCTCATATTTTAGTTCTTATAAAAGTAATTCCGATAAGGAGTTTTTGCCTACACCTGAACAACCAAAACACTATCTCATTACTTCAGAATATTTTAACGATCTAATTAGAGATTTAAATTTGCCAAAAAATAAAGCAGAGCTTCTAGGCTCTTGGTTAAAACAGTGGAATTTGCTTGATGATGTTAAGATCACGGATCAGCGGACTAGGCATGAAATGTTTGCAACGTTTTTCACGAAGGAAGATGGACTTTGTTTTTGTAATGACATTAAAGGTATGTTTGAAGCAATTGGCATACCCTGTGTCCCTAGCGAATGGCGTTTATTCATTGACAGCTCTACAAAAAGTTTAAAAGCAGTTCTATTGCACAACGGAAATAAATTTCCGTCTCTTCCAATTGCTCACTCAGTACATCTTAAAGAAAATTATGAAAGTGTCAAAATTTTGCTTGAATCTGTAAAGTATCGTGAGTATAACTGGGAGCTGATTGGAGATTTTAAAATGGTGGGATTTTTAATGGTGCTACAGGGTGGATATACAAAGTATCCGTGTTATTTGTGCTTGTGGGATAGCAGAGCGGATTCTAAACACTATATTCAACGGTCATGGCCTGTAAGAACAGAAGTTTGTGTCGGAAAACAGAACGTCAAATTTGAGCCGAATGTTGAAGCGGAAAAAGTGTTAATGCCGCCTTTGCACATTAAGTAAGGGTTGATGAAACAATTTGTTAAAAAACTGGATGAAACTTCAGAAGCTTTAGGATACTTAAAAAAAAGATTTCCGAAGTTATCGGAAGCAAAGGTTAAAGCTGGGGTTTTTGTTGGTCCGCAAATAAGACAGATTTTCGCCGATGAAAAATTTCCAACGTTGCTGAATCGTACTCAAAAAGCAAGTTGGAACATTTTTAAAGCAGTAGTTTCTGGATTTTTAGGAAATAATAAAGCTGAAAACTACGAAAAGTTGGTTGAGGATATGCTTACAAATTTTAAGGCCATGGGCTGCAGGATGTCATTAAAAGTACATATGCTGCATGCTCATGTGGATAAATTCAAAAACAATATGGGAGCCTATTCCGAAGAGCAAGGAGAACGTTTCCATCAGGACATCATGAATTCTGAACAACGCTATCAAGGCCAATACAATGAAAACATGATGGGCGACTATATTTGGGGTTTATTGAGAGAAAGTAGCTATTAGTAGGGGAGCCCAAGCGGGAATTTCGGGATTTACTAAAGCGCGGCAGATTAATATACAGGGGGATACCTTGTACCCGGTTAAGTACCTCCACAAAACATGAGGCCCATATATAAGGCCGCCCGTGAAGGATACAGGATCAGATTAGTAAAAAAAAATTGACCATCAGAAATTCTCGAGCGCGTCAGATTAAGGTAGGGTGAGTTAATTACATCCTAAAAAGTGTATATTCCACTAATCTGACAATTTGAGAGTGACGTAAAAAAAGGGGAGGGCAACAAAGTTGTAAAAAAAAAACGTCATCTCGACATTCTCGAGCGTAGCTAAATTTTTTTTTATTTTGAAGGAAATAATTCAAGAATAATGAAAAATATATAATCTGACGATTTCCGCAAGCCGAAATAACAAAAATTCGTCGATAAAGTTAAATGCGTGCAGCTGCGTGATGCCTACATTTCCTTCTCCGCGTTTCTATTCCTCTCTCACTCTTTCTCTATCTATTACTCTTTCACTCCGTCCCCACTCTGGTTTCTGTTGCCATGACGCCATCACAGCTGATCATAAAGACTCGTTCGTGGCATACTGTTTACAACGTGTTTCCAACGTTTTGGCTTTTTTTGCTATTTTAATATTATTTGTGTGAATTAAAGTTTATAAATATTTAATATGAGTGATATTAATTTGAAATGTGTATTTTGTGGTGAAAGTACCTTACAAAAAACAATCAAATTTACTGTAGAAACATTAAAGAAATGTGTAAATATTTTGGAATATCGTCGGAGCAAGCCGGTTATCCGAAAGTCTCGAGTAACATATGATAACCTCCAATTATCGATGGAATTATCATTAAATGATTTATATCACGCACAGTGCTATAAATTATTTACTGCAATTAAAATACCGCGAGACTTTCAGTATTTACAAGATCAAAGTGTAGTGGAACATGACAATACACCGGAAGTTTCGGGAAATAGCTCCAAAACACATGCTCCTGATTCTGGAGAGTGTTCCGAAGCACATGGTACTGTTGATTCCTTGTCTACTGAGGTTGCTGGTACATCGACAGACGAGTAAGTGCTAATATGACTTCATTTATTAAATATTTATAATACTGAAATTGAGAGACATCTGATAATTTTTGGAATTTTCTTAACAAAAAAATTTTAGGAAGATAGTTTTATTTAAAAACTTCATTTTTAGAAGCTCTGAAAAATTATAAATGAGATTTTTATAAATAATTTTCTGTCTAGTTTATTTTTAAAGAAAAATCAAACAATTGTCAAGTGTCTGTTAACTTCAGTCTCATAAGTATTTATAGAAAATTTTTTTCATTGAAAAAAATTATTTAGTTAAACTTTTATACAAAAAAAAAATGGTGTGTGTACTCATGTACACGCGTTAGAAGTTGTACTTCTTTGGCACATAATAAAATATTGGCACATATAAAATTATTAATTATCATATGAATTTAATTCAATATTATTTAAGATTTTTCTAAATCAACTAATTTTGGAGCTGCAAAGTATCAATAGTTTATAATCGATAATTACAAAATATTTAAATTAATATGAAAATTTAGTTAGCTGACATATAAAAATTTTTAGAATTTTTTTTTATTAAAAAAAAACGTCAACGTCAACGTCATGGAAAATTTTCTGCAAATTTATTATTTAATTTAAATATTTTAAAACGATACAAAAATCATAGAAGAGTTTTGTAATACCGTCGAATTTCATAGAAGATCTTTATTAAAACATTGGATTACGTATCAATATAGTTACGAGTATATATTACATTTCACAGCCAAGGCGATATTAGGAGTAATTAGATTCAACCGAGATCAAATTTTCAATTTGTAATCAAGTGATTCAGGAGTTTTGTTTATTACCTTGCCAATCCAGTAAATTCCCAGTCAGCAGTAAGGAGAACTGGATCCGAAGGCGTGTACAATTTTATCAATCTGCGCGGATTTTGTGTGTTTGTGATTGTTGTGAAATTTGTTAGTGATTTGTTTTTACTATTATTTGTATTTTTAGTAGGTATAATAAATATTATTTTGTTACCGAGGCGCCATGCGAACTGTCCCAGATTGAGTTAGTTGCCGGGGTAATATGCCACTTGAAAACGTACGCTGTGACCGGTGTTCAGAGAGCCGTTATTTTAAAAACAGAAAAGGTTTAAACATTCACATAGGTAGAGTTCATAGATCATCAGATTCTTCAGCAATTCCTGTCCTTTCAAGTAACTCGCAATCATTAAATATACCTGTTTGCCCCTTATGGGAATCATTAAGCAACTTTAAAAATTCAATACCATTAATCAGACGCATTCCACGAGGTTCACGCCATTCGGTATTATTATCCCTCAAAAAAACTATAGATAACGTCATCACCCATAACACCATCCGTAGTTGGGAACTCTTGCTCACGTTCGCGTACCGTAATCTCCACGCAGACAAGGACAAAAACCTTTCACTTACTCAAAAAATTAAAAATAGTTGTCTTAAAAATGACTCCACGGTCACTAGTAGTAGCTTCGAATTATTTAGTATACCATCACATTCCACTTTAAACCACAATTTTAATTTAAATAAACTGATTGAAAATAAAATAGGCGATGGAGACCTTAAGGGAGCAGCTCGTCTTTTGTTCTCAAGTGACACTATTGCCCCTGATACACCGGAGACTCTGGAAGCACTGCGCTCAAAACATTCATCCCCATCTCCTAATTTATCCTTTCCGGACGCACCGTTAAGCACTTCATTTTTTCAGGCCACTACAAACGATGTGCTGGGAGCTCTGGCGGCTTTCAGAAGTGGCTCCGCCGCGGGTCTTGATGGTTTGTCTCCACAACATTTTAAAGATTTAGTTTGTGGTACAAACGTGGATACGGATGGAGCCCTCCTGAAATCCATCACTAATCTGGTGAATCTGATGCTATCTGGACGAGTACCTGAAGAGATAACCTCTACACTTTATGGCGCAAATTTATGTGCCTTAAGGAAAAAAGATGGTGGTATCCGTCCCATAGCAGTAGGTTCAACAATCCGTCGCATCGTTTCCAAAATTTGCTGTAAAAAAATTCTACCTTCTATTTCATCAACTTTTGACCCAATACAGTTAGGTTTCGGAGTTAAGGGGGGGTGTGAAGCAGCTGTACATGCTACTCGTACATTTCTCCTTAACTCCCAGGAGGAAGTGCTTCTGAAAATTGACGTTAAAAATGCTTTCAACTCGGTGGATCGCGGAGTCCTCCTCTCAGAAGTTGTAAATAAATTACCACAGTTGTTCCCATATTTAGCACAGTGTTACCAGAATCCTTCGAGGCTAGTTTATAAAAACAACGTTTTGAGCTCCGCCGTCGGCTGCCAGCAGGGTGATCCCCTTGGTCCCGCTATTTTTAGTCTAGCTATACATCCTATAATTTCAACTATAAATTCAAAATTTAATATCTGGTATTTAGATGATGGGACCTTAGGTGGCAAAGTGAACACAGTTTTGGACGATCTTAAGAGTATCATATCAAAATTTGAACTGATTGGCTTACAGCTTAACTTTGATAAATGTAAAATATTTATTCCAAATTCATTTTCGGATGAATCGAAACAGCACATTTTAGAACAATTTAATAACTTGGCTCCCGGCATCAAAGTTTTAAATGATAAATCACTTCGTCTCCTAGGGGCACCTATACTGGAAACGTCAGTCCCACAGTTTATTGACGATTTAATTTCCCAATTTAGCAACAATTCCGATCGTCTTTTCGAAATTAATCCACATATGGCTCTAACTATTATTCGCTTTTGTTTATTTGTTCCAAAATTTACGTATTTTCTTAGATGCTCACCTCTTTGGAAATTTAATTTTTTAATGGAAAAATTGGATACTTTTATAAAAGATATTCTTGTTAATATTTTAAATTGTCCCATAAGTAATCAGGCATGGACCCAGGCCTCACTTCCGATAGGGTATGGCGGTCTTGGAATTCGCAAAATTTCAAGTGTTTCGCTGCCAGCTTTTCTTTCCTCTGTGTACAGTACACACACTCTTTTTCAAAAAATTATATCCAATTCTTTGGGTTCCATAGAAGTGTCATACTTGGCAGAGGCAAGAAATAGTTGGTCTGCTCTTAGTCCCAGTATTTTGCCGGTTTCTTTTTCTTCACAGAGACAGTGGGACGACATTATTTGCAAAAAAACTTTTGACACACTTTTAGACCAAATGCCATCTAAAAGAGACGGTGCTCGTCTTCTCGCTCTCTCTGCTAAGGAGTCCGGCTACTGGCTACATGCTCTCCCTTCAGCTAACCTGGGCACTATGTTAGACCACACCACTCTATCGGTGGTGATTGGTCTTAGGCTTGGCGCCTCTATAATTCAGCCTCATCGATGCCACTGCGGTGACAGCGTTGACACCTACGGTCACCATGGACTCTCCTGTTCAAGAAGCGCTGGTCGCTTCTCTCGCCATAGCACCATCAACGACATCATCCGACGTTCTCTAGCTACCGCTCACGTACCAGCTGTATTAGAACCTATTGGTTTGGCGCGGAGCGATGGCAAGAGACCTGATGGTATGACGCTCATACCTTGGAGGCTTGGAAGGTCACTTCTGTGGGATGCAACTTGTGTTGATACCCTAGCTGCATCACACATCCAGGCCACTTCGTCAGTGGTAGGTGCGGCTGCTTCCAGTGCCGAGCAGGCCAAGAGGCGTAAATATGAAAACCTGGATAGCAGCTTCATTTTTGTGCCTTTTGGTGTAGAGACTTTGGGACCGTGGGGTCCGGAGGCAAGAGCCCTTTTCAAAGAATTATCGAAAAGGGTTATCGAGTCTACCGGTGATCCTAGAGCGGGCAGTTACCTTGGCCAACGAATTAGTTTGGCCATCCAGAGGGGAAATGCTGCCAGCATCTTAGGAACTGTGCCTCGCTGCGGTGGTTTCGAGGACGTTTTAGATTTTATTTAGTTTTTAAATAGTTTATTTTAGGTTACAGTTATGTATTTATTGAAAAAATGATTACAAAAAAATAAAAAAAAATTTCACTTGTAAAAAAAAGTGCAATTTTTAAAAAAAAATTTTTTGTTATAATTTAATTATTAAAAATAAAATCAAAAAATTAAAAACGTCGGCTAACTTTAGTATCATTAATTATTTATTTAACATATATGTTTCTTATAAAATAGTTCACTATTTATTATTTAACTTAGTGATAATATCTTTTTAATTAATATTTATTTTAAAATAATGTTAATTACATGAATTAAAAGACAAATATTGTAGTACCAAATATTGTAGTACGAAACTAGATATTGCTTCCAACAAAGTTCCGGAAAATTATTAAAATCTTCTATAATATAAATTTAAAAAAATATGGATAGAATTACTATATTCGATAAACAAATTGATTAAGTCTGTATTAAAAATTTATGAACTCAATAAAAAGATACCTAAATATAATATTATATAGGTACTACAATATTTATATTTTTGTTCAAATATTTTAATTCATGAAATTACTATTATTTTTGAGAAAATATTAATTTAAAAAAAATTATTATCAAGTTGCATAAAAACTAAAATATTTAATTGACCATTTTTTACAATTGATTATTAATATAAATAATTTATTTCATATTAAATGGTATTTCTATCGAATTTGAAATTTTTTAACCAATATTTTTATTTTATGTTATACTTAAATTATTGTTATAAAATTTTCAGAGCGGGAGAGTCGAGCAACGTTCAGGAAGGCTTTCAGGATTCCAATAATTCATTCAGTACAGATGAGCCTGTCGCTCATGAGGATTCAGCATCACAAACGTGCTTCATTTGCCAAAAACAGCGTAAACGGCATCATGGTCGTGAAGTTCGTTTAGCTGTCAATGGATTCAAAACATTTGAGAATTTGAAAAGCGCGGCCACGGAACAAAATGATGTAAAAATGTTGGAAAAGCTCAGTTCTTTCTCTGATGATACCAAAATTCCCTACCATAAATGTTGCAAGGATCAATATTTACGCGATATTTATAAGGATGATAATAGCGAATTTCTGAGGAAAAAAAAAGTTACCAATACTGCGTATACTATTCTTTGTGAAATGTTAGAAGAAACAGTGGTCAAGAATAGTGAATGTTTGTTTTTTGATTTCGTAAAAAAAGAATATCAAAAATTGTTAGAGCAGCAATGCAGTTTACTATCTAATTCCATCAATATTTCTTCGTTCTCAGACCGTCACTTGGAAAGAAAATTGATGGAAACTTTTGACAATAAGATAAAAATAATTTAAGCTGAAAAAAAAAAGTTTCTTGCTCCATTCTCCGCCTCTGTTTTAACTTACACGGATTTATTTAAAACGATGGCAGTAAAAGAAACCATCCGTTCAGTTGCAACACAACTGCGTGAAGAAATTCTTAACTCAACCAGAAGAGAATTGCCTGAAAATTGTACAGCTGAAGATTTGATATTGAGAGAGTGCGATTATGTGCCAGAGCTTCTTCATTGTTTTTTGGAATGTTTCATTTGTGGTGATGTTTCTCATCTATCCCAAAAAGCACGGCAAAAAAAAAAAGAACTTTCTATTTTTTCCATTGGGCAATATCTGATTTATGCAGCTTTTGGTCACAAAATTAAAACTTCGAAGCAAATTACCCTAGGTCTGGCAGTGAAGAGCTTATGCAACAGTAAGAAAGTTGTTAATATACTTTCAAAATATGGGCACTGCTGCTCTTACACAACTTTGGAAGAGCTAGAGACTGAGCTGACATTTTCAACGGTAAATAGTGATCACGTATGTCCTGAAGATATTCAACGTCGCCCGGACTTGAATACTGGTGTCGCATTCGACAATTTCGACCGCTTCGTAGAAACCCTCAACGGCAAAGATACTTTGCATGATACGGTGGGAATAATTTTTCAGGATATCGTGCAGAATCCGGATCCGGTGTCATTGGAATCTTCTAGCCCTTCTGCAAATGAAAATTCAACAATCGATGAGATTGTGCATGGTAGTTTTCCAGAATTTTCCATTAATACTCCAAAAACAATAAAAAGAAAACGCAGGGCTTTTGAAGAAGTTACTTTTGAAATGCATCCATTTACTAAGAAGTTAAAAATTACCACCTGGAGTCAGCTAGACATCTCAGAGCTTAATAAAGCTCCAGACAATTTGAGTATGTCGAAACAGCTGGACGTTACGTGGATGTTATTACATAAGTATAAAATATCGAATGTTCCAATGTGGGTAGGATTTCACAGTAAGATTTTGATTGACGATTCACGAGTTCAAAAAGTTTCATATCTTACTCCAATTAATGAATCTCCCACCAACCATTCAACTGTTTTGAAAACTCTAGAATTGAGTCAGGATATTGCAAATGAGTGTCAAGCTCCCTACATCCAGATCACCTATGATCTAGCTATTGCTCGCACTAGTTATTGTATTCAAGCACAAGAATCTCCAAAACTTGATAATATTTTTATTCATTTAGGGGCCTTTCATATTGAATTGGCTTTTTTTAATGCAGTTGGTACTTTTATTGAAGATTGTGGACTGAGCAATATCATGACTGAATGTGAGTTGATCGCTAATGGTTCAGTGTCAGGTTTTATTAGCGGAAAAAATTATAACAGATGTAAACGGTTGCATTCTCTCGTGGCGTTGGCATTGCAACAATTACATTTCGAAGCATTTTTGGAAAACAAACAATTGACAGTTGACGAATCAGTGTTCGAATATCTCACCACATTTTTGGCTCATGAAGATGTCTCTCCTCAAGTTCAGCATGCAGAAACACAACGTCTCATTCAATCTTATGAAGAATACACAGAAGACACATTAGACGGCAAGCACGGAAGAACGGCGCAATTTTACGCAATGTACATCGATTTTATAAATCTTTACCACTTATTCATTAAAAGTATTAGAGTTGGAGATTTAGAATTGTACATATATACCATTGCGAAAATCGTCAGCTTATTCTTCTATTACAATCAACCAAACTATAGTCGATGGCTAGTGTACTACATAAATTTACTGCAACATGTAGATAACACACATCCAGGCCTCCGATCTGAAATGGCGAAGGGTTCGTTTGGAATCAGAAGAACCAGCAAGCCTTTCTCACGAATTCCTGTGGATTTAACGCTAGAGCAGACGATAAATGGTGATGCTGCTCGTCGTCTTACTGGAATTGTTAACCTCACAAATTCAATTTCTGCTAAACTAATTTTTCGAACAGTGTCCTGCAGACCATCAATCCATTCTCTTCTTCAATTGATGCGGATCAGTTGTTTAACATTTCAACGGGGCAAGCTGCTTCTCTAGAAATTACAAACTGTTTACTAAATACAGTGTCTGGAGGAACATTTCTGCGCGATCAATTCATAATGGAATGTAATTTAAATTCAGACAGGTTTCACCAGCCAATAAAAAAAAATAAGGTGCTAAGTTTTGCAAGCCTCAAGAAGAAAAAAAAAATGAAAATTGGTGAAAAAGTGCACGAAGTTACATTGCAGCGGGATTTATTCGGACGGTTATTAGCTCTATCTCTTGACACGAGTATAGACTTGGAGAAAGTACTTTGTTTTCCCATAACTCCTATGCCGTTATCACTGTGCCATATATATGGTTCTTTAAACAAGACTGATAAGTCAGTACTAATTCACGAGCTAGAGAAACAAGTTGAAGATATGGAGCAACCGCCACCCCAAGTTGACCTTATAATTATAGATGGCTTCTTTTTTTTAAATACTTTTAAAGAAATGCCCCGTAGTTTTGGAGGTGTGTCAAAGAAAATATTACAATGCCTTGTCAATAACGCTGCAAGTATGCAAGTAAAGTTGCCATTGTATTCGATCGCTACTTCACACCCTCTATCAAGGATTATGAGCATTCTCTTCGAGGTAGTGTAGATGACAAGGAATTCCACATTTCCGGTCCTCAACAAACACGAACAGCAGAATTTACGAAAGACTTAAAAAATATAAAGTTTAAAGAAGCTATTGTCAAGTTTTTGATCGATCATTGGGCTGATCAGGAGATGGCAACGATTATCGGTAGTAAGGTAATTTACATAATACATGATTTGTGTTATGAATATTCTGTTACTGATAATAAAGTAACACGCATCATTAATAATGAGTTGTCATGCCCTGATCACGAAGAAGCGGATACGAAGATAGCATTTGTTGCTTGCCAACAAAATGAAGATTCTACCATTACTGTCAGAACTTCTGATACTGATATAGTGGTCATCATGTTAGCAAATATGGAACACCTGCAAGCAAGAGTAGAAGTTTGGATGGATCTTGGAGTTGGCAATGCCCGCCGATGCATCGACGTATCCGCTCTCTACAAAAAATTAGGTACAAAAATTTCGAAAGCGCTTCCAGCTTTGCATGCATTCACTGGTTGCGATTTCAACCCAGCATTGTACCGACGAGGGAAAAAGAAACCTTTGCAATTATTAATGAATTCAGAAATTTTCCAAGACGCATTTCTGGATTTGGGATCAAAGGAGCATAATGTGCAGGATTCTTTTAACATTATACAGTCTTTTACTTGCCACTTGTATGGGTTAAAAAAGTTAGACGATGTCAATCAAGCCAGGATTGTCATCTTCAATAGGACATACAAAGTAAAAGACAAGTCGCAACCCTTCTCCTTGAGTGTCCGGAATTACGATGCGTGCAACTTGCCACCCTGTGAATCGGAGTTACTCCAGCAAGTGTTACGCACAAAATTCATTGCATGCTTATGGAGTAATGCCCATAATGCAAAAATTACTGATCTTTTACCAACGGACTATGGATGGAAAATTGTCGACGAGAAATTTAAAATGAACTGGTTTGCAGGTGACCAATTGCCGAAAGCGTACGAAGATGTAATCATAACACCTGATATACTTGAAGATAGTCCAGAATCAGGTATTTCTTTTCTTCAATAATTAAAAAAACACGTTCATAAAAAAAATATTGTTAAATATTTTAATAATTTTTTGTTACAGATACGCAATCTGAGGATGAAATTGAGCCAGAAGAGGAAGATGATTCTACGGATGAAGATGATGATTAATTAATCATTAATCAATTAATTAAATTGTTTTAAGCTTTTTTTTAAGTATTTTTTTTGTAAATACATGTATTCTACTAAAAAAGCATACACTTATTTATTTGCATGCTATTTCCTGAGCTTGAAAGTGGTTTTTTTGGAATAACTTTTAACCGACTTTATCGACCAACTTCAAAAACGAATCCGCCTTTGAGCTTGAAAAACCACGTCGATCGCCACCAAGCTGGTCAAAAGCGGTTGATTCGTTCGAGAGATATCGTGAACGAAAGAAAACTGAAAAAAGGGTTTTTTCGGGATTACTCCGAAAGTTTCGGTTCGATCAATTAAAACCTGAAAATCACTTATGAGGATGATAAAACTGCGTCGAAGGGCGTCAACCGCGTGAAAATTGGTTGATCCATTCAAAAGTTATTGCGTGCGCAGGACACTGCGTGCGCAGGACTCAGCCGTGGACGGTCGTTCGTTTCGTTCACATGCGCAACGATCATGGCGGTGAGAGAGGGTGCGTGGAGTGATGACGAGTCACTTTTATTGATAGAGGAATACAGAACAAGGGAAGTTTTATGGAACCCTCAAAATGAAAACTTTTATAAACAAAATTTAAAGAAAGATGCGTGGGACGAAATCGGAAATGTATTGAAAATAACAGCAGAAAAGTGCAATAACAAAATGATAAGTCTTCTCTCTTCTTACCGCCGTGAAAAAGGAAAGGAAAAAAAATCCAAGGGGACTGGAAAAGGTAAGAATAACGCATTTTATTTGTTTTTATATAGGTATTTATTACAATTTAAGTCATCAAAAAATTAAGGTACCTACTTAGATAATAAAATCAAATTAGAAAAAAAGTACAATGGAGTTTATAAATCTAGGTAGTAGCATAAACTATTTATACCTAGGTACCTAGCGAATAAAAACATATTTATATTCAATTTATACAGGATGTTTTAACCCGATTAAATAATAAAAAGTTGATAGTTAAACGTGGCTGCCAAGGGATTTATTTTTAATTTATTTGTTTAAATTCAATATTGTACGTTTTGTAGGAGCTAGAATAGTATTGCTATTATGCATTAAATAACATAGTTTATTATTAAAAGAATTATGTGCAGTAACTAACTATAGGTCAATAATTAAAGTAAAGCTAGTAAATAAATAAAAGTGTATTAATGTATGTGTGTTTTATTGCAGGTACTTCGGACACATACACAAGTCGATGGTTTGCCTACAATGCTTTAAAGTTTTTGGACGATAGAAACACACCAAGAAAGAGAAAAAATACGGTAAGATTTAAACTAAGAGCATCTGTCTTGCCAAGAAACCTTTCCTTCATTCATAAAATAATCAGCTAATTCGTCTCTGATAGCATTAAGATGCGCAGGTGATCGTCTAGGGATATTTCTTACAGGCAGTATTGATGTGATGTTATTATTATTTTGCCTCCACGTACCTTCATTTAAATTTCCATCTTCCTCCCTATCAACTAACCCTGGAATCATGTACACGTTTGTAGAGTGACGTTTTAAATAATTGTGTAAAAGAGTGATTGCCATAACTACCAATTCAGCTTTATGGGGTTGTAAAAGCATTGGTTTTCTTAAAACTCTGAACACAGACGATACAATGCCAAATACGTTTTCAACAACCCGTCTAGCTCTGCTTAATCTATAATTAAATATTCTCTTCGATGAACCCTTTGGATGTATCCCAGCATATGGCTTCATCAAGTATTCACTTAAAGCAAACGCACTATCGCCTAAAAAAAAATATGGTATAGAAACATTTCTATCGGATAGGGGACGTGACTCTGGCAGGTCTAATGTTCGATTTTCTATCTTATCATATAATTGGGTATCTTTGAAAACTCCGCCATCAGAAATCCTCCCTTGACAACCAACGTCTACGAATAGAAAATTATAGTCTGCATCAACTAGAGCAAACAAAACGATGCTAAAATGTTGTTTATAATTATAAAACTCGGTTCCGCTTTTAATAGGGGCTTGAAGTAAAACGTGCTTCCCGTCCAATGCCCCTATACAGTGTGGGAAGTTCCACCGGTCTTCAAACTCCTTGCTTATCTTCAACCAGGCGTTGGCAGTCGTGGGTACCTTAAAAAAATATACTTATATCGTTATAATTATTTCCAGGAGTCCATTCAACGCTCAGTCTCCAAAAACAATGCCACCGAAGCCACGCAACATGAGTTCACCCCTCCAGCACCACCAAATGAGCATGGTCTACAGGAACCGAAACGATCCAGAAGAGACGAAAACAATGTTCTTACCGATGTAGTGGGGATATTGAAAACCACTGCACAGAAATTGGACAGTAAATCAAGCATTCCAGACTTAACTAAAAGTTTTGTTTCATTTATAGGAGCTAAAATGAGTAACTATTCCTCTCAGACTAGGATTTCGGTTGAACACGCAATATTTGAAATTATTATGAAAGCCGACAGGGGATATTATGAATCTTGGCAACATCAACCAAATGCATATACAGAACCATACTCCAATCGTCCCTCAACTTCAGTATCCTACGGTTATACCACAGCAGAAAATGTAGACGCTGCTGACTACTCAATCAACCAGCAGCCTTCGTCGGTCTCTTCACAAGACTCACAGCACTCTTCTATAGATGATTTTACTGATTTAATTTAGTTAACAAAGAAAAATAAAGATTTTGATTATACGTACCTTAATGTTTTCTTTTAATTCTTCAATTATAGCAGAGCACACTTCAGGAACAATTCCACTAATAGATTGTTTAGATACTCTAAATGTATACTGTAGACTTGTGTAAGAGTCCCCGGAGCTTAAAAATCGAAGAGTAATCGCTAGTCTATCTTGGGCTGAAATTGGAGCTCTTAAATTTGAATATTTTCGACTTATTCTTGGTCCGACTATCGCGAGTAAATTTTCAAAATCTGTTGGCGTCATCCTCGTAAAACTTTTGTATTGACCACTTATATGCTGGAAATTCATATCTGTAAGCAATTCTCTGCCTTCTCTCCGTTTATATAATTCTGTGCGCCACCAACGTCGGGGTCTTTGGGGTTTTTTTAAAAGTCGATGAATGATTAACAATGAAGCACTGATAATCGTCAGAGCAAGAAGGCTGTCTTCAGACTCCATGATTCGTAAGTATATCGACTTAAGTAGAGTGATGTGGGCAAAGAAAAGAACACGTGTGACGAGGGCCAGTTACGAAATGCGGGAACAGATGTTCTCGAATGATTCGTAGTCAATGCGCGTACCGCGCGCGCCACACGTACAAGGCAGCAGGGAACATGCAATGTAAGGCAGAATATTACATTACATGTTGCATTGCACCAATCTGTACCCACCTTTAAGGGCGTAAGCCCAAACCGCACCGGTGCATGCTTGCGTGTCTGTATTTAAAAATAATTATACCGATGGAATTTTACACCGGGCTCACAATTCACATCCTTCGGGCCCGGGCAACCTTCCCTCCTCTCGAGTTTTATTGTATACCTCGGTAGTAATAAAGTAAAATAAAGGCGTTAAGCAGGGAAAAGCAAACAAACACACTTCTGCTTATATTATATTGGTCTGTCCGTACATCCTTGTGTCTTAGAACTTACAGTGAGTAGAATTTAACCCTTGGCACAGTGTATGATTTAATACATTGCACTTTCCATAAATCTATAGAAGTTTTGAAAAGTTGTTTCAAGGCTTTTATGTTGTATTTTGTTAGGAGGTAGTATAAAGATCCTACCAAAAAATATTTTGTAGTTACTGGCAACACCAAAACAGTAGGAGAATGCAAGATGGCGGACCGGTCGAAGGCGTCTACGCATCGCAAGGTAAAAATAATATTTCTTTAATATATTTAGGACTAATCTTATTCATAAGTAAGAGAAGAATATTTGCCATTCAGAATAGGTACTTTCGTACACCGTTATTTTTTGTATAAACACATTTTATAAGCTATCAAATATGATACATTGCCAGATATATTTTTTATCTTTTACATATTTATCTAATTAGCGACATTGCTTGATTTGTCGTTGTTTTTCAAATTTGTAACATGTGTTGAGTCAGCTTAATCAGCAGCAGAAAAACAGAGTCAAGTCGTAGCTCTTGTTCCTAGGCCGGAAGCAAAGTCGGATGTCGATGAAACTAGTTCCTCTGAAGATGAACTTCAAAACTGCTTCCGCCCGACGTACTCGGATAGCAGCTCACTACCTCCATCACTGCCTTCATCACTAGAAAATCTTCATCTCTTATAGGGAGACGAATATACGAATATAAACAAGTGGCTGCTTCAACATCTTTGGTACCATACCAATTATCATCCACCGGCAATACCGCCTTGTTTTCTCCATCAATACCTCGTATGTCAGATGAAGAAGGTTCATCATATCTAGCGGTAACCACCGTGCAAGTGCAATCACCAACAGTCAGCAACTTAAGATCACCTTGCTCTGCACCTTCTCCTGCAGCAACTACTCGTTCAAAAAAAGCCCTCGTGATAAAGACGAAAGTAACACGAGCACCAGCTAAAAGATTAGAACCTATGTGGCGATTCTGTAAATTCACCGGGTCTGCAGAAATAGACGATAACAATTCGTTTCAATCACGTGAAGAAAAAAATTCTTAAAATTACTTTAGAATATTCTTTTAAGACGATATTATCTATATATTACGGAACAAACAAATTTATATAGTACACAGATGAAAGGCACTTCAATAAATATAGCAGTCTTAAGATGATGTAAGAGATTTTTGGCATATATTTTATTTATGGGGAAAGACCTCCTTTTTCCTTTTTCTACTTTCTGTCGAAAGTCCTTTATCACCTTGCCTGATTATTTCATTTTTCCACAATTCTTGGCCGTAGATAGATATATTTCAATCATTTACAGACAATCCATACGGCAACGGTAAAGTAGGATGTTGCCACCCCATTCGTCTCATGGGTTTCAACGAGGCAACTAAAGGATACAAGGAAAAGAGTTAAGTACCAACTTAAGGATCTTTAAATTTGAGCTAGCTGGCTTCACCCTT
Organism: Pararge aegeria; assembly: GCF_905163445.1. NCBI lineage: Eukaryota > Metazoa > Arthropoda > Insecta > Lepidoptera > Nymphalidae > Pararge > Pararge aegeria. The sequence goes on from NC_053208.1 coordinate 10,171,415, forward strand.
TATATCAGATCAAATTACAATTCAATCTCTAAGCCTTGTGTTGGAGAATATGGGGATATGACTTGGAATAATACTAATTGTAAAGTGGTGATGGGACAATTAAAACCAATCTCAAATATACAACTTCTTAACTTCCAACGACCGGCCGTGATGCCATAGGTACGGTTAAGTTCAGAATAAGTGATGTAGAATGGAAGAATGGTACATTATATATTTAAACTTTTATCATAATAATTTGTAAATCATAAAATAATAAGGCCTCTTTTCCATTACACGGTTTCTCGCCGTGAAAATCTACGGTTAATTCGCCGCGTGTAGGCACGGTCGTCAGTGTGGTATGGATCACTATATGAGCTTGTCGACATGCACGGTGGCGCCAAGGCACGGCGCCGCGGCCGCGTGCGCCGTGACTGCCCCTCGGCGCGCCGCGTCTACGCACGGCGTGATTTTCACCAGTGTTGTATGGCAGTCTATCGGGGTGTGTCGACGGTGCCGGACGTACGCACGGATTCGTGACCGCTTATATACGCTGTTTCGCGATTTTATTATAAAATGAACATAAATCAAGAATTATTAATTACGTTGATTCAAGAAAGGCCTGTAATATGGGATAAGACCATCGACGATTATAAAAATAAGCGGCTTAAATATGATTCCTGGAAAGAAATATTTATTCATTTCCAGCCCACATTTGAAGATTTAAGTGGTGATGAGAAAAACAAGTTTGGTAAGTTACAGATATTTAATTATTAACTTTTTACTTATGCATAGTTGTTTTGATAGGAGAGGCGACCTTCGTTAGATACAAAATATTGTGCAAATCTGTTGCGAACTTCATTAGCCGCCAAACTTCCGCGAACTGCATTCGTGATAGGTAACTGGATTAGTTCCGATTCTGAATCAAGGGTGGACTCATTTTCACTCGCATTGTGAAACTGAAAGTTTTCCTGCTTATGTATAAAATTTTGCAAAACACAACATGTTTTCACAATATCAACTGCCAAATCGATGGACACATTCATTGGCCGGTGAAAAATTCGCCATTTATTGGATAAAATGCCAAACGCACATTCAACAAATCTTCGCGCTCTTGTGAGTCTGTAGTTAAATGTACGTTTTAATTGATCAAGCTGATGACCACCAAATGGACGAAGCAAGTGATAATGCAAAGCAAAGGCTTCGTCCGCAACGAACACATATGGCAAATCGTAGTCAATTCCAGGCAAACGTGTTGCATCGGGTAGATTTAATCCGTTGTTTGTTAAATTTTTCCAAAATGGGGTCTCTTTAAACACACTGGAATCACACTCCTTTCCGTAGGCGCCAACGTCAACAAATATAAAGTTGTAATCGCTATCTACTACTGCCATCAAAACTATAGAAAAAAAATGTTTGTAATTTAAAAACATCGAGCCACTATCAATTGGCTTAATAAGTCTGATGTGTTTTCCATCGACCGCTCCTAAGCACAGCGGGAAGTTGGAAGATTCTTGAAATTTGCTTGCAATGTGTAGCCAGTCTTCTTTAGATGGCATTTTCATATATTCTTTATACAGTTCTAACCAAATGTAGTGGCATACTTCACGTACGATGCAACTTATGGTTTTTATTCCAATTCTATAGCTGTAGTATAGGTCAGTAAAGGTATCTCCTGTTGCTAGATACCTGAAATATAAAACAAAACGGTTCAGGTTCAAATACTAAAACCCCATTTTAGGTCGGGGTCGATTCAGTTTAGGTCGGGGGTTTTCATAAATTTTGAATTTAATAATTATTATTTATTTATTTTCAGGGCAAATGGTGATGAAGAAGTGGACCAATATGAAAGATAGCTGGATAAAATATGACAAAAAAATTAATGAATGTAAGTCTGGTTCTTCAGCAAAAAAAATAAGAAAATATATGTTCTATGATGAAATGATGTTCCTTAAAAAAAAATGTTGAGCATCGCAAGACCGATTCTAACATGACTGAACATGTTCATGATTCTAGCCTCAGTAATGAAAATTTTGATAGTGCAGTCCCGAATCAATCAAGCTCGGGATACACTGAACGGAGTGAGACGCAAAGGGCTAAAAAAAAAAGAAAAAATGAACTAAGTGAAGTTGACATTAGGTTTATGAAGTTTATGGATTCAGCAGAACGAGATGAGAAAAAGAAAAGCCGTAGTATGAACTTTTTTATGGGAATCGCTGATACAGTTGACAAGTTCAGTGATGAAAATATGATAGACTTTCAGTTTCAAGTAATTTCAATAATTAAAAATATTCAACAAAGACAGTGTACTCAGTATATACCTACATCAAGAAACCAATGGGATCAAGGCCATCAAGGATATTTAAGTGGTACAGCATCCTCAAATGCGCAATCGTCAACATATGGATATTCTACAGCTGCTAGATCGAGCTATGGAATAAGTCGTCCACAGACGTCTTCTCATGATTTTGGACACGGTTCTGGTTTAGAGCCAATCCACTACCGACCCGAATCACAATTATCTGTACATAGTGTAAATGCGGAAAGTATCTCGGCAGATTCTCAAGTTTCTATTGAAGACGAATTCGATTTTAGTACCGCACTTGAGTAGCATTTTCAGCGTAGTGTATTTTTTGATTTACTTGTTCTTAAATTAATAATTATTAAAATTCAATTACATGTAATAATTTTGTTTGTGTGCAATAAACAATTTTAAACTAAAATATGTCATTTAATTTTGTACCTACTTACCTCAGAGTTACAGCCAATCTTTCTGCGGGCGATATACTCTCTCGCATAAAAGTATCTTGATGTTTTAGTTCCTGGGATAATTTTTGGAGCAAGTTGTCGAATGTAGTTTTCTGCATTCTAAAATAATTGTAAAACTTGTCTTCATCTTCTCTCAATTGATTCTTGACAAGTGTATGAAACGCGCCATATTCCTCCCTTTTTTCTAAAATCGGATGTATCCAAAACCTTACTTCCCTTTTTTTTTCTATTTTCTTTTTCCTATATATGTAATAAGCAACTATAATCTTTTTTTTCGTAAGAAAATTCATGACGCAGCACGTCCTACACAGCCCGAGTAAAAAGCGCTACTAGCCAGTACTTACCAATGTCTCGCGCGGTGATTTTGCCGTATCATGTACAAGCTAGCACGTTTTTTCAACCGTACGGCTTACACACCGTACGTTTGAACAACCGTGTAATGGAAAAGATGCCTAAGAGTGGTCTACTGCCGTACACCGTCTCTTTCGAATATAGGCACTGATATGTACTTCATCATAAGACTGTCAGAGTTTAATGAACCAGGTTTCTGTCTTTTGCTGTTAGTTAAGGATAGAAAAGTCCTTTATGACGTTGGTTAACAATTTCAGTTTTCTACAAATATTGGGTGTTTTAATCAACGCAAAATTTGACATAATTGTATTTATGCGTACAAATAAATGTAACTTTATCAATTCAATTGTGATTTATTATGACGTTGTCACGTTCAACTATCGTCAGTAAACCGACTTTACAGACAACCGTTTTTTTTGTTTCACTTCAAGTTAGCCCTTGATTGCAGTCTCACCTGGTGGTAAGTGATTATGAAGTCTAAGGTGGTAAAGGGCTAACCTGTTAATACTTATTCTGGAGGGTAATTAGGATGTAGAATTCCAATCAGATGAATAGTTCAACATTGATGAAGAGGTATGTTTTTTATTTGTATTGTATTATTTGGGGTGTAAGTGGGTGGCTAGAGGGTGTAAGTGGGTGGCTAGTACCAGTCAGCCTCCCGAAATGCCAACCTCACCTGCTCGTGGTACACCCTGCCGTCTAACCGACGAGGCTCTGGCGACCGACAAGTGGCGGTATAACCACCTCAAATTGGCTAGACTAAATAAATGGCACATCCGGTGTCGGGCAGCAGCGACTAACCCGCCCGCCCAGCGTGGTCATTATCGTACAAATTCTTTGTAAGATGAAGGAAAAAAAAGCCACAGCCCCTAGTCTCCGGCAGCCCCGCTATTCCTGGCTCTGGCAGCGGTTATGGTAACGGCGGGGCAAGGGGTGACAAGAATCTCCGGAAGAGATTCCGCTGCCAAACCCGACGACTGGACCTGGCAACGTATAGCGCACGCACGTTGAGGACCGATGAGAAGTTAGTCGAGCTGGAAGAAGCAGTTAGCAAGTTGCGCTGGAGTATCATAGATTTATCTGCGGCCACACAGAAAATGGACCTGGATAAGCCCCGATGGTTCGACGAGAAATGAGATCCACTTTATCATGACGACCAAACGGCATATATTCAACGATGTCTTTGTGATCAATAAGGTGAAAACCGGGAGCGATCACCGTATGGTTAGAGGCACACTGAATATCAATGTAAAGCTGGAAAGGGTCAGACTGGTAAAGTCTACGCTCCGACCTACTCGTGCTCATATCCAAAACCCCGAAAGCTTTCAACTGGAACTACAAAACCGGTTTGATTGCCTGGACTGCGGTTCTGTGAACGATCTGAACAACAGGCTCGTCGTGGAAACTGTCCATACGGTTGGGTCCAAGTTCTTTACACATAGAACCAAAAAGTTCTCAGCCCATACACTCGGGCTTATGGAGAAGAGACAAGAAATGAGACTACAGTCTTCAAAAGATGCGTCTGAATATCGGCGTATTAATAGACAGATCTCGAAGTCGCAGACAAACGACTTGCGACACTTTAATAGGGAGAAAATTAAACTCGCTATTGAGCGCAACAAAGGCTCGAAAGTGTTCGCAAGAGATCTGTCTATCGATTGCCCAAATCTGATGAGCGGGGTGTATATTATGAATAAGCTAACGTTCAGACCTAGAATCGCTAGATCAAAATTGTTTTGAATAGTAGTTAACTACCACAAATTGGTTGGAAGTGCTGGCTTGGATATTTTTCGACACTCCGCCCCGTGTTTCAAAATTGAAGTCAAAAAACTTTTAAAAGTACGGCATGATTGTTAGTAGTTTATTTTTATTTTTTTAAGTTATTTTTTTTTCTTGGTTATGTAAGTACCTATTAAAGGGTTTATTTTTATTCTCTCTTTTTCATTTTAAATTTCTTTTGTTTAGCGGCTAACTATCACAAAATTTGGTGATAAACAAAGAGTGTATTTTGTGTTATGCAAGCTGAGTTAGCCTATAAGTGGGGTGTACAGCATTATAAAACAATTGTTAAATGTGTCCACATATTAAGATAGGTTGTATACACGTTGGCTTCCTAATAAATAAATAAATAAATAATAATTTTTAATGAATTTTTAATGAATATTTTACAAAAACTGCAATATAATATCCTTTTAGAGAGCGTGTGAACATACGACTATTTTTTGAAGTTGAGTCATTCGCGGACGAAGTCGCGCTGGTCCGCTAGTGCTTTATAAAAATAATAATATAAGAGAAATAATAAAAATGAAGTTTGTAAATGTGATATTGAAAAAAGATGGGTTGCTCTGGAGGTTTAAAAAGAAAATATTAAAGAGAAGATTAATGTAAAATATATGACCAACATACTTTAACAGTTTTACTTGTTTTTAATTTCATGTGATTTAATTTGGTTAAATTATAACTTCAATAAGAAGAACAATAGTCCATTGGTTTAAATAAGATCGTATATCAAAGCCTTCCCACCTATATTAATAAAAAGCTTTTAACAGAAGTAGAATCCTACCAGTTTTATGTTTCTAATTTTTATGCAATTAATTTTTTTTCCAGTAACTCCTTATTTATGAAAGAGAAATAAATAAACCAATAAATAAACAAAAAACTAATACCCTATTTGCTTGTACCAGAGACAGTGAACGTGGCTTCGTGATGGCAGAGAGTCTACTTAAGGTAATTTAAACTGCTCTGTTACACAGAGCAGTTTTTCTCCATTGCTGTGGAGTGACATAACAACGGTGGCCAAATCAGGTACAGCCTTAAAGGCATCCGCTTTATTATGTTACGATACATGGGACCCTGAAGAGGTTCAGAAAAATTATCAAAGGCAGTCTCATATACTTCTGGAAATGCAGGTTCCTATTGTGAATACGCAAGGGAAAATCTAAGACTATTTAAACAAAAAAAATAGCATTTACCGAAGAACAATTAGTAGAATTTATTTCCTGTGGGGTATAAATGATGTATGTTTTAGAATGGCTGCACATAATAGCCGTGTCAACACTACTGCAGGACTAATTTCACTATTTACAACGTATGCTAGAATTCCAAAAAAAATTACTTTAGATTCTGGTAACAAACTTGATAAACCTGTCAAAAATAATTCATCTGGTAGTCCCAGTACGCCACCAAAACGCCCAAGATTTGATAAACGCTGCTATATATGTAACAAACTTGGTAATACTCGTTTTCAATGTTTTAAGAACCCCAAAAACCTCTCCGACCTTAAGAATCTTCTTCATCTTCGCCTACACCAAGTAAATACTGCACATTCTACACAAAGCTAGGGCACCTAGAAAATTCTAAAATTCTATAATAAACGTTCTAATAATTCGACAAAAACCCCAAATATGACAAACAGTACACATGATATTTATTGTTTCTCTAAAATTGATACACTACAACTGACTAAAGTAATTATCAACGACTTGACCATAGACGCTCTTATAGATAGCGGTGCTACGTGTAGTATCATCAGACTCTATAGCTAGACGACTGAATTGTAAAATAGTGCCCTATTTCATAACGTTGGAAGGGATAGGGAACAGGAAATCACACATTTCTGGTATAATTACTGTACCTGTAAAATTTGATGAAACCTGTATCGAAATCGAATTTTAACGTAGCTCGAGATAATGATTTCCGTTATGATTATTTAATTGGTCGTAATATAATCCAATATCCTGATATTTGCATTATTATGGACATCAAGTGTTGCAGGGTGACTCGCAATTTACCCCTAGCTTTAAGTGACACAATCAATCAGATAGAAACCCAAATGAAAGATCAATTCAATCAATTGTGGGGAACTAGTTTATTTTAGATACAAATATTCAGGCTAAAATTAAAACTATATTTGAAAAATACCCATCAGTGTTCCCGACTGAATATAATATTAGAACGCTCAAAACTGGGGAAATGCATTTACGATTAAAGCGCGATGAAGTTATATATTACCGACCTTACGGCGCCGCTTGAGAGAGAACATAAATTAAATTTGTAAGGACCTTTCCCGGCTAAAAACATTATTCGGGAAAGCCATTCCCCCTATGCTAGCTCTGTGCTATTGGTAAAAAAAAAGATTGCACTGACCGTATGTGTGTAGATTAGAGCATTAAATAAAATTATTGACGGAGACCGATACCCTCTCCGTCTCATCGAAGACAAACAGACTCGGTAAATCCAAATATTTCATCTCGATAGATATGAAGAGTGGATTCCACCAAATTCCTGAAGAATATCAAGTATACGTTTGTTACTCCGGATAAACATTACGAATTTATTAAAATGCTTCCATTCAATACCGAAAATGAAGGTCTACAATATTTCGAACAGACTTTAAAAGCCCTTTGAACGGCTGGATTTACCATTAATTTAAAGAAATGTTAAGTTTTTGTAGAAGAAATAAAATATCTAGGACGAATTGTGTCAGCAGATGGAATAAGACCAAGAGAAACTAAGAATACTGCACTTACTAACTCACCAATTCCTACATCTGTGAAGGATCTCCGTCAGTTCACGGGGTTAGCTAGCTATTTCCGCAGATTCATAACAGATTTTGCTTCAAGAACGGCTAGTATTACAAAACTAACAAGAGGGACCGAAATGGGACTGGGATTAGAACAAGAAAAGGCTAGGGAATATATTATATAATATTTAATATCAAAAACCCTTTTAACTGAATTTGACCCGAATTGTATACCGATGCTAGTTCTATAGGATGTGGGGCCATTCTGTTACAAAAAGTAAATAATCAAAACAAAGTGGTTGCTTATTTTGGTAAACGGACAACCCCAACGGAATCAAGATACTGTTCGTATGATCTAGAGACGTTGGCAATTTATAATGCTCTAACAATTCTGTTAGAGTATAGAGTCTGGCTAACGAAAGTAGATACTGGATTTTTTTGCAAACTTTTTATATGACAACACTAAAGTGTTCCTACCATCGGATATTTACCCTACAAATTGGGGTATTTTAAGCAGAAAGTACTTAGGAATAATTAATTCCAAAAAGGCATTTTCAAAACAAACTCATTTTAAACATTTTATAAAACCGTTTTTTAAAAATACGTACGTATGTTAAAATTGAATTTATCGAAAATAAGTATCGTATGTACGTGTTGGGGATCATTTCAAGAGTAACACTAAGGCTAAAGTTGGTATAATAAATAGCTTAATTAATTAGGTACACTATTTATTCCCGTGTGGGGTTGCTAGTCCCCCATCGGGCGCGTCCCCGGGTGGTGGATAGGGGAACGCCTCCCAGATATGGGGGGTACCGGGGAAACCCGGCGCGAACCAAAACTAGCACGAGGCGGGGTGGGGCGCTTCTGTGCGCTGCCACTGAGGGTGGGGCCTTACAGGCCGTGAGGAAGGACAACCTCGGTAAAAAATCACCGGTGCGCGGCGGGCTCTCCGGTCTTCATGGCCGGTGAGCGCTGGCTTTGGCCACCGTCGGGCAACCCGTAATCCGCACTGAGCGGAACCGGGGGTCCCACGCACTGAGCGTGGGGCTGCGAGGAAGACAACCTCTATAAAAAATTACCCCAATCCCAAGGTCTGGCGCCTGCCGATGGGATGCATGGTTGCTGGGAGTGCAGCCACTAGGGTGTCTGGGGAGGGTCCCCATAAGGCCAACAAAACAAAACAAAATGGATACACGACAGGGAAAAAAATCTACCCGGGAGGGTCCCCGCGAGGGGGAATCCCTTGGTGCGTCACTAGTGGCGCATCGGCCCCATGTATACGGGGGGCCGTCGAAGGAAGAGGAGGAGAATGTGGGGGGTTTAGAGGAAGTTGGCAATGTGCAAGGGGGGAAGGTAGCAGTGGTTGCCTTGGAGAGGTTGGAGATGTTAGGGGAGAAGGAGAGAGAGAAGAGAAAGGAGAGAGAGTTGTCCGTGTGGACGGAGTTGTCAGACGAGGCCATGTCGGATTGCAGCCTCATTACGGTAGAGACCAGACCCAGATCGGAGTCTGAGTCTTCAGGCAATGCATCTGGCGCAGCTTCAGGCCGTCTGTGGAAGGGGCCGAAGAGGCCGCGACTTGGGGAGTTTGACGTACAACTTTCTATGTCCTCTGATGAGGAAATGAAAGCTGCGTCGTCACCCACTAGAGGGAGAGGTAGGCCACCCACTACGGGAAAATACGTAGGCCTAGCTAAGGCCAGGGAGGCCCTCAACAGGGCAAAGAAAGAAGAGATGCGCCTGCAGATTGAACAGGACCTGTTGAGGACCTCTTTAGCTTCTAGTTTCCGCCGCTAGAAGCAGCGGTCTATCGAGCGAGAGATTGGGCCAATGACGAACGATATGTCAGCGGCCCAAATACAAAAAAGAGCGTTGGATGAAGTGGCGGTGATAACATCGATCGCCACCAAGTCAACAAACTTGAAGGGGACATTTGTGCGCGAACTCAAGAATGAGCACACATGGCGCCCAAGTTGTGGCTAGGATCCGACCGTTGGGGCTGGAGGTTGCCCTTAACAAATCTGAGGCTTTGTGTTTTCACGGGCCTCGGATGGCACCTCCAGCTGGGTCGAATCTGGTGGTGGGAGGAGTTTCCATCGCTGTCGAGTCAACGATGAAGTACCTGGGACTCGTCCTCGACAGCCGATGGAAATTCGAGGAGCACTTTCGGCGCCTGGCCCCCAAACTCATCGGGGCTGCAGGGGCGCTGACTCGGCTCCTCCCTAACTTGGGCGGACCTGGCGTTGGCTGCCGCCGTCTGTACATAGGAGTAGTGCGCTCGATGGCTCTGTATGGAGCACCGATCTGGGCGGACGCTCTTGTCGCCCGCAATAGGACCCTGCTGCGAAGGCCGCAACGGGTCATGGCGGCAAGAGCGGTCAGAGCATACCGCACCATTTCGCATGAGGCGGCCTGCGCGTTGGCAGGGACACCCCCGTGGGACCTGGATGCGGAGGTGTTGGCTTGTGTGCACGAGCGAAGGGTGGAGGTCCGAATGCGGGGAGAACACCCTTCACCGGAGAGGGTCACTGGGTGGCGGCGTTTAGCGCAGGCCGAGCTCTTTCGCCAATGGCGAGAGAGGCTCGAGTCACCCGGTGCAGGTCTGTGGACTATTGACCGGATTCGCCCCGTGCTTCAGCAGTGGGTGGAGAGAAGACACGGGGTGATGACCTTCCACCTTGCGCAGGTGCTTTCAGGACACGGGTGTTTCGGAAAGTACCTGTGCAAGATTGCCGGTAGGGAACCTACCGAGGAGTGCCACGAGTGCGGCTGCGCTGTGGACACGGCGCAACATACGCTTGCCGATTGCCCGAGCTGGGCGGAGCAGAGGACCGCATTCGTGGCGGTAGTGGGACAAGACCTCTCCCTGCCGGCTGTGGTCAGGGCCATGGCCCGCAGTGAGACGTCTTGGGATGCGGTAGTCTCGTTCTGCGAAGACGTGATGACGCAGAAGGAGGCAGCGGAGCGGCTGAGAGAGGATGCCGTGGACTCCCAGCCGATCCGCCGCAGGAGAGTCGGGCGCAGGCGGCTTGCACAAGACCGCCGCCTGCCCCCATAAGGAGGACCTCCGGGCGATAGATGCGGGGACATTTACCGCCCGTGGGAGATAGGTCCTCGTGCTGGAAGGCGCACTCTGTGTTCACAGTGCGCCTTTGGCGAATGAGGGGGCACGAAATGCCCCCGGAGAAGGGTCCGCTTTAGCGGACGCCGCTGGCTGGGTCGCGGTCGTGTGCGAAAGCGTTCCCGTAACCCAGTCACCAGGCGAAGTGTTTGAACACCGTGGGGTTTAGTCGGTAAGAGTCCGACATAACCGTTGCACGTAAAAAAAAAAAAAAAAAAAATCAGAATCAGTGTATGGTATCCCTATCTCTGACGCCACAAGATGGCGTGTTGTTGATGTGTTGATGTTTCGTTGTGGTTGACTTGCGTATAGTTTTTTTGTGATATATCCGTGTTAATGCTATAAAAATGAATAAAACTATAAAGAGTGAAGTGCGAAAACTATTGTTTTGTATGATTTCGAAATATGAAGAGAAAAAGCTTGTGAAACAAGCCGTATTCCGAGAAAAACAGGATTGTTTACGTACTGTGACTGATTTTTTAGGTTAGTACGGTCAAAATGTCTTGATATTTTTTTATTTTAAATAAGTACGTATTAGTTCTAGTTACTTTATATAATGTTATTGTTCTTTTATGGTGCTCCCACATTGCCGTTAGAAAATGTTTAATAACGTTAGTAAACATTTGTTAGCAAACATTTAATCACAAATAAATTTTCATGTTAGAAAATGTTTAGTAATGTTAGTAAACATTTTATAACAAAACAAATTATAACAAAATAAAACATGTGTTATCTTTTGTTTGTAAACATTTTATAAGGGTGATGGCGGGATAGGCGGTGCGGTGCGGTGGGGGTTAGAGTACGCAGGTCGCTGCGCGTGGTGTCTCGCTTGTCAGTTCCTTTGTGTCAGCGTGCATCGCTGTGCGTGTGTATTAGTGGTTGCGCGTGCGCCAAGCAATAAAATATGTCCGGTAATTGGAATAACGATGATGTTTACAAACTGATTGAAATGTTTCAAGCAAGAGAAGTACTATGGAACACGATGTCAGAGAGCTACAAAGACCGAAATAAAAAACACGATGCTTGGATGGAAATTGCCAGTGAATTTAATATGGATAAAAAAGTAATTGAAAAAAAGATTCGATCACTCGTAGGTCAATTTAACCGAGAATGTAAATCTAATAAATCTGGTGCAGGAGCTAATGAGTCAAGTAAATGGTTTGCATTTAAAAAACTCATGTTCCTTAAAGGCAAAAATATTCCAAGTTTAACTGTCGATGGAGGGTTGCAGGTGAGTTTTATTTTAACGTCTTTTAATAATATTTAAATGCCCAGTCCAAAAACCCTTCATTTGAAAAATATTCTGCGAATTCTTTTCTTATTTCTTTCCCATCATCTGTCAGGGATTCACATGCTTCAAGTGGTGTTAATTGCTGCTGTTCTAATCTCCATTGTCCATCGATACGTGTACCAGTTACTATGTCATCTCCATCATAGTATTGAGATGGAGCGTAAATCATGCTCGATTCAGTTTTTCTTATAAAATTATGCAGTAGCACGCATGTCATAATTAAAGTAGTAGTTTTTTCTGGATCTAATAATATTGTAGTTCGTAAAACTCTAAATCTGGCTGACAAAATCCCAAATGCGTTCTCTACTGTTCTCCTCGCACGACTCAGTCTATAACTGAAGATTCTTTCCTTAGAATTGCTATCCTGTGGTCCTGGAAAAGGTTTTAATAAGTGTTTTTGTAAAGGGAACGCATCATCTGTTACGAACACATAAGGAAGAGGTTTGTTTCTGCCTGGTAGTGAGCTGTCACTGGGTATTTTTAAACTATTGTCGTTAATTTTATTTCGAAATTTTGTGTTTGCGAAAACTCCGCCATCACTTATGCGTCCTTGGCAGCCAATATTCACGTACAGAAAGTTGTATTCTGCGTCCACTATCGCTAAAAGTACAACGCTGTAAAATCCTTTATAGTTGTAATATTCACTGCCGCTATCAATTGGCTTTTGTATGGCTACGTGCTTTCCATCGATACTTCCTAAGCAATTTGGGAAATTCCATTTTTCTTCAAATGAATTTGCCACGTGTAGCCACTCTTGAGGTGTTGTTGGTATCTGGAACAAAAATAGAAGATTAAGAAATAGGCGCGAAAAATAAATTTATAACTCGTTATTCTAACAAATTTTATTGGATATTTTTATTAAGTATGAAATATTAATAGAATACACTATAAAAAAATATGATTTCAGTTAAGGGTTGTTAAGTAATAGAAAAAGAAAATCGCGGTTATAGATTTTTTTACAATTTTAGCTAATTTGACGCGCCTATAACTTGAAATTATCGTTTAGTTCTATTCTTTCAGGGTAACGAAGAAAACAGAATTGCTTCAGAAAACACTCTCAGTTTGAACGAAACAGGAAATACTGTCACTGATGAAACTACGGGCACGCCTTTCGCCACCCCAAAACCATTTCGGAAAAGAAGACGGCCTGAAGTAGAACAAGATCCAACACAACAAGAAGCTGTAAATATTTTACAAAGAATGTACGAATCTAGAAAAAGCAGGGATGAAAATGACGCATTTGGAGAGTATGTCTCGATGAAACTGAAACAAATAAAAAACAGTAATGCTAAGAATACTGCTCAACATCACATTAACAATATTTTGTACAATGCGACAATGGGACAATATGATTTTCCAACAACCTTTACAGACCCAACCGCTAGTAGTTCCTGGGGATACAACTCTGAACCAAATCTATCCACTTTTTCGGAAAATAATGCTGACTGTAGCTCGAGAGGATACTACACCGCACCGAGTCCCTCGGCTTCATTTGAAACCAGTTCTTCGGATAACTCCAGGACACATACTCGTACCAGCGCAAGAACACAGAGTCCGTCTAATTTATCGGAATCAAGCCAAGATTCGACCCAATCATTAAACGATTTGTTGGAATCAATCAAAAATTAAAAAATACATGTTTGGTTTGTTAAGTATTAAAAAAATTATTAGTAAGGTAAGATAGGTACCTACCTAAAGTATGATTAGATTAGATCATATTAAAAGTAAATAAAAAAATAATTAAAAATGTTGTTTGACTTACCTGTATGTATTCCTTTAAAACCTCATTGAGAGCCTCGCACACTTCTGGTACGATAATAGATATCACTTGGTCTGACAACTTGAACACATTTCCAAGACTTTTATAACTGCTACCAGTTGCCAAAAATCTTAACGTTACCGCAAGTCTTTCCGTCACACTTACAGATTTTCTAAATGTAGTGTCTCGTTTGCCTATTTTTGCCCCAATTAAATTTTGTAGATATTCAAATTCGGAACTGTTCATTCTTATAAAATCTTTTAAGCAACCATCAATACCTAAATCCTTGAGATAGTCTGTGGCACTATATTTTCCTCTAGCTTTTAGCGTTTGGCGCATCCAATAAGAGCGCTTTTTCTTCTTTTTTAAACAAAAAATAAAAGCTATTCCAATGAGCAAATCTTCTTCCATTTTCGTGTAGACGTCCTCAGCCCTCAGAAGGCGAAACCAAACTGCGAGCCAATACTAGATGTTATAAAATGTTTAAACATTTTCCATCAATGTAGGAGCACTTATAACATGTAACAGTTTCTAACAAAGTGCAACAATTGTTAACATTTGTTAGTAAATGTTTTGGTGTTATAAAATGTTTACAAACATTTTATAACGGCAATGTGGGAGCACCATTACAGATAGTCTTGAGGATAATGCACGAACGGCTAAAGTAAAACAAGCAATTGAAAAGATCACAGATTTAGATCAAAAAGATATGATGAAATCGCAGAACCAGTACTTAGAAGAACTATCTTAACTACTCACCGGTAAGTTTTCACTCAACGTTAATCTTAGACTAGTTTTGTAATACTTGCGTATTTTTTATTATTTCTTAGTTATGAGACTCACGATAATTGACATTTTATTTTATTCTTTTTACAGATGTAAATGTTATTACATTGAAGAGAATTAAAAAATAAGGTACGGTGAACGAAGGGGTCTGAAGGACTCCAGGTAAAAAAAACGACCTCACCCTTCAAAAAGGTAGAACTTAGATAGTTTCGATATGGATGTTATTCGTAATAAAATAAACGAATTTTACATTGTGAGGAAACAAGTACCAACATTAAGATCTTTGTTGGTAGAGTTAAAAGAAAGCATAGAATTTGGTGGATGTCGTGAAACTCTCCGTCGCATATTATTAGCCAACGGTTATGAATTTAAGAAAAACAAAATGAACGTTCATTATTAATTGAACGGTATGATATAGCTGCATGGAGACATCGCTTTTTGCGTACCATTGCATCGAAACGTGCAGAAGGCAAGCCAATAATCTACTTAGATGAAACTTATGTCCACAAAACCTATAAGCCTAAAAAATGTTGGCAAGGTCCATCAACAAGTGGAATAATTGAAAATATATCGTCAGGAAAAGGTATTTAGCACCAAATCGAAAATGGCCGACTACCACCATGACATGAATTCCACAAACTTCAACAAATGGCTTCAAGAAAAGCTTATGCCCAATTTGAATGAACCAAGTGTAATTGTAATGGACAATGCATCATACCATTCTGTCATAATAAATAAAGCGCCCACATCTCAAAATCGAAAGTTAGAGATACAGAATTGGCTTACATTGAATTTCATTTGAAACATACAATTAAAAAACAGAGTTGCTCTGCTTAGTAGAACAGAACACACCAGAACCTATTTATGAAGCTGATGAACTTTTAAGCCAAAACGGACGTGAAGTGCTAAGACTTCCTCCATATCATTGTGACCTAAATGCTATATAACTCATATGGAGTCTAGCAATGTAAAAAAGACACAAATTATAAGATGTGTAGAAAAATTGCTGGCTTTGCATGAAAAATCTAAATGTAGATTTGTTATGTGTGCCTTTCCGTACTGTGGCACACTTAGTTCTAAGCGAAATAAGCAAATTTATAATTTAAATTTATTAATTTATAACTTGACATGCCGTCATAGTGAGGCAGTTTTTTATTTTGATGTGAATATATTTATTTCACCATTGTTATTGACTAGGGATACTTTTTATCTGTCAAAAAAATGTAAGCAACATATAGCTTTATTATTAGCTTACAATTTAAATGATACAGTTACAAGTGTTGTAACTAAGTCTATTGACAACTTTACAAATTGTACTTTAGGTACCAATATTTCTGATAATGACCCAAGTACTTGTTCAAGTATTAAGAAAATTTCTTATAATTATTTAAATTAGATAGCCAGACAACGGAGAAGCTCTCCAATATGAACATTGTACATCAAAATATACAGAGCTTAACCGGCAAAGAAATTGAAATAGAACTGTTTGTGGAAAAACTCAATATACACATTCTGTGTATTACTGAGCATTGGCTCACTGGTGCACATCCAGCAGTTATGTTAAGGAATTTCAAAATGTCAAGTGTGTTCTTCAGAAGGACTGCAATTCATAGTGGGTCCTTAATTTTTGTACACAATAATATAACTTGTAAGGAGCGAAAAGACATAGTTAGTCTTTCTGTTGAACGCACTGTAGAACTATCTTGTGTGGAGCTGGAGCGATTTATAATAGTGTGTGTATATCGTCCCCCCTCAGGTGATTTTAGCCTTTTTGAGGATGTAATGGAAGATGTGCTTAAGCGATTGTCTGTATCCACAAAAAAAGCAATAGTATGCGGGGATTTTAATGTTGATATTTTACTTAGTAATGCAACTACGACTAGGTTGCTAAACTTATTTAAATGTTTTAATTTAAATTATGCTTTTAGTGAACCTACTAGAATCACAGCAACCTCAGCATCATGTTTAGATAATATTTTTCTCAACTGTGATATCTTAGGTAAATCGATAATAACCAACTTAAGATCAGATCATTGTGGCCAACAAATTACTGTTTTGAATAATATAAACAAAGATGAACATATCGTCAAGTGTAGGCCGATAACTAAGAGCAAATTGACGCGATTCAAAGGTGAAATATCATCCAAAATTCCGGCCCTTGTCTTTAAGAACGGTCATCCTGACAGCATTTATGGTACGCTCTTTAATATTATAGAAAATGAATTTAACAAAATATTCAATTTCAAACATATAGATTTCAATAAAAAAATAAAGTTTAGCGATTGGGCAACTATTGGCATATACAAAAGTAGAGATAATTTGTATGAGCTCTAAAGTGAAAAACAATATAACCATACTCCAGCTTTCCTACAACACGTAAAAATGTACTCTAAAACGTTTAAGAACGTTTGCTTTCATGCTAAGTCGCTATACTTTAAGGATCAAATCATAAAATCGGATAACAAAGTACAAACAACCTGGAAAATTGTTAATAATGAAACTGGGAAAGCTAAATCTCGCAACGTAAACTTTGAATTAATTATTAATGATAATAAAGTTACCGCTGACAGTGAGGTTGCAAGTACCTTTGAAAACTTTTTTCAGAGTGTTCCTATTTTGTTGACTGATTCACTTAATTCTTCACCTACTGCAGCTCAGAGTTTATTGAGGAACAACGTTAATGAGTGCAACGTTTTATTTAATTTTAAACATATATCTGCATATGATATAATAAAGAATTTTAAGTTGTTGAAACAGAAAAAAACCGGTGATTTATGGGGTATGTCTGTAATGGTAATATCTAACATTATAGACGTTATTGCCCCTTACTTAGCCATACTTTTTAATGAATGTGTTGATAGAGGTACTTTTCCAAATTTAATGAAACATAGTAAACTTATACCTCTATTTAAATCTGGCAATAAAAACGACATTAACAATTACAGACCCATTTCAATCTTACCAGCTCTTAGTAAGGTCTTTGAAAAAATTATATTCAATCAACTTTTGAATCCCTTCAATGTAAATAACTTACTACATCCGGAGCAGTACGGTTTTACTAAAGGTCGTAGCACCACGGATGCAGGCGCTAAACTTTTAAAACATGTGTACGATGCCTGGGAACGTTCGCAGAATGCCATTGGTGTTTTTTGTGATCTATCCAAGGCATTCGATTGTGTTGATCATAAAACCTTGCTTCTTAAACTAGCCCATTATGGTATCAAAAACGTTGCACTTTGGTTGCCTCTTATCTCAGTGACAGAACCCAAAGGGTTTGCATAAAAGACATTAAGTCGCAGGGGTCGGCTACGTCAATGGGTGTCCCACAGGGTTCAATCTTGGGTCCCTTTCTATTTTTGGTGTATATAAATGATCTACCACACCATGTCAGTGAAACCTGTGACATTGTACTGTTTGCTGATGATACATCTCTAATTTTTAAAACTGATAGAGGTAGAGACAACTCTGACGATGTAAGCCGTGCTATGTCGCATGTGTCGCACTGGTTTACTGTCAATAATTTACTTTTAAATGCAAAAAAAACTAAGTGTGTGGAATTTATTTTACCAAATGTAAAGAAAGTTAATAAAAATATAATAATAAATGGAGAATCACTAAAAATGGAAGATTCCACAGTTTTTCTGGGCATGACCTTGGATTGTAAGCTTCAGTGGGGTACCCATATAGATACACTAGCTGGTAAACTAAGCTCGGCTGCCTACGCCGTCAGGAAAATTAGACAGATTACTGACGTAGAAACAGCAAGACTTGTTTACTTCGCGTACTTTCATAGTGTGATGTCTTACGGGATCTTATTATGGGGCAAAGCTGCTGATATTGAAACTATATTCATATTGCAGAAAAGAGCTGTACGGTCAATATATAAACTTAAATCACGTGAATCCCTCCGTGAAAAATTTAAAGAAATTGGTATACTTACGGTAGCCTCACAATACATTTATAACAATATAGTATTTGTAAGACAACATATTAGTCTTTATAAACAAAAAGTGGATATAAACAGTCGACTTACAAGAAATGGTCATAAATTAGTGACATCTGCATATCGTCTGCGAAAGGTGCAGAAGTCATTTGTGGGATTGAGTATACGCTTTTATAATATGATTCCTAAGGTAATTTTGGACCTACCAATGCATAAGTTTAAAGAATGTGTTAAAACACATTTATTACAGCGAGGTTATTATACAATTGATGAGTTTCTTAATGACAAGGTTGCTTGGAAGCATCCGGCTCCGCTTTCATCTCTCACAAGATAGAAAAATGAATGTTAAAATATAAAATGTAAATTTTTGATGTTGGAAAAGAGCAACTGCTGAGTTTCTTGCCGGCTTCTTCTCGGTAGAATCTGCCTTCCGAACCGGTGGTAGAGTCACTACACACGGACAGACTTGACGTTTCAAAAGTGCTTGTATTAGGCCTACTTGAAATAAATGAATTTTGAATTTTGAATTTTGAATTTAGCAAAAAGAAATGTGGGAAGCAAAAATGTAAGCCGAACTACAAAAGAGTTTGAGGATCTTATAAAACAATCTTTTGAGTGTATTACAGCAGATGATTGGAAAAAAATGACAGACCATGTCATTCATGTAGAAGACAAGTACAAAAGAAGAGACCATATAACTGAAAATAATTTAGAAAGCTTCATCATCAATTTAAGAGACAGCAGCGACTCCAGTGATAGTGACGATTTACTCCATGTTGAATTTTTAGATTCAGATTTTGATTATAGTGATTAAAAAACAGTATAAAAATATACGGTGTTGTTTTCTTTGATACATACTCAGTACTCACATAGATTTACAAATATTTAAACTCATGATAATATTGATACTCATGATAGTGTTTGATAGCCTGTTTGTTCCTTTAATACGCCACAATGGAGGGACGTATCCGTGTGATAATAAAGAGTTAACAAGTGATATAAGCTACTTTTAATCTCTTCATTACGCGGACAAAATTGCAAGCATCCACTAGTAAAATAAAAATAAATGTCAAAGTATCAAAGTGAGTTGTTCCAACTTTCCTTTTTACTTTAGGGCTGCCATGCTGATATTTTTTAAATTTGCCGCGCTTTTTCAGTATCAACTTTCATTAGCCAGACTCTACTTGTTGGGAATAAACTTTACCAAAGTTATAGATTGCAACTCCATTAAAGCTACCATGATAAAGAAAGACTTAGTTAAGTCTTCGTATCGGGTAGCTAGGTGGTGGACATTTATGCAGGATTTGCATTTTAAAATTTCTCACTAAGAGGGAACTTTTGTTCTACATGTCGACTACCTGAGCCATAATCCGATAGAGATAAAGCGACCAAATATAAAAGCCCTGGAGTAGGGCTTGCATAATCTTCCACCGTAATGGCTAAAAACAGCTCAACAAAGTGATAACGAGACCTAAAATCTAATGCATCAAGTCAGAGCTGGTGAAATTGATGCCGACCGGTATGGTACTATGTTCTGTACCTACAAGATAGCAAAAAGTTATTGAACAAAATTGTACACATACTCTAGTTTAATGAAAATAAACTATATTAAAAATGTTTTGAAATTTCTTAAAATATGCGAAGAAACTTTTTCTAGGCTTGGGTAGTTCGCGAACGACCTAGGTGGGAAGAGCGCTCCTTTAGGTGAACTATACGAACTAGTTCATTGAAAATCCCGCTCTTAGTTCTTTTTATATTTCTTTCAGCGTCCACTTTACTAGACAGTGGCGCTATGTGACCAACCGAGTTATTTACTTTTATTGTGCGCGCCTTGATATTTCGATATCGATACTAAACAACTTCACATCCCCATGGTTGAAATTTTATCAAATCATATGAAATCATAACAATCGTCAACTGAAGTATTGCTGGCTAATTATCAAACAAAATACTATAATATCATTTATGTCTTATTTTACGGTAAGTTTAATTAAAATTAAAATTTTTCTCTTTTATTTCCATTTATTGATACAAATAATTGATTATTATTATTATATATCGTGTTAATTAAGCGATATATAACCTATAAATTTCAAAAAATATCTAAGTGCAAATTATATTTTAAATTTATTAATATCTATAAATATAATGAAAGTTCTACTAATTAAAATTATAATTCGATTAATAAAATTTGTTTGTTTCAGATTGAGTAATAATGATATCAAGAAGAAAACACAGTTCTTTATGGATGCATTTCACAGAAGAAAAGGAGAGTAAAAAAGCCAAATGTAAATATTGTTCGTCGTATATTAGCTTTGCTGGTGGTTCAAATAGCAATCTTACTCGACATATCAAAACAAAGCATCCTGCGATTTCTTTAGTTACGGAACGGCAAGATTTTATAAATTTATCTGATTCAGATCCTCATCAAACCAGACAAAATGGTAATTCTCAATCCTTAGCAATTTCATCATCGTCATCGACATCGACATCAGCAGTATCATCGCTTCAAAATTCAATAACTCAATATATTCATAAGCCACCACCTATTCGAAAAGTTCAAGAAATTGACCGACAAGTTGTCAAGATGGTTGCTAAGGGACATCAATGCTTTAAGAATAGTTGAAGAACCTGAAATGCGTAAACTAATTCAACTAGTTTCAAATTGTCCTGGGTATCAACTTCCCTCTAGAAAAACATTATCAACTAATTTAATGTCTAATGTTCATCAAGAGCTACAAAGCGAGGCTCGAATAAAAATTAAAGCTGCAGTTGCACTATCTCTGACTACTGATAGTCGGACTTCTAGTTATAATGAAAGCTATATCGCTGTAACAGCCCATTTTATAGATGATGAAACCAAGCTTTGTTCTATATTTCTCACTTGTGAATCATTTAGCGACAGACATACAAGCGAGAATTTATGTGATTTTTTGAGGAATGTTATGATAGATTGGGATGTTTTACATAAAGTTACTGCTGTTGTTAGTGACAATGCATCGAACATTATAAATGCTGTTAAACTTGGACGGTGCCGATCAATTGGTTGCTTCGCTCATACTTTAAATCTTGTCGTCCAAAATGCTACGAAAGAAATATCTGATGTTTTAGTGCAAGTTAAAAGTATTGTTGAATACTTTAATCGAAGTACTCAAGGACAAAGTAAATGAACCACCACGCAAAAACAACTCAATTTACCCGTTCTAAAATTGAAGCAAGACGTCCCAACTCGCTGGAACTCTACTTATGACATGCTTCAGCGAATAATACAGGTGAAGGATGCTGTGATTACCACGATTGCTCTATTACGTCCCGATTTAAGTATAAAGCAAGAAGACTGGGAGGTCATAGAGGAAGTTTTACCTTTACTTAAGCCATTTTATGAAGTAACAATGGAAATAAGCGCCGAAAAAAATTTAACCTTATCTAAAGTTATAGTATTTAACAATCTGATTCAAGATTACTTAAGAAAACATTTTTCCCGGAATCAAAAAATTATTGCAGTGCAATTAGCCTTGAAAAGAAGTATGGAGACTCGATTTAAAGATTTAGTAAATAATATTTTATATGCTGAATGTACAATTTTGGATCCTAGATTTAAAGCAAGAGCAATAAGAAATCGAGAATGTCGTGAGCGCACAATCGAAGGTCTTAAAAATAAAGTCCGTAAAACACCATTGCAGTCGTTGCAATTTAATAATCAAGAAAATTCTTCAAACGTAACAACTGCTCTTGTGCCGGTATCATCAATAGATGAAAATGGAAATAAAAAAAGATTGTGTAAGCATATGGGATGAATATGATAATGAAATAAGCAAGATAACAAGACCTGAAAACAAAACTGTAGCTGGTATTCGTGAAGTTGATAAGTATTTGAATGAGGAGTACTTAGATCGTAAGATGGATCCTCTGCAGTGGTGGCACGAACGACGTCATACATACCCTCACTTATATGCATATGTTCTAAAAAGATTTTGTATCGTCGCATCATCTGTGCCTTGTGAACGAGTTTTCTCAGCGGCAGGACAAATTATTACTCAACGTCGCAAATTGTTGGAACCGAATAAAGTTTCAACACTTTTATTTTTACATAGTAATATGTAAAAAATAGTCTTCAAAGTTCCTAAAGTGTAATGACTATTGTGAAATTTTCAATTTGATACTATGAACAAGTCAGGTTCTTATCTACTTATTAATATAAATGATTTTGTTCTTTTATTTTATCATTATTATTTGTTTAACAGATCTTATGTGCCATAAATAGAAGTAAGAACTTTGATTGTAAAAATTCACACTTTCAAAGTATTGTAATGTGATTACGTATTATAATAGGAACGAGACCAATTGTTGATTAATTATTAACATTAATTATTTTATATTTTCATTTTTTTTGTTTAAAAAAGAGATTTTATGTGCCATAAAAAAAATGCTAACTTTAATTGTACTTTTCTAGATTTTCTAGTGTTGTAATATGATTACCTATTATACTAGGAAAAAGACTAGTTGTTGACTAATTATTAATATAAATCATTTTATTTTTTCGTTTTTATTTCGATAAAAGATTTTATGTGCCATAAGAAAAAAGTCAACTTTAATTGTCAAAATTTATACTTTTTAAGTATTCTAATATAATTACACATTATACTAAGAACTAGCCTAGCTGTTGACTAATCATTAATATAAATTATTTTATTTATCATTATTTAAAAAAAATCTCATATTACATAAATGGACGTGTAAAATTTTCATGTAATACTTTGTATTTTTTAAATAAAAATAAACAGAACTTGCAATAATCATAACTATATTTTTTTCTTTATTTATTGTTCTTACTAAATTATTTAAAAAAAAGAACTAATGAGCTAAAAGAGCGAACTAGTTCATCCTTGGATTATGAACTAAATTGAGCGCTCTCTGTGGTGACCGGTTAGGCCGAAGACTAACTTTTTCCCCAACCTAATGTGGAGAAAAGAGTAAATGAGATGAAAAACTCGGAGGATATTTTAAACTTCTTATTAAGGAGCATGTGGCTACATTTCCTCGAGAAGAATCTCACTTTGGAAGAGCACGATCGCAAAAGAAAATTTAAGCCCTGATCTAAAAATTAATAGACTCTACAAAGCATTTAAAGTTTTTCATCCTGACATTGCAATCTATATACGAGTTTATAAAAATGAATCCCTATATCACTCGGTCACGCCATCACGCATGAACGGCTGGGCCGATTTCACTTTTTTATGTTGTGTTTGTTATTGTCAGGAGAAGGTTCTTATGACAGAAGATCATCAGAGGATGTAAAAAACTTAATATCGTTTAAAACAAATGCTTCGATCGAAGTTATTTTATTGATAGAAAATACATGTAAAATAATTAATTTATTATTTCCCACAAAAAGGATGTAAAAAACTGAATTTCTTAGTATACATCACGGTTAGTTCAGAGCCATCACGCCTAATATTAAAAGTTCAATTTAATATAGAGTTTTGGTAAGTTAGGATAGAATAACATGAACCTTACTAACATAACAGGTGATATACTCGGTGATATACTCGGTTAAAGAAGAATATACGAAATTTCAACTGTAAATAATGATTTACAGTTGAATTTTCGTTTTTGAAAATGCCAGCAATTAGACTTACAAACTTAAGTCACAGAACTCGCAATGCTGCGAGTCCAAGATATAAAAGAGCATGTCAAACTGACGAGCAACGCGAAGCGCGAAAAGAAGTTGAAAGGAATCGATGGAATCAAAATCAACATAATAGAAATGTTGCGTTTAACCCCTATCTAGCTGCATTCAATTATAACGTAGAAATCTAGTACAGTTCACAACTAATCGTTGCTATTAGACCAATGAACGTTGTATGCCAATATTGCAAGGCATTTAAGTTTAAAAATGAAGCTCCTTGATTGCGTTGCGCGAGCGGTCAAGTCAAATTGACGCAATTAGTATACCGCCATAATAATACAGTCTTAGTGAGACAAAATATTACTGTTTATAAACAAAAAGGTGATATTAACATTCGACTAACCAGAAACGGACATAGATTGGTGATATCTGCATATCATCTGAGAAAGCTGCAGAACTCTTTTATGGGGTTGAGTATACGCTTTTATAACATGATTCCTGAGGTAATTCTGCACTTACCAATGCATACATTTAAGAAATTGTGTAAAAATACACATCTAATACAGTGAGGGTACTACACATTTGATGAATTTCTTAATAACAGCTATCTATCTATACTTACAAAAAAAACTGTAACTGGAAGATTTCTGTACATTTAATATATTTTGAAAATTTTGACCGAAGGATGCTTTATCATCGATACTGAGTCCAAAACAGATTTTTATTTTATTTTTGTCTGTCTGTCAGGGCATCACATGAAAACTACTAAACGGATTTATATAAAATTTGGTTAAGAGGTAGCTAATGTATCGGATCAACATATAGGATACTTTTTTCATCCCATTTCCCGAGAAACAATAAGTTTCCTCCGGGAAATGGGATGAAAGTTTTAATCAATTTTACTTCATAGCTCATAAGCATACGTTAAATTGGAACCGATTTTAATTTTTTTTTTGGAACGAAGTTCCTTATCGCGCGTTGTGAAAGGGGGCTAGCTAGAAAAGTTGTCACGACACTTTTTGCTATTGTAAGCTATTGTAAGCTGTGCGGCGTCGCATTTTTCTCTGTCTGTCTCTCTCTCTTATAAAAAGCAAGCCAGATATTTTCATTTCTATTTCGCATTGAACAGTGTGGTGTCGCGACGATTATTTTTGTTGTTGAGTGTATACAGGTTTTTTGTAAATAATAAATAATAAAAAATAATAATAATAATGAATCCTGACAGTGTTTCTGCACAAGTTCCGGATATTGCTGATGGAGTTAGGTAAGTAGAGATTATATACAGATAATAATAAATGCTTTTGTATTTTTAGCAAGTACGCACAATAACCTCTCTTTATTATTGTGCTAACCAAGTCATACGCATTATAATCTCCACATTTTGTGTGTTTAGCAAGTGTACGCGTCATAGTTTTAATAAATTCAAAAACAAATCATATTTGAATATTACAATATCAGAACGTATGTATTTAGCAAGCCGTGCGTGTTCTAACCTATACGCTGTTGTGTTTACGAAGTCGAGAGAGTATATAATAAATATATACACTCTGTTGTGTTTACAAAGTCCCGCGCATCTATGACGTGTATGAAAGAATAGACAGACAGAGTACATATATATATGTATATATACATAAATGTTTCGGTGTGTGTATGTATATGTACAATTTTTTTGCTTTTTTATTTTAATAGCGAATCAACTAAAGCATCGACTACTGAGGTACAAACTATAACATCAAGGAAAAGGAAAAAG
Organism: Pararge aegeria; assembly: GCF_905163445.1. Taxonomy (NCBI): domain Eukaryota; kingdom Metazoa; phylum Arthropoda; class Insecta; order Lepidoptera; family Nymphalidae; genus Pararge; species Pararge aegeria. The sequence goes on from NC_053208.1 coordinate 10,197,309, forward strand.
ACAAATGCACAAAGATGTAGAGAATATCATGAGAGAAAGAAATTACAAAATACAATGGTACAAAACATAACTGCAGAGAGATCAGATGAATGTAGTGGGACTGATCAATTACCAGCCAAAAAACCTAAAACTGATGCAGAAAGAAGAAAAAAATATTATGAAGCGCAGAAATTAAAGAAACAAAAAAGTAAAAAAATACCTAAAACTGATAAACAAAGAAATAAAGAATGTTACGATAGGAAAAAGAAATTTCAGGCTTTGAACACTTTAAATCATCATTCAGATGTGTAAGTATGATTTTTTTTTATCTTTCTAAGGTATATTTTTTGTAGTAAAATATGATGTCATTTTAATCAATATTTTTTGATTGGTTAATTTTAGATCACGAGATAATTGCAGTGCAAAAATATGTAAACATCCAGAAGAAATACGTAATAATGCAGAAGAAACGCAGCAAAATAATTCATTTCACGTTCCATATCAACAGTTTAGAAACTGTACACAGCCACAAGGAATCTATTATCAAGATGTCAACATTCCTACAGATGGAAATTGTTTCTTTTTTTCTGTAATAAAAATTATGAATCTCTCAATGTCACCTTTACAAATAAGGCAACAACTACTTGCTTCGCCCTTCGTCAACTCATGCATCAATCCAAATGGTGCAAGGTCAATTCTCAGCAGTGAAACAGAGTATGCAGAAATGGATTGTATAGAAATATTTGCTAAAGTGTATAATCAGAATGTTTGTGTACATAATTACTATGTTAACACTAGAACTAACATAAAAGAAAGACAATTCCTTCATTTCAGAGTCAATGACTTGCAAAATTTCATGCATTTACATCTTCGAGACGTACATTTCACACCATTATTTCAAGTTGAAGAAATGAATATTAATAATATAGCAGAAAATCAACGTACAGAAAAAATATCTTCCCTAACATCCTCCGATTATGAACTTAGTGGAGATGATAACGATGAACATGATGCTGATATTGCTACTTTCAACGTAGGAATGAACGACATTAATGATACAGTTCCAAAATATACAAAATATTATGAAGAAATCCATGGTCATCTGCAATTTTATAATATATTCAAAAAAAATTCTTTTGGTCATTCTTGTGCTGTTTGCGATAGACTTTTTTGGAAAAATGACTTAAAAAGTACTACTGGCGTACATGATGGTATTCTACAATTGATATTGCTGGTAATATAATTATTTTATACAAGATTCAATACATTATAACAATGTGCAGCATTGCTTAATTCACTATTGTTGTTATTTGTTAAAATTATTCTATTTTTTCAGAATTACGTACGTGGTACTACTGTTCAAGTATGCTCTACGTGTAAGAAGGCTATGGATAAAGGAAAAATTCCACTACTATCAACGTACAATGGTTTTTCATTTCCGATAATTCCACCACATTCGCCAAAATTGAATCTTATTGAGCAGCGACTTGTATCACCGAGAATTCCCTTCATGCAAATAAGGAGACTTAGACATGTTAACGGTCAATATGGCATTTACGGACAAATTATTAATGTTCCTGTAGAAGTTAATACAATGGTGAACCAATTGCCAAGACATATTGAAGATGATCACTGTTTTTATGTCCACATTAAGAAGAAATTAATCCACAAAACTAGTTATGTTCATGGACTTATTAATAAAGGACACATTAAACAATGGTTAGATTATCTAGTAACAACTCCACTTTATATTCATGAAAATATAACAATAAACGAAGCAAATCTAAATTCTTATCAAATTGATGCAGAAATAGAAATGGATAATATTAGTGAACATGTTCAAATGGAAGATAATGTCACAGATGAACAACAAACTCTTGTGGGACGAGAATAAAATGTTGCACATGGCACCAGGCGAAAAAAGCGTTCCACGTAGTGTTTTGTTTGATAAATATGCCGAAGAGCTTTCATTTCCAAATATTTACGGTGGAAAATTTCGAACGTATAAAGATGGATGCAATGTTACTTCATTTATGCAAGCTACCAGTGAACTTAGGCGTACAGATCGCCGTGCTACTGACCCACAACATCTTCTGTATGTAGCGGCGAAAATCATGAGACAGAGAGTCAGCAGTTCTGTTAGTGTTGCATTTAAACATGTTGGACATGATACTAAAATTACTAAAGAGAATATACAATCTGAAGATTACATTAACAGTTGTATCGAAAGTAATCTTGCTTTTCTTCGTTGTATACCAAATTCTGCGTGGTATTGGGCAGACAGAAAAAAAAAAATATCTTTTCGCAACGATGAGACAATTTGGAGCTCTAACTGCTTTTATGACACTTAGTGCTAATGAAACAGGATGGACAGATTTGCTTAAATTGTTGTACAAACTAAAAAATAATGGAGTAGAAATTAATGATGAGTCTTGAAAGACATGTTATATGTACACAAAGCTCAATTAGTAAACGAAGATGCAGTTACTTGTGCAATATACTTTTATAAGTTAGTAAATTCTTTATTAAATAAATTTTCTGATTTTCATTATATGTATAGTGATGCTTCTAAGCATTCACCGGATGGCCCGGTTGGAGTTGGAGTTTTTCATGTTCAATATAATATTGTCCAGAAAATAAAATTTCCACCGGAATCATCAGTATTTACTGGAGAATGCTTTGGTTTGTTAAAATCTGTTGAATATATTCTTCTTGCCAAACTTAAGGAATCTATCATATTTACCGACTCTATGAGTGCTCTGCAAGCTTTATCTAGATTTCCATTTAAGTATGCCCAGATAAGCCATGTTATTTTAAAAATTAGAAACCTCCTGCTTACTTGTAATGAAAAAGGCTATACAGTGGTGTTTTCACACTGGAATTTCTGGAAATGAACGTGCTGACCAGCTTGCCAATGAGGCTATATCATGCGGAGATATTGCCGACTATTGTAACTATGCCTATGATTTATGTGCACTCCCAAAACATTCCCTTCAGGAATCTTGGAAAATGGCTTGGTCGATTTCTAGCCAGTCAAAGGGTAAATCTTTCGCTAGGATTCAAAACTCTATTCCGTCAAAGCCATGGTTCTCGGATTTAAAGTTGAGCAGGAGAGTGACATGTATCTTGACGCGTATGCGTTTGGGCCACGTTTGTTCTCCTGTGCAACTGGCGAAATTTGGAATTGTGGATAGTGATTTGTGCGAATGTGGTGAGGTGGGGGACCTGAACCACATATTCTTATCATGCTCAAAATATAACCGGGATTCATTTTACCAGGGTCTTATTAAGTTAAACATCCCACTTCCTACTTCCGTTGACATCCTCTTGTCCATTAATGAACCATGTATATATAAACTTTTTTCCTCATTTATCCTATTGTATGATATTAAGTTGTAAATAAGTAGTTTAAATATTCCGTATTATTAAATTATATTATTATTAAATCCATATTATTATACTATTTAATCCTTTCCTGATCCTATTAATTCTTTTCGAAATTCCGTTTCCTTTTTATAAAAAACTTAGTTCTTTTTTCAATGTAAAAAGTTTCCTCGTTTTAAAAAAAAAAAAATGTATAAATAAGAAAAACACTTGACCACAGAATAAGCAATTGACTATGGTTCAATCGCTCAGCGCGCAGAACCAATAAACCGAAAAGAAGAAATTCTTTATTGAGAATATTGGAGTCAAAAAAAAGGAAATCCATTTGGTAGATATAGAGTGAAATATAACTTTAAGAGAATTGAATTCCAGCACCGTGGAAGTCCTCATGCTCATTTACTTCTGTGGTTGGATAATGCTCCAGTCAATTTATTAAATAACTCCAAAGATTTTAATGAAATGGTTGAGAAATTAGTTTCAGTATCCGAATCAGACGCATCTGGAAATATTAAACTGCAAACACATAAGCACACATTCACATGCTATAAAAAAATGGATCCAAATAAAAAAGATAACTGTAGATTTGGAGCGCCTTTTTTACCGTCACGTAACACAATAACATTAATGCCAATGAAAGACACAGATTCTGATTATTCTGCAGATCAGTTTAAAGAGTATAAAATACATTACCAGTTACTTAAAACTAATTTAGAAAATTTTGATTACGACAATTTTGAACATTACTATACTCATAATAATATTGTTTCCGATGAATATTATTATAACATTATCCGTGCTGGTATAGTTCGACCAAAGTTGCTTTACCGGAGGACGCCATCTGAAAAATGGCATAATACTTTTAACCCATTTGTATTTCGTTGCTTACAATCTAACATGGATTTTCAAATAATTCAAGACGAATATGCCTGTGCTGCTTATGTAGTTGAGTATGTTAATAAACATAATAGAGGCATAAGTAATTTACAACGGATGATTATTCAAACTATGGACGAGAATCCCGAATTTGATATCGTAGATATTACAAAGAAATTAAGTATTGATGTACTTCATGCTGTGGAAATGCCTGCACAAGAAGCAGCTTGGTATTTATTACGCGAACCAATGGCTAAATCATCTGTAGCAACAGTTTACATACCAACGATATACCCAACAGAACGTCAGAGAATAAGAAAAACTTTAAAAGAGCTAAGTGATTTAGATGATGACTGTACAAATATATGGAAGGAAAATTGGTTCGATAAGTACGAAAAATTCTCGAAAATGTAACATTAGCTCAATTTGTTGCTAATTATAGTATGAGGAAACACGGAGAGTACTACAAAAGAAAAATGTCGAGTTATTAGATACCGTGACTATGATATGGCTAACAATTTCAACGATTATAGACGAGAAATGGTGTTACTACACATTCCTTTTAGAAGTGAAGATAATGAAGTTCTTGCTGAAAATAAATTCATTCAAATTTATGAAGATAATAAAAACTTGATTTTAGAACGTAGGAAAGAGTTTGAATGTAATTTAGACCTAGAAAAAACACTTGAAATTTGTAGACAGTTAGGTAGAGATGATGACAATGAAGACGAACAGTTGCGAAACAAAGCTAATGTCATATTTGAAGAAGATCCATATGCAAGATTACTACAGGATGTTAATTCTGTCGTTAATGCTGATATACGAAATGCTACACTCAGCAAACTTGGTGCTATTGCAAAAAAAAGAGAAAATACAATGGATACTCAAAAATTCTACGACTTAATGAGGTCGGCTAACAGTGAGCAAAAAGAACTTTTGATGCATATTATATCTCATCTTCAAACTCAAAATCAGCAACCATTTCAAGTTTTTTTCACTGCAGGCAGTGGCAAGACTTTTGTTATTAAACTTATAATGGAAAACTACAATAGATATACTGACAATGATGGTTACTGTAATTCGTATATAGTTTGCGCATCTACTGGTAAAGCTGCTGTGGCAATTGATGGTACTACAGTTCATACTGCTCTTAAAATTTCGATTTCTAAACTATTGCCATTATCATCTGAAATATTACATTTGTACAGATCTCTTTTTAGATACGTCAAAGTATTGATTATTGATGAAATCAGCATGATCAGCGCAGAACTGTTAGCCAAAATTGATTTGCGCTTAAAACAAATTACTGCAAATCATAATGTTGATTTTGGCGGCATTGATTAACGGCAGTGATTTACGACAGGCTCGACCAGTAAGGGCAACATTGATATATAAACCTATTAAAACGAGAATGGTTGGTCCACATTTATGGCGAGGTCTTAAATTTTTTGAACTAACGCAAGTCATGAGACAGGCTAATGCTGCATTTTCATTAATACTTACAAAGATTGGCAATGGTGAAGTTTTGGAACATTTTCTTATTTAGAAATTATCGAATCAAGATTTTTCAACAAAGAAGAAACTCGACAATTAAGTCCTCATGGTGTTCGTTTATTTTATACTAATGTCGCTGTAGACAGTTACAACAATTCAATTTTGCAAGAAGCTCCAGATAAGGTCATCTCAATAGCAAAGGAGTTACTGTTAAACGTAAACACTTTCCCATAATTTCTGCTTGTGCTATGACTATTCATAAGTCAGAAGTTGGAACATTTGATCAAATTGTTTAAGAGTATGACAAAATACAACAACATGTTTATGTTGCTCTCTCTCGTGTAACAAGCATCGAAGGTTTATTTATCGTTACATTTGATGATGATGAAACTAAATTTCGATTTCATCATAATCGAGTACAAGCTTCATCAACAATATCTCTAGTACAAGAGTTTCAGAGATTGTCATTTAATAAGCTTGAAACGAAGGCAAAATCTGTCATTGATTTCATTACTAGAGATAAAGGCATTTCATTGTGTACGTTCAACGTCCAAAGCCTTCGTAAACATTCAGTTGATTTAATAGACTCTGTTACAGAAAAAACTAACATTTTGTTATTATCAGAGACATGGTTGGACAATCGAGAAGAATGTGATATACCGAATTTTAATTGTATAACCCACTTTAAACGTGATTTTGTTCGTTCAAGTGGAGTTGCGATATATCACAACATAAATGATACGACCAATCTTGTAACACCAAATATGTCGGTCATAATGAACAATATTCAGGACTTGCACGTAAGACGTACAAGTGTTGCAGATTTATGTGCAGCAGAGTGTGTAATGGAAAACGGTGTTACCTTAATCATGGCAGTCATATATGTCTCACCAAATAACAAATTAATAGATATTCAGGAGTTCATTCATCGAGCACTGCTAGAGTATTCTAAAGATGTATCTCGAACGCTTAGCAGATACAAAAAAATTTAGATAAAGTTCCACTCATTTTAGCAGGTGATTTTAACATCAACTTCAGTAATGAAAAATCAAAACCATTGCTACAGTTTCTAGAGGAAGAATTTGATTTAAGAATTAACAATAATCCAGCAGAATCAACAACAAAATATAATTGATGCAGTTTTTTCAAGACATTTAAATAAAATAGAATCCCAAGCCAATTATTACGAAAATTGAGCCTACTGATTAAGTTTATATAACATTATATTTGTTAATAATAAAAAAATATTATTATAAATTAAAAAAAAAAAAAAATTATTACAATTCCTTCACTAATTAATCGAAAGGAACTTCGTTCCATCCGGGTGTCCCTTGACACCTCTCAAGTTTTTATTTGAAAGCGTATACTATCAAGCATGCATTGTCTTATTTTAATGAAGATCTGATAAATATTGTTGGAGATTAAGGACATAACTCTTCACAAATAAAAGCAAGTCGCAAGGCATTTGGGACAACGATCGAGTGGATGCGTACCATCCTACTTAAAAATGCGAAAGTTTGTGAGTATTAATGTATAGATGGATGTATGTATGTATGTCTCAACTATGATAATGTCAACTTACTAACTTAGTACTCAGCCAGCGGCGGCAAGATGCCCTGCTGATCCTTCTGCACCCAAGGAGGCGCAATGGCAGAAGGTCAGCCAAAAGAGGGTCAAGAATAAGGACAAGGGTGGCTCGCAGCCGCAAAAGACGAAGCAGGGAGGGAGGCCGGGAACAGCAAAATCCGTGCCTAAACTTCGCCCGCCTCGTTCTTCTGCTGTCGTTCTCACTCTATAGCCGGAAGCAGAGAGGAGAGGCGCTTCGTATGCCGGAGTATTGGCTGAAGCCAGACAGAAAATCGTTCTCTCTGACCTCGGCATAACCAGCCTCCGCTTCAGGAAAGCCGCTACTGGGGGGCGCATTCTGGAGCTGCCTGGAGCCTCCAGCGCTGAAAAGGCGGACGACCTAGCTCTCAGGCTTAAGGAAGTGGTCAGCGAGGAGATCGCTCGAGTCTCGAGGCCGGTAAAGTGTGCTAAAATGCGCATAGCGGGCCTGGATGACTCAGTGTCGAAAGGAGATGTCGTTGGCGCTGTGGCGAAAGTTGGTGGTTGTCCTCCAGACGAGACGTAAATATTCAAGCAGGTTTAGTACAGAACATCGGCCCCCCAGGACTAATTATGTATATTTAGCACTTTCAAATAACTCCATTCAAGTATTATCAGTACATTCAGTTGGTTCTATGATTTATGTATGTGTTCAATGCACTTCATTTTTTAGGTGAAAAAAATAAAAATCATTTTAAACATTTTTGTCATAATGGGAAAGTATACATAGATCCAGATAGAGCATTAAATCCAATTCCAGATACATTATTAGATTTATACAAAGGCAATACATCTGAACCTTATATAATTTAAAGGACAACATACGACAATATAATTCAGTATTTGCAATGGCATCCATAAATAAAAAAATGAATACACTCCCTCCGGGATTTTTCACTTATAAGGTACAAGGGCAAATTTATATAAAAATTGAATCCGTTGCAAGGTCATAAACCACAATACAACCAGCTGTACATAATTGAAGACGAAGCAGCATTAAATTATTTTAGAAATAATTATCTGGTTCAAGAAATAACATATGTAGCAGCATTACATCTAAGGGCCGCCGTACACGGACTGCTTCAAGCAGTTGAGACCGACTGCTTAAAGCCGCGACCGCGCAGTGAACTATAGTCATTCATTCGCTGCCGTACACACGACTGCTCGAGCAGTCGCGACCGCTTCAAGCCGTCAACTGCATGATGAAATTCCATCGTGCCGTCGACCGCTCGCGAGCGGTTGCGAGGCATACACCGACTGCTCGAGCCGTTGACTGCGCTAGAGCAGTCGACAGCTCTCCGACTTCCCTCTCCCCCCCGCCCTTTGCGGCCTCGCGGCGTCTGTTTTCTCATTTGCCGGCTGTTTTTTGAACATGGAGGGCGTGTGCGATAGTGATGCCCTTATTAGCGCAATTAAAGGCAAGAACTTATTTGGAACTATAAACTTAAGGAACACAGCGACAAAATAAAGAAGAACAATGCATGGGCAATTATTTGTGCCCAAGTAATTGAGAACTTTGATGAAAAACCAGTTGAAGAAAAAAATCAAATCGGTAAGTAAAAAAGTCAGTCATTTAACACACACATTTATTATTTTATTTATTATTAAAAAACAGACTGGTAACAATATAATAGTTGTTTTGCTTCTTATTATATTTTTAATATTTAAAAGAATACAGAGGCTATGTTATACGGACGGCGCCCTTTTGATTTATATCATATTCCATTGCCAATCTAGTTTGCCTTCTTCGCTCACAAAGTAATTAGCAAATTCTTCACGGATTGTTGTTAACATAGGTCCACCTGGACGAACTTGCTGGGTTGAATGTATTATAGAATAAGGAAGACCCTCAAACGTATCCTCAAATTTATTTCCATCTCGTTGTTTTACGTAGTTGTGAAGAACACACGATGATTTTACTATATCCACTGCGAAATCAACGTTGACGTTGAGTGGTCTATGAAAGATCCGCCATTTATTAGCTAATATGCCAAACGTGCATTCAATATATCGCCTCGCACGTGATAACCGATAGTTAAAAATTTTTTTTTTCTCTGGTAAATTCTTGCCACCATATGGACGCATTAAATTTTCCTGCAAGCTAAACGCTTCATCCCCAATAAACACATTCGGTAATAACGGTCCATTTTGTGATATTGCAGAAGGTGGAGGTATATTTAACTTTTTTTCTTGTAACATTTTATATAGACAACTCTCTTCGAAAATAGTCGAGTCAGCGTGCCTTCCATATGAGCCTATATCCACGAAAGTGAACATATGATTACTATCACATACTGCTAGAAGTATTATCGAAAAATAATTTTTATAGTTATAATATGACGATCCACTTTGCGCGGGTTGTATTATTCTAATATGTTTGCCATCAACGGCACCGAGGCAGTTCGGAAACTGAGCATTTTTTTTGAAACCATTTATTATGTCTTTCCATTTATCTTTAGTTAGTTGTTCCATACACATATCCTTCATATGTATCCATATATTTCTGCAAACATCCCTCACTATCTTACCTATTGTTGTTGATGCTATTCTAAAACTATATTGCAAATCCATAAATGTACATCCAGTTGCCAAATACCTGTAAAACATATTTATAAATCAATCAATTATACTAACTTATATTTTTTTGTTGTTACAGCCATGTTAATACAGAAAAAATGGAAAACATTAAGAGATGGATACACCAGATATGCTAAAAAAATTAAACCAAAGAGTGGTTCAGCAGCCCTCAACATTCGGCCATATGCATATTATCAGCAGATGTCTTTTTTAAAGGCAATAATAGAAGATAGACCCGACAAAACAAATAGTTTACAAGAGAGTGAGCACACTGAAATTACGTCCGGAGAAACCGAAAATGGTCAAAATAAAATACCCAGAGAAAGAAACAAAAGAAAATTAACTACTAAAATCACAGATGAGAACGTCTTAATTGAAAAATTATCCAAACGTTTAGATGAAAAAACGCAGAATTCGCGCATTGATAATGAAGATGAAGATAAATTGTTTTTACTATCATTAGTTGGCGAATTCAAAAAAATTAATGAGCATTATAAATTAGATGCTAAGACCGAAATACTTAACGTAGTGAAATACTTTAAAGGGATGACAAATCACACATATCCTTCGAGTTATGGTGACAGGGGATATTCATCGTTTAATGATTATCGTGGACCATGGGGTTATAATACTGGCCCCTCTACCTCTACATCAGTGCCTGGTCCCTCTAGATCAGCAACCGGCCCCTCTACATCAATGGCTGATGACCAAAATTCTCAATTTGAAGACCTTTCATCATGTTCTGTAATGTCCGATGATGTAATTTCCAATATTTTTAATGAATAAAAATTTTAATAATTACTATATATTTTTCTTACCTCAATGTTACTGCTAGTCTTTCTTCAGGTTCGATACTTCTCCTCATAATTGTGTCTTCCCGTTTAATGTGAGACTTTAGTATATTATACAATTCATCAAACGAAGACTTTGACATTCTAAAATAGTTGAAAAATTTTTCTTCATCACTTCTAAGTTCCATAAACAAATGATGGAATTGTCCACGTTGTTCTCTTAATTGCAAAATTGGATGAACCCAAAATTTTCTCTTTTGACGTCGCCGCCGTCGTCTCCGCCTGAGCAGGAGCAGCAAAAGCAGTGCTTCCTCGTCAGAATCCATGACTCGACTGTGGTAGAAAATCAACTGCTCGAGCAGTTGAGTCGTAGCTCGAGCAGTCAACAACCGACAGCTCAAGCAGTCGACGCCGACCGCTCGAGCGGTCCGTGTATTTCACTCAGCCGCTAACTGCTCGAGCAGTCCGTGTACGGCGGCCCTAAATGTCTCGCTAAAGTAGTACAATGGTTTGAGGTCAATAATTAAGCTTTGAACGGAAAAATAACTAAGTGTATTAAATTCACGTTACCTAGTGTTCAACAAGTAAAAACCATTATAGAACTTAATAATGAGGAATTGGATCTGATGGATACGACAATATTTCTAGGTATAACATTAGATGCTAAACTTCAATGGGGCCCACATATAAATAATTTATCGAACAGACTTAGCTCTGCATCATACGCGGTTAAAAAGATACGTCGTATGACAGATATAGAAACTGCCAGGCTTGTGTATTTTAGTTACTTTCACAGCATTATGTCCTACGGCATATTATTATGTGGTAATGCTGCTGATATTTATTCAATTTTGTACTGCAGAAGAGGGCTGTTCGAGCAATATATAAAATGTTGTTTTGGACTCTTCTTAGACCAGGGCGCATTTGGAACCCTCCTAGCTATAGTTTTAAGTTAACGAATGCAGTTATCACCATCACTAACATTAGTGTAACATGTTAAATGGATGAACGTGTTAGTAAATAGGGAATTACAGCACTTTATCTATGATAAGCCCGATGATTATATTAAATATATCAACAAACCATGTTTTGAAAATAGAATAATGACCTTCAGTAGACTATTAAAGAAAAGCATTGTATCTATGGCGGATGACGCGAGTGTAACAAGATAGATTGGCGGGAAAGAAAAGTTAGGACTAAGGCTCGACCGAGATCTCGGCATTCTCGGCTACAAATCCAACCGAGAAATTTGTCTCGAAGTCGATTGGCTTAAGTGCGTGAAAGAGTGTGTGTGTGATTGCTTGAAGTCCCGGCTGGCGAACTGCGGCCGGCCGCCTTCGCCTCGTTCGAGCAGTATTTGTAATTGTTTATGTTTACAATAGTAATGAATGATGGTTGTTTAAACACAGTAAATTAAAATAAGTTATTTTAAGTGTTGTGTTGCTACTTGCTGTGATTAGGTACTGTAAATTGATTTTTGATACTTGTAAATTGATTAATTACACTGGTTTGGTGAAAGCAAGATCATTACTTAAAGTTTTGCGGTGGAATATAAAGCGGCTTAGTTGTTTTATATAAATATAAGTAAATTAAATATATATTACAGATTGATAGGGTTTTGTGACTTTATGCGTATTTTGCTGAAAATACGTACCTAAGGGTTAAAATTCACAAAATACCGTTAGGTACCGTTTCTTAGTAAAATTAATCGAGAATTGTTTTGATCAAATTTGACGACCTATTTATTTTTAAACAACAGACTTATCAGGTGCTATTTTTCAGTTTTGTTTCGCTTTAATGTGTTTAATGTTTATGTTTACTAAGAAGGTATAATATTTTATTTTTGCAGATGAAAACTAAATAAGCCTAAAAGTAAATCCTATTTGGGAATATTATGAAAAAAATATTGTATTACATCCATCAAAGGCTATTTGTAAGTCGTGTAGTAAGTTGCACGAAAACAGTTTGAAACCGGCTATTTCAAAGCCCGAGCGCCTTAATATTGATCATAATGATACTCAGCATCAACCTACTATAGAACAATTAATATCTCTATCTATCCGCCTTCAGCAAAATGGCCGGATGATCATCAGATTGTCAAATGAATTGATAAAACAATTTATGGATTACATAATTGTGGACATGCAACCTTATGCTACAGTATCAGGTGAAGGATTTAAACGTTTAAATTTCGCTGATCCATCTGGGCCAAAACGTTACAAATTGAAGTACGAAAATACAGTCGAGTAGGGTCGATCGTTTCATTAAGCTTCGTTTGACGGCCGTCCAAGCCAGACATGAGTTAGAAGCAGTGCAGGGTGAAACCGTAAGTGAGCGTACGGTACGAAGTAGGTTCGAAGAAGCTTCATTTGTGCCCGCCAAGGCTCCAAGGCTCGAGGTAAATCATCGTAGAAAAAGGTTAACTTTTGCTCAGGAACATCGACTTTGGAACGCGGACCAATGGAATAAGGTATTGTTTAGTGATGAGTTCAGAATTCTCTTAAATCAAATTGACGGTGGTGGTGGATCAATAATGGTTTGGGCGGGCATTTGTTTGGGAGCTCGCACAGACTTGGTAGTGATTGACAGAGGGAGTACGACTGCAGACCGCTATATCAGATAACTTTTAGAACAAAATGTCGTACCATTTGCCCCATATATCGGTGACGATTTTGTTTTTATGCAGGATAATGCTCGGCCGCATACCGCTCGGTTAACTCAAGCTTATCTTAATGATATGAATATCACTATTATGGAGTGGCCGGCGAGATCACCGGATATGAATCCAATATAGCACGTTTGGGACATGCTTAAAAGAAAAGTGAAGTCCAGAATTCCAGCTCCTACCAACGTGGGTGAACTGCGAATCGCCGTAGTTGAGGCACGGCGGAGACTATCCCAGGAGACCATCGATAACATCATTCTCAGTATGCCTAGACGGGTAGAAACTTTAATAAGAGCACGTGGAGGAAATACGCGATATTGTAATTTAATTAATTGTAATTTTAATATTAATTTTCACTTTTTTCGGTTACATGAAAAGCTCCATACAGTACCATTTTTCACAAATAGCCTTAAAATTTGTTCTTAATTTTATCTCATTTTAAGTAAAACAAATGAAACTTTAAATAATAAAAGAAGTGTAGTAAGTAGATTTTAAATTAAAACAAAAACATCTAGGGCTTAGAGTCTAAATTATTTAATATTTTAAATAATGTTTACGGTTGGCTAAGAGACCATAATTTAGAAATAAATTTTCAAAAAACTAAAATAATGCAATTTAGACCTTATCAAAAAACAGCCTCAACTATAAACTTCTCGTATAATGATGTTGTCCTAGAATGTGTCGTCGACTCGTTCACCCTACTCGGAATCGACATTGATTGTAACATAAATTGGAAACCACATATACAAAAAATTTATTGAAGAGGAAAAATAGATTTTCGTTTCGTTTTATTTAAAACCCTTTCATCCCACGAACTTTTGGACCACCCCTCGTATGTCAAAGCGAACGGGCTACAATGCGTTTACAGAGATCTTCTACCTAGAGCCGCGAGGTCTATAAACCATAGACTTAAGCTGATCAACATGAACGTCTTTTGAAAAGGATTATAGAGTCATTCAGGGATCCAATGGCTGGTGACACTTGGTAAGGGAGTTTGGCTTTTCGTAGGATCAATGGGGCCAGGACTTGACTTGACTTGATAAGTTCGCTTTTCCACATGTATTGGGTCTTTTGATCAAGTTTGATGTCAATCGTTTACAGACAAGTCGTATGGCACCGGCAGAATAGAATATTGCTAACACTCTCGCCCATGGGTGTCGTAAGAGGTGACTAAGGGCCGGCGCCCATTGTCGGCATCGGCACGACTGAGGATTTTAGGTGGCAAATAGCAATATACATTAACATAATGACAATAAGCGCTCGTTCAGACACGGCGGGAACCGCGCGATTATAGAATCGCATGGAAATCGCGCGGGTCTTATTTATATGAGTTAGTTAGTAATCGTTCAGACATAACCGCGCGGTTAATCAAGCCGCGCGGTTACCGCAACCCAACCGCCAGAAAATAGAATCGCGCTGCTCCCGCGCGTTTCTATTACTATGGAGTCTTTACTTCGCGTTCAGTTGCGTTGCGGATACCGCGCGGTGAGCACGTCACTGTTCGCGAGTTCGCCATGGATCGTTTCGACACTGAACTATTTATTGATGGTATGTTAGTTGCAGCTATATCTTTGTGTCTTGCCATGGAACACGCCCATCATTCACAAAGTAATGAGCGAATTTATCTCTGATATTCAAAGATGACGGTGTCCCTCTTCCCGCATGCAAGGTATTGAGATTAGTCATGGGTGCATTATATAAAGTATCTTTAAATTTTAGACCATCTCTAGTCCGCACATAGTTATGTAGAACACAAGAAGCTTTTATTATATCTTCGGCAAAATCTATGTTTACATTTATAGGCCTATGAAAGATGCGCCATTTGTTCGCCAAAATACCAAAAGTGCACTCAATATTACGTCGGGCTCTCGATAACCTATAGTTAAAAATCCTTTTTTCATATGGTAAACATTTGCCTGAATATGGGCGCATTAAATTTTCTGCTAAGCCGAAGGCTTCATCTCCAACTATAACATAAGGCATTGGTGTTAGGTCTACATTAGATATTGGTTTAGGTGTTGGTATGTTTAATGATTTTTCTGTCAGGCGTTTATAAAAAACCGAATTTTTAAATATAGCAGAATCACTGCTTTTGCCATAAGCCCCAATATCAACATAAGTAAAGCAATAGTTGGCGTCGCAAAGTGCTAAGAGCACTATGGAAAAGTAATGTTTATAGTTATGATACAAAGAACCCGAATCAACAGGCTTTATAACTCGGATATGCTTGCCGTCTATAGCACCAATGCAATTTGGAAAATTTGCATATCTCTCAAAGTCTCGTGCTATTGTCTTCCAGATATCTTCAGTCGCTTCGGGCATGACTATGTTTACCAACTTATTCCACAATGATTTACATACTTCGCGGACAATTCCAGTAATCGTCGATTTTCCTAGGCGGTAATTGTAGCTTAGTTCTCCAAATGAACAACCCGTACCAAGATATCTGAAACAAGAATATTATTAATAATGTTATTATTTTTAGGTACACAACTCCAAAAAAAATGGAAAAATATACGAGATTGCTACAATAAAGAATACAAAAAAGAAAAAACAACTCCTTCTGGTTCAGGTGCTCGTAAAGGAGCCCGATATATGTATTTTTCAAGATTATCTTTCCTGCAGAATAGTGTAAGTAATAAAGACACTACAACTAATATTGAAGAACAGAATGAAAGGCAAAGTGAGGAGACAAGTGAACTAAACGCCAATGCAACCGAAGCCACTGAAATACGTCCCCCTAAACGTAAGAAAACACAAGTGCCAGAAGAAAAAATAGCGGTTTTAATAGAAAAAAGTATCGAGTCACGAAAACATTTTCAGAATGAACTTCAAGAAAATAGTATTACCAAGCAAGATGACGACAAACTCTTTTGTTTGTCGTTATATAAAGAACTCAGAAAAGTACCAGAAAATAGGCGTTTAGCAACCAAAATTGAATTACTTCAAGTGATACAAAAAGGACAAAGCTTACCACCCCCTCTTCGCTACAATACTCAGCAGATCACACCTACGTATTGGCAAGGACAACAGTATACAAGCCCGCAAGGATATTTTACTACATCTGGATCATCTCCTCCTGTTCCGGCACCGTCACCGTCACCATCGCAATTTAGTTCTGGCTCTCAGTCCTCTACAGTTATAGAAAATATTTATGCTGATTTTGAAGAACAATAAATAAATCTTACCTTAAAGTTATTACGAGTTTCTCTTCCGGTGACACGCTTGGCCTCAAATGCGTTTCAGAGCATGAAATATCTTGCCTGATCAGTTCAATTAGTTCATCAAAAGATTTTATTGACATTCTCAAATAGTCAAAAAATTTGTTATCATACATTCTTAATTTGGGATATAATGTTACGAACTGACCATGTACTAGTCGGTCACGTAATATTGGATGCACCCAATACCGCCTTTTTCTTTTCTTTTTTTTAAGGAGCAACCACAGTAAACACACTTCTTCGTCGACCTCCATTTTGAAACTGACGCTTTACCCGCACGAAATCGCATACTAACCGCGCGTGTCTGAATAGCATCACAATTTTGCGGTTTGAAACCGCGCGATTCGTAAACGCACGATTCCCGCATGTCTGAACGCACGCTAAAGTAGAAATTTCCATTATATATGGTCGTAATAACAAAAATACCGCTTCGGTATGCTTGAGGCTGCTGTATCGGCAGCCTTAAGAATGCTTCGGGATGCTTCGGCATCCTTCGGCATCCTTCGGTACCCGCCGGCGCCGAGGCACCACTCGGGGATAGCTTGCCCTGCGGGGCGAGGGGAGGCATCCGCCATTTGAATCATTTGACTCACACACAACACAATCGAGGTAACCACTGCGTGTATCGGTTGTTTGCTGTAACAACGAATTTTCTTGTAACAACGATGGCGGAAGAAAAGCTAATTAATTTAGTTCGTCTACACGAGTGTTTATACAATATAAAATCGCGTCACTACAGTGACCAACACATGAAAAATAATGCGTGGGAGCAAATCGCCAAAGAATTCAATAAAACACGTAAGTAAGCATCATAAACATTGTATTTTTTATTGAGTTA
Organism: Pararge aegeria; assembly: GCF_905163445.1. Classification (NCBI taxonomy): domain Eukaryota; kingdom Metazoa; phylum Arthropoda; class Insecta; order Lepidoptera; family Nymphalidae; genus Pararge; species Pararge aegeria. The sequence continues at coordinate 10,214,736 of NC_053208.1, forward strand.
TAATAAGTATAAGTATATATAATATATAATTAATTACATTGACTTATAGATCGTTGGTATTTTATGATCTATTGACAATATTATTCTGCCAACTAACTGACCCATGTTCAGAGTTAAAATATTGTTTAAATTGATCTCTAATGACCATACCCTCGCACATGATAATATCGGTATCGCCAACTACATTGTTATCCACGGAACTTTCTAAAATGTCACTTTCCTGTAGTGGGTTTGGAAGTTCCGTCGTTGCATTGTTAATGATGTAATTATGTAAAGAACAGCAGGCTAAAATGATGTTATCTATATATTTTGCTTGTACTTGCATTCTCCTCTGAAATATTTCAAACCTTGATTGAAGAATGCCAAAAGCACTCTCCACAATACGCCTTGCTCGACTTAGTCTGTAATTAAAAACTCTTTTCTCTATATTTGCCAATTGATTCGCAGGGTACGGTCTCATTATATTTTTCGTTAGTGGAAATGCTTCATCAGCAACAAAAACATAGGGTAATTCTTCAGTTATTCCTCGTAAGCTCACATTTTGAGGAATATTTAACACGTTCAACGCCGTGTCGGACAATACTGGGCGACACTCGACTTTCTCCGCTAGCCATACAAAAAAGTTGTCATATGTCAAAAAATCCTTTTTTGTTTTATTAGTGCATATGAATAGTGAAACGTTTTAAACTATTACAGTATTAAGGAGACTGATTAAAACAGTTTAATAACGACAATAGCTCATGTCGCCCATCATTGTCCCCGATGGCCCCCTGCGGATGGTCATCTGCATTTCATACGGAGCGCGCCGCGCGGGTCACGTTGTCGCCCATTCTACCTACGCTGCGCCGCCGCGCCGCTTGCTGGCCGAGAAGTACTCCGCCCGCACTACCCTTCCGTCCCGCTCCCACCACTCAGCCGTACGCGCAATTCGCTATCCTCCCGCTCCCCTTTAGTGCTTCGCAAGCATTTCGCAGGACGATACGTTACCCGCTCTAGGTTAGAGCTGTGTTTTTCCCGCCAACCCGTAATACCTACGCATCAAAGAAATTCGCTAATTACTTGCATTATAATGGCTGACTTTGACGATGATGGTTTTGAAATCACAGAGGACATTTTGACAACTTAATGATATCGAAATATCATTGCTAAACAATAGTTTTCAACTGAGTTCAGAGGATGAAGATGACTATCAAATATTACCCACAAAAAAAAAGAGGCGTCGTATAATTCAATCGGATAGTGAGATCAGCGAAAATGAGGCAGTTGGTCCAGATACTTCAGGAAGTACACCATCAACGAATGTTTGGACTGAACCAAAAGGTAACCAACGCAAGATTATTCCTTTCACCGAAATTTCGGGTGCTCCGTTGCACGTCAAATTATCAATGTCTAATAAGTCACCCGTAGATTTTTATTCGCTGTTTCTAACCGACGATATACTTCAACAAATAGTGAATCACACTAACTGCTATGCTATTGCTAAAATAACGAATATGCCTGAAGCTACTCCCAGTGCACGTATTAGAAAGTGGCATCCTACCAACTTGACAGAGATGAAGCAATTTTTTGGCTTGATTTTATTTATGGGTTTGGTGAAGCTTGTCAAATTGGCGGATTATTGGTCAAAAGACAAAATAACCGGGCACCCGTTTTCGAGAACTGTGATGTCTCGCAACCGTTTTGAATTGCTTTTGCAAATGCTTCATTTTTCTGACAATGACGACCATAACAAAGAAGATCGATTGCATCGAGTTCGCCAGCTAATCGAAAATCTAAACTCTAATTTTAAAAAAAATTATACACCTACTGAAGACATCTGTATCGATGAAAGCATGGTGCCATTCCGTGGAAGGATAATATTTCGTCAATATAATAAACAAAAGCGTCATAAGTATGGCATAAAGGAGTTTAAACTATGCACAATTCCGGGGTATACCTATAAAGTAAGCATTTACGCAGGTAAAAATGACGAGACTAATAATACACCGACAAATGTTGTTATGTCTTTGTGCGGAGATTTGTTGAATAAAGGACATACTCTTTATACGGACAACTGGTATACAAGCGTAGATTTGGCACGACAGCTAATAGACCAAGAAACGCACCTGGTAGGCACCATTCGCAAAAATAGAAGAAAGTTGCCTAAAGATGTTGTTACAGCTAAACTCAGAAAAGGCGAGTTTGCTGCAGCCGAGAGCTTTGATGGCATAACCATGATGAAATGGAAGGACAAGCGTGACGTATATGTGCTATCCACGAAGCATTCAATACAATTTCACGATGTTAATAAACGTGACAAAATTGTTTCAAAACCAAAAATTGTTGTGGACTATAATAAAGTAAAAGGGGCAGTTGATTTGGCTGATCAATTGGCTGCTTATTCAACACCTTTGAGAAAATCTCTTAAGTGGCACAAGAAGCTTGCCATTAATTTATTGCTCAATACTTCATTGGTCAACGCCTATATTTTGTATCAAAAAGTTACAAATAAAAAGATCCCTATAAGTAACTTTAGAAAAAGTATTGTGGAATCTTTTTGTATGCAAACAAATATAAAAGAAATTCAGGATGAAAGACCTAAGAGGTTGAAACACAAACTGGTGAAGAAAGAAGGGAAGAGTTCAATTGTTAGGAGATCATGCTCTCAGTGTTATAAGAACATTGTACAGAGTCAAGGAAGAAAACAGGCTAAAAACAAAGTAAAAAAAGTTCAAACGTTTTGTGACGATTGTCCAAACAAACCATTTTTGTGTTTGGATTGCTTTAATAAAGCCCATCGTTTCGCTTAAAATATTGAAAGCAATTCATTTTTTTTTACTTTTTAATAATGTATCTCTACTATAAATTTTAGTAATATTTTATGAATGTGATTTAAAACAAGAATGGTCTCAGAACGATCTCATATTTTTTAGTTAGTTAATAGTCTTAAGATATTTTATATAATTTTAAATAAAAGCTCAATTTAATTGGTTATTCCTGTATTACGTAATTTACCAACCCTATAGGTATTCCATTTCAATAATTTATTAATCATAATACATCCAGTAAACAATTTGTTGGACTACACTAGAGTTGGAAAAAAATCTATGTAGAAAGTGGCAAAAATTTTCAATAAGAAATTAAAATCTTTGAGTGCTGCGATATCCACATTGTTCTGTGGAGCCGCGCGGGTCATGCTATATACAAAACATCATAAAACTAATGCCCGGCGGCTCAAAGGAGAAGTTTGAAAATAGCTCTGACCGTCGGACAGCATTGTCCCCCACGGCCCGAACGAGACATACAAGTGCCGGTCAACATTGTCTGACATGGCCTGTTTAGAAAGATTTGCATTTATTACTTGGCGTTTAACGTGTTAAGGTGTCGTTTTGCAATTTTAAACCCAATTTTGAATGATCTAATATACCACCGTCGCTATTTCTACCATAAGCACCTACATCGACAATGACAAATCTGTATTTAGCATCTGCTACAGCCAACAGAACGATACTAAAAAATTTTTTATAATTAAAATACATACTTCCACTATTATTTGGAGCTCGTATCTTGAAGTGCTTGCCATCTATGGCACCAATACAATTTGGAAAATTCCATATTTCATCAAAGTCTTTAGCAATTATCTTCCATTGTGCTGTTGTTGGTTTTGGCAGAACGATACGGCCAAGAATATTCCAGATTACACGGCAGGTTTCATGGACTATACAACGAACTGTACTAAATCCCATTCGGTAATTGAATGCTAAAGTTTTGAAACTGACTCCTGTGATTAAAAACCTGAAAAGAAACATTATATTTTTAAATATAGCTTAGGTAGGTACCTATTAATCTATTGCCACTTGGAAAACCTGCGTGAAAACCCCTCACTAACAAACCATTCATTTATATGTTTATTATATTATTTTCAGCTCAAGAATGCCTCAAGATGTGGACGAACATCAGAAACAACTATCGAAAAGCGATAAAAAATAGAACAAGCAAAAGTGGTGATTCTGCAAAGCCACAAAGGCCAATAAAACACGAAAGAGAACTCCAATTCTTAACTACATTTTTACAAAATAGAGCACAGGTATCTAATTTAGATTCGTCTTCCGAGGACACACAAGATTCTTTCTTGGATTCTCTTCAATCACGGCCACAATCACAAATGTCACATTCAGATTCACAAAACTCGCGTCCTCGATCACAAAACATAACCACAGCTGAGATATTAAAAAATTATATAGATTCTAAAAATAACGAAGATGAACATCCTATAGATATATTTTTTAAATCAATGTCTGCTACAGTAAAATCTTTACCGAAAAAGTTGCAACTTCAAGTGAAAAGAGATGTATTGCTTATTGTTAATAAGGCAGAAATCGAATATTCAGAAATGTTAGAAGCACCACAGCATATTGAAACAACAAGATCTATTAATGAACCATCCACATCGAAACAAAAACCTCCTGTGAATCAATCAAACTACACCATGGACGATTTTTCTTATTACACACCCCAAGCAACATCCGTAAATAACGAGGACAACATACATTCAACATTGAAATATACACCGACACCCATACCTAGATGCCAAGACCAAAACATTGAAATCAGTGATTACCAGAATATTGAAACCAATGATTACCAGAATTTGTAATTTCTTTAACATATTATTACCTGCAGCAAAGCTAATGTGATTAAAAATAAAGATATGACTCCAATGTCATCAACAATCGCTCCACGACGACAGTTCTATGACCGGCGCAGCATGAAATATAGATTCAGACGAAATAGTAATGTAGTCTGCGATCTGAAGTCACCATTCGAATCATACCTGTACGAGTATATGTGAATTAAAAAATAATAAATATGATTATTAACACATTAAAGTATTGTTTATTATTAACTAACTAAGGGAACTATTTAATTTTCCGGGATAAAAAGTAGCTTATGTCACTCTCCAGGTCCTCAACTATACCCAATCAAAAAATCACGTCAATCCGTGGCTTTCTTGCAGCGTGATTGAAGGACAAACCAACAAACACACTTTCGCATTTATAATATTAGTATGATTACTCACCTCAAGCACACAGACAATCTTTCTTCAACAGATATAGGTGTGCGAAAATTTGATTGTTTTTTCTCCATGAAAGGTCGAAGCAAATGAACCAGACTTTCAAAATTTTCATAACTCATTCTATAGTAGTCATAAAATTTTCGCACGTCATAACGCAAATCATTGAATAAATTGTTGAATTCACCGGACGTATATCGTTGCTTCCAAAGGTTGTTCACCCAAAATCTTCTTGATTGATTAGATTTCTCTTCTTCTTCAGCAAGAGCTGCTATGAGCACTAGATCCCAGTCCACCATATTAAATACAACTCACACAACTAGCTTGTAACAACTCTGAAACTGTTTTGACGAGAAATACGATATTGAGACGCTTCGGCAAGCTACAGGACGGTGCGGCATGCTAAAGGACGCCTCGTCATCCCTAAGAACGTTGCAGCATGCCAAAGCATAGTTTCCATCAGTGTGCGCTTGCATGTAGGATGCCGAAGGATCCTGTTCCTTGCCGATGCCGACAATGGGCGCCGGCCCTTAGGGATATCAGGGAATAAGTTCGGTACCGTAAAACGGGGTGCATAAAATCGCAGGGGTGAATAGGTACAAAACTAAAAATGTTTTTCTACAGACTATAACAAAACATTTTGAAAGAAAAAAGATCCGAAATTTATATTTTTTTAAAACTGCAGTATATTTTTTTTTAAATAAAGCAACACTGAATTGATGTGAGATTTAGCCTACATACTAAAAAAGATTTTGAAGTGAATCCCCTTTATGCAGGTTCAACGAGTTCTAGTAAAATTAACTTTTTTCATTGTGAAACGAAGTATTTTGGTGGCATCACAACTGGTTAATATATTCGTTGGTTGCTTGTCACCCAGATTAAGAAAAAGGTAAGTACGTTTGTAATATAAATTTCGAAACATTTGTAAAATTGTAAACCAAGAAATTATTAATTTGTGATTGAGGTTTATAGATACGGGGAAGGGTCGAATAGATACGTAGTATGGGGTCAATAGATACGTAGTATAGGTTCAATAGACACGTGAAAGGGTTTAATAGAAACGAGTAAGAGGTGATTAGAAAAATATGTGTTAGGGCTGCTACCTATTGCATATTTTTTTTTTGTTAGAAATTTAGAACTCTTGGGAGATGTATGATTCGGAGGAGATATTGATGATCTATACTGTACTGTTTTAAGATTTAGGTCTAGATACCCGTAATATGTATCTAGGTCAATGCTCGAGGGAGCTAGTAGGTGTTATTAAATTACAAACTACCAAATCACTACTAATTATGTAGGTAGATAATAATTTAATCGCCAACATAATTAATTTCTTCTGTTATAGGTACATATAATTATGCCGCGTGTGTATAAACCTGATCCTAGGGGGAAAAGGTATATAAAGTACGATGACTAACATCCAAAATCATATAAAACAACAAAGAAAATACTACAACTAACACATACGATGGCAAAGAAAGAAATAAATATACGGGAAAAGGTATAGCGAAAAAAACTAAAAGTCAAGATCAGAATATTGCTGAAAAAGAAAATAAACAAGAAAACGGACAAGACACTGAAAAAATACAACTTGACACAATAAATGACTTTGATTTTATAGCAAACAATTCCATAGAATCAATGCCCATAATTATGGAAGACGTTATTATGTGAAAATGAAATTGTTATACATGACATACAAATAAACGAGATGCAAAATGATACCGGCGTAGAAATGACGTATAAACAAAAAAATGCAACGGAAAATAATGAACAAAAACTGATAATTTTGTATTACTCATGCGGGGAAAGTAGTATCTTGACGCTCGCTGTTGCGGTTGAAAAAGAACCGTTTGCCCATTTTAAAATTACGCGTGAGATTTTTCATAAATAAAACTGTTATTTGAGTGCGACAAGTTTACTTGTCGCACGCAAATTATTCTTGGCACACGCAAATTTAGATAAAATTGCTGAAATAAAAAAAAAAATAACAAAAAAAAAACACAATCGACATATTAAAACTGAATTGAGGTTGACGCGTCTGACAGTTTAATTAAATAAATAAAATTGTAATTAAATTAAAATTAGTTCAAAAACGAATATGGAGTCTGAAATAATACCGGAAACTCCAGAAAATTCTAGCGACGAATCCACACCACCTGAAATTCTGAAAAAAGCCGATGAAGTAATAAATAATTTAGTTCCTCAAGTATCGAGACCCAAATATGTAGCGGCTTACAATAAATTTATGGAATGGCGAAGAAATAAAAAGGTCAAGAGTTTTTCTGAACCTATTCTTCTGACTTATTTTAGTGAACTTGCCGAAACCAAATTTACCGTCAACTTTGTGGGCTACTTACTCAATGTTGCGGAGTATGATTGACATCAAACACAAAATTAATATTCATAATTATTCGGGTTTGATTGCTTTTTTAAAGCAACAAAATAAAGGTTTCAAACCAAAAAAAGCTGAAACGTTAGACGCTGAGCAAGTAAATCAATTTTTGAACCAAGCTCCTGATAATCAATTCTTGGCAATTAAGGTTAGTTATTTTCAATACTTCTAAATACTCTGTATTATTAAATAAATAAATACATAAACATACTTCATACTTATTTTATTTTTTAGGTGGCTTTGATTTTTGGGGTTCAAGGTGCGTGCAGGCATCAAGAACTTTGTGATTTAACAGTGGACAATATAATCGACAAAGGTGACATGTTGTTGGTGAAAATTCCAAAAACTAAAACCGGCAAAGCGAGATCTTTTGTCGTGACGGATGAGTTTTATCAAACTTATAAAAAATACTTTTCTTCACGCCCAACAAACTTAGCTACCAAAAGATTCTTCGTGGGTTATCGAAACGGCAGGTGTACGAAGCAAAATATTGGCATTAATACGTTCGGTAGCATGCCAAAAATAGTAGCGAAATATTTGAATTTAGCAAACCCGGAGTCTTACACAGGCCATACTTTTAGAAGAACGTCAGCTACTCTGTTAGCGGATTCTGGTGCTGATCTTCTTACAATAAAAAGGCACGGAGGATGGAAATCCAATTCCGTTGCTGAAGGTTACGTGGAAGGAAGACTCAGTAGGTAATCAAAAACGGATTGGGGAGCAAATTGCACGTGCCATATCATCGAGACCATCTACTTCACGCGAACATTCAAACTACCCAATTTTTGAAAAAACTTCTGAAGAACCGATGAACTTCACTGTGATGCACCAAGAAAATGAAAGATCCGAAATTTTAGAGCAGGTTTCATCTAAAAACGCCATGAATTTGAATATTACGTTTACGAACTGCACAAATATTACAGTTCTTTTAAATGACACTGAAAAAAAGTAATTTTATTTATTGTTCAAAATATATTTTTTTCTTCTTTTCAAACTTGTTATTTGCTTGTAAAGACTGAGGGGGCTCAACCCCCCCGGACCCCACCGGGGCTTTGCCCCTGGACCCCGGTTTGTGCCCACATATATCGCCGCATTTGTATTACAAAATAGTATGTGCGACTAGTGCGACGTTGCACTTGTTGCACAATATACTATTATCTAATGAAAATATGTCAGATATTACTACAATGAAAACAGTTACTTTGAACAAATGCAAAAAAATAAATAAAAATTCGCATCTTAAGATTTTGGACGATACAACTGATAATATTGATCGTCCTGGTCCAAGCAGTTTACAAAGTATCCAAACTCGGCAATCATCATGTTATTACAAAAACGATGAGGATATTCTGAAAGATTTAATGAATGACAATATATAGGTAGGTAGTGACTATATCTGTGCTATTGTTAAAAAGTGAACTTATAGATATTTTAGTACCTAGGTACCTAACCAATTTTAAATGTTGATTATTGAAAAGTTAATCATTCAAAATGTTTAACTATTAGGTATAACCTAACCTAACTACCTAAATAATAATGAGACTATTCCTTAGAATTATAAGATGTTTTTGTGTAATCAATAAACAATGCAACTGGTTGATCTCAAATGTAAGAATAAATAATTGATGTCGTAGATAAGAATTAATGATTAAAAAGTTGCATAATTTTTACGTATCGTTTTATTTCTACGATTAGGTAACATTTACTCCTTAGCTACCTAAGTACCTATTTTTTACACTTACGTTAACTAATTAGATAGGTGTCTACTTAAGCTTTGGAAATTGCCAACCCTAGCATTTTTTTCTATTCAACCCTTATCTCGTGTCTATTGAACCCATGTGCGGGTCAATAGAAACGTAACATATTTTTGCATTTTGGGCTGTAATTAAGGAATAAATCCCAATTTAGATGATTGAAAAATATTGAAATAGCAAGGAGACATGATATAAGCACAATATAATGTTCTCTCGACTATTGAAGATATACATAAAAATTAAGTCTAAGTTCAAAATTGTGTCAATTCACCCCGTTTTACGGTACTCATTTAAGAAACTTTAAATTTGACCAAGCTAGCTCCACACTTTATACAAAATCACATCTTTATAGTTATGCCTCTTGGGATTGTAAAGCGTTAAACGCTGTGAAACTATCCACAGCGGTGGTCATCTGAGTAATGTCATCACTCAGATACCTCAGATAAATGCTTTGACAAAACAGGATTTGATTTTACACGACCCGTCGATTGTAAGTGTTAGTTCTTCTTTATGAGGAGAAAACATCTTATGGATACCACTTCTTTATTGTAAATGGAGTCATTATGTAGGGCTTTCACCAACAACAGCCTGTTTAATGGGTCTAAGGATATATGTATATGGATGGTATGCACTTGTAAATTCACCGAAATGTTGTCAGGTTTTGACAAATCACTCATGTTTGGCGGGTCCCACAGACGTAGTTACTCTGTTGGCTGCCGAACACATGCGGTGAAACGGCACGCCAACTTGTCAAGCCTGCTATTTATTAGCGACGAACAACTCCAAAATATTTATTGATTATTGTTTATTTATTTAATAATTTATTTTTATATGATATTAGCTTAGTATTGAAAAGTAGAAAAATGCAGGTTGATTTAGCAAGTTTTCTAATTTGAATTAGCTTATCTCTAACAATTTACCACATTTTCGGTATGGATTTTATAGGATTACATGTTTACTATGGAACCCTAAATATACAAGCTTGATAACATTTTCCACTGTTACTATTCTATAACCTTAGTTTTATCCACATACTGACATAGCAATAAAACTGTAAAAAAATGCGAATCAGACTTGCTGACTTTCTCGCAATAAAACAATGAAATAATAATTTAAATGAATATTCTAAAAAAAACAAAGTTTTTATTGGTTTGAGATAAAAAATATATAAAATAAAACCAAAATACACACAGATTTAAATTTACAGCTAGGTAACCAATTTTTATGATCAGTTAACTGCTTCATCGACCACTTTCATTTCACGGTCCATTTAAACTTTTTGCCTAAATGTCGATGTGCTCTCACCTTGCCTAGGGTTTGCCTCTATTACGCGTATCGAATATAGATTTATCCTATTGCAATTTATTAAATATCGCGGTATGGTATCGATATATCCATCCATGATTTTGTAAAAAAATGCGGGTTAGAGAAAAACTTTTTCGTGTTTCTCCAATATTAGCTTACATTTCTATCACCTGTAATAATATTAGTTTTTTTTTGCTTTACAGTACATTATGTATGATAAATACATAATGTATTTTAAAAAATATACTTTGAAAGGTTCAAATGAAGTCCTTTTATATTAAAGGACTTCATTTGCACATTATAAACCCACCGAAAACCTTCAAATAAAATCACTCTTTTTCTATTAATTTCGTAAAATTTCAGTCACAAAGTGGAATATTTAGAATGAAAACTCTGAAAAAAGTTGTAACTTAGAATTCCTTCAATTTGAATTTTTCAGAGAATGAAAGACTTAGCATGCAGTTAACAGTAATATCCCAAGCTGCTACTGAGAAAATGGGCCTAGTCTAGGCCGGTCACATAGATAAAGAATAAGATAAACCATTTCTTTAATTTTTCAACTAAAAAAGCTCATACTATAATGAAGGGTATAGATGTTTCACTAAATATCGATAGAACCTAATGCACACCACTAACAGTACTAAAATAAGTACCTTTTGTTATCAATTTGGTACCTATCAGAGCGAAGTATCAGTCAGTCGTAACAGTCGGGGAAAGAGTTTTCTCGAAGCAAGATGTCCCGTAAGCACTTGCCAATCCTGTGTATATGGACCCTACATTTGATTTTTTGTCCAGCCCTTATGAAGACCGACAACCAATACACAGAAAACGAACGTTCGTATTGCGAGCCCAAGGAGGTCTATGATTTAGGTAAGCTTTCTATTTTTGTCAATTTTATTTTTATATAATTTTGATTATTATGTACCTTTTAATGTTGTTCCTGTATTAGTTATTATGGGCTATGCGATTTAAATAATATTGCGATCAAATATTAACCAAAGATGAAAGAACTTGTGTGGCGACGCTGGTGTAATAACTTAAAAAAACACATTCTAATATTTGTAAACAGTGCACCACAAATTAACGGAATATAATTTGTTGCAAAAGAATCGGTATTTATCAACCTAATAAAAGTAGTTAGATGGAATTTAAGTTTATTCAATAAACTGCCAAAAGGAAGTAACCGGTTCAACGTAAATATAGTTTTTGAAGTGAAACTTCTTTATCGGGGTTGGAAAAAAATTTAGTGTAAAATTTTTTCGTTACGCGTCACATTTTTCCGTTACGCGCCATCGTTCTGTCTGAAACATGGCTAAACAATGACAGTGAAATAAACATTACTGATTTCAAATGCATTGCACAATTTAAACGGCTGAACACAAGAGCAGGAGGTGTAGGAATATATCATAATTCTAAAGATGTTGCTAACATTGTAACTTCATCGATAGATTTTTCTGTTCTTTCTCCTGACTTTGATGGGTCACTAACTTCAGCAGTTGGTGATTTATGTATGGCTTAATGCACAATGGTAAATGGGATAAAAATTTTGATTGTTGCAATATATATATCTCCTAATCAGAAGGTGGACGATATTATTGATTTTATTCACCATTCATTGTTATCATACACAAGTGGCGGTGCCTCTTTACTCGGCAACAATAATGATAAAATACCGATGATATTAAGTGGAGATTTTAATATCAATTTTGCATCAGAAAAATCTTTGAAACTAACTAAGAATTTTTGAAAGATAAACTGAATTTATCCATGAAAAACAATCCTTCAACGTCGACAACGAGATCCGGCACTAAAATTGATGGAGTTTTCGCTCGGTTACACAATTTTGTGGAATGTAAACAATATATTTCGTATTTCAGTTACCATAAGCCATTAATAACACAAATATATAATAACGACATCAATGATAGTAATAATTCTATTACAATTAATGAAATTCAATAATAATCTTTGTAGTAATAAGCTAAAATGAAATAATTGTAGAATTTGTATTTATGTCTAAGATAATAAAAGCCTTTTATTAAACTTTATCTAATTTAACTTTATTTAACCAATTTCTTTTACAGAGTTGCATATAGTAAATTATTTTTTGAAAAATAACGTCATAAAGAAGTTTCACCTCCGCACTCGTGCATAGGTGATACACCACCAACCATACACCACTGCGAATCGTTCGGTGCAGATGGGTGTGCAATTTTAAAGAACATTTCATATTATGATTTTGGTTTTGGGTGTGCAATTTTTAAGAACATTTCAACAAGAATTCCGCAATATGATGAACCAGTTTCATCTGAGAACATGATTAACATGAGTATAAGGAATAAATTTGAAAAAGCCCGTGAAGTTAAAGTGCCACTTAAGTTCCACCTGGCAGCGGATTATATGAACGATGACACTCAAATTTAAGTTTTCTGTGGGGAATAATACTGCAACTATGTATGCTATGTGATGGTTATTTGAGCAGTCGTCTGAGCCCATTTAAAAAAGTAATAAAGCATTCACGGTGACATGAATAGTTCTTTCTATACTACATTCTTCTATTCACATTAAATTTTAAGAACAAATACGGCTGAAATCGTAATAATTTACTGTTACGTTAATATTTTAACTAGTCATAATTGTATGTATCTAAAAGATGTTCTTTAACTTCTCTCCTAACAACATGACGACTTAATATAACTTTAATTTGTTCATACAACCAAATATCAACAGAATCCCTGTTTACACTTGCTAGGCACTGCAGTAGATAGTGGTTCAAAGGGAAATGAAAAAATGTGTTACTACTTGAAATCAAGAATATAAAAAAAGAAGCGACCTAACACACCACATCATATTGAGGAAAAACCAACTTAATGTCGTGTTGATTTACTCATATCTCTAATTCAAATATGTAATTACGTATCGTGTAGGCAGTAGATATTGTCTCAAAGTATAATTAAAATGAGATAATAAAGCCATACAAATATAATATTCATGGAATGAAAAGGAGGGGCAATACCTATTAAGTTAAAGAAATACGAAGTCAAAATTAATATACCAGAATTTACACACTTTGTACATTCTAAACAGAATTTACACACTTTGTACAAAGTAACCAAAAGCGATACAAAAATATCAAAATAGATTTAGATCCAGCTCCATATTAGTTGAATAATATGTACCAGAGTATTACTTGAGGAAACCATGTGGTCAAACCACATTGTTCCTGATGCTAACTTTTATGACGGAGAGGAGATATAAGTATTTGGTACTGTAGAAGTAAGAATTATGGCGATATCGGAAATTGTGTTAAGACTACTACAGTAGTGCGTATCCATTATATTGTAATAACTAAGTAACAAAGCCACACACAGTTTATGAAAACATTTATATACAAAAAACAAGGCTGCCACAATTCAGATAAAACATTTTGAAATTGCTAATATAAACGCTTCATTTTCGTTATTACCTGCAATAAAATGTGTAGGTTGTTACTGGCATCGATACCTTTGGCAAGAAGCTGAGATGCTGTTAGGAAAATCAAGATGCAAAACTGAACAGAAATAAGGTTGCAACAATTCAGATTTTTTATTCATATTTTTGGAATTGCGTATAGTTCCGCTTTATTTTTATTATTTCCTGCAATAAAATCAGTAGGTTGACATCATAACTGGCATCGATTCCTTTGGCGAGAAGCTGAGATGCTATTAGGCAAATCTAGACGCAAAACTGAAACCAAAATCGTTTGATATCGGAGGTTATATCAGGAGACTACCAAAGTAGTACGTACCCATTATGTAATTTGTTGTATTAAGCAACAAGACATTCAGCTTATAAAAATATTTAACTACGTACGATATTTCCGCTTTATTTTTATTATTTCCTGCAATAAAATCCGTAGGTTGACATCATAACTGGTATCGATTCTTTTGGCGAGAAGCTGAGGTGCTATTAGGCAAATCTAGACCCAAAACTGAAACCAAAATCGTTTGATATCGGAGGTTATATCAGGAGACTACCTAAGTAGTACGTACCCATTATGTAATTTGCTGTATTAAGCAACAAGACATTCAGCTTATGAAAATATTTAACTACGAGTTACGACAAACTAGAAACAAGGCAGCAACAATTCAGATCAATTTTTACTCATATTTTTGGAATTGCGTATATTTCCGCTTCATTTTTATTATTTCCTGCAATAAAATCAGTAGGTTGACATCATAACCGGCATCGATTCCTTTGGCGAGAAGCTGAGATGCTATTAGGCAAATCTAAACGCAAAACTGAAACCAAAATCGTTTGATATCGGAGGTTATATCAGGAGACTACCAAAGTAGTACGTACCCATTATGTAATTTGTTGTATTAAGCAACAAGACATTCAGCTTATAAAAATATTTAACTACGTACGATATTTCCGCTTTATTTTTATTATTTCCTGCAATAAAATCCGTAGGTTGACATCATAACTGGTATCGATTCTTTTGGCGAGAAGCTGAGGTGCTATTAGGCAAATCTAGACCCAAAACTGAAACCAAAATCGTTTGATATCGGAGGTTATATCAGGAGACTACCTAAGTAGTACGTACCCATTATGTAATTTGCTGTATTAAGCAACAAGACATTCAGCTTATGAAAATATTTAACTACGAGTTACGACAAACTAGAAACAAGGCAGCAACAATTCAGATCAATTTTTACTCATATTTTTGGAATTGCGTATATTTCCGCTTCATTTTTATTATTTCCTGCAATAAAATCAGTAGGTTGACATCATAACCGGCATCGATTCCTTTGGCGAGAAGCTGAGATGCTATTAGGCAAATCTAAACGCAAAACTGAAACCAAAATCGTTTGATATCGGAGGTTATATCGAGAGACTTCAGACTACCAAAGTAGTACGTACCCATTATGAAATTTGCTGTATTAAGCAACAATACAGTCAGCTTATGAAAATATTTAACTACGACAAACTAGAAACAAGGCGGCAAAAATTCAGATCAATTTTTTACTCATATTTTGGGAATTGCGTATATTTCCGCTTTATTTTTATTATTTCCTGCAATAAAATCAGTAGGTTGACATCATAACTGGCATCGATTCCTTTGGCGAGAAGCTGAGATGCTATTAGGCAAATCCAGACGCAAAACTGAAACCAAAATCGTTTGATATCGGAGGTTATATCGAGAGACTACCAAAGTAGTACGTACCCATTATGTAATTTGTTAAATTAAGCAACAAGACAGTCAGCTTATGAAAATATTTAACTACGAGTTACCAAACTAGAAACAAGGCAGCAACAATTCAGATCAAACATTTTTTACTACGATATTTATGCCTTATTAATAATGTTTCCTTCCGTAAAAATGTTACCTTTGGCGAAAAGTTGAGACTCTATTAGGCAAATCTACATGCTTTGCATCCTCGGCTAAAGTCAAAAAATCGTTTCTTTTTGCTTTATTGTCAATTTTTGCAAGAGGGCTGGTCGTACCTACTTAACAACGAAAGGCGAACAATTAAATATTTGTAAATTTGTAAAATATGTATAGCCACACGATATATCAAAGAAATAATGTTCTTTGAATCTATCACTCGCAATAACTCTTAATTAAAAATAACGTAACATGATACTATAATCAAATTCAATTACACAACCAACCAACGTACCTCTTAGCTTTAATCATTGCATAGCAATTCAACAAAAGAAACGGTTACGACTATATTCACATCTAAATTGAATTAAATAATGACGGAATTTCAAAATTCTTGAGAGTTTACAATTTTTTTTCTTACACACACACTTACAGTAAGAAGCAACGCGGGTAACAAACAGCGAAAACTAAGTCTACACGACTTTAAAAGGTAAAATTTAAGTACTAGGTAGGTCTTCCAAAATAAGCCACTCATTCGTATTTGATACTTATTTATTTCAAATTAGAAAGCACTATCTGTCGGGAATTTGGTATTAATTTCATTCATTTAATTTGGTTTCATTTGAGCAGAGAAACACTCAAGAGGAATCAGACTAATCCCTTCTGGTAAAAGAAGGCCTGGCTCGTTTTTCGCAAATCACGCAATGCAAGCCCTTATGCCACCAGAGGGGCTTGCTGTTCTGTGGCTGGCTGGAAATGAAACCAGAATACTTTGCACCTACATTACATGCGGGCACCAGTAATTAGTTTAGTTATAAGATTTTTAGTAACATTATCAATAAAAAAAAGTAAAAGATTAAATTGAAATAATAATAAAAATAGATCCAGAATAGTTATTTATCCGTATTCTGGATTGGAACTCTTTCTCTGCAGTGCTAGCACAGTCAAAAGACAAAAATTATAACTCTCGATTATATCCTGTGACAGGCGGATATAAGTCACCAGCAAAAATCTGGAACGTGGAATTCGGAGAATTTCACTCCCGTTTATTAGGATATTATTTCCACTTGTGAGCCAGTGCTCTGAGATTTGATAAAGATGTGGGAGAAGATAAATTTTTATCCTTTCCCCAAGGAGAAAATTGTCTCCTGCCCATGTTAGCCATTCTGTAATACAACTACGCCTCCCACCTGTAAAGATGTAATCATGCTTCAACTGAACTTAACAATACCTTCTTGTATAATTATTATCTTATAGTACCAGAAGATGACCCTACAAATTAAAATTCAAAAATTATCACAGGCACTTATGAAGCATTTATACATTTGTTTACTCAATTTTCACGTGATGGAGATAACTACAATCGCCAACTTCAACATAAATCTACAAGGGTTCCAAACACGGCTTGGTCTAAGAAGAGCCCACAACCAACTTAGCCAACTTTTTTTTTTGGTATGACTCTCAAAGTACATTAATATTTAGCTATGAAGTTAGAGCAATTTATACCCAATATTGTTTAAGTAATCCTTAATATTATAATAGGAGTTTTCTATGAGCTTACGTTTCATATAAACTTTGAACTTATTGAGAGACATCACTAACATTTCATTGGGTAATTTGTTGTAAATTAAATTAAAGTAATTTCCCTTGAATGAATTACCAATTTTATGTAGCCTATTAAACTTCACAACAAGTTTATTTTTACTTCTAATATCCTTTTGTGCCCTTTGTGCTTTTTCTTTAGTCCACTCTGGCTGTGAGGCTGGCTGATGTTAATCTAGAAAATAAGTATCAGTGAACTGTTTAATACTTTAGTTACTGGAAAAAAAAACTTACTAAATTTGTTGGTGTTTGGATTGAGGTGGTTTGGATTTGCAGTCTAAATTTGTAAACTGATTTTGTTGATTTTAGATAATAAACCTTATTAATTTTGGTTGGCGACTGCTATGTATCATATCCTGTGATAAAACATCAGATAAGACTTCTTTACTCTGAGAACATTGGTGGTCGCAGCTAATTTTTTACTAAACTAAATGTACATATTGGATTGATTAAATTTTTTTATACTGAAATGCAATATTTCTGTATATTTCTGTTTAAATGTTTCTTTATTTTTCACTAACGTATCAATAGATTAATATAAATGATCACCTTAAACATAATTATAGCTAGTCCTACAGCATATAACAAATTGCTCCAAGTCTCATTAAAATCCCTCTGGTGGTAGCAGTTGCTCTGATTATCACATTAGGATCTGTAACAAAAATACAACATCTATAAAACAATAATAACAATATTATTTTAAATTGTTATAGTATGCTTAAACAGGTCCAACATACAATTGTCTGATAGGAGTTGTCGGGCTGGCCAGTTACAACAATACATTACAAATATACACAGTATCTGTACTAGGCAAAATCTTCAATAGCTTAAATAAAAATATAGCTTATATTCAAAGTTGTATAAGTTGTGCAATGATGGAGGGTGGTGAATAAATGAACCCACCAAACAGCAGCATGGTGGGTCTATGCTCTAAAAACATCTCTCCTATGAAAGAGGAGGCCTCTGCCCAGCAGTGGATTGTTAATAGGCAAATGATGAATAAATGAAAACTCAAATTAAACGTAAAAATATGCTCTAGTTTGTTTTTCATTTATAAAGTATAATTGCCAAATAAACATTCCATTTATAATTTATTCATATATTCATAGACGATCGAATGGAGACCATAGCTATCCCCAGTGGTGTGCATAGAGGGTATGCACAGGGTATGCAGATGATATAAAATGAAGAAAATCTCCAGTACGAGTTAAAAATACTTAAGGGTAGGCTTTTTATAACTCTAACAATACCTATCCATAGGATTTTTTAAAACTTTTACTACAGATTATCTTCATTTTATGTCATCTGCATACCCTGTGCATACCCTCTATGCACGCCACTGGCTGTCCCAGTAGGTAAAATTAAACGGGGGTTTTTGAGAAGTCTATAAGCCAATATCATTAACTACAATACACATAGTCTGAATGATTTCATATTCCTTTACACTTTAATAGGACTCTTCTATAAGCCTATGTTTAATACAAACTTAATTGTATTTTCCTTTAAAGAAATTAAGAATTTTATGTAACCTAGTATATTGCACTGCAAGTATATTCTTTTAATTTTTGCAGTAACATTTTTTTTTTAAATTTGAAATATTTTTATGAACATACATTAAATTTTCTAATATGTATTGACTATACACTTTCATTATGTTATCTATAAATCAACAAACAAATCTTTTAGTTCTGGGATGATGGCGGGAAATATCTGACTGGGCCAGAGGATATTTATAGCAGATAGACATCAGCAGACCCCCCATTAAATACTGGAGTTATAATGAGTGTACTTACATAGATGACATATATCTGAGCTTCTGCGGGTACCGTTTGAGCAGGATTCGTATGTTGAAGGATTAACAAAGGTATCAAACCAGTATCACGACTTGGGGAGCACAAGTACCTGTTGCTGGTGAGGGCTATCAATGGATGACCCTTGTTATTGACGCATCCATATCCATTAACCAGTATTGAGTCTATTATTATTGAAGTTGCTAAATTCTATATCTTGTATTAATTCACATATCCCGTGGACGTTATGGAAATTGCACGTTCTTTTGGAAACATACCCAATAAGTATTGCAATAAATATAAGACAATTTGCATTTGAAACACAATGCAAAAAATTCTTACTGGCAAAGGCATTCGTGACGCCATTATCCATGTTCCCAAATTCCATTTTTCATTTCACAGATGAAATCAAAAGTATGGGGAATAGGCCCATAGGGATTAAGGAATATCGATGGCTGAATAGTATTAACGTAGAGTACTAGTGAGTGAGTAGTGATTTCGAGCCTTTACCGCCGAATTAACGTAACCGACAAATCAAAAAAATAATCCTATAAAATTACAGTGAAGTTTCTTTTAGCCTTCTAAGGCACATCCGCCAAAGTAAACTATACCTCTGAGGTGCAAACATAGATAATAAAAGTTCCGGTTTGCCTAATGAATATAATTTTTTCCAAGCAAAACGGTAAATGTGAAATGAAGCTCTCATTTATCTGGGATGCAGATGGTGTTAATTTTAATTTAATGACAAAACGTAGAAAGTATTTTTTTATAAAATAAAACCAAAGAGTATGTAAACATCAAATTAAACCGCAAATATCTTTGAAAATTAATAAACCACGATGTCTAGGTGTTTTCAATAAGAATGCCAGTGAATTTATATGAGGTTTGTATTGATGCATGTCTAATGAGATTTTACATGCAATATAATGAACTTGTGTCTTCCATAATTATTTAGTTTACGAAGTCCGGATATTACAAAAAAATATGCATTCCAATATTTTTTATTCGATTTAAAGAACCTACCTAAACCGTTTATTTTTGACAATAACTTACTGTTTAAATACTCATTGATTAACAAAAATTTAAAACCTTAAAAATTTTAATCTATGAAACCAAAGAGGCTACAAACACTACGTCAGTAACTTCAAACCACAATATTTTAATTTAAAATATGGAGGGTAGAGGTAAGGAGAGTCATCTTATATGGGAGAAAAGTTGAAAAAGTGTCCAGTTGTATGCGCTAAATAACAGTTCAAAAATCCTCCACAATGGCGCTGGTGGATGCACAGGGTATGGTATGAATGTAGCAATCGTAGATGAATTGAAGTATGCCGAGTTAAAAAATTTAATGTCATTATCGACTAAAGTAGTTAATTATTGAGAATTTCAACAACTTACGTTGTACAAAATATTGTGGTAAATATAACCTTACTTCCTTGTTTATTTTTCAAGCCTACTCTAACAATATTTATATTTGGCGCTTCTTTTAAGAGTTACCTTGATGCAAATGTGGCGCCATCCTAATTTAATACATTTTGACGACACTTTTTCATATACACAGATGATCCTCCTTATCTCTACCCTCCATAATTTAAAAGACAAGTATAATTTAAAATTCAAGGTGGCTGCTGACTCTAATTGACAATTGAACTGTATTTCATTTTTGTGGTTTCGTACCCAATGGGTGGCACCTTCGTACTCAGGAGTTCATATAATCCTAGAATCCTTACCTATACCCTACGTGTACGAGTCCGACTCTTTTAGATATACCTAAAACGCTAACTGACAGACGGATGGACGTACGGTCAGCAAAGTCATAGTAAGAGGGTCCCGTCCCTTTGGGTACGTTTGAAGTATACCTTCAGGTTCACCAGGTTCGAATGTACCCTATAGGGTACAATTCTGTATAATAGTCATAATTTTAATACAAGAAATCAAATAGAAAACAATAGAAAAAATAATTAATAATGTACAAGATTGAAAAAAATGAGACGCGGTGGTGGCAGAACGAGATGCGCACAACCGAGATCCAAACATGAGTCATCGTCGTCGTCGTCGTCGTCGTTGGATGAATTTAAAACCCCACCAACATCTGCGGGGGATGTGACGCCTCCTCCACTACGAAGGACATGCAGGGGCGGCACCACGCGACGACATCAATATAAAAAGGACGACGACCATTCAACATCGGCTAGCTTGGAGCAACAGGGGCTACGGGCTCCCGCGAATGCTCCCGTTACCGGTGGTGTAGTGCGTATTTTAATGGTTCTATCATAATAATAGGACATTTTTTCATAAAGTTACCGATTAAAATAAGAGCCATATTTTTAGTGGGAAATTCACTGTCGAAGTCATTAGACAACATACTTTTATGTCGATCATTTTTTTGAAAACTGTGCCCAACTGTTTAACATAATAGACCCTTAAATAGCCACTAACAAAATACTTTGGTAATTGCCCAGGACTCCTAGCGATATTTTCCTTTCATCCTGATGATCCTTAGTCCAAAAAAACTATTTTATCGATATTGCAACTTCCAAGACACAATAATAAAATGACACATATTTACACCCATTTACTGACTTCGATCAACGATGCTTATCCAGCGCTATCGGCTTATGTAGTGCTACTGTTGAGCCACACAATATTAATGCAGTCATTTGTTATACGGAATTCAAAGTATTTAAAATAAGGCAAAACGCGAGTAAATTCAATCCGAAGATCCTATATTGTCTGTCATATGACTTTACAATAATTGGCAAATTATAAAAAGGAGCCGGAAGTTATAGTAATCAAACTTTTCCCAAACTGTGCCCAACTGTTTAACATAGACCCTTAAATAGCCACCAACACCAGGTCACAAACACCAATCATGAAGCAGTTTTTACCAGATTTATGCATTACTAGCTGTTGCTCGTGACTTCGTCCGCGTTTGGTATTGTTTTTAAAGCATCCCGTAAGAAAAGTTTATTTGGGAGATGTGTGGCATCAATAAAGGTATTTCCATGGATATTTTAAAAATCCAAATTCTGTCAAAATCTCTTCTAATAACTGTTTTGGTTACGTGTAGTCCTAAATTTTTTAAACTCGCAATATCTTATTACTTAATAATTATATTAATTAAAAATTATACCTAGCTATAAAAATATCCTTGATGAAAAACTATTTGTTTAAAAAATCAAATTTCACCCGCGCGCCTCACATGCCCCGCTGTAGTCCGTAAAGTTCCGAAAGTTACTAGGCAGTCATTGCCAACCGCACGCTCGGATTTTTGGCACAGTATGCATAAAATGATTAGATAAAACGTGAGTGCCTGCTGCTGGGGATAGCGTATAATAATAATAATAACACCATTATCCATACTTTGCTGCCATCTAAACCGAAGTTCATTAATACCTTTACGATAGAACTCTGGGGATTTAGATCCAACAAACTGTGTAAAAGCATTTTGCACTGTCTCCCGGTAGATTTTTTTTAAACACGTAGAAAATTGTCTATATCACGAAAAACTTTTTTTTTGGGTGCGTGTAACCTTTACGCGCGATTGAAACTATTCGAAATGAATAATCCCAATTGATTATTATATTTGCCACTAGCTGGCATATAAGTCAAGAAACGTGGAGTATATGACATATACTTACGACCAATCAAATTATTATTTTTAAATAGCGGAAACTACATAAACGGCTGACGTAAGCGTTATTTCCGTCAAAAAAAACCTGAGTTACTCTCTAAAGAAGTTTTACTTCAAAATTGTAGTCCTTTGGAGCACGATCTGGCAAGTAGGTACAGAGGCTGACATATGACTTCTAACTGCAGCTCCGCAATCTATAAAACTTTTTGAATTATATCAGCGGACCCAGCAATAGCTAAATCAGAATATGTGTCTACAAACTTGGAGGGCCCTAAGGTAGGTTTTTTGGAAGGTCTTGAAGATCTAACATAATTTTTATGTATCATCAATAGTTTTCTCAGCTCCTTAAATTTGAACAGAAGAATTATTTATTAAATAGCAGATTATTTTAAGCTCTATTTGACTTTGCTAGTTTTTGCTTGTAAATTATTTTGTAGTGTACTTATTATCTTTATTTTAATTTGTAATTAATATTTTTTTAATTATAGTATATTTTACTGCTCTAAAAATTTATTTTGCTGGTAAAAAATTGCCAACTTAAATATTGAGCTTCTATTCATGCTAAATAATTTCCTTTTTATAAATAGTTCTTTTGTTCAAATTCAAGGACTTATATTTTTGTATAGCCAATGTTGTTGTAGCATAAATAAAAAATATTGTGGTTTGAATTTCAATATTTAGAAGGTCTTAGGTTCTTATAAATAAATTTCAGGATTACCTACAGAACTTGGCACCCGTTTAGATCTCAATGCTTTTGCCGAAAAACACCTTCATAAGGATTTTGGCTTTCAATTTTTACATAAAATATGTTTTTAATTGGATATCATTACTTTTTGTTTGAAAGGACGGGTATTTTATGAGGAATAAACGTAATACGACATAAGAAGGAAATTTTATGGTCAAAGATTTACATAATATTTGTGATTTTGGTGTTACTACGTTCCCTAATTTGGAAGTTAAAAGGGTTCTGACACGCAGAGGGACAAAATGCGATTACACCGAAGCTCACTCTAAAACCACGCCTCGCTCGGTCAATAATTATTAATAATATCTCTGTAAGAAAAATATTATCAAACAAGTAAGTGAGTATTTGCTATGAAACTTTGACAGGCGCTAGGTGTTATTAAAATCAGTTTCTAAAAAAAAACTTTTTTATGCTTTGCTTTGTATACACAGAACTATCAAGCTGAACGCCTAATTTCAACTTTCTAGGTCATCTGGATGCAGACAGAGATTTTCAGACGTTAATATATAAATAACCGTTTGAGCTGTAATTATGAAAGTTTGGGGTTCTAGTTAATGTAAGGGGTTTCAAGAAATAAACAAAATTTGATATGTTTATGTTAAATAGATTTTGAGGTATTAAGAAATGTGGCTTTAGATGATTCGTGGAATATTGCACACGGTAGCTACGTCGCCAGTTCCTTCTTCATGGCTGGACCTTGGCTGCCACACTATCGTGTGTCTTGATAGGCAAAATTTTGCTACTTTGGGCACTGACTTTGCGTTAAATTATTTCTAATTTTTGTAAATAAATTATAGCCTATGGTTACTTCGTGATAGTTTTTTTTTTCTTTACGATGGAATGGTCCTGTATTTTTGGATTCTATTGGGTACAAAAACAAATCCCACAAACAATCTTTCCCTGTATTTTGAGTTAAAATGTAAATCCTTAAATATAATCCTTTAATATCCTTAAATCCTTTTTACTTTAAAAGTGTAGATACCTATCTACAAACCGCAGTGCCAATCATACTAAAATTATTATTAAAACAAATGAATTTGCTTTGCTTGCAAAACGCGTCAATTATTTTAACACGATTTCAGTGTCCGATTTCATTAGCTTTAGTTCAGCGCAGGGACGTAACATACCTTAATCATGTCCACATGACCTAAATTAATATAACAGCACTGCCCAATACATGATGACCCATATGCGAACTAATCAATAGTGAACTCAGATCGCCCGGCGCCGCCCCGTTGCCGGCTCCGCGACTGCGCGACGGAAGTGTGTACTGTGTGTTTTATCTAGAAGCTTATCGACGCGGTTTCGGAAGCTGTACGACGTTAAATATTTTATTACACTGCTGATTCAGCCATCGCAAGGCGTTCATAATTTTATTAGTTTCGGGAGTCCGGACTCATTCTCCGAAGTCCATTGAACCCGGTCGCCGATGCATCTTGGAAAATGACTGTAATACTGCAATTATTTTTCCTTTATCTATTATTTGCAAGAAAAACTGAGGCAAATTCAGAAGGTAAGTTAGATATTTTTAATAGTTGTACAGCGGCAATTACATTAACGTATTACACATACGTTAATGCAATTGCCGCTGTACAACAGCCGCTGTGTATTCTTCTTCTTTCTTTTCGTTTTTTCTACATCATTTGATTTTGCTGAGTGTATTGTTAATAAGATTTTAGGTTGACTTTAGCTGTTTATAGAGTAATGATTTGTCACAAACATTGTATTGCAATACTATTACTAATGAGACAAAGGATTTTTTTAATTAATACTTTATGATATTTAAGTAAAATAAAAATTCAATTAAATTTATTTTAATATTATAAATTTGAAAGTTTATTTGGTTGTTTGTCCTTACTTTACACCCTAACTTAGTACCTAACCAAACAACTGGATTTTTGTTAAATATCTGTCTGAAAATGAGGGCCAGTAACATTCCTTAATTTTTTTAATTTTTTGTGCTTTCTATACTAGCACAGTTAGCATGTGCAGGAGACAATTTTCTCCCCCGGGGAAAGGATAAAGAATTTATCTTCTCCCACAGCCTTATCAACTCTCAGGGCACTGGCTCACAAGTCAAAATAAAATCCAAATAATATATGTCTAATAATAAACGGGGGTAAACTTCTATTCCATGTTCCGGAGCTTTAGCAGGTGGGACACAATAATTATATCCCCTGACATTATTTCCCTGCAGGAAAATAAACAGGTTTTGTAAAACTATAATAAACATGGACAAAGATTGCAACTAATGTACCCTTCTCTCTAGTATTATGATATATTTAAATTTCTTTTGTTTTAATAATGTGATACAAAAAAAAATATGTGGTTTTTATTTTTGATCAGGGTAAATAATTTACAATGTATCTCTGTGATACAAAGATAACAGCCTCCAACACCGGAACAAGTTTTTGTTGCCTTTGTTGTATCAGTTTAGTTAGGCCTTTACCAAAATAACCTTATTTACTTAAATAGTATAAATAATGCAAAATGTATATTTGTTGCAAGCGATATGTTTAAGAAAAAGTTTTCTATGCATTGCAATATCCTTGATGGCGATGGTTTCTATAGAAAAAAAAATATTCTGTTCATATAACTTTAGTTTATTTTTTTATAGCTTCAATACATTTATAGCTTCCAGCTTAAGCTGCTTCTGTTCTTAGTTCTCACATATTATATATTTTTGGTTGCTAAGTAACAACTTTTTCTCAATACTGTTACTCAAAGCAGGCCCTAGCCTTTGTTAAAGGTAGAGCAAGAATGTTGTTAGTGCCCTTTTGATCAAACTTATACTATAATTTCAGTTTGACACTTATAATAATCAGTGATAGGAATAGGAAGTTATCATAATGTTGATGCTATTAAATCCAAATAGGTCTTTAACTATCAGGTAATTACATTGTATTGTTGGCTGGCTGTTGCGAATAACGAAAATAAAATAGTTACAGACAGTTGCACAAGCCTTTCTATTATATTATAATGTTTACAATTATAGACTCCACATTGCACTAGCCACCTTTAATCTCAGAAAGAATATAAACTTTCACCTCTTTAAGAATTGTATTGATTCTGTCAATTTTTTTTTCTCCTTTGTCATTTTGGTTCACCTTGACAAATGGCTCAGAAACACTGCTCATCTATCAGTCCCAGCTCCAGCACTGAGTCTATTCTCACAGCTATTGTTTTATTTATTATTTAAGTATATTTCTAAAAGAAAAAATACAGAAAATAGTAATTGTATTTCCAGAACCTGCTGTGAAGGTGTTCACAGTAGCCACAGAAGACACCCATGGATTGCAAAGATTCCTGCGTTCTACTAAAATGCATGGCATTGATGTTGAGATTTTGGGCATGGGGCAAAAGTGGGATGGCGGTAATATGAAAAACCCAGGTGGTGGTCAGAAAGTCAAGCTTTTGAAGCAGAAAATCTTATCTATGCAAAAATTACCAGACCGGGAGCAAATTATAATTTTTACTGACAGGTATGTATTTTCTTAAGATGGTGATTACCTTTATGTACTTAAGATGGTGGTTTTGTTCTGTTTCCTTAGATACAATTTCTATATGATTTGAAGTGATTTTTAATACCACTTATGGGGTAGGGGGGTGCTTGTATGAATTGACTACATGAATTATTTAATCTGGGTTGTGTGAATAGTGAGCGAATAGAATATTCAAGAAAGCCTGCCCACACATTGGTGATCAAGGTATATGCATACATGTTAGACTATGGAGTGGCATTAGAAAACCCCAGTTTGATAATGGTTATTGGCATGACCTCACAAACACCAAATGTTTGGAGTTTATCTTTGCTGCTAGCTGTAGAATGATAATCTTCATAAAATTAAGTATGAAAATCTTCAAATGGTTTTTAAGTAGCATTTGTTACTGATATTAATGATTCTTTTACTGATGTTGCTATATGTTATCTCCAAACCTATTGACCCCATACCAAAGATGTTTATTTATAAGTGTGCAAAAAAATATTAGGTAATAAACACAGCCTGACGAAACAAGTTTACATATATTCTATTACATAACTCAGCCAAAATATGTACAGACCTTTAAGAGTTGGGCAACAAAGGGCTATGCAACAGGGAGTAGCTAGTATTATATAATTTGTTCTAGGACAAGTATAGAATGGTTCTATGCCTTTTATAATTTTTATCATACAAATAATACTAATATGAATACTTTCCTACATTCATATTTTATTACCAAGTACCTATTATCTGTTGTTTGAGTAATATCAGAGGTCAATACAGACCAGTAAGTGTTCTAAAAAAATATTGTTATCTTTATTATTGCCTTTGTATAAAACTCCAATGTTAATATTTAACAATCCATACATTATGAATCTGTCTGTTTGTTTTTATATTACCCCAGTTGCCTTGCCGCTGAACCTATAATATACATCATGAAGTATATTATTTGGTAAAATGGTATGGTATTTGTTCCTGGGCACATAAAGGACTCCTATGCAATCACATAACATTTTGTAAATCCAACCATATCCCTTAAGGGTCTTATTAAGAAGCGTGGCATAACGTCAGAATAATGGTGCAGTGTTACGTTTATTAAAAGGGCCCATAAGATATCATCATCATCAATAGTCTATAACAGTCCACTGCTGGACCAAAGGCCTCTTCCAAGAGGAGGATTTGCCCATTATCAGCATGTTGGGCAAACAAACGGTTTGGTAATCAGAGTATGGTATAAGTTTTACTTCGTTAGACATCCGTGGAATGAGTGACAACTGTAATATAATCTGCCGTCAACACACATATTATTTGCAAATGGATGCTCTCGATTCTGTCCGTGCAGAATTTACGATTTCCCATGAGATTAACCTTTACCACAGTCCATAGGTCAAGTCATCGATTACATTTCGTGTTTTATATTTACAAAGGTGCAATATATCCGTATTGAAAAGTTAAATATATCCATATTTAATAACAACCTCAACTCGAATTTCCATGTCCTAACTCTAGAAACACTCATACAGACTGTAAGTTCCACCTTTCACCCCTTTAAGTAATGCTGATGCATAATATAATGATTTGAATACCAACAATAGCTGAACACATTTTATTTTCACTGAGCTTATAAATCGCTGTGGTGCAACGACTTTCAATTGAGGTCAATAAATTTAAGAGACTATAAAGTGGTTAGATTTGTTTGCGAGTTGAATGTGTTTACCGACTAGTACTTTACACCCAACTAGAAACATGACTCATGTTTTCGAGCAATGTTGTTTTTTAACCCCCGACGCAAAAACGACGGGCTGTTGTAAATTTTACGTGTCTGTGTGACTGTGTGTGTCTTCCTATGGCATCGTAGCTTCTAAACAGCTGAACCGATTTTGATTTTGTTTTTTTTTGTTCGAAATATGAAATAGTCGGGAGTGTACATAGCTATGTTTGATTAAAATCGGTCCAAGATGGCGGTCGCCACAAAATGGCGGATTACATTTTTTCACAACTCCCTCAATATCGCACGAAAGACCTTGACTAGCCGAGTGCTATAATAATAAACTAAGGCAAATTTCAAATCTAAGATGGCCGTCAGCAAGAAATAGCAAATTACATTCTTCTTGCACAACGTCCTCAATATGCGTATTAAATGAAAGGTTTTTTTTTTAACTTATGTATTATTGTATATATTATTAATTTATGTATTATTGTGTATTATTTTCAGTTCCCATATTATATATATATATATTTCTTGTGTGCGTGTGTATGTCACTGAACTCCTCCTAAACGGCTGGACCGATTTGAATGATTTTTTTAGTATGCGTTTGGGTGGCACCCTGGATGGTTTAGATTCACAAATCAGCCCGACAGATGGCGTTGGGGTCCGCTAGTATTATATATTCAAGTATCAGCTAGCCCTTTAGTATTTTTAATGTCCAAATACTGTTTTCAGCTACGACGTTATGTACCTCGCGGACTTGAATGTCATCGTGGACAAATTCAAGAGTATGGATGTGCGCGTGTTGTTTGCCGCCGAGCCGTTTTGCTGGCCAGATGCAAGTCTGGCAAAGAAGTATCCTAACACTACTGTGACAAACCCATATCTCAACTCCGGTGGAATTATAGGTATGATTTTGTTGATCGATTTATTTTCTGCCGCTTTTTTTTTATTTACGGCAGTTGTGTTATTACCTGGTTTGGGGTTCCAGATGAAAAACAGCGCTGCATACTTACCAAGGACACACAGTAAAATGTAGAGCTCGAAACTTTTGCTAGGTTGTGCATTTAATGACTAAGTTTTATCCTTTTCTGTTGTTTGAGCTTTGAATTTGGTGCTTGATTAATAGAGGTGCCGAGAGCATTTGGTACTTAAGTTCTAGACCGAAGTGCATAACGTTAATAACATAATAATGTTATTTACGTGTTTATTTTTTTTTTCTATACCCTAACCCTAGTACCCTTATTTACAAGCGTGACATAACGTTGGAATAGTTATGCCGTATTTGGTCGCACTTCATCTCATAGCATTTTTGGCATTTTTTAATGACAAATTACAATCTATTATCAAAAAAAAATCACAACCGTGTCTGTAGGTATATCACATACCTACAGACACGGTTGTGATTTTTAACAACAAGTACAATGCAAGTATAATTATTTACTCTGACTAAAGTTTATAAACACATCAATATTGTAATCGCTGACTAGTAGCGATGTTTTGAAAATAGGTTAAAATTTATGATAAATATGTTTTCGAGCATGCTGTATAGCGACATCGTAGATTCCAATAAAAACATGAGGGAACCTATTATTTCCACTTGCAGTGCACGATACTCTAAACTGAACTCACATTCTTATCTTCTCAGCCTGTCAACGTCCAGCTGCAGGGCAAATGTATTTTCTCTCATAGCATAGTTGGTTTTAGGGCATCGAAACGACACGCTACTTCAATGCTGGTTTGGTGGGCACAGCCGAATAGTATCCTACCTAAATTCACTCAGATGTTCTTTTTGGAAAAACTGTTTTATGCACTTAGTTCACAAAAATTGCCCTTTTTTGTGTATATGTACATATAGACCACGAGGCAATTTTAGAGCATATCATTTTAACTTTCTTTTATATTGTAATTGTAGGTTACTTGCCGGAACTGAAGAAAATATTGAACATGAAAGAGATTGCCAATCGTGACGATGACCAGCTGTTCTTCACCGAAGCTTATTTGAATGAAGATCTTAGGCTTACCTATCATCTTGCTCTAGATCACAAATCCGAAATATTTCAGAACCTACACGGTGCATTGTGTAAGTACCAGCACTTGTCGTGTTCAGTAATTATTCCAACGGGTTAACAACCGGCGCTGTGCATTGCAAATGGAGATGACAGGAGATGAACCCGTGCCCAGCGCTCATTTTACCACCACCGGTTGGCCAAAGTAAAAAAAGCGGAATCGAGAGTGAACGAATGAGAACCGTTTTATTCAAATTGGGAACAAAAAACACGCAAGCGTCACTCAGTAAACTTTTCAGCAAATCACTCTATTTTTAAGCAATCAAATCGGTTTGAGTAACACCACCAAATTATGCTACCCTTTTGTGTAAGGCTTAGGCTGGTTTTAAAGTCACGCTGACCGTCGGCGCTGACAGGCCAATATGTATGATTACTTATGAAGCGTTTTAGAATAACACCGACGACTCAGCGCTGAGCACGCGGCGCCGACGCGCTTCGGACCTCACTTATCGTTACAGTGTTACATAAAACGCACGTGCCGACGGGGACAGACGGGCGAAACAATGAATCGCGATATTGATACTGGGCGTGTGATTGAAGAAGTTCGGCTGCGAAAATGTTTATGGGACGCCAGTGACATATTGTATAAAACATGCGAAAGTAGTTAAAGAATTTGATTTCGTCATCTCTTAACTGATTGAACAATGTAACAAAGGCCCCCACTAGCAATCTTTCAGAAATAAGTGGATGAACTTGAAGTCTTTTTCTTCGTTGTTGTTGAAGTCTTTTCTTTTTCCATAAAAAATACACGGCAGCAATTCGAACAATCATTTGATTGGGCATATCTGTACTCCATGACGTTCAGCACGATACTAAAACGAGTTGCCGCAAACAGCTAAGCGCTGAGAGCTACGCGCGTAGTCCTCAGCGCCGACGGTCAGCGTGACTTTAAAACCAGCCTTTCTGTAAAAGGGATCTATATATTGTCGTAGTATATATGTATACACATATATTTTTAATTACCTAAATTAAGAATGCACATACCTCCGAAAGGGCGAGGTGCATGCGGGGGTTCGAACTCGGTCTCCAAGAAAGGTAGTCCGAAGCGCTAACCATAAGTCTATAACCGCTCGCTCAGATCTCAATACTGATTTTTAATAATTTGTGTGTTCACAGCGGACATAAAGCTAATAACAAATTCAACTACGGAATGCCCATATTTAGTAAATCTGTTGAACAACGCACGACCTCTTATCGTCCACGGCAATGGACCTTCCAAAATAACTTTAAACCATTTCTCCAACTACTTGAATCACGCCTGGTCAGTTACTGACGGATGCACACTGTGTGAGGAAAAACGGATTGAGCTCAACGTGAGTATTCATCTAAAACATAATTCAAAACATATATAAAGCTTTCACAACTGTGTCATAAAAGTTCTCATATTTAACGCAAAGATTATGAGGTGTAATATGGATTTTGTCTAATTATACCGTTATTATATCTAATTATACATTATAGTGTATTATAGTATGCTAGCACGTAGCATACTATAATACACTATGCAATATAAACGTAACATATTTACTTATGTGGGCACTATCGACTTCAAAATCCTACGAAAGTCCACTGCTGGACTAATCCACAGTCATTACGCTGGGCAGACGGGCGATCGCAGTAGACTGTTCTCTGTTGTGTTCCTTTAATCGCCTCGTACGGCATCCGCGGCAAGAGCAAGGGTGGTGATACCAGTGGCGTGCACAGGGTTTTTGACCAGGGTATGAATAAAGAAGGAAAATGGCATAAAATGGTAAAATCCTTCCCTTTTATGAGTAATACAAAATTTTTAGGGTATGCAGTGCTTTGTGCATGTATGAAGTGCACGCCACTGGGTGATACATATTTTCTAATCTATCACCACACGGCTTCTGTACTCGTTATGGGAGCTATAGAATCGTTGAAGTAAATAATGTAAGATTTTAAAACGAGCCTCATATAAATTTTATTTGATATATTAATTATTATAAGCTTTCTGAGTCCAAGACCGTGGATTCGATTCGCACAACTGAAAAATGTTTGTGTGATGAAAGTGTTTTTCTGCGTGTTTATATGTACATTACAAGTATTTATGTATATTATTCATAAAAGTATTCATCAGTTATCATAACACAAGCTAAGCTTACTTTGGGGCTAGATGAGGACGTGTATATTTTCGTATATTTATTTATTTCTACACAATATTTGTAGAAGTATTCTGCCTTCTTCTTACCCAAAACTGCGTCACCTTTATATTTCGATTAGCAGGATACAGTAAAATGTAGCGGTGCGTTCGTAACCACATAAGACTTTCCAGAAATCTACGCGACCATATAAACGTGTGTTGACAAAACATATTTCAAACACAATGCTATGTTTCCAGGAGGATAAATTACCGACCGTTATGATAGCGGTGTTCGTTGAACAAACAACACCTTTCATGGAGGAATTCCTGCAACAACTCGTCGATATAGACTATCCTAAAAACAAAATACATTTTTACCTACACAACAGTGTAGAATATCACGGGACAGATATTGATGACTTCTTCCGGGCACATTCTGTTGATTATCTCAGTGCTAAATGCATCAAACCCTCAGATTTCATTTCTGAAGGAGAAGCTAGAAACATTGCAAAGTAAGTTATATTACTATTATTATACCATTTATTTGCTAGGTTAGTTAGTCTACATATTGCGTTGTATGTTGTCAAGGTTACAGGCAAGGTATAGTGTAAAGTAAAATTGACAAACGCGTCGATTCTAGGAAAGGAATTGCTGTTAATGCCATCAAGTACACACCCATTTTTGGCTGACTGAACGCAGATTTTGGGATTGAAAAATTGCTTAACCGCAATGCATAATTGTTTCACGTATTTCTTTATTGCAATTACGTGTATGCAGTAAATACGTGTTTATGGCGTGGAACATTGCGTGGCACACCTAGTATAAATCTAATTTTGAGGAAGTTTGCTATCGTGAAGGATACTTATAGCTTATCGTCGTGAAAGTCAGTTTTAAGAATCACGCGGGAGCCTATTTTAGGGGCTTTATGTTATTCCAGGGTGTATATCAGCTCAACTCCAAATTTCAGACAAATACAATCAGTAGTTTATGCGTGAAAGGGTAAAAAAACATGCATACATACATCCTCACCAAAATTTGTTTTTGCATTTGTAGTATAATTAAGATTTACACATTCATATACTTGCCGTGGCTACAATTTCTTAGTTAAAAAAAAATTACGTCTTTTTTGACCTGCAACCCTATATTAGAACTGGCAAACTTTGCAAAACAGCTTTCGAAGAAGTCAATATGCAGTTGGGGCAATTTCGAAATTAAGGTGCCTCAGTTACAAATAGTGATAACAAAAAAAAACTTGTTGTGGGCTTCTTCATAGACCACGGCGCGTTTGGAATCCTCGTAGTTTTAGTTTTGTTATATCCATCAACACAGTTCTATGTCATATTTTACATGTAATGCACGCATCAAAAGTGCCATCTTTGTGGCTATTTGAATGAAAAAATATTTCGCTTTGACTTCTAAACCTTTCGGCGGTTGTCAAATCTTAACTGTTAGGATGAATAAAAAAAAAAAAACATATTTACCGTCTTTTACAGGGGCCGGTGTGTCAATACCGAATGCGACTACCTGCTTTCAATAGACAGTCTTTCCCGCGTGGATCCATCAACACTGCGCTACCTGATCACCACTGGTTACGATGTTGTCGCACCACTGCTTTTACGGACGGGACAATCATGGTCAAACTTCTGGGGCGCCATCAACTCTGCCGGCTATTACGCGCGATCGACTGACTACATGGACATTGTCAACCGGAAAATCATGTGAGTATATTATTGTGTGACTTTGATCAGATCATCACTCGAGTGTGGCAGGTGACAGGTTATTTTTAATGTATTTACTGCAATCCTTTCAGGATTAGGGCGTTTCCATTTTTAACCGACTGGTGGCTTCAATAAAATGTGTATTTTAACCGGTTTTAAAAAGGAGGAGGTTCTCAATTCGGCCTTATTTTGGATTTTACTATCAAATGTTGTGATTTTGAGGTTTTTTTTGTGTGGTAGGTCATTGCGAAATTGATTAAGGTCTATTCGCAAAAATCGACTGAAACAGAAAGTATGATGATGTTGTTTACGTTCATATTGGATAGAAGCAGGCGTTACTTCGCGGAAATCCATAATATATTAAAAAAATATATACCGGATGTTTGGTGCATCGTGTGCCAAATCGAATCTGATGATTGGAGGGGTCTTTGGCTATCTCTTCAGCCCTCGTAAAAAAATCTTGCTCAAACGGTTTTTTTTATACTGATTTTAAATTGTTTTTTTAAAAATTGTAAAAATTCTACATTTAAATTTTAATAAAAAATAAAGTTGTTAAGTATTAATTAATTTTCTTTTTAATCTTTAATTTGTAACGTTTTACGCTTCTTTTGAAACTAGAATTACACGCCAGCAACATCTAGTTTTTGTTTTACAGCCCCGCAAAGTTTTTTTTACGTAAAAAAATAAGCTTGAACGTCAACTTTCGGTTTTAATAAAAAAAAAACTAAAAGTGATCATGTTCTTCCAATTTTTTTAAAACATCTCTGGACTGTCCCCTTTCTAATGGTGTGCAATATGCCATGAAAAGTAATTAGTAACATCACTAATTTTCAAATTTTCTAAACTTAGTCACAATTTTCTAATATTCAACAGATGAAAGAAAAACAAGTTTTTGCGTAAATAAAACTCACAAGCAGGTAAAATTTTTAAATTTCGTAGGTTTTACTTGAAATAAAAATAATACATTGCATTTGAAACATTTATTTCATAATTTTTACAAATTCTGCTCAAATTGTTCACCCCTGTTTCGAATGCAGGCCCGACATCTTTGACGTATTGTTACAGTTGTAGTCCGAAGCCGTATTTCGTTCTTAATTGTACCGAAGGCCGCTTCTATGCGTTGTATTAGTACCTCCCTCGTTGGGACTTCTGTGGCGTATACTAGCTCTTTGGCACGTCCCCAGACATAAAAATCTAACGGAGTTAAGTCTGGGGAACGTGGAGGCCATGCAATAGGCCCATCGCGCCCAATCCACGAATTGGGGAACACATTATCGAGGTATTCCCTCACAGTTAAACGCCAATGCGCGGGACAGCCGTCATTTTGAAATACTATGGGCACATCTTCATTAAACACGGGCACCTCGGCCAATAATTCCGGCAGATCATTTTGCAGGAACTCTAAATAATTATCGCCATTTAAGTTATCAGGCAGGTAGTGCGGTCCAATTACCTGATTCCCAATCACTCCTGCCCAAACGTTCACACTAAACCGTCTTTGAAAAGATTGCTGTCTTTTGGCATGTGGGTTTTGCCGTTTCGGTGCCCAATGGTGTAAATTGTGCAAGTTAAGAATCCCTTCTCTGGTAAATTTGGATTCGTCAGTCCACAGTATTCTTTTTAAAAAATCAGGATTATCCACATCTGTGTGTAACAAAAACCGACAAAAGTGCATTCGTCTGTCAAAGTCGCCACCCTCAAGACCTGCAACAACCAAAAATCTTTTTAATTCCCCTTGAGCAGTAATTAATTGCACTAGAAGATTATGGATACCTGCTAAACAAAGGCAACGTCAAACAAAGGTTTTAAATTACGTACCTTGAACCGGAGTCTCGTGGAATGGATATTTTTCGTTTTGTCGAAGGACTTTCCACACTTTCCATATTGAAATATCAAGTTGTGCCGCCACATATCTAATGCTTCTTGTGTCGTCTTCCTCAAAAAGTGCCAGTATTCTCTCGTCCACTTCAACATTATGTCGCACAACATGTCCCCTTGGTTCATGAAAATTGACACTCCCAGTCTCGCGTAAACGTCGGTATGTGTCTTGGAAGACTCTGCGGCCAGGTAATCGTCGACCAGGAAAGCGTTCCTGGTAAAGTCGTTGCGCTGCACGAGCGACACCACGGGCTGCACCATAAACCATTATGATGTCCGCATATTCCTCGTTAGAGTATGTCGTCATTGCAACAACAAAAAAGTCAACAAAGTTTAACAATAACACCAAAAGTAAATAAAACGTAACAAAAAACAACAAAACTTAACGAAAACTAAATAAAAGAATCGTGGAGTACAGTAAGCTAGCACACACGTTAGGCAGCAGAGGCAGTGATGTCTCGACTAAAAAATAAGATGGCCGCCGTGTCGACGCGACGCGGGGCCCGTTCGCGATTGGTTCAAACAGGTTTGCACTATGCAAGAAAGGAATAGAAGATAGATTTCGCTTCACTAGAGTGAAAAAACTATTTTTGCCTGTTTAAACGAACAACGGGCGTATAACTTTATGAAAGAGACAGAAAATGTCATCTGCCTTGTGAATTGTGAGTGTTATTTACGCAAACCCTTGTTTTTCTTTCACCTGTTGAATATTAGAAAATTGCGACCAAGTTTAGAAAATTTGAAAATTAGTGATGTTACTAATTACTTTTCATGGCATATTGCACACCATTAGAAAGGGGACAGTCCAGAGATGTTTTAAAAAAATTGGAAGAACATGATCACTTTTAGTTTTTTTTTTATTAAAACCGAAAGTTGACGTTCAAGCTTATTTTTTTACGTAAAAAAAACTTTGCGGGGCTGTAAAACAAAAACTAGATGTTGCTGGCGTGTAATTCTAGTTTCAAAAGAAGCGTAAAACGTTACAAATTAAAGATTAAAAAGAAAATTAATTAATACTTAACAACTTTATTTTTTATTAAAATTTAAATGTAGAATTTTTACAATTTTTAAAAAAACAATTTAAAATCAGTATAAAAAAAACCGTTTGAGCA
Source organism: Pararge aegeria (assembly GCF_905163445.1). Lineage (NCBI taxonomy): Eukaryota > Metazoa > Arthropoda > Insecta > Lepidoptera > Nymphalidae > Pararge > Pararge aegeria. The sequence goes on from NC_053208.1 coordinate 10,252,450, forward strand.
AGATTTTTTTACGAGGGCTGAAGAGATAGCCAAAGACCCCTCCAATCATCAGATTCGATTTGGCACACGATGCACCAAACATCCTGTATATAATATGATAAATTCTTAAAACTATAAAAAACAACTTGTAATGGCATTCATATTACTATAGGTATGAATATTAACGAATATGAACTTAAACTATGAAAATTAAGCTTAATTTGCTTTACTCCGCGAAAAGCAGGAGAATCTCTCCACTGAGCTAGCGTGGTGGACTACGGCCTAAACCCTTCTCATTGTAGGCCCGTTTACGGTAATGGGTGGATATCTGATTTTGTGATAAATTTTAAGACGCTGCGCCAGTTAATATAGCAAATAAAAGTGTTGCATTCGAATTACATTTATTTATTTATCAAATTTTAACTGTCTACAGCTCTATGTATTCTATATTTTACAAACTAAAGGGATTGAATAATATATCATGAAGTTAATCAAATGCAATAGAGAAATCGGTCTTGAAAGAACGCCGATCAATCGAGTACATATTATCGGCTGTGCATTCATACACCCCTGCATCCATTTGGGTGGCGGGGTCAATTTCGATCTTGGACTTTACGCGGTCCTCACCGATAAGCCATTCGTGAATCTGGAATAAAAAAAAAAGTTTTTAAGGCTTAACCTAAAGTATCGCCAAATAAATCATTATAGTTAAATATTTAAGCCTCAGCACAATCAAGTCAGTTCAACCAAAGTATGTCATCTACGCATTTTTCGCACCGATATCGAAGCACACTCGCCTTTACAACAAACCCAAATAATGAATATTCTAAAAAATGTATTTGGTTTTGAGCTTGTATATAGTGCGGCCAATTTATCCGCGGACAAAATGTAAACAAACAAATGTCAGGTCGTACGCCTAGTGAACGGATATACAGCATTTTATTTGTAAATAACAATTAACATAATTTTTAATTAAAAAAAAAATAGGTTGTTTACCCCTTAAATACTAAAATAAACTACCCTAATCACAAATATCTATCTACCCTTTCACTCAATATTAACACAATACTTACGTGCAAGTAATGATGTGCGAATATTTCAGTTCCGTCTTTGAACCAAGTGATATGAGGGCGTGGAGATCCTTTTGCGGTGCAGAGGAAGGCAATTTTGTGCCCCAAAACGTACTCAAGGTCAAAGTGGGAAGCCAGTAGTATTTTCGCGCCCTAAAAATGTTTAATCAACATTGAGTTTAACAGGGTTTATTATATGGAAAAAATGTATTTCCATCACCTTATCTTAAAATCTTTGCCCGAATATTAACAATAGTAACCGAGTAGTTTTGTCTGGTTGGAGGCTTCTGCCGTGGCTTGTTACCACCCTACCAACAAAGACGTACCGCTTAGTGAGTTAGCGTTACGGTACGACGTGGCGTAGAAACCGATTAGGGTTATGGGTTTGTTATTTTATTTATAACTGCCCTACGCCTAACAGGCTAGCCCGTTACCATCCATACCATAGATAGATGCATCACCAGATGAGATTGCAGTCAAGGGCTAACTTGTAGTGGAATTATTAAAAAAACCGAAACACTAACGTTAGGCACTAAAAAGTAGGCAGGAAAGAGAATATCTGGAGCAATTTACATTATGATGGCCAAGCTAAAGAAATATTTAACCGACTTACAAAAAAAAGGAAGTTCTCAATTGTATTTTTTAATTTTTTTTATATAGTAGGTAAGCAATTTATGCTCGACACAATAAAGCAGATGGTGGTAACAAAAATTTTTTGATTAAAAAGAACCGACTCTGTTATACAACTAAAAAGCAAGAAATTAATGTTTTCTACAATATTTTTAAGTCGGTGCCAAGTAAAATGTAGAAAATTACTGGTATTTTCTTGCTACTATATAAAAAGGAATAAGAAGTAGGTAAGGTATCTATACATAGTAACTTTCTACATTTTACTTGTTACCGATTTAAAAATGTTGTTGAAAATATTTATTTGTTTCAAAGTTCATAGTGATGAATTTTAAAAACGTTTAAAATTCTATCCTATCACGATTTCTATTCAAGAAATAAAAGGAAAGCCCTCTCTATAAATTCGTATCGTAATACAAACACTCTTAATCAAATTTTATGACGTAAAAATACACAATCCTCGTATGCTAATATTCGTCACTAAATTAATTTCGTTCGCACACAAGATTCCGTTACCATAGAGGAATAAAGAAACCTAGTTGGTATATTTTAGCATGTTTAACTACGGATTACAAGGTCCTAGGTTCAGGTTTCTGGGCGGTCAAGTGTTGAGTTTATTTGTCTAGAATAAGTTGAGTATATTGTCCACCCTCGTTCATCGTAGAGCATTTGAGGAATCGAGGAGCACATGAGATCGTTATTATCACGAACATGTGGTAATGAAATCGTTAAAAACCGCTGAACAGCATTGAAACAGCGCGTTGGGTATCTGCTGTAAGAGGCGAGGTCTTTGCCCAGCAGCGGATATTAACTCAATTGTTATTTCGCACAGTTTGCCGCAATGTTCTGTTTGACCTGTACTTCCTTGACAGCATCGTCTCCTGAATTTCTAACATTCGTCAAAGCTTCGTTAATGTTGTACGATAAACATTGTGAAAAACTTACATCATTATTATTGTAGTACTGGTCGGATTCAGGGTCTCTGTATTTACCGGTGATAGGCAGTCCAATTTGTACCTGCGAAAATAACCTTTGATGGTTTTAATGTAACTTAGCCCCTCAGATGCAGCTATTTAACTTCTAAATTCGCCATTCATCCCAACACATGCAGTAGGCAAATACAAATCTCAGGATCGAACCGATTGAAATAATTATTTCTCTATCATTTTGTATGAAAGTTATGTATATAACTTATGTAGATTCACTAAGAATATAAGTCAGGGCTGCTTTACTATTGAATATAATATAAATCTCATGTAAACATACGCTAAGCGAATATTTGTCTCTTTTTTTTAAACAGAAATCGTAAACAGCAAAAATAACAAACTATTATTATTTAAAGATTTATTATTCTGTTACCATGATTACACATTATTTTATAGATATCATTAAACACATACAACAATCACAATGACAAATCCGCGCCCAGCACAATTATGGGATCAAGTTTCTGTATAAAAAAATCGAAAAGTAAAACGCTTGTTACCTATGGTAGCGTTAAAATAAAATTTATTTTAATGAGACAACCGCAATTGCGATTTAAAATTCGCGCGGTTAAAACATCTATGGTATGATAAAAATTGTACGCGGAGCGGTGCGGATTAAATTGTCGCAAATATTTTGTGCATTATGAAGTTTTGTCTCGCTCTATAAAAAGTGACAAACGCGACGAAATATATTTTCGAGATGCTTTTTATGTATTTAAAAAATAAGTCAAGTACGGGGAGCATAAGAGCCTTTGGCTATAGTTTTTGTACTAACAATATGCAACAAAAAACAAAAACTGTTTCTGACTTACCCATTCATATTTTCCCAATAGCAACATTGCACCGCAATAATTAAAAATATACGTTTAAAAACTTTTTCTACTGGCCATTACCGTTCACAGATGTATTAATTCTGCTTAATACTTACTTCGTTTCTCGTCTTAATTGTTTATAAGAGTATATTAAAAAAGCTCTCTATAGTAATTACTGTTTTTGTTCGTTCCCAAAAATAAACTTAAGAAAAGGCCAAATTTGATTTGTCGCCATGACTTTTTTATACTTAAAAAAAAACTCATGTATTGAGGCAAGTACTTTTAGTTTGAAGATTTTGTTACCTTGGATTTTGTTCTGGATCTGGTTCGGCTCCGCCGGGCTTCACACACCGAAGCTAGGAACAGTAGAGTGCCGATGATAGCAATTTTCATCAACATGGTTAGGTGTTAATGTGGACAAGGTGTAAACCTCGCGGGAGTTTTATAACAACTGCGGTAGTCGCCGATTGCTTGATGACAAGGTAATCGGGACTCTTGTCTCCCCTTCTGTTATTCAATGTCATTTCCTATGCACTTTGTACACTGCACTCTAAATTACCTGTGGTGTCATTGATGCATAGGATATACGCGTCTTGGCATGTTATGGAACGGGATTGTAAGTAAATTTTCCTAGTCTTGGAACGCGTTCTCACCGTTCCAGCACTCACGCAGAAGCATAATTGTAGGTGTTTTATTAGTCTCAAGCATTGTCTTAACGGCCTAACATGCGATTCAAACGATCGAGGTAGTACTGTCCGCGTTATGAACTGAGTCTTCGGGCCATAAAAGTGTTTCTGCATTCGAAGAAAATGCTGTTCATTCTGATGTTGCTATCTTGCTTCGGCAGAAGTTGCCTTCCCTCTCACTTGCGTAATCTGAATTTTGCTGCCTCGCTTCGAAGGTTGATAGCGTATCTTTCAAACGCTAGATCCCCCCCGTGACCCTTGAACTAAGGTAAGCTTATTATATATATTATATCTCAAGGTGTGAAAGTCTTGGGCGCAGTTAAACCCTAAATTCAGAATTCTAGATGCAACACCCATGCTACGCTCGGGAGTTTCTCTAAAATCCTTCGTTGCGCTTGGTATACGCAGCCGTTACCTAAGAATATGTATTATCCCATGTTTGAATAATTTACGATGTCGCTATATATTCAAAATAGTCTGAGATTAACAAAATATTAATTTAAGTAGCGTAAAACTTACATACAAATCTACACGTTAAGCTTTTAAATTCGACATTTTATATGACTGTTTTTGTTTTACAAAAGTTCATCTATCATCGTTGGCCGAATATTTGTTAAGCTGTTAACCTAGTCAAATGCTTAAGTTTCGTGTGTGAATTTGTCTAGACAAATCCATTTTACTATTTCGACTGATTGCGATGCATATCTTAATGGGTTATGGGTAGAGGGTTTTCCTCTTTTAGATATCATGCGGCTATGCTTAGCATATGAACGTTATTGGGTTACTGATGATGTTCCGTACACAAATTAGTATTTTAAACTGGAGGGGCTTCTATATTCTATGCATTAGTGTAGGTATAAGACACTAGACTGGCAACAGATTTTAAACATTTTGGTTTGATTTAAAACTAAGATTATAAAGCATTATTATAAAAAAAATATATTAATGCTGCAGCTATAAAAAAATACATTAAAAGATGTTATTTTTATTCCGTTAGGAAAATAAGAATACATTCCGAAATAAGAATTCTAGAAGTTTTTATCTTAGGCGCGAGAAAATTCTAGACGCATCAATTTGTTCAGAGGGGCGAGCGATTGTTGATTGATTCACTTGGTTATATAAAGAAAATTGATTCTGAAGTGGCTTGCTGAAGGCCAACAAGTATTATTCCATTGAAACTTCTAAACTGTAGGATACTTATTTGAATGGAGATGTCTCTTAAAAAGATCAATGTTTGTAATTAAACGTAAGCTTATAGCAAAGTCCTATTATTAAAGGACTACGTAATCGATAAAAAAGCTTGGGTGTGAATTATTGCTCTAACCAGGTTGCTCTTCTAATAATTTTAAATGACATTGTGAGATGGTGATATCAAAAAAAAACACCCGGCTTAGTTCGTTGTGGGCTTCTTCTTAGACCAGGACGCGTTTGGAACCTTCGTAGCTTTAGTTTTAAGTTTACGAATGTGGTTATCGCCATCATCTCACTACTGTGTAATTCTTATGTACGCATCAAAAGTGCCACTTATGGCTTACTTGAATAAAGATATTTTTGACTTTGACTTTATATTTTTAACCACAATGAATGATGTCCAGTTTACCTAAAAAAAAATCCTAAAATTAGGTAGTTTTAAGGATATTTTATTCTCAAGAGAAACAGTTTTATTTAATGAGAGATTAAAATTAACATAAATAAGTGGTAATATCATCTAGTTAGTGTGATACAAAAGAAGCTGCTTAAATTAATAACGGCAAATAAAATATATCGAACTTTATGTATCCTTAACATTACTTTATACATATTGTATAGTTTATATATATTTTACTTTTCTTTTTTTTCAGCGGAATCTGGAATGTTCCATTCATTGCAAATATATACTTGATAAACATGGAGCTATTCCGCAAGGAGTCACTAAAGGAGGTTTCTTACTTGAAGGACGAACTTGATGCAGATATGGCTTTCTGCAGTGAACTTCGTGACCATGTATGCTGTTATACTTTTGTTTTCTGCGTGTAGCGAGTTTAAACGGTTCTATTTCAGTTAATAAACATTTGCTGCTAAACAAAATATTTAAAACTAATTTATTTAACATTGGTACAAAAGATGGCATTTTTAATCGCATCCGAAAAAAAAAATTACACGTGCTCAGCGTAAACGACAGAATTAAGAACCTACAGAAACCGTGTACACGACTAATATTGAAGCATCAAAAACCACTCCACTTTAGAATGGTTTCTCGATCTAGTCACTTATTGCCATTTAGCAGATGACAGTGATTTTTTTATCTCTAATGTTCTAAGCGTTAACCATAAAATGTGAAAATGGGAAAAAGTTCGTGACGTGCCCGGGGCGTTTTCACTGTTTTTGGACACAATAATGGCTGAATGAGGATTTTTATGTTCTTAATTCAATGGCGTAAACAGTACACCATTGAAGGCGAAATGAAAAAAAAAAAATAATTTGCTCTATATCTTATAGCTATTTTTTATTTTGTCCATTAGGGCGTAATGATGCATGTGAGCAATGAGAAAGTGCTCGGCCATCTTATAAACCCGGAGAGCTATGACGTCAGCCGCAAAAACCCGGATATCTACCAGGTTATGGATAATCAGGAGGATTGGGAGCAACGCTATTTACACGCGGAGTATTTTGACAGCTTTGATGACGGACGCAATCATTCTATGGTAAGTGCAGTTAGTCGTATGAAGTTGTTAGTGTACACAGAGCAGAAAGGAGAATGCCGGATGTAGTATGGGATTCGGTTTCACATAGTACTTATAAGATGCCTTCTTGGAATCTCATTTTGAAGGGTTTAATAATTACAATACATTACCAAAAACATTAAAACTCTAGTTCGCCGGATTTCAGAGTTACATGCAAATGAAGTTCGTGAATTAAGGTTATTTTTGACACATGCGATTATTGTACCTACCTATTGATGGTACTGTTCACAATATATTAGAACCAATAATCTATGTCATTAAAAGATTTTCTAACCGTCGAAGTTAAGGCTTGGGAATTGAGAGGTTTTTTTTAAAAAATAAAAACTAAATTTATGATACCAATTTAAATGAGGCACCAAACGAAACCGTTTTCCGGCATTCTCCTTTTAAGTCACAGTCGATTTTTATAGACTGTTAAAAAAAAATGCTTTAATACTAAGACGCCTGGTGGTATTATTCACATAAAAAAATTAATAAAAATAAGCGTCACGTGTTCGAATTAACACCTTATATGATTATTATTTCATATGCCATTCAAAAACATGAAATGGTAACGAGTTGTTGTAAATAAACAGAGCAAGACTCGAAGGGGTAGAAATATCTTTATAAGACCAGCTGTGGACGTCCATGGGTTGAGATGATCATCTTATACATACACAAAGGATCTGATTTTGTCCATATATTCACTTATGATCAGTATTTTCGTACGCGTTAACGCGTTGATCTAGTGGTTAGCATATTTAACTACGGATCACGTGCTCCTGGGTTCGAAACTCGGGTCGGGCCCGAAATTGTAAGGTATTGTTTTTGTCAACCCCGGGCCTTGGTTAGCACGTTAAGACGTCGGTCGGCCTGTGACAAAAGTCGTTAAAGCCACCAACCCGCATTACAGCAGCGTGGTGGGTCTATGCTCTAAAACCGTCCCTCCTATTGGAGAGGAGACCTTTGCTCACTAGCGGGACATTAATAGGCTGTGGTTTATGATGTTGATGATGAATAGTATTTTTATAACGATTATAAACATACATGTTAAAAGCAGTGAACCGTCGGAGTATAGTGAGACTGTATTACTAGGTATCACTAAGTATAGGTGAATACATACACACACGCACACGTGAAAAGCAAGGTTATTTTTACAAATTTTGACAGACTTACCACAGTAAGTAAAGTTTTTTTTTTATTTAAGTTTTTTTTATTTTTGTTACTTTATATTTGCGCGCATGCACACAAAACAGCTGAGTATTTTTTTTTTGGTTTGTATATACATATATATTGGTTTGTATACTGAACATATTGGTTTCTAAGGAATTAATTCTCAGACACATAATTATGTTATAGTAAACTACACACACACGCCGGTACTTATAATTTACTGGTAAAGATATTTTTTCTTCTTTCATTTAAGAGCTAAGCTCTGGTTGTGCACTCTCTATCCATGGTCATCTTTTTCACCTCTTTATAAGTCCCCCATCCCAACTTTTTCATTTCATTTGTCCCACAAAATCCAGTCTCGGTCGTCCTCTTCCACTCTTTCCATATACTTTACCCTCAATTATATTCGTCAGGATAATTTCATCATGACTTAGTAGGTGACCAATATATGATTCTTATATTCCTTAAGCAGAACATAGTAACAATAATATTCCTACCACTAGAATAAAGAATTAAAATATTGCTAAACAATAATACGTGTAGTGTAATTAACACCCCCTCCGAATTTATTCGTTCGTAACCTACCGGAAAGTCAAGAGTTTTTAAATGAAGGAAATGAATGCTACGTATGATGAATAGGTAAAATAATTAAGTTTATTCCTATTTTCAGCTTGGTAAATTCAAAACACTGATTCTACACAGCTGGATGGCGTACAAACAACTACGTGTCATGACGTCTACAATCCCACTCTTCAATACGTACGTGCGGCCACTGGCGGAGTGGAACATTAGAACGTGGTATTACAGTATCTGCTTGATGAAATATCTTAAAACGTCACATGAACAAATGTATCAGTTGATATTCGAGGAACGTCTGCGGAATCAAAACCAAAAGCAGCAGAGCCGTAGAAAAATAGTCCCTGAAACCTTTGTAGTTGCGCGTGATTTCAAGGTGAATTGGAAATGGGTCGAAAATTTTATTCGGAAGCCCTTTGGTGCACGTTCGTTAGTAGAACGGCCAATCCGCCAAGAAAAACCTTTTGTTGGTAAACCGCCGCGAAGTAGTCACATGACAATCAAGTTGGTAAAAAATAATGAGAAGGATAAACGGGACAAGAACGTAAACTAAGCAATCCTTACAAGACATCTCAATCAGACCTCTTTTGAAACAACTAATACTATAATCATATAACGGATAATCAGGTTTTAGATTTAATGATTTATTTAAGGTGTTGCAGCGCATATAAAACAGAAAAAAAATGATAATGTAGAAGTTAAGAAGGTCAGATGGGAGTGAATACTTCCGAATAAAACAAAGTTTGCGCGCCAATACGTAGCATAAGATAAATATGTCTCGAGTGAGAATTGTTTTAAGTTTCTATTCGCACAATTTAAGTTAAAATGTATTTGAATGCTTAAAAAAAGAATCCAAAGAAGTATAACTTTTTTCTTGCGTACAAATGTACACTCTTGAGATCTTTTAACTATTTTTTTTAAGATAAAAATCGAAGACTGTTTCGTTAACATTTGAGACTGTATGTTTCTTTCAGAAACAAATGTAGGTTAGTTTGAATTTTTTTTATTTTTTTCATGATTCGTCCATTGTTTCTATGGCATGTAATCATTGATTTACATTTTAAGCTTCTAGTCATTAGTAACTATATTATAAATTAATATTGTAGTAGTTGAATTCATGAATAAATATATTTAACCCTTTTATGGTGTTTGACATATTTTGAACCTGGCATGGATACGGTGACCTTGGACCGACTACTCTGTACTCCTTACCCCCTGAACTCCAAACTTATTTAATTCAACAGAAGAAAATGATGAGTTTTGTTTCGTCATGAGTGAGCTGAAGTTATCATCATCATTTTCATAGCATTCATTTTGTTTGAACTATAATAGTTTGGACAAAATAAAAGCAGGAAGTCATTCATCATCAAGGAATTCTTGCAAAGTTGGTTACGTGATATCCTTTTTCAGCCATGCCCAGATGTTTATTGGTTCCCTATGGTGACACTGCGGTTCTGCAAGGAATGGATCGAGATTATGGAAGCATTCGGACAATGGAGTGATGGATCTAATCAGGTATCATTTTTTTTTCAAACCCCAGCAGGGTGGCGTCTGGACACTGGTGCTTGTCTTCGTACTTGTGGAACGATAGATACATCTTTTGCTGCTGTAGTTTATTTGTTTTCGCTTCCTAGCCGTAATCAGATAGGTACATAAACCAGCATTTATCTAATAATCGATTCCATTATAATATCCACATATTTTTCATGTCATCTCTTTGCGAATTTATGCAAATTCACCAGATGGTCGATAAAAACTCAAGACATATATGTATATACACGCTATGCGCAATTTTAACTATGGACATTGTTTTACTGGTATGTCATGTTTAGGCTGCTTAGGGCTAAGAACATTGAACCATTGTTCCTAAGTTTAGGGAACTCCTAAACTGACATTTGACAGATGTTAAAAGTTATATTTTTTGGAAACCAGGGCCAGATTTCTCAGACATACATTGATAGGATTTATCGACCAGAATAACTATTGCCGCAACATACAAACAATTATAAAAAGAAAAGAAAAAAAACATAAACAATTATAATTTACGTTGCGTCAGCGTCAGTTAGGCATTTCATTCTTCCTAGATCATAGCCCAGTGAAAATCGATGGGTGAGAGGTCTTGACGCCCTCCCTGGCACAACGGTGACCGCTATGAATTTAATTCGATTCCAGACTGGGGCAATTTGGAAATTTATAATTTCTGAATTTTCCCTGGTCTGGTCTGGTGGGAGGTTTTGGCCTAGTTACCTCCTTACCGACAAAGACGTGTTACGGAGCGATGTCGCGTAGAAACCAATTAGGGGCATGACTACCATACTCCCTAACTGGTTAGCCCGCTACCATCTTAGACTGCATCATCACTTACCACGAGGTGAGATTGCAGTGGGCTAATTTGTGGTGGAATAAAAAAAGGCATGTCTAGGAATCTCCTAAGATTACGCGTTACTTATTTTGGAATTGCCTTGTTCGTCGTTATTGAAGGCGATGATAAAACTCCAAAGTGATAGCTGATTGCTAGATCCAGAAACTAACACTTCAAAGCATTCTGTCAGTCTTTTAACTCGGGTGAGGTATTCGCAAAAGGTATAGATACAATAAGTTGTAAGTTCAGCCATTTTTAATTACTTAACACACAAACCAAATCGTGATAACATAACACAAACACAAGGATAATAACCAATAAAAATAAAATCAGCCACTCTACACCACATGCGTGAATAAATGCAGCCAATCGATGTGACGGACTTACGTTCTAGGATATTTTCCCAAAAACAGTTTACATATCAAAAGAATATAGTGTAAGAGAATACAGTGTCGAGTTAAATTTTTATAGACCGCGGCAAAAATAAACATGGCGCTAGTTCTTCCCCGGACGAGCTTTGTCTCTACTGCTACTAGAACTGAACTAATTGTTTGTAAAACTTACTTTACTGTCTGTATTCATTGAATATTTATTTTCATTCATATACTTTACTAGATGTCCCCGCGAATTTCATTTCGCCTTAATATATTTTACATATGAATGTCTTTATAAAGTACAATACGTGAAACTCATCTTACCGGATTAATGTACCTCTCTATTGGTCACATCAAAAGTTTTACGATTAGGCTTTAGAATTATAGACAACAACATGACGTGCGCTGTCAGTTATGTTTTGTTACTAATGAACGGCTAGATAATTATTTGATTAAAAAAAATATTGAATTTTAATACCTATTATCCTATTCCGGACTAACAGAAATCCAACAAATCAAAAATAATGTTAATCGGTCCATCCGTTCTCAAGTTATAAATGGCGTAACTAACACGACTTTGTTTTATAAATATAGATTTAATTTTGAGCTGGTTTAATAAGTTATATTGTTCGTAGGATAAGCGACTCGAAAGCGGGTACGAAGCTGTACCCACTAGGGACATTCACATGAGCCAAGTAGGCTTGGATAAGCAATGGCTTTATATTTTGAAGAGCTATGTTCGACCTCTACAAGAACGGGTGTTCATCGGATATTATCACAATGTAAGTTTATTTTCTATTTTTGATGCATCAATTTTATTTATTACATGGTCAGCTCCGGTACTTCACTACACTACAAGTGTTTTCAGCTAACAACTGTCAGGAATGTATTGAAGTTTATTTGCGCTAAGAAAATAATTAGTCGTCTATTTACATCGGCCTAGCCATGCCAGTTGAAATATATTATGAAATACTCAATTTGTGTTTGATTTTTATTCACTTAGATAACCTGATTTTTAATATGTAAAATCCTACTTCACTTTACCTGTGGAGTGTGCGTAAATATTTCATCAAGAAGGATGGCGAATCTGAATAGTATCGTAGTATAATTATAATCCTAGTAAAACTTTGCAGTACTTACTCACTATAGCCATGCAAAATAAGTAAGTTACTAAAATTTTACATAATACATCAACTTTACTTTTGTAGAACATTTTTGTAATGTAGAACTTTTGAATTAAAATTCAATAAAAACAGCAAAATCGTAACTTTTCTATTACCATGACGATTTACTATTTTCTTAACGCGAATGGATCATAAATTCTATTGGCTTAAGTAAGTGTTGGTATTATGCGAATAAAAACAGACAAAGTAATACTTCAAAAGTATGATATATTTTTAGAATTTGCTAAAAGATAATAAACAGAGATATAAAACGTGTTTTAGCCTCCGGTGTCACTCATGAACTTCGTCGTTCGCTATCGCCCTGACGAGCAGCCCTCACTGAGACCGCATCACGACTCCTCAACTTACACTATCAACCTCGCACTGAATACCCCAAGTAAGTAAATTTAAAGGAGAATATTCGCAGCCTGATGACATTACAACCCTGACCCGACAGGAATCTGATATAACATCTCACGTCGATTGAATAATCCTTTCCTTAATAAAGCAAAAAAATCGAGATAGGTCTGTTTCAAGTTCTCCTCCTTTCAGGGTCTCCTTTGATTGCCGTATAAATAGCTACCCATTGTATGTATATCAGGAAGTTTAAAAAAAAAATCGTTCCACCGTGCCTTTTATGGTAAAAGACTAGCGCTTGACCACAATCTCACCTTATGGCCTTATAATTATTCACTTTTGTTTGAAATATACTTAGTTTGTAAATTAGGAAACACAGAAGTCTGAATGGTATTCCAAAACCCCGCCATGCTTATAAAAATAGAAGGTGCAAATTGCTTCGTGCGAGTTTTCGATGTTAATAGTATAAGAGATAAGAGGGAATAAGATCGAATGGTTTTTGAACATACTCAACGGAGGATATACTCCTATAAAACACCGACAAACTGTCTACCTTACGGTGATGATCAAAACTTTACAGTTAAGCTAAAAGTGGTGAATTCTCGCCTATAAATTTCCTGACTCGGTTATCCACAGCGAAGCAAGAAACTCCCGCTAAGCGCACGGCCGAACTTCTCGCATTTAAGAAATTTGTCAATAACCAATTTCTTCAGATACGCGTTGTTTTACTTCAGAAACTGTTTTCATACTTGGTATTTTGGTTTTCTAGACCACCTCTCGTTCTAACTTAGTAAAGACGCTGTGTCATAGTAGTCAAATTCAAAATTTCTTTATTCATGTAGGCCTATCACAGGCACTTATGAAGCATTCATACATATTTGTTTACATATTTGTAAAGGGATGGTGATAACTTCGTTCGCCAACTTAAATCTAAAGCTACGAGGATTCCAAACGCGCCCTGGTCTAAGAGCCCACAACAAACTTAGCCGGGTAATTTTTTTTTTTGTTATCACCATCTTCCAGTAAATTTATATTAAGCTATGAAGCTAGAGCACATCACACCCAAGCTTTTTTATCGTTTAAGTAGTCCTTAATATTATAATAGGATTTTTCTGTAAGCTTACGTTTTATATAAACTTTGAACGTATCGAGAGACATCTCAAAGATTTAATTTGGTAAATTGTTATGAAATAATATACAATTTCCCTTGAATGAATTTGCAATTTTGTGTAGCCGTAACCGGTACCATGATAACTCTAAAGCAATTAGAAATTATTCACTGCCTAGATTTTAGTTAAGTGCCGCACACTAAACAGCGTAAAGAACGTTCCTATATAAATTTATTTTTATTTAATTTCAGACGTAGATTATGAAGGCGGTGGATGTCATTTCATTCGCTACAATTGCTCGGTAAAGAATACCAAACCCGGGTGGCTGCTTATGCATCCCGGCCGCTTGACACATTTCCATGAAGGTCTTCGAGTCACCAACGGCACACGATACATAATGATCTCCTTCGTAGATCCATAAACGTGTTTTGTAAGCCTTTGCTGCAAGACATTACCGCGCGATATTATGTGTACAATTAACATAAGAAACTCACTAAAATATTCAAATCAATCCGCAGTTATTGTGGTTTGTTAAAACTTAGAGCCCGCACTGTGAAAATTGTTCAAGTAGTTGTAATTCTCACAATTTATGTTAATTTCATCAATGGATTTAAAATGGACATTATATTATATTCTGACGTATTTTGTTTTGCACAACTTGTTTTACCCATTTTTACCATTAGAATTTTGAATTACATATACGCGGATTTTTTCGCAAAGTGGGATGTCTCTTAGTCACATTATGTATTGATTATGAATTACAAAATAATTTGGATAATTCATATTTCTAGGTTATGACCAACATTTCCTTCCAAAACGCAGTTTTACTTGTTAATAAACTTTAAGCATGTATAATATATTTTAAGTATGCCCTCAAACGGTAATTATTTTATTAAATATTAGTTTAATACTAATAGTATTAAGTATGTTATAATATAAGTTTTATATTGCAAATTTTACAAACTCCTATAAAATAATGATTGCTTGATTTAAATTGAAATGTATATTTAAAAATTCATTAAGCACTCTTAAATCAATTTGAAGTTTTAACCAAAGACGTGTTAATAATTTAACAATCGAAGAAATAAAATAATAATACACAGACAATGATGTTTAATTTTTGATTTTCCTTAATATGTCACGTAATTGTGGCATTTTAGACCACAATTATGTTACAACTTGTCTTCCCGTCTCCTTCGTTTGTAATATTCTGAAGGTGGTGCTAATAATTTGTGTTAGTAACACAAAAGTTCATTCACGTTTCATATATGGGTTTTTGAGATATAAAGTTGCCCTATATATATAAACCTCCCTATTTCCAAAATTTAGCATAACCTGCAGGCCGCTGACCGCTGTCAATCTCCTTCTGTTTTTGCATGATATTCTAAAATAGATGTTGCTGACAACGTGCATTATACTTTAAAAACGTGTGTTTTTTAGTAATTATTAACGGAGCATAACTTGGTAAGTTATCGCCTGTAACCAGAGCGACACTTCGTAGGGCATGCAAGGAACACGTCTTATATATAGTGTAATCTTGTGTCAATCAAACTGAGGCGTAGACGTTAAGCAACCATGCCCTTTAAATCGGAACACAGCACTGCAACAATGCCGCTTTCCGACAGAAATAAGCTACTTAAAAACAAAATTACAAAGTTTCCGTACTTTTATATCAAAAATTCGAAATTGATTGTCCCTATCTATGTATTTCATTTTTCCGGCAACATTTGGATACAGCGTTAGAAGAATTCTTTACCTTATGAGGGTATTCATGTTGCATTGTGTATGCTCAGAGAATGCAAACCATGCCATCAACCAGAAAAAGTGATAATCGTAAACGTCTTGTGTTTAGCGCAGATAGCTTGCCAAATCAGCATTTACAAAGAGGTTTTGAGCGGCGCAACAGACATGCGAAACCGCGAAAGAAATGCGAAGAGAAAACAAAAATAGTCTTGTTATGGTCACAAAGAGTGAATGCGATTGATACTTTGTCCAATCTCATTCATGCTTTCTGGAGGGAGATCCAGTAATGGTTTGAGCAATTCAAAATAAAGGACACCTAGCTGATAATTATTAATTACACAGCATGTGCTTTCTTTCACAAATATAAGTTCGGCTGTCGATGTTGATATTCTTGCTTTTGTTTTAGTTTGGCAAAAAAACCCGTCTGATATGCCTGGCAACCCGCATACATGTAGAATCGGCGTATAGCGTCTCTTGACTTCAGTTCACAACGGACCCAATTTTCGTTTTTCAATCATCATTAATGATTTTAGATTGAATTGAAAATGCTTTAAGGTCACGACTAATGTAAGAAGTTTGATATGATTCTCCGTTGTAATATTAAGTTCGACTCTTTCGATAGAACTCCATAGTTGTTTATTGTAATTCGAATCTTTAATATTGACAGCAATGTGATTCTCTGTTATTGTTCTGTCGTATGTACTATTTAAGTAAATTAAAGCCTCGAGCTATGTTTTGCGGCATTTCCTGTTCTATTTCAATTTAATTCATTAAAATGGAAAAGTTTTTGAGACCGGATCGCTTTGATGGAGATTCCTCGTTAAGTTCTACGAGCCCCGCATTTCCCTAATGCGCAGGCAGTCTCAGATGACACGAAACTCCAGTTGTTGATAAATCATATTTCTCTATCATCATAGTGTGTTCCGCTCGATCAGTGACTGCACGACTATACTACGGCGATTAACAGCTCTAGATGTGCTTTACTTCAAGCTTAAGAATATCATCACAGCACGTCATCTTCGGTGCCAACATCCAGGTGAAACCATCGACTCATACCTCCAAGCTCTCAAACAGTTAGCCAAGGAATGCGATTTAAATCTGTTGCCGAAACAAGTATGAAAGACAACATAAGGGAGGCCTTTATCGCTGGAATCGTATCACCCAAAATTCGCGAACGTCTTCTACAAAACCTCAGTCTTGCTTGACGAGGCTTACAATAAGGCGTTATTATTAGAGATTGCTGCAATTCACATATCTTAACTTACCAGCTGTGAGTGCATGCAGGCAAGCACAGCTTACTTCTAGTTATGATAACAACCAGTATACTAAAGGGATACCCTTTACCAAAACGACTGCAGATTCAGCTCCTAAAACAAACTTCAACAACAAGACTCACCATAAATGCTTCTTTTGTGGAGATCATTTACATAATCGACGATGCCTTCAAAGGAAACTGCCTTAAATCTGGCAAAAAGGCATATTACACATCTGTTTCTCGACCCCATACAACTTCCACCAGCTTCGCTGAAGATTGTGGGCATAGTACCGAAACCGCTTGCATCACGCTTGCAGCACCAACATCACTAAAAAAAGCGGTGGTTTCTGCGTATATCAACGGTTTCAGAGCAGATGCGTAGATTTACCGACAGCGGCGTTAGTTTCATAAATGAAGACCTCCAACCTGGCCCATTCGAGGAAACATCTGCCAACAAATGATTCCAATGGCTTCTCTTTCATTGACCTCACAGGTTACTGGTGTTACTCGTCAAAACGTGAAGTTAGGTGAAAACTCATATAAAAACGGAGATTTACTAATCGTCAAAGGTTGTGCTGATATTGATATAGGCCATGACCTTCTCAGCCTGCTTTTCATTCTAGAGTTTTACAGACCAAAGGAAGCTAAAAATTTGTTGCGTCGCGAAGCCTCTGTCCCTGCTGTGCCATTGTTTTCTAACTTTACCTCTGACTGTAAACCTCGCTATACGATAACGCACCTACTGCTTAGAAGATCAAAATTTTATAGCCGGTGAAGTAAAGTAACTTCTTGAACAAGGCATCATTGAGGAGAGTCAGTCACCTATGCGCTCAGGTACTAATAACTAAGAACGCGAACCATAAAAAGAGGATGGCCATAGACTATTCGTTGACAATCAACAAATATACACTCTTGCATGCCTACCCACTGCCTAAAATAGAAGAGATTGTTACAAAGTGGCACAGTATAGCATCTTTAGCGTTATTGACCTCCAAAGCGCATGTCTCTAGATTCCGATAATCGAACACGAACGCCCGTATACAGCTTTTGAAGCCAATAGAAATCTTTAATCAGTTTTGTCGAATACCTTTCGCAGTAACACATGGTGTATCGAGTTTTCAAAGAACCATTGACTGGGTTATCAGAAAAGAAGGCTTGAAAGGGACCTTTGCTTATTGGGATGATATAACTGTTTGTGGAAATACAAAAGAGGAGCACGATGTGAATCTAAATCGATTTCTACAGGCAGCCAACAAGTATAGCTTGACACTCAACAAAGAAAAGAGAAAATTTAACCAAAAATCAACAAACACATCAAACATATCGACATTTCCATGTGTTCATTCAGACCTGCCACTATGCTCTTTAAATTTCACGTGGTTATAATGCTTTGAAATTTTTTTTAATTTAAAAAATGGCTAGAGCGGAAATTAACAACCACTTAATAGCTGCTTTGACTTGAATTTTATAAGACACATTTCGAGAGTCGGATTTCTGAAATATAAGCTATCAAATGAAAAAACTTTAATGAATAAATTAATTATGTGTCTCTTCGTATGTAAGTACCGACTTTAAAATTGGGAACGAGTAAATCAAATTCACAAATATTAAGTAAATCTATGGCCTAAAGTAGAAAAAAAAGAATTGTAAGGATCTAATAAAGAATATATTTGAAGGGGGTTCTCATACAAGTAATTATGGGAACCTTACTTGTTCCCGGAAAACCAAAAAACTATTTTTAACTGCTTTATTTTTAGATCCTGGGAATCGGAAAGTATAAGGTTCTTTTAAGAGTAATGTCGGAAAGTAGTTAGAACCTGGAAACGTGCAGGTAATGGATTAAATATACTGTTTAGGTTTTTATCTCCTAAAGATTTCGTTAAAAAATATAAAAACACAATAAACACAATAAATTAATTATGGAATCTACTGAAATTAAAAGACAGAAATACAAACATACAAAAAGATGTTTTGACATATATTTGAAGGTAACTTTCATAATAGTTTTTAATATTGATTATTATGTTACTATTTGTAATGTATTATTTATAGGCTTGCTAGGACTATGGGATTCAAATCTTAACTGTGTACAATGTATTTAGTGCGGTGTGTGTTTTGACAATTTTAAAGTCACCTATAAGGACTATTAAGGACACGAAAACAAATCTGTGACACGGTGTTGCGAATTAACTCATTTGACCAGTAACTTTTGTGACGATGTTAACCGGTGGCGGCCAGGCATCTCCATAATTATACCTACAACGTAAAACGTACGGTTTGTGTAAAGGCCACAGCGATTGACAAAGTGTTCGAAAATATACTGCGGTGAGTCGTAAAAAAAACAGTTATTTTCATATAGTTTCCGAGTCAGAGGAACTGGAAGCGTCAATGTTTTCTGCTGTCTCTTTTGTGTCTTGCGACTGAAAGTCGTTGAAACTTTTGGAAGGATAGCGGTAGTGTTTACCGAAGGCTGGTTCTGCATATTTCTTGAATTTCTTTAATTCCAATTCTTCTTTCTTCCATTCATCTCGACTAACGAACGGTAATGCAACCTTCAACCAATCGGGTAGAAATTCTTCCATGTAAAAGAAGCGTCGCCTCCAGACTTTATGTGCGTCATAATAGCTTCCACCGTTCCCTCCAATCCATTTGGGAATACTGAAATATACAATCTGACAGTGATCGATTGTCTTTTTTTATTTCATTTATTAAACTAAAAGAAAGAAACAATTCATAAAAATCTAGATTAAACAGTTCTACAATTTCTGGCAACTAATATCGTTGCTGCCCCACTAGGAGATCTCAATAGCAACAAATTTCCACTAAACAAAAACTAGTGAGGTAAAAGGATTTACCCGCTTTGTTTCAGGATAGAATAAAGAAAATGTGGAGCAGTTGGGTAACGTCGGCATTAAAAACTAAAATGTCTTGTCTCTTTGTAGGGAAAAGTACTGCAAAGTAAATCCATAATAACTAAATGAAATGAAACAACAAAAACAGGAAAAAATAAAAAACTAATTTTTATTATATAATACTACTACTAAGTATACCTCTACTCCTGAATATAATACTACTCTTAATTGAATTGACATAACAAGAGTTCCAAACCAGATAATATAGATAAAGGTTTACACAGTTTTCTGCGCTAGAAGCTGTGTGTGTGTGTGTGTGTGTGTGTGTACAACAATGCTGATCGTGATTTTATATTGTTTAGGCAGGATTTCTTTAATAATTCTCTATTACATCTTATTTAGATTACAAATATTGCAGTGGCCCTCGTCAGTCCTTAACAGAGATTGTCCAAATGCCCAAGCTAAATCGTACGCGTGTCATGTGTTCTAGAATTGATGGTATTCTGCCCATACTGGAATCCTTTCCTGAGTTTCACTATGATCAGTAGATTTAGTTTCCCTGGGCTAATCATATTACACGAAGTATATTAGAGAAATTGGTAAATTCGAGGAATTGTTTATTTAGAGGCAGAATCAAATTATATCGACACAGATGGCAGAGAAACAGAAACATGCAGCAAGTCTCCTCCCGACTTAAATTAGGATATCTTTGTAGTTGATTGGTAGACCAACGGTTGGTTGTTGCTGTCATAAGAAGATAATAATTTAGTATATCATTAATAGTTTATGTAGTTAGTAATATAATGGGTTGCGTTGTTTTTGAGATATTTGTTTTATTATGCTGTTTCTACAATAGAATAATCCCATGAGTGCAATAAACTTGTTATACTTGTTGTACTTATAAGCGCAGATGTATTACAATAAAATCAGAATGGATCCACTATCAGAACTAGGGTTTATCTATTAATAATGTAATTATGCAAGCCCTACTTAATAATGTTATTTAAATTAACAGTTCAAAAGTAAACGGGTTGTGTATTGTGTAGTAACGCCTAACGGAATTTATAAGCGAATAAATATTTAACGTGTGATATAAGTTTTATGTTAGCAAAAGTACCTAGTTTAATTATATTTTGAAACACAAATATTAAATTTAAAAAATATTTTTTTTTGATCTTGATCTTACTTGCTCTTAAATAAAGTCATTGTAGCACTTGGTAGTACAAATTTTGGTAAGCGAATCATTTTTTTAAATATGGACACTAAGATGTCTTGTAATTTATTTCAGTACCTAAGTGAGACGTTGGCATGGCGCCGCAGCGAAGGTAACTTTACTTTATGAAATGAACGCGGCACCAAAGCACGCCACCGTGCACCTACTATAAATACCTTCTGAGTAATAAATAAGTAAACGCGGTCAACCTCAGGCTGAATCATTATTATGTATGATTGCAGTCCAGCGGTGGCCTTTTGTTATGATTAAAAAAATACTACTTACAGACTGAGATGCCTTAGGGTCCAACGATAGGCATTTGTATAAAAGTAGGCTGACATTGGATTCAGATGGGGATAAGGTTTTGCGCTTGACAGACCGAACGCTAAACCAACGACGGTTATCCCCATTTGATATCCCTTGATCATAACCACCCAACCTTCTCTACTAACATTTTCTTTATTCGGTAAGTGAACTTTGAATGCCACTTCTGTAAACAATAATTACATTAATTAATAAAATTATTTGTCGATCATAGAGTTTGTATCCAATATAACCGTTTTTATGAGGAAGAAGAATAAGAAATTTAAGAAAAAGAAGAAACTAAAGCACAGAGATTTTTAATTACAGCTAATAGCGAACGGAATAATCAATTCTTATTACAAAAAAAAGGAAGTAGGTAACTCTATTTATTTGTTACCTTTTTACACCCGTACCACTTAACAGATTTAGATCAAGTTCGGCGAGGAGATAGATTTCATCTATGGGAATGATTTTTAGCCCGGAAAAACATCGATCCGGAGAGATTATTCATTTATATCAATGAAATCAGACAAGCTAGACCCACTATCAGAACTGGGGTAGATGATGTACCTACACCTAATAATAATTATGTAATTATGCAAACCCTACTTATTAATGTTATTCAAATCATCAGTTCACTAGTGAACTGTTTGATGTTTAATTAAACTTGCGTATGAAGTTGTGTAACAGCTAGTAGCTATATAAATAGATATGCATACAAAAACTTTATAGTTACCTGTAGTCGGAATAGAAAGATCAAGACCAAGTCGAGGTCGCCAGAAAAATGTTCCTGGAATTGGAGCCTGAAACAATAGTATATTTACTCATAATGCTGCGAGCCTAGCAGGTACCTAAATATAGACATTGCTTTCACTTCCAAATGATACTTTCAGGCGGTAGCATTGCAGTTTCAGGATTGTACTAGGTTTTAAAAAATATCGTAACAATTTGTTGTATCAATATTTACGAGAAAAAGATCGGATCAACGCGTTACCGCCAGGAACTATTCTTCCTAGCGGTGGTTATCCTGTTTCACCAACCTACAGTCGCGGTTCTAATATTTTCGAAGACAAGAAAAATAATGTAAAATGTAAATTCAGACTTAAGCAATGATTTGAATCGTAATTACCTCTTGCATTTTACGATGGACGGAGATTTTTATAAAGCCAGTTTTGTAAAAATCTTATCACAAAAATCCTGTAGAAATAAGTAATAAAGATTTAACCCTTTTTGTTGTTTGTTATTTTTATTGTTTATTTTAAACAGTAACTACGTGAACTCGGTTGAAATTAAAACGGATTCCAAGTCTTAGGTCATGCGATAAAGTATATTTAAAATTTATATCAAAAGTAGAGTTATAACGTCGATAGAACTTTTATAAATATTATGTCATAAATCTCAATAAAAGTATTTTATTTTAGAAACCAACCTTAACAACTGGGAGAGTCAGGACCAATAAACTTAATATTTTTTCATCCATATTGTGAAATATAATATTCGCTTGGCCAAGCGGTCGTGATCGTGAACTACTAATGATGAATTGAAATATCAAGTGAAGTGAATTGGAGAGTCAAGTGAAGGGTTCGGTTGTTATGAACACAATAAATTCCTAATGCCGGGAAGTTTTCAAATACAAAGCATTTCAAGAGAACGATAACATACGTATAACAACAGTATAGCAAGTTTTTGATAATGCAGTATTATCCAGTGACGTTCCTAGGGTCTTGAATTTGAGTAAGCCAAGTTACTTTAAGGGCTAATTTGACTAATCATGACAACTAAAGCGCACATTTTGAAAAACATTAAGATTAAGGTCAAGACGAGAAATACGATAGGGAATTCCGTTCCGATAATTGCATTTATTGCTGGGAATTTACAGCACAATAGTGTTTTAAAGCACCGAATAAATTATTTAAATCATAATTATCAGTCGCGTTCCAAACATTATTTTTATTCGGAAAAATATAGGTACAATACCAACAATGTACCTACTTACCTAATTTATTAAAATTAAGGAATATCCAACAACCCAACGAGTTTTGTATACCGATCTGTTGAATTGTCTTCTACGGTGTTTACCAGTTTGAGTAATACACAAGTCTGGCGTAGGATTCAGTAAAGTTATCAGCTGTTTTGTAAGCCACACAACAAAGTTTAAGACCTTTTGTTTGAACACACCGCAACTCGCCACGAGAAACAATTTAAACACATTAAATATTTTACTTTAATTTATTTACGTAAAAAACCAGTGAATTTGCACTTTTTCGAAATCCAGCAAAAAATAATAAACTTTCTCACAACAAACATAATAAACAATCAATCGGTGTGAAGTTGTTAAGCTCAGTTGTTGCAGTTTGCTGGTCATTCGCACGAACTTCAACCCGTAATCTTGCTTTTTTATCCATACTAAGTTATTCTTTAATTTATATTGTCTCTGCTAAATACATTAACATTTCTATGAGTAAAGCAGTTATATAACAACCCCATATAAGCCAGTGAGTGTGAGCGAGACGAAAGCATTCTATCATTGCGTTTATATATACTATCTTACTATCAAGTATGAATTGCATTTTGTAAAAGTTGAGCTGAGATATTTATTCACCACCGCCACTGGTATTATCGACATAGTAATAATCAGCCTAAAGGTTCCAAAGAGTAGGAATGGGTCTCCTCTTTCATATGACAGTGATATAAAGCCTAAACCTACCCAGCTACTACAGCTGGGCACAGTCCTTGGGACTTTTGCTACATGATGAACGTCGCGTTGTAGCATTTCTATCAAAATATCTTTATTAACTGTCTACTGAAACGGACCTTTATGAAATTCAATGCTTGCTGAGTTTTCATATGGAATCGTTCGAAACAGTTCCTAAAGTTCACAGCAATTGTTTTTTTGGTTTTGCAATTATTTTTTTATTCCTCAAGACCATTTCGTCATTAGCAAGGCGAAAAATAACAAGTTTAGACGATAAGTCATGTGTGAGATCTAAGAAACTAAATGCTATACCAAAAAACCAAGTTCAGCGTCCACAAATGAATACAACTTACTGAATGCTCGCTAATGAAGTACAACAGTGCTAAAATCCTAAAAATGAAACAGATATCCCGTTACATTTTTAGGATGTAAAAGAGAGACAATAATTTGATACCGGATTTATTCACTTTCTTTAAGGTATTTCTATACATTGTACTATTTCAGCTTTTTTGAATATTTTTTTCATCTCTATCAATTCCATATTTGGTTTAAAATTTTATCGTAGTTCTCGATTTTTGTTTTATATTTATTGGTCAAAAATTAAGACAGAACCCATAGTTTTTATCTTCTTCCATCATTGGCCACGAAGAGACCAGTTATCGATTTAAATGCGAACTTCCTCCATGGGAAAATTTGCTATTCGTATGGAATGGTTTAGTGATTCCAGATTATCACGAACTTTATAGTATGTCATAAAAGATACCATAAACCATATTCAAGCGGGTTAAGGGTTAAGCGGGTCGAAACTCGGAAGGAAAGGCAGATTCTACCGAAAAGCCGTTAAAAAATTGGTTGCCTGTAAAGTCGGTATACGGGCGAAAGTTTTACGTGACAACGACTTTGAGTGGTAAAATAATTTTAATGTGAATATTCATTCGTATAGTATGAAGAAGGATGAAATAATAGTAACAATTTAAAACATTTATTTATACAAAGAATTATATTTAAAACATTAATTTATACAAAGAATCTCGCACTGAATTTCATATTAACAAAATTTTATTTTTACCTTTACACATACATACGTATTTATATACAAATATACATACAATAACTTGCAATACATTTGCGTACAATGAAACAGCGTTTACTACAAAGGGACGCGTGCCTTTCACTTTTTATGTCTGTCTCTCTCGCTCTTAGGCGGGCTAACCATGCCCGAGTGGAAGGGACGCGTGCCTCTCACTCGCTCTCATTGTGAGCGCATAACGTGAGCGGAGCGTAACGCAGTTTCTTGAAGTGTCACCCGGCAAACCAATTTATAAGACGTTGTCACGTCAAAAACTCAGCAGTTACCCTTTTTGAACATCACCATTGTACAATTGTACGATCAGTAGGTGTGTATTTTTTTTCTTTAAACATCAAAATCAAGCCAATGAAATCAAATCAAAGCATTTCAATAGAACGTATGACGAAATGAGAGATGATGAGAAGAGTATGAGTTTGCAGCAACCCTGCTTTCTGAGCTCAGGGCCGTGGGTTCGATTCCCACAAGTGGAAAATGTTTGTGTGATGAGCATAAATGTTTGTCAGTGTCAGGGTGTTTATATGTATATTCTAAGTATATTATTATGTATATTATTCATAAAAATATTCATCAGTTGTCTTAACCATAACACAAGCTACGCTTACTTTGGGGCTAGATGGCGGTGTGTGTATTGTCGTAGTATATTTATTTATAAAAAAAAAAAAAAACTATCCAAATCAGGACAGCTGGAAATAGATTTTTTGTAGGGACTGATAAATACTACGGTCTTGTGCTGCTTGGGTCCTGTGCTCTCTGCGACTCGCTTGATGTTATCAGACCACCTCATTGGGGTTGTGTCTACCAACACTGCGTTTACCAGTACGAGGTCGCTGTTCCACCGTGCCAACACCTTGGGATCCAAACGTCCATCTGTTCTTCGAGCTCCGTCCACTGCTACTTTAGCTTCGGACTCTTTGGGCTACACTGCAAAAATTTATTGCGTTTAAAAGTAAGTCATTAACAGTAACCAGGTACGATATCTGTAATATAGGTTAAACATCGTCAAATATAAAGATTATTTATGAGATGTAGCTATCTTCAAACAGTACAATGTTACAAGTGCCTCTGACATGATGTTCTGTACAATCAAAAAAAGATAATCCCTTAATGCTTAAATTAACATTGAACATATCAACAATTAGGGAGACAAATCACATCGTTTATAGATGAAACTTTAAAAAACCACTTGTGCTGGAAAAACGATTTCGAGAATTCGAGAATAAGATTAACAGAAAGATATGCATCTCTAGTTATGGACTGTCAAAACTTGTTTGCGTCTTCTTTATTGAAGTAGCGACAATTTTTAATATAGTAGTAGAATTCATTTTAATAAAAGCGGAAAATAATCGGTGCATCCCGTATTCACAGAAAAAAAGTTCTTAACTTTTACGTATATATACTTGCTTAAAATATGAAACAACAGTCATCTATTTACAAAAAAACGGAATTACGTATACGATGAGGCAGGAAGATGCATATGCCAACCATAGACTTTATACCACAATGGTACACACATCATGGCGATACGAGTTTTTAACAAACTGCCAGATAACATAAAATTTCTCCCTTTGGTCAATTTTACAACAGTTATGACAAATTGGTTGATTGCTATAGACTGCTCTGTCTTCTCTTTAAATCTCTTACTCTTTAAATGAATTTTTGACGAAAGTTGACGCAAAGACTTATACTGCGTTATTAAGTTAAATATTGTTTAAATTTTTTCATTAGAATAATGCTTGAATTTTAAAAAGTATGCATATATGTATAATTTTGTTAATAATCTAGACTAGAGCTTTGTACATCAAATCGATTAACGGCAGTCTACCTCACTTGAGAACAGTGGCGTGCACTCCATACAAGCACAAAAGCACTGCATACCCTAACATTGATATATAACTCGTATAGGAGGAGAATTTGTGCCGTTTTATGCAATTTTCCTGGTATATGCATACCCAGTGCACGCCGCTGCTTGAGAAGATATAATTTTAGAGAATATCTTTAAAATCCTACAAGAAGAGTATGACACTGCCAAAGGGAACATATTTCTATAAAGTTTTCACATGGCAGTTTTCTATCTGCCAAAATAAATATTATCTAATGCTTCAAGACTGTATTTGGAGGAAACAATCTTAAAACCCCGCAATAAGAGTTTGATTCCGCCACAGGGAGCTCTATTATAAAACTACCAACATGAACGCGAAGCGGTGATAGCTTAGTTTTATGGGATTCGGTTTCCCTTTGGGGAAGCAGAGTTCGAATCGCAGCACGCACCTCTATTTTTATTTCTATGTTATGATTCTGCTAAAAGGGCCTAATATGGTTTCCCATATTTTTATACGGAGCGGAAACCTGTTCAATTAGACTACGACACTGCCGAAAAATCGATGCCCTAGAAATGTGTAGCTGGAGACGCCTTTTAAAGTTCCCTTGGATTGCATTTGGCACAGACATATCCATTTTAGAAGAACTGAATCTCAAGGAACGACTTCCGTCGTCGGACGGCAGTTACGAATATTTAAGTTTTTTGGCCACATCTCAAGGAATGAGGAGTCGATTGAAAAGGTTGTAGGAAAAAGGGCAAGGGGGCGGTCACCCACTCGTAGGACAGATAGGGTGAAATCGTTAACCCAGGCAACTGTGGTGGAATGCTTCCGACATGCTACCAACCGCCGCGTGGAGAAGACACGCACGGGAAGCAGTGCGATCTAATGATGCCTAACGCCATTGAATTCATCTCAGCAGCCCTGACCACTCTACCAACAGTGAACGACTAAGAAAATAGGATGGTTTTACTGTGTTTGCTACACAGAAAACCATCCTTTTACCATACTAGGCCTGCTTTATATATAAAACTTAAATAAAATTGATTTATTTAAAGGATAGACTGGCTGGTATTTCATTTTAAGGATTTTAAACCCGCTCCCTTACAATAAATACTAAAATTACTCTTTAGTAACGATAAAGCAGAAATCGTATTTTAATATAATGATGTTGTCAAGCGCAAAATATGGTCATAACAATATTTACGAAATAAGATAAAACATGCAGAGAAATTCTTTAAAATCCTCCAAGAAGAGTATGAAGCATCATACTCTTCTTGGAGGATTTTAAAGATATATATAGATATAGATAGATATAGATTTGCCAGCAGCAAAGGGAGTCTTCTTATATCTATATATAGGTTTCACATAGCAGTCATCTACCTCACTTGAGACTAATTACGTGGCGCAGAATGTAAGCGAGCTCGACTCGACTCTTACCCTCTTATCTATTCAAGTATGCCTGCATTGCTGCAATTAAAACTGAATACATCTACGCAAAAATATCTGCTTATAACGAATTACAGCGCATCAACACAAAACGAACTTTACTGTAGAACTTACATGTAATTCTTAAAATTACCTAAGTCTAGATGGAATTGTACAGTGAATATTTAAAATACCAACCCAAAACAATTTTTCGGTATGTGGTAAACCTACGGAATAATATCAAGAAATAACAGACAGTAATAAAAGGTACTTGATTTTTTAACCCAACAACCTCATGGCGGGATAAGATAAAGAGTTAAAAAAAAAGCATTAAAAAGAATAACATAAAAAGAAGCACAAATTAAATTAAAAATAATAATAATTATAATTAAACACGAAACAAGTATTAAAATAAATATAAAATAAATGTTAGTAACAAAACCCACTATCCTATGTTAGACGTTAGTCAACTTATACCCTAAACTATACCGGCCCAACATACCAAGCTCTTGATGTGGCCCTCCTATAGCCCGTGTGTGCACCATTTCAGCACCTCCAGAGGTTTAAAACTTCCAGTTATTTTAAGTCGTTTTAAAAATCCCCTTTTCGTAATAATCAAATTATTTAATTTTAAAATAAATAGAGTAAATTTAGAAGGCACGATTTGGTAGTAGTTAAATGTGGTGATAGCGCATTGGGTAGGAGCTCGCCTTCACTTTCGGGGGGCGAGTCCGAATCCTAACACGCACCTCTACCTTTTCTAAGATATATATATCTTAAACATTGCAATGTATGTTTAACATAAAACCGTTTAACTTAAAAAGTTTTTTTTACCTATTTTTTAAGATTCATATTAAACAACAACCATCGTATATATTCCATATGTTTTGGCATATTTCGCTTACCTCTCTGCCTTTTAGTAAAAGCTCTAAAAAGTTATTTTCTGTATAATGGTAACAATATTTAAGTCCTACGGATTTTTGTATTAACAGGCCAGTATTTTAATTTATCATTACGGTTAAGGTCCGTACAAATATAATTTATACTCCTCGTGATCAACAAAAGCGCTCTTTCTTAGGGGTGGCCAAAAGACGAACCAGAAAGCAGAGACTGTACGGTGAAGCACATCGATCGGTTCTTTACCCCCACCCCTATTATCTGCGCGCACTTCATGTCAAACTTTCCTTCCTCACTTCACGACCTTTATTTACCTCATGTATGAAAAGTAGTATCTATACGCATTTTTATTTAGCTAACCCCATTAACAAAGATCTACACTGGACTATCGTTATTTGCGAACGGCTTTCTCTTCTTTTTCAAGTTGTTGTCATTTTTATAGCACCTCCGTGTTATTTCCGCAATATTGTGTGTGATCTCAGGGCAAAATATCCAATATTTAATGTTTAATAAGTGTAATCCTCTGATTTGAAATACTGTGAATCTCGATATGGTGAAAAGAACATAATCTTCCATTCATATTGTTACTAAACTAAAAAAATTTGTATGTGGAATAATCAGTCTAATTCGCAACGAGGTGAAAATATACATTGTGAAGTGAATTTGCCACTAAGTGCTGCTGCTTCCTTAGACAGGCAAAACTGAGCGGCACCACGTTCCGACACAGCAAACTGCGTTACTCAAATCATTTTCCTTCGCGAGGGTCACCGTTAAGAGGACGCGAGCAGTCCGTTAAGGCAGCGTCATTGAGCCGAATCGAAAGCGGACAACGGGCGGGCGCGAGCAGCGAGTACGGCGGTGGTGCTCCCGCCGCCGGCGGCGTCCGCCCCAGCTACGGCTATGAAGCTCTTTCAGCGGCCAGCGACGGAAGCGACCAAGAACCTGACGAAGCGCCAGAATACGCTCCCTTCGAGATGGAGCTGTCAGGTGGCGGGGAATCTGCTGAAGGCCCATCGTCACGCGGATCAGCTAAAGTAAATTTTCCTCCTGATGTCGAATTGGAGCGTCGACCTACGGGGACCTTTGGAGGCGTTGCGGCTGCCGCTTTTCATCGAGGCCGTGGTCGTTCGATGAGCGCCTGGAGTGATATAAGCCGCTCCAGTATCAGGTTCGAGGAAAGGTAAGCTAGTATAGGATATTGTAGCAGTATTTGATGTAGATAATAATCATCACATAATTTAATAGCCTCGCATTCAATAAAATATAATATATGAAAAAGTCATTGGAGTTATAGTTATTCATGCGTGGTAAGAAGTTTTTTTTTTTTGGGCGTGCTGTAGAAATAGTAAGTGCCTGAAGAAGTGATATCGAGGCCATTAGAAGGACACCGAAAATAGGGTTAATGCGTTAAATATGGGGTCTACATCGACTTACCACGATAGCAATAAATGTTTATTAGACATGGCGGACAAATCTAGTACAAGGGGCACGAGTGCGGTGCGACATGCGCACTAGTACGCAGTACGCTTCAACATACCTATGCCAAAACATATACACTCTAAACAACTTTACATTGTTCACTCATTGAACAATGTAACAACAACTCTAATTAAAGAGAGTATTGTTTGTTTACGTATTTTTTTGGTCATTACTGAAACATATTTTTTAATAAAGGAATAATTTAATATATTTCAAGATAGAAAGCAAGCGATTTAAAATCAGTAACTTTTGAATGTGCCAAATTGCATGTCCTTGGAGTCGTCGCGTCGGTAATAAACCGCAAGTTAAGAATTTGTAATCTTAGCGTACTTACTGCAGAGGGAGTTTACCGGCACGCATAGCTAAAGTATAGATATATATATATAGTATAGATAGATATATTCCGCTAATACGTATAGTACGTATTAGCGGAAAATTTGCGCAAGTTTTTCTGATCCGGCTTCAACTTATTTTGACGATATTCCACTGTAGCATTTCGTAGACAATATGATAGATTGGCATATCGCCTACGAAAAGTAGATATTTCTTATATGTATATGTCCGTTAGCAGAAAGTATATTATTTATAAAACGACAATCAACCTCGATATATTATGCTCTAGCGAACACCTTCGTCCGTGTACAATTTCTGATTAGTTACTCCATACAAAATTTGCTTCGCTATCCTTTACAATATACTGTGACCCACCGCATCGCCTCGCCTGCCTGTATTTGTCAAGAATGAGGATAACAAATGCAAAAAAGATTTTTAATTCCGATATAACATCTGAAATTAGCGCTTTGAAAAATAAACTTTTATCCCCTATTGGCTACAGAGTTTTTATAAATCTCAGGAACAAAGTATTTGTTGCTTTATTGGTCAACCTGGGTAGGTTTTAATTGATATAAAATAAAAAATTACGGCCTTGCATATTTATTTTCATTTGGAAGATAGAGTTCGAATCCCAGTATGCACCTCTTACTTTTTTTAGTTATTTGCGTTTTAAGTTATTATAATATCACAAGCTTCAACGGTGAAGGAAACTTCGTGAGGAATCCCGCATCCTTGAGAGTTTTCCAAAATGTTCTTAAAAGGCGTGATGAGTCCAATAATAGGTACGCACAGGAGCAGTGTAGTGGACTAAGCCCTACACCCTTCTCTTTGTGGCAGGAGACCCGTGCACTGTAGTGGACCGGAAATGGGTTGATATAAAGATGATATTAATTTTCATCCCCTATTTAACCCCCTGTAGGTACTCTTAACAATTAAAAGAAGAAAATTAGAATATTTTGGTCATGTGATGCGGAACACTAAAAAGTATGAACTTCTTCAGCATATCATACAAGGTAAAGTGGCAAGCAGAAGAAGGCCTGGCCGGAGAAGAATATCATGGCTCGAAAACCTACGACAATGGTTTTAAGAGAGCATCATATCATTATTTAGAGCAGCCCTAATGATTGCCGACCGCCTTCGTAAGAAGAAGGCACCCTTAGAAGAAGTTTTAACCCCCTTAGCGGTATTAATTTTTCTAATCCGTCTGGTATTCCTGAGATGACCGCGTTAAATAAAACAAAAACAAAAACGCAACCACTTCAGTTGTATGAACCAATTTCTAACTTCTTTAACCCATTAGATACATAATTTATTCAACGAGTATATTGCTATGCAAACATAGATTTGATATAAACAGCTTTGACTCATAAGATCCCGCAGGACAACAGTCAGATAACACAGAAAGTATGTAAAATGAACAAGCCTAGATATTTCAACGTCAATAATCTGCCATTTTTCTGACTGGTTGGCAGCTGAGCTGAGTTTATGCGTGAATGTCCCTAGATAATGGACCCCTCCTAAAATAACTTATAGTGTAGTCCCTTTCTAGTGTTTCTTTATATATAATATTAAATGAAATTGAATAAATACCTAATTAGTTATAACTAGTAATCTTCGTGACTGACTGACCCTTGACCTTGATGGCCCGGAGCCAACCCCAATGCCTCGACGAGCACGTAAAGCAGTCGGTCCCGGTTATCATCACTTACTTGTGCTAAGTAGTTACAACCCACCAACCCGCATTGGAGCAGCTTGATGGGTCTATGCTCTAAAGCCGTTTCTCCTATGAGAGGCGAGTCCTGTGCCCAGCAGTGGGACATTGACAAACTGTGGATAATGATGATAACCCTGATGGTAATGTTCCTGAAGGAATAATTATTATATTATATTATATATGTTGTATACAGTAATTGCAAAATTACTGTATACAAAATTCAAAATACCCCTAACTAACCAACAGGCAACGACTATCAAGATTAAGAATTGTGTTGAAACGTATTGCCCACCTCGACAATTTCATTTTAAATAATAAATAAGGCTACGTGGTTTGCTTACTTTAACGTTGTGTAATCGCTTTATAAGTGGTGAGGATTGGTTGTCCAAGCATACTTGTTAGGGCATTTACTTTATAGAAGTTCCATTTTTAAGGAAACGATTAATAAAGTTCTTTATATACTTATAATAATTGATGCGTGTTGCTAGTGATGACCTATCGCTCCGAAACATGGTCGCTAACTATGGGCCTCATAAGAAGGCTCAGAGTCACTCTGCGGACGATGGAGAGTATGCTCGGAGTATTTCTACGTGATCAAGTCAGAATTGTGGAGATCCGTTGAAGAACCAGAGTTACCAACGAGTCGCGAATCTGAAGTGGCAATGGGCGGGGCACATAGTTCGGAGGAGGGATGGACGTTGGGGGCCCAAGGTGCTGGTATGGTAATCGCAGCGTTGGTCGACCCCCGACGAGGTGGACGGACGACATTAGGCGCGACGCAGGTAGCCGCTGGATTAAAGCGGCAATAAACCGTGGAACTTGGAACTCCCTACAAAAGCCATATGTCCAGCAGTGGACGTCTATCGGTCGATATGATGATGGACCAAGCCTATGGCTAATTGAATGGTAAGTGAAAAAACATCGCCTATCAGCAGAGCAAAAGGGCATGCAAGGAACACGTTCTACAAATTGCCGTTCTTGTCCATCAACCCGATGCGAAGATTTTTAGCCTCAAGTGCCTGTACTTACACCGGCAAACACGCCCTTCAGACGGAAACACAACAATGCTTGACGGCAGAAATAAGCATTACGGTAGTAGCCGTTAGCGCTCCGACATGAACAATAAGTAGAGTTACAATTAAGTAACATTTACGTGGCTGAGATCGTAAATGATTTGTTGGATAGAATCAGGCGTTACTTTGCGGAGATCCATGATATATATAGAAAGTTAAGCTTAATTTTGCTATACTTCGCGAAAAGCAGGGGAATCTGTATGGAATGATTTATAATTTGGAGACTTTGAAATAAATAATTCATTGTAAAGTCAACATCTCCTGAGGATGCTCCGGTTTCGGAGCGAAACGTGCGTAGAGGATACATTGCCGAAGATCTGTTTGGTGTGGAGTATAAGGATTGAAGAAATTATAAATAACACCATACAGATTCAATTATAAATAACACCTGCTTTTCGCGAAGTATAGCAAATAAAGCTTAATTTTCATAAGATAGTAAATGATTTTTAAAATAAGTAATTAAATATCAGTATAATAATAAAGTTTGAATTTTTATCTTGAACTTGTCGCCCGCTTTTATTATTTTTTATTCCGATAAACGAATTACAATTGCAGCATGATTTCTTATTGACCTCCGCAACCTAAGAAAATACCTTATTTGCTTAAATTTGATTCGGCTTGGCATATCGC
The DNA here is from genome assembly GCF_905163445.1 of Pararge aegeria. Lineage (NCBI taxonomy): Eukaryota > Metazoa > Arthropoda > Insecta > Lepidoptera > Nymphalidae > Pararge > Pararge aegeria. Next base: position 10,286,948 of record NC_053208.1, read on the forward strand.
AGTCGCTATGCTATTTTGAGTACAAAATCTATAGAAAAATTACTCGATTCATGAAATATAACTAATTTAGAACAATGAATGGTAGATTAGGTGTCTCCAAAAAACTGTAGTAAACTATACAAAGATAAAAGTTCCAATTTTGACCAAAATTTAAGAATGCTCTTAACATAGAGTTGTCCATGTAAAACAAGCCGCCGTCAATGTCGCCGTTCATATTGATCATTTAGCGGACACCCGCAAATTCATCCGCGTTTATTTTTTGGCTCTTTAAAAATCCTGCGAACGTTTGTTGGCCCGAGCTAAACTGTATACCTACTATGTTTATGTCCGTAATTCGAGCTATCTACCAAGTTTCGTCCAGATCTGTTTAGCAGTCAACCCGTGCATACAGATTGTTCGCCTAAACAGTTTGCGTGGTTAAAGCGGCCGCTGGTTAATGCCGAAATGCGGGTGTGTTCTTACACCCAAAATCAAAAAGATAATGTAAAAAAATAAAAGAATGACATAAAAATGATAAAATAACGCACATACAGTGCATACATGGCAAATAAACAACGTAACACGTACAATAACTTTAAATTTTCATACGTCCGAAAGCGCATTACCCAAAACTTAGAAGTTACTTGGTAATTCACACAATATTGGTTTATAAAACACAAGTGCATAAAACAGATAAAAGGCTAAAAAAACTTATTGTTTTTTTTTAAGTTACTCTCCCCAACGCTCTATTTTAAGTTAAATAAATCCTTTAAATTTTTGTATGAAAGATAGAAGATGAGTGCTTCATTATTAGTAATTTATCTGAATTGAATTTGTAATTCAGCTGGGTTTTGCAAGTAAGTTTTTATGTAGTACTCTTATTCTACTAATAAGTATCGTAAACGTTAAAGTTCGTGAGGATGTATGGATTTATGGATGCTTGTAACTATTTCACACAAAAACTAATGAACGGATTCGACTAAAATTTTACTTGAGATAGATTTACATTACTCTGGATTAAAACATAGGCAACTTTGACCCCGGTGAAATCCATGGTTCCCGCGCGATTTGTGCAAAACTGAATTTCACGTCGATGAGCTATAACCATACCTATAGTTTGCGATTGCAAACTTGCCTGAAATTAGATTTATACAGTTGCGCCCCGCGTACGAACAAGCCTGTAACTGTACAATCTATATATATAAAACAAAGTCGTGTTAGTTACACCATTTATAACTTGAGAACGGATTGATCGATTTTCATTATTTTTGATTTGTTGGATTTCTGTTAGTCCGGAACAGGATAATAATATTTATCGATAAAACAATATTTTTAAAATCAAAACAATAATTTAGCCGTTAGTAACAAAACACAACTGGCAACGCACATCAGTTTGTCTATAATCGTAGAACGGTTTATGTGGCCTAAAGAAAGCTACATTAATCCGGAGTGAGATGTGCAGTACGTATTGTACTTTAAAAAGCATTCTGATGTACAAAATATTAAGGCGAAATGAAATTCGCGGGGTCAGCTAGTTCAAAATAAAAGTACGTGTAGGCGTATTCACCTCGGGTAATGTCGCAGATAGCAGCTAGTTTTTAATACATAGTTTATACAATCATGACCGTCTGCTTGAGTTTTACTTTTATTATTTTTTTTATCAAATAAAATCGAAGAATGTCACAGTAATAGGAAAGTCATCTGATATAAGGATCACCGGGTAGGTGTACTGGGATCAGTAAGGGGCCTTGTGGGTGTCCCCCAAGCCCCAGACAGCAAGAGGGATGGGATGGGGAGGTCATGCCGGTGGGTCGGGGAGTGGCAAGCAAGGCATCTCATGGCGACTGGCTCCAAGCTCAAATTACGCTCGGCGTTGCTAGCGCACCACGCAACGAATGGTAGCTCCACGCGCTCATTACGCGCGCTTTTTGACCGCGTCGTTTTCGGGATGTATTTAATTCATATCAGACACGTAATATGTACCTATTTACTCACTGTGTTGATAACTATAATAATTATTAAGTTATAAATCTCTTCAGTAGGTTCTCATTATATTGTCATAGTTCATAAACACTATGTATTTCTCTTTCTGGACTTTTATGTACTAGCTGGATGGCGAGTTGCTGTTATGGACGACGAATTAGAGGACGAAATATTTGTCATTTACGGACGCAGCGGGTTTGTATTACATTCGCTTATCGCAATTGTAAATTCATCGAAATTTATTTTAGTAGTCGGTGCACAGAATGCTATATAATTATTATAATTTATCACTTTTAAGTATTACGTAGTTCTAAATTGAGATGACATAGAAGTTCTTACCCTCCTGTAAGACATTTGAAATTTTTGCTTAAAGCCAATCAACTCGAAGGCTCGGATGCTTTAAGAGCATTATCATGAATCATAATAAAACTCATGGAGCTTCTATTACTAAATTGAAATTGATTGAGGTCAAGTGAAAGCAAACAATCCGCGTTATAAGTGTCCATTGTGCAGCGACGCGCCATTCCAGATTTTACCGCGGAAGATGGTTTTTATGTCTTGTGTCATGTGTATTTTGCATGTAATACAAAAAAACATCAATCTACTCTGTACACAACTTTGATCTAAGACTTGAGCCGCTTTATCAAATGTTGTTTATAAATTATTGTTAAACATATGACATTTTTACGTCGATTTGTATTCGAGAAAATAAAAATGTACAATGACATTGGTTTTTGTTTTTTGATTGAGAAATAAGAGAAATAAATCTTAAAACACTAATAACTTAAGTAGTTTTCAATTTTGAGTAATGTTTGAAATAACAAAATGGAATTCGATAAGGAAATGCTGAACGAACAGATATAGGAGAAAAGTTGCTCCGAGCTTGACCTGATTCCATAATAAAAGAAGAATTTTACATTCTAGGCGAATACGATAATTTAGGCACCGTACAATAGAGCTCACTGCTAATGATTTCTCGTACGAGTGCAATAAATTACTCTCGCCTTTCGTTTCATTCTTAACCATTTATGAGATAAAAACAATGCTGAATAAACTGATCGCGCTGCTGCATTAAATGAAATATTGTTTTTCAAGAATTGTCTTTCCGTTTACCATTCTCTGCACGTTGAAACATTATTCGAATACACTCCTACACGACGACAATGATCGGTTAAACCTCATCGAACTTTATGGGATCCGACGAAGGAAGCAGCCATCTTTACAAACATTGGCGGACACTACATATCAATCAAACTCCGTCTTGAGCGAATTTCGGATACTTAAAATTGAGATTGAAATATATCAAAAGCAATGACAACATTTTATTCCATTGCTAATGCAGTCACTGGTTTCCGGGTAGGTTTTTTTCTGTTCTATCATAGCTTTGAGTCGACTTTAATCAAGGCAAATGTGAAATACTCCTTTTTAAAATTTCGAAGAACGTGCTAGGTTAAATAGACTTTTACATAGGGTCTCACAGTATTCCTCACTTCTTATCGCGATTTTGCATAAATCTTTGATAGGTAGACTATGTTCATCAATCCGGCTCTGCTAAACAAATTTCGCTAACCTATTGTACTCCTGGATCATCGTTGTGTAGATATAGCCAGATTTGGAATTTCTACAGTGTCTAGATCCAGCAAAACTAGCATTTGTTACAGTTATAGTGATTTGGCTTTTAGGTCTCATCATAAAATTTTACCATGGTATCATACCATGGTATTTTTGAAGTCCTCCAAGACAACAAAGTGTTTTTTAATGCAATCCATTTTTAGCGCGTTCATTAGGTATTTAATTGTGAAGAAAATAGTGAACATATGTAACTACTACTAGTTCTGGGACCACACGAAAATAATGTTTATTTTACAGGTTAATGTTGTGTACATTCAGTAATGTTTACTGTGCTAGTTATTCAAAATTTGAACGTCGTATTGTACAGAAATACTTATCGACACTCAGTACACCGCCGCATAGTCGGGACTGTAGGGAATTCTTTACATTTGGCATCAGGGTTTTTACAGCAGCTAGTAATGTATTCCCGAACAAACAAGGGCTGCGTTAATTGTGTAAACTTTTGCGCCTAATATTTGTATTTGGTAATAATCATTTGTTTTCTTTTATTTTGTATCAAATCATTATATCTTGATACTTTGCAATGCAACCGTGTTTATTCTCTCTGATCTTTCCATGCTTCAAAAAACCATAAATATTTAATCCACTTTAAAGGATCAATGGTTTTATTCCTTTGAGTAACTCTTTTCGTTTATGTAAAGTAGGTACCAAGTTATTACATTAACTAACTTTAATTATAATCTATCATACCTTTTTAACCTCATTGCAGCGGAAGTATTCAAAATCTGTACAAAATATTTATTTTAAATTGAAGGCCAAAATGCATAGAAAACGAGAAATGAAGGCCATGCACTTTTAACCGAATGCCAAAATATAAAGTTACGTTGGTATAGTTTTAAAAATTAAGGAATTTTATAGAAATTTAAAACTTGTATCTCGAAAGAGTAAGGCCCTTGTTTTTCTTACGTAGCCTGATCTGCATCATCAAAAAAACAGCCACCTATTTAAGTCATATTCTGTCTAGCGGATCTGCTAATATTATTTTTCCATCATAGAATAATTAAAAAGATATCTATAAAAAGTAATACTTGATAGAAGCTAGCAATGTTTACTAAAGGAGCGTTACATGCGTATGACCGAGTAGGGGTCGAGAGAAGAGCCATAAAATATGTATAAGACGGGCGCAGGTGGGTTATTATTAGGTCATGAAACGGGAATCGAATTATTGAACACAGTGGGCGGGCTTCAATACAAACGTAAATACTAAAGTGATATATTTAAATGAACATGAACTTCAGTGAAATATATAAACCTGTGTTTGTGTCAGAAAGACAGTAATAAGTAACTATTTGGAGAAAAAGTGGTTTCAAAAAGTAGCGTTAAAGGAAACTTATTGAGTTGAGAATGTCGATATTTTTCTTCCGATTTCACAATCTTCGTCGTGCCGAAGAAAAGCGAAAGAAGCGAACCAGAATTACGAAACATAGACGAAATATGACTTCAGACACTTTCGCCGCTCCCTCCCGGTTGCTTGAGCGACCACTCAGCGAGCCCATCGACAGTCTGGATGAGATTGCTCTGCAGATACCCAGGTGCCCTAACGTAACGTAACATACGCTTTAGATGTATCCTCGCCATTTGTTTACTTGTAATCGTATTAGATAACAAGGAAACAACTAAAATTATTAGATTTCCGTCGGCTTTCCTTCTTGTACATCTGGTAACCCAGCCTCTTGTTGAAGCTTCAGGGTGTGTGCCAACCTAATCCGCCGCTTTCGTTATTACCAACAGGTGATAGATTTTTTTTTTAATTGTATTTTTCGTTAATTAATATTTGCATGCCATCTATTTAACTGTCTCGTTATAATAATTTTAAGATACTTTAACACAATGCCGGCGACAAACAATTATTAGGGCAAGAAAGTTTAATGACCTTTTTCCTTCTTAAATATGTTACGTAGGTAGGGGTACTATCAATCTTACTACCAGTAGTAAGCTAGCACTGGTAAGCTAAGAAGCAAAGGCAAATAATATTCTCGTGTACATTTAACGGGCAAAAAACATTCATACTTACTAGTGGTAGTTACATGGGTAACGAATGGATAACGACTACGAATAACGAATGGAACTTTGAGATAGCATTGTGCGAACTTTTATAAAATGCTTAAATACTCTTACTTTTGTATCTTCGTTTGTAGTTAAAGCTATGTATTGCGCAGGCTTTGTAGTTTCATGCTTTATGCTTTGCCATTTTAACTGTATAGTATTTCAATAGATCGTTCAGTTTTTTTGTTTGTTTTCGCAGTCTCATAGATTTAAATAACTGTACAGGAACAATTGGATGAATCTACCTATGTTTTGCCAGGTATGCTTGATTACACGAAAAACATAAATAAGGCTGTAAAATGTCGGATTGAGTAACTATCTTACACAATGTTTTACTAAACCAGTACACGAACACAGGTACATATGTCCAACATTTCGTTTTATGTTAGCTAAGTAGCCATTAATCTAAGAGGATACAATACCCTTAAGTGTCGCGTAAAGTAACCGTGTAAATTAGGTTTCTTGACCCCATTCTTCCAGTCGGGCACACCCCTCAATCAAGACATAATTGGACCATTCTTTTTAAACTAAAAGAGGATGTTACTACTCGCGCTGTACACACATCTTCCAAATAGCAAAACCTTCAATAATCTTCGTTTACTTTTTAGTTTTAACTAACGCAGAGCAAAATGATACATCAGAAAAAGAGATTCTTTGTTCCGTTAATAATATTCTGATATTATATTATTCAAACCTTATCTGTATTGAAAATAAATTGTTATCTAGCAAAAACTAGCAGACACATGGTCACTCCAAATTAATATTTTCTATAAGGAACTTTGCTTCTTAATAAGTCTCATAGGAAATGATTTAGATTTTTTTTAATATGAAATATTATGTACACAAAGATGCATATAAGATATTATTAAAATATAATTATATAACTAAAATTTGACCTTAAAATAAATTAAGGCTCTTAAACAACAATTTTTGTTACTTTTTTTCTAGCAGTTAATATAATACATAGTTGCTCGTAAATAAATACCACACATTTACTCATCTCGATAACCGGGGACTTTGAAATTCAGCTAATTAATTTAATTTTATCGCGGAAACCAATATAGACAATTTTCAGGTCAACTTAATATATCGCCTTAAATAACATTAATATGCTTCGATCGATCGTTCGAGGGTTACCAACCAAATTCATATAACTCTGTTACAAAAGTTCAACACCTCAACGTTTCACCATATTTATCTTCTACTTACTTATTCATCGTTTAATAGATTCTACAAAGAGATTTATTTAGTATCTGTTATGTAGTATCTCAATACTAGTAAAAACCGAGCCGACTTCTTCAAATAACCATTTTTTTTTTTTTAAGAAATTTATCAATTGTATAATGACCTCTGTCACATTATCTTAATTAAAGCCTTGATAGGTTCAATATATTTTCAACAATTTCGAAACGACAACCCTACAAACGGAGAGAATCGACGAGGGGGAAACAAGACTAAGTGACTTCACGGGAAACACTTAACCTTTGAAGTATCACACCTTTAGTAACTGGCCCAGTTAGCTTACCACTATTTCTCTGGAAACTTTAAAACATCTACGAGTATATCTATATGAAATGTACAAATTGAATCTACTTTCACGTTCTTGTAAATTATAAATGGGCAGTGCGTAAATACCAGACTAAAGGCCAAGGATTGGTTTTGGAAGTTCTGAACTGGAAAAGTCTTCGAAAAAGAAAAAGCCGTAATCCATTAAGTGTGGAGCATGTTCAGTATGCTAGTCCCATCTTTACAGGGAATTGGCTCGGTTATAGAACCTTATCATATCGCATTCAAACCTACCTGCTGACATTATGAAGACTTATTAGTTTTTTAATACTGGTACTACTGTAGTACAAGGACTAATAAACAAAAACGGTGATTTATCAGACGGTGGCTATAATGGCTAAAGTGTTTTGATGGTATTCTTGGTACACCATTGAATGAGTACTTGCAACTGGATTGGTACGGGCTTAGCATCAACATTAACGGCGAGTACATACCTCAACTTAAGTTTGGCGACGATGTAGTCATAATGGCAGTGACAATGGGAGACCTTAATGCGATGCTCAATTGTAGACGAGTACATATACCTAGGACACATGATCCAGTTAGGTAAGTCCAATTTCGAGAAAGAGGTGAGGCGCCGAATCTACCTCGGATGGGCAGCGTTCGGGAAACTTCGTGATATCTTCTCGTCCAAAATCCCTCAGTGCCTACAGACTAAAGTCCCGAACAATGCGTGTTGCCAGTAGTGATTTAAGGATCTGAAACGGGGTCACTTACTATGGGCCTCATGAGAAGGTTCAGAATCACTCAGCGGGCGAAGCTAGGAGTATCTCTACGTGATCAAATCAGAAATGAGGAGATCCGTAGAAGAACTACAGTTACCAACATAGCTCAGCGACTCGCGAAGCTGAAATGGCAATGGGCAGGGCACGTAGCTCGGAGAACCGATAGACCTTGGGGTCTTAAGGTGCTGGAATGGCGACCCCGTACCGGTAGGCGCAGCGTAGGTCGGCCTCCAACGACGTGAACACATAACATCAGGCGAGTCGCTGGGAGCCGATGGAGGCAAGCGGCTCAGGACCGTGAATTATGAAACACCCTACGTGGATTGTGGAAGAACTATGTCCAGCAGTGCTATTAAGATAACTATTTTTGAGGGCATACTGCACTATATTTTAAATCTGTATCCTGTGGTCTAACTATACGCAAATATCGTATAGCGTCTTTCGGGTCCAGAACTACAATGCTTTTAGGATCAGCAGCTCGGGATCCCTTGCTATTGCAGTGAATTAGCTATTTTTGACGAAGCGTGAGTGAATTGTTTTAATACAATAATGGCACTTCGCTGGTGCGGCAAGCGCGGGGCAGTAAAGCATGCTAGCCGCGGATTGGCTCGATGATGCCTACATAAACCGCTTTTATGGCTGACACGTTGTATACGTACGCATTGACTAAGGCAAGTTTAATTTAATTTAATTTTTTATGATAATTTTTATGAAATTATTATTATTATTCAATTTTTAGTAAAGAAATATGGTTTAAATTATGCTTATCACATCTTGTTAGAAGGTAGCACATTTCCCCCGGAAAAGAGATCATCAATTTGTATGTATGTTTAGGTCAGAAGGAATATATATAGAGAAGTGGGCTTCAGCAGTGGAAAGGGCTTTCAATCGTGTACCTATTATAGATGATATAATCGAAGTGAAAAAGAAAAGCAATTGATGTTTACACATAGATATATAACTTGTGTAGGATGCAACGTGTGCCGATACCCTAGCTGCATCACACATCCAGGCCACCTCGTCAATGGTGGGTGCGTAAATATGAAAACCTGGATAGCAGTTTCATTTTTGTGCCTTTTGGAGTAGAGACTTTAGGACCGTGGGGTCAGGAGGTACGAGCTCTTTTTAAAGAATTATCAAAAAGCGTTATCGAGGTGATCCTAGAGCGGGCTGTTATCTAAAGGGGCATTATTATTTATCTAAACTTTTAACTTGTTCAGTTAAAAATTAAATAAAAAGAATATCATTTCAATTTAAGTTTTATTACAATTAGAATAGACGGGATGAAAATTTATTTAGTCGTGTAGTATAGTGAAATGATATTGAGAAGTGAAACCCAAGGTAGTTTATTGTGTGTGCTGCTGTTTTAGAGAACATTGAATGTGGCCTTTCTCGTAAAATTAAATTTACAAGCGACTTCCTCTTTTCTTGTGGCAGCGAAATAATAAAAATGTCAAGAGATAGAAATATTTGATATTATGGAAGCATATTTTTAATACTACGCTTTAATATTACATTTTCCTTTGGAAACACAGAAAGCAATGCTATAATTATTCCCTATAACAATTATTTACGACCATTATTACAAAATGATAACCCTTCTCATTGTGGGAGGAGACCCGTGCCATGTAGTGGGCCTGTCATAAGTTGATGGGATAATGATTACAAAATGGTAGACTATAGGTCAACAGTTCGGCTGGGTGAAAATTCTGAGATCTTGAGTTTTCAGTTATAAAAAGCTCTTTTCGTAAATTCTCAGAGTTAAGAAATTACCTTTTTTCGCCCCCGTTTCTAGAAAAACGCGCGATACTACAAAATTGTGGTATAAGTCGTCAGCTCCTGCCAACCCGCGATGCTCAACATCGTAATGGCTTAAACCTCCATTCTACGCCCGGGATGAATACTTTAAAAACTATAATCACTATTATATAGATCTCCGATTCTTAAAGGCATGTGAGTTCCACCAATCCGCACTCGGCAGGTCTGTGAATTACGGTCCAATATGTATGCTATTCCTGAGCGGAGACGTGGGCCCTTAATTGGTTCATAATGATGAAATGAAAATGTCCAAATATAGAAATTTAGTCGTGAGTACGGTTCTTAATTTTGATGGAGAGGTGTATACTGTTACATAAAGTATACTAACACTCACAATTAATTATATCATCCACATCAAAATAAATCATATCTATATATTTTATACAAAAAAGCACAATCCTGTAGTAGAATTATATGTTGCAACGTTTTCGAGTAAGAATTTTAGGTCAGCTGATTTTGTGATATGTCGTCCTTCTTCCACTTTCGCTTAGAGTCTGGGCTATCTGGCTGGCGGTAGCGGTTGCGTCCATTAGTGCGCATCCTACCTGTCCAGGTAATAATTTTGGATTTTGAAAACATTTTAGTATATTTTTTAATTCAGCAAGGGTCCCCCCTTGAACAAACGCAGAAATGCCATTTTTATAAGTTTTTGCGAATCGTTATACCAGGAGTGCAGAAATAGGAAGAGATTGCTCTGATAGAAGAACGCCTCATTCTTAAACTGATTTGGAATAATATGAACAATTTATCTTTTATGCTGCTGATGATGAAACTAAATATTCGCAGTAGAAGAGGAGAGACATGCCTACTCAGCTCTTTTGATTGGATACTTGGCGGGAAATTTGGGAGTTTGAGTATCGAGCTTGTGTTTATAAAAATGTCTGCAGGCTGGCTCGAAATCGCGCAGTCTTACTGAAAGCAGCCCTCTTTGGCTTGCCGATACAATAACCCCTGTTAGCTACAGCTTTTTTATTTCAGCAAGGGTCCCCCCTTGAACAAACGCAGAAATGCCATTTTTATAAGTTTTTGCGAATCGTTATACCAGGAGTGCAGAAATAGGAAGAGATTGCTCTGATAGAAGAACGCCTCATTCTTAAACTGATTTGGAATTATATGAACAATTTATCTTTTATGCTGCTGATATTGAAACTAAATACTCGCAGTAGAAGAGTAGAGACATGCCTACGCAGCTCGTTTGATAGGATACTTGGCGGGAAATTTGGGAGTTTGAGTATTGAGCTTGTGTTTATAAAAATGTCTTCAGGCTGGCTCGAAATCGCGCAGGCTCACTGAAAGTAGCCCTCTTTGGCATGCCGATACAATAACCCCTGTTAGCTACAGCTTTTTTATTTCAACAAGGGTCCCCCCTTGAACAAACGCAGAAATGCCATTTTTATAAGTTTTTGCGAATCGTTATACCAGGAGTGCAGAAATAGGAAGAGATTGCTCTGATAGAAAAACGCCTCATTCTTACACTGATTTAGAATAATATGAACAATTTTTTTTATGTACGCTGCTGATATTGAAACTAAATACTCGCAGTAGAAGAGTAGAGACATGCCTACTCAGTTCTTTTGATAGGATACTTGGCAGAAAATTTGGGAGTTTGAGTTTCGAGCTTGTGTTTATAAAAATGTCTGCAGGCTGGCTCGAAATCGCGCAGTTTTACTGAAAGCAGCCCTCTTTGGCTTGCCGATACAATAACCCCTGTTAGCTACAGCTTTTTTATTTTAGCAAGGGTCCCCCCTTGAACAAACGCAGAAATTCCAGAAAAAAATATTATAGAACATAAAGCCGTCACATTTATTAGCTGCATTTATACGCGCATGTGGTGGAGAGTGGCTAGTTTAATTTTTATCCGTTGTTGTTCTTATGTTTATGTTCTGTATTTCGTGATCGGTTTAGTATGTTAAATAAATAATTAAAAAAAAATGAATTGAGGTACAAAATGTCACAAAACCTACACCCAAAGTATAAATTGCAGTGCTTCATCTGGAACTTATAAATAGCTATAATTTATGAATTTCATAATTAAGTATGAACAAATGTAAATATCAACATGCATCAAAATTCATAACGGTATCATGTTCTTTTAAAAAACATTGAGTACATTATGTCGTTTCGAACTCTTAACTCAAACTCACCTAATTTAAATTGGTCTCGGTTTCCTGTCAACTTACAAAGTTAAACTTCTAAGCGTATTTATCTTTGAATATGAACCGAACAAACTCAAGTACCTGTACACACATCGTTCTCCAGTGCAACTCAAATATTAGGAACCACACACAACATTGAATGATGTTTTAATACCCTTGAAAAGCTTTTGGTGGATTTCGAACAAACTTCCACTTTTTCTTAAAATCATCATTTTAAAGTGATAATCTTAAGCCATCATAGAATTGAAATAGTGATAAAACCAAATGAAAATTGAAATTAAACAAGCTAACGGGTAAAGTACAACTATTATTCATTCTCCTGTGGTTATACTCTTTTAAATTGAATACAATTTCAGAAAGAAGTCATAAATCACAGAAAATGACAAAGAAACTTCAGAGCAACTCTACTTTTAAATCACTTCATTGTTATATAGTTTTACACAAAGACTTGTATAATATTAAAAATAATCTAAGTGTTAAGGGCATGTACTTAAGATTATAAGGTTGGCCAACCTTGGTTGCCCTATTGGAATTCACGAGACAAATGAACTGTTTCCTGGTGATGCAAGGTCTTTTCGCATTCTGTCTAGTAGAAGAAGAGCTCAAAAGAGCACGCAGTCGACATAAAGACCGATATAGAGTCGATATCTTGAATGTATTAGGAATTGGTGAAAATAATCCAGAATATTTTGCTATTTTTTTAAATTGACTAAACACAGTATCAATTGACGAATCTACGATTTAAAAATCACTGCAAATTTATTCTTAACCAAGTATGCAACAGCAGTCCGCATAAATTTTGGTAAACGCTTAGTTCCCCATATTCAACCCAAGTATTTGCCATTTCTGGCAAAATATAGTCACGAAACTGTTGAACGAAGTATGTTCATTATATTATGCATGGATTGCACAGTACACAAAGCCCAGGGTAGTAGTCTTGACCATACTGTAGTCAATTTCTTTGAATTTGAATTTGAGTTCAATGCTTTTCGCTGCTGTGCAAGCATTGATGAACTGGATTGTCCGATATTAACAGTTATTTTTTATTTATTACAAAATATATGTCCAGCAGAAAATGAAAAACTCATCAATCAATATTATAATTTTAGACCCTAATGTTGAAAAGTTGCATCTTTTTCTTTACTATTTACTCTGCTTCCAAGCAGCCTTGTCGGTAACAAATTCATAAATCGTATAGTAACCACTATTTATTAAATGTGTTTTAAAACATTGTTTAAACTTATGCATTGACAGGTCCAAATAACCTTGGGAATCATATTATAAAAGCATATACTCAATCCCACAAATGACTTCTGCACCTTTCGCAAACGATATGCAGATGTCACTTACTTACGTCCACTTCAAATAAGGCGGTTGTTTGTATCCATTTTTTGTTTATACAGAGTAATGTTTTGTCTTACAAATACTACATTGTAATAAATATATTGTAAGGCTACCGTAAGCATAACTATTTATTTAAATTTTTCACGGGGGGACTCGCGTGATTTCAGTTCATATATTATAATTGACAGTAAACTAGTGGCAGTGACATGTGGCATAGCACGGCTTATATCGTCAGAGTTAGCTCTACCTCTATCAGTCATAAAAATTAGAGATTTATCATCTGTTAACAGTACAATGTCACAACTGTCACTGACATGGTGTGGTAGATCATTTTTATACACCAAAAATAGAAAGGGACCCTAAATTGAACCCTGTGGGAAAGCCATTGCCCCCTGCGACCAATTATGTGCAACGTTTTTGATATCATAGTGGGGTAGTTTAAGAAGCAAGTTCGGTAGTCGCTTTACACACGCTTTGCAGGACGGTTGTAGGATTGATTTATTATACAATGTTTTCTTTATATCTGTTATCAATAGTTTGGCATTCAAAAGAAAAAGACAAAATATTGTGTAATTAAGATAACGCTTTACAACTTTATTTGTACATTGTAAAAGGGGTAAGCGTTCGTTGGAAGTTACAACCCGTACTTTACACGGATGTAACCACGGGGCACAGATAGTTTTTTTCTTCATCTTAATATTAACAACTAGGTTAATTATCGCTTTGAAAGAATCTTATATAGAGCTCATATCTACTCCATCACTTTACGAAATAGGTTCCCATCTGGGTCTTGGAAGTAAAGCTAGACTCTTTGGCAATTAAGGTAGCTTGTATCATAGATGCTTTTACAAGATAGGACTTTTTATGTCAGAAAAGCAACACATAAAACCCACCCGCAGGATTAAAAAAATATTTTTTAACCAGCTGACCCGCGCAACTTCATCTGCACCGATTCGGTTATTAGAGGTTCTAATATCTTAAAAAACTTAGAAACGAATTGCAGCGCTACCAATAGATCCACTTTTATTTCTAAACTATACAATACGCGGCCGAGCGGCCAGGCTCGCTAACTTTTTAGTTTTAAGATTACGAATGTCGTTATCGCCATCACTACTCACTGCTATGTACACATTTTGTATATAATCAACGCATCAAAAGTGCCATCTATGTGCCTATTTGAATAAAGAAATATTTAACTTTGACTTAAACTTTTATACCCGTCAGAAACAATATGCGTTAGGTTCAAATTGAATAATTTAAAAAGGAATTTACAGGTATATAATCAAAATTAATATTTATAAAACTATTTATTTGGATAAGGATCAATATCATGATAGGAATGTCAACATCTTACAAATACCTATACCCGTTTTTTGTACGAAAAAATATAGAATGAGCAGTTATTGTGACTTAACTATAATAGTAAGACATATTACTCTAAACATGTAGTACATGATTTTAATGTATCATAAATCATTTTTGCGGCGTACGCCAGTAAAGCTCTAAGTCGATATGACATCTTTAGAAAACATCGTTATATTTCAGCTAATTTACAGAAAAACATAGTAAAATATTCACTTAAACCAACCATCCATACATACTCGTACATCCATCCATCCTCACAAGCCTACGCATTTATAAAAATTAATATTTATAAAACTATTTATTTGGATAAGGATCAATATCATGATAGGAATGTCAACATCTTACAAATACCTATACCCGTTTTTTGTACGAAAAAATATAGAATGAGCAGTTATTGTGACTTAACTATAATAGTAAGACATATTACTCTAAACATGTAGTACATGATTTTAATGTATCATAAATCATTTTTGCGGCGTACGCCAGTAAAGCTCTTAGTCGATATGACATCTTTAGAAAACATCGTTATATTTCAGCTAATTTACAGAAAAACATAGTAAAATATTTACTTAAACCATCCATCCATACATACTCGTACATCCATCCATCCTCACAAGCCTATGCATTTATAATATTAGTAAGATGGTACGTATGCATTCGATCGTTGTTCCATATGTCTTGCGACTTGCAGGTATCTGCAAAGAGTTATGTCCTTTATCTCCGACAATATTTATCAGATCTTCATTAAAATAAGACACACATGCTTGATACACTTTCAAATAAGAAAAGAATAATTAAAATCGTTTTCAATTTAATGAAGTAAAATTGATAAAAATTTTCATCCCGTTTTTCGGAGGAAACTTATTGTTTATCGGGATAAAAGGTATCCTATATGTTGACCCGGAATACCAGCTACCACTACACCAAATTTTATTTAAATCACTATGTATAAGCCACAGAAAAAAACATGTAGAACTAGACTAGCTGACCCGCACAACTTCGTCTGCATCAAATTGGTTATTATTGGTTATAATATCTTAAAAAAATCAAGTATCTAATTGTAGTGCTATCTACCGGGTCCAGTTTGATTTCAAAACTATATAATACGCGGCCGGGAGGCCCTGGTTAAGGATAAGGATTAATATCATGATAGAAATGTTACAATCTATAGATTGTATCCGTGTTTTGATTGAAAAATTATAACAAAACGCGGTTATTGTGACAGTTGTATTACTGTAGGAGCTGTTAGCTTTTCCGCGATAATAAGCCAAATTTCAGCCAAATCGGTTCATTCGGTGTGGCGTTAAAGCATAAATATCATCCATTCATCCATCTATACATCAATTTTCACAAAATATTAGTAGGATGGCGCGCATACATTCGATCATTGTCCTATATGCCTTGCGACTTGCTATTATCTGTGAAGAGTTATGTTCTTTATCTCCGACAATATTTATCAGATCTTCATTAAAATTAGACAATACATGCACGATAGCATACACTTTCAAATAGATAAAGAATTATTAAAATCAATTATAAAAGCTATCCCATATGTTGACCTGGAATATCAGCTACTACTATACCAAATTTTATCTAAATCTGTTCAGTATTTTTACTTGATGCCCGGACAGACCGAAAGACAAACAGACATAAAATAAATAAAAATCTGTTTAAGACTCAGTAGCATTTATAAAGCATCAAAATGTTCATAATATATTAAATGTACAGAAATCTTCCAGTTACAGTTATATTATAAGTAGGTATAGATAGATAAATAAATAAATAAATAACATTTTATATCAATATTATCAATATTAACTTTATATATCAATATTATAATATAAAAATGTATATGAGTCTTGGTAACTACTAAAAGTAGGTGATTGTCTTAACTATATGAAATGTACTTTTTTACTTCACCTACTCTTTTAAGTTTTTATTTTTGATCAGTGACCTGTTGTTTCTTGGGGGTGTCACTTGGCAGCACTGCTTACCGTTTTATTACGTAGTTTATACCTCTTAAGATTACTTTTTGTTGTGTCAGAATTGTTTATTCAGTTTAAGGATACTAAGCAATCTAGAAAAAAAATCACACCACAGACACGCTGTGGGTCTCATATGACGTTGTTGCGCGGCGTATAAATCATACATTTTGTTAAATAGGTCAGAATCAACATAGTGCAAATTGCACCAGCTACCGAAGTGCTAATTTGTTACCTAAATTAAACAATGCTAACAAACGACGTCTTAAATTTATTACACAACAAATACTGAGTGCTTATGTACTTAATCGTTTCCTACCAAGAAGTTGAAGTTTGGGTTGTTTTCCTAAAATCTTAAAAAAATCCGTTATAACACCGGTCCATAAGGGGGGAAGTACTGATGATGTTAATAATTATAGACCGATCGCAGTATTACCAGTTATTTCAAAAATTTTAGAAAAATTAATTAATATTCGACTGCAAAATTATTTTAAACAATTTAACATTATATCCAGCTCGCAATACGGTTTCAGACGAGGTAAATCTACCGAAGACGCTGTCTCAGCTCTTAGTGCTCTAATCGTGAATCAGTTGGATAGCAATAATAAATGTATCAAAGTTTTTCTTGACCTTCAAAAAGCATTTGATACCGTCTCAGTGCCCATACTTATGCAAAAACTGGAATCCATTGGTACAAGAGGTACGCCATTGTCCCTATTTCGGAACTATCTGTGCGAGCGTACCCAAATGGTGAGAATTGATAAATGTACTAGTAAAGAGATAGATATTTGTTATGGAGTCCCTCAGGGTAGTGTTCTTGGGCCAACCTTATTTTTGCTTTACATTAATGAACTATGCAACCTGAAATTACAAAATGGCCACGTATTTTCCTACGCAGATGATACTGCTATTGTTTTCACTGGAAATTCTTGGGAAGATGTTCGCAATCATGCTGAAAAAGGGCTCATGAACATTTCGAAGTGGCTTAGTTCGAATCTCTTGACGCTAAATACCGTAAAAACAAATTTCATGTGCTCTAGTATTTGTAAACGTACACAACCGGCTCAAAATTTTGAAATAAAAATACATACTTGTGCAAGGTTTGATAGTGATGCCAATTGTGATTGCCCAACTTTAAATCAAGTTTCAACAATCAAGTACCTCGGTGTGATGCTAGATTACCGTATGACTTGGTATGCTCATATAGATTTAGTATCCAATAGAATTAGAAAACTAATATAGGTATTCAAATATCTCAGGCATATAGCTTCAAAAAAAATTCTCAACACTGTTTATTTAACTCTTGCCCAATCAGTTGTATCTTATTGCATTACTGTATGGGGTGGTGCAGCCAAAACTAAATTTCTGGAGCTAGAGAGAGCCCAAAGATCTCTTTTAAAAGTAATGCTCTTTAAACCTTATTTGTTTTCTACTTCACAACTTTATTCCATCACTGGGTTGCTTACTGTAAGAAAGCTTTATATTTCAAGCATAGTTCTTAGAAGGCACAAAACTTTACCGTTTATAACTACCAGTAAACGAAATAGATGTTGTGCAGCTAATTCATTTAAAACCAACACTGCCTTTGCGCGGAAACAATACTTGTCGCAATCCAACTATCTGTATAACGTTATTAACAGGAAAATAAAAATATACCCACTAGGATTACATAAATGCAAAAAAATTTTAAATAAGTACCTTTTATCACTAAATTATGATGAGGTGGAATCTTTATTAGAACGTTTTATATAAAATTGAATTTATCAATCGTGAATTTTCACAAATTCTGTCTTACACAAACTTTGATCACGCACACACAAACATACACACACACACACTCAAAGATACACACACAAATATACACAGAAACACGCATACTTATTTTGTATATTGTTATTTTTTTTTCTTTTTTATTATCATTTAAATTTCTTTATAACATGTCTGTCCTTTTGTATATCATTGTATCTCTTATTTTGTTTGTTTACCTACCTTCATTTTAATGTATTTTGTTAAGTTTATTTTAATTGTAATGGAAGAGCGGAGTCTTCTGACACAGGGATAGTAATACTACTCTTAAAAGAAGGCTTCAGCGATATATTGATGCCACTTTGTTTCATACCGAAATAAACTATTTTTATTTATTTATTTATTTATTTATAAAGAGATTTCTTAAATTAATAAGCAAATGTTCGTTTTTGCCTAATCTTTCGAGTTCAAATTTTAATTCATATTGTGACTTGCACATGAATCAGTCCAGTACACAAACATTCTTTATTTCTAAGCACCTTTTTTTAAAAATTTCACAGGCATTTCTAAATCAAATAAACATTCGTATTACTAACGGTTCCCACTTCTTCAAAATATTGATTTCCTGTGAGATCGCAGTAATCTATGCCCGCCAAGAATGCAACGCTTTTTATTCTATTGCGAGGGAAATCCTAAAAATAGTATATTTAAATATAAGAAATTTAAAGTATCACTTGCATAACAATTGCTTTAACGGTGAAGGTGCCTGAGAATTATCCATAATGTTCTCAAAGGTCTGTGGAGTTCACCAATCTGAACTGGGCCAGCGTGGTGGATAACCCCTTCTGATTGTGGAAGGAGGCCCTTGCCCCGCAGTGGACCGGCAATGGGTTAATCATGATGATGAAGATGAAACGAAATTTCAATAGTAGCCGAAAATAGAACTGATAAGAAATATCTAAGAGGACATATAAATTGTAGGAGTAGCATTGTTATTCGCTGCATACTACATTTAGGTAAATTTGAACAGCTGTGACCAAAATTAAGCGAGCGGATGAAAACATTCGGTACCCTAGAGACTTAAAATCCCTTAAAATAAAACATTACTTTTTGTGAACTCTGCGAAGTAAAAAAAATCACGAGGACGAAATTGTGGTGTTATTTATTGTAGTATTTTATGCAATCTTTTTATGGTATCCCAATTGCCGTTCCAGTCCCATTGGCCACTTAAATGGTTACCTGCTGAAATTATGATAAAATACCTACGACAAAACTATTTAATAGTAGCCTATAGCATAGATAATATTAATCTTTTCGCCCCCCCATTTATTGACCGAGATGCGTCCAGAACTGAAAATGGGCACTACATGGTCTTCCGTATTACTCGTATAATTAAATCTCCAGAAATTAAGCGTCCCATGTTGGTTTCGATTTAAAACATTTCTTGTTGGTAAATATTGTGGTACTTCAATCGAAGTTCAAATAAGTCTATGCAAATTTCAAGCGTGCTTCTTTATGAGCCGTTGTCAGAGCAACTTTTTTTACGTGTCGTGTATAATGTAATGCGTTTCTTATCATATTTTGTTATTTAATTTATCTTTTTATATTCTAATAACTGGGTTTATACCTTTCAATAAAGATTATTATTATTATTATTATTATCACTCTTGGACAAACATCATAAATTAAGGCGAAATGATTCGCGGAAACAAAGGCGTTTTCTTCATATTGTCTTCTTATGTCTGATTTTTGTGCGGCGTTTAGAATAGCACGGCGGCCTGCACCTTTTACCAGAATATCACACGATCTCTGGTCACATTTAGACGACGCGATATCTCTGAGATGTTGTAGTCAGCTTCATGTTCGGCAATAATTGCTGCTCTTTCTTTAACACTGGAATAACTTTTAAACAGGTTGATCGATCAACTCCAAAAACTAATCAGCTCTTAACCTCAAAAAAACCACGTCGATCGCCACCAGTCCGGTTAAAATCGGTTGATTCATTCGAGAGAAAGAAAACCGCAAAATGTGTTTTTTCGGAATAACTCCTAAATTCCTCGCTCGATCAATTGAAACTTGAAAATTCTTTGTAAGGCTTGAAAAACTGGGCTGAATGCTGAATCCCGCGTAAAAATCGATTCATTCATTCAAAAATTATTGCGATTTAAAAAACTTAAAAATTGTGTTTTATCCAACTTCTATCAGACTTTTGAGCTCATACAACAGCTATTTCTTTGAGCTCGGAGAGCATACAAATTGTATTTTTAAGCTCGAAGAGCTCAAAAACGTCATAAGTGCAATTTCAAGCGTTTAGGTATGAAATTGGCGGGAAGTTGCAGGGATGGCCTTCAGGGTCAACCGTTTTCCTAATGTTTTTGTTATCATATCATTTAAATAAGAAATCATTAAATCAAGAGTTATGCCCCGAATGTCTCATGCTGAACACAATCAAAAGCCTTGGACAAATCGCAGAAGACGCGAAGTGCGTCTCGTGACTCCTCCCAGGCTTCAAATATATTATATATTAACTCAACACCAGCATCGGATGGTTGTTGAGTGACCCCGTGTAAAACCAAATTGCTTAGCATGCAATAAATTGTTTTTTATTAAAATAGTTAAATAACTGATTTAATATAAGTTTTTCAAAGATTTTACTGAGAGTGGGTAGTACAGATATTGGTCTAAAGTTAGAAGGGTCTGTAGTACTACCCGATTTGAATAGAGGAACTAATTTACTGTGTTTCATCAAATCATGAAACACACCACAGTCCATAAAATTATTAAATATGAATGATAGGTCGGGTGCAAATATATCAATCACGTGCTTTACAACGTTAACGGAAATTTCCCACAAAAAATTTGTTTTCGTATTATTTATTAAATTAAAGGCCTTTATAACGTCTGAGCTCCTTCAACAAAGAAAGAGCGTGTCTGCTAAAGAGTTTAATTACCTTATTGTGGAGACAGGAATGTCGATGAAGAACGTTTCAAACGCAGTCCGCAACCTCTAAATCTAAATCTAAAACGTCAATTTACTTTTAGGACTTTGTGATACTGGAGGGAAATATAGAGAATAATATCTCTAGTTTGTTAAAGGAATATATAAACATTTATTTGTGTCCATAGCGCCTATGGACACATTGTGTCCATGATTTACATGTGTTTAATATATTTCACGCCGAATGCATATATTAACTATTTTGACTATGGAAACTAACAAATAACAATGATCCAATTGAATTGAGGTCAAGCCTCGGGATAGATATGTTTGCCGTATGCATACTGCTAACTTAACGTACAAACGTATTCTAACTGTTTCGTGGTAACTCCCTCTGATATGGTCCAGCAGTAACAGCAAACGTCAACTCTGTAGAAAATTAGACGGCCCCGACTCTTTAATCGATTTACTCCATTATCAAACCATGATAAGTTTTAACACAAGAACTTACACGGCTCGATAGTTGAGAGACAGGTTGAACACTAAAAGATACCCAAAGATATAAACTATCCTTATATAGGTACCAAATGCAAAAACTGTGTGTATACAAAATAAATGTCTATTGCATGGCTATAAAAGTATACAACTACACACACAGTACGGCCGTAAAGGTTTAAATGATCTTTCTATTAAATCGCAGAAATGTTCAGACAAAGCGGGCATATACTTTAATTACCGAATACATTTTATCCTAAAATGTATTCTTTTAATGAAATAAAATTATGTTATCCTATAATTTAACCCTTAATATGTTGCACAGATATTATTGTATCATTTGCAGTAATTGGCATTCCATGTAAGAACAAAGACTACAATCATAGTAGGTAATTTTAAGTAACCTTTATACTGTTATTAGGTTAATTTTATTATGTATTATTAGCATCATGGTTTTCTTTGGAATTAATTTACTTTTTATAGGTCATCGCCATTATATGAGTAGAATATTTGAACAATTATTTATAAGTAGGACACTGAATTATATTTTATGCAATGGGCAAACTCATTGCATGTTTAATAATTAAAGTTATAAGCTGCTTACTAGCTGTAACCCTTGTGTAATCCACCTAATATATTTAAATTACATTTACTAGTAAAATATCATGGTACCAACTCACTCAGAAAAGGTGCATCGGAAGCGTAAATTTATTGTCAATTTTGCAGCTATGCTTTAAAATATTAATGGATCTATATAAGACAATATAATCTATATCTTATATAAAATATTACGAACTCAAAAATATACATTTAAGTTCCCGTTCCCATTCCCAAATGTGCTGATATAAGGAATGTTATTAGGTATCCTGATAAAATGTCTCGGTTTATCATGATAAGTTGGGTTATTGCATGTTTCCCGGCCATATATTATTTATTTCGTTTCAAGGGGAGAACTAATGATTATATCAAAGTCAGATCAAATCAAAATGTGTCGTTTGATTTTAAAGAAACTTGTGATTCATTCTAGAAAGCTTTTATCTTAGAGTTCAATCTTCATTAGCAATAATACTTTTAAAAGTAAAACTACTCCGCAGCATTGAGCTTTCTAAAGTTAACAGGAAGTGAGTTTTAGAGCTGAATAGCTCGAAAGATAAAGGAATTAGAAAGATATGATGAAGGTGTACAAAAGCTTAATTAGGAACTGTATGAAGAGAGGCTTAATATAGGAAAGGTAATTAAAGTAACTTTTTAATTGTAAAAGGAATGTGAAGTATTGAGAAAAATAGAATTGTATAAAGACGAAATAGGTTCAGCAGTTTTCAACTGTGAAATAATACTAAATACACTATCCAGAAAGAAGTTACAGTAATATTTTATAACCATGAACATCCAGAATGAGCAAGACTTGTATTAAAGTAATTTTATAAATAGGGTAAAGATTTGAACTTGTGATAACCATAACTTGATATGGCCCAGATATTGTATTAAATTGATTAGCAGTTAACAAATGTGCTGATAACTCTTATTTAATTTAAGAATAGTTTTCAAGATAAGATGAACGGAATATTTGATTCACAGCCAATGTTAATAACATTGTGTCAGTGGGTATTTTGATAAATACGGGAAAATTTTCGATAAAAAAGTCTTATATGATGTAACTAAACCAACTGGGTCCTATTAAAGATTTCTCCGTGAGGTTTCATAATTTCTAAAATAATACTGGCACATGATCATCCAGAGGCTAAGACACCAACCTTGAATTCCCATAATAACTCGAGACTTTTAGAGAGTCAGAAGCAACGAGTTCACAAGACTAGATTTTCTTAAATGCCATAAAATAGGATCTAGATAACAACTAGATCCCATTATCAACATTATGTCTCCCTCACCTCTTCATTCAACACATCATAGCATATTCAACTTTATCTCCCTACTCCAGGCATTAATATTTCCGTTAAACGGCATAGCGGATTCACTCCTTCCTCTTAGTACCGAAATAAGTATTTATGGTACCATTATCTCTTATTGAAATAATGATAGTTGCGAGCTCCAACACACGATGGTGGTCTCCTACCCGATCTCGGACTAGAAACAAGTTCGATAGTATTCGCAGGGCGGGTCTAATGCATATATGAAAAATTCAAATAATAAAATGTATATATTTTATAATGCCATGTTTTAGTATGTCTCTAAACATAATTATTGAGCCAGGTTTGATCAGATTTGGTTCGGAAATAAAATTATAAGGTCCGATTTTCTCTCTATATTACTTTATTCAAAAATAATGTTTATTTAGCGAGTAGCGTAGATTCGTTACAACTCAAACGATAACGAGATAATCAGTTAAAAGCATTGAAGTTTCAATTTTTTTTAGCCAATGCGAGAATCTGATATCATTTCAGTTTCAGTTGATAGGTATACAAAACCAAAATAATCGATGTTAGTCTGCACAAAGAACGGAATTCGGACTACAAATACAAAGCCTACGTAAACACAAAAGCTTTACAAACAAAATATATGCGCTCACAAAGCGCGTGTCCTACAAAGTGAATGGGATGAAGTAAGGAATGATGTCCAGTTCACAATCTGAACAATGCGCGCCTGCGTCAAAGCGAACACAATTCAAAACACAAAGTCGGTAGGTTGCACAAAATAATACAAACAAAATAAAAATATTATACTAACACCCATTTATTGTAGATTTTTTAGATATCACAGACGATGTAAAAGTGGAATGAGATATCCGTCACTTGGAATAGTAGGAACTAACCGAATCCGTGAATAATTAATTTACACTTATAAGGCGATAAGTATACTACGCTAAGGTCGTGACTTAAAATACCTGCTAACTGCTGTTTTAATTAATATTATGAAAATTATGCTTTATTTGATATACTTCGCGAAAAGCAGATACTCCACACCAAACATATCTTCGCCTTCTGGCAATGTACCCTGATTGAGGGTACATGGCCGTTCGCATTCAATTAATGTCTATTCCATTACTTAGCACCTTATTGATTTTATTCTACAATTATAAAAACATTTATTAATTTCCATGCATATGGCAACTTTATTATTAATCTATACTAATTATAAAACTCTAAAAGTTAACTATACAGGTCGAACTTGATATTTTAAACAAACTGTAATTTTGTTTGTCTGTATCTTGGCTACGCATCACATTGAAAGTAATAAATGAATTTCAATGTAACTTTGCATGATTTGAGTTCATATTACGAGGTAGGGCATAGGATATATAGACTTTATTTCCGTAATTTAGCACAGTTCCCTCGGGGAAGGGGGAGGACATGTTTTGGACGACTTTACACCATAACTCCGACAAATGTGAACCGATTGTACTAATTCTTGTTGCACTGGATAGGTTGTAGTATCTGTTTAGTGCCTTTAATTTCGTGCAGATTCTAAGAATATGGTACATATATCAAGACTTAACGATACTGAATCCAAAACGTGATGCTACTACATACATATGGGCTTTATTGCTATGACTAAAAAACATCTTAGAAATTTCCTCGATTAACATTGTGCATACGAATCAACTATAAATGCGATTAATAGTTGTTGATTGAAGCTCCGAGAATAGATATATTTATAATTCACACACGACCCAGTCGATGGTTGGAATATGTTCAAAGAGAAAGTTGCATCGCCATTTTTACTAGCTGAGATCTGATGTTATCGATTCTATGTTGACCAAAATAAAGGAATTGTTAATAACAACAGTTAAATACTTATTTAAAAATTATGACTGAATGAAACACACATGAACTTCCTTTCACTAAATTTTTTATCATGTATGGCAGTTGTTGAAACAAGTGACCATCCAGTTCTCATGCTGACGTCATTCAGTTCTCATGCTGGTAAATGCCAATGTCAATCAATGGCCGTCGATCAGTAGGAAGTAGTGTTTCACTCGTCATTCATTGTTTGTTGCGTTGATTTAATTCAATTAATTGCTGTTCCCTTAAGAACATCAAACCTATCATCTTAAAATAATTTATTTGTGATAAATGTGTCACAAGCGTTGTATGCGTGGTATGCCCGGGTAATAAACAATTATGTTGTAAAACTACTAAAATACTCCTTTTCCCCTTTATACTTCTCTCCTTTATCTTCGAAGTGTGCCTAGCGAGTTGGGTATCTATCTCGCAAGGTTTTTGAAGTTATACTTCTTTTGGCGTGATGGAGAAAAATGATGAGAGTTAATTTTTACGATGCGCGCGCACACCGACACCTGAATTCTACACCGTAAAGTTAGTTCTAGGTGGCATGAAAATCCATAACTATGTTCAAGTTGTATATTCTAGTATTTTTATATTTAGAACACGTGTTTCGTAACAGTACAAACAGTGTCAATAAATAATTATTATTACGTTAATAAAACCTTTTTTTATTTAAATAAAATATTTTTGATTAATTTTAATATTTATCGTTAATCACTACTGCATTTTATTTATTTTTTTTCCATACGCCAAAAAAGTATAACTTCTATCGCGTGTACATAAGTACATACACTCTTTTTTTTAACATTTTTCGAATTTGCAAGCAAATCTCAGCCGCGAACACTCTTGGGCGTATAATAATCTATGCTGAAAGCTACAGTAAAAATGAAACACGACATCGATATAAAGACTTATACAATTTACTATTTAGTTTAAGGCGGGTCTCATATTTGGTACAAACTCCGTTCTTCCAGAGGCAAAGAACTTGCTATCATTACTACCAATGACGTTAAGATGGACATGCTTTTAGAAGCAAACATACTCGTACCTAACTTAAAAACGAATCTAGAGCAAAAGTTCGTTGTGAATGGAGAATACCTTACATAGTTCAAATACCAAGCACAACGTCCTAAATATGTTAAAACAAATAATTTATTTCTTAAGCATCAGAATGGAAAGTGCACAAAGCCAGTTATAGGACGAAATAAATTTGCGGCATTACCCTAACCGCAGCTTTCTTTAACTAACAAAATCCTGAAACTTATACAGACCACTGCTTGCGATGAACTTCAGCCACCCTCTTGGCCGACTCAGGGATATAATTTAACTTTGTTAAAAAGACACGGAGGTTGGAAGTCGGACCAGGTGTCAGATATATACAGGGTTCGATAGAAAATAAAAGTAGTGTTACCGACCGAATCAATAAATATAGTCACAAATCAGCCTAATATCATCCATGTTGAATTCAAGTCTTCAGGCGTTGAATGAAAACCACATGACTTTTGATATTTGCTCACAATATTACAACAAAATAGTTTCAAGTACAAAAACTTTTATTAATATGCCTGAAAAGACAAACACTTTGAATATACAGAATTGTTCAATTATAGTGTTTAATTTCGTCGAAATCATAATAATGTTTAACTCGGCCATATAAACCAATTTATCTCACACTTAAATATTAACGTGTGTCCAAACTCTTGAATTGAATCCTAGACCTCAGACTAATTTCCACGCAATAAAAGTGTGTAAGCGCGTAATTCGGGCAATAACCCATTGTGTTTTCCAAAACAGGTACTTTTTTTTTTTTTATTTAACTAATGGTTTTTGAGTTTTCATCGAATACAATAAATAGTGTAGCGTAATTGTTGTTTAGTTATTAAATTAATTAATAAATACAATTCTAACTTTTTTTTTGGCCTGGATAAAGTCTTAGTTTTAGGCTAGTAGCCTTAGGACATTAGTATAAAATTATTTACAATAATTAGGTTTTTTGTAAGTAAAACACTTCAATTTGATTACACGCTATCTTTTGTTTTTCAATCTTCAATTTTCTGTTTCTTAATTTTTTTAAGGTCGAAGGGCTTACTAAAATCTCATTAAGCAGTATTATTTGGATAATATTGACGTTTTTGTTTCAAAATAAAACTGTTTAGTTACTGCTTTAAGCTTAGGGCGATCAGCCCACACGTAAATCTAAACTCTTCTCTCTTTTGTTGTTTAGTTAAATAAATGAGTATTTGTGCCTCCACATTTTTTAAAACTATTTGAATAAAACGAAGTGAACAAAAGTAAAAAAAATTAACTACCTCAAATTGGTTGCAAACTTCATTTCCAATAGAATTCTCAACGGAGGAAGCTATTAATTGGGCCCATGTTTTTAGCTTAGTAATAATTGGACATGTTACCTTCGTGGAATACATGTCAATTATGTTTTTATTTCTACTTAGTAATAAATAAACCTATTAAAATAATACTATCAGTATTATCGAAATGTTAAAGCACTGGACGCACGGAATTAGCAACCAGTTCCAACAGACAGTACACAAATAGTAGAAATTTTTAAAATCACATTCTTTTTGTTAAAAGTAATTCAAAGCAGTTTTTTAGTATTCCTAGAAAAATGTTTCCGTCTTTCTGGATGTATACTAGCGAAATGTTTGTTTTATAGTAAAAATAGGAAAAGAACGTCTTTTTATTTGATTTTAAAAATGATAACTTCAAAACTTAGGAATATTTTCTCAAGATTACCGGGTGATTTCTCATAACAGAAGTTAGTACTTCTATTATGAAAAATCACCTGGCTTGAACTAAGGTACTGAGTTTTTAGAACTGGCCAGTTGCTGACGAAAAATTTCTTTGAATTTAGAATCAAGAAATCTTGGGATATTGGAAACCTATACAAATTTTAAGTTTGTCTAGTAGGGTGTCGTAATGAAATTCATTACAGAAAATTTTCTGTTCGAGGCGTATTACGATTTTCGTGGTCTAAATGTTATGATAGACTTCGATTAGCATTGCATGACCAAGCCTCATCTCATGCCATTATTCTAACTGCTTTAATGAGTTTAAACTTGGTCGCAGCAATCTCACTTCTCTATTTTCAGACTATCTATCTATTACGATCACTGAAAATAGCGTGAGTGTGCTAGTGATAGAAACGCATACAATAGGGACATATTAACAGAATTTGGCATTTGAGGCTATTGTATGAGTCAGGTGCAATAAGTCTTAAGCAAACATTTGATTACAATTATTATAAATCTAATGAACCAAACTAGTTTCTACTTAAGTCCGAAAGACAGCCAATCTTATTCTATATCTTCGGATGTCTCAATTAATTTAGTATCTTTCATTTCATGCTATTTATCATTTTCTACGGGAAAGAGTAGAAAAAGGTTAGTACTAATAAATTAAATCGGCCATCAGAGGATTTTGAATTAGATTTATTTAAGTCAAAACTTCCTTAGGCGCACGTATGTGGTAAGTTAGGCTGAACTGTCATGCTCTAAGATTGAAGGCTCGAACGGGTAAACTCGGGACCGCTAACTGGCTAAATAATTGTTAAAATTATAATTATTTTAACAATTATTTATTGTCAGGTCAGTCTGTGTAGTTAGCGGATTATAGTGCTAATATTATATATTGAAAAAACGCTATGGATAAGTTACTTCCCATTGTATCCTGTGTAATAAGGAAAATTTGTAATTTGATTTATATAGAATTTAGTAAATAATAACTTTAATTTACGACTTGTTTTTCATTTATCCACTTGCCTACTTGCCTCACAAGATAACAGTAACAGTTACATAACGAAAACGGGGGGGAAAGTATCAAACATGTGTGAGATGGTTCTTATTAACAATCATTTATTTAAAATTTTAGTTGGGTTTTAAATGAAATCAAGACGACCCATATCTTTTTGATAAAAGAACGTATAAAAAAACTGATTTTGATGTTAATGATAAACGTAATCCTGAAATGCTTCTTAGGTTACCGTTGCGGTTTACAAAATGGTTCGTTTAAAGCCTACTTCGTATAAATCCAATTGTATCTTCTACAATTTTAGAATAGTAGCACTAATAAACTACATATTCAGTGCTTGAAATACAAAATCATTTTTTGGTAATCGGCATCCTTACCAATATTACAAATCGTCGATTAGCTGACAATACCGCCCGAATGAAATTACCAAAGATTTTAGGAGAAACAAAAAGAAAGAAACGTTTACGTGTAGAAAGAAAGAACAAAAAGTTTTATTTCAGAGAAACTGCTTCTTCTTTTTTAATCATTGCACAGATATAGTTTCTAAGCCGAAATTTGGCATAGGAGATTTGTTATTTCCAAAAAAATATTAAAAATACCTACAACGCAATTCTTTTTTAACCACGACTTGGCTAAAGGGACTTGAATGAAATTTGGCAATAAGGGATGTAAAAGACACAGGATTTTATTAAAAAAACCTCACTACAAATTTTATATTCATTCTTTCACGTTTCTGTACTGTACTTATTTCAGCAACTCTACAGAGCTACGTTTATTTATAACAAACATAAGCATTAATAAGCATTTATAAAATTAGTAGAAATAGATATAGTAAAACTACGGACGAAGACGCGCACAAATCAAGTAAAAATAATCGTTCCGGTGCCGAGTCACAAGTACGAAAATTTTGATAAGTTATAGATACATAGGAAATCATATCGCGGTTTTGCGGGACTGGTATAGCAGAGCTGTTGTTAGCGAGACGGAAAATACGGGCGGTTGAAACGCTGGCTCAGTCTGCCTTAGGTTACCGCCGCGACGCCCGCCTTTATCGAAACTAATCGAGGCGATTCGTACGCGACGCGATCGCGTTGCCCGTCGCATATACTACTTCCTCACCAATAATAACATATCAAGTAAAGATGAAAATATAATTTCATTTCTGTAAATATTCAACGAAGTAGGTCATAAATACCCTACCCAGATCGGGCTCGTCAAACAACTAGTACGTTAACAGCCTAATGTATTACTCTGCCGGCATTAGGTACACGGCACAAAAGAACTTTAATTTCGTACCTTTTAATAACCGTTTGTCTAATGAAGTATTCTTTGTCTGCCAGAGATAGATTGATTTGTGAGTATTTAATGGCAAAAATAAAACCAGTGGGCTGCAAAGCGTGATAATTGATTACAACTGTAACAGTTTGATAGTGTCGGTTCTGATTTTTTTACGGAGTCAGGAGTTATTGCTGAAATTTTTCGTTAACTGTACTACAACACGTTTAATATAACAATAATAGTAATATTCGAAAAATCAATAGTTTATTTAATAAAGAACTATTTTTGCTGTTATTCTAAGCTTATTTCCGAAAAGTCGAAACACAATGTTTCTGAATTTAGAAAATTTGATTTAGTACTGTAGCACTTTACGGAGTAGTACTAATGTTTTGAGTTAAAGTTGAATGACAATTGAAGTGATATTTACAAAAATTACATATTAGAATTCAATGTTACTTTACAAGAGACAGAAAAAACTAGATTTCGATTAAAATATCCAAGATTTATTTTATATTTTTTACACTATGTATTTTATATTTAGGTCCAGAAAATAAAGTAACCGGAAGTAATATAAACTTGATAGGGTATACGTGCAGTTTTTTACAATTTTGCTGCTTAAGTTCCTTTTATGGAAAACATTTTGCATTTCCTTAAAGTTCTGTTGTTTTTGTAAGAAATAAAACAAAACTTTAAATTAAATCAAGCATTTTTTTTTTCAATCAAATTATTCATTAATAATTATGTCTTCCATGCCACTGTCCTCACTTTCAATATCAACAGCTGAGCGTAGGTGAATTAGAGCAAGTTATAGCTGGGTTTGATAAGAAATTTATAAATTTAATTAAGTCATTGCTCTTATAAGGATTCAGTGGCAGTTTTGATTTATTCATTTTATTCAGCTGCAGATCTTTAGGAAATTTACGCTTATCCTTTATCATAACTCAATGCCAGGGGCCTGTCAAAGTGTCTTTAACTAAAACATACGCAAAATCTTTCATTATTTTAATCATTCGCTTTCTTTGAGCTTCACGGCAGGTTTACTGTAGTGCAAAAAAAAAAAATTGGACAACACCTACCTTATTATCGAAAATCATTAAATTATTTTTGTGATTGATATGTTCCTCTCCACAAGCTATCTTCGGTTTAATAACATGATTCTTTATTAAGGCAATAAATCTTTCTCTTCATATTTATTCCAAAAACACTTTGAGCACTCCTTTTTGTAAATTTCACTACGCGGTAAATCGCGACAGTATGTTAGACTTTTTTACAATAACTACACAAGTGCATGAAGTTACGTAGTTTTTGCAAAACATTTTCAATAATACGCTGTTTTTTTTAAATAGCCGAAATTTCAAATCGAAATATTTCAGTCATAAGTAGTGCAAAATATGTGTCAAGTAGCAAATAGCCAGTTAAAATGCGGACGTAGTTGATACAAGAATAAAAAAAATGTAAAAATGTTGGTAATGTTGTTTTTGAAAAAAATCCTTCAATTCATGAATATAATTATTTTCGGAGACTCATAATCGTGTCATTACATTTCAGCTCGATTAATAATGTTGTTAATGTTTGCGACGATCGAAGAATAGCTGAATAAATAGTAGTGTACCAAATGCTTCTTTTTTAATTTTTAAAAAACTCTGGCAACAAAATGCTTCGTTATCAACGGACTATTGGTTTCATAGTTCATGTACTTGTTTCTAATAGTGACAGGATATTCATTAATGTTGCAACTGGATCAAAGCAAACAGGAGCTGGCAACGGTTGACGTTTGCTTAATCAAAGGCAGCCAACTTGATCAAAGTCAACAGAGTTGTCAACGGTCGACGTATGCTAAATCAAAGCCAGCTCTATGAGCTCCAATTCCTATGTAATATTTATTACCTCGCCAGAGAATATCGTCTCGGCTGAGACGGTGGTGTGGCCTAGTTGCGACAACGCAAATCATGTGGTTGCAAAACCGAGATGTACTCTAAAGATTCAAATTTAGCTTTTATTTTTCCCCCGTGCCTCAGAGCACAGATTATCTAAAGCCACCAGTTCGTGTGTTTCGCTATTATTACAAAATTTGAATGATATGTTATCCTATTCAAATAATGGCTGGTATCACGTGGATTTTCGTGGGAGCGTACCATAGAAGTTTCGCACTACACATACACGTTTTGTACGCGCGAGCTAGCTCACGCAATCCGCTTTAGTGCAGCATGGCGGGACAAATTTCTTAGACCCTCCTTCGATTAAGACAGGGGGTTCCAAATCCACAATTCTAAATAGCCTTTGCCTAAAAGTTGAACAACAATAGGCTAAGGATGATCTTAGAGATGCTCACCACCAGAGAAAGTGGGATAGTGCATATGTTAAATGCATGTTTAAAGAATTTGTTAAAACACATTTATTACAGCGAGGTTACTATACAATTGATGAATTTTTTAATGGTTGCTTGGAAGCATCCGGCTCCGCTTTCAGCTCTCACAAGATAGAAAAATTAATGTTAAAATGCAAAATGTAAATTGTTGATGTTGGAAAAGAGCAACTGCTGAGTTTCTTGCCGGCTTCTTCTCGGTAGAATCTGCCTTCCGAACCGGTGGTAGAATCACTACAAACAGACAGACTTAACGTTTCAAAAGTGCTTATATTAGGCCTACTTGAAATAAATGAATTTTGAATTTTATGCACTATCCCACTATATCATTACTATAAATAACCCATGCAATCAAACTTACTCGGTAAATCAAATAGAGAACTAGGTATTCTCGTTTTCCAAGTTTTACATTATTAGATCCTTACATATGCAATTGGCGTTTTGTAAGTAACATTAAGACGATTTTTTATATATAACACATTTTTTCAATCCACTTAACATTGCAATCTATGCACTTTTACAATCTCATAGATAGTTCATTGATGCTTTTACTAAAAAAATCATTCGGACGGGAATCAATAAAATTTTTGAAGGCCCTTTCGACTGCTCCATCGCAGTTGAATTGTTTTTGCCTTGCAGAATGTTATCAAAATTTCGAAAAAAATGGTAATCCGTTCGAACAAGGTCCGGGAAGTACCTATGGTGGATGTCTTAGACATTATTATTGAACAATTTCGGTGCCATTTGTTATGCAGTGTGTGGTTTAGCGTTGACTTTAAGCCTTGGTTGTTTAACAGCTATCTTTTCATCATGATTTGCAGTTGCTGAAAATAGACATCCGCCATTATCGTTTAAGAAAGCTGTAATGAACAACACCGGAAATTTTATTTAATTTTCTTAGTCCACTAAACGCTACACGCACGCACAAGTAATTTTTTAGTCAATCAAAAAGTCAAAAGCCATAGACGAACTTCCACAATAGCATTCAATTCTTTATAATCAACTGTGGTTTCAGGCCGTCTACCGTCCGAACCAAAAACACCCGGTGTTTTTTTGACCGCTGCCATTACACATCACTAATCCTTCGAGCCGTTTCTGCAGCAATGTTGCTTCGATGGAATTCGTACTACCAACAGCGATATTTCAAGTTTTCCGTTATGTAAACTGAGACGCAAAGGAAAAACCCTTAAGAGAAAAAAGCAAATGAATTAAATTAATAACTAATAATAAGTATTCAAAACATAAAAGCATAAGTAAATAGTATTGTACTTTATTAATTTAAAATTGGAATTCCAAACCAAAGAGATATTTGAGATCAAATTGGCCAGTACGACAAAACACCTATTTCATATGTAAGAACCGAGTACTTTAAGTTTAATGTTTCCCTGAACGGTCACATACAAATCATGGTTATCCTCGACGGTTATTAATGAGTAACTGTTTTAGAAAGCTTTTCCTTTTTATCATTATATGAAAAATATTACACAGTGAATATTAGTTAGTTTTCCGAACCCCGTGATCGATCGAGGTTTCCTTATAATATTACATCCTTGTGAACGTCACTACGTGTTTGTATCGCCGGATTTTAACTCAAGTCTTACCAAAGCCAAGTATCCAGCTGAAACGTATACAAGATACTACGCAATTACAGTCTCTTATTACTGTAAAAAGTTTAAGTTAATACTCGTAGTTTAAAGTAATGAAAAGATAGATATTATATACTATAGCATTTCGAGGCTCGTTTTAATTCTAAACGCCCCAATTACTGGCTGCCATCAAAACCTACAGGGCACTTCCCAGTGACCTACAATTCTTTCATTGAACATAAATATTAATTAAAAATAAAACATTTTCCTTATTTCAAAAGTTTGTAAAGCGATTAAATAATTTGAGTGTATAAAATGTATGTAACTAAACAAAGAAAAAGTTGCATTCATAAAGTTTAACTATACACACCGGCATATTTAGCGAAAAACAAAAAAGGTCCATAATTAAAAAAATATGGTTTTATTTTAAAATCTAATTACTACACTTCTTTTGTTATTTAAAGTTTCATTTGTTTTACTTAAAATGAGATCACATTAAAAACAGATTTTGGTAGCAAAGGTTATTTGTGAAAAATTATATATTATGTAACCGGGAAAAGTGAATATTAATATTAAAAAAAACAATTAATTAAATTAGAAAAATGGTGATTAATATCGTGTATTTCCTCTACGCGCTCTTATTAAAGTTTTTTCCCGTCTAGGCATACCGAGAATGATGTTATCGATGGTCTCCTGGGAAAGTCTGCGCCATTCCTTAACTACGGCGTTTCGCAGTTCACCCACGTTGGCAGGAGTTGGAATTTTGGACTTAACTTTTCTTTTCAGCAAGTCCCAAACGTGCTCTATTGGGTTCATATCCGGTGATCTCGCCGGCCACTCCATAACAGTGATACTCATATAATTAAGATAAGCTTGAGTTACCCAAGCAGTATGCGGCCGAGCATTATCCTGCATTAAAACAAAATCGTCACCGACATATGGGGCAAACGGTACGACATTTTCGGTAACGGTAAAACATCTCTGATATAGCGGTCTGCAGTCAGACTCCCTCTGTCAATCACTACCAAGTCTTTGCGAGCTCCCAAACAAATGCCCGCCCAAACCGTTATTGATCCTCCACCGTATGCAAATGTAGTTTCAAAATTTGTCTGAATGTATCGTTCTCCTGTATATTCTTTGCTTGCCGTCAATTTGATTTTAAATAATTCTGCACTCATCACTAAACAATACCTTACTCCATTGGTCCGCGTTCCGCGTTCGATGTTCCTGAACAAAAGTTTACCGGTTTCTACAATGATTTACCTTGAGCCTTGGAGCCTTGGCGACAAATGAAACCAAACCAGCTTCTTCGAACCTTCTTCGTACCGTACGCTCACTTACGATTACACCCCGCACAGCTTCTAACTCATATCGGGCTTGGACGGCCGTCAAACGGGGGTACCTACGTACGCGAAGCCGAATTAAACGATCATCCCTACTCGAAGTGCGTCTTTGTGTGCCTTGTCCTGCTCTTTTCACATAAGTACCGGTCTCCCTGAACCGTTGGATACTGCGATGGATTGTTGAAACTGGTCGACGAAGATCTCTGGATATCACTCGGTAGGTTTGACCATTTCTTCGCATATCGAGTTCTCTAGCAATCTCCGTTGGGGCTAAGTCAGGCTTAATTCAGTCCTCAACTCCAGAAAGATACGCGGTTAAAAAAAACTAACAAAAATTATTTGAATGAAATTTTAAATCAAACTCAGAAGGAAGAAATACTCGAAGTTCGCTCCAGTTTTATTGATTAATATTAAAACAATTGCATAAAATGTGATGTTCAGTTGTATTCTTAATGAAAATATTTCTTTTTAAATTAAATGACGTATAAACCAGCCAGCAACCTTATATGATACTGATATCAAAATTTTTGTGTTCCGCTAAATATGCCGGTGTGTGTAGTTAAATGTTAAAGAAAAAATTAAAGGATTATTTTAGCATAGTTTAATAGAACTCAACAACATTAGTGATAATTGTGATGTGCCGTCCAAAACAGGATATTACAAGCGGTTGAAATATATTTTATCTTAATTAATAATATATGTTTCTTTCGAGGTATGGAACCCTCGGCGCGCAATTCTAAGTAACTTGACAAATATGAGAAATATCAAACACTAACTAGTTGAACCATTAGTTAAAGGCCACGCACAAACTGTTATATGAGTTTCACCTTCAACTAATTAGTTTTCTGAACAGTATAATTTTAACGGCCACATCCAGAACTGGAGCTCGCCAGTTCTCCCTGACCAGTAATTTTCGTACATCTAGTTGACTAGGCATTATTGGTTAAAATGACCCCTATAAAATCCAGTTTCCATGGAATAAGTCGAAATATAGATATTACTGTGACCATCCCGCTTAAAATCGGACTTCAGGTAACATACAATCTTTTCAGGTGAAGGTGTTTTAGTAAAAATTCTAAAAATCTATTGCACGTTGCTAAAAAATTTAACAGTGATTAATTAGAAATAAAACACTAGGCATAAATAAACAAAGCTTATCTGAAATAATTAGGCTTTATTAATTTTAATAAAAATAACATACCCAACCAAGGTTGTACATTTACAGAAAAGGAGTTTTCTTTTTAATTTAATTAAATAATACGGAAATTTATATTGCGTCACTATCATCTTTCAACATCGACAGAACATCGCATCGCCTTCAATGTAATAAATATGTACCGTAAATAAAGACATTTATAATATCAAAGTGAAATTATTATGGTGCATTAAGTATGACAGCTGCGGTCAGCCGATATAGTTCATACAATTGTCTGACAGGATGGGACAGCTACGACAAGATTCCGAGGTAAACACACTTTGCTGCACTTTAATGTCAATTCCGTTTTATACAAATCTCTAAACTAAATTTACATGACTTAAAGTAATTTTACAATGATCAAAGCTTATTTTTTCAAATCTCAATTTATTTAAGAGAGTTTTGTGTGAAAGATTTGGCACCATATTGTATCCTTCAATTACAGAAATTGTTCTTTGTTCTTTTAAAAGTTTTTATGTGGAATGTACGTCTATAGATCCCGAAGATTCGATATCCGGATTGGACAAATAGTTGTTTTGACTCCTTTGTATTGGGGTTAGATTCTGTATCTTTCCTTTTCATCTTTTAACACAATTTCACTTTCAACAGTAATATCCAAAAATACTTACGATAAAGTTCTGTTACCAAGATCTGGCTGAGAACTAATAACCAGAATTACTGAGAATAAAACTTATACACTTATTGCATTTTATTAGATCATGTA
This sequence comes from Pararge aegeria, assembly GCF_905163445.1. Classification (NCBI taxonomy): domain Eukaryota; kingdom Metazoa; phylum Arthropoda; class Insecta; order Lepidoptera; family Nymphalidae; genus Pararge; species Pararge aegeria. The sequence goes on from NC_053208.1 coordinate 10,324,722, forward strand.
CATTGTACATAATTGACATTATGTACAATGTACATTATGTACATTGAATTTGACGGCCGTTTGGCGCAGTGGGCAGCGACCCTGCTTTCCGAGCCAAGGCCGTGGGTTCGATTCCCACAACTGGACAATGTTTGTGTGATGAACATGAATGTTTTTCAGTGTCTGGGTGTTTATCTATATATAATAAGTATTTATGTATATTATTCATATTATAATTATTCATCAGTCATCTTAGTACCCATAACACAAGCTATACTTACTTTGGGGCTGGATGGCGATGTGTGTATTGTCGTAGTATATTTATTATTTATTTATTTATTTTAATTACTTTCGTTTTTTATTTGCTCTATTACATATCAGTTTCATAAAGTACTATTTGCGGTGGACGTTTCTCAGAAGAAACAGAAAAAAAAATCCTCATCTAAAAGTGAGTTATGCCTTATGATCAACAATACTAAAACCCACAGCCAATTCAATTATAAGTTAAAATTGTATGCCCAAGTGCATTTATATTTTATATTTGTGTAGGCGAACTAAAACACAATTTTACGCACAAGTGCATAAAATTGTGTTTTAGTTCGCCTACACATAGGCTAAAGTACACCTTTAAGAGCGTGAGAAGTTATTTTTTTATTTTTTATCACTAGAAGTTAGGTTATTTTCATATGGGCCACCTGAAGCCGCACTAGGCCACAACAAATAATTGATAGAAAAATCAATGCAATGAATGCCATGCAGCGCAATCCGCCTACATGAGCACGAGCTTTTAATAGAAAGCACTCATAAAAAAGTCATTATTCAATAGACAACTGCACTTGGATCCTTAAATATTAAGTAGCATTGCTTTCAAGTTTCAATGCCTGGGTCTAAATAAACTAAATGTTAAAATATTACTCCCAAAATCCATCCGCAGTTTGCCCACTTGCACTTTTCGCGTATTCCGTATCCCTACTTTGCTAATAAATATGTCATAAAATTGATGCGTGAAAGATGGAAAACCAACGAACATATTCGAATTTATAAAATAAGTGGTTAGGGTGGAGACATATAAAAACTAAGAAAAATCATTCAAACTATTAGCATAACTAAATTGATATAAACAGTTGTTATTAAATGAAAGAGCCTCCGCGAATAATTACTTTAAGTTTCTCACTTCTTCCTGTCCTTATCGAAATGTATCGATTTATTTATATACACATTAACATAGTAACTCAGTAAAAAATCTTATCAAATTTCTTTCCTGGTTTCCTCTTATTTGCAAAGTGATCAGGAAGTTATTTAGAGCTGTCGGTTCTCCTCGGCGACTCAGTAACTTTCTGCATAATACGTGTTTTTTTTTTAAATATGAACATATCTCAGAATTTCGCGGTAAACTAGAGTTGCTTCATTTTAAGTTAGAATTCACCTTCGAAGAAATACACAGATTATTTTCAAAGTCAAAAATATCTTTATTCAAGTAGGACCATAGATGGCACTTATGATGCGTACATTCCATAAGAAATGTGTACATGGTAGTGAGATGATGGCGAAAAGTATATGCGTGAACTTAAAACTAAAGCTACGACGGTTCCGAATGCGCTCTGGTCTGCGAAGAAGCCCACAACAAACTTATCCGGATATTCTTTTTTGTCATCACTATCTCACATTGTCATTTAAAATTATTAGAAGAGCAACCTGTTTCGAGAGATTCACACCCAAGCTTTGTTTCTTGTAGTTTTTTCTATTCAATTGAACTATGTTATATGAAAACCCTATCACTACCTATTTAAAAACGGTTTCTCAAAACCCTTGAGTAATAGTATATGTGTGTGTATTACAGTTTATTTTTAGATAATTACAGTTTTCCCCTTGTTTTCGTTCTCGGCTTACTCATGACATTTTATATGTTATACAAAAGCATGTAAATGTTATAAGTATTTTTTATATTTAAATTCACTGTTAACCATGTATTTTGTATTCCTATGCAATAGCATATCAAACATCATGTCCTTTGTTAGGTTAGGTAGAGATAACTTTTTAACGATAAGGCTGTACTGCCGATTCTTTCAGTACAGATATATGTTTTTTTTTTTTTTAAATGGTGCAGTTTTATTTTTTATATATCTTGATGCGATAGATAAGAGTATTTTTTCTTTTTTATTTTTGTTCAGTACACTTATAATTATGGTTTTTTGAAGTCAACAGAACTTTTTTTCTCGTTATATTATGTGACGGTTGTACATGCTACATCTAGTGTAAATTACTTTTATAGGATAGCAAGTTGTTATATATTTGTATTGTTTAAAAGTTGGATGTGGTTAACATTGTGGTCATTATAAATTTGGTTGAACAATGATTTAGTTTATTTACTATGATAGAATAGCAAGATATAAATTCGGTTTTAATTTAACATTAATTGCGGATTTCTTGATACTGTTTTTGGTAGGTGTTTTATGATATACCTATTTTACTATATTGCGTGATGACCCAATAAGATTAATATCAAAAGTGCCTTCCTTTGGTTTATTTGAATAAATAACGGAAAGACTAAATTTGAAAGACTATATTTGACTCAGTATTGCCTACTTATTTTCGGCCTTTACAGTATTCTCTTCCAAATAGATGTGCCGATATCTCAAGGTGGTTTATATTTTTATCTACTGACGTAAAGCGACCGAAATAAAATTGTTGATAATCCAAGTACCTTAACATTGAGATATCTTGAAAAGCCCTTTCATCCAAATAAAAAAAAAGCGTACAAGCGGAAATATTTGTAATTAACTATTTGCCATCTAATGTCGCACACTCTTAGATCCATTGCAAAATAAAACCGTGTCAGAATGCAGCAGTTGAAGTTAAGATACTACGTTCTTTATCAAATGAACAAATTTATTAAATCTACTGATGTAGGGAGTAGTGACTTGGGTTGTTTTAAACTAGCGAAGTCACTAGCAGCACCGGGCGATGATGAAAGCGGGTGCAACTTAAATCTTTTCATCGCGCGAAGTCTTGTATTTTCTTTACATTTTTCTATGAATATTGTAATTTTTTTCTTAATGTATTTGGAACGTCATTTGTTGTAAAAAAATAAATTACTTTAAATTCTTAATACTACGATTGTTTTTTACCTTATACGGTATCATGTGATGTGTTTTACAAGTAACACGATAATGTAGAATTTGGAAATCCTTACCGAATTCCATATCAGATTTACATAAATTATATATCTAGCAGTGAACGTCCATCGTCCAGAGTGTTTTAATGAAACTTTGCCTTTAATAAAACCATTTAAATTGGGACCATCTGATGAAACATACATAAAAAAAGAGTTAAACATATTTACGCTTTCGAGGATTAAAACTATGTATCATAAAACATTTTCCGCCGAATACTCACAATATTTTCAAATAAAAGTTTTAACACTAGCTAGGGTGAAAGGCTAAAGTTACGCAGATATGTGACCAACCCCATTGTTTATACTAGTATTTATCAGAAAGTTACCTTCACTTTTAATCGTCATAATGTATGGTGTCCCACGGGTGCGTGGAGTGCTAGCAGAGCACGCCAAGGGCTAATGCCACTGAACAAAAAATACACTTGTTGTCGTCGTCACTCGTAATAATATAGTAACATTAAATAGTTTACTTTTTAGTGTCCCAACTGTCATATGTTTTAAGTTTGAAATATACCCAAATTCATCTTGTTATTCTATGTAACTACACTACCAAAATCGCCACTGGTCCACCACCCTGGTCTCAATTGATACCTGGACCCTTTAACAGCCATTTTAGTCGCAAACATACATTTCTTTCCAACATACGATCAGCTCAGTCTGGGTGTCCACTGCATGAAGACAGTCGATACTGCATAATGTTTTAAACTGTAAAAAGATGATGGTGATACTAAAAACTAAAGCTTTGAGAGTTCCAACAATCACCCACATCGCCAATAAGTGATACATAACCACTATCTGAAAAAGCGGGGCATATCCTTTGGGACACAAATTGCATAACGGCTTTAGAAAAGAAGAATCTATGGTATTCTCTGATATTGAAACGTCCTCTCAGAAAGTGGAAGTTATTTGGATATGGTTTCTACTTTTAAACATGTTGATGAAAATACATAACGTATATTAATTAAACAATACTTCAGCTAACTTAACCTGACTCGCGCAAACAAAATGCAAACTCACTTTTAAATGAAATATTAGTACAAAGTACAAATCTTTACCAATATTCCAAATAGCAGCTACCCGCTATTACAACAAACTTTAATTAACTATGTTTACACTTGTTAGTCAAACGTAAAATTGCAATTGAGTCGCTCATTAAAATCACAACCTAACACAAAAGTATTTAATTGTACACTTTTTTTGGAGAGTTGTTATTTACTCTAATTCAAATATAGATTTAATAATTTCGGGTTCATGGGAGTAAATAATTATTTGCGTAAAAACAAAATTGTAGAATGCATATTTGGGTAAAAGAAGCACTGAGTAAGGGCTTAATTTGCTAAGATCGAAGCGGTAGTTCGACAATGCATCCAAAGTAGGACACAAAGTACAGTGCCTTCGCCAGTCAAGGTCCTTAATGTCTCACGTTATTTGGACGTTGGGTCTCATCAAGGTTACGCGTACGAACCAAACTGTGTGGACAGTGGACTCTATCAGCAGGAATTACCCAAAATAATGAGGACTTAAAAGTGCAATTTTTTTTTGGATAATGGAACCGAAATGTAAAACATGGCTGCTACAACTTAAAACGATACTAATAAATTTAAAATTGATATACGAGTAAAGGACGCCGTTGCCGACCATTATTAGAAGCATGATCATATCCTATCTCGGGTAATCCGTGATACCGAAGACGACAATTTGCAGATTGACTCCCTTTTCTCTACTGAGGTATAATTCATACAAACAGCTTATGTCGTGTAAAGAGAGTCCGTACTCAGAACTTTTCAAAATGTCTTAAAACGTATGAAGTATTTAATAGAACGGGGTTAGAGGTGGTATTTATGGTTTTCGTAGCAAAGTGATGTATCCAATTTGTCAATATAATTAACGGGATGAGAAACTTATTTCTTCAGCGGTTTTTGCAACGGTTTCTTGGAGTACGAGCCAACTCCGAACTTAACGTAAAAACGTAAGTAAAAATATTAATGAAAGACGCGTTGAAATCAAATTTTATTGTTTTTTTTTATACAATTCATTCGTTACAGTTGTAAAACCCTAGGTATTTCGGTTAAAAAAAAAAAGTTTGAAAAAATATAATCATTAGATTAATTATGCAATCATTATTAACGCTACTAATAATCTCTTTTTAATCATTGCATTCATATCTACTAGACACAATCAGTAACTGCAAAATCAACTCCACCCCCGTTTTTCTTTAAACTTGTTCCGTTCCGTCCGTTAAATGACTTCATTTAAACCATAAGAAATAAGTTAAAACTGTTTTCAAAGAAACTTCTACATATCAACATTTTACTTGGCAGCTTTTTAATCAACTTCGGAAAATTGTGTGTGTTCAATTAAAAGTTTTGCGACTCTTGGACAATTATTGGTTGGGCAACTGTAGAATCAAGGGAGTATATTTTATGGGATTACTTCTACACGAAATATTAATTTCTAACAGTATGTCATTTAAGATAATTAGAATGTATTAGATATTAAGTTAGTTTTGAATTTATTAGCGTTAGTATTGAGACACCAAAGGCAACAAACAACACCCACCAACACTAATAAATATGTACTTCGCTGTCTCAATACTAACTCTAATAAATTCAAAACTAACTTAATTATCTAATACATTCTAATTAATTAAATGGTTGGAGGATCAAAAGTAACCCGTTAATTTATCTAACATTCTTGTTTCGGTCAAAATTGGTTTTAATATATTTTTTATGGTTTAGCAACATTATTTGTATTTGAGGAGTATTTTTTTTAAATTAACTATCTTTATTTGCCTCTTGTCTTTCTCTAAAATTATAATTTGTCTTATTTAACTAATATCCTAATAAATAAGATGGTATAATATTATTTGGATCATTTTGCGATTATAAACTTTACATAGTGAATGTTGTTAATTTGAAGACAAAATGCACGGTGCCTATCTGATTCATTAGAGCTTCATTCTGTAAATAACTGAAGCACGTAAGGCTTGACAGCTACTAATGAAATTATATTAAGGTGTATTGGTATAACACACAGAATGATATTATGTGGCACTGCCAACGTTTAACCAAAAGTGTTGTTGATAGTATCAAGAAAGGATTTTTTTATAAATACGGGGCAAGTAGGACAGTATACTATCTTCTTTCCGAAGAGACTCAAAAAAGTATTAAATCCTTTTTTGCATCGCAGTCATAACCCTTGATATTATAAAAACTGAAACCAGACATTTTGATTAATACTTTCGTATCGATAAATAATTAATTAGATATAAATTTATTAAGCAATTTGTTTTTAATTGGCACGATTCATATTTAATTTAAATTATGTGACATAAAATTATATATTGTAAGAAAGCAGTGATACATATTTAAAATGTTTCCTTTGCGGTATTTTTAGTATCAAGCAGGGCGGTCTGTCAGTAGTAATAAGGCAGCAGCGTGGCAGCCCCTTTGTTTCCCCTAACATGAAAGATATCTGACTGTTACTCATTTCATCGTAAACTTGGACAATGAACAGCACGTTTTCTTTAATAAGATTAATTGCAAAGAAAGGGTTTCGCGTTATTTACATAAACTGCGTTTCTCCAGCTTTGTTTAACAAATACTTTTGCAAAAAGTTTGTTGTATGCCGAAGTCTCCTTGTTATGTGGAACACGTCGGAATAGTATAACAAAATCACCTTAAGATATATTCATATTCTTTATTAGCCTGTTAATGATTAGCCAGGGGTTAAATCATGATGGTGAAGTGTGCGCTAGTAGATATACTTTTTCGCTTGGCGACAATCAGCCCTGATGAAGAGCAATAATGTTGTCTAGGTTGGTTACATTAATTTTCAAGAAAGCGCCTACAGGAATTAAAACACAGAAACAGTTGTACGGTGGAAAGAAATTAACATGGATTATTAAAACCCTCGACGATCAAACGCTATTTAGACAAGCGAAAACCTTGTTTCTTTATAGGCCATAAGCACAGGCGCGGGTTAAAGCTAGTATTAATAAATTATTTCCGAAGATCCCAGTGCTGTCCTTTTGCTCCTGATGTCAGGTCCTGGGGGAGCTGCCATACAGTGCTCGTCTCAACGTATTAAAATGTTACTGTATACTCAAATTTTCACAAACTGTGGTGTATCGTTTTAATGAAAATAATATGTGAAACAGTTACACGTGTTTGTATGCATGTTCTAATTTAAAATCATTGTTAAATTGTAATATTGAAGTAGAGTTTAGTGGTACTAAACTACTAACCGACCGTTTCAAAAAGGCGAAAGTTTTCAATTTGGTGCGTTTTTTTTTAATTCTAAAGAACGTCAGCCCTTGAACATTCAACAATGGTATTTTAAAAGGGAGTACAATGCCGATTGAGTATTACCGTATTCATAAATTTAAAAAAACCACTGGCCTGGGAATTATACTTTTAAAGAAACAACTGTATCAAGTTTTCTAAAAAAAATTACGCGTTCAATGAGATTAACTGTGTTGCAATTTAAAGTTAAATGGGTTTACCATGTAAAAAAGCTGTCAGCCGTCAACGTATTTGAACAAATTAATTAGGTCAATTAGGGAGCCGTTGGAGGCAAGCGGCCCAGGACCGTGCATTGTGGAACTCCCTACAAAAGACCTATGTCCAGCAGTGGACGTAGATGAATTAGGTCAATAGTATTGAAAAATTTAGGCAATCAGTTTTTGTCTTCTTGGTTTATTTATTGGGTCGTCAATTACCCTGAAGCTGTTTCCTATACCCATAACTTGTCAATAACTTACGCACGCTGTACATCTTAAAAGATGCACGAGAACACAAAATTTTCGAAACTAAAAAATATTCGCCTTCTAGAGTCGCTGGTAACTAAAAATAATTATCGTTAATCATGTCGTTTCTTAACTTTAATAACAACAGTGTCTCATTATTATTATATTATAAAGTTTATTTAAGTTGGATCAAAACTCTAGATATTTTGAAATAAATTTTAAATGGCAATAAAGCTTAAGCTTTCTTGAAAGGCAGTTAAAAGCCTCTAAAGCGAGAGTAACTTTATACCAACCGCTGGGAAACGTAATACATCAGTCGTCAAAGCTTTTAAGTTATAGTCTAAACTAGCTTTCGTCCGGGACTTCGTTTGACTATTCGGATCGGCAATCGTTTTTTTTTGCAGTGCAGGTAAAAACACTAATAAAAAAAGAATAAAAAGTAAACTACCTTTGAATAAGAAGATCGAAACTGCAACGTTTCCTACTAGATGATGACGCTATAAGACTGATGTGAAAGGCATATAATAATTTCAGCATCGACGGTAGGAGCCGTAGCTTAATTGGAGAAAGCGCTCAGGCCGCGATTGCCAGAGAGTCGCAGGTTCAAATCCTGTCGGTTCCGAAAATTTTTATATGCATTTTAAATTACTAAAAATTTAATTTAAATAAACTGTTTGAAAATAAAATAGGCGATGGAGACCTTAAGGGAGCGGCTCGTCTTTTGTTCTCAAGTGACACTATTGCCCCTGATACACCGGAGACTCTGGAAGCATTGCGCTCAAAACATTCATCCCCATCTCCTAATTTATCCTTCCCGGACGCACCGTTAAGCACTTTATATTTTCAGGCCACTACAAACGACGTGCTGGGAGCTCTGACGGCTTTCAGAAGTGGCTCCGCCGCGGGACTTGATGGTTTGTCTCCACACACTCCATAAAGATATAGTTTGTGGTACAAACGTGGATGCGGATGGAGCCCTCCTGAAATCCATCACTAATCTGGTGAATCTGATGCTATCTGGACTATATGGCGCAAATTTATGTGCCTTAAGGAAAAAAAGATGGTGGTATCCGTCCCATAGCAGTAGGTTCAACAATCCGTCGCATCGTTTCCAAAATTTGCTGTAAAAAAATTCTACCTTCTATTTCATCAAATTTTGACCCAATACAGTAAGGTTTCGGAGTTAAGGGGGGGTGTGAAGCAGCTGTACATGCTACTCGTACGTTTCTCCTTAACTCCCAGGAGGAAGTGCTTCTGAAAATTGACGTTAAAAATGCTTTCAACTCTGTGGATCGCGGAGTCCTCCTCTCAGAAGTTGTAAATAAATTACCACAGTTGTTACCATATTTAGCACAGTGTTACCAGAATCCTTCGAGGCTAGTTTATAAAAACAACGTTTTGAGCTCCGCTGTCGGCTGCCAGCAGGGTGATGCCCTTGGTTCCGCATCCCCATTTTTAGTCTAGCTATGCATCCTATAATTTGAACTTTAAATTCAAAATTTAATATCATGTTATTTAGATGATAGGACCTTAGGTGGCAAAGTGAACACAGTTTTGGATGATCTTAAGAGTATCATATCAAAATTTTAACTTATTGGCTTACAGCTTAACTTTGATAAATGTGGAATATTTATTCCAAATTCATTTTCGGATGAATCGAAACTGCACATTTTAGAACAATTTAATAACTTGGCTCCCGGCATCAAAGTTCACTTCGTCTCCTAGGGGCACCTATACTGAAAACGTCAGTCCCACAGTTTATTGACGATTTAATTTCCAAATTTAGCAACACTTCCGATCGTCTATTCGAAATTAATCCACATATGGCTCTAACCATTATTCGCTTTTGTTTATTTGTTCAAAAATTTACGTATTTTCTTAGATGCTCACCTCTTTGGAATTTCATTTTTTAATGGAAAAATTGGATACTTTTATAAAAAATATTCTTGTTAATATTTTAAATTGTCCCATAAGTAATCAGGCATGGACCCAGGCCTCACTTCCGATAGGGTATGGTCTTGGAATTCGCAAAATTTCGAGTGTTTCGCTGCCAGCTTTTCTTTCCTCTGTGTACAGTACACATACTCTTTTTCAAAAAATTATATCCAATTCTTTGGGTTTCATAGAAGTGTCATACTTGGCAGAGGCAAGAAATAGTTGGTCTGCTCTTAGTCCCAGTATTATGCCGGTTTCTTTTTCTTCACAGAGACGGTGGGACGACATTATTTGCAAAAAACCTTTGACACACTTTTAGACCAAATGCCATCTAAAAGAGACCGTGCTCGTCTTCTCGCTATCTCTGCTAAGGAATCCGGCTACTGGCTACATGCTCTCCCTTCAGCTAACCTGGGCACTATGTTAGACCACACCACTCTGTCAGTGGTGATTGGTCTTAGGCTTGGCGCCTCTATAATTCAGCCTCATCGATGCCACTGCGGTTAAAGCGTTGACACCTACGGTCACCATGGACTCTCCTGTTCAAGAAGCACTGGTCGCTTCTCTCGCCATAGCACCATCTCAGTTTGTATATTTAATATTATTATCTCATGTAAGGTTTTTTTAGGATAGATGTGGATGGGTCATAGTTACCAAATAAAGAAATATTATTATTATAAAGGTACCTTACAAATCGGAAATTTGTTCGGCTCCTTTATGTAAAGCAAAATTATTTCTTGGTCTCTCAGATATTTGGTATTAAGGTGTCTTAGTTTTTTAATCACATTTTGATTCCTTGTGCATTTCAGTGATATGCAAAATGTGTTAACTATTTTGAGAACATTAATTTGTGTCATGTCTACAGGATCTTGATATTGGGCAAAGCAGCTGATATAGATACTATATTTATATTAAAGAAGAATTATTAGAACAGTATACAAACTTAGATCACGCAAATCCCTCCATGAATAATTTAAAGAAATAGGTATACTTCAGTATGTTAACAAAACATTAGTCTTTATAAAAAAAAAAGTAGATACAAACAATCAACCTACCATAGACGGACATAAATTGGTGATATCAGCATATCGTCTGAGAAAATATTCGTCGTTCGCCAAACCGGACCTGAGCCACGTGGAGTCTACCCTTTAAATACGTAGAAACTGCTAGACTGGTATATTTTAGTTACTTTCACAGCATTATGTCATATGGAATTTTACAATGCTGCTGATATTAGCACTATTTTCGTGCTGCAGAAGAGGGCTGTTCGTTTACAAAATGGGTCCGAGAGAGACATTGAGAGATAAATTTAAAGATTTTAAAAAACAGTTGACAGTGTATAGTCATACATATTTGAAAATTTAATGTACTTTCATAAAAACATTTCTAAATTTAAGAAAAAATGTGACTGCAATAATTTAAACATTAGAAGTAAGAATAAACTTACAGTGCAATATACTAGGTTACATAAAATTCATAATTCGTTTAAAGGAAATTGCATACAATTCTACAATAAACTACCAATTGACATCTTGGAGATGTCTCTTAAAAAGTTCAAAGTTTGTATTAAACGTAAGCTTATAGAAAAGTCCTATTATAGTATAAAGGACTACGTAAACGATAAAAAAGCTTGGGTGTAAATTATTGCTCTAACCAGGTTGCTCTTCTAATAATTTAAAATGACATTGTGAGATGGTGATAACAAAAAAAAAAAAAACACCCGGCTAAGTTTGTTGTGGGCTTCTTCTTAGACCAGGACGCGTTTGGAACCCTCGTAGCTTTAGTTTTAAGTTTACGAATGTGGTTATCGCCATCATCTCACTACCGTGTAATTCTTATGTACGCATCAAAAGTGCCACCTTTGGGCCTACTTGAATAAAGATATTTTTGACTTTGACTTTAAATCCTCTTTCATATAAAATAAGGGACTGGTGCCAACCGAAAGGACACTAGGGTTTTACAATACCAACATCATCGGTTATGTAAGTAATTGCGCCTTGTTTTGAATGTCGAAGCGAATTAGTGTTCATGGCACTACACGCGTTGCGCCGTTCCATCTCACAAGTGACACTACCGGCCTAAATACCCGAACCTCTGGTCGCAATCAACAGCTGAACGAGGGCCTCTTCAGATGTTTCTCGAACCTCTTATTAGGCTATTGATCGAGATATCTATAAGTGTTGAATCCTCATTACATTATTTAGACTGCTATTTCAATACTTTAAATAGAAAATATCCTATAAAAAATCTTAGAAATCTCCTTGGTAAAGCTTTAAAATACGAATCAACTACCAATGCGATTTCGGAAGGAAGAATCCTTTAACGATTACTAGTCTTCGTTAGTGATTGGAGCTGAGACTGATGGATATAAAGTTATATTTATCAGTAATTCTTTTGTAATTCTTAAAAATCCTAAAAATAAAATAAAAAACACTTTTAAAAATGTATAAAAAAAAACATCCACCCTCTGCTTGCGGGGCTTTTGAATGCCCAAGCAACCGGCGGTCAGGGCTCCAAAGTGAGGAACCTCCTCACAATACGCGCCGTTTCAAGGACTACTGCTTTCTGTATCCGACCCTTGATCCAGCAACCAAGCGAAAGCTTCTTAAGTTGTTGGTCGAAGCTTTTCGCGAGAAGACCATTGACTGAAACGACGATCGGAACAATAACGCTCGACTCAATATTCCACATGGCGGTAATCTCGTTATCCTCGTTATATTAGTACTAGTGTGCTGTACTAGTGTGCTGCTGTTATAGGTAAGCAGTACACGGCGTCCCGTAATTAAAACAAGCGAAGCCGCGGGGCACATTTAGTAAAATTTATACGTATACCTAGCCATTATTGAGGACTATAAATACCAATTTGATGAGATAAATTTTCACTCCGTTTTCTCTTGTGGATAAACATGAAACGAATCAGATTAAGTCATCTTTATCTCGTCATCATTTCAAATACATTCCATACGAGTACATGGCTACATCTCTTGATTAAAAATGCACTATAACCTTAGAGACGTTTGACGTAACATGGTCCCGCAATCAGGTAAATGCAGTTCAGCTGTACAAATTCTATTTAACATATTTTCCCCTTATTAATTAAACACAACTTTTTATTTTTTGCTTAAAAAGTCCCAATAGATACAGAAATAGTGCCGCAATTAACTGATTTACTCCAGCTGTACGTAGGTAGTTTGCATAGGTACAAAGTGTAGTGAATGACGATTGCTCTAAGCGATACACGGTACTTTAGCAAATGGAAAAATACGCAGTTGAATTCATCTAGTCTTGCATATAGCCGGGGAGCTGATATTGAATTTGGGAAAGTTACTTAGAAAAGTTAAAATAATACTTAGTATCTTATTTTGCGACAGTTTAAACCAAGGATTGAGGATATCGCGGCCAGTTATCATATTTCAAAAACTCCAAAATGGTTCGAATGATTGTTTTTTTGGTCAGTTCGCCTAAATACTGAGTTGGTACAAACTAACAGACAGTAAAAAAAATAAAATACCGCCAAAAGAAAACTAAATAATGTAGACTAGTCACTTTTCGTACTAGAATTGACACTTCGAATAGATTTCAATTGATGTTCGTTAATTCTTAAAATCGATTCTATTTTACGTTCTATGGAGTTGACAGGAGTCATCTAGTACTTTCATATACTTAGAACGGCTGTTAACTGGTAAAAACCGCTTGCGGCAAGCTCCACGTCTACATACTTCATTAAAATATACCGAGAGCGGACGAGCAATTCCGAGGGGGTGGTTGACAATATCAGAAGAACACATCATCGTACCTGTATGAGTCTTTTGCGGCATTGCGGCCAATCACAAGAATATTAATCGAATTTATTAGTAAGATTGCACACGACTTGACGACGCCGATCGTCACGATTGGTAAAAGATGGTGCGCAAACTTGAAGCCTTAGAGGACGTAATTTTTTGAACAGTTTTTAGGTTTGTCGAGTTTATATAGACATAAAATAAATCAAATTAAATATGGAGCAATATATAAATTTATCACACTTCATAACTTCTTCTGAGATAAAGTTTTTTTTTATTAAATAAGGTTATGTCACTCTTAAAATGTCTTCCCTATCGAAATAAAATCCCGCATTAGAAGAAAAGAACTATTTGAACCTCCGGAATTGAATTCTGGATAGGGATGTTGAATAATCATTTATTTGATCAGACCATTAGTCACGATACCTATTGATTTTAAACTCGAGCGACTCTTACGTCCCTATTCCTACCTACCTACCTAGCTAACCTATAGTTTTTTGAAACTGAATACATTTATTAGGTACAAAAATCCAACTTATATCTATACATTTTATAGTTGTTTTTTAATTGATATTACACTAAGTCAGTTTTTTTGTCAAAAAAAATTTCCACGCTTTTCAGAAGTAGCTTTGCAATTAATTTAACTTGTACCTATAAAATATATTAATAAACCTATCCATGTTAATCAATTAGGAAACCAAAGGACTACAAAGATATAGAGAAACATGTGAAAGACGGAGGACCCTTATGGCCCCCAAAACTAAGAGTTTAGGTGCCTTGGGACCTTTTAACAAAAGATGGCCGTAAACATACTTACTCATACACACATTTATTTATTTTACTAACCATATCTTCTTCTTGGTACACTGACTGAGAAATAGACAACGACAGTTTAAATCTCGGTCAAAGAAGATTTTACATACAGATAATTTTACGCACAGAAGTACCTTATATAACGTTGGTTAGCTCTAGAGGATTTTTCGAAAGTCCTCCCTAAGGGGACGACACGTGGGGTGAAAAGGGGTGGAAGATAGCTTGTAAATAATAAAGTTGTGATTACGTCATGCACCTTATATATATAGTACTAGTTGACCCGCGCAACATCGTATACGCCAAATCGGTTATTTCCGGTTCCAATTGTAATTATAAACGCGCAAAATCTTTAAAATCCTGAAACCCGTTTGCAGCGCCACCTAAAGGGTCACCTAAAGTTTTATTTCATTAAAAAAAAAAACAAAAAAAAAAAATTATACCTAGAGCCCGATGGCAGCTGTGACTTCAAATTCCTAAATATCCAGGGACCCACTCAAACGAAATATCATCTTAAATAAACCTAGAATCTGATTGCATCTTCTGGGTCAAATTGTAATAAAAAACTATTCTTTATTGGTATATATCTCAAGTTATAGGACCTAATCTGAGCAAAATATCATAAAATTCGATTAAGTAACAAAAGTAGAAAACGTTGCAGGAAGTCAAAACTCATATGCAGAAGGTTTAGCAAGAAAATTTCTATAAATTTTTATTTGGTCCTTGCGTTGAAGGCAATATATACATAAGCCTTAAGTGAGGGATTTTCTGAAGAGTTCGATTCTTGATAAAACTAATAAAATTCATCATATCTACACAATATTAAAGAGTCAGTACAATCTTTCCAGAAATCGTAAAAACGTATCCTGTGTCCTACCTCGAAATATGATCTCAAACCATTGCAAGTTTCAATAAAATTCATCTAGTAGTTCAGACGCGGTCAATATACCGACATACTGACAGTTACACAGATAGACAGACAGAGACACGAAAAGTTTTGGGTTGACTAACACGTTTAAAATATAAGTATTAGGTCTAATCTGCTATTAGCAGGTTAGTCGCTGTCATCTTAGTCTGCATCATCACTTACCACCAAGCGAAAGCGCAGTCAAGGGTTACAATAAAAAAAAATTACCTGATACAATATTTCCAAAAAAAATCTTTTTGTTACAATCGATCAAGATACGAAAGCGACCGTTATCGGTCTAAAATGGACATAATCTTACAGCTCCTGCTCGAAGTTAGCCTTATATCGTCCTGTTTTCGGGAGGGAATAATGTAAGTTGAATATCGCCATATCAGAAATTTAAATGTGATCGAACAAACGTAACGTATGCCTAAATACAAAAACAATTAACAAAATTAACTAAGGCGCAAAGGTTATGCTCGACTCCTACTGATTAAAACCCACGGTGTTTCTGCTCACCGAGTGATTGACGGAGCGACTCCGACGACTAATGTCAGCCGAGACAAAACCACCTAGGGCACTTCGTGCCCGTGTTACGCTACTACAACTATCACTCTTTAATTACCGACATTGTCACTTTTAATTATTGATTAAAGTATTTTATCTTTTTATGTTATTGGGACTTCGTTACGTTCGACGGGTTCAAAGTTCAATTTTGCATATTTACATAAACTGTTGTTAAATATAAATAATATGAATAATATTTTTGTTTTTTTTCAGTAGATGCTCTCTTTAACTAACTTAGCTAACCGTTCAAGTTTTGAAAACATAATTGAAGATATTTTTATTGAAGTTTCTCCACCTCCGAAAATAAGCGCGGAGTAGGTTTATTAGTTCATGTCTTATTTCTTGAACTACAGATCAGTCTGATAAACCTAGATAAACTACTTAACCCTTCCAAATTTCTTATAAAACACCTGTCACTATCTTAAACTTGTAAAACCCCAGTAAGTTACATCATGTTACGGGTTAAGCCGGCAGATGTGTGATCGGGAAAAACTTATAAGAAGCTCTAGGGATGAGATGTAGTTTTCACGTCGGAGTACGTGTGCATAAATGACATGGGTCGATCGCTAACGGTCCGGCCCTCTCAATTCATTCCGAATTCGACCTTTAGTCGCATACACAATGTCGAGGCAAAATTTCTTTCACCCAAACGTAATACATTTGTAGTATATTCTAGCTGAACTTGTGAATTCACAACTCAAGTTCTTTTATAATACCTATTCATAAAATTAGATGATTATTTCTTGTAGTTACTTATGGTAGTTACTTGGCTATATATAATTATTTGTAAGTTTTAAAATATAACAAGCTAATAATGGAATGAATGATTTCTGATGATGATGGTAAATACCGCAATATAAGTAAAGAGTCAGAGTTTGTAAAACAAAGGTAAATAATAATCAAAGACTTCTGTAATTTTCTTTATCACTTGAGATTCGTTGATATAACATACGCAAAAGTCAGACTAGAAAGCACAAACTGATTCGCGAAATAGGTGTAAAAAGAAAAAATTAATAAGGTGTGGTTGCTCGGATGAAACTAAAGCCGATATTATTAAATTGTGATCCCGAATGAGTTTTTCCCTAAAATAGAGGCTATAATCTATTTTTATTATTTTCTTTTGGACACCGTAGAAAATTGTGGTGTGGAAAATAAATAAACTAACGCAATGTAGCACATACTTATGGTGTGATAAGTAAATGGAGGATCATAAGTTATTTTAGTAAAGGATTATTGGTGATCTAATCTGATTATGGCTGCAAAAGAGAAATGAAAAAAACAAAGGACCTTTATACATTTGCCAACCAATTTTGCTACATTTTAAACATCTAAAAGGAATCTTCTAAACTTAAGCTCTAACATAGTAAAACCTGGAACTTACATACAATACCTTCATTTCCAAATTCTTATTCTTCCCTTACGGTTTTCTGAAAAATAAAAACTGTATATCTGCTATCTGCCTGTGAAAGTCCCGAGCAATTCATTTTAGCCGTTCCAATAGTTAGCCCGGACAAGACTGACGGACACATTTCGATATTATGAAAAATCAAACAAACTCCTCACGTGCACTTTGTCGAGAGAAAAAAAGACAAGTATAAGGCGAAATAGAACCCTGGTAAAACGACACTCCGTGATGGCCAGAGACATAAGACAGAGCTTAGGTTTGCTAGCTAGCCAAATTTTATTGAGCCACTTTCTAACGCTATAAGCGTTACCATGTATGACTTTTTATCTCTTTGAGTGTATACTTTTAATTACTGCCAAAACATTATTATAGGTACTTCATCTACGTAAATATATTATATCGAAAATTTTGGAAATATTTTTGAATTATTGTTACAGAGTCCGTGTGGAGTACTATGTGAACGAGAACACTTTCAAAGAAAGACTGCAATTGTATTTTATAAAGAACCAACGTTCAAGTGAGTATTTTATGCTAGTGATATAAAGTTTTATAAAATCCTGTACTAGGTATCTACATGTTTTTTTGTATAAACATCAAATTTTTACTTACGCTTAGTCGTTTAGAATTCGGGAATGGGTGTTTTTACATTGAAGTAATTTCAAAATACATTTTTGTGATTAACGGAAGCAATGATTCATTCATTTAAATTTCAACTACAGTTATCGTTGTAATCTAGTTTGATTCTGGTTTATTTATCCCATTTAGTCCGACTTAAAACGGATTGCATTGATTAGCAATCACTGGTAAAATTACGTAATACGTTGATACTTGTATTTTTATGTTGACCTACTTATAGCATGATATTAATCAATTGTTTCAGGTTTACGCATTAGGATAGTTAATCTATTTTTCAAGATTCTAGCCTGTGTCCTTTATATATTTCGTGTGTGTGCCGATGGGGATCCCATTTCTGCGACCTGGTGAGTAAACAATAACTTTTAATACACTCAACAACTTTACTTTCGCACGAAAAGAAAGCCAATTGTCCCGTATATTTAACTATCTACTATTTATAATCTAAGTTGTACATATTCCAGATGTCAATAAAGCCATAAACCCGAAATTAAGACAATTATATGTTTTTTTTTTATTAATTAAAAAAAGCTAGAATAAGAATTTTCAATGTTATTAAAAAACAGTTCATTACTTTTAATATGTATTGAATCGCAACAACAGTAATTTAATTAACCTTCTGCACCTGGTGATGAAAGAATATCTAATGTAATAAATAATGTTAGAATACTCCAAATACGAGTTGTATGACACGAATTTCTCCACTTCCAGTGTGATTGATGATTTTTACGTCAGAGAAACAAAGTTTTATTCAGGCATATTACGTGTGTTTCTCTGTCATAAAAAATCACAGACATTATTTCTAAACGACGCTCCTTAAGGCACTCACATTTCACTCCGATATCGGAGCACCCACAAGATAATTGCTTCAGAAATGTGTCTGGTTGTCAATTAGGCTTGATGTTCATTGTTCATGGACTTTCGCAGAGTGACCTTTATTTCTTTTTCTTTTTTGAAAATACTACCATTTGAATTTTAAAATGCTGCAAGTTGTGGAAAAACTCAATTCGAAATAAGTACCTCAATCTCACCGAAATAATTTGTCGAGGTAAACAACAAAACGTTTGTTGCATTGCTGTTCAATTAATTCTGTTTTATTGTGACCTGATAACGTGTAAATCATGGAAAAGATTTTGAGGTTCTGCTGGAGATTAGGCAAAGGCGGTCTCGGAAATTTCAGGGCAAATCACAATTTTAAAGCTAACGAAGACGTGGGCCACAGCAAAATAAAATTATTAAAACTAGGAACGTTGAAGCTGGCAACAAATTTCAATTTTAAAGCAGTACATTCATAAGTTACTTTATCCAATTTTACAATTTATTAAATCTCCTATTAATGTCTTTAAATCAGCAACTGCAGAATTTTGTGCCGACTTCGAGTCAGCAGAATCGGCCTTTCGAACCAGTGGTAGAGTCACCAAGCTAACGACTTGTTTCTAAAGAGGTTAGCTTAGAGCGAGGCCTACTTGAAATTAATGATTTGTGAATTTTGAAATTTGACGTTTGATTGCGATACTGGAGAGAAATGCTAGAAACAACTTCCAAGAAAAGTCTAAGAAATTTATTAATTTTTGCTAAGTAAAAAATTGCTTAAAGTTATTTTTAATATAATCAAGCTTATCGAGCGAAAAGTGGGCTTTTTCGTAGGTTTTTTTTTTAACTTATGGCTTTTTATTTACTGTTCTTTCCGACCAGACACTTAACCAAAGATTATGTAGGCCTTTTTTTTAAATGTATCAAAATGATTAATTAAACGGTTATCTAGAATTAAAAATCCTCTAAAACAGTTTCCTTAAAAATAGCTAATTAAGTATTACGAATTACCGATGAAACTAAACTGAACTCTAAATACTCTAATCAGCGGTCATTCGTGAAACATTATGACCGTTGGTTCTCTTTGCAAATCTATTAAATACTCTGCGGATCTCTCATTTTCACTCATACAGATTTTTACTCATCGCCTAGAGCTTAGGCCAGGTCATCTTGGAATTAGTGTGACATGTAATAATTTCTGCACATGCATCCACAGTAAGACGGTCGGTCATACAACATGTACATTACGATTCGATAGAGCGACGAGCTGTTATTTCCGAGTCATTATGTTGGTCGTCGTCTTTAATTTACTAACTAATGTATCCTGCATAATTATACTACCTTTGAAGACTAATCAGGCAGTTTAATAAATCAATATATTTAATTATAACGAAGAAGGTTTTTTGCAAGTCATAAAAGTCGACTTATAACCTTGAATGTCTATTTCATGAATTCTTTGTTAAATACATGATAACTCTTTTTGTGTCGTGGGTCAGTAACGTTTTTAAATTGCACTTATTAATTTCAGTTATGGGTGTAAACCAGGTAATAAGACTGAGTTTGAATATTCGGCGAATCTAACTGAAGAGGAGTTTCAAGAGCATCCGATCATCAACTGGGATGG
This sequence comes from Pararge aegeria, assembly GCF_905163445.1. NCBI lineage: Eukaryota > Metazoa > Arthropoda > Insecta > Lepidoptera > Nymphalidae > Pararge > Pararge aegeria. The sequence continues at coordinate 10,345,099 of NC_053208.1, forward strand.
CATAGTATGGGTAAATCGACCGCTTTACCTTTGGGGAGTGCAAGCGGTCTTGGCTATGATTTCATTATCAGAAGCAATATTGCTTGTTTACTTAGGATACAAGGTAAGACACTTTCTTTGGTCATGATTTCTTAGAAGAAATAGACGACTTTTTTATTTGTATGGGAAATAACCTTTCCAGAAAGTAATTATGATTTGAAAAAGTTATATACATGAATTAATACATGAAGAAAGGCATTTTTAGTTAATATACTTACTGGTACAGGCACTTTTTTTTATTTGGAGGAAATATCTAACCGTAAAGTCATTAAAGGTAAGGTGTTTATATATAATAATTATTATATATATATATATATATATATATATAAAAAAAAAACTATCTAAGAAATGATAACGAGTAGAAACAATCTAATTTTTATATCTGTTTATCACAAGGGCAACATCTGGCAACAGGTCCTGTCGTTCCACTTCATATTGGAGATGGTGAACACCGTACCATTTGCACTAACGGTTAGAATTTTAATAACATTATTCTTTTCACAAGTAGCCTTGTGCTTAGGGCTTCGGCTCCCTTTCGGGGGGATCAAGTTCGAATCCCAGCACGCACCTCTAACTTTCAAAATTGTGTGCGTTTTAAGCAATTGAAATATCACTGCCTTCGATGGTAAGGATACCTGCATGCCGGAAAGGTCTCCATAATGTTCTCAAAGATGTGTGGAGTCCACCAATCCGTACTGGGCCAGCGTGGTGGACTACGGCCTTAACCCCTTCTCATTGTGGGAGGAGACCCGTGCTCTGTAGTGGGCCGGTAATGAGTTGATATGATGATGATGAACATAGATCCTTCCTAATGACGTTTACTGCATTTCCATTTCAGGTACCATTTGCACCACTGCGTAACTTGTTCATACCGGTTTTCTTAAACTGTTGGCTTGCGAAGAGATCACTTGAAAATATGTTTGTAAGTATCAAACAAATAAACGAAAGATATTAAACAACATTGATACTAACGCTAATCTACAACGTCGTTGTTTCCAGAACGATTTACACCGTGCAATGCAGAAGTCTCAGTCAGCTTTATCCCAACAATTAATGATTCTTTGCGTAACCCTACTATGCCTAGTATTTACCAGGTAAGAACAAATTTTAAGTAACAATTTAAGTAACACGTTTTGTCGTTATGAATACGGGTAATTCCTAATTTCCAAAAATTTATTTTTTAAGGCAAAAAAACAACCTCGATCTAAATTAAATAACTGATAAAAGTTTTTACAACATTCCTGGTCAGTTGTTTTTTTTTAAACATAAAATGAATAAATTTAATTGCAAAAATAGAGGATTTACTGCGTATTTACTCAATTATGTTGTTGTATTAGCATTTACAAATACCGACACACGAGCACAACCATATATATACATGCACACACCCACACAAATAAAGATAACAAGATAAACTGATGACTTATTTATTTTATCACTTATTCAATATTTAGGAGCGAAGGTAGATGAAGCCTGTTATACCACAGGGTTACCTAAATTAGGCAGCAGACATCAAGAGCCATACTATACATAGAATGATTAAACGTAATCATGTTGCCACCATAAATCATCTTTATATTTTTTATATATTATGTATATATAAGACAAATTGAGGACAATCGCCTTTTTTGCAAGGTGGTTACGGATATAGGGGAGACGAATTTGCTACCTTAATAACAATCAGTTTACTTGTTAAGTAAACGACAAGCTCTGCCGAGCCTTTCACCTTTATTGGATTTAGAAATTCATCTTCTCAGAGCGGTGCTCATTCAATTTAAAGCCTTTTAAGGTTTTATCAACCCCTCAGAGCCCTTTAAATATGAAAAATGTATTTATTATTAAAGCTAATTAAATATTTTAGTCCTCAGCATTATCCATATTCCATCAAGGCTGGACACAGGCTTCCTCTCTGATAGGAGATAGTATTCTAGAACTTAGATCTGCAACGCTACTCTTAATCCTGGTTTGACTAAGAACATTATCATCACATGTTAGAGCATTCTTATCTCATTATGAGAGAACTTTTTTGCAATTCACTCGTGAGCAATGTATATATCTATAATCGTTTTAAGAATACAACAGTAAAACTTATAATGTAGTTTTAATACATGTGATTCTCTTAATTATCTGTTAAAATCCTTTTTTTACACGTGTATTGCCGAAACTGATGCCACCACCGTACCACGTACTCGAACTCGCTAGATGTTCCTTAAATTACTTAGTCGATGGCTCAATAATTTCCGTAAGAATGCTTATATTTTATGCAATACTATTTACGAGTACCAATGAATACTACACTTTGTACGCTTTGTTTCCCAGATTAAGGCGAAAAAAAGTTAACGTGTACACAATTGTTTTTTCAGCGTATGTGGTATCCAACATTTTCAACGTGCTGGCCATCGCCACCTGAATTTGTTTCAAGCAACATACTTCGTCGTTGTCACCTTCTCAACAGTGGGCTATGGCGACTTCGTACCCGATATTTGGCCTTCACAACTTTTCATGGTTATAATGATTGGAGTTGCCTTGGTGGTCTTACCTACACAGGTATGAATAATTAAATATATTAAAATAAACTTTGGATCTACTCAACCGAACTTGAAAATTATTTCACCAATGGATAACTACATTTAGTGTGAGTGCCATAAGCTATATATAAATCTTAAAAATGAAAAGGCTTTCGTGTAAGTCAAATTTGCAAACTAAGTCTGAAAAAAGGAGCGAACGACAACCTATCTTACGAACACTACCTTAACGATGAGAGATACTCCTATATGATTGAGCTCTACAGAAAAGTTTTAGAGCTTGTTTATGACTACAAAGAAGTCACCGATAGCATATGGCTAACTTTACTATTTTAAGTCATAAAAATTAGTTTTATATTTTAAAAAAATATTTCAAATTCTTTTCTACCCCTGTGAGCTGAAAGTGTACAATTTTCAAAATATATTGCATCGAAATTCATTTGAAATTTAAAAAAAAAAATTAATGTCTAAGATCTAAAATCTAAGAAGCATGGGAAGCAATACTCGTTAGGGGCTCTATAAAGTTAAAATTACGGATAAAAACAAAATTAAAGAAACCAAAATACAACTACGATATAATAACTATGAGATAAAAACTTAAATACTCCACTGAAGATACTACCAAATATATATTTACTATAAATATTTAAATTTTTCATCATTTAAATTAGACTTTCCAATAGAAGTACGAAATTCTTCTGTGGCATCAATCATTTAATAATCTAATTTCATGTTATAGTTTGAGCAACTAGCGTTTACGTGGATGGAAAGGCAGAAGTTGGGTGGATCGTACTCATCTCACCGTGCCCAGTCGGAGAAACATGTTGTAGTTTGCTCGACAACTCTTCACGCTGATACTATTATGGATTTTTTAAACGAGTTCTATGCTCATCCACTGTTGCAAGATTATTACGTGGTTTTATTGTCACCAATGGAACTGGATACTACGATGAGAATGATTTTACAGGTGAATACTTTACCCTAACTTAAACCTAAGTTACGACATTAGCTTTAGTTAGCTTTAGGAAGCTGCAAAAGCTTCCTAAAAGTCTTAAAAACCTACCATCAATTCGTTAAACGTAAGTTTCTCTTTTCAATTAACATTAAACTAAAATAAAAAGATCTTTACGTACTGTGTAACTTATAACACCGCAATCCTTAGAAATAGCAGAAAAAATAAAAATAGTCGAGGATTAAAGACTTTAGACCAGTTAAGATAATATTTTATAGATATCTAAGGCATAATGAAGTCTCTGGGGTTAGATTGTCTGTCAGTGTTAGAAATAGGGTATTATGTGCGTGCGTGTATCTGAAATAAATGATACAGTAGTACTCTTTTTCTTACTCTAAATGTCTCAATTTACAAAGAAATGTGTTTGCAATTACAGGTTCCTATTTGGGCTCAACGAGTAATATACATCCAAGGTTCTTGCCTTAAAGACACCGATCTGATTCGAGCTAGAATGAACGAGGCTGAAGCATGCTTTATACTTGCCGCGAGGAATTATGCTGACAAAACAGCTGCAGATGAGCATACAATCCTAAGGTAAGATAATTTTCCGCCACCTAAAAATTAAATATTGGAATTTTTCACATTAAGCGGACATGATAAGAAATTATACTGATATTAGTATTATTAGGGCCAATTTCACTTATAGTCTAGTAGATATGAAATTTTAATGTGTTTATATCTAAAATATATAGTTAGAAAAGATGCCGAGACTGAAAAGAAGACTATCGAGTATTTTGTGAAAACACTGGGGCCCTTCGGGGGTCTTCATTGGGACCTATTCTGTTCTTTGTTTACGTTAATGACGCCTTACTTTCCTAACGACAATCGAGATAGTTTTGTTTCCTGATCATACATAACGAACGTGAAACAACTCTTTATTGTACAATATTTTATAATATTGAGGTTAGTAATTTAGCTCACAAAAAAAAGTAAGGTTTTCACGTTATAAATGTTAAAATGTACAACTTCATAGGAAATTTATAACCGTTAGATTCTAAAGTTCACGGAATCACATTTAAATAATTTTATGAACAGACTTTGTTATGATGGATAAGGAAAAGAGCCTTTGACGTTGTTAGTTTTTTTTTACTCTTATGGCATACGTTTCATTGAAACCACCTGGTGAGTATTATTTTAATGCGTTTTTACTTAAACTACTTTCAGGTCGTGGGCTGTTAAAGATTTTGCTCCTGTTGTGCCTCAATACGTTCAGATTTTCCGCCCGGAAAACAAATTACACGTGAAATTTGCAGAATTCGTTGTATGTGAGGATGAGTTCAAGTATGCGCTGCTCGCAAATAACTGTACCTGCCCTGGGGCTTCTACCCTTGTTACTCTCCTGCTACATACAAGCCGTGGCCAGTTAGTACATTAGCATTTGTTTTAGCTAAACATATTAGAAATCGGAGGACGTTGGGGACCAAAGCTACTATATCGCACAACGGAAAGCACAGCATTGACCTTTATTAGGTGCACCGACTATATATATGAACTTTGAATTAATAAGTTATAATGAGTCACAGAGACTCACGCAATAAAAACTAGCGAAGAACATAAAGTAACAACCATCATTGATTTCCAAAGATGATTGTTTAATTTTTTACTTATCATTGGATTCCAAATAATTATTTAACATTTCAGTACCTACAGGCATTCATTACTTACTTAACAGAATGTATAGAAAATAGTTAATCAAATATATGCGTGGCTGAAACGTACCTAATGTAAAAAAGCAACTAAGGAAAAATATAGCTTTCATCTCGTTTTCTTTTAATGCAGGATGTTTCTTTTCAAAGAAGATTTAAGATCATGACACGATTAAAGTAACGTTATTTTAAAATTGAAATCTATTGATTTAATAGCTCTCAAACATCATAGTTTTGTGAAATATTTTCAGATTCGTAACATGCTGTCGCTGATTTGGCTAGATCGGAGGCAAACAATTGGCGACGCGAAGAGGCCTGTTACGCCATTAGCATATCACGGCATGCAACCAAGTTACTACCCTAATGCAATCTCTGAGCATTCGACCTATAGCTAAAATGCTTATCTAATTTATTATTTCGTACTTTTAAGGGAAGGGCAACAATCGCCAGAAGAATGGCATCGTCTCTACGGAAAATGTTCCGGGAATGAAATTTACCACATTGTCCTTGGTGATAGTCGGTTTTTTGGTGAATACGAAGGGAAAAGCTTTACCTATGCTAGTTTTCATTCACACCGAAAGTACGTAAACAGCTTATCATTTACTACATTTTTTCTACTACATATTAGATTCTACTGTAATACTTTCCGTTTTAGGTACGGTGTAGCTCTAGTGGGTGTTCGCCCAGCTGAACTTCCCGAATTTTATGAAGAGACTATTCTCTTAAATCCAGGACCTCGACACATCATGAAAAGCAGCGACACGTGTTATTACATGAGCATCACGAAAGAAGAAAATTCCGCTTTCGTAGTTTCTGATAAACAAACGGAGAGCAAAGCTAATGCCATACCTAAAGATCAAACTGCGTGTAGTCTTCTCTCTAACGAGAAGAAAACCGGAGACGCAGAAGACGGCACGGGACAGCAGAAAAAACCAGACGGTAGTAATGTGGCTCACTACGACCTCCCACAAGTGATTCTACAAGCTCCCGCGACTTCCACACCAAAAGCATCGCCATCACGCATCAACGCTAATACCGTATCATCCGCTAATTTAACTGTTGCTGGCTGTGAGTGTCACAGTTGGATTACTGCCTAAAGTAGATCGGTTATGATCGCCTCTCTTTCTTTAAAACCTTATGCTGGCAATCATTTGGTCTACTTTTTTTCTTTTTGCTTAAGTTGCTCGATGTCTGCAAAATTATTTTTTCACTTAATTAATAGAATTCCAATTGGCAGTATAGGACAGAGAGCAGCTCACTCCTTTTCATAGGAGTTTGGTTAACTTAAATCAAGTTGAAACGTACGGCTTGCAATCAGCCGAAAAAACATTTCCTTTTCTTTTAGATCCATCTATTTAATGTTTTATTTTGTAATTAATTAATATATTATTTAACTTATAAATATTACTAGTACACAATTAAGCAGAGAGATTATTTATGCATGCTAATGGGTGCCGTCTTTTAAAAGGAGTTTATTTTGTTTGGCTGGCATCAAAATAAAATACATCACGAGTACCTTAAAGTTAATACTAAAATCGAATAATCGAGAGCAAGTAAAATTCTTTGATGTGTCAGACGACACTTTTTTATTAGATATTAAAATATTATTGAAGTTATCAAGGGTTTTTAAGTAGGGATTTCTTAATTACAGAATATTTATTTTTTTAAAGCGAAACAACCAATTAGGTACGAATTAAATAAATTCATGGAGCAGAGCGACCGCTGCGCTGCTTCATGAATTCCTTATCTACAATGAAATGCTTAGTGACAAATTTCAATGATCACGCTGCCTATCACCATGTGACCGAACGTGCCTACCGACCAGTGCAACCTGCACCTGATTGAATAAATCGAGGCACAAGGCTTTCTTTAAAAATGACAATTAAAAAGGCCAAGAATAGAGCAGAGTAAAACACTGAAAAAAAAATATTTTTCATTGCCTGTTAATATTTTTTATGCATTGCTAAATATGTATATAGCTCATGCCAAGTAGTTTTCATGTTACGAGATTAGATTTTATTTGTGATAAAATCATTATGATTTTTAAGTTGTTCTCGGGACATTTACAAAGTGTCTATTTATACATTATCCAATATATTATAATTCTCTCATAACATATATAAATAATTCATAATATTTCATTGATTTCGTGTTAGATAGTCGAAATCCAGCTTGAGAAAAGTAGTGTATTCTTAGCAAATTTTAATCAATCGATGCCCTCCCGTAGTGCTCATGGCCACTGTTGTAATTATTGTTTTTATTTTGGTGGGAGCGTACAGTCGCTGTATGCACATAATCAAAATTTACTCTGTTTATCTGAACTAGTGTAGCATACGTAACAATTACCTAGATTCCAGATGTTTCCAGGAAAAATAATAGCATCGTCATTGTTAGGTAAAAACAATAATTATATAATATTATATTATTTGTTCTGTATCAGAGATCTTAAATCTATGTTGAGTGATGTGTTCTTGTAAATTGGTGTTAAGTGCGATGATGCTTCAATATATTTCGATTACAATTAATTACTTTTAAAAATGAATTTAAATAGTTGGACACTAAAACGTTTTATACCTACCGGCGTTAACTTCAAATAACATTTTCAATAGTATTATATGTTAGGTCAGAATGTTTTCTAAATATCTATCTACATTTTCCAGACAAAATAGAAGGTGTGTCAACACCAGGATCTGATTCTCGTGCCTGCTTGAAGGACTCGCCAGCCACTGACAGTGCTACGGACAGTCATCTTTTGCTCCCGCGGCCAGATAATACCAATTTCCTTAGCCCAGATTTCTTAAGCTGCCGGCGAGGTTTGTTGTCTTCATATCTTTACTAACTGAAACTAAAGAACGCTGCAATATGTTTATAGATTCACATTTAGTTTAGACACTAATTTGTTAATGGTTTTTGAATACATTTTGGATGTCAATCTGGTGATTCGATTGAACGGCAAAACAAAAGTTATCACAGGGTGCGCTTATCGTTTCCACCCTGTGTAAATTTCTTTGAGTTTTTCACGCGTCTGCGCCGTATTTGGAGTGTACCACAAACGTCAGGTCATTAAATTCAATCTTGTGATAGCGCGAGTTATTGAACAAATCTTATAGGTAGCAGACGGCCTTCCATTCTTCCCGTACCAGACATGGTGACGAGTAGCCTGAACATAGCTTCCGACAACCAAGATGAAGAGGTGGAAGCGGACGAAAGCGAGGACGAGCTTGATGATGACGTGCCCTGGCGTTCTCCCTCTGAGAAGATAGCGTAAGACAACCTCACAGCCCAAATCGCCATTCCTGCGATCATGCAAGCACGCATCTTTTTTTTTGTCACTCTGCTGCATTTCCAATTATAAAAGTAGGTACTTAGATTATTTTTGGAATACTATTTTTTCTATGATACTAGATTCACATTCCGTAAACGGAAATATGTTTGACGTCATCTTGATAAGCTCAAATTGCAAATCAGAGAATGAAGTTTGAAGTTCCGTTAGAAATATCTCGAACTATATTATATGAAACTGCTGAGGAGAGGTGAATATCCCGCCCTCATTCTCTTTTTATTTCGATGCTAAACAAAATGTACGCCTTGTCAACATTTTCGTGTCAACATTCCTATTACAAGAACGTTTAAGAAATGTGGATCCAAAAAGATATTAGCAAAACTTAAATGATGACTTGTATTCTGAAATACTATCAATAAAATAACAGATTTATTAAAATCTTACTGATATGTGTGTATACTATGGATTATGTAAAATATTAAGTTTTGTTAGTTTTTTTTCATTTTGTCCAAATAGTTATTATAATTTTTTTAGAGGCACGTCTTTTCGTCTTTCCAATTTTATTTCTTATTGTTTTAGCCTGTACTGGTACATTCAAACGTGTAGATAGACCGACCGGGTTGAAGCAGCATGCACCCTGCACAAAGTACGTTATGTATCTTGTAAGTGTTCTGTTGCATAAAACGAAATGATTGCTTTGCTCATAGCTCACATTTGCATCCGTTTTTTGGTTTTGAAACACTTAGAAGATCAGATGTTCCAAAAATAGAATTCAAAAGCAACGATTTTATACATAACGTTTTTATAGATAACGTTGCATTTGTACAGAGAACTCTAGTTCTAAAACTATATTAAATAAACATGATTATGAAAGCTAAATTGATTATCTTACAATATTCGATTATTATGAATATAGATTAATATGTTATATTTACTTGATGTGTATATTTTTATAAATAGTCACAGTAATACATATAGTAAAGAGACTTAGTTTTCTTGGTAAATGTCGTCACGCTGGTCAAAATGTTTATCGAAATTTTGGCATCAGGCAGAACGATAATGGCAAAATTATCAAATTACTCCGGCAACGATGTAATGGATTTATGATGATTGATATATTAAAAAAAGAAACTTTTAAATATCACAATAATAACCGTTGCATGGAATTTAAAAGCTATGTAGGTGGAGAAAATATTTTTATTAATCATGCGTAATCGCAGCTCATATTCTAATTCAGTACTCATATGTTATCGCTATCTAGTCGATAGATAGAAGTAGTAATATCATGATATATTTTGTTTTCCACACATGATTGTCAACCGTTCCTACTAACAAAAAAGGTTCACCATTTCACATGCAACACTGCTATTTATTAAAGCGGGTATCTACCGTAACGTCATTTAGGAAACTAAAAAAAAACACCAAACAAAATAGCATGCTCCATAATGTAGTCCATTATGATATCATTATTTGTGATTTCTTTCATGATCAATAAAATAAATAGTATATTTTATTAGTGTTATTTATAATATAACAATAGGATTCTTATAAAATGGACAAACCTCGAAACAATTAAAAATGTAAATTTATTAAATACGTAGCCTTTTTGATTGAATGAATACATACAAACCAACTAGAAAGCACGATTTTTTTTTAATTCGTACCGTACGTTAGAGCACAGAATGTTACCCTCCGCAAGTGTTTAGATACGAATGTGTGCATTCCGTACGTAAATCCCTGAGCCCTGAGTATGTCCTTCTGGCGCGGCGACTGCAGTGACGATGCTACAACGAGCTCGCTGTCTTCGCTGGCCGCCAGTGACACACGCTCTGCCTGGCGCAATGACTTTATGAGGTGAGTGAACCTTTCAGACCCGATTTGAACGCAGCTTTATTTTTATTCTATTACCAAAGGAGCAACTCGGAACACCAGAAGAAATATGTTATGTCTTATTATGTATAAACACGACACAGATGACGCCCGCGATTTCCACCGCGTGTATTAAAAAATCCTGTGACAACTCTTAATTTGCGAGATAAAAAGTATCGAGTGTCTGCCTCCTAGACAAAATATTATCAAAACACTGTTTAAATGTAAAAAGGTAACAGACGAAAAGTTACTTTAGAATTAATAATGTTCGTAAAGAGGATAATGACTGATTTGAAATCGGATAATAACAATTGTCATGCTATATATACTTCAATGGATTAATCCTTCGGTTATTAATATGTTACATTCGCAAAATATTTTATTAACAAATTACCACATTCTCAAATGATACATACCAGCCAAAAGGGTTTAAATATTTTATATTTGTTTTTTTTTAATTCAGTTTTAAATATTGACGAAACTGAATTACATTGCAAGAATACCTTGTTATTATAATTATTATTGTTATTCCCGAAACATATCTTGAAAATTGTATTTCATAAAATGTCACCAGTAACGACGAAAATTTCACAGAAATTTTAATATAATAGTACTATTCAATTGTAAATTATAATATGGTACTATTTTTTTGTAAAAGGTGGCATATAAAATTTAAAAATATATTTTTGTCATAATTGAACAAACGTTATTTATAAATATAATTCCAGTAATTTATGAGTTCTAAATAAAGTTGTGTTGAACCCACTATTTATAATTTTTGTGTGTGTTATTGTTACGAGTACGTACTCGTACTAATATTTTGCAAACATGATGTTTCGCGAATGTAACGCGTGGCGTGTTATATGATCGCTTGTTTAGATTTATAATATACTAGCGGACCCCAGCGCAATCTGTCGGGATGATTTGTGAATCTAAACCTTACAGGGTGCCACCCAAACGCATACCAAAAAATTCATTCTAATCGGTCCAGCCGTTTAGGAGGAGTTCAGTGAAATACACACGCACACATGAAATATATATATATATATATATAACATTGAGCCGAATGATTAATCCATTCATGCATTCATCCGATGAATGAAATTGAAAATTAGAGACGTATTAACAGCTCTAAAAGCTGTCTATTAAAATAGTTTTTTTTAAATGGGCTTGTTACAGAATGCTAGAATAATTAATTGTACACTTTATGTAGATATGATAATATTTTATTTATCATACAAATACGTCAATAACACACTTTTTTATTCCTATAATTACGTTTTAAACCTAAACACAAAGAACGGATCACATGGCAGCGCCCATCAGCTTAAATACTGGTCATAATATTTTCGTTTTTCATGAACTATCACTAAGGTGATCTAAATTTAGGTTCAAATAATTTGGTAAATTGGTCTTGGTCTTGAAAAACGGATGCAACCAAATTATAAAACAAATTTCAGAATTGCTATATGTCATGCGGTCCGTCTTTTAAGCGGTAGCTTTAAACGATATACCTACATATTTCAAATTAGTAAGTATATTGTCGTTCTGTAATATATAATATTTTATCTTTAAAATAAGCTTTGCTTTGGCCTGATCTGTCCTATTTAAAATTGTTTGTTTAAGTCTCCTTACAGTTACTAAATAGCTTATTTTTATTTTATGTTGTTTTGCAGGATCGTGAAAGGTTTTCCACCCGTGTCACCCTTTATCGGCGTAAGTCCAACTCTATGTTATTTGCTGAAAGAGAAGAAACCACTCTGCTGTCTTCAGTTGGCCCAAGTGTGTGAACACTGCTCCTACCGAAATGCTAAGGAATACCAGTGGCAAAACAAAACGATAATACTCGCTGCTGACTATGCATCCAATGGCATCTATAACTTTATCATTCCTCTGCGCGCCCATTTCAGATCCAAGACATCTTTGAATCCAATTATTCTTTTACTAGAACGCAGACCTGATATTGCATTTTTGGATTCAATCTCATACTTTCCACTGGTCTATTGGATGCTAGGTTCCATTGATTGGTAAGTAATGTTTGTTAATTATTAAATGTTTGTATTTACCTAGTGTATTCATTTAACTTTTAACTAAATCAAATCATAGGCCTTAACTTGGCAATTTATTTGAATGAATGAATACGTATCACGATTTATCCTTATCACAATAACAATTCAACGAGACATTCTTAAACACAATATCGACATATCATCCTATATCAAGTATAGTTTCTTCAGATATAATAAACACTTAACGCTGAACATAAAAAATAATATATGTGATACTATTTTACAGCTTAGATGACCTCTTACGTGCTGGAATAACATTAGCCGAGAATGTGGTCGTAGTAAACAAGGAGTTATCTAATTCTGCAGAAGAAGATAGTCTCTCGGATTGCAATACAATAGTGGCAGTTCAGACCATGTTCAAGTAAAAATCATTCCCATTTTTTAAAACATAACATGTGACTAATATAAACTGAAGTAATCATATTATTGCCATTGCGAATACGTACAATACGTTGTAGCGAATTTAAGTGTGAAATTTTAATAGACATAAATTAACGTTTCGCGAAATTTATACAATATTGACGTAGAAATTAAATTTGTATAATTTACAGATACAACAACCTGTAAATTACCCAATGCTAAATTCAGAATAATTTAACTTATAGCATTAATTATTAATCTGAAACAAAAAACTTACTCGAGTTCAATAGAGAGCTGAGGTAATATAATTAGTATGGAGCGCTATTTATACAATACGACTATAATCTATCTTTTAATGAAAGTACATTACAAGATAGATACGTATTATAAAATAGGTGCATTTACCTCAGTCCCCTAATAAACTCTATTTTCTCAGACTTCAATCATTCTGATGTTCCCCCGAATCTTATTTTGATCTGCGATGTTCATTTATAAGTACTTATTTGTAAAAAAATTACAACTGAGAAATATTTATTTCAGATTCTTTCCGTCTATTAAATCCATAACGGAATTATCGCAATCGTCGAATATGCGTTTTATGCAATTCAGAGCCCATGATAAATATGCTTTGCATCTTTCCAAAATGGAAAAGGTTTGATGCAATTATTTAACTGATTATAGTTTTATTTTTAGATTTAAAATATTTTAAATAAGACTCTGACTTTGCAGCGTGAAAAGGAAAGGGGCTCACATATCTCATACATGTTCCGGTTGCCTTTTGCCGCTGGTTCTGTCTTCTCTGCCTCTATGTTAGACACACTCCTTTACCAGGCTTTTGTTAAAGACTACGTCATTACATTCGTAAGATTACTGTTGGGCGTTGATCAGGCTCCTGGTTCAGGATTCCTCACATCTGTAAGTTTTTATCATGTATTCTAAAATTTATAACCAAGCAAGCGAAAGTATTCGCTATACTATTCATCTCATCTCATTCATTTGCCATGCGAATTAGTTTTGGTAAAATAGATTTTGGCGATATAAATATTTTTTTTAATCATTGTATGTTAGCCATTAAGTAGCAAACTTAAAGTTTTAATGTTAAAATAGTGAAATATCATTGGATTTGTGACAGATGAAAATTACAAAGGAAGATATGTGGATTCGTACGTACGGTCGGCTGTATCAAAAGTTATGTTCTACAACGTGCGAAATTCCGATTGGGATATATCGCACTCAGGATACAAGCCTAGCCGATCAGGCGCACCACGTGAGTATGTCGCCACGGACCCCGTCAAAGTGGTTTTGGTCACGCCTCGCGGGAATGCGACCATCGCGCGCATCGGTGAGTCGGTCTACCATGTAACTCTTTCAGACAATGCTCCTTAAATACAGTCCTTCGCCGCTGCCTACCACCTTTATTAAATATTAAACACTAGATGATCATCTGAATTTAAAATTATACATTTCATCGAGTAGTCCTAGTCCTTGGACTGTATTTCGGGCACAATTTTTTGAACCTACTTTATCTTTACTTCCGGTCAGCGTTACAATTCATTGTGAACTGTCTACATTGTATTTGAGCCGACACTTGTGGCGTCTTTGTTAATTAGTATCTGCATTAAAACTTTCTATTCCTCATACAATACTCGACTTTTTTTCAAACATAAGTACACGAGCTTAATTTTCTATTTAATCGCAATCTGCTATAGCAAAAAAGTCGATCTTTTTCGCTTTTGCGCCAAGACGGATCTGACTAAAGAGTGTTTTCTATTGAAATCCTCCGCGTCTAGTAATTTTTTTTTACAACCAAACCATTTCACACAGAATAATAACTTAATTGCACATTTATCTGTATCGAACTCGATGATCGCAATCCCGCCAAAATGTTGTTTTCTAAGTATGTGTTTTGCATGAACTGTTAGCAAGAATAGATTTGGGCGACAACATTGCATTTACATCACTACGTAGCGATGGACCACCCGCCAATTTAATTTGCAAGAAGATTTGCTGCTAAATGCAGAGATCGTAAACACCCTTCATCAGTATCCGAATATAGACCTGACCCTTGCATGGTTTTCGATACTTTACATTCCGATTAACAGTTTGTAGAGAGTTAACGACAACTGATTTTATTTGCTACTGAAAATATTTCTTTCGTATCTAGCCTTACTAGATTTCACTTTAAGCATACTTGAACAATATTTTTTTACTTCTTTAGCTTTATCACAAGATGAATACTCTTCTTTGCATGTTTTTTTTAAAAGCGTAGATTACGAATTAGGTATACCACAGATCATGACTTTAGATGCTCTCTCGTATAAAATCAAATAAAAACAAATGTTCTTATAAAAACTGGTACTGACCTGAGCTGAAGTAAAAACTACCAGTGAGAAATTTACTAACGCTTAACGAACTGAGAATGCGAGCGAAAGTCCCACTAGTTTTGTAGGCGTAGCAGAAGTATGATAGGAAAGTTGCAGCAGGCCTCGGGGGAAGCTGGGTTGGCAGGTGATGGAAACTCTGAGGGGGCGGGCAGAGAGCGTTCACGTCGAGGGCCCACCGGCTGTCTCAGTGGATGCTACGGCGACCGCACGCCGGCGGTAAGCCTCCAACAATTGCACTTCGAAATTTAAAGGTTAAATGAAGCAGACAATCTGACAGCTAAAAGGACCACGGAGGAAAGAGCAAAACCTTTCTGGTTCCTAAGTCCTAATTGTTTCTATCCTGCTGGATCGTCTGCTCACATGCCCCTGGACTGGAACTTTGTACATATCATTCACTTCAAACGTCTCCTTTTAAATTAAAACTTACAAGAATTTGGTTTGTATTCATAAGTAGTGAAGATATTTGCAGAGTAAAGGTAAATTTACATTTTGCCCTTCTAACTTTTCTGACAGTACTTTATAACTTTCGTACTTAATGAAATAAGTTCCAGTTAAAAAAATGTGTAACAGAACTATGTCTCTTGGCTAAAATATATTAAAAACTTAATAATAACCCTAGTTAGGAAAAAAATAGGCATGTTGGAGTTTGTTGGGAAAAAAAGTTTTAAAATGGACACCTTAGTTTTTTATAGCTTTTCATATTTATATTTTTTAATAATATTATTTATTTAAGGAAAAATAAGTTATTTATAAGAATATTGGCATTTAATATTTTCGTTCCTAGAAACTATGTCTTTAGCCGGATTATTAATATAAGGTGCACCACTAATCTGTTATTATTATTATAACTAATTACGGTCCAACGGTATTAAAATTAGCAATAACAACAAATTAAATAATCAAACTGTAACGATTGCGGAGATGTTAAGATTGAGAACATTAATTAAAATACTTTTTATAAACTTATCAGTACTAGGTTATTAACATTTTTTTTTTTTTTTATGCATAATATTAAAATTCTGATGTAAAGGTGGTATTTATTTCATTAATATAGCATCAAATCAACAAATAGTTGTCATATTTGATCATTATATTTAATACAAGCTTTAAATTTCGCTAGTTTTAGTAGTGAGCATTATAAATAATGCGCGTTTTTGCAATTAGCCTATATTTCGATTTATTTATGTAAAGTAGACGCATATGACATTCATTCTAACTTAAAACTATTTAAATAAGAATCCCTATAGCCAGCGGAATTATAGACAGGAGCTGCGAAAGTATTATCGAGGAGTCAAGTAGTATCAGCATCAGAAAACCCTGGGGCTTTTTTCATGGCGAGCTTTCACGCTCACCCTTTCTCTAAAAATGATAACTTTTATCGGTAAAATGATAACTTCTAAAAATATTTTTGAATATAGCCGCCTTTTAGCATTAACTTGGCAATAACTTTTTTCTAAATTTAAAATGTATTTCATATTAAATTCGACTACGGCTTCATCATCTCATCCTTGTAAAAAAAAAAAAAGTCCTTCAAAACTTCGGACGGTGACTTGGCCTCACCGTTTCCCAAAAATTTCTCTGCGCAGTTTTTTTATTTGTTCTGCATACACAGAGCCAGTAACAGTAACTCCATGGTGGAGATATTTGCTCATGACCACCTGTTTACTATCCCGGAAAAGATAGGCTATTATCTTTCCGGTCGATCGACTCGTCATAAATTTCTTTGGGGTAGATGATGGACTCTTTCAAGTCATAAAGTGTAAATTTAGTTTCTCAGTCATAATGGTGACACCACGTTTCATTCATAGCTTTAAATCGAGCTAAGAAACTTTCAGAATCTTGTTTTAACAGTTCCAAAGAAGCTCGACAATTGTTCAGTCTTACTTGTTTTAGTAAATCGGTAAAGTTACTGGAAACTCAGTTGTTCGGTCAAAACTATTGTAGAATACGGTGGAGCATTGCACACAAAGTATCCTGTAAATCTTGGTAAACTTGTTTTGTACTGAAACTTTTCAAGCAAATGCTTAGTAACCGCACGCAATTCTTTTTTATCCATTTTCGACAACACGCTCCGTTAAACGGCATACAAATAAATGGCTTCCATTTCTAAAATATAACAGAAATTACTATGTTTTATTTAACAACGTAGAACACTCGTCGTATATGGTGTTAGTAAATGATAATTTATCATTTTGTGATAACAGTGTTAAAATCTATGATTTTGTGCTTGGTACCGGCTTTGAAAAAAGACTACGAGCAGGGCATAGGGAATGTATGTAGAAGAACTGCACTTTTTATTTACCTATAATTATAAAACATAGAAATTTCTTTTTCTGATATTGTACTATGATCAAATAATATATTGTATGAATGTCTTATGTGGACTACATATGTAAGTTTTGTTAATTTGTATTAAATACATTAACCCACACTAAACAGTAACTAATGCATGAAAAAAATGATTCTGACGCAAGTTCAATTTTAAATAATGTAAACCATGACTTGAGTTCAATTTACGTTTAACGTTACAGTATTCAACAAGCTTAGTAGATGAAGCGAGAGATAATCATGCACAGCAAATAGAAAGAGCAGAAATAGCTAATCTTGTAAGATCTCGAATGGAATCATTAAAATTGACCGGTATTGATTATGATGACGTCAGTGAAAAACGAAACAGTCTATCGTACGTAATCATAAACCCGAGCTGCGATCTCAACTTACAAGAAGGCGATATAATGTGAGTAGATTTGCCTACTGAATGATAAATGTGAAGAATGTAATTTTGAAGCGGTGATAGCCTATTAGTAAGATCTTACCCTTCGGAGGGACCGATTATGGATGCTCATCACGCGTGGAAGAGTAACGTGCGTTTTATGCAATTAAATATTAGCTACTTTGATGGTGAAGGAAACCATTTCGATAATATAAGGAAAAGTATGAAAGGAATTGAAACGTTACTTCTCCAACGCTTTTAACAGTGAATGTCAAAAAAACAACCAAAAGGCTGTTTTCAATTTTGAAATTCTATTGTAACTTCGTTTTTGTTGTTGCAATAAAATATGTCAAAAGGGTTTATACAAATATATATAATATTTTTATTAAGCAAAATAGTTTATTGTGTCAAAAGATTGTTAAATTTTCTTCATTCGTTCGGAAACTGATTATCAAGTCTACAGTTTAATTACAGCACAATTTTTAGATCTGGCACTTCCGTCTGTTTGGAGATTTTTGTTCAGGTCTGCTTGTGCGGGCGGTTTAGTTGCGGCACCATAAATCCGGAACCGAATAAACCAATTGGGTTATTGACATTGAGTGGATGTTGATCCACATTTTATCATTGCGGTTTCAACGACAAGTAGATAGGTCTTATCCTGTTACTGGATGGGCGTGCAAAACCAATGGTTCCAATAAGACTTCACCTAAACACGCTAAGCCATAGGTTCCCGGTTGATAATAATAGTTCCATAAGTATTGTAGTAAAGTATTATCTATGATAAAACAGGGTCGTGCCCGGCAATGAAAGATTATTTAGGAATTTATTAATGATTATATTGCTAGTTTGGTGTACCATATTTTTACTATTGTGTCAAATTAAATTCGCCAAAAAGATGGAAGGAGAGGAAATGGTGAAAAAGTAAATGTATTAATTTTATTTCAGATACTTGGTACGTCCTTCACCATTTTCAGCGCAAAAGACTTTCGAACGTCATAATAGCCGACGCAAATCGAACATCAGTTTTTGTTCCGGAGCTCTGATTCAGGCTGCTGCAGGGGGCAGCCGTCGCGGTTCTGCACTCGCTGGCCTTGCAAACCTTTCTCCTCGAGCTCCACCTCTTACGAGCACAAAAGCAAATTCTCTGTCTCTACCTGACAGTCCCACGATAATTACCGACTTTCGCGGCCGATCTAACTCTCTCCGCGTCGTGGACGACATCTTATTACGACGTTCCAACTCTCTCCGTCAAGGGTTGGGACCAGTAAATACTCGACGTCGCAAAAGTAGCCTGGAGGAAATTGGCATTTCCCATTTTAATTCGCTGTTGCAATATCAACAACAGCAGCAACTACAAGATGCAAATGCAATTAAAATCGCCCTGAACGGCAGCATCGGGTTGGAAATAACGCCACCAGATGAAGGTCCTTTGGATCGTCTAGGTGGCCCTCTAGGAGGATATCAAGATATGGCTGCCGCACTACCTTCGACCTCGATGGGATCTGGGCTTCCACCACCGACCCCAGATCCTCAACATCTTCAGGGGACAATTGTATGATACCACCTAATGTGGGGACGGCGACTCAGTTCCGTAGTGAGGAACAAGTGGAACTAGGCAACGGCGATTCCGGCGCGGTACACTGTTCTTGGAACATATTTTAATCTAGTAGCGTCTCTACTGTGCACTTAATATGTAGTGTCTTATCTAAAACTTTTCAAAACGACTTCAGTGAGTGAGTGGTTCGGAACAATATGCGATTTATATCTGTGTATTGTATGCGGGATCAACTAGTTAATATGTAAAGGGAATATTATGGCCTAAGGCTGTACATAGCAGGGCTTTCTTTGATCTTAATGTATCAATATTGTAAATAGAAGTATCGTCTTTAAAGAAAACACTATAGAAAAATATTTACGAAATAATTCTAGAACATGTATCTAAAACAAAAATAAAAATTTATCGAGTAGTAAATATATTTTACATTAGACTTGATGGATGTTATCTATTTAAATTTCAGAATAGATTCAATACTCAGAGTACTTAAGAATATCATTAGATATATGAAATAGAGAGATATCATTAGATTTGTTGATATTTTCTGTTAGCATAAATAAAGTCTATGCGACCTGCACACAGTATTTATTTTACAACCCCACCTTGTAATTGGGTCATTGATGATTTATTATACAATCCAAAAATTAATATATTGAAATTAGCAGAAAGAATTTGCTGTTTTTGCTTTTTAGAGGAGTGTCTGTCCTTCACTTTCAAAAACGTAGTTTTACTAATTTATGTATAGAAATATTTTTAGATTATCCAGTTTATTACAGGAGTTAGTTATGTTGAGGTGCAATTTTAAAAATGGAAATTATGAGAAATAAATTATACTGAAATACAAAGACTTTAAATCATAAAATATTTATTTAAGCGTCATCAAATTATGCTAAATTTAATTGTTTAAATGAAATATTATTATTGAAATTTTAGCATGCCTGCCTGCTATGTTAAATTTTTTTTTTTTTTATGTTTGTACACATATTACATTCTAACATACAGTGAATATTCACGGCTTTCGTTATTTCATAAAAGCTGAAATTTGATGACACTGATACGTAGTTAACCATTAGTTTTAGCCGAGCTACGTCAGTTATCGGACTGGCATTTATAACTCACATATGAAATGAAATTTATTGTACAAAAAAACTAGTCATTTTACAAAAGTGTTGGGAATCCTGAAGTAAGTTTTAAAATAAAACCTGTCTCTCAGGGTCCCCGCTCTCCTCCGTTTACATTTGTCTATCTTAACATAGAAAAACAAAATACCTATAATCTAACATGCTAATAATAGTGTGTGTGTGTGTACGAGTGTGTGTATGTTAGTTTGTATGTATGTATGTATGTATGTGTATGTGTGTGTGCGTGTGTTTGTGCGTGTGTGTGTGCGTGTGTGTGTTTGAGGTGTGGGTGTGTATTTGCGTGTGTGTCATTAGTGTGTGTGTGTGGTTGCGTGCGCTTATAATATTATGCCTACTTGAAATATATGCAATTGGAATTTTGAATAATAAGTGCTTGCGTGTGTGTGTGTGTGTGTTTATCAACATAATTTGCAAATTCAATAATTCTTCGGTATCTTCGTAATTTAACTTGTTTAGCTAAATAGTTATGCAGTCTTGCATTGAATTAGCTGCATATCGTATAATTTAAGGATTTTATTTAGTTTGTTATATAGGTAAATTGATCGACTTTTTAATTGTCTACTGGTAAATTTAGTATTACATGGAAAAGGTCTTATAACAACGTGGTTACTTCTCCTATTTCGATGAGTTTTATCATATTTATTTGACCTATGGTCATACTCTAACAATTGCATGAAGGATAAATAGTCGTCTAATTGTCAATATTTTTGCCGCAGTGTATAAATCATACGTTGGGTATCTATGTGGTCTCAAATATATGACTTTTAAAAGGGACCTATGTGCCCTCTCAAGCTGAATAATTCTAGTCTTACATGTAACGCCCCACGCAGCAATACAGTATGTCAAGTTAGACTGACCTAGGGCCAAATATATGGTTTTTAATAATTTAGGTGGTACAATATGTCGTAATTTCTTGAAGATCCATATAAGATTCCTTGTCCTATGTATCAAACTTTCTATTTGTTTGTGCCAATTCAGGTGTTGGTCTATTATTATTCCTAAATATTTATGGTCAATCACTTTATCGATTTTCGGGCAATTACAACAATCAGTTACTCGCGGATTAGGACAGGAGTGGCATTTTATGTCAAGGTCACCTAGGGGTTGGGTAGGTTTTCGTATAGAGAAAGTCATGAACTTCGTTTTATATATATTTAAGGTCAACAGGTTCCTCTCCAGCCACGCTACAATCTCCCTTAAGCCATTCTCTGCATTATTTTTTGTTTCTTCCCACGTACCGCCATGAAAAATTAAAGCAGTGTGATCTGCATAGGAGTACACCTTACATTTAAAGCTGTTTAATAGGAAAAGGTCATTTATATATATTAAGAACAGTGTAGGTCCGAGAACACTTCCCTGTGGTACCCCATAAGTGATTGATGCATCATGGCTGGACGTATTACCAATCCTTACTCTCTGTTTTCTGTTTTTTAGGTACTCTCAAAAAGTTTAAAAGGAGTACCTCTGATTATATACATATAAACTGCTGAAAGGCCTTAATTTCCCTTTTCGGAAAAGTACGTTATTATGGTCACAACCTGTTATTGCATGGAAACCTGGCAATCCCCTACAAAAGTTTAGCTTAATTTCAATTATATAATATCTTTGTGAGGTCTACATATCACAAGTAGTTCCTGTGCCTATTCTCCAAATAAGTGAATCATTTTGAAGATGGCGCTTATGACAAGCCATCATGCGTGCATGCAAGTACTATCTCATTGGTGTAAAATGAAGGAGTCCACCAGAGCACACATTTTTTTTGATCAATTTTACTTTACACCTCAGTGAAATTTAAACCGATTTTAATTTCTTTTTTTATTTTAAAGTGTATACCATTAAGCATGTATTGACTAATTTTAATGAAGATCTGATAAATATTGTCGGAGATAAAGGACATAAGTCTTCACAGATAGCAGCAAGTCGCAAGGCATATGAGACAACGATCTAATGCATGCGTACCCTCCTAATAATATTATAAATGCGAAAGTTTGTAAGGATGGATGTATGGATGGCTAGATGTTTGTTACGCTTTAACGCCACAACGAATGAACCGATTTGGCCGAAATTTGGCAGAGACATACAATATAGTCTGGAATAGCTATTCCAGACTATATTGTATGTCTCTGCCAAATTTCGGCCAAAAAGGGATAAAAAGAAGCCTATGAGCTCATAGGCTTCTTTTTATCCCGAAAAAGCAAATACAGTATATGCAATACTTGTATGCATCAAAACGATCAGACCTTATGGCATTGTTAAAGATCTGAGAATATAGTTCTTTCAGAAACTATTATTCTCAAATCACTTCGTGAAGGGGAGACCTATAAATATCTTGGAATGTCAGAAGCACTTGGTATTGAGGTAGGGCACATTAAACAGGTAGTGCAGGAACGCTTCTTTAGCCGCCTGAATAAAGTACTAAAGAGTCTTTTATCAGGTGGTAATAAGGTACGTGCCTTTAATAGCTGGGTCATGCCCTTACTCATATACACTTTTGGCATTCTAAAGTGGACTCAAACTGAATTGGACACCCTGGACTGTAAAGTTCTCAAACTGTTGACGGCTTACCGTATGCATCACCCACGTTCCTCTGTAATGAGGTTGTATATCCCACGCAAGTGTGGAGGACGTGGTCTTCTGAATGCCAAGAACCTTCATAATCGTGAGGTGTGCAATCTTAGAGATCATTTTCTTAGAATGAATGTGGGTATGTGTAAGGATGTCGTTGCAGTAGATAAGGGTATTACTCCACTATTCCTTGGCAAAGAGAACTGGCGCAAGCCAAAAGTACTTAGCAACTCAGATCGTGTGGCGGTATGGAAGAGTAAGGAGTTGCATGGCAGATTCTACAAGGCCCTGTCGGGACCAAAAAGGGACAAATTACCTTTTCTAAAAAACCTGGAAAACGGATATGATGATTTAGAAATTAGAGATCGGGACAAAGAAAAAAACAAGTTAATTGAAGACTCGCCTGATAAACAAGTCAAACCGGAAGAACACTATAACTATGCAGAAAATTAAACACCGTGCTGTAAAAAAATTCCTTACCTAGCAAGGCAAGACCGCTCAAACCATTTTGAATGAAATGGGAACCGTTTATGGAGACTAGTGCACTAGTAAATCAATGATTTACTAGTTTCATGGTCTTTTTAAACATGGTCGGGAGTCGATTGAAGACGACCCTCGCTCAGGAAGGCCAGTTGAGGCCACCACATCAAACATCATCGAAAAAGTGGCTGATGAAAGGCTATATGAAAGGCTGCCGAGCCAACTAGCAGAAAATCCTGGGTTGGCCTCCATCGTGCGGGTTGACGACTGGAGAGTGGATCCGATGGCAATTCCTAGGGGCGTTCGGGCGTTCCCGCAGTCTGCAGTCGAGCCTTCCTACTGTGCAGTCATTTCGTAAATCGTGGAGTCAATGAACGTAGCGCCTCTTACAGCTGCCATTCCCCTTCCTATTCATCCTTGCATACAATGAAATCGAATAAAAAGAAGAGTAAGTTTTCACAGCGGTTGCACCTCCTCTCGTTAAAAGTGCATCTCTCCAATATCAGAGGACTGCACTCTAATTTCCTTGCAGTCCACCACCATCTGGAGACTGAGCATAGCATACCTGCAGTACCCCGGATACACGCTTGAGCATAACTTTTAATCACGTGCGGGGGTATGTTTGTTTGCAAGAAATGATATCTGCTGTCGGCGTCTTCGCAACTTGGAGGTACCCAACTTTTCTATCTTGTGGTGCTTATTGGATACGGGCATGGAGCAGATCATTTATGCGTGTACCTATCATTCGCACAGCGGTGACCTAGAGACAACTCGAATGTTCGAGTACCTCAGCGAGACGGCTGATATCGTCCAGTGTCGATATCCGACTGCTCAACTGGTATTCTTGAGGGACTTTAATGCTCATCACAAGGATTGGTTGTTCCCATACCAAAATACCGACCACGCCGGGAGGGACACGCTTAAATTTGCCATATTTAAATTAGACCTCTCTCAGCTGGTACACGAAGCAACTCGGATACCTGACGTTGACGGTCATTCTCCTAATTGTCTGGACCTTCTGTTGACCACCGACCCAGACCGGTTTTCAGTATCAGTTACGGCCCCTTTGGGTATTTCTGATCACTGTGTAGTTAAGTCGGTATAGAATTATCATCCTCTGGATTCTGGTTCCTCCGGAACCAGGCGGGTGTGGTGATACAAGTCAGCAGACTGGGATGAAATGCGACACTTTTTTGCTTCATATCCCTGGCGACAAACTTGCTTCTCTTCTGATGATCCGTCGAGCTGCGAGAAAGCCACATCGGAAGTGATTCGTCAAGCAATTGAGTTTTTTATACCTTACGCTGACGTATCGCTAGATGGCAAGATTCCGCGCTGGTACAACGCTGAATGCGCCCAAGCTGAACCTCGTAAGAACATAGCTTTTGCTGCATGGGCTGACGCGCGTACCCAAAAAGCTCCGGACATCAGTACGAAAAAGAGAGATTATACCGCCAAGCCCTACAAGAAGGTTCATAAGAAGGCTCGTTTAAACCGCACTAATTGAATTGAGGCCAAAATAGCATCCTATCCGCGTGGAAGTAAAGCCTTTAAGGTCTCTTTCGAAGTATGTGGAAACGAACTTCTGCCGTCCATCGCTGCCACCTCTGCTAAAGCGGATGGGGCGCTGGCTTTAACTGCAACAGAAAAAGCTAACCTCTTAGCGACTCTGTTTGCTGAAAATTCACGTCTCTATTCTGGCAGCGCCTCACCATCTACCCTTTCACCCTGCGACTCTGTCATGGCAGAGATAAAGATTCGCCAAGGTGAGGTTTTAAAAGTGCTGCGCAATCTAGACGTGAATAAGGCCAGCGGCCCAGACGGGATATCAGCAATAGTACTCAGAACCTGTGCTGCCGAGCTGTCTCCAGTACTAACACGTTTGTTTCGCCTCTTGTTCAAAAATGCCCGAATCCCGAAATCTTGGAAGGTTGCCAACGTACAACCGGTACCTAAGAAGGGTAGTCGTGCAGACCCGGCCAACTACAGGCCTACTACTAGTACTACAGGCCTATAACTCTAACACACATGATATAATTTGACGATTGACATTAATAAAGAATGCATCCCCAAATACCGTTTTTTTTATTTGGGTCGTATGATCGTGCTGGTTTCAGTTCAAGTAACGACTTCTCGCCTAATTACGAAAATCGTTTTACGATATTGAGACTTGTTCTAATTATTTGAAATACAAATGTTTTTTTTAAAGTACTTATAATAAAACACTTTACTGCACAATTTTTATCAGGCAGTCGGGTACAACGCATCAGCTGAGGTATTTTTTCAAAGCTATTTTAAACACAACTATATTTCAGACACTTAATTTTTATACAAATAAGTTATTGAAAGTTAAGATGAATGTGTGATGTGAGAATAACGAACAAGATTAGAAATTAGTATATAAGGGGAAGTTTTAAAGTTGCGCGAGTGACAGAAAGATGAGGTAGCGTGGTATGATCAAAATATGGGGAGGAAAGAAAGTCATTTTACCAGAAGAATGTTTAATATTTACGTGGAGAAGAGGAAGACCAAAGAAGAGATGGATGGATTGTGTGAAAGAGGATATGCGTATAAGAAGAGTGGATAATGAGATGACGGCTGATAAAGGTGAGTGGATGTTGTGCCGACCTCACCACATAGCGTGGAACAAGGGCAAGAAGAGGAAGAATAGAAATAAGTTATTTCATAGGCATTTCTCAGTGGAACAGACGAAAAATTTCGCATTTAGCAAAAGCATTTCGATTCGATCGTGGCAATGGACATTATACAACGCTCGCAGAACGTATGGACATAAGAGTGCCAAATATGCAGGAATGTCGACCCTGCACTGGTAAGCGCAGTGTTGGTCGGCAACAAACAAGGTGGATAGACGAAATCAAGCGTATCGCAGGAAGCCGCTGGATACAAGCGGCACAACACTGTGGAATTTGGAAGTCTTTCCAAAATACCTATGTCCAGTAATAGACGTCTATCGGTTGACATGATGACGACGAAACCAAAGCGAACATATGTTGTGGAAGTATCGAAGCAGAAAGTCAGATAAAGGCCAGAGCCTACATAAGTTATCGAGCTTCTAAGAAGTTGCATGAAGATAGATTAACACAGCCAGATGCAATGCAATCGCATCGACTTCATCAGACTGCTGCACCGCCAAATTCTTTCATGCGCCGCTAATGCGTATGAGAGCGAAGACGTAAATGCCAGAGGTGCTTTATACCATACCATTCCTCTCTTACGGACATTGTTTAAAGCAGTACTATCTTAAATGGTATTTTTGTATGACAAACGTTATCTTTCCTAAAATAACGATTTAAAATCAAGAATTGAATTGAATAATTCTGAAATATATATTTTTGTTAAAAACAAAAACCTTAAATATATTAGATAATTTTATTAACCTAATTTTACTCATATATTATGAGTAAAATTAAGTTAATAAAAGTCTACAAAGTCCCACAAATGTTTGAAAGAAATGATGACACAAATATTGCCATTGATGTATAAATCCCTTCCCTCGCGGACGCCAAAGTTGATGGACGTGTTTTTGGTGCATTATAGAATTTTGCAAACGTCAAAATTAAATTTTTAATATAATATGTGTGTTACTAACGTCACGAGTACCAGGAGTGCAGCGACGCTAAAGCGGTGAGAAATAGTTTGACCTCATTGTTTACGCACGATTACTTATGAGCGACACTACTTCTTCGATCTTGTTTCTCAGCACGGGCAATGTTCTGCTGATGCCTTTTCTTATCATGATTTAATTTTTCTGTCATATAAACTGCGCCCTCCAAAAAATAAACCTAAAATACTTCTGCGACGTAATTTTGGTGGTATGGATGTTGATCGATTGTGTGATGATGCTCGTAATGTTGACTGGTCTGCTGTAGAATCCGCATCTTGTATTAATGTGAAAGTTGAAATTTTCTGTTCTTTACTCACACAACTGTATGACATACATGCACCTATTAAATCTGTCAAGATTAAACATTTACCTGCGCCCTGGCTTACTGATGAATTAAAAAATACAATTTTAAAGAAAAATTTAGCCAAGTCTAAATTTAAGAGCAAAAAATCTGCTGAAAATGAAAGAAAATATCATAAGATCAGAAATCGCTGCAATACATTATGTAGAGATGCACAGCGACGCCATATTCATACATCTGTCGAAAACGGCGACTCTTCCAGAGTTTGGAAGTTTCTTGAAACTGTTGGAATTGGTAATTCATCCAGAAATTCTTTACCTTCTCATGTTGATGTTGAACTTTTAAATCAATATTTTTCCAACCCTTCTAACTCTTTTGATAGTTCAGATAAAATGCGTACTATTCTTTCTCTATCTACAATTCCAACCTCTAATTATCCTCCGTTTGAGTTTAGTCAGTTTACTGCATGTGATGTTAAGAAGAGCATTTTGTCCATTGCCTCAAATGCTGTCGGTAGCGACGATATTAGCCGTAATATGCTGGTTCCTCTTCTTGATGTTATAGCTCCTGTCATTACTCACTTATTAAATGAATCTGTATTCACTTCCAAATTTCCTGAGGCTTGGAAGAGCGCTCATGTTATACCTCTTCCTAAGAAGGCTCTTCCAGCTAGCTTCTCTGATTTTCGTCCCATCTCTATTTTACCCTTTCTTTCCAAAGCCCTTGAAAAGCTCATTTACCAACAGCTGAACCTTTTCATTAATCGAAATTGCTTGCATAATCCATTCCAATCCGGTTTTCGTCCTGGGCATAGTACGGCTACTGCTCTTATTAAAGTTACCGATGATATACGTTGGGGTATGGACAATAAACTGCTCACAGTTCTGGTATTGCTGGACTTCAGTAATGCTTTTAATACGGTAGATTTCGACATTCTGTTGAGTCAGTTGCGTTCTCTTAACATATCTCCATCAGTGATTGACTGGTTTCATAGTTATCTTCATGGTCGTCGGCAGCGTATTCACACTGAGGAATCTCATTCCTCATGGTGTGATATTACTGTTGGCGTACCTCAAGGCGGCGTGCTATCTCCATTACTCTTTTCTATTTTCATCAACTCCATTACTCGGAATATATCTTCTCTCTACCATATGTATGCTGACGATGTCAAAATTTACACCCAGTCAACCTTTGATAATCTTCCAATCGCAATAGCTAGCATTAACAAAGACTTGCGCGTTATTTCAAATTGGAGTAAAGCGCATGGCCTTAACGTTAATCCAAAAAAAACTCAAGCTATTGTTATTGGCAGTCGAAGGCAGATTTCAAGGATTGACTGGTTTTCCCTCCCCTCCATTGAGTTTGATAGTGTCACAGTCCCATACTGTGAAAATGTAAAGAACTTGGGCATTTATCTTGACCGAACCTTAAGTTGGACGTACCATATTAATGAGATCAGCAGAAAGACATTTGCAGCTCTAGGCTCTTTGCGTCGTCTTCGGTATTTACTTCCTATACCTACCAAAATTATGCTCGCACAGACTCTACTCCTTCCCATTCTTGACTACGCTGACGCAAGCTATGTTAACTTAACTGAAGATCAGTTAAATAAACTTGAGAGACTCCAGAATTCTAGCATTCGTTTCATATTTGGGTTGCGCAAATATGATCATATTTCTCAATTTCGGTCTCGTCTCAAGTGGTTACCTATCAGACTTCGCCGGAATTTGCACATTGTTTCTATTCTGTACTGTGTTTTGTTTCATCCTTCTACTCCTCTTTACCTGAAAGAGAGGTTTAAATTTGTAGGACTCCCAGACGAACTTCGTTCTACGAGGAAGTTAGTCTTGAAGGTGCCTGGTCACAAATCCTCCTTCTTCAACGGATCATTTACGGTTCAGGCTATTAAATTATGGAACGCCTTGCCGTTAGATATCCGTGAGGCACAATCGATTGGGACCTTCAAGAAACTAGTGAAGGATCATTATTTGTCTCTTTCAGCCGAACAACGCTGAAGTGAATCATTTTAAGTGTGTAATTTGAATTATTTATGTATTTCATACTAATTGGGGATGTTATATGTAATATATTTATATAGATATTTATGTTATATATTTTATTTGTATTTATATTTAATATATTTATACATATATTATAGTTATATTATATATATATATATATATATATATATATATATTTTATTTATATTTATATATTTGTATAATTTTTAAATCTTATTTATTGCACCACCTACCTCTTTTCTACGTTTTTTCCTTTTACGCCATTGGTTGCCTGGAAGAAATCGCTATGTAGCGATAAGGCCACCAAATTGTACTCTCTTGATTGTATTTAAATCTTTGTAACTACTTTTTGTTTCTTTGGTGTACAATAAAAGTGTATTCATTCATTCATTCATACTTCACTGTTCTTCGCGCCGCGTTTCTTTTTTTTTTTTTTTTTTTTTTTTGCTTTTTCGGAAGGACACTTGCCGATAACCTCCTAAGGGGTTGCTACGGCGTCACCGGGGGAGTGGGGCGAGCGCGAAAGCTCGCCATGAGAAGAGCCCCAGGGCTCGACGACATCGGGGGGAGTATGGGAGACGTCGACCCGAGGGTGCCTCCTGCGAGGACTCGGACCTCGGCTCGGTTCGACGTTAATCTGACTGTTGGTGGACTTTTGGACTAATCATTGTTTAGTCCGAACGCCCCCGTGACCGTGGTAAGGATCCACGTCCGGATGACGTCAGAAATCGGGGCCCTCGTCTTCGCCGGCGAAGACGCTGTGAATGTTGCGTGTGTGTGTGTTGTTGGGACACGTTGTCGGTAGCGCCGCGTTTCGCCTGCCGGCCGCTTGAAGTGGCCTGTCGCCTTTGCACACTCATCTTCAACCGGTTTGCCGGGCCTAATCTACGCTAAGTATAGCGGCTCTGAATATTGCCTACATCTACTGCATCGCTGCCGCTCCGGATAGCTTCTTCTTACACAATGAATAAAACTCCGCCACAGTCATCCGCTGCGTATATTTCGCCAACCCGACACTCTGATTCGGACATACGAAAATTATGTCAAGATGAATTGTTACTCGATTTTTCTTCAAATATTTCACAGCGGGCTAAGCGCCGCCGCGATTCAAATGAAGAATTTGCTGATGAGCTAGCCACTTTTAAAGCTGAAATGAGAGAACTAATGAATCTCCACACAAAGTTCACGAATGGATAAATTCGAAAAACACATCCTAGAGATTAAAAGACAGTACTCTCTGATTGAAACCACTAACATCGAGATTGAGAAATCGATGACGTCCATGTCCAGCCAGTTAACTTCACTGGAGACCAAAATTACTCGTATCGAGCAAGATAAAATCTCAATGGCTAATCATATCTCAATTCTGGAAGAAAAATTGGACACCTTAGACCGTAATATGATCAAAACATGCATTGAACTGCGCAATGTACCCAAAAACCAACGCGAGACTACAGATAGTCTATACGTTATGGTCCAGCAATTAGGTAAAACATTAAATATTAATTTGCAAACATCGGATATTAGAGAGGTTTAATTTGGTTAAGTTCAACGCTGCCAAGACGCAGTCGTGTTTATTTTCCGCAAAAAAGAGCCCTTTCACCTTGGCTCCCACTTTCTGGGGTGTATCCGTTCCAATTAGCGACCATATTGAGCTCTTGGGTGTCAACATCTCATCCAATCTCAATTTTGGCAAATGCATCGAGTCTAAAGCCAAAGTGGCAGCTAAAAAACTTGGTATCCTCAATAAGGTTAGGCGGTACTTCACGCCAGGTCAACGCCTCGCACTGTACCAGACTCAAGTGCGAACCAGCATGGAGTACTGTAGTCACCTGTGGGGTGGCTCTGCCAAGTACCAACTTGAGGCTTTGGATTCGGTGGATCGTCGCACCAGGAGAATTATAGGCGACAATTCGTTAACGCAGGCGAAACTACATAGTCTCCAGCACCGACGCAATGTTGCCTGTTTATCGGTTTTTTACCGGATATACTTCGGTGAGTGTGCTCTGGAACTTCACAATCTTGTTCCCCCTTCCCCGTTTTACCACAGAACAGCGAGACACCGAGAGCGGTAGCATCCTTATGTGGTTGATATCCCATCAACACGCACGAAACGTTTTTTATCCACGTTTCTGATACGTGCCGCTAAGATGTGGAACGCCCTCCCGGTAACTGTTTTTCCTGCCACGTATAATTTAAGTACCTTCAAGGCTAGAGTGAATAGGCTTTTTCTAGGCAAGCGTGCTCCAACCTAGACCTCATCATTGCTTTCTAACGGGCATGATTGTCGTCAAACGCTGGCCTATCGTTAATAAAAAAAAAAAAAAGGTTGTTAGACAGCCCTCAAAAACAGAATCTAAGTCATGCAGCATTACGGTTGAATTTATAAATACTTTAACAAAGTATCAATTTTTGAAGTCG
Organism: Pararge aegeria; assembly: GCF_905163445.1. Lineage (NCBI taxonomy): Eukaryota > Metazoa > Arthropoda > Insecta > Lepidoptera > Nymphalidae > Pararge > Pararge aegeria. Next base: position 10,377,109 of record NC_053208.1, read on the forward strand.
GCTAAGGCATTCAATAACCGAAATCTAACGGAAAAATTAAATTCGTCACATACCGGCCTCTATAATGACAAATCCCCTATATACGTTGCCGAGCAATTGTCAGCCAAAGCAAAGAGATTATTCTATATCACCAGGAATTTTGCGAAATTTAACAACTTTAATTACTGCTGGACGGCTAACGGGGGTATTATGTTAAGAAAGGACGATAAGAGTTCATACATTGTTGTGAAAAGTGAAATTCAACTACAGCAAATTACTTTGTCTCCTCAAAAATGACTATCTAGTTGCCTTAAATCATGCTCTTTTTTTTTACTTTTTTTTTTTCACTACATGTTTACAATTGTTCTAGTCTTAATTTAACATTAGATTTATGTAATTCACACTATACAAATAGTTCTAGCTACCATTCTCCGTATCTCTTTGTAATATTATTCTATCATTATACAAACACTAACTCTCAAACACAAACATATACAATAATATATAAACTAGTGTTCAAAATCCAAAATACATATACTACTAAATATAAATATACAAAGATCTTATACTCATTAGCTGATCTGACATGTTACTTCAATAGTAAATTAATTACCACCAAATTACTTTTTATTCCTGTCTTATGCTTCCCATCAACCCACAAATCTCGTCACATATACAGTGCATATTCAAGGGCAAGTTTTGAATGAAAATCTTGACGATTTTTCTGTCTCAGACGCGTACTCCTGTATGCCCGAACACGCAAACTCTTACATAAAAACCCCAGGAAACTACTTAAAAATACTGACTCAAAATATTAGATCCATTAATAGCAAACTTTGACAATTTCGTAACTCTTTTAGAACGCATACCCTTTGAAAATGACATTTTAGTTTTAACTGAATGCTGGCTGGGTTGTAATATTAATTCCTGTACTACCAGACTATTACACGTGCCAAACAACAAAACACCTCAATCAGAGTGACGGTGTGGTCGTTTTTATCAAGCCTGGTATTGGGTTCACTTTCGAGGACCCTGATTTCCAATACTCAGCCTCTGGCATATTAATTAAACTAAATGATGATTTTGCGCTACTTTGTACCTATCGCTCTCCCTCTACGAATAACATTGAAACTTTTATGACAGCTCTAAACAAAATACTGTCCACTCTCCTCAGCTTTAAATCCGTTGTTATTACAGGTGATTTAAATTTAGACATAAATGACTGTATTATGGACGCTCGCTCACAGGACTATCTTAATACCCTTGCCTATCATCGCTACTTACCAGCCCATACATTTCCTACCAGAGCCTCTAACTGTTTAGATCACGTCATATTACGTACTAAATCATCGGCTATCGCAATTGTTCTTAAAACCTCCGTTACAGATCATTACTCTACTTTGGTTGGCCTTGAAAAACAAGCGCAAACACCACAGGCTTTTAAAACAATAAATAAAATTAACTATGACACCCTCTAGGGTTTTAAGATTTTTCATTTTATTGTCTACAATAAAATGAAAAATCTTAATTTATCTTATATAAGCAAAATCTTCAATCCTGATATTGTAACTGACGAGCATAAATAAGCGATGGTACCAATATTATAGGGAACTACTCAACGAGGAGTTTCCAAGCCAACCATTAGAAAAACAGCCTAATACATCTGGACCACTGCAGGAAATCAGTGTAGCGGAAGTCACCCAGGCCATTAAAAGAATGAAGAAAAACAAGGCCACTGGACCCGATAGCGTTCCTGCTGACTTGTGGAAACTGTTAGGTCCAGTAGGAGTACACTGGTTAACAAAACTCTTTAACCACATACTTCACACCCACGCTATTCCGGACGCCTGGCGGCGAAGCTATATAATACCATTTTATAAAAACAAGGGAGATATCAGCGATTGCAGTAATTATAGAGGAGTGAAACTTACATCAAACACATTAAAAATTTGGGAGCGAATTCTTCATAATCGTTTGCACCAACTTGTCACCATATCAGAACAACAGCACGGATTTACGCCATCAAAATCAACTACGGACGCAATTCAGACCGTACGGATTGTAATGGAAAAGCACCGGTTAAATTGTGAAGACTTGCATCTGGTATTTATAGATCTGGAAAAGGCATTCGACAGAGTACCCCGTAATTTGGTTTGGCATGCCATGCGAGCACAATGCATCCCAGAGCACTATATTGTCTTAGTGCAAGATATGTATGACCGAGTGACTACACAAGTTAGAAGTATGGCAGGATTGAGTAAGCCCTTTGCAGTTAATGTCGGGGTCCACCAAGGATCGACTCTTAGCCCGTTCCTATTTAATTTAGTCATGAACCACCTTACAAAAGATATCCAATCCCCTGTGCCTTGGTGTTTGCTGTACGCAGATGACATTGTACTTATGGATAAGAACCCAAAAGAACTACAAGACACCCTTCAGAAATGGAGGCTTGCTCTAGAAACCAGCGGCCTACGCATTAGTCGAAGTAAAACAGAGCACCTTGAATGTAATTTTAGCGATAGTCAATCATCCGGTGCGGCAATCATGCTAGATGCACAACCACTACCGAAAGTCCAAAAATTTAAGTACCTGGGGTCTATGTTAACAACAACAGCAACAGTAGACGAAGATGTGACACACAGAGTGAACACCGCATGGCTACGGTGGCGAGCATTATCTGGAGTCCTCTGTGATAACAGAATGCCCTTAAAGACCAAGGGAAAGGTGTATAAAACCGCGGTTCGCCCTGCTTTGTTGTACGGCGCGGAGTGCTGGGCGACAAAAAGGACGCATGAGCAAAAACTGCACGTTAACGAGATGAAGATGTTGAGATGGGCAGCAGGTGTAACAAGACTCGATAAAGTACGTAATGAATACATCAGAGGCAGTTATAAGGTCGCCCCTATAACCGACAAAATGACGGAAGGCAGACTACGGTGGTACGGGCACGTTATGCGGCGCGGTGACGATCACGCCGTGCGAAAAGAAAAGCCTTGGCACTCCCTGAACATAAAAGAAAAAGAGGACGCCCTGCTTCCACGTGGTGGACGACGGTGGCCAAGGATATTAAAAACGCAAATCTAATTGACGTGACAACCCAAGACAGAGAGTCCTGGCGCAGAAAGACGAGGAGAGCCGACCCCAAATGATGGGATAAGGCTAGGGCAAAGAAGAAGAAAGAAGAGGGTAACAATTCTAAACAATTATGGGACACTCTTAAAAAGATTTGTTTTACTTCAAAACCCAAAGAACACAGTTCCCATTTATTATTAAGTGATTCTTCCATAATACAATCATGTAACAATGTAAACAAATTCTTCGTTAATATCGGTAAAGATCTTGCACACAATATTAAGCAGAGCTCTCCGCATAAACTTTATTCTACAACTTGTTCTTCAGTAAATTGTTTGTCCTCATTTGTTCTGGAACAAACAGACCCAGACGAAATAACTTCCACTATTATTTCCTTAAAAGCTAACGGTGCCACTGGTTGTGATGGGATTTCGCCAATAATACTCATTAGGTACGCACACATTTTGGCACAAATACTCCGTCACATTTTTAACCAATGTTTTGCCTTGGGTATCTTCCCAACGGCATTTTAAAAGGCACTTGTAATCCCTATTTTTTAAAGTGGTAATGCCAAAGAAATAAACAATTACCGCCCTATTGCTATTCTCACTGCCTTGTCAAAGGTCCTTGAGCGATTAGTTAGCAAAAGGCTGGTTCGTTATCTCGAACATTTTAGCTTAATTTCCTCCCAACAGTTCGGTTTTAGAAAAAATAAAAGCACTATGGAAGCAGTACTTGAGCTCACAGATAACGTAGTTAATCATCTGAATAAAAGTAACAAAGTTTTAACCGTTTTTTTGGACCTTGCAAAGGCATTTGACACGGTACCCATTCCTTCATTTTTAGTTAAACTGGAAGGACTGGGTATTCGTGGAAATCAATTAAATCTTTTCCGGAGCTATCTCTCTGGTCGCTCCCAAATACCTGATGGGATCCCTCAACTTACTCCCGGATGGGAGTAAGTTGATGTTCGTAAGGCGTGCATACGCCTTTTCCTAAGCTATTAATAAACGTGAATACTTCACCCTTTTTTAGCAATCGAAATGAGTACTGCCGACTTGAAACCCAGGTCTAAATCGCCATATAGAATAACATTAACCGATAACGAGGGCACAAATCAGTTCATACGCGATCTAGCGAAAAAATGCGCAATAGTCAAGGGCAGGTTAACTAGATTTGATGGTTAATTTGTCCATTGGTTAGACTTCAGCCGGTTACCTTTTAGTCGTTGGTCCATGACTCCACTCAGATAATCAATATTCAAAAATTTAATTACCTCAAATCATCAAGGCAGTGCGGCACTAGTTATAGATTCAGTGGAGTTGCTGATAACTACTCGGTAGCATGGGAATTACTATTGAATAGATTTATAACAATAAGTTGTTGTTCGTAGTCACATTAAAGCATTATTTACACTTCAGGCATTAAAATTTTGATTTATTCAGAATGTTAATTGATACTTATTTAGATAATCTGCGCGCATTTAAGAAATTGTGGATAGCTGGGATATAATATTAACTTTTATTATCGTTTCTAAACTGGATAAAACTATAGAGCGTGCTTGGGAAGAATACAGCAACACAATATTAAATAAATCTGACGATTCCAAGTCCCGTCTGAAGGTTGATGTGCTGTTTATGTTTCTTACGGATAGGGCTGACATGTTAGACACAGTGCAGGTAAATGTTACTGTTGTGTATTTAAGTTAATTTAGTAAATAATATGTGGGTAGACCGAAAACGTTCGAAAAACCAATCAAAAGCAGCTGGACGTTTCATTACATGGGGAGGAGGCATTCATTACATGGTTCATAGCGGTGCGGAGTATAAACGTTAAATAAGGTTATATGTAGTGGTTCCATTACAATGTTTGGGCGGAATATTAATATTTGCGTCGTATTTGTTTACTTGACAACAAATGGAGCACGCAAGGCCTCCCGCGGACCTCGTTTTGGAGGGTGGCCCGGCAAGTCGGGCGGACGCGTGGCGCAAGCAGTTTAATGGTTTTTTGAAGGCGTCAGGAGTACACAAAGACCCAAAGGATGTACAGGCGAGTCTTCTTATTTAACTCGTGGGGCCTGAGAGCTATTCTACTTTGAAATTTAAGAAGGACGAAAATCAAGGTGACATTGATGTTTTGGTAATGAGTCCTACTATCAACTGCTTAGTTGAATTATGAAACAAATACAATAAGTATCAAGAATTAGGCGAGACGTATCCTCAAGCCATTAATGGATTCGTATCATTAGAAAAGCGATTACAACGCGTACCAGAGTACAAAAACATGTTAACCGATTTCATACACGAGTGTTAGAATTTAGGTCACATGACTTGATTTGATTGTAGTAATAATTAAGGAACGACACATTGTTTCTAGCCGCACCATGGCGTATTTCGAGCCCACAGCACTACGACCAAATTGCGTGTAGTTTTTCACGCGAGTTGCACCTCGCCCACGTCTCTATGCAAATTCATCAAGGTGGTATTTTGGATGGATTCAAACACAGTTTCATGATGGCTGCGAATGACTCCTAATTTATTAAAAACCTTTGTTCAAAATAGAGTAGTAAAAATAGCCGAAATTCTCGAGCTAACGGATGAACTCCCATGGCAGCATGTAAGTGGTAAAGATAATCCAGCTGATATGGTTTCATGCGGTGTTCTTTTAAACGATCTCGCCACTTCTAAGTTGTGGTGGAATGGACCCCAATTTTTCCACGATCCTATCTTAAACCATACTAGTATTAGCTCTGAACCAAATAACATAATTACAGCACTTTATATATTATCATAGATAAAGTGCTGTAATTCCGTATTTCCTATGTGTGTATTCGTAACTCAGTATGCAGATTCTGTTGACTGCTTGGTTGATACTTTACTAAAGATGAATGATGATGAAAATACTTTGTTGTATTATGATAGTTTGGTTAGAATTTTAAAATTTTTGGCAGATCTTCATATACCTCTCAAAAAGACTGGACTAAATTTTATTATGTCACCTCCTTGGTAGGATAATGAATGCACCGTTATGGTCAATAAACGGAGAAAAGTAGAAAATTCTTATTCACTGTTAATGTCCCGTGAATTTTTTTTTAGAGTATCAGCGCACTGACGCTGAATATAAAAGACCATTATCGAGAATGAAAAAGCATGGATGGACCAAATTTTGTGAATCCCTAGACCCTCGTTCACCTTCCTCTTTTGTCGGGGCTAGGATTAAAAGATTTCGTTGCTGTTTCTTCCAGTGATCCAACATCTAGTGATGAGTCTATCTGGTTAGACGCTTTCGCTGATAAATTGGCTCCTCCTTCTGTCCCTACAAAAGACCGTCCGTTCGTTTTCATCATTTCTTCCTAGTACAGACTCATTGGATGCTCCATTCAATTTCATTCAATCTAATAATACACAATGTAACTCTGTGTAGGAGACACAGAGTTACATTGTGTATTATTAGATTTAAAGGATTCAACTCCTGGGGAAGATGGTACTCCTTACTCTTTTTTAGTGAACTTGAATGATAAAGCCAAACACTCTTAGTTAGATATGGTCAACAGGTTTCTCGAAACAGGAATCGTCCCGGAGCCTTGGAAAAATCAAATTATAATCCCTATTCGGAAACCTTGCAACTACCCTTTAGCTTGCAATTCTTACCGACCTATCGCCCTATCGTCTACTTTAGCCAAATTATGGATCACTTGATTAAAAATCGTTTGGAGTGGATAATAGAAAGCAGAGGTTTGCTTGCCAAGACTCAGTTTGGCTTCCGAAAGGGTCTTGGCACCATAGACAGTCTTGCAATTATTTCGACTGACATTCGTATTGCTCTAGCCCGTAGAGAATACCTTAGGGCTGTCTTCTTAGATGTAGCAGCGGCGTATGATAACGTTCTTCCGGTACTCAGGGAAAAATTGGAACAGCTTAGCATTCCGCCGAGACTAACTCGAATAATTTTCCATATTCTTACAGCAAGGTCTATTATTGCAAAATCTAACTCATCCAGCCTTCCCCCAGAATTATCTGGAAAGCCCTTCCTCAGGGCTCTGTCCTTAGCCCCTTCTTTATACCATTTATATTTATGACCTCGAATTGTCTATCAACAGATTCTGTAACATTTTACAGTATGGTGACGATATTGCCATTTATTCTAGTTCAAACTCCATGGATGAAATTTCTGTTTCTTTAAACACTGCTTTATATTATTTAGGCCAATGGTTATCAGATCATGGGCTTTCATTGTCAATAGCTAAGTGCAAAGCAGTCATTTTCACTAGAAAAAGGCAAATAGCTCAGTCCATTATTGTCTATGAACATCAACAGATTCCACTTGCTTGCAAATTCAAATTCCTTGGTGTGTTTTTGGAAAGTAGATTAAATGGAATTGTTTACATATACTACATTCTCAAAAAATGCGAAAAGAATATCAATATCCTCCGGGCTTTATCAGGGGTGTGATGGGGTTCTCACCCATTTTCTCAAAAACTTCTATACAATGCCATAGTCCGCAGTCATTTAGACTATGGGCTATTTGTATTAGACCCCATAAACAAATTGGCTTTCAACAAATTAAATAAAATTCAATTCAAATGTTTGAGACTAGTGCAATGAAATCCTCACCCACGAATGCGCTTCAGGTGGAATGTGTTGATCCTCCAATACTTATTCGTAGTCAATATCTTTGTGATTGCTTTATCAGTAAAGTTCTGCAGCTCTCATCTCATCCATTGCTAGACAGACTTAATGAGCTGTCTGAAGTTCTAGTCAGTTCTAGTCAGTCTCCGGTCGGCGAATGACAACAAGCTTGAGATTCCCTTATCTCGCTCTCAGCGCTATAACGAGTTCATTCACTGTTAAAGCTGTAACACTGTGGAACTCGCACCCCTGGGAAACATCGCTTAAAAAATTACTACTTATCTATGTAATTGAGTATTATGTAAGTTTATAATCGCATAAATATATATCATATGTATCTATTATAGTATATAAATAAATTTATATCGGTTTTTGTGTAGTTAATATGTAAATGTAGTATGTATGTTCATGTAAGTCTATTTTTTTTTGTAACATACTTTATGCACCATCTACTTTCCACTTTTTTATCGGCTTCGTACGCTCAGGTTGCCTTTAAAAGATCACTTTTAGTGATAAGGCTGCCTTTGCACCCTAGCACTAAGTACTATTACTGTTTTCTTTGTATTTTTCCTATTATTTTGTGTTGCAATAAAGTTTTTCTATTCTATTCTATTCTTTTATAATTAAAAAGCTATCTACTTGTTCAGAGTGGCTCGAGTGCCCTATTTGTGTCGATGGAAAATTTTACATGGGACAAAGAGGTTTAATCATCCATAAAAGACGTCGACACATACCAAATATCTTACCATTAATTTCAGAGCATGCAGTGATAAATGTTTCCAATGCATCCTGTGACATCGGATTCTCGAGCAGCTCTCCTTTATAGTCGAGGCTCGCAATCTTTAAACGCGGAATCAAGGTGGTGAAGCGAATCCCAAGAGGGGCTCGGCAAACAGTAGCTCGCAGTCTTGAAAAGTGTGTGGTAAAATCCGAGAATACACTTGGCATGGAAACATTTTCTCACATTCTCGTACAGAATTTTAAGCATCGATAATGCAGATAAACACGTTTCTCTTACAAAAAAAAATAAACAGAACCTTTCCAATACAACTGTCTCTATAGCCAATCCGTCACATAATTAATACTAAGTCTACCAAATTTTGTCAAAATATTTCAAAACTTATTTGAACACAAAGTTAGTGACGGGAATGTTAAAAATTCTGCCAAGTTACTTTTTTTCGGATGATGTCTTAGCCACCGACTCTTCTCAGACCTTAGACGCTCTTAGGGATAAACACCCTCTGCCGTTGTGTGTATCCCTTTCTCTTAGTTTTTCCTCTGATCCTGTTATTCACCTTCGAACATCAGAAGATTCCGTACGTTTCGGAATCCTTGGATTTGCCAATGGATCTGCGGGTGGTTTGGATGGCGTGTAGCTCCAGGATTTGAAAGATTTAATTGGTCCTCCTTGAAGTGAAGTAAGTAATTCACTTTTGAAAGAGTTGACTGGTCTTATCAATCTAATGCTATCTGGTCAAGTTCCACAACAAATTCTGCCAGTATTATATGGCGCTAATTTGGTGGCCATCACCAAAAAAGGATGGTGTTATCCGTCCAATTGCTGTCGGCAGCACCTTACGTCGCTTAACATCTAAGATGAGAATGTTGCCGTTAAGTTAAAGATAAAGTGTCGGCCATCCTTAAACCCAAACAACTAGGTTTCGGAATCAAGTGCGGGAGCGAGGTTGCGGTACACGCTGCCAGAACTTTTTTAAATTATTCTGATTATGACGTTATCGTCTAAATTGACGTTCGTATCGCATTTAATTCGGTCGATGGGGAGCTATGATTCATGAAATTCAAAAAGAGGTGCCTGAAATTTTTGGATTATTTGTGCCGATGTTATGGCTCCCCTTCTAAATTAATGTTTGGCGAAAACGTTTTGGATTGACTGCGGCGGTTGTCAGCAGGGTGATCCACTTGGCCCTGCTCTTTTTAGCCTTGTAATAAATCCGATAATTTATACCCTAAATTTCAAATTTTAACCTTTGATACTCAGACGATGGCTCATTAGGAGGAGATGAATCCCCAATTTGTCCAAAATTATACATATTTTTGCCAAGATCGGTTTATATCTGAATTCCTCGAAGTGTGCGGTATACTTCTCGGATTTGGTTTCACTGGACAACAAAAACAAGATCCTTAATTCATTACTTTCTAGAAATAAATTACCTCTTGGTGCCCCTATCTTCGACGATGCATTTTCTCCTTTGTTAATTCCAAATTGTTTAATTTTAACACATATTCGTACTGCCTATTTGACATAAAGCCACACATGGCTATTTATATATTAAATGTATGTTTGTTTGCCCCAAAATTTATGTACCTCTTACGTTGCAGTCCCTTTTGGAAATATTCTTTTTAGACATCCATTTTATGAATGCGCCTGGACTCAAGCCAGCCTACCTGTTAAATAAGGGGGCTTAGGCATACACTCCATTACACTGTGGAATATCAAGGCCCTTAAGATAAACCGCGTGTTATCTTAGAACACGCAGGTCTCGTGGCACAATGCACCTCGGCATCGGATAAGGCGCAAATTATAGCGGTATTCGAAAAGGACTCAGGTCACTGGCTAGACGCTTTGCCATCTCACAGCTTAGGGACGATACCCGACCGGACATCGCTTCGTGTGGCCGTATGTTTACGCTTGGGAATTAAGGTATGCGAGCCTCATTACTGCCCTTGTGGCATTCGTGTGGATCAATTGGGTCACCATGGTCTCAGTTGTAATCGAAGTGCTAGCCGTTTGTATCATCACGGCGCTATCAATGATAAAGTCCGTCGCGCTCTGGCCTCTGCGTCTATTGGAAACTCCCGGTTTGTTCAGGGATGATGGCAGGAGACCAGACGGTATGACTATAGTACCGTGGTCGATGGGGCGTGCGCTAGTGTGGGATGCGACCTGCGTTGATACGTTGGCACTTGCCGAGTACGTCCCAAAAAGCGGCAGCAGCTGCCGAATCTGCTCAAATGTTTAAGCGCCGTAAATACTCAGTTATTTGTAATGAATAAAAACTAACTTTGAATATGAACTAATGTACTTTTGAATCCAAATCGCACAATCTTGTCGGCTATACTATTCAACACAACGACATCAAACCAAACAAGTATTAATTGGGACCACTAATAAATCTACCAATCCCAACTGATGCTGAAGTCACTTTAAATAAGCACTCGGACTTTTTGTCCATTACTCAAAGTGATCTTAATCCCCTTTATTTGAAGAGGTTATAAGCGTTGGCGACATTGAAATGTTTTCTGTAAAGACCAACGTCTCTGATATTGCTTTCTCAACAACGTTATCACAGAAAGAGCGCCCCGTAGCGTTCTTCTCACGATCACTTCTTAACAATTCTAAGAAATGGCAACCCTCCATGGATAAGGAAGGCTAGCGCTAAAGGTGAAGCTTTACGCAAATAGACACTTCTTAAGACACTTGATTTTTAGTCAGTTATGAAAAAGTCCATCGCATTTATGTTCAGTCAAGCACATTCTTTCTATAGCTTTAGTGAGGAATTAATGCGTAAAGCAATAGAAGCAGTTCGCAGTAACAAAATGGGCTGGCTTTTGGCATCTAAAACATTTGGAGTACCACAAGCATCGCTCAGAAGACATGCTTCGAATAGTAACAAAACTTTGGAGTCCTCTACAAAGGGATGTTGGAAAGCAACTTTTCCAAATGATGTGGAAAGAAAATTAGTTAAACATTTGAAATTACTTGAATCTCGTTTGTTTGGCCTGACGCGAACGTCTGTACAAGAATTAGCTTTTGAGATGGCTGAAAGAAACGGTTTTGCTCAGAGGTTTAACATAAAAAAACACAAAGCTGGACAAGAATGGTAACAAGGATTTTTGCGAATAAATAAAGATATTTCTTTACGTAAACCAGAAGCTTCTTCGGCCGCTCGTGCTCAGGCTTTTAATCGGCCCCAAGTAAAAAAGTTTTTTGAGATCTACGGAAATCTGCTGGAATCTGAGAACATAAAGCCACATAGAATGTATAATGCTGTCAAATCAAGCCTGTTTACTGTACAAAAACCCCAAAAGATATTGGCTTCTACTGGCAGGAAGCAAGTTGGCGTTATAACTAGTGCAGAACGCGGAACTAATACTACTGCAGTTTGTTGTGGGTACGTTTGTTCCGCCGATGATGATATTTTCGAGGAAAAATATGAAAAAGGAATTGGTCGATGAAGCACCTCCTGGCACTTAAGGTGTAGCTCAACCATCAGGATGGATGACAACAGATTTATTTCTAAAATGGCTGAAGCATTTCCAAAGTGTTATTAAATCAGCGATTGACGACAAAGTTATACTGATTGTCGACGGGAATGTAAGTCACAAAGGGATTGAAACTTTAGAACATGCGAAGGAAAACGGCATTATTATTTTGTGTCTAACTTCACATTGCACTCATCGTTTTCAGCCTTTTGATGTCTCATTTTTCGCGCCTTTAAAGACTTATTTCAACTAAGAGACATCCAAATGGCTTAAACAACACCCAGGACGTGTCGTAACACAGTTTCAAATTTCTGGCCTGTTCACGATAGCTTATGGTAAGGCAGCTACAGTGCAAAATGGCTGTAACGGATTCAAAAGCACTGGCATTTGGCCTTTAATTCCTGAAATATTTCTCGATTATATGTACGAACCTGCGGAGACTACAAACAGACCTCTGGAAGACACCTCGAATGTGTACTGTCATCAGAAAATATATCCTTGTCCAGTTCCCATAGCTGTACCCCGCCACACGGCAGCATACGATACAATTTTACTTCCCGTATCTTCAAGCTTCTGAAACTCTACATCAACAGCAAATATTCCGAGCCAAAATACCTAACAAAAATAATACAGTTTGAACAAACGACTCCAATGAACCAGCTGACAAGTCAACAGCAGACGCTGGTCGAGACCTTATCTCGTCCTATACACTAGCAGTGCCTGTTGAAGATATATCTCCTATCCCAAAAGGATGTAACATAAGTGGCCAAGGAAAACGAAAGGCAAAGAAACGAAACGACTCCACGCATATCTCAGGATATAAATTGTATAGGGCCGAAAATTTTTCGTTTTAAGGTGGTCCTCATAGAGCAATAATTTTCTTAACTTTCCTGCACCAATTTCAGCATTACGCCTCAAATTTAATCTATTAATATTCAAATTATCGGCGAAATGGAAAATTTGCTCAATAAAATATACCGATTGTACGACATACTCTAATTCCATCCAAGAGGATTTTTCCCAATACTCATTTTAATTGGTGTACGGTTTACTGGCATCCCCTCAATTCTAGATCTCCCAAGTAATATGTTGGTGTTAAAGAAATAAGAGTAGTTAAAAGTTATTATAAAAGTTTTATCTCACTTTAGAGGAGTAATGTAGAGCAGGGACACAGGGTGGCACATAAAATAAGAGAGACTTTAGAAAGAAAAGAATATTGCTCCGCAGTATTCTTGGACATACAACAGGCTTTTGATAGAGTTTGGCATGAGGGGCTTTTGTACAAATTGAAAACTTTGCTTCCAAATTCTCTATACATGATCCTAAAATCTTATCTTAGTCAAAGAAAATATCAGGTAAAATTCGAAGACGAACTCTCCAACATTTACAATACCACAGGGCTCAGTGCTTGGACTCAGTTTCAAACATTGGAACGAGCGGAAGCAATAGATTTGTCGGAGGAGGCAGCCACGGATTTGATTGCGACTCACCCGGAGCACTTGAGGCGATGGTTGGCCAGAACCCCGTATCCTAACCTAAGAGAGCTGAAAACTCCACCACCATATGCTGCCGGAACTTTGCGTAACAACGCGTTAGTAAATTAAAGGAGCGACTTGGACAGCGACTTCGATGACGAATTAAAGTGGACGTCCCAGGTGTTCCCAGAAGTACTACGCGAGATAATTCCTGACCGTCGTTCTGGTTTCCTGCCGTGGGAAGATTCCCGTCCCCGCCACAACGGGGACCCAGGATCCCGGCGGCTTTCACGCCGCCAAACATGCCCGCATTATCGCCGAGCTCGCCGATGGACGCTTCGGCGTCCCCTAGCTCGACATACGGACACGACAGGCCGCAGGCGCGGCCCCCGCTGCTACCATAGACATCGGAGGAGCACCGAAGCCTGCCAGAATAAATCAAGCCAGGTACCCTCCGCTGATAGTGGAGGCGTTGCTGGACTGGCCGCACCACTTCCGGGAGCTGAAAAGACTCCTGGTACATACTCCAAACGGACGCCCCTATGGCAAGGGCGTCCGTTTTCTACCCAAGTCGGACCAGGAGTTCCGCCTCATCCAGCGATACCTGACCCAGCTGGAGGGCGCTAGCGGAATCTCCTGGTTCTACTACTCACTGCCAGCGGAGAGGAGCCTCAAGGTGGCGATCCGCGGCCTGCCGGCTGACACGGATCCGGCACTGGTGGAGCGGGAGCTGCGCGAGCTCGGCTACATGCCCGGAGCACGTGCGAGCGATCCCCGCCCGCCCGGGCAGACCAGGCTGTTTGATGTACGCGCAGCTGCAGCGTACGTCGGACCTCACCCCGGTCATATACGAGGTGCGCGAGCTCCTCTGTATGCCCGGCGTAATTATTGAGGCATGGTGCGGCAGGAAGGGGCCCGCGCAATGCCATCGATGTCAGCAGTTCCGGCACTCCTCCCACAACTGCCACAGGCCCATTGCCTGTGTGAGATGTGGGGGAAGTCACCCAGCCCGGGACTGCCCGCGTCCCCTGGAGGAGCCGCCGACGTGCGCCAACTGTGGGGAGGCGCACACGGCAAACAACGCAGCCTGCGCGGTCTTTCGTAAGGAGGCCCGCAACCGCCGAGCTGGTACCACTGCACGCACTCTCACAGTTGCGCGCGCCACCACTGCTGCCACTCTGCGAGGAGAAGCAGACGCACCCGGCTCGCTGACGGCCACTGCCAACCAGCCAGGACAGCAGCAGGGCCGCAAGAGACGCCGCAAGCGTGGCGGCAAGCGCACCAAAGCGCGCAAGCAGAGCGCGCCACCCACAACGACGCCTCCACGATATTCTCCGCGACGGTGCAGCCTCCAGCGCAGCCCGCCGCAGGGGGACGAAGGCGAAGCGAGTGGGAGCACCGCAGTCGGCAGCTCAGCCGGCCCGCGGTCCATTGGACCCAAGGACGACCCGCGTCATCGGTGCCCTGAACCAGGTCCTGATGGTGATCCAGGAGCTGCGCGACCCAGTCCCGGTCATCCTGGCCTGCATTATGGAGCTCTGCACTGGATGAGCTCCATATTGCCCTCTGGAACGCCGATGGGCTTTCGAAGCACAAAGCCCATCTTCTCAAGGACCTACACTCTCAGCGTCGAGTCGACACCACGCTGCACCTTAAGCCACGCGACGAGCAGTTCGGTTCCCGTGCCAAGTCTCTCGACCGCGTCTGGTATACCGGCCCCATGTATGAGCTGCCCTCAGTCCTGACTATTCCCCGTCGAATAGTCAAGACTGTGGGCACCTCTTTGCAAGACAGGCGTTTTCGAGTGGCGGATGAAGACGCGCTGTTTACGGAGCGCCCCATGAGAGCCACGTGACCACCTGGATTTCCAAACGCTTCCTCGTCGCTGGCTGACGGGCGCTTGCCAACTCACACTGGCAAGCTCGACCTCGCTGAGCGGCGGGCGCAAGCCCCACCAAGGACATACCAAGTCGCCGCAGCACCGCTGATCGCCGCGTCATAACGCAGGCTTGATCGCGCTGCCGCCACTTTTCCCCGGACTCGACTCCACGGACCCAACAGTCCCACCAAGTGACCCGTCTGTAGTTGCAGACGGCGGTGCATACCACCGAAAAGGGCCATTGCCCTGAGCGGTTACCCCCGAGCCCCCATTGGGACTCCGAGGAAGATTTCATGCGGTCATTTGCTTGTCATTCGTCAAACGTGCAACATTGTGCCTCTGCCCTTTTATTTTGTCAAATTTGTTATTTTTGATTTAATAAAGCGTTTCTAAGATCAGAAGTGGGATTCGAAGGCCTTTTTCCGCTTATTAAATCATCCCTGATTTTATAAATTCAAAGAGTTTTAATTAATTTTGGTTGGTTAAAATTTAGTGTTCAGTGAAATTAAAATTTAAGTGGTGGTTGGGCAGAGTCATAATGTCGTCAGACCCTAAGAAAAGTAAAAGCAAAGGGAGACGTACACGATCTCCCTCATCTAATAAACAGCTGGAGGAGATCCTTAAGAAACTACAGGCACTCGAAGAACGATCGCTTGCGTATGCTGTTCCAAGAGCCGCTGCGGGGACTAGCGCGGGTACCGACTCTCTTCTAAAATGTATCATAAGTCCTGCAGAATAAATTATCTAGGGATTTAGTGACAGGAGGAACTTAAAATATTTTTTTATTGCCTCCTAAGCTATGCAGTTAAATACCATTTGTTAAAGGGCAAGGCTTATCTACTTAGGATTGTGTATACTGTTACTACAGTTAGTTGTTTCTCTTGGCGTACTTTACAGATTCAATCATATCAGACAAAAATATTATTATTACTGAAATAAAATATATCCTTTGTTACTACCTGAGGTTATAGTTTTCCATAAACAAAATCATTTTTAGAAGCTTTTAGTAGTGTTTCCGTTACATACATAGAAACATACAAAAAATCTAATCTTATCAGTTTAAAGGGTTAGTATTAATTAAGTACCTAATAGATTTGTTTGACTCTAGATATTTTAGCGGAATTGACAGAGCCGATTGAGAAAGATCGAACAGAGCAAAAGGAAGAACTAGAAATTTGGTCTACAAAACTGGACAGTATTATTAAGGAATGTGAAATGATTAGTCTACAACACTCAAGAGAAAGAAGGTATGTTAACATTTTTACATTATTCAAAGTTTTGAAATCAATCCTAAGAGCCCTCGCCCACGGCGACTTTTTGTAGCGATGCTGTCGCGCATTTACTAAACGCACGCCAGCATCACTACTAACGCGTGTTAGTCGCATTTGCAACGCGCTACTGCATCGCGACTGTATCGATGCAAACGCGCGACCGTGTCGGACGACATCGGGGGAAGAACGGAGGGAGGGCGGTGCGTGAATGGAGAACCGAGCATCAGTGCAACACAGACAGGTCGAGAGTGCTGTTGTCCGTCACATGCGTAAAATGGAGTCGTTCGACACTGAATCATTTATTATGGCAATTCAGAACCGTCCTGTAATATGGGACTCGCGTCTTCCTGAGTATTCGAATAAGATTGCAAAAAGAAAGGCATGGGAAGAGATAAATGAAATATTTGATTCAGAATTTGGAGAAAAAACAAATAAAGAAAAGAATGCTTGTGGTAAGTTATTTAACTTTATTAAATTTTATCATTATAAATGTAGATGAGTGGTGAGAATTAATGAGATATAGATGTTCCAGAATAAGTGAATTAAGTTACGTTTACAGCCCTTTCTAGTTACTTATAGCTATTTTAGGTGAAATTATTTCAAATTTTTGAATCTTGCCACGGTACAGAACCTACACCGGTGAAATAGTCAGTATATATGTTTCGGATTGCAGTACCACTTAGTTCTGATCTTCGTCTTCCAATTAAAAGTAAATTATCACTGGCAGGTGGATCTTGGAATCCGACTATACTCAAAGTGTGATCAAACTTGTACCCATCTCGCTTACGTATAAAATTGTGCAATACGCAACACGCTTTAACAATATTCGTAGCAAAATCTACATTAACGTTTATGGGCCGGTTGAAAATTTTAAATTTGTTACTCAATATACCAAACGTACATTCAATATAACGCCTTGCGCGCGTCAAACGGTAATTATATATTCTCTTCTTTCGTGGTAAATGTTTACCAGCGTATGGTCTTTGCAAGTGTTGTGATAAAGCAAATCCTTCGTCGCCAATAAACGAAAACGGTATAGGTATTCCATTGTTAGATATAGGTCTTGGTTGAGGTAAATTATAATTTCCTTGTCGTAACTTTTTTACCCATTCGCTGCTGTCATGTATTGTTGAATCTGAGCTCTTTCCATAACATCCGACATCTATATCTATGAAATTGTAATTAGCGTCACATATTGCTAACAAAACGATGGAAAAAAAATGTTTGTAATTGTAATATTCTGAGCCGGTATGACATGGTTTTATAATTCTTATATGTTTTCCATCTATTGCTCCAATTAAGTTAGGAAAATTAGCATGTTTCATAAATCCTTCAGCGGTTTCTAAATGTAATTCTTCTGTTGGCTCTGGCATGGAGATGTCTTTTACTTTTTTCCATATTACTTCCACAGTTTCCTTTACAATCGTACGTGCAGTAGTATGTCCACATTTAAAGTCCAAATGAAGATCTGTGAAATTACATCCAGTTGCTAAGTACCTGTAAAAAAAGGAAAAAAGAAAATAAAGTAATAAAAAATACATACCTACAAATATATAAATCACGCCTGTAAACCTGTAATCCTTGTCGGGGTAGGCAATTTAAGGGTGATATTCATTTTAACTCTCCGAGTCAAGATGATCCGAGCTAAATAGGGATGCCAAGGTCGTAAGGTTCTAGCTCCATTTGCATTAATTTTTCAATTGCATAACAATAATAAATTTGTATATCTTTTTTCAGCTATTGAACTCCAGAAAAAATGGAAAAGTTTAAAAGATTGCTTTAACAGAGAACGGCTGAAAGAAAAAAATTGTCCCAGTGGGTCCGGGGCTAAACCCAGAAAACAATATGTTTACTATAAATTATTGTCATTTTTACAACCTTTGACCGAAATCAGACCACCAAGTCGACCTACAGTTACTGAGGAAAACGACTCCGAAGGCTGTTTGGAATCTTTTGTTATTCCAAAATCAAAGAAGCTTAAAACAAGTGATGGCGTTGATGATGCACAAAACAAATTATACGAAATTCTAACTGAGAAATTGAACAAAGCCACGCCCGCCATTCAACATCCAGATCAACATTTTTTACTTTCACTTTTTCCACATTTTAATTCCATAAAAGAAGAATATAAACTCGATGCGAAAGCTGAAATGATAAATTTGCTTCGCAAATATAACAATATGGCACAAACGTCTGCATACACCAGTCACTATGGATATCAGTCTGGATACCAAAGCTACGACACAACTCCTGCTCGTACAAGCAATGAAAGTAGTGTGTCGCAACTAATAAATAGCTACCACTCGGCGCCAACGCCTGCTGGTGCCAATGTCAATACTGCAGGTAGTTCATTGCAACATAATGATAATGATAATGAATATAATTACAGTAATGATGATTCTACACAAGATTCTATTATCACAAACCTATATTCGCCGTAAAGTAAAAAGTAAGAAATTAAAACCTTAATTAAGTTTAAGTATGATTAATATTGAATTATAATAATTATTTTTTTAAGTTGTGATTAAAAATGTGCAAAAACTATTAAAAGATAATTAACATAAAATTTGGTTTTTCTTACCTTAAAGTTATTGTTAGTCGTTCTTCAGCTGATATACATTGTCTCATCACTGTATTTCTGCGTGTCAACTCTGGTTTTACAATGGAAAGCAATTCACAAAACGTCGAATATGACATTCTATAACAACTTCTGAATTTGAGATCATAGGATTTTAGTATTTTAAACGTTGTTACATGATGTCCACTGAGTAATCTCTCTTTATTAAATGGGTGCATCCAATATTGACGCTGCTTTCGTTGCCTGCGCTTCGGCTGCTTACGTAAAAGCAGCACCAAAGACAACGTGACTAATGTTGCCTCAACGGAGTCCATCTTGCAACTGTAGCGATCGCAGGTATTTTTGTGCTGTTACTGAATCGCGTTTGCATCGAGACAGAAGCGCGACAGTATCGCGTTTGCTTCGCGACTGAATCTAAGACCGTGGGCGAGGGCACACAGCTAGCGACCGTTTCGCGACTGTATCGATGCGGACACGCGACAGCATCGCTACTGTATCGCTACAAAAAGTCGCCGTGGGCGATGGCCCTTACCCATCTAGTCATATTGATAAGGTGCCCACAATCAAATCAACCTTTTACTTCACATATCCATCGCTGCCACAGTTCTTTTGATATGAAAATTTCTCATGTTGCTCCCATTTTGTCTACCTTTAAAAGGAGACCGCCGAATATGGGGTCGCAGTCAAGTGTCAAGCGCCCCGGAAGCCCCTCTCCTAGCTATCCACTTGATACACACAGGCTTTATCAGCCCCCCACTAAGCATCGCCAGGTTTACTCTGACCATAGTAGATTAGTTTAAAATTACAAAATTTTTTTAGTATTTAACGACGTTTTTTACATACTTGAACTTACTTGTTATGAAATTTTCCTTTGATACAACTAAGTAGATTTTACCTACACCAAGCCATTGTAAATAATTAAGTGGTAGAATATTGGAGCTCAGACATTTTTACTTGACTACAGTCAATATTAATGATTACGGTTAGATAGTCTTACTTAATTTGCTAAATGGCTAAGTATGGCGCGTAGATAAATTTACCCGTACGCAAAATTCCCCGCGCCCTCGCTCCTGTAGTGAGGACGTACTTCACTTATTGGCGCTCATTCAATGAAGACACGGTAAGAATTCAATCAAATTATTCTAAGGTAGTAAATACCTCATTTTGGTTCGCATTATTTTTAAACCCTATTTTGTTTTATATAGTATAAACAATCATTTTAAATCAATTTTATTTTTCTGCTTAGCTAAAAATGAGTCGCGAGCGGAAACGACGTAGTTCTTGCATAGTCGAGATGGTGTTGGTGAATGCCGGCATAGGAAGAAACATGCCGAAGTGTCGAAGACGATTGAGTTATGAACTAAACACGCAAAGCGTAAGTTGATCATTTTCTTTACATATTTTTTAGTACTATTTATTACTGAGTAAAAATACACGCACTAAAACTTACATCGAATTATTTTCTTTTTTGCAGCCAGCTTCTAAAAACATTGATACTTCGATAGGTTTAGCTTTTCCGGCTCTTGCCGATAGCATAAGCACCACAACAGATCACACTGAAATGACTGCAACGATTACTGCTGCACGTAAATCGTTAGATCGCAAATTTGATATAACTTTAACTTCTGAACCAGACATTGAAGAACCGACTTTGATTGATCACCAAGTTGAGGAAAACACTCAATATTCATATATGCCGTCTACATAGGCAGAACCAAATAAATAATCCATTCAATCAAATCCAATTAAAAAAGAAGTTGCTAAAAAAATCCAAGAAAGATATAAAATATATTGATTATACGTCAAATCAAGAAGACTTTTCTACTTTTTATGGTGACATAGATGATTCAGAAGGTCAGAAGGACAAGAAGGAATAACATTAGAAGATGATTTGCTACTTTTGCTTGATGATGAAAAAAAAGTTAAAAAAACAAAAGGTACTGGTGTACCTTTTTTTAAAAGGGGTCAAATGTCAAAAAGAGCGATGCCAATACCGAAGATGATGTAGTCGGAGAATCTGTAACGAGAATAAAAAAATCAAATTCAAGAAAAGAACGGACACAAAATAAAAATTCTGGTCTACATTATATATCAAATAAACAATGAAATAAAAAACTGTATTAGCATAATCCTTGTTCTGGTAAGAAATGTGGCAATGACTGCGGGTCTGAAGAAAGAAGAAAAAGCTTATTTAATTTTTTTTGGAATATTGACAAAACACGTCGCCATGATTGGTCGCTGTCTCAAAAAGAAAATATTAAAAGGAAACGCTCCGATTCTAATTAGCGTAACTACACTATAAAATATTTTATCAACTAAGGGGAAGGTATATAATTTGTTTGCCAAAAATTTTTAGCAGCCACTCTGAACATATCTGATAAAACAATTTACAGTATTATAAAAATGCCAAGTAGCATTTTTATTATACTGTAAATTGTTTGTGCACGAGAACATATTAGAGGGGAATAAGAGCCACCAAACAAAACTAGGTTATCCACTATAGACGCCATAACCAGGTTCATCAAAAATTTATCAGCTGTACCTACACATTACTGTCGTCAAGACTCAAGCAAAATGTACCTTTCCCAAGAAAACAAAAATGTCACCTAATTGTATGAACTTTACAAGAAGCATTATGTGGATCAGGGCGTGGATGTAGTTAGTAATAGACTTTTAATTTAGGATTCCATGTACCTAAAAAAGACAAATGCCTTAAATATCATAATAATGATCCGGAAAAGCAAAAAGAAAAAAAGGAACATGAAATAGAAAAAGAAGAAAGTTATGCCCGGTTTAAAGTTCACAAAAACATTCATAAGGATGATCCTTCAACTCTTTGTCTTGTCTTGTTGTGCTAGTTTTGATCTTGTAAAGTGCTACCCACACAACACACCCTATCCAATCTATGCTTTGGTATTACAGTAGAAAAGTAGCTGTATACAATCTGTGTGTATATGAAAATGGAACTCGTAACGTTTTCTGCTATTACTGGGATGAGAGCAATGGTACAGAGCAGCAATGGAACATTACAGGAGTGTAAAATAATAGACACTATTCAAATAAACTTTCTCTTGACTGGACACACTTACATGCCCTTAGATACCGTGTATGCTATTTATTATCCAGCGCCATTCGAGGTAGAGAGACTAGTTTATCAAGATTTTTATAGATGGGATAGTATTACTGAATAATATTATAAAGGCAACTTAACTGGAAAGATAAGTAAGGTTCGTATTATGACTTTCAGAAAGGATATTGGTGTGGCAACACCGCCTATAACAGCTGTTCAAAGATCTCTGTACTTTATTTTGTTATTTTAATTTATTTTGTGTGTTTTTAGTGCCCAAATCCAATTTAATCGCCTAATTTATATAATAAATAGTAGTATATATTAATAGTTTAAGTGTTAAAAGTGCGTAAGAAAAGTTTTCGTCGATGTAAACAAAGTGACAGTTAGGTTAGTAAAACTTGAATTTTAAACTTCTGTTTTGGTGTTTTTAAAGAGTGCTAGTAGCTGTTTTGGCTTTGAAACAACTATTTAGCGCATAAAAAACACATACGTGTATATGCAATTGCCCGTTATCCAAGTGTAACGCTGCAATTGTTATAACAATACACTGCAATACCGAAACCTACCTGTCATTTCGCATTCTTTGGGTGATTACTCCTTGTTTCATTAATTAATTAATTACAAAATGATGACCCGCAGAGCCTTAGCGCGCCAGGAGCAATCCAAATTACAATTGGCCCTGAAAGAATTAAAGGCAAGCAAGGAGCTATGCACCCAATTGAATAATGAAAGAGACGAAAACGAAAAGGAATTATTAGAAGTCCTTGGGAATAATAATAGACTAAAATTAGAACTATCGGATTTGCACATAAAGTATGTAGACATTGTAGAAGAGCGGGATAGACTTCAGTTATTAGTAAATAGGTTTGATGAGTGCCGTGCTGAGTATGAGGAGGCTCTGAGCCAGATTACTACCCTGCAGCGGGAGCTAAGTGATGCCCACCACCAGATCACCGAACTGGAAGATGCAGCCCATAACACAACAGCAATACACACTCAAAGCCTATATGAAGAATTAGTTGATAGGGCCCCGCAGTTGGTTACTGCTGCTGCTGACATGTCTACTGCTAATACCAACTTCTCTAATTTATTGAAAGTCAAATCAGATACAGTAGTCAATCCCTGCAGCAGTAGGAAACTAAAAAAGTATATCAAAGTTAACCGATATATTAAAAAAACACAGAAACTGTTAAAAGTACATAAAAATTCTGTTAAATCTCTGAAACCAAAGAAAGAACGTTTAGAATTATTGAATGAAATTAAAATGTATAGTTCACAGTTAGAAAGTAATAGATTAAGTTATGAATCTGACACACAAATCCTAGAAGCACAAATAGCCAGATTACAGACTTCTTTACGTACACTGGCAGTAAAGTTTGATATGTATCAAAGGCAAATGATATCTGAGTACACACAGACTTCAGATGAATGGCATAAGACAGAACAACCCAGTGGTAAATTAACTTCACTATCTACCCATAGTTTTGATAGTATAGGCAGTCATCCCCAGTTTGTGTCATCAGTGTCATCACCCTCTAATGTGAGAAAGGTGTGTGTCAGGTTAAGTAACTCAATATCACAAAACATAAATATTAATAATAATTCCTTTATTGAAGCAAATGCTCATAGTAGCAGTTCAATAAAAACAATTATGTACAGCGATGAAATTGGATGTAACATGGGCTCATATCTTAACTCACAGTTAAACGGACACACAGTTTTGAACTTCTGTTTACCCAACTCTGACTTAAAAGCTATTGTAGCAGCCATTTGTAAAAATAGGAAAATGTATGACCTTAAAACGAATTTAATTATATTAATGGGTAATAGAGGGAATGTTAACCAACCCTACCTGATAAAACTTTATGAAACATTAAATTCATTAAAAGTGAATAGTATTGTATTATACACATTTCCTTATTTAGATAAATTGCCACATCAAGAAAATACTATTAGGTATAATTTAAATATGACTTTGTACAATTTATGTACATATAATAAGAAATTTCATGTTATAGACTTTAGCAAATGTGCTAATCCTACTTATAATTTGTACCGAGATAGATATTACCTATCACACTATTTTAAACAACAGATAGCTGTTTCGCTATCGTATTTTTTTACCATAACAACCAAGAACTTGGCTAAACCAGCTGCTTTTATTGAGCAGTGTAATAGTTTTGACATGAAAACCTTGGAAATTATTCCAAGTCATTTTAGTTTAAATTAGTTAAGGAGACAACAGAGGCTTTCTCTTGCTTAGAAAAGCAGACAACTGAGTCTCCCTCAGGCATATATGAAAAAAATTATAGTAAGGGGTCGCACAATGTACTATTAAACCAAAAATATAATAAAAAATCTAATTCTAATTATATCAACTTGGTTCACCAAAATATTCAATGTATTAGAGGAAAAGACTTAGAGATTGAATTATTTTTAAATGATTTTAACATTAACATTTTATGTATAACTGAGCACTGGTTGAAAACCCAAGAATATTTGTTTAATTTTGGTAACCACCAGGTTGGTAGTTCGTTCACCAGGGTTACAGCGATTCATGGAGGCTCTTTAATTTTATTAAATAAAAATTTAAAATTTAAAAACAGAAACGATATTGTTAGCCTTTCTGTTGAACGGACAATAGAGCTAGCCTCGGTTGAACTAGAGCAATTTATAATTGTTACTGTTTATAGGCCACCCTTGTCAAACTTTGAACTTTTTGAAAAGGTAATGGATGAAGTGTTATTTAAAATATCAAAGTGTAATAAAAAGTTAATAATATGCGGAGATTTTAATGTAAACATTTTAGAAAATAACTCTTTAAGTATCAAGTTATTGAATTTATTTAAAACTTACAATCTATCAAATATGTTCATGGAGCCCACAAGAATAACTGCTACTAGCGCCACCTGTTTGGATAACATCTTTACAAATATAATTCCTATAAGCAAAAATATTATTAGTAAATTAGACTGATCATTGTGGTCAAATTATTCAATTTGAAAATGTGAAGAAAAATGTTTCTAAACGTAAAATAACATTTGTTCCTGTAACATCCAACCGCATAGAGAAAATGAGATATAGCCTAGTAAATGACCTCCCATTCCTACCCTCAGGGGCGACTCCAAATGCAATGTACAGCTCCTTTTTCAATACCTTTAATAGACTATTTCATTCTATATTTACTAGTAAGTCGGTTGTGATTACTGATACATTAAATTTTAGTGAGTGGGCGACAGTTGAACTTCATAAAAATAGGCAAAAGCTGTACGAATTGTATGCTGAACGTCAATTTAACACTGGTGATAAGTTTGGGGATTATGTTAAATTGTTTTCCAAGAATTTTAAACGCGCTTGCCACTTAGAAAAGACGCGATACATCAAAAATAAAATTAAAAATAGCAGCAATGCAATCAAAACTACTTGGAACATAATTAATGAGGAGACGGGAAGAGTAACACCACGAAATATTAACTTTAAACTTAATGTAGATAATAAAGCCTTAACAACAGATTTCGAGGTGGCTACTGCTTTTGAAACCTTCTTTACCAACATTCCCGTCTCCACAACAGAATCATTAAACTCTTCACCAGATATGGCTCTCTCTCTATTAAAGGAAAATGTGCCTGAGTGTAACCATTCTTTTAAATTCACGCATGTTAGTGGCTCTGACGTTATTAAAGCCTTTAAATTATTAATTAATAAAAAAACAAATGATCTGTGGGGCATTTCCGTAAACGTTGTCAAATCATTAATTGATATTGTTGCACCCGACTTAGCCTTAATATTTAATAATTGTATAGATTGTTGTGTGTTTCCTGACTTAATGAAACTTAGTAAAATAGTTCCATTGTTTAAATCGGGTAGTACTTCTGACCCCACTAACTTTAGACCAGTATCCGTACTACCCACTTTCAGTAAAATCTTTGAAAAACTCATTTTAAATCAATTACTTTACCATTTTCATAAGTATAATTTACTTCATATTAAGCAATTTGGTTTCACACGGGGTCGCTCAACAATCGACGCAGGTGTTGAGCTAATACAAAACATATTTGAAGCCTGGGAGGAGTCACGTGATGCACTTGGTGTGTTCTGTGACTTATCTAAGGCGTTTGATTGTGTTCAACACGAAACGTTAGTTAGGAAACTACACCACTATGGAATTCAGGGTGTAGCTCTAGACTTAATGAGTAACTATCTACGCGATAGAATTCAGAAAGTCGACGTGAATGGAAAACGGTCTAATGGATCAGTTATGAAAATAGGTGTCCCACAGGGGTCTATATTAGGACCATTTCTGTTCCTTATTTACATTAATGACCTTCCTTACCTTGCCAAGGATAAACACGGGATAGTTCTGTTTGCCGATGATACATCACTGACTTTTATGCCGCATTTTCATTAGGGGACATTTGTAGCGCGACTCTGTCGCTCGACACGAAATTCACGTGTCTCGCGCGATGTCGCCCGACGTCGTCCGACGTCGCTTGGGACATTTACGGGTCGCGCAACTTGTCGCTAGTCGATGGTCTGCGAGCGTCGACGCGCGCGACTTTCGTGTCCCTCGACAGTCGCCGGACAGGCTTTGAGTGGTGAAAACGTGTGTCGCTTTGTGTTGCGAAAATGGCAGTAGTGTGGTCCAACGAGAATATATTGACCCTGATCGAGATGTATCAAAATTCGCAATTATTGTGGGACACTTCACATCGTGATTATAAAAACAAAATTAAAAAAAATGATGCATGGGAATCTATCGCGACTACATTAGATATACCTAGAAAAGACGTCGAGGGAAAAATGCATAACTTAAGGTCTCAGTTTCTCAGGGAGAGAAAAAAAATTGCAAGCTCAAAATCCACTGGAAGTGGAAGTGGGGATGTTCACAAAAGTACCTGGTTTGCGTATGATTCGCTGCTTTTCCTAGTAAAAGGGTCGACAAGTTCAGGCAGTATGGACACTATGAATACTCAGGTAAGCTCCCGTTAATATTGTTTCTATTTTTTTTATTTTGTACCAGTTTACAAATCATTTTTTTTTGTGCATCACTGGATATTGAACTATAGTGTTATATATTTTTGGAATCTACTCATCATTTTCTAGTTGATGATAGTATACTTAATCTCATTTTCGAAAAATTTTTTCAACTTCAGTCTTTAATGCGGGACCATAGTCACCCCATCAATTTTTTTTTAATTTTACTAGCCTATGTAATAAGCTAAGGATTCTAACAATACCTCATTCATAAAAACCGTTCAGGCGTATAGAAGTTATGGTGGAATATAGGAACTCACATACATACATACATACTTGAACCCTGAAAACAATATACTCCTTTTTTCAAGCAGTCGTATAAAAATACAGCTTATATTCTATAGATAATCTTCCTTTGGTAATAAATGCACAATTAAAATCTCTGTAGTTTTTTATACAATTTATTTTTATTTCTTGTCTTTTGTTCTTCGCCTGCGAAACTGTGATTTAATGTTTGTTTTACACTGATTTTTTCCTTTTATAGTCATCCGAAAGTTCGGTGGCACTCGAAGAAATACCAGTGGCATCGCAAGTATTAACGCAACCACCAGAGGCATCAACGTCGCCGCCATTACCAACTCAACCAATACCGGTGCCGCTTCCAAATACTCAAAATAAAAGGAAAAAAGATGATCTGAGTGAGGTATATGAAATAATGAAGAGCGCAAAAGCCAGGATGGATCAACCAAAAGACGAATTTCAAGTTTACGCCGACTATGTAGCTTCTGAGTTAAGAAATATAAAGAATGAACATGCTGTGCTACAGGCGAAGTACTTTATTAATAATATCTTATTAGAGGCTAGGATGGGAAAATACAACTATGCAGAATACCAAACGGGAAGTAATTCAAGCCATACTCAAAGTTATGGATACCGTTCTGCTCCTCAACAGTCATCCTATTCGACAAATTCTGTTAATGATGATATAGTAACTGCTAATGCTTCTCATGTTAATAATGATAATGAAGCACCAACTGCACCAACTTTCACAGAATTACGACAAATTGAGAATATTGAAGAACTAGTTTCCCACTTTGAATCAGAAACGCAGAACAAAGAATAATTATAATACTTATAATAATACTAATAACGTTGATTTTCTGTCACTTAAACATAGATTTTTAAAAAATAATAGTTAATAAATACTTAAAAATAATGAAAACTTATTAGTTAGTAGTTTTTTTTATATGATGCTAAGTTTATTATCATTTATTCCTTGGTCTTTAGCCCAAAGCTATAAAAAACATCATTCAAATTTCTTGCAGCCTATGATTGAATAGTTTGCCATGGGACACTTCCTTGAGCACTGCAGAAATATTCAGCAAAGAGGTTTCTTATTGTCTGAGCGGATTGAGGAGGAGGTCTGCCTTGCCTACTTAAGTTCCTCATATTATTATTTGTCAACTCCCTTCGCCACGAACCTTCCACAACATTATGACCAGCGTCTTCTAAATCAAATGTGGTATTTGGTGTATACCTCGCGGTTGAAGTTGTATTACGTCTCAGGAAATTATGTAGGTACACGCAAGCCATTACAACTAATTCAGCATTTACTGGACGTAATGGGATAGCTTTACGAAATACGCGAAACACTACAGACATAATGCCAAAAACATTTTCAACAATTCTTCTTGCTCTTGACAGCCTGTAGTTGAAAATCCGCTTTAAGCTTCCCTTTTCATGAATGCCGGGGTAGGGCCTCATCATGTTTTCAGAAAGTGCAAATGCACTATCTCCCACTAGAACGTATGGTATTTTCGGACCACCTTGGACCAGTGGCTCAGGATCTGGTAAATTCAGTTGCTCTTCATTAAGTGCTTTATAAAATGTAGTCTCCTGGAATACTCCACTGTCAGACGACTTCCCTTTTGCACCACAATTAACATATACAAAGTTATACTCAGCATCCACAATTGCTAAGAGAACTAAGCTAAAATTCTCTTTGTAATTATAATAATCACTGCCAGAATTGGGTGGCGCTTCTAGTAACACATGCTTTCCATCTATCGCTCCGATGCAGTGAGGAAAATTCCATAATATTTCAAAATTACGAGATTTCTCTTTCCATTCATTTACATCGGTTGGCGTCTGAAATACAAGAATAATATTAATAAATTAACATACAATATTAAGTATCAATATAAAATTTAAAATACCAATATAGTTTACCGTAACCCTTACTTACGGTAAACGTTTATGGTATTATTACTGTAAGTAAGGGTACATGAGATTAAATAATATTAAATACTTACTTTAACAAAAGAATTTAATGCCTTTATCAATTCTTTGCAAACTTCTGGTATAGTATGACAAATTACTGATTTTGGCACTCTAAAAGTATAGGACAATGAACCATAACTATCGCCAGTTGCCAAGTATCTCAATGTTATAGCGAGTCTGATGTGAGGGTCGATAGATTTCCGAAACTTTGTATCTTGCTTGACTACGGCCGGCCCAACCATATTTAAAAGTATCTCAAAATCGGTTCTAGACATTCTAGTAAAATTTTCGAAAGATCCATCGCGCATTCGAAGACTGGTTATTAAACTTGAACTTTCCCTTTGGAGCAAATATTCCCGGACCCACCACCTCTTTTTTTTACGTTTTGCTAATGTCTTCCGAATAATTATGTAAGCTGCACTGAACAACACTACTTCCTCGGGCGACATACTGATCACGACTGGCCAATGTGAACGAGTCATATGTCGCGGGACATTGTCCCACAACTTTTGCAGAGACAACTACGTGAATGTCGAGCGACAAGTATCTGCGACATGTCGCCTAGTGAAAATGCGCCTTTAAAATAAATCGACGTGAACTAGCTTTTGACGACGTAAACAACTCTCTCGCTAAAGTGGTACAGTGGTTTGAAGCTAATAATTTGGTTCTTAACGGAAAAAAAACCAAGTGTATAAAATTCACTTTACCTAATGTTAAACACGTGAAAACCACTGTACTACTTAATAATGAGGAACTGAAACTGGAGGATACGACAGTTTTTCTAGGAATAACGTTAGATTCTAAACTTCAATGGGGCCCTCATGTAAATAATTTATCGAACAGGCTTAGTTCTGCTGCCTATGCGGTAAAGAAGATACGCCATATGACCGACGTAGAAACTGCTAGACTGGTATATTTTAGTTACTTTCACAGCATTATGTCATATGTTTTTACTTTGGGGTAATGCTGCTGATATTAGCACTATTTTCGTGCTGCAGAAGAGGGCTGTTCGTTCTATCTACAAAATGGGTCCGAGAGAGTCATTGAGAGATAAATTTAAAGATTTTAAAATAATGACAGTGTATAGTCAGTACATATTTGAGAATTTAATGTACGTCCATAAAAACATTTCTAAATTTAAGAAAAAATGTGACTGCAATAATTTAAACATTAGAAGTAAGAATAAACTTACAGTGCAATATACTAGGTTACATAAAATTCATAATTCGTTTAAAGGAAATTGCATACAATTTTACAATAAACTACCAATTGACATCTTGGAGATGTCTCTTAAAAAGTTCAAAGTTTGTATTAAACGTAAGCTTATAGAAAAGTCCTATTATAGTATAAAGGACTACGTCAACGATAAAAAAGCTTGGGTGTAAATTATTGCTCTAACCAGGTTGCTCTTCTAATAATTTAAAATGACATTGTGAGATGGCGATAACAAAAAAAAAAAAAAAAACACCCGGCTAAGTTTGTTGTGGGCTTCTTCTTAGACCGGGACGCGTTTGGAACCCTCGTAGCTTTAGTTTTAAGTTTACGAATGTGGTTATCGCCATCATCTCACTACCGTGTAATTCTTATGTACGCATCAAAAGTGCCACCTGTGGGCCTACTTGAATAAAGATATTTTTGACTTTGACTTTGACTTTGATAAGCAATCCTTCTGCGGTATCCTTCGATGTTGAAGTTTAGCCTAAAACCAAGATATCTCTTTTACCATGTTATAGATCGCAGCTTTCCATATCGCAAGCTAAATATGACGATTAAGTCAAACTTTGCGTAGACAAAGTTATACCCAATTGCTTCAAACATGAATTTGTGAATATTCCACACGCAACGAATGACAAAGATTGTTTACCCGAATCAGACATTGAAGATTATGATGTTAACATTTAGATTTGTAACAAGATCTCACTTTGAAATTCGTACCAAAAATTTATTTTGTAAGGGTAAACAATTAGATTAAGGATTTTTTATGTATGAAAATATTTTTTTGATATGAAAAATATCGAGATTGTTCCTTGAGACTGATTATGCTGTGTAAATAATATACCTTAGTATATTAAGCTATAATAATAATTGTGTCAAAAATTATCACACATTGCTCAGTAAGTTAATTCTTTCTTTGATTTAGTAAGAATGTTATTTGGTTTGTTTACTATGTTTAATAGTTTATTAATGATTAATATTCTAAAAATTGTGAGTTATATTTTTAAGAAAGTGTCATTATACTATGGCACTGTAATTTATAAGTGCGACTGCAGTAATAGGTAGGTAATTATTCAATTAAAAAAAAATTATCTCTGACCGAATGTTATGTCATAATAATTAGTTTATTTGTTAATTTTTATGGCGTATAACGCTCAACTCAATTATAATACAAACAACCTCGAAATTAATCAGCACACAGCCTATTTACTTTTCAATGAACCAAACTACATAATAAAACCCAGGTCAGAAACTGTTATTGAATGTAGTGTTGAAAACCCCGAAATAATTGAAGGACTTGTATTAGACAGAAAAATTTCAGATAATATTCTAATTGCAAATTCCATAGTAAAGGTTAAACCTAATAAAAGAATTAACATCACTGTATTAAATATGTCCGAAGAATCCGTAAAAATTAACCCAAATTTGAATTTAAAATTGCAAAAGGTTCCTGATAAAATCATGAACCTCGAAAATAACTATGACAGCACTCTGGAACGAACTGAAGAAGTTTGAAATTAACTCCGCACATCACATTAAATGAAGAAGAAAAAGATTGTCTTCACGATATCTGTTCTCGCTACTCCGACATTTTCCATTTACCGAATAACAAACTGACACATACTGACGCTCTGAAACACCAAATTAAATCAAATTCAAACGTCCCTATTAACACAAAATCATACAGATTTTCACAATGCCATAAGGAAGAAGACGATGTAGTCATAATGGCAGAGACTCTGGGAGACCTAAATACGATGCTCAATGGCCTCAGCAGAGCTTCTCAACAGGTTGGCCTACGAATGAACATGAGCAAGACGAAGATTATGTCTAATGCTCATGTTCCGCTTCAACCAGTAATCGTTGAGAACACTGCACTCGAAATTGTTGACGAATACGTATACCTAGGACACACGATCCAGTTAGGTAGGTCCAGTTTCGAGAAGGAGGTGAACCGCCGAATCCAACTCGGATGGGCAGCGTTCGGGAAACTGCGTGCCATCTTTTCGTCCAAAATCCCTCAGTGCCTGAAGACGAAAGTCTTCGAACAGTGCGTGTTGCCAGTGATGACCTATGGCTCTGAAACATGGTCGTTAACTATGGGCCTCATAAGAAGGCTTAGAGTCACTCAGCGGGCGATGGAGAGAGCTATGCTCGGAGTATCTCTACGCGATCGAATCAGAAATGTGGAGATTCGTAGAAGAACCAAAGTTACCGACATAGCTCAACGAGTCGCGAAGCTAAAGTGGCAATGGGCCGGGCACATAGTTCGGAGAAAGGATGGACGTTGGGGTCCCAAGGTGCTGGAATGGCAGCCTCGTACTGGTAAGCGCAGCGTTGGTCGACCCCCAACGAGGTGGACAGACGACATTAAGCGCGTCGCAGGTAGCCACTGGATCCAAGCGGCTCAGAATCGTGGAACTTGGAACTCCCTACAAAAGACCTATGTCCAGCAGTGGACGTCTATCGGTTGATGTGATGTGATGATAAGGAAGAAGTTAATAGACAAATTAATAAAATGTTAGATTAAGACATTATTGAACTATCAGTTTCCCCTTGGTCATCACCAATTTGGGTTGTACCAAAAAAAATCGACTCTTCTGGAGAAAAGAAATGGAGAATAGTCATTGATTACAGAAAAGTAAATGACATCACGATCGGCGAAACCTATCCAATACCACAAATAAATTAAATTTTGTATCAGTTGGGTAATAGTAAATATTTCTCCACATTAGACTTAGCCTCTGGATTTCATCAAATCCAGTTGACACCAGAAGATGCTGAGAAAACAGCTTTCACTATCCCAGAAGGACATTTTCAGTTTAAGAGAATGCCCTTCGGCCTCAAAAATGCTCCAGCAACATTCCAAAGATTGATGAATACAGTTCTCTCTGGATTGCAAGGTATCCATTGCTATGTGTACCTTGATGACATTGTTATTTACTCTTTCGATTTAGACTCTCACATCCAAAAAATACAGTAAGTGTTCCAAAAACTACGTCAATTTAACCTTAAATTGCAACCCGACAAGTGTGAATTCCTCAGAAGGGAAGTTAATTACTTAGGTCATATCATAACTGATGAAGGAGTAAAACCAAACACAGAGAAAGTAAGAGCGGTGAAAGAATTTCCTGCTCCAAAAACGCAGAAAGACATTAAATCTTTCCTTGGTCTTATCTCGTATTACAGACGGTGTTAGCGAAGCCCCTCACCTCGCTCTTAAAAAAGGACGCAAGGTTTATCTGGGGTAATGAACAAAAATTTAGCTTCGAAACCCTCAAAAAGAAACTACTCACAGCCCCTATATTGACTTACCCAGACTTACCCAGATCTCCGCAATTTTATTGCAAGGAGATATAGGAAAAGATGGTCCTATTGCTTTTGGTTCTCGCACCTTAAATAAAGCTGAATTGAATTACAGCGTAACAGAGAAGGAGTGTTTAGCAATTGTCTTTGGCACCAAATTATTTAGACCTTACCTTTATGGCAGAACTTTCACAATAGTCACTGATCACAAACCCCTCCAATGGCTCTTTAACTGCAAAGACCCTGGTTCAAGACTTATAAGATGGAGATTAAAATTAGAAGAATATAATTATGATATTAAATATAAGAAGGGCAAAGTTAACGCTAATGCTGACGCCTTATCCAGATACCCTGTAAACCCAATAACAATATACACAAATAATACAGCTCCATCATCACCTCAAACCCCAGCACAAGAATATTCAGAAAATATAGATAGAGATCTTAATCAACTGTTAATATCACCACCTTCTTTCCGATTAGACGAAATTCTCTCTGAATTAGAAGACCCACTAAGTATTCCAGGTACTGATCCTCTTATCTCAATTTTACCATCACAAAACATTCCAGAATTATTCGACAATCAACCATCTCCGAACAATTTAACACCTGTTGATCCGAACAATCTATTGTCTCCAAGTAACTTAACATCTGTCGAACCAGTCAATCAACTATCTCCAAAAAACTTAGTACCTGTTGAACCAAACAATCAGGCATCTCCGAGCAACTCAACATCCGTCGAATTAAACGATCAACGTTTAAACAATTTACCATCCTTTGAATCCTTAAGTCCATCAACTGACGACTACTCTACGTTTATCAAAATAATGTCAGATAAAAACAAAACATTTAACACCCACATTATAGAACACAATGAGAGTCTTTTGAAATCCCCGATTAAAAATCTTTTAATTCCCACATCGATAGACTTAGATGAATCAAATCCGTATGTGGAAGAAATTTTAGGTAACAGTCAAAACTCTCAAGAGATTGTTGAATCTGAAAAACAATTACATTCATTCATTCAAGTAGTATCTAATAATAAAATTTACTTTTTGCTCTTTACCCGAGTTCACCATTTTTACGAAGCTCGTTACTCGGAGATATTCGAGACCATAAAACACTTTAGAAAATTAATATTTGGGAATACTGACGAAATCGGTATTTCTGATTTTAGGAATCCGTTTGAAAAACACAATTTTACCAAAATCTATAATATTTTACCACAACAAATACCACAACAATATAACTTACCCATCACCGGTTGAAGTGAAAAGAATTCTACGTGATAATCACGATATCCCAATTGCTGGACACCTTGGATCAGTACGAATGTACAATAGAATAAAAGAACTTTACCATTGGAAAGGAATGCGCAAGGACATAGAAACGTATGTAAAAACTTGTGGATCATGTCAGGAAAATAAAGCTCTTGAAGAACTAACAGAGCACCCATGCAGATAACCAGCACCTCCACTGCACCTTGGCAGCGTCTCAGTTTAGACATAGTAGGACCGCTCCCAGAATTAAGCTTAATACTCACCCTACAAGATGATTTAACGAAATTTTCTGTAGCATATCCTATTCGCAGCACAACCGCTGAAGAGACCAGCGAATGTCTCCTTCACTTCATATCTATGTTCGGAATTCCAAAATTAATTCTGACAGATCAAGGCACAAATTTTACAGCTGATCTATTTCAGAAGACATGCCAATTCCTTAAGATTAAACAACTGTGGTCATCGCCATACCATCCACAAACGCAGGGTGCACTTGAAAGGAGTCACTCTACGCTAAAAGAATATCTAAAGTCCTATGTTAATGAAGGTCAAACTGACTGGCCACGGTATGTTTATACCGCTATGTTAGCCTACAATACCTCCGTCCATTGTACAACCCACTACACACCATACGAATTGATGTATGGCCATAAACCATATATCCCTAACTCAATTTTCGAAGAAACACCAGGCGCAACTTACCCCGAATACGTTAAAATGCTACAAAATCGGCTTAAATTATCACGAGAAAAAGCAACTAGTAATATACGACAATCCAAAAATGTTTCTAAGAATTGCTACGACAAGAGAAGTAGACTATCTATGTCTCTCTTAATCGTTTTTTCTCCTTCTAACTGACAATATAGTTTTTATTTGCAAGTTGTGGCAGTCTTTAAGTGGGTCTACAATATTACATTTATATGTTATTTCATTTTTTGTTTAGTTTTTAAGAGTTGTTGTTGTAACCTGTTGATTGTCCCTTAAATAAATAAATAAATAAATAAATAAATAGACCGCAGCAGTACAAGGTTGGTGATTACGTCTATCTGAAGAATCACCTAAGACTGCGCAAAGCTTTATCACCTGTATGGAAGGGGCCATACAAAGTGGTTAAAATACTTGGTCATAACACTTTATCTTTATTAATAAATAGGCGTCATGTCACGCATCATTATGACCAAGTAAAGTTAGCCGAAACAGTCGAAAATATATAATTTAGGTTATGATTTTTGTTTTTTTTTTTTTTTATTATTATCAATTTATTTTTATTATATTATAAATTAGAAGTTATAGGTTTTAATAAGTATACGTATATTTTTCAGTGTTTCCGCGCAAACTCATCCACAGCTCATCCAACAAATTTCCAAGAGTCCTGGCATATACTTTGATTATTTGGGCAACGCAAAGATAATCGCAGGACAGCTTATTGTTATAATTCCATTAGATATATCATTTATTATAACACATGTAGAAAATTTAAATTACGTTATAAACACAGTCAATGATACTTGCAAACAGACTAAAGTAAATGTAGACTGTTTTAATATTTTTGAACCTCTCATAGTACGTTATAATGAAATTGTAAAACAATATTCGATCATTTCTCATCTATTAGATAGGAAACCCAAGAGAAGTGCATGGTTTGCAGGTATTGGTTCAGTCATGAAACATATCTTTGGAACTTTAAATGAAGATGACGCAATTGTATTCGATAAAGCAATAGAATCTGTATTGAATAATGAAAATAAATTAACCTCTTTAGTGAAAGAAAATATATTAGTTACAAACTCCGTAATTGACAAATTTAACGAAACCCTTTTTTAAATTCAAATTAACGAATACCGACTAAATGAAGCCATCGATAATTTCTATTCGATAGTAAACAATATAACTAATGCTACAGAAAGGACTAGATTACAACTAAGTATTAATAATGTTTTCAATTATCTTGAAATATCTATAACTATACTATCTTTTCAACTTGAGGATCTAATAAATGCCACAATGTTTAGCAGTTTAAATAAACTACATCCTTCTGTAATAACACCAATTCAGCTCCATAAGGAACTCATTAATAGCTTCAGACATTTACCCCAAGATCTAGAACTACCCGTCCCTCTAGAAATCGATATGATACACATCATTACCGATATATCTAAAGTTTCATCGTATTATACTAAAAACAGATTAATGTTTGTCCTACAAATACCATTAGTTTTTGATAAAGAGTACAAATTATATCACAACATTCCTTTACCTACACCACATAACCTCGAAAATCCAAATACTTTTAGCTTAAAAATACCCAACGCAAAATATATAGCATTGACCATTGATAAAATTAAAATTAACTACTTTGATCTGGATAGTTTGGAAAATTGTTTAGTTATTAATTATAAACATTATATTTGTAATGTTGCAAATGTGTATGCAACAGACACTAAAGCTACTTGTGAGAGTGAATTGTTGTCAAAAGTCGTTAATAAGATTCCTAATCAATGTGAAGCGAAATTAATATATGGTAAGGTGGATATTTGGAAACAACTGAATTATAATAGATGGATATTTGTCCAAAACGAACTAAGCAGGTTAACAATAGAGTGTTCAGCGTTAAAATTACACCAAGAAAATATGTTATTGGGAACTGGTATTTTGAACTTGTCTGAGTCATGTATTGGTTACAATAAAAACACCATATTAAAGAGTAAAATTAACAAAAACCTGCCTTTACCAACAGTTACTTTTGATTTTAATTTAATTAACGACTCATGTTGTAACACCAATAGGCTAGAAGGAATGAAGAATAGTGTTTCCCCTATTAAGCTAGAAAAAATAGATTTGGATAATTTAAAGCCCCAAAAAGACCTATTAATGAAAAAACTCTTAAATACTAAATTGGAAGAGGAAATCCCTCATATTATAAGGTATTGGACACACTATTCAATAATAACTATAATTACTTTATTAATCATTGTCTGTGGAAGTGTGTATTTCATAGGAACTAGATTCATTAAGATGTGTAATGTGAAAAAATGTAAATCACCGGAAATGACCGAATAAATGATATAGAATTAAATAATACAGCTGAAAACAATGACGAACCGACAGACGGTTATCCAACATTCAAAAGTAATATTTAATTTCAATTTAGTACACAAAAAACTTCGAAAAACTTATTCGAAGTTATCTTCTATGGGGGGAAATGTTATACCTTTCCGATGCTACCCATATTGCTGACGACGTAGTAAGCCCCTTCACTCCTCTGACCAATGGGAGACCTATTATATATACCTTAAAGCCTATTTTTCAGTCAGTCTGAAGGGAGCATTAATAAGACACGGAGGTCCCGGTTATTTACGTTCTAATAGTTATTTTCTTTGTTTAACTCTTTTTGATTATATTTTATTTGTAGCAACAATAAATCTTTTTTAAAAAGACCTCAGCTACGCATCCTATAACAGTGCGATCTATACAATGGGTCCGAGAGAGTCATTGAGATAAATTTAAAGATGTTAAGATAATGACAGTTTTAGCCAATACATATTTGAAAATTTATTAAAATATATCTAAATTTTAGGGAAAATGTGACTGCAATAATTTGAACATTAGAAGCAAAAATAAACTTGCAGTGTAATATACTAGATTAAACAAGTAATTAATTTAAAGGATATTGGATACCATTTTACAGTAAACTAGCAGATGATATTTTGGAGATGTCTCTGAAGAAGTTCAAAGTTTGTATTAAACGTAAGTTTTTAGAAATTCTTATTATAGTATTAAGGACTACTTTAACGATAAAAATGCTTGGGTGTAAATTATTGCTCTCACCACGTTGCTTTTTTAATAATTTTAAATGACAATGTGCGGTGGTTACAACAAAAAAAAAAACAACCGGCCAAGTTTGTTGTGGGCTTCTTCTTAGACCAGGGCGCGTTTGGAACCCTGTTAGCTTTAGTTTTAAGTTGACGAATTCAGTTATCGCCATAAACACTTCTATGTAATTTTACCATTACTGTACGCATCAAAAGTGACATCTATGTGCCTATTAGAATAAAGATATATTTGACTTTGATTTTGACTAAACCTCGCAAAGAGGAATCTCGTTACATTAACGATTATAATCGAGCGATTCCTCTGGCTTGGAACGGCAACCTGGACTTGCGATTTGTTGGAGAAAAAATAGCCGTCTTGAATTTTTATATTACCAAATATACGACCAAGGTTGGAAAAAGTCATGGAGTAACCACTTTGACAATGAAATTTAACCAAATTTTTATGATGACTCACTCCGATCTGTAAATAACAGAGAATGTGGTGCACTCGAAGCGAGTGATACACTGTTGGGAATACCTCTTTATGGTACCGATGACAGACCATAATCCGATGGCTCGATGTAAACATATATCGCAATCGAAGAGTCAAAAGTAAGAAAGAGATAAACGAGAGAATCATGAATTGATAATTATTGTCCCCAATGTCGTCAGGGTTTAGAAAATATAAATTTATATTATTATAAATATAAAATTTTCATGTCGCGGTATTTGTAGTTACACTCCTCCGAAACGGCTTGACCAATTCTCATGAAATTTTGTGTGCATATTAAGTAGGTCTGAGAATCGGACAACATCTATTTTTCATCCCCGAACATGCTGGTTTTAATCTGTGTCATCGTGAAGGAATTAACCAACAACGCCGAGTTTTTCGAGCATTTACATCAGGTTTATATCTTCGACTAGCATTTCAATGTGTGCCTGATGTTGAATATCACGATCATTCCAAAGTGGTTATTGGTACTTTGGACAAGGGATGCCAGCATTGTCATGCACCTTTAAATTGAAAATGAGCCACTTAGGATGTGTTGCTCATCAAGAGAAGAAACTAACCGAAATTGAAACACCTCGTGAACCATTGCACAATTTACTTATCGGTACAGATCCAGATTTCTAGTCTTTTCCTAAAGCCAATTCGCACATTCAATTCATGTTTTCAAATGACGTAGTTTTTTAGCAACAGAAATAGTGACAATGTAGCTGCAAACGGTCAACAATTTATTTCGACGTTAAAAATCAAAGGCCACGTTTATCACAAAGTGGGCTGATTGCTGCCAATGCCAAATGAATCTCATAAATTTGCATACACAACAACAATTGTTGCATTGTTACAACAATTATTCATTATACAGTCAACATCTCCTGAAGATGCTCTGGTTTCGGAGCGAAACGTGCGTAGATCTGTTTGGTGTGGAGTATAAAGATTGAATAAATTATAAATTGTGAAATTTATAATTTCATCAAACAGAGAATCTGCTTTTTGCGGAGTATAGCAAATTAAGCTTGATTTTCATAATAAATACTATATTGCTATAAATATATTGTGAGGCTACCGTAAGTATATCTATTTCATAAATTTTTTCACGGGGGGTTTCTCGTGATTTAAGTTTATATATAGACCGTACAGCTGCAATATGAATATAGTTTCAATATCAGCAGCTTGTAAAACATCAGGAAAATTGTGGAATCTTCCATTTTTAGTGATTCTCCATTTATTATTATATTTTTATTAACTTTCAATACATTTGGAAAAAAAAAACCACACCCTTAGGTCCACATATAAGGCAAGAAAGAGTGAATGACTACGATACTTGCGATATGCTATTGCGAACAACACTGACACTGCGGAAATTGGTAACTCTGTTATCTTACCATCATCGTACGTAGGTAGTCCACGCCACATGGGGGAACAAATACAGGATGCTATGACTTGCGTGCGTGAATATGGACGACTCTGTCTTTTTTATCCAAAATGGCAGGCTGCAGCAATGGCTATTACCAGAACAAAATGCAATACATCGTCATGACATTACAGCACGGGTGGGGTGGCAGGAACCACGCTCAGGTGTGCGGGCTGAGCTAAAGTGTCCTGTCACAAGTCAGATCAATAAATCCTCGTCGTCTACCCTGGGCAATGTTGCAGTTAGTAAACGAGCTTCCACAGCTTTTTACGATCTGCAACCTTGGACTGCAAAATCACACACACTATGACTTTTCTAATCCAAAACCCAGAATCCTTTCAAAAATTCCTATCTTAATTTCCAACTTAGCTAAATCCTGCCCAATCGCACACAACAAAACTTCCTTGTTTAAACAAGGAAGGGAATTGAAGACGACCCAAGGCCGGGCAGGAGCATCAAGATGACTACGTCAGATCTTATCCAAAAGTCGAAAAAATTGTACTCGACGATGCTCGACTAAAGAAGAAACTTCTAGAATGGTTGTAGTATCCGATACAACCAATTTTAAAATCCTGCACGATCATCTTGGAATTAATAAGGTCAGCGCAAGATCGGTACGTTAATACGTAATGCACGTGTGTTCACGTGCATTTTTGGAACTCTGCAATGAAGACAAGTATGGTGTATTGAGTCGAATTGTTAGTGGAGACGAAACTTGGGTTCATCATTATGAAC
Organism: Pararge aegeria; assembly: GCF_905163445.1. Classification (NCBI taxonomy): domain Eukaryota; kingdom Metazoa; phylum Arthropoda; class Insecta; order Lepidoptera; family Nymphalidae; genus Pararge; species Pararge aegeria. The sequence goes on from NC_053208.1 coordinate 10,418,806, forward strand.
TTGAGTTTACAAACAAGACTATGCAGTGGCATAAAAGGGCACAGAACCCCTAAGAAGTTTAAGGTGTCACAGTGAGCTGGGAAACTCATGGGAACGGTCTTTTGGGGCTCAGAAGGAATATTATTGATTGATTATATAGAAAAAGGTGTTTCTATAACCGGAGAATACTAAGCTTCAATATTAGAGACTAAAAGAAGCCATGAAACAGAAAAGACGGAGAAAATTTACGAAAGGTGTGCTACTTTTGCTCGACAATGCGCCAGTCCACAAGAGCCGCGTAGCGTTGGCTGCCCTGCATAAGGTGGGCTTCGATATTTTGAACTACCTACCCTACAGCCAGATCTAGCCGCGAGTGATTATAAATAACCTCTTTCCAAAACTGAAAAACGAGCTGCGGCGTTAACATTTACTACCGATGATGAAGTTAAGGAGGCAGTTTCAGCGTATTTTTAGGACAAAGACGAAACTTTTTTTTATGCGGATATAAATTAAATAATTAAAAGATCTGAAAAATGTATCTGTCTTGCAGGTGAACACATTGAAAAGGAAAAATAATTTGGTATTTTGGTAACATAAAAACGCTTTCTCGTACCAATAAGGATCAGGTCGACGTTATATGTGCCTGACTTTGTGGAGAAGATAGCAATACTACAATTGCATACAATTCTACAATAAACTACCAATTGTCATCTTGGAGATGTCTCTTAAAAAGTTCAAAGTTAGTATTAAACGTAAGCTTATAGAAAAGTCCTATTATAGTATAAAGGACTACGTAAACGATAAAAAAGCTTGGGTGTAAATTATTGCTCTAACCAGGTTGCTCTTCTAATAATTTAAAATGACATTGTGAGATGGTGATAACAAAAAAAAAAACAACACTCGGCTAAGTTTGTTGTGGGCTTCTTCTTAGACCAGGACGCGTTTGGAACCCTCGTAGCTTTAGTTTTAAGTTTACGAATGTGGTTATCGCCATCATCTCACTACCGTGTGGTTCTTATGTACGCATCAAAAGTGCCACCTGTGGGTCTACTTGAATAAAGATATTTTTGACTTTGACTTTTGACTTTGACTTTGCAAGAATTGCTATCCCTCCAAAACCCCTGGTATAAGGTCCCCTCATAGTGGACCCTGTATCCATTCTCGAGGACATAGAGCAACCCTTCGGGCGTATTTCTGATTCCAGGAATACCCACGGAGCGAATTGAAGACATGCTGACTAGGGGAAGGAGAGTATCGTACTCCACCGGATCAATTTACCTCAACTTAGCGATTTACCGCCCAAGAAGACCCCGGAGCCAGAGGCCACACGAACAACTGACACCGAAGTCAAAGCGCCCGGGCCATCCATTGACACCGCACTCGAGAATATCATGCGGCAAAAATGGAGCCCGGGTCTACCGTCCATCAAATACGACACAATGGGAGGGGTTGAAAAACCTAAAATACGACCTTATCAAGGTACTACAAACCAACCTCCAGCACAAACAACTCGCAACGGCCACACTACGAAGACAGCTGGAGGTTGATAAAGAGACCACGTGGATTTACATACCTGCTAACGAAATTCTGTTACAGAGATCTAACGACAGTAAGGATATAGAACGGGACAAAACAAGGGACAGGCGCGACGACCAAACCACTTCTCGCTGCTGGCCTCGCTGCTCCTACCCATAGAAGGCGGAATACACACAACAGAGGTGATGGACCTTGTAAACCAATGCGAAGATGACGACACCGACCTAGTTATTTCGGTCGACAGCAACGCACACCACATACTATAGGGAAGTAAGACAAACAACAAAAGAGGTGAGCAATTAATTATCGAGCGTTCGCAACGGCTTTCTGAACAAAATTTGAGAACTTCTCGAATGCGTGCGCGAGAGTAAAATATTGAGCGTTCACAGCGGCTTGCTGCACAAAATTTGAGAACCTCTCAAAAGTCCGCGCCCGAAAGTCGAATGTCCAGCGTTCAACAGACAACAGGCGTCAACGACTAGTGTTAGTAATCGAGTTTTAGCTCACAGTAACAGATCAGCTTTCAGATACGATCCCCAGATTGATTATGCTCAACAGTCTTCCGTCCAAATTGAAGCCATGAATAAGATCTGCCAAAAAAGTTTTCTGCCAAAAAATGGGCTGATGAACCTAACTGTATGTGCTGTGATTCTGGAAAAGTTAGTGTCCCCAGTATTGAGGAGGCGCCACAGCCAATAAAAAATATTTTGACAAATAATCATTCACTATCTGGATATACACAGACGCAGACCAGTTATAGTTGCGGTCAAACACAGCTCCAACGTTAAAAATTGATTTAAAAACGAACTACAGATCGCTCTGAATAGCTACAATGTATACATACGAAGTTTTAAACAAAACTTCGAATGTAACTCTTCGGAAAATTTAAAGTTGATCATTCATTCTGACCGCCCACCGCACATCCGGGTAGATATAATGCTCCAACTGTAAACGAAGTAGCCGTTCTCTTGGTTGACGAAGAAAAAGGCCCCAGAGATATAGTGTTGCATAGTAGAGACGGCCAACTTAAAAGGGTCTCTGAGTTACAACGATCGTATGACCCACTACAGAATCCTTTGATGTTCGTAATGGGAGAAGACGGTTATTATTTGACTATTTCTCAGCAAGGTACAGCGCATAACAAAACTGTGACGTGCATGCAATTTTATGCATTTAGGTTGATGGTTACAGTTAACTGTTTTAATCCATTGCATTATTACAGGGACTTATTTAGTCAATATATTGTCGATATGATGGCAAAAATGATTACAGAAAGATTGAATTACATATGTCATAATCAACAGCGACTGAGGGCTGATGAATGCATTCATCTTAAAGACGCCTTAAATCAAGACGCAAATATTAATCTATCAAATATCGGTCAACGTGTAATCTTGCCATCTTCATTCACAGGTTCTCCGCGTTATCTGCATGAAAAAACCCAAGATGCGAGGATTTATGTCCGAAACTATAGGAGACCAGACTTATTTGTCACCTTTACGTGCAACCCCGAATGGCCTGAAATTAAAGCGGAACTATTATCTGGCCATCGGTCTTTCGATCGTCATGACATAATTTCAGGGGTATTTCATTTAAAAATGAAGAAATTCATAAAATTATACACCAAAGACGAAATATTTAAGTGGAATGTTACATGGCAAGTGCGGAGTGTCAGAAGCGCGGTTTACCACACTGTCATCCATTTTCGGCTGATCTATTCTAGCTTCTCGATGGAGCACTTGAGGCGATGGTTGGCCAGAACCCCTTCTCCATTACCATTACGGCACACAAGAGAGCTTAATACTCCACCACCAAATTTGAGCCAGCCGACAAGTTCCGAAACTTTGCGGAACAACGCGTTAGTTAATTATGGAAACGACTTGGCCAGCGACTTCCATACGAATTAGTAGGTATGACCGATATATCAAAAAGAATCTAAAAATCGATTTCAAACACAAATCGATTCGTATCGATTTCTCAAACTGGGAGATCAGATTTTATAAATCGCCGGAGTCCTAACGCGATCGAAAACCGCTAGCGATCTCTACCACCAAACGAATCGACAAATAACCGATTCCGAAGGCAAACTGATACTTAGAACTTATTATAGATTAGCTTATTATAAATTAGCTTACTCTCTTTCTAACCAACGGAAGCATAGCTGCACAAACAGGATGGCGCGAATTTTTTTTCGTTTTAGATTTTGGTTTGTTGATTACGCAAATCTAATGCACATTAAATACGCGTACGAATATAATCCTTATGGTTAAAAATTTAAATAACTGTGCCGGGTCAGTATCGTAACGATGTTTTGTGTTTATATAGAGTTTAGTAAAGTTTAGTGTAAAAAATATTTGGTAAATTGTATATATAGCTTTATCGAGTTTTTAAGTGTGACTTTATATTTAATGAGACGAGACCTAGTGAGGTATGGACTCATTATGACAAAACATAAAATGCTCCTGGCGTTGCGGTCTGTAAATCTTACAGTCAAAATATTTAATAGAAATCTACCTAATCTCATTTAATCACACGCATCTATTTATTTGGCGCAAAAGACAAGTCCCGGTTTAGGATGTCATCAACAAATTAGGACTGATGAGTGTTTGGCGAGTACGTCTAAAAACATGGGTGGCTCGATTCTAGCTGCCACAGTCGCTTACAAGGAGACGTGTAAGAGTTATTAAAAAAATGACTCTGGAAGAAAGTAAACAAATTGATCGAGATTAGTTAGAATTGTTTATAATGGATTATCAACCTTTCCGCATAGTAGAATACAAAAGTTTTAAAAATTCGTAAAAAACATTCCGGGATACACGCTGCCTAGTAGGAAAAATGTATCTTCTGCTATGATCCCGGCATTGTACCAGACAACATTAAGTGAAGTAAAGAACAGAATTTCTCAAGAAGCTGGCAATGTTTGTTTGACCACAGATCGTTGGACATCTTCATGAAAGCTATATTGGCGTGACTGCATTATATTAATAAAAACTTTGAGCCTCAACAAATACTTTTAGAATGTCTCAACGAAACTCACACTAGTGCCAATTAAGCTAAAGAATTAAAGAGAGGAATGTGGAGAACCAAAAAGGTTAATCAAACAAGTTCCTACAAGGTGGAACTCTACATTTTTTATGTTCCGCCGTTTCGTTTTACTAAAGGATGCAGTAAAGCACTGCATGGCTCTTATTGGAAGAGAATGGCCCATAATACGTTCAGAGGACTGGGACATCATGGAAGAGGTATGCGAATCACTCCAGCCATTTGAAGAGGTCATTTCTACAGTGAGTGGAGATTAGTACCTCACAAGAAGTATGGTCATAGTCATGACCAACTGCTTAAAGGTTATTTGCGAAGATTTCTTAAATAAAGAAGAATACTGCACAACATTCAATCAAGCTGTGATTGAAGTAATACGAAGTTTGAAATACGGATAGAAAGAAAGACTTCAAGGTATAGAGCACAGCAAGACCTTTGCTGTGCTCATTGTTGGACCCAAGGCTTTTGATTTAAAAATGAAAATGCGGTCATCGAATTAAAAAATATTTTTTTAATTCGATAACCGCATTTTCGTGTCCATGGTGGTTTTTTAATTAGTATAATAAATAATAGAAATACAAAGGTAAACACTGACGAAGTTCATGGAAAGCCGCAGGCAAACCTCAGTGCTTGGGACAAATTTGAAAACAAAAAGGCCACAAGGAAGCGCTCAAGCGAGAGCTATTAGTGAGTTACAAATGTACATCGACGACGAGATGCTCTCTAGAAAGAATACTGAAGGCATCTGGAATAGCCCCTCGCAGTGGTGGCGAGATCATCAAATAATTTACCCACATTTGTCGAAAATATATCGCACGAAATGTAATAATATTGCGACTTCCGTTCAGTGCGAACGACTTTTTTCCAAGACGGGATTAATTATAAACGAAAAGAGGAGTCGTTTAAAGTCCTCAAAAGTCGAGCAACTTGCGTTTTTAAACGCAAATCTGGATCCAACTAGATTTGTTACATAAATAAAAATATAACTTAAAAAACTATAAATTAAAAAAATGTATTATAAAGAATCATTGTAAAAATGTCGATTTTTAAATGCGCCGGAAAAGTTTTACGCGTAAGCTAAACTTTGCTGCTAGTCCTAAGCCTAGACCATGAAGGAAAACACACAAATCTCTATCTGATTCTTATCTAATAAAACGAAATCTAAGTGCGCAACCGAATTGGCGAGGCTAGGTGCTACTGAAATCGGATATCTAAAAACGGATTTTATAATCGTCAAAAGTTTTTGATATCTGAAATCGGATAAATATCAGTTTGCGTTCAAAACCTTTTTGGTTGGAATAAAAAAAAACGATAAATTTATTACAATGCTCCGGCGGGGCGCCATGTAATCTCTTACCTATTTACATGGTAGTAATAAATTAATAAATAATAAACAATAAATATTTTTGGAAATATTACCTGATACTTACATTTTCAACGAAATTTATGTATATAACTCCGGAAATCCTTAGGGTCAACGCATGAGGTAACGACAGCAATAAAACACAATGGTAATTAAAAAATAAGAATTAAAATCTTTATTTTGGATAATGACGACAATAATTTGTACAAACTAACATAAAAGTTAAAAAGCCATTGAAATATTTTACATTGTTGACGACTCATCTCTTGAATAGATAATATATTCACTTTTTTGCGATGTTCCACTGCAACATCTACGAAACGCTCTCGAGAGCTTCTTGGTCGAAAACCTCTATGAGAGCATTTCGAACGACCTTCTGAGGCCAAACGAACTCATTTACATGTTCCCGACATGTGAAAAATGATTTACGACTAGAAGTACGAAGCACACACAATACGAATGCTTTGTTTGCGATCTTTCAAAACTCATGATTACACGGTATAATTTGTATCAGGTGACAAGTATTACGCGATAGTTGTCAAATATTAAGTATTTAACTATATTTTGTAGAATTGAATTTTATGTTTGTGAGGGACAATGTGGAATGGTATTCTGTATAGTATAAATAAGAGGCGCAGGCTGCGGTACGGCGGGTGGTGGGTAATGCCCATGTGACCGCCTGTGTGCGTGTAGCGCGGTCCCCTGAAAGAAAAGACAATCTTTTTAAAGTAGTCCTCCCCTTCATTGTCGGAGGTGCCGTGCCCTGAATTGGACCGGTAATGGGTTGATATGATGATGATGGTTAAAAGAAGGTATACTTATAATTGCGCCACATATTCCATTACTATTATATTCTTTACTATAGCTCCTTAACGTCTAAGTGTTATAACAAAGGACATATAAGTTGAAGTTAAAGTTAAGTTAAGTTAAAGTTTAAGTTTTTTTTTTAAGTTACAGCTGTTGTTACATGCAGCAGTTGTCAAATACTGCAGCAGCATGCTGAGGTAGCAGCCTTTTCAGCTGAAGCACCTTTCGATAAGGCATTTAGTTTGTAAAATTGTGTATAATTAGTTTTCATTAGTTTACTTATGTGTGGAAGCTGAATAAAGTTTTATTATTATTATATCTTACAGAAAATCGCCGTAAGTTCAAAAATGTGTATATAAATACGTGATCAGAATACTTTTTACACCTTATTACGCCAGCACGGCTAGCATGGGCAGGAGACAATTATATCCCCGGGGAATGGATATAAATTTAAACTCTCCCACAGCTGTATCAACTCTCAGAGCACTGGCGCACAAGTGGAAATAATATCAAAATAATATATGTGTATTAATAAACGGGGGTAAACTTCTCCTATTCCATGTTCCAGTGATTTAGCTGGTGGGCACGTTAATTACTCCCCTGTCAGGGGAGATAATCGGGGGATATAATTTTATCTTCTGCCCGTGCTAGCCCTGCAGGATGAGTGTGAGAATAAGTATAGTTAAAGTTGTGAGGTACAATTTGTTTTAATATTCTCCGGTATAATTTTTCTTTTAGTTAAATGTATGTTTTAAAAGTGCGTACGCAGCCGCTTAGGAAATAGTGGATAACACTTTCACCTGAAGCCTTAAACAATATAACTTTAACGGGATTTTTCTTCTTAGTTAACTAATTTATGATAATATCGCACGCAATATAGATCATACACTGTAACGTAATTGATAATCTTAATTATCAAAATTCACTTTTAAATGAGGTATTAATTAAAAATATAACTGTCGTACACGCATCGACCAACTACTGGCATAATTAACTGGTTGCTGGTGCAGTGTATGCGTATCATATTTTTTTACCTATGCATAAAACCCAATGTTTTTTCATGAGAATGAACGAAACTATGACGACTAATTTAAAAAAAAACATCCGATGATGTTCGGAAGTATACAACGTGTTAATTAACACCAAAATAATACTCCACATGCTTCAACGGTACATTATTTATTGTCTCTTAGACTAATCTGTGAAACCGAAACGCTTATAGTTTTTGAGGTAAGTAAAGTAAAGTAAGTAACCTTAGTTGAAAGAAATCAGATACAGCCCTAACATCACGTGCAAAGTTAAAATCAAGTGTCTATCTTTAATAGGGTTGTCAAGAGTTAACACTTAGAATGTTTTAAATTAGTATGTATGGAAATATAAATATGCTTTATTGGATTTAATATTTTTACAGGGTGATTCCTCATGGAATATACTCGTACTTATACAACATATTCCAATGCAATTATGACAACTACGTTGGTCGAAGAAGGTCAAAGCTCAATGTACGTGACGTGTACGTGACCTATACAAATACACAATCACCTGTATGAAGCGATCCCCGCACAGTTCGCAAACATAGGGTTTGTCGCCGGTGTGTCTGCGGACGTGCACCGTAAGATCGTTGCTCTGCGCGAATGCTTTCTCGCAATACGTGCATTTGTAAGGCTTCACGCCAGTGTGCACTCGCATGTGCCTCGTAAGCTTGTTACTCCTTGAGAACGCTGGATAAAAAAAAATACATAAATAAACGAAAAATCCCTTAAGATCGCGACAAGTACCTATATGATGGATCGCGACATCTATAGGCAATAGGTAAGAAGAATTGTTGTTTTGATCACTTTATATAATGCGGGCCACAGATTTGATCAAACAGGCTTGTTCTAACGTAACAAATTGGCATGAATGTCGGTGAGAAAATATGATCAAATTTAATGACTTGTCAAATGGCATGAAGAAATATGAATTTCGTATTTCGTTTTGACCAAACAGTTGGAGCTAATAATCAGAATGTGTGCCCTCGGTTTCTGCTGCGGAAGCGGGATGACAAATATGTTTAGAAGAATTATGGTGTATTTTTATAGTTAATGGACTGATGAACGACAGACGTTTAAATATTTCCTCTTTCAAGCGAAATTCATTAAACTAAACTAAAAATTAAACAAATTAATATACCTTTTTTACTAAAAAAAAATTGTAATATATTACAATATTTTTTAGATTTTGAAGCAAATACTTAATCGACTATTGCTAAGACATTGCCTTTAGACATAAATAAACACAATCACTCTTGCCCGCATGAATGCAGGACTGACACCACTGCAGGAACGTGCTTAGTCTTCATTCAGATCACGCCATTGAGTAAATTTTTGAATCAATTTGTTTCATCAAATTACTCGAAGGTCTGTGGCCAGCATTAGCCAAATTAAATTATTATAAACGGAAGTTAATTCGTCAGTGTCTTAGCACAGTTGGAACACGATCGGAAACAGATGGCAATGTTCTGAATAAGAATATATATGTTATACAAAACTATTATTTCAATTACAACTCTTGTATATGCATTCAATGTAAAAGTTAATTGCTTTTCCTATGCTAATTATTTATTTTTTGTTATTAATTGGATATAAATTACATTAAATCTGCAATCTGCATTCGAATTTTTGATTACTATTGAATTAGTTTTGTGTCACAAATAATTATTGTTAAGACCAAAATATGTACCACATTCCAGAAGAAAAAGTGAATTGTTTTTGAATTCTATTCTATTACATATTTTATAAAATGATATTAGTTTTTGTAATTAAATATAACACAAGCCAACTTGACCGGATACGATACAAGATTGCAATTTTGCAATTATTATTTTTTGCCTCTTTTAATGCATTCGACGACTAACCGATTTAGTAAGCCGAGCTCATTACAAATTTAATTTTATATTCTTATTCGAGTTTTATCTACACTTGGAAAAAATATCGGTAAAAATAGTAATAAAAAAAATACAAACAACCAAAATTGTCAATGTTTAAATATACAGTATTTTTTTATTTCTTTAATTAACTAAGAAACACGTTCTTCAAACATTCGTAAGAGGTTAACTTGTAATTTTTCATTTAATATCCATAGACAATATCGGTAAAAAATATTAATAAAAAAAATACAAACAACCAAAATTGACAATGTTTAAATATACAGTATTTTATTATTTCTTTAATTAACTAAGAAACACGTACTTCAAACAGAGGTTAACTTGTAATTTTTCATTTAATATCCATAGACAACTTCATTTCATTACTGATGCAGATTTATAGTTGACTTACAAATACATTAGTTTATTCATTAATTCATCGTACGTATAAAATCGTAAAATTAAAATTCTATTGTTAAGTTTAAAAACATTATAAGAAACTTTTATTCGGTAAGTAACTGTTTTGATAACAATTTCACCAGACTTTAATGCAGAAAGGAAATCTTGCTGTAAAGTTGCAACTTCAAATATATTGACAGTACGTAGAAATGTACAGCTAAGATAAAATATCCTACTTACCTTTTCCACACTCGCGACATACGCAGGGTTTCTCGCCTGTGTGAGAGCGCCTATGACATTGCAAATCTGACGATCGGCAAAATCCTGCAAATAGGCCATACTTTGGTGATAGCTTTGGCCCCTGGTTTGGGTGACCGAGTTCGGTCCCCACAAGCACCGGAGTTATGTGAGTTTTTCAAAGGTAAGAAATTTAAAATATCACATGGGTTAACGGTGAAGAAAAACATCGTGATGAAGCCTGTACGCATCTTTCTCAAAGGTTCGAAAGTCTTCCAATCCGCGCTCCTCATTTCCTTCTTAATCTGCGTGGAGAACCGTGACCTGTAGTGGGTCGGTAATGGGTTGATAAAGATGATGATGATGATGATGATGATGATGATGATGAGATGATGGCTTATTTTTGGTAAATGGTAGTAGGAACTGAATCTCTTTTCAAAAATGTTTTATTTATACTGGGTTAATAACACGTACCTTTGCCACAGAAATCACATTTGTATGGTTTTTCACCCGTGTGCCGGCGCATATGTACGATGTAATTAGATGAATTCGTAAAGCTTCTTCCGCAGTATAAACACAAAGACGCGGTGCCTTCCGCGTATTTTTTACCTTCATGGGTTCTTAAGTGTGCTCTGCCGATATAAAATTGAACTTCATATATCCTTCAATTTATAATCCTAGTGTAATATCTACCACAATGTAACGGCTTAGTAAGACTTAAGTTATGAATATGTGAAGGACTAAAAAGTCACACTAAATATAATATATCTATGGTAACTATTAGATAAAGTATCCCTGGACCACTATTTTACTTTTAAAGTATTAAAAATAAACTTACCTCAGGTTCTCTCGTCTGGTAAACTTCTTTTTACAGATGTCACATTCAAAGATTTTTTCTCCAGTGTTATGTGATCTCATATGTCTCTCAAGCAAGTCTTTTCTGGAAGAAATTAAACGAAACGAGGATAAAAAAAGAGGATAATTTTATGAATTTCTAGGATACTACACGTTTGCATAGGTAGCAATGTTTTGTCTTCTTTCGAATGTCAAATTACTCATGACAGATTATACAGTGAAAACATTGAATTACTAATGACTAATGAGTGTATCAGTAACTGGGTTTCCGCGTAGTATATCAAATTAAGCTTCGTTATCATTTACCCTATAATTGTAACTAAATAAAAGTAGGTTTTATATTTCCTAGTCTGACTGCGTCTAAAGCTGAAGAGAATATTAAATAATTAATTACATTTTTTTTTTAATATGGCAAAACTTTGACAAGAACTTATCAACATTTATACAAATCTGGTAGTGGTTACAGTTAATGCACTACACTGACCTAGTGAAGGGCCTGGAACAAGTCTCACACTTGTAGTTCTGCGATCCACGTTCACGATCTAAGAACTGGAGGGAGACGCTCTGTCCGGTGTGCACGCGTAATATATGTTTATTCAGTGTCACTTCGTGTGTAAACCGCAACTCGCACGAAGGGCACGCAAATAGACGCTCAACACGCTCGCATACAGCTCGATGGCGAGACGCACTTTTTAATGTTGCAAATACCTGATGAAACAGAACGTGAAGTGTGAGTATACAGTCCGTTCAACGTAACTTGCCACGTTAGTTATTGGTACCATTGTAAACTTCCACTTCTTATATAATATTGTATATTTTGGTAAATAGCGCATATAAACTTCTTAGTCCAACCCATTATCAATCGATATTTCAAATCATAATTCGCGTTTTGACTTTAATCGTAGTGTTTTCCGAAGATATGTTTCTATTGTTTGTCATTTAGCACAACAAGAACGGTAAGTTTTACCGTTATTGTTGGTCATGACGATTCGAATTAGTCCTTTAGGTAACTAGGCTTGCTCAAATACAAGACCATAGGAATGCCACTGAATAAATCATGGTTTTATCTTTAAAAGGCTAATTAATAATTTAATGTAATTGCCGCAATGGCAGACTGTTGTAAAAACTGATTTACTGCGCTGGTCGGTCGTCGGAGAGCTTACTATACCTACTGGACATAGGAGATGCGATCTACATAATACCAAATGGGTATCACAAAAAAATGTTAGGTTAGGTAACTACTCACAAATAAAATTATACAGTAACATCAAAATAGCATGTTCAGTACCTTTTTTTTTTTAATGCATACCCTGACCGAAAACCCTATGCACGCCACTAACACGTAACAACCATAGTTTCTCGGTTTAAAGTCGGATTAAGGCGAATTAATGTTTAATTGTATTTAGCGAGTGTTAATTTTCACTCAGTAATTTCTGATCACGATATTAACATTTTCCTTAGTATATATCTCGATTAACTTCTCAGGATAATTTGAATAATGTTTTATTAAATTAATTTTATGATAATTATTTGGTTGCCGCATTAAGGAGGCAAAATATGTATAAAATACGTAAAGTGTATATTGTGACTGTAATGTGTGACTTGTATATTTCCTTACAAGACGATCACTTATTGTACTTTATACCTTTTCATTAATAAAAATGGAATGGCGACCCCGCACAGATAAACGCAGTGTTGGTCGGCCCCCAACAAGGTGGACAGATGACATCAAACGAGTCGCTGGGAGCCGCTGGAAGCAAGCGGCCCAGGACTGTGGATTTTGGAACTCTCTACAAAAGACCTATGTCCAGCAGTGGACTTCAATCGGTTGAAGTGATGATGACGATGATTAATAAAAATATGATATGAAGTCCATAAATAAAAAAAAAATAGATTCGTTACCTTAGTTCAACGTGCGCTTAATAAACATATGCTAATAACTTTAAAATAAAGTACGTATTAAATTAGTAAAAAAAAAAAGATTAATAATTAATATAATCTGTAGAACATTCGAGATACAAACCTTATCACAAAGATGGCAGCGTACAGACAGCTCCGGATGATCTCGATCGCGATGCTGATTCAACTCCTCTTCAGAACCAAATATGCCACCGCAAGAGTCGCACGCGGATATCAGGCCAGACTGGTTACGATAAACATAAAGGATAATTTTATATATGGCAATAATTGATGGATCAAGCAGATTATATTATTAACAAAAAAACTTCTCTTCTTCGTCTTACTTTCATGCCTCTTATGAAATTTTAAACTCAATAATATGTTCAACTGGCAATAATGTAATTACAAAATCCGGGTGGTTTTCCTAGGAGAGCTATTCCATCTGATATGTAAACTTTTCTGTGTAAAAATTAAAAACCGTGGTGAACCATTGCCTAAAACAGCGCAACACCTAGGGAAGGGCCTGTGTCCATAAACCTGAGTCGCGGGTGCGCTATGTGAGGTGAGGTACGTTAGACTGTGCGTGTGTCACCACCAAAAACGTCTTTCAGACCAAGCAGCATTGCGTGTTCCAGACACGCTATAAGCTTGGTGTTGCGACTTCCCCGGACGAGCTTGGACACCAAAGCTCTGCTATAACCAAATAACTAAATATCATTTTACTAACGCCACTATAATACTTGTTTTTAATTACCGGAAAATATTTATTTAGTTATTATTGCAGATTAAATGAATAATGAAGAATTTGCTCAAATAGTTGCATTATTATTTGTTATTAACCCACCAGTGTCTTCTAGATCTTCATTTATCTTTATCAATTTATAACCGGGGTCACGTTAGCACGGGTCTCAACTCTGAATGAGAAGGGTGTAAGCTGTAGTCAACTTCCCACACCCTTGAATATTATTAAGATGTCTCAGGCATGTAGCTTTTACTGTTTTGTAGGAGGTTTTTGGATGGACATTGAGATACCCGTTTAATTAATAAACTGGAAAATATACACCAAAGGATACACACCTCACCAATGTTCTTCTTTAATAAATCTTGTAAACGAACTTCTGTATAGAGCTGATGTTTCCTTTCTTCTGTTTTAATAACTGGTGGCCCATCCTGAGAAACAGTAAATCATGATTAGTTTTTTAAATAAAATACTTTATATTTTCTCATAGAGTAGGTAAATAACTAAAATAAATATCACCCTGTTTGATGCCCACAGTTGCGTCGAAAAAAATAGCTACCAACTGTAGGTCGCTAAGTGGTTTTTACGCACGCCCGTTAGCTCGCTTAGATGATATAGAAGAATTCAGATTGCCAGAATAATTCATAGTAGTTAATAGAAAATAATATATTTAATAAGTAGTTTTATTCTTTAAATTTTACGACTTTTGTTGGTGCTGCCAGTATTTCAATTCAAAATTCCCTGTTTGATAGTCTTGACGGAAAAATTAACTCAAATGCCAAATTAACAATATGGGTGTCGATTTCAAGGTTTTCCAGGTGGCTATAAACGAAGACGTTATTATTTTTAAAATCTAAGATGGCCGACGTGTCAAAGTGACAAATAAACAACATTGGTGCGTTATCAAGGCTTTCCGGGTGGCTAAGAACGGACCGCGTGGAGGAGGACAACAGGAAAAAATATGAAGATCGAGAGAATCCAAGGTGGCTCACCGTGAAAAATTAACAATTTAACAATACCAACCTAACAACCAATGGTTAATATCGTGTCCTTAACATTGGACGGTCACCCCTCAAACCAATGAGCGATGAAAATACTAGGTTGTAAGTTTGATGACCCTAGATGTCACATTTAAACACCCATCCGCTAACTACGAAGTCGTAATGTTTTTGGACTTTTGTCACATGTTAAAGTTAATACGAAATCATTTCCAATTAAAAGAGACCTTTTTGTACAAAAATTAGGAAACTAAATGGGAGTATATCAAAAAGTTAGCAGAATTGCAAGGAGATATAGGTTTACACTTGGCAAATCGCTCAACTAAAAACATATTGAATTCCGAAATTCCATAATGAATGTCAGGTTGGCAACACAATTATTGAGCAGGAGCGTTCGAAAGCAATAGTTTTTCCGAGTAGAACTACAAGTTTCTGGCTTTGAAAACAGCAAAACGACAGAACAATTTATTATGGTAATGCATAACGTTTTTGATATTTTCAATTCAAGGAACTTTCAAGCGTCAACAAAGGTCTTTTAAGTATTAAAAATAAAGATGAGGTGTTTTCGTTGAAAACATTTTGAAAGAAAAAAAAATTCCGAAATGTATATTTTTTTTAAACTGCTGTATATTTTATTTTTGAAATAGCAAGTGTGAATTGAAGTTCGGTTTAGCCAACATAATAAAAAAATATTTTGAAGTGAATCCCCTTTATGCAGCTTAACGAGTTCCTGTTAAATTAACTAGGAATTTTCATTGTTAAAGGAAGTGTTTTGGCGGCATCACAACTGGTTAATATAATCTTTGGTTTTCGAAATATTTATAAAACTGTTAACCAAGTTATTTTTTATTTGTGATTGAGGTTTATAGATACAGGGAAGTGGTGAATAGACACGTAGAATGGGGCCAATAGATACGTAGTATAGGTTCAATAGACACGTGAAAGGGTTCAATAGAAACGAGTAAGAGGTAATTAGAAAAATATGTAACCTATTGAATACATTTTTTTTGTTAGAAACATTTAATATTTTTGGAAGTTGTATGATTCGGAGGATATATTGATGATCTATAAGTAGGTACTGTTTTAAGATTATATAAGCCGCGTGTGTATGATCCTAGGCGGAGAAGGTATAGAAAGTACGATGAAAATATTATAAATGACGCTGTTGCGGCATATGCGAGTTGCAAATTCTCTTTAAAGACCATAGCTGAGAAATACTATATAGATAAATCTGTACTTTATAGACAGTGTCCAAATTATGAAGAAACAGGCAAACTATTTTAACAGAAGAGACTGAGGAGTACATGGTATAGTATATATGCGGAATGGGGATGCCCTTTAGATGCATTAGATTTGAGGTAAATTGAAAAGGCTTATATTGACCAAGTAGGCCGGATAGTGCTCAAGTTAAGAAACTTAACAGAGATTAATCTGTCGCGTGTTTCCTAAAACATCACAACTACCAAATTTCCCAAAGATATAACCAAAACATTAAGAAAAAAGGGCTGAGTTTTCACCAGAAAGAATACTTAAGAGTTAGAAGTGTCGTTGGCAAGTATTAATCCTAGCAATGTAATTAACTACGATGAAACCGATGATCCAATACGCAAAATAATTATTATTAAACGAGGAACGAAGTCTTCAGTTTTATTGATACAGCCGACGGCACTTTACTACCTGGGTATGTGGTATACAAGGCTCAAAACTTGAACAACACATGGACTGAAAACGGACCGCGCCGAAACGGACAAGGAATAAAAGCACGAAATCTCGTTGGTTTGATGCAACAATTTTTGAAGATGGATTCAATAGATGATTATACCTTATTTCAAAGATAAACATTGGTAAAAGTGCGTAATAGGCAATAATCTCTCGACGCATTTATAGATGGAGACAATAAAACTGTGCTATGAGCAAAATATATCGTTCATTTTTTACCGGCGATTATTACACATCTCACACAACCTCTTGATGTGGCATTCTTCAGACCTATGAAGATAGCATGGCGAAATGTAGTATTAAAGTGAACAAAAAAACCACGTCCACCACATCCAAAAATGGATGTTTCCCAAGACTTTTAAATAAATTAATGGAAGAGCTTCGTAACAACGGTAAAGCTAATTTAACAGCAGGACTCCGGAATACAGGAATAGACCCGATTCATGAAGAAGACGTTTTAAGCAGATTACATAAAGTGTAAAACAATACAAATTAAACTGAAATACATAAATCCGTTCTAGATTTGCTAAAGGAGACGAGATATGGAACCATGAACATTACCGAACCAAACCGGAAAAAAGAATTGGAAGTAGAAGAATTTTCATTTTTTTTACATAAACAAGAGGAAAGCCAACAAAAACGAGAAGACTAACATCAAAAATCACATAAAACAGCAAAGAAAATACTACAACTAAAACTACAAAGATAGCAATTAATATAAGGGAAACGGTGTAGGGAAAAAAACTAAAACACAAGATCAGAATATTGCTGAAGAATAAAGAAGAAAACGAACAAGATACTGAAAAAATGCTACTTGACACAATAAATAACTTGATTTTATCGCTAACAATTCAACAGAATCAATGAACTAAAACTTTATCTAATGAAAATATATCAGACATTACTACAATAAAAAGAGTTACTTTGTATTAGTTCAAAAAAATAATTATAAATTCGCATCTTAAGATTTTAGGCGATAGAACTGATAATAATGTCCTGTAATTGTCCTGGTCCGAGCAGTTTACAAAGTATCCAAACTCGGCAACCATAATATTATTACAAAAACGATGATGATATTCTGAAAGCATTAATGAGTGACGATATATAGGTAGGTAGGTAACTATAACGCGTGACAGTTTTAGATAATGACGGAGTGACTATATCTGTGCTATTGTTAAAAAGTTAACTGATTGATATTTTAGTACCTAGGCACCTACCCAATTTTAAATGTTGATTATTGAAAGTTAATTATTCAAAATGGTAACTGTTAACTATATACCTACCTAATTACCTAAATAGTAATGAGACTATTTCTTAGAATTATAAGATGATTTTGTGCAATCAATAAACAATGCAACTGGTTGATCTCAAATGTAAGAATAAATAATTGATCTCGTAGATAAGAATAAATGTTTGTAAAGTTTCATAATTTTTACGTACCTACATACCTATCGTTTTATTTCTACTATTTGGTTACATTTACTCCTCGACTATCTAGGTACCAATTTTTTACACTTAGGTAGGTGTCTACTTAAGTTTTCGAAATTGCCAACCCTAGCATTTTTTTCTATTCACCCCTTATTTCGTGTCTATTGAACCCATGTGCCCACCCATTTATTCGGAATTAAGATTTGTGTGAGTAATTTGGTAAAAGGAACAAAATATTGTGGGGAAAAAAAAAATAGTGGCATTTGACCAAGTAGTGAGTTTCATTTCAAAGCATTTCTTCTTTATAGATAAATAGCTGATACCCGCGACTTCGTTTTCGTGGATTAAGGTTTTTTATTCCCACAGGAACTCTCTTATTTCCCGGGATCAAAGGTAGCCTATGTTTTTTCCATGTCAAAGGCTACATGCATGCCAAATTACATTCCAATCCGTTTAGCTGTTTTTGTTTGATTGTGTAACAAACATCCACACTTGGATAAGGAGAACTTCATTGATTTATGTGTCAAGTATATGTGGCGGGGAACGAAAATAAAAATAAGTTGAACACGTTTATGAAAATGATAGCAATAAAATATGAATTCAAAGTGAATTGAATAAATGCAAAACATAACAATTTAGCCAAATTTTTGGTGAAGACTTTTATAAAGTATAGAATTAAAATTTGCATAAAAACAAGCAGCCGAAGTCGCGAAGAATCGCGACTTGCCTGGACTTCATATAGCAAAAAATAAGCTTACACGAAGGCACTTGATGTTCCTTAACAATTTTGATAATTAATTTGAAGCTAATTTGTCAAATTTTTATCAGAAGTGTCGCAACATCCATTAGATTTTGTAGGGAAGATGCCATTGCCAAATTAGATACATTTAAAAATTCTAAAGCAACCGAAACTGTTTTACAAAACATGAATAATCTGTTTTAAAACTGGACACTGGAAAATGTTATTTTTTCTAACGAGACAACGATAAACAGGGCATGTTCTGATGGAAAACATAATGGGCGAACCCAGGTTTCCAGGGTCAGTGGAGGGCAGCTGCCTAACGAACGCGAACAACAAACCCAATTGTTGTTTGGAACGAAAAAAATATTTTATTTCTATTAGATAAGTACTTATTTCTCACGTCTCAGTTATTTTTTCTTTACAGGCACAACTAGTCTTCGATTTGATTATACCTATGTATGAAAGAGAACAAATGCAACGCCATCCGCGAAAAAAAATTGTGATGTTTATCGGCTAAATGCAGTGACAGTAAGAAGTACACAAAGTTGGTTTAAGGGTTTTTAATCGGGAATGTTGATGTCAAAGTTGCACCTCTCGTAGCCATTTTAAGGATCAAATGGACCCCATTTTAGGAAAATCGTCATTTTAATAGTCGACATGGCTGAACAAATAAGAATTGACGACAAAACAGTTTTGACCCATTTGAAAAGCTGGGTAAAATAAGAGGTCGATATATGTGTGCCCCACGAGCTCACTGAAAACCTTATAATTCGCGTACTCTTTTGCAATTTGCAATTCTTCATTAAGAAGAAATTAACCTAAATGTTTTTGAAGTGATCGATAACTGGTGATGAAAAGTAGATCACGTCCGAGAAAATGCGACAAAAAGTCGTGGACCTTCCTGCGACCACGACCTGCAATAAGCAGATGATGGGATTGAAAGAGCTTTGTCCATTATTACCTTTTACCGCTGGGCAGAACAATCGATGCGGATATCTATCTACTGCCAACAACAGATGAGATTAAAGCAAGAAGTTGAGAGCAAGACTTTGATATAGATCAATAGAAATCCTGTGGTCATTCATTATGACAAAGCTAGACTACATACATCTTATTATTAAGCCACTCAGCAAAAATTAAGAGTCTGTCTGGGGGGTGCTTATGCATCCGCCTATTATTAAAATTAAAAATAAAACTTATTGAGAACGATTTATAGTGAAATTAACCAAGAATGACGTGTATCAGCTATATTTATTTACCTCAATATAAATGCCGTTTGCCACCTTTCAGGAGAATCAGTTATGGAACCTATTGCTCGTGGAAATTGGTCGAAATGGAATCGTGAAAAATCCAATTTCCACGCTATGGAAGCCGTTATGTCCCAACGTAAAGCGGCCAGAACGTATCATGTTCCTAGACAAACTTTAGTTAATCATTTGAAATCTGGTAAAGTAGAAAAACAAATAGGCCGTCGCACAGTTTTGACCGCAGAGCAAAAAATTATCTACCTTTAAGAATAAAAAGACTTGCGTCTATTGGTTTTCCTTTCACACCGAAAATCATACGATTAAAATTATTTCTGAAAAGGCATCCTGACATTGCAAAACGTAAGGTCCAGTTTCTTAACCCAGCCAGAAAACAAAAATTAAATAAGTGGATTGTAACGAAACATTTTGATAAAAAAATATATGAATTACTAAATATCAGAGAAAATCCACATCGCTTGTTTAATATGGACGAAAAATAACAGTTTTAGCTAAAAAATTATCGAAAGAGTTCTAGTCGTAGCACCTGAACATGCGGAAAATGTAACAGTTGCTGCTTGTGTGAATGCATTGGGTAATCCGATACCTCCCACATACCTACCCCAATGATAATATTTAAGGGGAAAAGGCAGAAACCTGAATTTATTGACAATTTGCCTGCAGGGGCATTGTTAAAATGGCTCCCAAGGGAAGCATGAATTCGTCATTATTCGTAGTTTATTCATCATTTAGGAAAATACAAATCAGACGGTAAGAGTCTTGTCGAGGTAGCTGATGAGGAGAATATTGTTTTGTACTGCTTACCATCTAATACGACGCACGAACTACAGCCGTTGGACAAGAGTGTAAACAAATCATTTGAACACTATTGGGATCAAGAGACTTTTTCATTTTTGTATCAATACCCAGGCAAAAAATTAACAAAAACACGATTTAATCCAATTTTTAGTAAGGTATGGTCAAAGTGTATGACGCATGAAAACATTGTCAATAGATTCAGAGCTACTGGGCTTCATCAGAAGCAATACCGTATGAAGCATATGGCCCCAATGTATTGACTGATACAACAACAGCTAGAACATGTTTCCACTGTAGATATATCTCCAACTCTTGATTCTTCCAATGTAAATTTAAGACATGCAATTAGCAGCCCTAGTCCAGATAGTTCCAATTCCGATCATACGTATATAAACCGAAGTCCTTGTTCTCCATCTTTGCTTCAAACTGAGACTATCCATCGCCACCATTAACTATCCCAGAAGTATATGTTTAAAGTAATAAAAAAATAGTAGATTATAGTTGAACTATAATACAGATTCCGGAAAACACCAAGCAAGACCAACAAGACCAATAATTTACAGTTCTGACTCTGATGCTTCTTTTAACGAAGCATTGATTTCCCAACGTATATCTCAAAGACCAAATTTCTCATATTATAGTTCTCCCGATGAGAATTAAAACCCAGGGACAACGGAACAAAATACTCCTATCAAACACATAAATGTTTAATGTGCACATGTCGAAACAACAAAGCGTGACCAACATCGTGCAACAAGCGACGATGATCCAGAATATGACATTCCATTAAAAAGCTTGCAAGATCGTTTTCATTCTTCTACTAAATCTCCATTCCAGCAATTATTACCCACGCGAAACTATGCTGTAATTAAAAATAAACCAAGACGAAAGGCAATAAATTATATAAGGCCGCATAGTAACAAAGGATTTATTTAAAGGCAAGGAAAATAAATCAAAAGGAGAAGGAAAATAACAGAAAACAAATCTCAAAGAAATTAAAAAAAAACGCAATAAACCAAAGACAGACTCTAGAAATACATTTTCAGGCAAAAAATCAAAAGAAATAGATGATGATGATATATGGTACTGCCACGCATCTGATAAAGAACGTTGTGAAGATATGCGTCAATGCCCACTCTGCCGAAAATGGTTTCATGAACAATGTCTGGGTTTAACCCAAGAAGAATTGGATTTCGATTGTCCGATTTGCAACATTTAGAAAATTTAGAAAATATTATTTTCTTTCAGCGCTATAAGTATTGTGTTATTTAAAACTACTGTGAGCAATAACGAAATATTTGATCTCTTATTTTATTTATTCAATACCCTTAATAAGGGTACTTTTTCTTAGGTAACTGATTTTTATTGTTTTGATAATTTTATTTATGTTGGTTAGACTTTAAATTTTCTATAATATATTTTTTGAGTGAGATTAGATTGGTGATTAACATTTAAGTATCAAATATAACAAATGCTTTATATTCGTTACTTATATACCAAACACTTAATGAAAGTTTTATATCGTTATTTAATACTTGATATGTTAAATAAAAGGATTTTTTTTTTTGTCTTGTGATTTTAAATTTTGTTTCATTTTTTAATTTATATCATTTTATAAGCTTTAAATTAAGGTGGCCCTTGTTTACTGCAAGTACCTCACAACTTATTGTTTCAGAGGTGTATGTATGTATGTCAAAACAGACGCGGACAACCTGATATAAAAAAACTGACTGCACCACAGACGGTGAATGAATCAATAATTTTGATTTTCGAATACTAGAATGTACAAACAATCATAGAATGAACGCAAATACATAATTACCAATACCATTAATACTCTAATATATATATTAATAATATTCTTATTTTTAATTACGAATTGTCCACCATTTATTAATACCAATCATTAACATTTCTGATTTTACGGTATAGTCTGGTAAAAAGAGATTATAAAGCAGTTGACCATTTTTGAGAATCAAACATATAGTCAATTATTTATAGACAAGTAAAAATACCGCTTTCGTCATCTCATGTTCTAGCATTCTATCCATACATTAATAAATTGTTGTTAATTAAAACATATTGTTTATAATACTTTAGGATCTCACCCCTTTACCTAAATTCTAATGCAACATTTATACTAACCTCCTCATTTGCCATCTCCTTAAGTTGTTGAAGACATATATGGCGTTCAAAATCTTTCTTTCTCAAATATATCTTCTTACACAGCATACAGCTAAATATCTTTTCATCTGTAATAGTAGAGCTCAAATAAGTACCATATTTTTTTTATTACATTTGCTTCTTGAGAAGTACGCGGGAAAATCTAAGGGCTACCTTCAGATGCCAAAGCTAGAGAACAATAAACTGTAGGTATTTCATAGACTGACTTGTTAATTTATTATAATGATAGAAGAACTTTTTTAACTTTTACACAGATATATCGACCATGAATTGAAAACATTTCTACTTAAGACCATATCTGAAATGTTTAAAATTCTGATCTGCAGCTGCAGTATATTTATATATACATCTCATTGCTGTGCCCCTAGTTTAAGATTCTTGCTCGCAATAATCCTAGGCCTTTTTGAGTACCAAGACAGGGGTAACGTCAATGTAAAATTAAAATTATCCATGTTTTTGAAAACCTTAAATTTGCTTACATTTCTATAGCCAGCGGTCTTGGCCAAAAGTTTTTACAATAAAACTTAGTGACCCAGCGATCCATTTTACTTTGACATTACCTCACATATAAACAAGCAATTATTGCACATTATTCCGTATACATCGGAAATTGCAATAACGATTAGGAAGAAAGTTTATTTGGTACACGCGAAATAGTCTAGCAGGCAAATCTAGAAAAGCATAGTAATTTTTATACATATATTAATATCGTTCATGAATATTAATCACCTTTGTGTTCCGTCGTATGTAGAATTAGATCATGTTTGGTTTTGAAAGTTTTATGACAAAATATACAATTATATTGCGGGTTATTGATCTCTTTTAAATTCATTCCATTCTCCGTCAATTTATGTAAGATTGTCTGAAAAATATAACAAAATTACTTACTTCTAATATAAATATTTAATATAGAGGCCTATACCCGAAACTCGGGAACCATTATTTAGTTATTAATTTAATTTAGAATGTTTTTCAACTTGTAATTTATTATTAGAGTAATAAAGACTTTATTAGTTGTATCTTAAAGTACTAACAAAGTTGTGATTCAATCACATCGCTTTTAGGCCTATAACTATGCATACCCTTTGGGTTCTGTTGCTGATATAACGTTTAAGCAATCAAACGTTTTTGATAAGTCGCTCAGTTTAAGATCGATCAATCGAACGCTTGGTATAGTTTACAAAATATATATGTATAGCAGTCAAAGTGATTTATTACTTTTAAGGTTGTAGAATATCAAAAATTATACATACACTAGTAAGTTTTTTCTTGCGGCCTCTCTTCCTTGGTCCCATAAGATCTGTATGTAGCTCCCACGCATGTTCGGTGAGGGCATCTACGTCAGGAAAATTTTGACAGCACACCGGGCAGTATGAACTATTTTTCTCACTTTCATTTTCTACAATAATATATAATAAATGAATTATCACTTAAATACAAATAAAATAAAACATCAATGTAATGCCAATAATCCCCACACTTAGCATGTGGGTTGTTGATTGCAACATGATTGCTGGTCCTTTCACACAGGTAACGCTGCTGCCAGTCAGTTGATTTAGGAACAGTTGGACAAAGAAATCAGCAGAGTACCACGGGCAGGTAAGGTTAATGGTTTGGAAGTCTGACTGGTACTAGTCTCCTCCTTGCACTCCCAGAATTCCGATGAGGTGGACAGATGACATCAGGCGAGTCGAAGGGCGCCGCTGGGCAATCTGCCCAGGAACATGGATTGTAGAAATCTTTACAAAAGACCTATGTCCAGCAGTGGACGTCCATTGGTTGAAATAATGATGATGATGAAAATAAAACAGACGTCACCACAACTGTTACAAGGAATTGGACGACTAAATTATATTGAAAATTATGATTAAGATCTTACCAAATAACACCTCTGCCTTTAGATTCTCCTTTGAGTTATCAATTTCACATTTAACATCAGACTCATTTTTAATCACATGATCTGCAAACAGACAAGGAATGTATAAATATATAAATTTTAGTAATTAAAGGACTAAGTATAAATAATGCAAAAAATCATCATCCTCAGCCGATTCACATCTTGGCTCATCGGCTGTTTGAAGGGCTTCTCTCTCATGGGAGATGAGGAACCAACATGCTATTGCAAAATGCATTGGTTGGCTTTAACTATTATTTCCACATGTTAGTTATTATAACCGGGACTAACGACTAAACTCTGTGTCTGAGGCACAGGGGTGGACACCACCAATTTGCAAACTTGGAACTAGTACAGTTTTTACCAGAAAAACCCAATACCTAGCCAATCTTGGCCTGTACTCAGTGCCAAATGAATTGAGAGTAAAGTACATTGACCCCATGGTTATTAAAGCAGGGGCATTGCAAACTTAATTATATTTTGTTAGCCCTTGACTGTGTTTAGTTTTTTTGCAATAAAAAATTAAAATGTTATAAAATTCAATTATAATTTTTATAGAACCAACAGTGTATTTTAAAAGAAAAAGTTTAATGTTACTGTAATCTTTAAAGTATTACTTAACAGTTTAATAAAAGCGATCAATTAATAATCTTCATTAATAAAAATGTGAAATATTTTGTGTATAAATGTGAGTAATTGTTTGTCACAATAATATAACACAATAAAAATTTTAATGAAAGAGGAAAAATTTGAGCTATATTAATAAACAAAATGCTTTTATGGTGTTACCTACATTTGTAATTAATCAGTATTTCAGATTTGAGTAAAAAATACTCAAATTTATATTCTTCAGTTATTTTTATAGAGTCAATGTACATTTGTTTACATCCATTTGGCACAGACTTTAACATATATGTAGTTAAAAATGATATACTTTAGACCAACAAAATAATTACAATTAATAATCTGAGTAAATTAATATCCTTATAACTTGTATGTAATTCTGTAGTAATTCTGAATTTTTACCATTATATATAATGAAATTTCCTTTTAATCACATATGAAACACACAGCACGATTTATATAGTACCTAATTACCAATTTCATGAGAGTCTTTCGTACCAACAAAGGGTAGGGATATGTCCAAATCCATATCATCATTGTCTTGATCATCTGGTATGAACTGCTCCATTTTCACATTCTTTTGATCTATCTGTTGACACATATAAAGTACTATTAATATCAAGGGACTATTAATACTATATAAAAAAACTAAAATTTTATAAGCATAGTCTTGAAAAGTGCACACTATCTCAACATTTTACACCATTTTTACCACCTTCGTGCCATTATGGGTAAATAGCTCACCTCACTAGTGAAAATATCATCACAAATAATATCCTGTGCTCCCTTTTTCAAAATCCTAACCAATTTATCTTCTGATTGTTGTGCATTAATCTTGAAATCATATGCCTTTGATGCTTTATCTTTACATTCATTGCATATTGTTGTTGGCAATACATCTCCTTGCGTTATCTATGAAATCAGACAGGACATACAGCAGTTAAAGTATAACCATGAGTTCCATCATGAACTCATCATCAAACGTGCTTTATTTTCATATCTTGGTATAGGACTTAGGTCTACTTGTTATTCTTTACCTCTAAATGAAAGGCTACTCAAAGAAGCTCAAAAAATTTTTAGGTATAGGGTTTATCTGCATTAAATTCTCAGTGCAAGGTCTCTTCTAAGGAAATTAACCCCTGTGCCTCAGAAAGCAAATTAAAACTATTGTTCTTAGTTATTTCCACTGACTAAGATGAGATAATATAGGTATTATAAAGTCTGCCAACCCACATTTGACTTGTGTTTTGGGTCTACTATTTGACACTGCTCCAAATGCAGGCTGACAAAATATATGCTTAAGTAACCAACTATTTTGTGTAATTAATAATTAATATCATCAGATGTATGCTTTAACTTTAGTCCCACGGTTGCCATTGCGCTTCAGCTAGGAACTCTACGAAGGACGAAAGTATAATCAAGAGGAAGGTAACTCTGGGAAGGACACAGCATCATTTTAGCCCAGCAAAAAGACTAATTCTTACTGATTAAAAAAAAAAAACTAACACTAACGCGAACAAAACAAAGTTTGCTAAAAGTTTTCTCAACAATATTAAATTTTAATTAAAAAAAGTTAATGGAGTTTAAATCGCGCTTGACAATATAAAAAGATGCATTACTTACCTTTATTCCGGTGATCGTAGCGATTATGCTATCGAACCTCGTTTTTCCCGCACGTAAATCGAACACTGAAAGCAATTCTATTTCCTTCGCTAAGCAAGTTCGACACAATCCTCTAATAACGGCGTTTGTATTAATTCTAGTTTGTAAAGACATTGCTGGGGTTTTTTTTAAATGTAAAGCATTATCTCATGTTACAAAAACTATAATACTACGAACTTTCCAAAACAAAATAATTTTTGTTTAACAAATTTAATAAAGGTAAGTAATTGAAATTACGAGAACGCGAGAAAAACAAAGTTGCAGCCACAGACTAAGACTAGTGACCACAGATTTAATATTATGATACTACGCCACAGTACTATTAAAATGAGACGTGATTTTATTATTGAGATAATATGTACCAGGATATAAAATTCACAGAGGAAGCTGGAAAAGCAATATAAACTATGGAGGGTAGAGGTAAGGAGAGTCATCTTATATGGGAGAAAAGTTGAAAAAGTGTCCAGTTGTTGCGCTAAATAACAGTTCAAAAATCCTCCACAATGGCGCTGGTGGATGCACAGGGTATGGTATGAATGTAGCAATCGTAGATGAATTGAAGTATGCCGAGTTAAAAAATTTAATGTCATTATCGACTAAAGTAGTTAATTATTGAGAATTTCAACAACTTACGTTGTACAAAATATTGTGGTAAATATAACCTTACTTCCTTATATCTCCATACTTCCTTGTTTATTTTTCAAGCCTACTCTAACAATATTTATATTTGGCGCTTCTTTTAAGAGTTACCCTGATGCAAATGTGGCGCCATCCTAATTTAATACATTTTGACGACACTTTTTCATATACACAGATGACTCTCCTTACCTATACCCTCCATATCTTATACCTATGACTTAAAAATATTCTCATACTAGATTTTTTTTTTACAAGGGAATGTGGGATACACTATTTCATTTCTTTTTAATGCGCGTGTTTTAGAATTAGAATATAAAAATACATAAAAACGAGTTTAATAAAAAGATAGGTACATTTTTATTTTCCTTATTTTGTAACAGTTTTAAACATGCACTAAAAACAAATGAAAAGATTATTTACATAATCAGACAATTAAGAAAAAAAAGATAATTATGTAATCATAGGATTCAGAAATATTTTAACTTAGTTCAGTATTATGAGTATGTAATAAAACACGTTACAAAATAAACGGCCACAAATGTCTTCCTCTTAAAGGGGCAGGGTCTACTTATCTATACTTGTATGATCGTGTTAAAGTTAACTACGATTTGTACGGAATCAATGACCTCTATTATTACTATAGTATAATAGTTAGTAGGAGGTCAGTGTATGGAATGGATGCCTGGAACATTACTGTCAATAGGCATGATAACAGTAACAAAAAATAACGTATTGGCGCCCGCGACTTCGTCCGCAGCGAAATTTTGTTTTGCACCGAATTGAAAATAAATTCGCGGGACCGCCTACGCCTAAAAAAACGTATAAATCTTGGAACACATGATTTATACATTATCAGGTCACAGTCAGACCGAAATACAAAGCGAAGTTTTAAAAACTCCTTTTAAAAAACTGCATATAAAAAGATGATATTAGTAGTATGGTCCTCAGAATGATTTAAGCGGATGCCCGCGAATTTTCTGTCTCTTCTCTGTCTGTCTGTGTAGAATTCCTAAATACACGTGAGCTTGAGAAGATCTCCTGTGGTACCTATGCCCTTCTCCAGAAATTAAGCTACCGGCAAATTTCAATTTCCTTAAGATCAGTTCAATAGTTTATACGGTAGATTAATATACGGTACACTAGATGGAAGTTTCAAAGAATCTGTTTATCCCTATGCTGCTGTCATAATTTTAACATCTTAAATAATCCCTCTCTTTTCCTTCTTCAAGTAGGCCGGTTTCCGCATTTAAAACTTCTCGTCTTATGACCATTTTTTTACAATTACTAATCAAAGACAAGTTTATTTATTTAGAACAGTTTGAAATAAAATTATAAATATAACCTAAAATAAACTATTTAAAAACTAAATAAAATCTAAAACGTCCTCGAAACCACCGCAGCGAGGCACAGTTCCTAAGATGCTGGCAGCATTGCCCCTTTGGATGGCCAAACTAATTCGTTGGCCAAGGTAACTGCCCGCTCTAGGATCACCGGTAGACTCGATAACCCTTTTCGATAATTCTTTGAAAAGGGCTCTTGCCTCCGGACCCCACGGTCAAAATAAATAAATAAATAATAATTTTATTACTAATCTAAATGTAAATTTTGGTGTCTCTAACTTCAAAAACATTGGACTTTCAAACAAACTTTGGCCCCCTTGTATACCCCTTTAGTAGTAGATTTTGATAAAATATTTTCTTAATTCATCATATGCTTTAAAAGAAACCTATTTTCTAAATTTCAGTTTTGAAGATTATGACTTTGTCATTGGTACATATAAGTAGGGGGTAATTTTTCATATCCTTTTTTTTTAGGCAGACACCTTCGTTCTAGAACCTTTTTAATTTCAAGTTTGTAGGCTTTACAGTTCCTGAGATTTCGTGATGAGGCAGTGAGAGAGAGTCTGTGGTTTTCTCTTTTATATACATATTTAGATTTATTTAATTATATATGATGCTTGTATTATGAAAAACGTATTTTTTATATTCGTAGTGAGATTGGTATTTATTTTTAATAAATAAAACTGCTAATTTTCGAAAAATATATTTTTAATATAGTTTGCAATTTATATCAACCAATTCTGCAAAAATTTGATATTTTTTGAATAAAAACTTCCGAACATGATAGGGCAGTTCTTAAAAATTAGTCATCATGCCTATTCCTGAGATAATAATCCACTAGAACTCATTCGGTCGCGTGGGTCTTACTGAGTTGTTCCTAGGTCCTACGAGCGTCACTATTACAGATTAGATACTGGTTGGTCAATAATGTCACAGTAAATAATTAGCTAGCTGTGCTTTTGTGGTGAGTTTGTATCTAAGGACAAAGATTCATATTTCATAATAGTGCCCTGCGGCTTCGCCCGCGTTGATTGGAGACGCCGCGTTCTTCTACATAGTCTAAACATACCTCAATAAATCTGATAATGAGTATACTCAACTTTGCAAACCTAATCGTTGTTTCAACAAACGACTGAGCTAATATAGTAGGCTAATAATATATCTGTTCTTGCTCTTGGAGCCTTACTCACCCACTATTTGAAACCTACAATCACGTAAACATAAAAAAAAAACATTTCAATCGCAAATGCCCACCCCGAGAACCTACTCCCGTTTTGCCTTATTGAAATTAACAACCTTTGAATTAACATAAAACCTATGACAAATTAATGTCTGGCTTAACAGCCGCACTACATATTAGTCTGGGTAAGCAACGCTGACCCAAGTCAGTAAATGGATGGGTGGCAGTCTTCGTAAGTTTCAAAGATAACTTGGTATCCACCAGTCTCAGCGCCTGTCACTAACAAAGAATATTAATCGTTAAAGTAAGAATTAAGAGTAAGATTCCTATGATAACCACGAAAATTTCTTATTTAGGCCTAGCACTGAAGTCCTCATAAATATTGGCAACAGTGTATATACGCAATATCGTTAAGCTTAAGTGAGGGGTTTGCTGCTGTCCGCTGAGGAGCTGTCGTCTATCAAATCATCAAAAACCTTCAGCCTCTCTCCCAAAGGAACTGTGCTGTATTTCGGGATAAAAAGTATCATATGTCCCTACCTCGTAGTACTCAAATGTATGTAACTCAAATCGGGTAAAGATTCATTTGAATTGTAAAAACTGAAGGTAGTTTCAGCGTGGTGCGCAACAAAGATACAGACAGACAATACCTATTTATTTTTATAAAATGTAGTAACACATATTTTACCACTTTACAGCGGTGTTTCAATCAGTAAAAATAAAAAGGCAGGTTACGTATTATGTAAGTGATGTATTTGACAAACCCAATCTTACTTGAAATTTCCTCTGTCTGTTATGCATTGTTTGTCTTTTCGTTTGCTATTCAGGTATTAAGTATTTTACGCCTTCGAATCGGCGAACGAAAATAGATCAAAGAAACAGAAGGAAAAGGATATTTGTATACATACGCTAGGCATAAAACGGATAGTATTTTGTAAATAAATTAAAAGATAATAAAAAATTAAACCAAAATTGAATATAAATCAATAAATAATCAGAGGTGCCTTTTCGAAATCTGCTATATGAAAAGATCACTATTATAATCAAACAAACTTCGCTTCGAGAGACAACCAATGTGCACCAATATAATTCAATACTAACATACAAATCTCTGAACTATATTAAAACTGCAAAATGTAGTGAAGTAACCTTTCACAATGTTCTCCATTGAAAAGGGAAGGATTCATTAAGTTTAGCGATATATTTTTGTATCAGAATTAAAATCTTCTTCCTGGTACTTTAATAGCATTCTTTTTCTTAATTTAAATACAAATAAATCAAACATAACGCAATTTCATTATCTAAACAGAACCTTATTTATCTTTTGATTTTTCTGCATACAGTAGGTACACTTTTTGGTTGCATTAAATCCATTACTATTCCAGCATAAAACTTCTGGCGGGTTAAATGAAGATGTCGGGGCTAATCTGCTTAGCCCCTACATCTACATATTCACATTTAGAAAATTATCCTCTTGTAGATAAAAATAAAAAAAAAACAATTTAACAAAACAATCAAAGAAAACCGCCATTATATGAGGATTTTTGAATCACTGATTACATGTGGGAACTAGGATACGATGCTGCCAACGCCGAAGACGACATTTCCCTAAAGCTAAAGGCAACAAATCTTACAACCGCAACATTCACTTAGAAATGCACGCCTTGTAAATATTGTTTACTAGCGGACCCACGCAACTTCGTCTGCACCTAGAAACTAATTGAAGCTCTACCTACCAGGTGGACCTGTTTTATTTCCAAACTATGTTATTCGCGGCCGTATGTGTTATTCTATACCCGTCGCAACTTTTAAGCGATAGGTTAAATTTTAATATTTTAAAACTGAATTTGCAGGTATATAATCAAACTTAATATTCATATTACTTTATTTCTTTCGCATTTATAATATTAGTATATAGTAGGATGATACGCATGCATTCGATCGTTGTCCCATATGCCTCGCGACTAGCTGTTATCTGTGAAGAGTTATGTCCTTTATCTCCGACAATATTTATCAAATCTTCATTAAAATTAGAAAAAACATGCTTGATAGTATACACTTTTAAATAAAAAATGAATTATAAAAATTGGTCGAAATATAACGGAGCTATGAAGTAAAATTAATAAAAAAATTCATCCCATTTCCCATAGAAAACTTATTGTTTATCGGGATAAAACGTATCCTATATGTTGACCCGGTATATCAGCTACCACTATACCAAATTTTATTTAAATCCGGTCAGTAGTTTTCACGTGATGCCCGGACAGACAGACAGATAGACATACAGACAGACAGACAGACAGACAAAAAATAAATAAAAATCTGTTTAGGACTCAGTGTCGATTATGAAGCATCCCCCGGTCAAAATTTCCAAAATGTATTAAATGTACAGAACTCTTCCAGTTACAGTTTTTTTATAAGTATAGATATAGATTTAGAAATCATATAACATATTTCTATAATCATATACAGTGGCATGCATATAGGGTATGTACAGGGTATGCAAATTATATAAAATGAAGAAAGTCTCCAGTAAGAGTTATTTAAAACTTAAGGATAGGCATTGTAAGAGTTATAAAAAGCCTACCCCTAAGTATTTATAGCTCGTAATGGAGATTTTATTCATTTTATATCATCTGCATACCCTGTGCATACCCTATATGCACGCCACTGATTATGTAACATAACTTTGTTAATGATATTATTCATTCATTCTTACCTGTCCTAAAATATTGTTTATATATAACACTAGCTGTTGCCCGCGACTTCGTCTGCGTTTGTTTTTGTTTTTAAAGTATTCAGTATCGCTAAGCCTTAAATGAGTATAGTAGTATATATATATATAACATGTAAATGTTACATTGTATGTCAATTAATTATAGACAAATAATTTGCAATAAAATAAAATTGCGACTATAATTAAAGATTTAAGCTATCCTATCTCTTAAGTTGGACCAGACTGCTCCCGGTGTGCCAATTTAATTCAAAATCGGTTAAGTAGTTTAGGAGTCTATCGCGGACAAACATCGTGACAGGAGATTTATATATATTAAGAAGATAATAATTGAAGTCTTAAATAAAATCTCTTTTTAATTTGTTTGTTTTTATTTGAAAAACTACTGGGTTCTTTTCAATTTTAAACACCTATTTTACACTAAAATGTAATAAAAAAGAGTTCACGAGACATGTTAAACAAAGTGTAGCTTGTTTAAATATACCCGCCTGTAAGGCTATATTGGCGTGCATCAAATGTACAGCCGCCAACTTCCGTTCGGGAAAATATAATTAGGTATGTGTGCTCTGTGCAGAAATTAAAATCGGCACCTGCTATCTATACAAAGTCTACATGTACTAATGATTTTAAATTAAATAGATTGCTTTCATGTTTGAACTCTGTAATAACAGGAAATAGACAGGTACCTACCAGTTCGATTTAAACTGTTTTTTGCGTTCTAGAAAACAACTTTATGAGGCCAGGTTATAAACTATATGGCCGAGACTTACCGGTATCGGTTAACTTCGTTGAAACTTGAAACGCTGGGCATAACCGAGTGGCGAGCATAGAGGGTATGCACAGTGTATGCAGATGATATAAAGGGAAGAAAATCTCCAGTACGAGTTATAAATACTTAAGGGTAGGCTTTTTATAACTCTTACAATGCCTATTCTTAAGTTTTTTCAGCTTACAATAACACAGGGCATAACAGCTCTATTATAGAAAGCTGAATGTTAGTTTTTATGAAATCCCTAATTTTCCTTAGGAAATCTAAGAGATTCCGTAGGAAGGCAGTGTGGTGACGGCAGATGAGAATACAGTTTTCATCACCCCTTTTCTTCCCGCGGGTGTCGTACGAGGCGACTAAGCGAATATAACGGAGAACAGGCAGCAGCCTTCTCTGTGCTACTACTACCAACTACTGTGATCACCAACCTGCCTGCTTATCGTGGTGTTTATGGGCAAATCCTCCAGTTGGGAGCAGTGGCGTGCATAGGGATTCTGACCAGGGTATGCCGTATGCATAAAGCCGGTACATGGCATAAAATGGAAAAATTCCCCACCAATACGACTTATATAAAATAATTTGGGTATGCAGTGCTTTTGTGCATGTATGTAATGCACGCCACTGGTTGGGAGAAGCCTTTAGTCGAGCTGTAATAGGCTGTTGATGATGATGATGGTAGGAATCATACCTTTTATATACCTACACATTTATAGAGAAAAGCCCGCAAATAAAATAATGTAATTATCGTATATTTAAGCATTTTTTTTTAATTTTATCGCAATTATAACATTTGACAGTTAGTAGTTCATAACATAATTATCTTTCGTAGCGTACCTAAGTTATACAATAACTAAAGAATTGAACATGCGAAAGTGTCACTGTTGGTTTTTCCTTCCCTTACGCGCTAACTAAGCACTATTCACAGCTTCCGTAAATGATCCGTAAGTTTTGTATTCATGGTCTTATTGCTTCTATACTTATACTTTATATGCTTTTAAAATGTTCTATAGTAATTCAAAATTTTATTTGTGTAAACATAAAGACATTTTGAGATTTATCGAGCTCAATTGTTTAACCACTCTACATCAGCTGTAGTACAGTGGCGTGCACTCCATACATGCACAAAAGCACTGCATACCCTGACATTGTTATATAACTCGTATAGGAAAACAATTTGTGCCGTTTTATGCAATTTTCCTGGTGAATTCATACCCTGGTAGGAAACCCAATGCACGCCACTGCTGTAGTAGGTACGTAATACAATTTTTTATTCAAAGGATGTTCCATTGGGGTCGATGCACTGAATCTCTGGGGTAAGATTTGTAGTTTAAAAGCCTGCCACATTCGCGTAGTGTTAATCATGCTCACGAGTTCTCGAGTTCGATTTCCGGGTCGGGCCAAGAAGGTGAAATAACTGGACTTTACTTTTTAAAAAAAATACCAGTAGGTACTAGCGTGGAAGTTATTAAAAGAGCCATCGGTCCCGTATATTATCACTAGGACACACACATGTTGTAATAATTAAGACGTGCGTATGCTTTGTTAACATTATTCCTAGCAGCTAATATAGTCTTGTTACATTTTAGGTCGTGTGAAAATTAAAGAGCTCAATACTGGATCATAGCCAACGATCGCAGTGGGGTGCATAGAGGGTATGCACAGGGTATGCTGATGATATAAAATGATCAAAATCTCCAGTACGAGTTATAAATACTTATGGGTAGGCTTTTTATAACTCTTACAATGCCTATCCTTAAGTTTTTTATAACTCGTACTGGGGATTTTCTTCATTTTATATCATCTGTATACCCTGTGCATACCCTCTATGCACGCCACTGAACGATCGGTACATAAGCCTCGTTTTTAATACGTAACACTTCGTCTTCCTAGCCTGTGCTAACAGTGACGAGTAGTAAGATGCAGGTTCGAATCCCGCTTCTGATAAACGAAATATAGTTACCCAAAAACAAATCCGTCGACATTGTAAGACTAGCAAAAAACTAGACTTATTTCAAGTATAGATTTATGGTTGTGTAAATAGAACGTTCACCTTTATCGTGTCAGCGACTAAAAATCAATACTGATATTATGCATAAGTAAACGAAAACTTCTAACTTTAGAGGCTTATATTTTATGAGGCTTGATACTAAATGGCTATATTTTGTAGAAACAGTAAACTCGTCCACACGTGAGACCTAATGACATTCGCTTATCAGTTTTATAACTATGAAAAATGTGTTATTGTTTATAGTCTTGTATTTACGGTAGTTAGCAGATAAACACGCTCTTCGAATTACATCTCTTTCTGTAAATCGGTTGAACCTTTTATTGAATTAGGTATCATCGATTATTTATGCTTCAAACTTCAGTGCAGCTCTAAAATAAAAGATTAAGACATTCTTATTTACATAAAAAAGCATTTCATTAAGCTGTCCCTATAGGTACTTCTGGATCCTAACGTTCCTGGCACGCGCAGTTAAAACGTGAGAGCAGTACTGCTAATGCAAGATTGCCACTAAGACGTCTGTCATTGTAAACTGTCATGCGAGTTGCGACCTAAATACAAAGCGCGAGCGCCGTTCACTGCATCTGTCAGTGTCGGCTGATGGGCCAAGTAGTTTGTACATGGATTTATAGTGATTGTGTGTGAAAGTGGAATTAAAATGAAAATTAAAACAGGTAAAGTGGAAAAGATTTCGAATTTCAAATTCATTCTATTTTTTTTTTCTTAAAATATTATGGCTATATAGCATAATAGTTTTAAATCCCTACATTCGATATAATGTATTTACTGTGCTTTTAATTACCAACGCCTACGTATTTAATACTATGCGTTGTATTGGTTGTGTTCTTTAATAATTCTGCAGATTGGTGTAAATAAATACAATTATGTAATTAGGTTAGCATGATTATCTTTTAGCTTAGATGACTGAATAGGTACTAATTACTTGGGACCTAATCGTCATCTTGCGCACATTTAGGTAAGTACCTAGTAATGTTTCCCGATAAGGCTGCTTACGCATGCGAGTTCTAAATGTGAATTTTAAATGTACGGCTTGTTTTTCAATCGTTAACCTAATTAAAAAAACTATCAATAGGAAGGTACCTACTTATTTATTTAATTCCTGAATTCAACATAAGTTGGCGATTGAAAATCAAATCGTTCAGATTTCACTAAGCAGAGCTCAACGAAGCCTATTGATATTTTGGTCTACAATATGATTTACGGCGAATGTAAGCAGTGCGATAGGTGCCTACTTATTTAGTTATTTTTAGAAAAGCGCCCGCGTTGATTCTTTCGCTCTAGACAAAATTGCAATCTGTATGTATCATATACGTTTTATTTTTTAATAACGTCGCAGGCGAAGAGTTATTCAAGCAAATATTAAGTATTTATAAAGTCTTCATGGTTCAAGTGAATGGCTCAGTGCTGGCAGAGGGCCCCCTCTGTCATGAGTAGGGTGTCGGTCCCTGGATGTCTCGCGTCTCGATATCCCGAGACTTTTTATAAATATAATGGTCTCAGGACGCAAAATTATCGGGACGCGACTGGCGACTTATTTATTGAAATTTCCGTATAATTATATTATTTACAAAAAGTCGTAGGCGCAAAACAGCCTAAAATTAGCTTTCCGCATACAGTCATTGAAAGCGCCATACCTATAGATGGGGCTTAAAAAAAAACTGTAACTGTGTTTAGAAGAATAAAACAAGCTCATTAAATTCTAGATTTGTCGATTTTATTCTTAGACTTCTTGAAGTTCCCAGATAACATAGACAATTGGTCTCGTGGCCCAGGACAACGGAAATGTCGATGCTTCCCAAACCTGTAGTCATGAATTACAAAGCTGCACCAATTACAATTGTGTATCAACGCTGCTAAACTAACGTACCTACTTATGTAACTACTTAATCTATTTATTCGCATTATCGCAACTAGGTCCAATAAGGTCCAAAACATATTTATTTAATTCGCTGGTGGTCCGCGTTCTTGATAATGCACTAGAGAACAAATAACGGGGCGTATTTTGAATCGCGCGTTATTATAGCTCATATAAAGCCCAGTTGGTCGAAAGGGGAAACTGATATTTACTTCCTTTTTAACTCCCCTTAACCTCAGTGGAGGCAGCACATTTAATTTTGGCTTTTCAATTGTACTAATCGCGAATTAGGCAATCTGTAATCTGTGAAACACCCACAAATTTGATCAAGCTATGCGCAAATTTCTTTGTATTTTAATCTTTAATCTGAATTACAGTTTTTTTTTAAATCAGCCTGATATTTAATCTCCCAGGAACGCTATGGTGCTGTTCTGGTATAACAAATATGCTGTGCACATTTCCAGTATGCAAGCTACGTGCCAAATGTCATCAAGATTGGTGCAATTGATTGCCTACCAAACGAATAAACAGACGCACTTGCGCATATAGGAAATCCTCAAAGTACTGTAACGTAACAGCAAGTGTACTGTGCTGTATTGTTTTAACTTTTATAAGTTTTTTTGGTCTTTTTTTGAACTAAACTTGGATACTTGGGAACTTGGGTATCAACCCAAATATATATAAAACATACATTTGCGTCTGCGGAAGAAAAATTGCAATTGTTTTTTTCGGTCTTATGTAATTCTTTTTCTGCTTTCTGCCGAATCTATTATTAAACTTTGTAATTCTTATCCTTTTGCGATCTAACATTTTTATTCCGCTGATAATAAGGCATTTACCTAGGTTCATCGTATTAATCATTATGTATTCATTCATTCATCCGGCCTACTACAGGGCACATTTCTACTCTCAAAATTAGAAGGGATTAGGCCGTAGTGCACACCATTGGGCCATTAGTAAACTTCACACGCCTTCCAGAACCTCATAGAGAGCTCAGCCATGTGCTAAGAAAACATAAAGAATGGAAGGCCAAGGTATTCAGATATTCACTATAATACTCACAATGTTCAGGATGGCACTTAGATCTTTCATTAATTAACAGTATTATTGAAGCTAAATACCTAGTTTCTCATATTAAAGTATTAATTTTATAAAAGACATCATTAAAGCCCACCAACCTGCTTTAGAGCAGTGTTGTGGGTCTGTACTCTATAAACCTGACTTCCCAAGGAGTGAAATAAAACAACTAGACTGACTCTAATACTGTATATTAGGCTTCTCTATAATTCATATTACTTATTACCTTCAAATGACTCTACTACCAGTTCGGAATGCTGTCTTCGGCAGAGAAGACCACTGGCAAGAAACTCTACCGTTGCTCTTTTATTCAATCAATTAAAACAAGACTTATAAACACAATTACAACATTATCATATGTTATAACGCTAGGCCCTTTGATACAAGACATATAAGACAGGTCAAACATAACTACTATTATCACTTATAACATCAGGACTTTTGAAACAAATTGTTTGTATAGAGCAACGTATGCTACATAAGCTATCTGTATGAAATAATGCTAGGGCTCCATATATGATACCTGAATAACCCAAAGGATATAAGAGATATACTTATCTGATGCTACATCAGGTACAACCATAGTACCAACAACTTTTAACAACTTATCTCAACTCCATCACCAGTATATACGACTCTTGTTTTGCCACAACAATATTTCGTTAAGTATGTCGTTTCCATTATAAATCATCTATTCCCAATTTGTAACGTTCTATCCACAATACTTTACTTAATCTTCTATTCTCAATTCATTAATTTAAATCCGTCCTCACTTTTCTTTGCCGCCAATCTAACTTGTCAAACTCGCGTCTCCCGCCATAGATCCTATATTTTTCTTTGACAGTCTACTGAAGGCCATTATTCTATTTTCAATACACTATCAATGAGTACACAATCTATGATTTGTTGATATATGCAGGTTTTCTCACACTGTATTTTTTCACCTTCAAAACAAATGATATTAAATTGAATACGCATATAACTGCAAAAAAATTACAGCATGCCGGGATTGAACTCAGTCCCCACGCGCCGCATGGGAGCCGAACCTCTGACTAAGCAATAACCGCTTATCTACGTACATTAGCCTATTGCAAATTAAACGCCTCTCCGAACGGGAGGGTTAGCCGATAATCACAACACTGGGTTGACGGATGAATGTTACTTAACTGTATTCTGAGCTGCCGTCACCACGCGGCCAACCTACATACGGGGGCATAAATATAATTATGCATTCGCTTAAAATTTAATCATTTACCTAATACAATGCTTCGGCAGCTGTGAATTGCTTACCTTGTAGGTAGGTTGTAGCTGTAATATGAAGCCTATGAATTTGTGTGTCGCGCGATCGATACGCAGCGTCAGGGTTTCTTTATTTTTATACCTACTTACTAGAGATAGAGTTTTGCAAGCAATAGTTGGTAGGTATGCGTTTTAGTTTCATGGTCAGCGTGTGCGAGTACGCGTAAGTAGGGTTACGAGTTCCTGGGTTCGAATACTAGTGTTAGAAACTAAATACCAAACCGGAGTAACTAAAAATCTGCATAAACCGCATTGGACCTGCATCGCTCCACGGTTTAAGTGAGTTCTCTGCCACAGTTCCGTAGTCCTGGTCAAGTCCTCAGTAAAGGCATTCAAGGTGTTAATGTAAAAGGTAATATTACATATAAGCTTATAATATAGTCAAGTCAAACCCCCTCCCCTCTCCCATTGTTTGAAAGCACTAACTGCAATAGCGCTAGTCGGGTTTGCACTCGACCGTTTCTTGACCTACTACCGGTAAGGTAACAGATTAACAGAATAATCCACTCGAGGTCTAATCAAATCAATAAACATCGTTAGGAAACCGGCATGCCTGAGAGTTCGTCATAAAGTTCTCGAAGGCGTGCGAAGTCTACCAATCCGCGCTTGGGCAGCGTGGTGGAAAACAGCCTAAACCCTCCTAGTTATATTGATGTTGATGATGAATAATTATTATGATGACTTTTCAATAATTTTTAGAAAAGCTTAGGGAAGTACACCATTACCGAAAATATGTGGAGACCCATCGCAACACAAGTGTGTATTTTCATGTAACCCTTGAACGTTTATACCACGCACTATAAATATGGAAGTAACTATGTAAGAAGGTAGGTTACATTCTGGGGATGGAGGGATATTTCTCGTCAAAATATAATCTCGAAGGGGGTGAAACCGGGGATGAAAGATTATATGAAAGTATATGTTTTGAAATTAGATACGTACAAATTGGCATTTAGGTTGTCAGCTTT
Source organism: Pararge aegeria (assembly GCF_905163445.1). NCBI lineage: Eukaryota > Metazoa > Arthropoda > Insecta > Lepidoptera > Nymphalidae > Pararge > Pararge aegeria. The sequence continues at coordinate 10,459,765 of NC_053208.1, forward strand.
AAATATCTAACAGAAATCTATATAAATTATTTTGGAAAATCTAATCTAATCTATCCTTAGGGCTGGTCATATACAGGATTGAAGTTTCAAAGCATCCGTTCATCCCATATGCTGCAGTTCTAATTTCACACGGTCGGTTTCCGCATTTTACTCTTCCGGTTTGTTGTACGTACGCATCCCTGTCTCATTAGACCAACTACACTAATATAAGTACCACATGACAAAGAGGAAAGAATTTTTGTTTGTTTATTTGTTTGTTCGTACCCGATAATCTCCGACAGATTTGCACCGATTTCAATCATTTCTTCGCCAAAAGAAGCTAAAAGAAATATATCGAAGTAACAGGCTATAATTTTTTTTTTAAATTGACATCATTAATAAAAGTGCAACAAATATACCCAAAGAAACGAAATTTTTTCTAAAAAATTCATTACTGCGCTGAGTTAGCCTTTGATGAGACATAAAAAGTATGTACTAAATAATTAAAGTACTCGTTATTACCTACAAAAAAGTCCGTGAGGGCATATATCTAACTATCATAGTTAGGTCGCAAAAGCTTTTGTGTTCTAATAGTTTAGTAGGTATATCGGTGGAAACAAAAGTGGGTTACATTAGTATCGCAGTATTGATCTTATTAATTAGTAATAATTGTATCATCAAGGGAATTTATATCGCAGTGAAATAATTTTTTAATTCATTCTAATTGGACATTTAATGTAAAGGTTATCGCGAGTTTAGAAAATTTAAGGACTCAGTGACTATATCTAAACAAAACAGTTTATTTTTAAGATACAATACACTTAATTGAAAAAGTAATTTTCAGACACTACACTACACACCTTAAATATCTTGAGAACTTTATGGAATAATATATACATATACGTATTATACAATATATAAATTATATATCGTTTTATTCGTGTAGTCGTTTAAGTTGTATTACTAACAAATGGGCCTTAGTCGTCTTTATAAAGGGATTTATTTTATTATTATCATTATATATAACACCTTTATTATATAATATGCACATCTCCCAAACAAACTGTTCCTATCTCCGGTTCCTATCTTCCTGTGATAGTCTAAAGACAAAAACAAACGCTGTCGAAGTAATATAGTCGTTTTAAAAGAATCAGTATAACATTTTAATTCATAGAGAAAAATATCATTCAACCCAGGACGTATAATTAAATAGCTTAGTAATGAACACGATTGCTCATCCTCAATAAGCAGTCGCATACCTAAAACAACAAACACTTAGATCTGAATGAAAATATTCATGAAACCCTAACATAGTGCCGGAACAGACGAGGCTAATACCACAAAGATTATTATCCTACAGGTTCTCATATATTTAGATATAGGTACGGATTATTATCGGGTGATCACATTTACGTTTCTAGAAGCACTCTTATAACATTAACAGCTTTTATATTTAAATCTTTACATAGTCGCTTCCATTGTTTGTACGCTTAGAACTTTTACACTACATAAATTTTTTTTAATGCAGTTTTCAGCAATAGATAGAGTGAGTCAAGAAGAAGGTTTTATTTACATGAGGTAAAAATTAAAAATGCACATTATAGTTGAGAAATGCATATAAAATCCATTTGTTATGTTATGTCGTAGTAAGTATAGTTATTTGAGCACAAAAGATCCAGGAGAGTCGAAATGCATCCGCTGAAGCGGGCCTCATTACAAGATAAATAGAAGTATAGTATATTCCATCCGTGCGAAGCCGTGGCGAGGCGCTAGTGACTTATAAAAAAGATAGAGTTCTCAGTTGAATACTTACCTTTTTTGGGCCACTACTATCTCTAAAAGCAGTATTATTTAGATAGTGTTGAAATTTTGTTTCAGAACTATAATGCTTACCTCTCCTCTAGGTCAAATGTTAAATTAGTACCTAGTATTTCGTTATATCTTCAATATGCCTTTCTCGAGAGTATTTCTTTCCTAGTAGAAAAAATATATTACGTGCATATTTTACGTAAATTGGCAAAGTAACGCGGGAAAAATCGTTGTACATCAGCAGACAGATAAAATTATAAACTACTATACCTAAATAAGCTTAATATAATCTACAGGAAAAAAGGCATTAACGTATCGCACAACAAAAAAAATGTGTGCGTGTACTAATGTGCACACGTAAAAAGTGAAACTTCTTTCTGATCTTATTTTTCGAAAAATTATCAACTATATGCAACTTTACAGAAATTTGTTAAAAAAAGTTAAATTAGATAAAGTTTAACAAAATATAGGCTTTTATCATCATAAACATAAATACACAAAATAAATAAGTAATCACACCCACGGCTACGTGTTGGTAAATTGGAAAAGATGTCGCGTAACGGATAAATGTGACGCGTAACCGAAAAATGTGACGGTAAATTTTTTTTCAACGCCGATAAAGAAGTTTCGCTTCGAAATTACCAATGAATTTTTGGAAGGTACTTTAAAAGGAAATGGTATACCGTGAGCTTGAGATGCCATTTTTTTGGTCTTCTTCTTATTGTAAAACAACAGCATAAAGCTACCTAGGCACTATCGAGAATACAGGATGAAAATATCCAAAACCCTCCAACTATGCTATTGTAATTGAGACCGAACGTTACTATGAACGATGACGTCATAATATAAAATAATTCTTAAAAATAAAATGTAAAATCATTTATTAACATTAAAGTTCTATATGCAACAAATATTGAAAGAAGTTTGTTTGCATAACCATTGCATGCTTTTTACTTAGATAATTAATTAAATTGCATTGAAAGAACTTTATGGTTACCGAGCGAAAATTAAATTCAACTGGAATATTTTATTATTTTTTATTGTAAGACTCATGTTGTGCCGACTTACACATAACATGGGATAAAGGCAAGAAGAAAAAGGACGAAACACTGTTTTACCATAAAGTTCTATCTAAGCTGGGCGTCCTGTTCGTCCTGTCCCGTTCGTCCTGAGGGCCAACTTTTTTGAAGTGGAAACTTCTTAAGTCGTTGGTAGGGGAAAAACTAATGGGTTCGCGTCACCGATGACCTCGACTTGCTAGTATTCCGTCGGAATAGTGAAGCTGGGCTGGCAAGGTACTTCGCCAATATCGTGAAGGTGGAGAAGGCACGTAGGGATTTGATCGGTGAAAATAATAATTTTGAATGTGCACCTAAAACAAACAGATACAATTATATTCTTAATAATCTTAAACAACATTATAGTAATACTGCGTTTAGTGTTGGTATTACGCCGCCTTGATAATTAGGTGACCCATGTCATGGCATTTTAGTTAATAAATAAATAATAAATAAATAAATAAATATACTACGACATTACACACATTGCCATCTAGCCCAAAAGTAAGCGTAGCTTGTGTTATGGGTACTAAGATGACTTATGAATATTTTTTTGTATAATATACATAAATACTTATAATATACATATAAACACCCAGACACTGAAAAACATTCATGCTCATCACGGAACATTTTCCAGTAGTGGGAATCGAACCCACGGCCTTGGACTCAGAAAGCAGGGTCGCTGCCCGCTGCGCCAATCGGCCGTCATAATTGAATTGGTAATTGAATTGGTAGTTCTTAACCTAAGACTACATGTACCTATTGCATACGCATGTTTGACTTTTTGGATGGATAAAATCATGTGAATTTGCATCACAGACATAAGCATTCATAACATTGCCTCTGTTTTTGCCTATTGATAGAATAATATCACACAGCGGGCGACGGAGAATTTCCATGTGATCAAATCAGGAAAAAGGAAATCCGTGGAAGAACGAGAATTACCGACATAGCTCTACGAATCGCGAAACTGAAATGGGGCGCACTGCTTGGACAACCAATGACGTTGACGTCCCAAGGTGCTGGAATGGCGACCTCGAACCGGTAAACGCAGCGTTTGTAAACCCTTGACGAGGTGAACGGATCAAACGAGTCGTATGGAGCGTCACAAGACCGGAACTCTATACCAAAGACCTATGTCCAGCAGTGGAAGTTAACCGGTTGTTATGGTGATGATTATGATGATGACAACAATAACTCTTGTCCGACTACTGAGACATAATTATTGTAATAGCATTGGCAGGTCATCTGCCTATAGTTCCTATGGTTCTTGTAGTTGTCATAGCATTTATGCCTATAAGTGAGTATGATATGTTAATGAGTTTATTATTACGGTAGTGAAAGCGGCCGGTCCCCGCCCGCGAGCGAGGTATTTCGCACTTTCACCGGCCACACAGCCTTCTGCGGTCGCAATCTCGCCATAAACTTAAACATCATCTTTTATAATTACAATGTGTGTGTGTGTGGGTGTGTGCGCATGTGTTACGTAACAAATATATTATAATCTCGTTCTACATCGCATAAACAGTCTCTATCTAACTAAATGTTAGGTAAAAAGTGTAGGAACTATAAAACTATTCTGCTTTACCTAGGTACTTAGGTAAATAATATCAGTCTATGTCTAACACTTATATTTTGCGCAATCGAGAGCGCTGTGCCGGATTCGAATCCCGGCAGGTGCAAATTTGGGAATTTTTAATTTCTTTTCTTCTGTTCTGTTCTGGTCTAATTGGAGGCTTAGGCCGTGGCTAGTTACCACTCTACCTACAAAGATGTGCCCTATAAGCGATTTAGCGTTCCTGTATGATGACGCGTAGAAACCGATTGGGGTATGGGTTTATTATAACTGCCCTAGCAGTTAAACCCATACCCTAATAGGTTAACCCTGTTTCATCTTCGACTGCATCATCACTTACCATCAGGTGAGATTACAGTCATGCGGTTGGCCTAACTTGTAGTGGAATGAAAATAAAAATATTCACAAAAAGTGGATCGCTCTATTAGGTAGGTATATCAAGGAATTATTAGTTATTTAATAGAGTCCTCTTTACTGTCATAATAAATTATCAGTGGGTAGTAAGTTCCCCCTTTGTAAAACTACGATTAACTTACGTATAGTTTAGCTTTTACGCAATGTCGTTTTTATTGTTATTTACAGTACTACTCCGGAACTAAAAGTGGAATTTGGAAAACTTTACAAAATCCTCATTCAGCCATTATTGTACGCGGTGCATTGTGTGCAAAAAAAGTGGAAACACCCCGCGCATGTCTCACTTTACACCCGCGGAATGTTGCTTGGTCACAAATTTTTCTCATTTTCCCGTTCTAAGGTGAACGCTTAGTGAATTAGAGGTAAAATAATTACTGTCAACTGCTAAATTGTATGAAGTTACAATGGCGATGTGTAAAGAGTTGATAGAGAAGGTCATGGATATTAGAAAGGATACCGATAAGAGCTCTTAAGTTAAAAAAAAAAAAAAATTTGCTCAATAATGATTGTTGTTTTTAAAACTCTACACCTACTGTCACTGACGATAATGCATCAGTTCCTACTGTGGTTAAATATTTTAGTAATTATCTGAGTATGAAACTAGGCAAATTTTTGAGGATGGTTATTTCATCACATCACGGCGAATTGAGAAATATTGTGTAGAATAAAGGAAGAAAGTTTGTATGGGCAACTTTACAGAAATTTTAGGCGAACGTAACTCTGTAATATTAGAGGAAAAACTTTTAATTACACATTTGTGTACATACCCGATTCAGACTCCGCTAGGTACGCTAGTAGCTTTTATGACAAATTCTATGAAGCAATATACAACTAGGAATAGAAATAATGATCCTTAACATGGAAAATAACTGGATTCCACGAAGTGACTGCTATGAAATTGAGCTTTTATCAATTAGGATGAGCTAGCGGCAGAAATGGTCGCAAGGAAGACGTTTCTACAAAGAATTTATATTAAATTGCAGTTAGAATTTCTATGAAAGAAGAAACAAGAATTCAAAAATATGCTCTTTGACTAATTAATCAAGGAAATGTAAATGGTGAAAAAAGTGACAACTGGAAGTTTACATCAAAAAATGGAATTCCAGCATTTTTTGATGAAAACAAACGCTATTTGGGTGTGAATTAATTGTTTTTTTTTTAATGGTGGTAGACTAGCGCTTGACCACAATCTCACCTGATGGAAAGTGCAGATGGGGCCTAAGATGGGACGCGCTTGCCTAGTCGATGCCTTAGATGCCTGATTCACTCTGGTTTTATTTTTTATTCGATGCCTGATGAATTTAGGTATGCAGGTTTCCTCACGATATTTTCCTTCACCGTTGAAGCAAGTTATATTTTAATTACTTAAAACGCACATAACTTAGAAAATTTAGAAGTGCGTGCAGGGATTCGAACTTGTCCCCCTGCAAGTAATGTCAAAGTCCTACCCACTCGGCTTCAATCGCTTTTCACGTAGGCTTACTCAAATAAATGTACATAATTGTGGGCTTATAAAAAAAATATATCTACTTGTCAGTATTTTCACAGCATTATGTCCTATGGCATTTTATTATGGGGTAATACTGCTGATATAGATTCTATTTTCGTCCTGCAGAAAAGGGCTGTTCGTGCGATATATAAAATGGGCCCAAGAGAGTCATTAAGGTATAAATTTAAAGAAGTTAAAATAGTGACGGTGCATACATAGTCAGTACATATATGAAAATTTAATTTATGTCCATAAAAATATAAATAGAAAATGGACTGTAACTATATAAATATTATAAGCAGAAATAAACTCGTTGTGCAGTTTACTAGGCTACATAAAACTGCAAATTCATTCAAGGGCAATTGGGATTACTTAAACGATAAAAAAGCTTGGGTGTAAATTGCTCTAGCCTCATAACTTGATATAAATTTACTGGAAGATTGTGATAACAAAAAAAAAATACCCGGCTAAGTTTGTTGTGGGCTCTTCTCAGACCAGGACGCGTTTGGAACCCTCGTAGCTTTAGATTTAAGTTGGCGAACTAAGTTATCACCATCCCCTTACAATTATGTAAACAAATATGTATGAACGCTTCATAAGTGCCTGTGATACGCGTACATGAATAAAGAAATTTTGAATTTGAGTATAAAAATAGCTCTAGATTCAGAGTTAATAGTTACAAATATTTACATGATTTTTTTCCCAGTTCTACTTATAATTACAATAACAGTAGGCAATGTTTTCATGCGTATATGAAATGCATACCACTAAGTTGTAAGAATATTTTCAGCATCATTTTTCTATGATATATTATATTGCCGTAACAAGCTTTTTTTTTATTAGTAAGCTCTTTGTAATTGGTACATACAGAATATTATTTGCTTTCTCATGACTGCATGAGTGGGTAAGCAAAGGCTCACTCCAATTACAAATGTAAAATGGCATATGATAATTAAAAATTCCAAGGTTCAGTGAATTGTGTTAAATTAACTTGAAACGTAAACAGTTGAAGTCAATGCATGTGTACCAAAATTAATGAACAGCGAGGGGCAGAGGTCGAATGTTGTAGGCATACATACGTACAACAATCTACGAATTCTCGTTATTTGAGAGTTGAGACATAGTCAGGATAACTTACACCTTTTTTTCTTACTAAGCAATCCTTTTATTACTTTTTAAATTGTTTTTACTATTTTTATCAAAGTTTGAAAAAAAAAGCACCTAAGTAAAATGGGTCTTACCGCGCTTGTTTAAAAGTAGCAAATCCTGTACTGACCGCTGACCTATACTATTTTCGTTCTCACCAAGAATAAGATTTATTTCACTCTAATGCATAAAGTATTTCGATACGATCCTCGATTGCGAGCGAGCTAATATTGTACTAAGTTCGTAACTCGACATGTGTTTGAATAATAGCTTTGGTTGGTCGGTTTAGCTGGTGACACTAAAAATTGCATTGCAACGCTACGTGAGGACGTACAAATCGAGTTGACAATCGATGCGATATCTTTCGCATTACGTCGCGTCATGAGTAAAGTTACTTGTATGTAGTAGTTAGTTGCTTTTAGTACGGGTGGTAGTGGTACTGCAAAATGAAGCGAACATTATTTAAAATAAAAATAAATTCAGAAAGTTGGAAAAGTCGGCTAACGAATAGATGGATTCATTTGACATTAAAAAGTTAACTTTATTTCTTGTTTTTGTTGCTCATGTCATTTTTTGTTGCTTTTAAATAAAAACCTAAATTACAATGGACAACAGGGATACTTTTCAGACTTTTAGCACCTATCCCTTTTGAATGACGTTGCATATTCCTTTTGACCCTTTAGAGGTCTCTCTGGCGCAGTGGTGAGCGCTGTGGTTTCCAGTTGACTGTCCCGGGTTCAAATACCGGCAGTGGAAAGTTAGGAATTTTAATTTCCTAATATTATGTGGTCTGATCTGTTGGGAGGCTTTGGCCGTGGATAGTTACTACTTTACCGACGATGACGTCTGACGACCGATAAGCGATTGAGCGTTCCGGTACAATGTCGCGTAGAAACCTATTAGGGTTTAATATAACTGACAAACCCCTAACAGTTTAGCCCGCCACCATCTTAGACTGTATCATAATTCACCAGCAGGTGAGATTGCAGTCAAGGGCTAACTTGTAGTGAAATTTAAAAAAAAACTTATTATTTTTCGTTCAATGGTTCGCTCATGGGATGAAGGGTAGGGAGCGGAAAATACTTGGACTTTCGCGCATGTGACAACGTTTCAACGCCCTTTGACGACGGCTAACAAGATTACAAGCGATGCATTTGTTGCGCCGAGCCACCTTTGTGTGTTGCACTTCCTGATTTACCCTATCACGGCTGTAATAGGCATGATGATTTATTTTGAGCTACCCTATGATGTTCGGAAGTATCTACTGTATTCAAAATATATTTTAATTTTGCAGAAATTAAAGGTTTTGTTTATATAAAAATTATTTCCCGCGAAAACGCTCGACTGGTGTCATGGCCGCACTCATGACGTCATAGGCAAATAAGAGTTGGCTGTCGGTGAGGCTTAAAACCGACGCCTCAGGTTGTTGGACACATGGCAGTACGTTGCAGGAGGTGTTGCTTGCATGCCCTGCCAAGTGCATTTACAGTAAATGGTTTTCCACCTACCATCTGCTTTGTCAATTATTTCCATAAAAGAAAGTAGGAGTTTTGAGTTATCTCAACCCCTTTAACGACCCGCCCCGGCTTCGCACGGCTGCAATGTATGCAATGTCCCCGCTATTTAAAACTCTAGTATACTCTAATTATACACATATACATTATACACATTTGAATGATATGCTGTTAAGGTAAATTATTTTTCTGCATAAAATGCACAACATATCTTAAGTATTTAATCGGATGAGAAATAATACTATCTTGTTTGGAATAGCTTGGTAACTAACCTATATTTTTTCTGTAATATGTAAAAGATGAAAATGGTTACAATAGGTTACTTATGACGATAAACAAAATACCATCGCGCACTTTTTTATTGATGTTTTTAAGATATACAATTCTGTAGTACATTGATTTGATCTATCACGTAAGGTTTTATCGCCGGCGTTTGTAAAGTAAGCGCACAAAATTAGGTTTTTTACGACATCACATTACTAATCTTCGAATTTCTTGGCTTTTCTCTTCTTCTATACGCATGTATTCTACATATAAACCTTCATCTTGAATCACTATCTATTGCTTAAAGGGAAAACTGCATTAAAATCGTGGGCAATTTTTTTTTTATACGTAACGACAGAGTTAGCCCACCAATCCGCATTGGGCCAGCGTGACGGACTACGGCCTTAAACTCTTCTCATTGCGGGAGGAGACCCGTGCCCTGTAGTGGGCCAATTATGGGTTGATATGATGATCATAAAAGATAGTGAATAACAATACTTAAAACGCGCGACAAAAATTGTAGCAAACAAATTTCGACACTGCTTTTTATTTTGATTATGAATAAATTAAACAGTGGTATTGTAAAAAAACCACAAGATGATCTACATAATATCTACTTATAACGACACACGCCTTTCATGTAAGATAACAATGTTAACAGAATAAGAATCATCGATATAAATCTTGAAGTCGTTGATTAGAATATATTGAAATAAAGAAAGTAAATGTAGTTTCATTACTCGCCAACCGCTCACCTTGAGGCCATAGTCCATGGGCAACCAAACCCTTTTTTAAATCTAAAAGACTGGAACCTATAGCCTAAAAGTCAGTTATACGTAACTTTATATGCACCAGAGCATAAAATGCAGTTTTACTCCGCGTGATCATCCTAGCATAAGCGTCAACTTTGAGAGCATGAGATGTGAAAAAGTTATTTTCAAAGGCTAGATTTAAGCGATCAAACAAAATTAGGAATAAACATTTTTAAGCTTTATGATAAAAACATTTGATAAAGATTGTTGGTAAATGTTTTCATTAAAAAAAGATTAACAATTATGCTAATTGTATGACATTTATGGAAAACGAAATCCCTACAAAGGCTGATTCCCACATAAATATAGTTGAAGAGTTGTCTGGAAGATTTCAAAAGGTAAGAATACATTAATATTTCTATCAACACATATTTTGTTGAAAAATATAGGTACTTCTGATTTAGGTTCTGAGCTATTTTCGAACTTTTTAGGAAAAAGAGTATTATGAAAATCCCGAATAACAGCGAAAATATTGAAACAATCTAAGTTGTTAATTTTGTAGGGAATAGTCACTTCAGATGTATTTCAAGATGGCAATCGGATTGAAAGGCGACGCCTTAGAATTAAAAATATACAGATTCAGCCATTATTGTAGGAAGTAGTGTTGCCCAAATTCAGTCTTGGTCTTGCAGTCTTGGTCTTGTTCTTGCGTTTTTGCAAGACCAAGACCAAGAACAAGACCGCGTATTTTTAGCAAGACCAAGACCAAGACTGACCGTGCAAGACTTGAGCAAGAACAAGACATAGCCTGCAAGACTCTTGCGTCTTGCAGCTAGGACTTAGCGCTATTTCACGGAGTAGTTAGGTGTAACAGTTCGGTGTATAGGTAGGTAGGTACGCTTAGGAATTCTATGAGACGCAAAAAACTATATCAAAGAATATGAAAAACTGGACCTATGCGCATTACGACTAATACCATAAACATAGCGAATAAAAAAATATCTATTAAAATCAAACTGAGTGCATGCATAGTTATGTTTTAACCATCGGCACTTTGATAATGCGGCATCAAAGGTTTTGTACTTCTCAAAGAAATTTGCCGCTTTTCGGAAGTACATGGTTATGATACACGCGCCGGCGGCTTCTTTTGAAATCTAAAACAATCGTTGCCGCCGCGCCGAAATCATAACATTTGACACTATTCATGCAAAATAATTTCGAATTTTAAGAGTACCTACAGGTGTTCCAAAGAATAAATAAGTTTCAGAGTGCTTAGAATGAAAATGAATACATTATACTGATCACGCAAGTAGTATTATGATTAGGATAAAATGGTGAGGATAGGTAGTAGATGTCATAATAATTCATTCTAGTAAGTAATTATAATATTGATTACTTATATGGTTTTAAACTAATTACTTAGGTACTATTATTGTACATTTAGTCATTATATTTCTTAAGTTTTTACAAGAAAAAATAGCAAAAAAGTGTTCGAATATCTCTGAGAGAGATGATGAGAGTAAGTATTTACTAGCTGTGCCCGCGACTTCGTCCACGAGGAATAGTAACTTTGGAGGTATAGTGACGTTCAGGATTTATTTATTTATTTTAAAACTTCTGTCATCAAACATACAAACGAACTCTTCAGCTTTATTCAAATAAATGATAAATCGTAAAACTCTTTTATTAAATTTCTTATAAGTTGAGGGTTCAATCTCTTTCTAGACAGATAAGTATTGTTCTTTAAAATACAGTCAAGTTATTGTAATTAATTTGTTTTTTTACATGTTTTAGCAAATGTAAGCTTATAAATCATAAATGTTTATTAAGAAACAGTTACTTCCATGGAAAACGACATATAGGTCAGTTGATTTTTCGAATTTCTTATCAAATCTTCAGTTATTTATTAATCTGCTTGATCTTTACTATGGCTATGTTAATTCAAGCTCACAATGTTCCAATTCTAATACGTTTTTCTAAGATTTAAAGTAAACTTTAATAAATAGTAATAGACTAATAGGTAATTGCAAGACTTGCAAGACTCTTGCTGCAAGACCAAGACCAAGACCAAGACTGGGAGCGCAAGACCAAGACCAAGACCAAGACCAGGTGTATTGGCGCAAGACCAAGACCAAGACTGGCTAAGTCTCGTCTTGTTCTTGCATTTGGGCAACACTAGTAGGAAGTGGATTGGGTTCCGCGTACGTCTGACTTCACAACCGCGGAATGTTGCTAGCACACAAACTTTGACTCATATACAATTATAGTAAACGTTTAGAACATTATAGTTAAAATAGTTACTGTAAATGGAATAAAGTGAGTAACCGCGATAATAAATTCGGGAAACAATACTAAAGCAAAGTGATTGTGATGCTTCAATATTAGTCTTGTACAAGGTTTCTGGTGTTCTTAATTCAGTGGACGACATCTACTTTAAAATAGCTATCGGCATGCCCAATTTCATGCCAATCCGTACAGTGGTTTGAACGAACTATGCGTTGATAGATCAGTCAGTCATATGTAAAGGTGACGGAACCTTTACATATACCTAAAATGTTGAGAGCTGAGAAGAATCGGATAAATCAGGTAAATACATGGAACGATTGTGAAAAAATACGGTTCCAAGGTATAGTCTTTCAGAAAGGTTTAAAAGGGATGGGTGAATATTTTGTGTCCGGCGTCCCACTCCTATCGCTATTGCAAAGATAAAAACTAAGTGCGTAGTGTTATATGCTTTTAAAATGTAATTTTTAGTTTTTTAGCCTATTTTAATTTCTATATAGGTCAATTTTACGTTCGCTTAAGGAATTTATTAATTGATTTATTAAAAGTAACTCTTAACTAATCACTATACTAATTATTTTTTAAAAATTTGTATCCGTTGATGACATACTGAAAAAGTTGAATTCCGTAAAAAGTTTTTTATTTCGAATAAATTAGCAGAAATTCATACACATTTTTTAACACTTCTTACAAAAAAACTGGATTTTTGTATTGAGTCACTTTTGGTCTCAGCGCGCCGGCGGCGATATACACGCACATAAGTTTGATAGATATATATATAGATAAATTATTTATTGCACACAATTAAGGGATAAAGATAATAAATATTGGAAACAGTAGTACAATAATAATAAAGATGCGTAAAGGAGTTTTGCAAATACTGTCTGACTTATAGAAGCAGATTTTTTATATGTGTAGATTTTCTTAACAATAGCATCTTAAAGCAAAGTCGGGTGCTAATTCAGAACCCTGGCTGATTATGCCGGTAACCGCCCTAGATGCACCCCCCGGAAGGTAATCCTGCCGACGCAGTGCTCATTGACTAGAATGATTGGAGTACAAGCCTACGTATAACTATTGATATGGTTTAATTAGCGAATTGTTATATCAATAATCCCTCAGAGGCAATAGAGGCGTATTGGTTGCTATATGCAGGTAATTAGGTTAGCGTCGATTAGGTATAAGTAGGTAGATCGAACGTTGTTAAGTAGAAATTAATATTGAGACGGTGTGTTACAAGTGTAGCAATTAAAACTGATTCGAATTATTCCATTCGACGATTCAATAAGTTATCTTTGACGAAATAAGGATAAGTTTAAGTTAAACGAGTGTTAGGTGTCTTTCATCATCATAAATCTGTTACTCATCTCTTGAACTTCATAAACACTAGATCAACGAGACAGTTTCTCAATGTCAATTGACGGCCATTGCTGGACACATTTGTAAAGATCTCTTGAAAGAAGACACGCCATGGTCTTGTGACTGGACGGTTAATACAACTACAATCACGAGGTTCAGGGTTCATTTCGCGGGTCAGATAAGAGATCCCGGTGTCAGCCCGCATGAGCATATGCATATTGCAGATAGAAACAAAAGTGGGTTACATTTATATGACAATATTAGTATTAAATAAATAGTTTTACCTTCACGGGCTTTAAAGGAATTATAAAGATGTTAATTACTTTTTTATTCAGTGTAATCGGACAAATAATTTAGAAGTCATAGCGAGTTTAAAAAAATTATGGACTATATCAAAAAAAAAAAGTTACTTTTCGAGCTACACTTAATTGACAACGTTTTTTTTATAAGTATACCCGATTACACCAGGACCAGATTAACAAACTTGAGCGTCTCCAAAATCTTGCTATTCGGTTCATACTTGGCCTACACTACGCAAATATGACCACGTTTCCGAAATTAAAAAAAACCTCAAATGGCTACCTATTCGCCGTCTATTATTGTACTACTGTGTATACTGTGTATTATTTCATTTACAAACTCCTTCTTATCTTAAGGCGAAGTTCACTTTTCTGGGAGTGCAATCCTATTTAAGAGCGTGTCGCGCGCTGACTCAGAGAGACTCTCTGCCTTTTCATAGAACTAAGTTCTACGAGCACACATTTACAGTGAAAGCCATTGAGCTGTGGAATGCGCCCCCAACAACATAAGGCAGTCTAAATCACATGATATATTTAAGATAGCTGTCAAAAATCACTTAGTTTACATTAAAGACGACTTGTAGTGTTTACTATTATATATGTACTTATGATATGTTTAAGTATATAATTAGTTAATTATTATTATTTAATGTTTATTATATTATGTATTATAAGTATGTATTCTTTTAATCATGCACAACCTGCAGTCTTTTATACTAAGGTTGCCTGGCCGAGATCGCTACTAAGCGATAAGGATATATACATATATATATATATATATATTCCGCCTTTTGTATGTCTGTGTTTTTTTTTATTCTTCTTCTGTATTTTTGGGTGTGCAAATAAAGTGTATAAACTATATATATACTCAACTTAATAATATTTGTAGAACTACAACAGTATGCTTTTTGCTTTTTACAAAAAACGTATTATAGTGTCTTCTCTTTTAATTTAACGGTCACTATTCGTTGTTACTGATAAAAGCTTCAAACCTCCAAAGTGGGTCCTATCCATTTACTGACACCAGTTAAATTGGCTTGCCCAACACAATCGCCTATTTTTTGCTGCTGCTACTGCCGCACATCTCTCAAATAAACTGTTCCTACGGGGTATTTAAAATAAAAACAAACGCCGACGAAGTCGCAGGTAACAGCTAGAGTATTATATAATGACAAACTAACAAAAGCACCGTCCTCGTACTCCAAAACAAAGCGCCATCAGCCTTATTAATCCTAAACTGCCACAGGGCAGTAAGTATAACTTTACAGTTGTTCATTTCAAATTCGTTAATTAGCGTCCGAAGTAATACTATTATAAACAGTCATACCTTTATATCAAATGGCAAACGGATTTAGTATACCTCACTCAGTGCCTTTGTGCTTTGTAGCAATTAGTGTTGCAACGCAATGTATCTAGTTTACAATAGTGGATTAGCTAGACCCCTCGACCATTGAAATGTACACGAATGCAACAAGGATTAGTTTAATCAGACATTTAGGACATAGCGTTATGTCCGTACATCCGCGAAGGCAGCTGATACTCCGTGACGAAACTAAGAAATCTAGATATGTTAATATGTGAAGAAAAAACTTTGTTTTTAGGAAAATTTCTCGGTCGGAGGAGTATGAAATTTCGTTTATATTTATTTATTTATAAAGGACAACCAACAGTGTGGATACATTATGATTATTTTTTTCAGCCAACTTGCCTTTGGGTGACCGTCTGTAATGCCTGTATGTACTTTAAGGGTTTTATGACTGTTAATTGGTATAGATACGGGCTTTCCAATATTTTGATATACCAACCTTTAAGAAAGAAATTATAATTGGTATTTGGTACGATACTAATTCCAAAGAGCAATTAAAGTTTTGTTTTTATATGAGCAAGTTCATTCTATTTAGGAGTTGCAGGAGTAAACAAACGTTTTTATGTTCCGTACCTCATTATATCAATGAATTTTCCCGTATTTGTTTCGGCATTGGTTGGACCGATTTTAGAGGTCAAGAGGGGTCATATGAAAAGAGTCCGTTTACAAAATGCCTTTAAACTACTTACATCATTTTTTATGTAAAAAATGACTACAAAGTTTACGTTACGAAAAACCTCTACGTAATTTAAAAAAATACCTATGCTAGCTGTTGCCCGTGACTTCGTCCGCGTTTGTTTATGTTTTTAAAGCATATTTTAAGTTGTTAAAAATAATCTCTAAAAATAACTGTTTTTTAAAGGTTAAGTACTTAATTTTTAAATACGCGATAACTTCAAAATTTAATGGTGGAAAGGACTTCAACATCAATTTCGGGGACCCGAGTTCGAATCCCAGCACGCAACTCTAACTTTTCTAAGTTCAACGGTGAAGGAAAACATCGCGAGGAAACCTGCATGTCTGAGAGTTCTCCATTATGTTTTCAAAGTTGTGTGGAGTCCACCAATCCGCACTGGGTCAGTGTGGTGGACTATGGTCTTAACCGTCATCTTATTGTGGGAGAAGACCCGTGCCCACTAGTGGGCCGGTAATGGATCGATATAATGATGATAATAATTACTAACCCACGGGCTCGACGAAAAACGACGGGGTTTTATAAGTTTGTCGTGTCGTGTGTGTGTGTACGAGTCTGTCAGTGGCATCGTATTTCCCAAACGGATGAACCAATTTTGAACTTGTTTTCTTTGTTTGAAAGGTGATTTAGTCGGGAGTGTTCTTAGCTGTGTTTTGATATGGCCGCCGCCACGAAATGGCTTATTACATGTTCTCCACAACTTACAAAATAGTAGAATACTATAAAAAATCGAAATCTAAGATGACCGCCTATTTTTTGCAAACTCCCTCTAAATGGATTTCCAATGAAAGGGCTTGACTAGTATAAGAATGTACACTATATTGAAAGTTGGGATTCATTTTTATTATCATAATTTTTTTTTCTGTTTCTGATAACATAGCCATCTTAGACCTTAAGTTCTTAAACAACTGGTGGAGTTATTTTTACAAAACATGATTTGGCTTAGTAACCCCATTGTACACTTTGTGTATATACCTACTGCCCGATATACAAGGAATATTAATGTATTTGTTATGATAAGACAGTGTAATAAAGTCACCAAAAAAAAAAACCTAATAACTAGAGCTCGTAACATAATGTTTTACAGCCTTTCCTTTAATATATGATGTTCTAAATCATATTTAGGAGTACAGGAACCTTCAGTCCGTTTAATGTAAACATATTCAAAAATACAAACAAATATATTTTTAAGCTTTATTATATTAATATGAATTATAATTATAACTGCATATATTTAATTGGCATTGCAACTAAGGGGTGGCTTATCGGGGGTGGCGAGGGGTCCATGGGCTGTCTGCGCCCTAGCTGGAACACTCAACAGATAGGACCTCATTTTGTCCTGGAACGCGTTCTGAGCTGGTCGTTCCAGCTGTTCGTACATTATAAAATAGTGATAAAGTGCGAAAACCTTACTGATGTTTAAATATCTCGCCTATATTCGCGATGCAATGGGTTCCAAAAAGGTACGTGGCTTACATTTTAATTGTCTCAATATTTAAACTTTTATCGTGACACTTGTTGCCCGGCCTGAGTTCCAGATTATAGTTCCTAAGTGATAAAATATCGGCGTGCAATTATTAAATTCAGTACCTATTAACTATTGTATAACTATGATAACTGATTGCATTTAAATTATACAATCTGTAGTGTTTGCTTAAAAATAACTTTCTAGTGCATTTTAATACATTTGCGCACTGCGATTTTATATTTTTCTTTAGTTTTAATTGACGGACTAAATTTGCATACATACTTATATTTAATTAGTATTTCATAGCTAAAACTAACATTTTTTATTTTATAATTATGTTTAGGCATTTGCTATTTTATTGTTATGATTAATAAGTGTTAATTTATTGTACACACAACAATATTGCAAATATTTTAGCCAAAATTAAAACAGGCAAAATTATTTTCCACTGTGAAATAAATTATCGTGAAATTTAGCGTTGATTTAGCGCTGCGCATAAATAAATAATTTCAAGGTACTTAATGAAAAATATTTAGTGAACTACGACTTCAGAATCCGCCACAGTACGCGAAGTGTATACGTATATATGATGAATAACCAAATAACTAAATAATAAAAAAGAAACTCTAATACTAATGATGTTCATAAAGGAGTTCTCCTGAGGTGTTTATAAAAAGCAAACAGGGCTTAGATTTTTAGAATTCGTCAATACTCTAAATTTTAGAATTCCCAATTTAAATGTGTAGGTACTGGTCTTAAATTTTTTGATTTTACCTTTTTTACTGTACTTATATTATTCGATAATTAATTAATTCTTATAAGTCTGCGATGCGAAAAATATTATAAATGCGAGGGTGTAAGACTAATAATTTTAAAGATTTTTTCATATTAAAGTATTTGTAATTTTACTTGTTTTTCATTATTATCTTCTATCTTTAAACGAGAAATTCTTGTATATATATAATTAGAATCTCGGAATCGGCTCCAACTAAATCGATCTAGCTAGGATTCATTTTTAGAAAATGACATTTTATTCGTGTTTTCCGGTAATAACCGATTTGGTGCAGACGAAGTTGCACGGGTCAGCTAGTTTTATTTTTTAATCATGTTAATGTTCGTATCTAAAAGGCACGGCACTATTGTATACCTATTATTTCCAAAAAGCATTGTAATAAAAGTGACATTCGCAGTTATGCGGACTAAATTAAAAATATATAACATTTAATTAATTGAAACACATAGTGAAACTTGAGCTCGAATAACGAAAGATGAATTGTCTAAACACGGAAAAAACGTTCGCTCGGTTTTATCATTGTGTCCGGTCCTGAAGCGGATCGCCGCGCCGCGTAGCGTCGTATAAATATGTACCTATCAATTCTGTCTGAGCATGCGACAATTATTCGGTACTAGGAGGAAGTTTCCGCGCGGTTCAACCCGTTTTAACTACAGGCCATTACGAAATGTTGCGCCTACCTATATCGCATTTGATTTTACCTTTAACATCTATATCCTCAGTCTTAACTTAATGATTTCCTTTACGACAATACACATCATATACCCCCAAAGTAAGCGTAGCTTGTGTTACGGGTACTAAGATAACTGATGAATATTTTGGAATATACATAAATACTTATAGTATACAGATAAACACCCAGGCACTGAAACTCATTAAGTTATGAGAATTGAACCCACGGCCAAGTTGTAATCGTAATGTAAATCAAAAAAAAATCTCTTGTTCGAGATGGAACTTGAGCCATGAAGTAATGATCGAAGTCTACCTTAAGGAAGTTTTAAAATAAAGGTCGTGGCCAATTTCTGTACGGGCGTTCTAACTCAGTGTACACCATTGATTTTTAATGTTATAAATTTGTAATTATAGGCACAATAAATTGCTATAAGTATAAAGAACACAGAACTTGTCGGTACAACAGACTAGACGTCAACGTGTAGGAGTGGATTATGATTAAAAAACAAGGCGCTTTAAAATAGCGAGCAGTTGGGAATTTTTGCAGTAATCTGATATGGTTTTAGTATTATTGATACAAGGAACAAAAAAAATTCTATTGTCTTCGATTGAATATAGTTGCTTCCCGCGGATTCACCCCTCTTTGCCGTTATTATATAACGTATAATAATTATATTTCACATATCATAATTGCATATCACGTATCATAATTATATGGGGACAGGACAGCATAGCATGTCTTCTTCAAACTTGGAAACGTAAACTTGTTGTTTTTGTTTTGTCATATTTTTGGTTGACCTTTTTTGGGCGACCTTTTTTGAACCTCCTTGGGAATGTTTTTGGTGGAATAGATCGAACTTAATCCCCTGTTAATCGCAAATTCATTCAGTGCTTAAAGCGGGCAAATTATACGCAAATATTCCGCGACTTACATGTGATATCCATACTAATATTATAAATGCGAAATATGTTTTTGTTTATTTGTTTGTTTGTTTTAAACTACTCACTGCATCTACTGCACCGATCTTTATGAAATGAACATAAAGAGTATCCTGGAGATGGACAATGAATACTTTTTATTCTGAAAATGTATCTGGCTAATGCTCCAGGTTGCGCGGAAGATTTATAAAATAGCCTTTGTTACCTCTGCATGGCTGCATAGTTGAACCGATTATGGAAAAAATGATAGCTAGCAAATAGCTTGCATACGGAGACGGAGATAAAATTCTTTCCATCCTGGAAAATCTCACGGTTCTTATAATTTCAAAAAAAATATTGAATAGTAGGGAAATTTCATTGGGAATGCTCAAAAAACAAAACATTTACTTTTATAGTTCTTTATTTATTAATTTTTTGAGGTATTTTTGTCATCCCTATCCTTATCCCTGCTAATATTATAAATGTGATTGTAAGTTTGTTTGTTCATCATGAAACTTTGTACATATATACTTGGAGATATTAAAAATAACATAGGATATTTTTTATCCCGAAATTAAGCTTAGCTCTTTTAGGGGAGGGGATCAAAGTGTTTGACGATTTTACATCAACTACAATAAAAAAATGATAACCGATTTAAATAATTATTTTTGTACTTATATAATATCTGTTTATATTTGCCCAAATTTCGTGTAGATCTTATGAATATGATTGGAGATGGAGGACAGAACTCCTCAGCGTACAGCAGCTAACCCCTCATTTAAGGCTTAGCGATACTGAATACAAAAAGTGCTGCCACATTTATAAGGACTTCAGTGTACTAAAAAAAAATGTTAGAAATGTTCTTCGTTAACCATAGCATATAAATTGATTAACAATGCATTTGCGATTCTTCCTTTAACGATTTCTATTCTTTGTAAGTTGCTGACAACTGAGCTGTGCCTGATCAGTCAGTTCTTTTTAGATATTTTTTATTATGCGAATTCAAGAATTTCTTAAAAGACTGCCCCAGTATTTTTTTTTAATAACAATTCACAACTTAAAATTTCAGTAGGACTAATTGAATGCCACATGTCTCTCAAAACAAGCGCAGACATAGTCGCGGGCGACAGCTAGTATTTTATAAATTTGTTTCCATTTCCAGTGATAAAAATAAAATGAAGCAGATGTATTATAGTTAGAGTTTTTGAACCGTGTATCTGATCATCAACGTACCACTCTACCCTCGTGAAGCTTTGTGCAAACCGCACGATTTAATTCGAACTAATTTTGCCGCCGCTCATTATTATTTTGTGTCGCCCTGAGTTACTGTCGCCAAATGGAGTGCTATAAAGATATACGGAAGTGCGCTCACTGTAGATACGTGCCAATATGGCGAATCTGCTCTAGGGTGCACGGGTCGCGCGGCCACAAATTGCGGCGAGTTCATTGAAGTCCATCTAATAAGCTCAATGGAATGAGCGCGTTTTGTCGCCGAGTGACATTTCACAGTTGGCGCATTGTGGGCGATATTAGGTGACAGCCTGTGGCGTGCATAAAGGGTATGCACAGGGTATGCAGATGATGTAAAATTATAAAAATCTTCAGTACGAGTTATAAAAAACTTATGGGTAGGCATTGTAAGAGTACCAAAAAGCAAGTATTTTTAACTCATACTGGAGATTTTCTTCATTTTATATCATCTGCATACCCTGTGCATACCCTCTATGTACCCCACTGGTAATAGCGGCAAAAAGTCACAATGAGCGGCGGCCCTTAATATTTCATTCAGTGAGAGCTGGCTCTAGTGTATTAGCCTCTAGGTTATATTTTATCATCAATACACTTTATAGATTCGTTGGTGATTCTCTCAAATTGTTATAGTTTAAGATTTATGTTTATTTAGGATTAATATTATGTGTGTAACGATGTGGCTGACATATAGGTAACCTATAAAAGTCCCTTAAATAAATAAATAAAAAAAAATAAAAAATCATCAATACAGACTTATTACTTAGCTGAAGTGGCAATGGGCCGGGCACATAGTTCGGAGAAAGGATGGACGTTGGGGTCCCAAGGTGCTGGAATGTCAGCCCCGAACCAATAAGCGCAGGGTTGGTCGACTCCAACGAGGTGGACAGACTACATTAAGCGCGTTGCAGGTAGCCGCTGAATCCAAGCGGCATCAAACCGCGAAATTTGGAGAAGACCTATATCCAGCAGTGGAAGTCTATCGGTTGATATGATGATGATGATGATGATGACAGAATTATTTTAATGTAAGGAATAATATTGTACACCTAGAAAAAAAAACCTTAAAGTTTCTTTTGATTTTAATATTATTATTGACATATTACGCGTTATTGCGCTATATAAATTAAGAAATAAAGATAGGTAATTAGGCTACGCGGACTTTTTTAAGATCTATTTACTTATTTAGCGAATATTGCGATCGACTAAAAACCGTTAGTTAGGTATGACGAACCATTTTTTTTTATTAACGCATGCAGCTTCTTACCAGCAGTGTTTCTTATGGCTCGGCTTTACAAATAGCATTATTTCAGACTGAAATCTCGTTACACGTGTGGATATAATATTCAAATAATAAACTTCTCTTATTGTCGATTGCCGTGCTTTGGCAGGTTGACATGTTAATGAGATGCCTCGTCGTATGCTAGCCGTACTTTACTCCCAACAGGTAAGGTATACCTAGTCACTTACCATCAGGTAAGACTGCAGGCAAACGCTAGCTTGTAATGCAGTAAAAAGCTTGTAATAGTGTTTAAAAAATCGCGGAAACTGTAGGTTTCTATAGGGAAGTAGGTTTTTAATGCACGCATTAGGCACTTACAAATAAACAAACAAAATCAAAACAAAATCAACAAATCTTTTCACTATTTATCATACAATGTACTTAAGTTCCCAATATATAATATTTCAGCTTGCAACCAATAGACAGAGAGAGAGTTTACGCACATGAGACACAAATAAATAATTAGACGCTGGCGGGCTCGTCTTCTTAGCGTCAAGTTTTCTTTTTGCCAATTCCTCTATCAAAAGATCATCTTATCCGATATTCAAGAGAAGAGACAGACAATCGTTCATATCATTTTGACGACTTCCCGCAGTAGTAACTTTTGAGTGCTGTGTTCTGAGTGAGCGGTCCCGGATTTGAACTTCTGCAGGGGCAATTTGTAATATATAAGTTTTAAATTCTGGTCTGGTCTGGTGGGAGGCTTTGACCGTGTCTTATTACCACCCTACTGGCTTAGACGTGTAGCCATACCATTGAGCGTTCCGTTGTTATGTCGCGTAGAAACCGATCAACCAAAGACTTACATTTATATCGATGCGATCTTCTGATTAGGGTTTAATAAAACAGCCATATCCCGTAACACCCGTGCACTAGGGGTGTAAAATATAACTATAATCGAATTTTAATTAGTATTTCGGGTGTGCTTTAATGTTTATGATTGTTGGATATTATATTACTTATATTATATGGAAGTATCTTTATATTGCGATAGTGTAGAGTTCTGTGTAATAAATAAAATTTCTTAATTGAAAGAAAAATGTTTCACAACATAAATTTAACGGTAAATTACGATACTTTTGTACAAAGAACATTCCTACAACAAGCTAGTTACAACAGGCTAGTGGCCTTTAATTCTTCTCATATACGGACCACTTTAGAAATGGTAATAGCGGATTGGGTAGGAGCTCGACTTCACTTTCTGGGGCCCGGTTTCGAATCCGAGCACGCGCCTCTAACTTTTCTAAGTGAGTTGCGTTTTAAGTAAGTTAAATATCACTTGATTCAACGGTGAAGGAAAACATCGTGAGGAAACCTGCATGCCCGGGAGTTCTTCATAATGTTCTATAAGGAGTTTGGAGTCCACCAATCCGCACTGGGCCAGCGTGGTGGACTATGTTCTTAACCATATCTCATTGTGGAAGTGGGCTGGTAGTGGATTGATATGATGATGAAGTACAGACGTACCAATTCAAAGTGTTATTACATACAAAGGGTGTGTGATGCTCAATTATTTTGTTTCGGAGACAGGTTTGTATTTTTAAAAGTAGTATTAATTTTATTAGCACGCAGTTCTTCACTCATGCATTAGCATCAGTAAAGAATTGCGGGCATAATATTCTCAAAAGTGTGTGATTGGTGCACTTCACACACTTTTGAGAATATTATGGAGAATTCTCAGGTATGCAGGTTTCCTCACGATGTTTTCCTTCACGGTTGAAGTAAGTGTTTCATTGCTTTGTTTAAGTTAGAGGTGCGTGCTGGGATTCAAACTCGGTCTCCCGAAAGTGAAATCGAAGTCCTACCCACTGGGCTATCAGCGCTTCAATACGTCTATACAAACAAATAAATATGTCTGCGGGTGTGTTAAATTCATTCAGACCTCGACGTCGAACTTGCAAAGACTACGCACTTTGTGTGAACAAAATTTTTTATGTGCTTAAATTTCTATTTCCGTGCTCTAAGAGTATTTGCATAGTGTGAGTTTTGAAATTAATACTTGAAGACCTTTCTAGCGCAGCGGTGAGCGCAGTGGTTTTAAGTGGAAGTTCCCGGGTTCCAATCCCGTCCGGGTCAATTTGGGAATTTATTATTTCTGTATCTTCTCTGGTCTCTTCTGGTGCGAGGCTTCGGCCAAAGCTGGTAACCACTCTAACTAGAAAGACGTGCTGCTAAGCGATTTAGCATTACAGTACGGTATAGGCTTAAAAACCGATTTCGGCTTAAAGACATTTATTTCTCAAAAAGAACACAATAGTTCACTTACTTGATGTAATACAATAATATTTTATAATTAGTAGATACAAATTCTCAAAGTTTAGGGTATGGATTTAATACAACTACCATACTCCTAACAGGCTAACCCGTTAACATCTTAGACTGCATCATCACTTATCAGCAGGGCAGATTGCAGTCAAGGCTATCATGTAATAGAATTTAAAAAAATGTTTATATCCGTACGTACGATCGAATAAAATTAACCGATGAGCGAAAAATGCTCCTTATCAACACACCTTGTTTCAAGTAGATACCGATAAGTACACCGAGATGCACAATATCTTACTGATTAGAAGATGATATTTTATTTGCAAAATTTCATTCATACCTTATGGTAAAATAATGTACGCTATTGACAGTGCTGCCAGAATAGCCTAATCTCTAAATCGGCGTAGAAACTAGCTATGCTCATCCAATTACCAATAGGTGATAGGTGTAGCCGTTTATACCCACGTTACAAATGCTATTTCCCGACACCAATAGAACTCTTGCCGGGTGATTTTCCTTGATTAAGTGTCCTATGGCCATCGAATGGATGCAAATTGTCACATCAGTCGTATAGATGACGTACACATATAGATTTTGCGGACTTTATGTGACGTATCGTACGCGGTACGCAGCGCAAAATACACTCAGTGTGTTGGGCACTTAAAGCTGTCCTTTTGACGCATGTTTTGATGCAAATGGCAGTACCTATATCGATATATGGCACTAGATTTTAACACTTTCAGTTATAAAAGGATTGGCTCTGAAGCTTTTACGTTGTAACTAGCTATCCCACGACTACGTCCGCACTTTTTCCGGTTAAATAAAAATCCCGTGGGAAACGTTTATTTTACCCGGATAAAAAGAATCCTATGCGAGCTACGAGTATCTATATGCAAAATTTTGTCAATTTTGGGCGTGCTGTTATGTAGTATACGCAAGCTGCAAGGTTAATTTTTTTTAAACAGTTTTCTGGTGCTTCTAGTGTTAAAAGTAACCTATGACCCGGTCCGTCTCCAAGTCAGTAGATTATTTTTAAAACATTCTTTCTTTCCGTCTACATTTTTATTAATCATATGCAGACAATACTTTCACCTGCATTAGAAAATAATTTTTGATTAAATAGACAGTTGTCTTGCTGTAAAGACCTATCTACAAAGGTTGCCTATAAGAGATTTCTTGCAGCAATAAGGCTTCTGCATGCCTAAATGTCCTCTTCTTCAAACTTCTTAGTCTCTTTTCCTTTATGTTTTGCGTGCTATAAAGTTTTTCTTCATCTTGATTTCTGTTTAAGTACTTAGTTTTAGTTGCCTATCATTGTGAGGTGTATGACCTATCATTGATATGCATTAAATTTGAGTACAAAAGGATATTTGAAGTAAGTTGGATCTCCACTGTCCTTGAGTTGTATTTGTAGTCTTTACTTACTTACTTTAATCTTAGCCCATTTTCTATCCGCCCATCTAGTAACCGATCTGGTGCCTTCGATCTTCCCATGAACTGCAAGCTGCTTACGATAGATGCATATTTAACATTAGGGTCCTGTAAAATAAGAATACCTCTTTGGACACCTCCGCATAACCTAACTATATTTTTATTATTGAAATAACTCTGTGTTTGAATAATGTATTTCTTTATACTTTATGATAACGCTGTGAGCATAAACGTTTATCGAGATAAGTAAATACCCACTTCTACCTCAAAGCCATTAGTATTGAATCTTTTAGAAATATCTTACTGTTTTTAAGCATAACAAAACTCAACCGAGGAATAAACAAAACATCAAATTATTACCTCAGCAAAAAAAACAGAAATTTTTAATTTTTATTTATTCATCATCTCTGAAATCTAAGAATCTAATAAAGAAGCCCTTTAGCCGTAATAAAATATTTTGTTCAATAGCTATGCATCGAACTATATTTTCCGTGCTTTTGAGTGGCCAGATTTTTTACTTAAGATATTTATTTTAACATCATTTTTAACTCTAAGTAATAAGTATGCTTAACTTCTCGAAACACACATCTCGAATGGATACGAATGTGTGTAACAATAACTATGATGTATTATAAACTAGCTGAGCCCGCAACTCCGCTCGTGTGGTTCAGTAGGTAGGTATCATATCAAAGTTGGCGGTCGGCATGCGCCCCCTAGGGCTCTGCGCCCGGGTGCACCGCACCCCTTGAAAATGAAGACAGCCCTGCCAAGGACAACCATGAGTTTTTTAATCGGTATGGTAAAAAATATTGTATGCAATCCCAAACTGTTTTTCAACGTCAAGCATACTTAATTTGGCTTAAGTTAAATAAATAAAAATTACATGCATTAAATAATAACACGAAATATTTAATTTTAAATAAAAAGCGGTGATAGCCCAGTGGGTAGGACTTAGACTTCACTTTCGGGGGGCCGGGTTCGAATCCCAGCACGCACCTCTTAACTATTTTAAGGTATGTGAATTTTAACGTAAGGAAAGAATCGTGTGGAAACCTGCATGGCTTAGATATGTTTTCAAAGGTATGCGGAGTCAACCAATCTGCACTGAGACAGCGCGCGCAGCGTTGTGGACTACGGCCTTAACCCCTTCTCATTGTAGGAGGAAACCTGTGCCCTGCAGGCCCTGTTTATATTTAATAGGAGCCTAGCGGTTAGGAGTTTGGCTTCACTTTCGGGAAGCCGAGTTCAAACCCCGGCACGCACCTCTAACTTTAATAACTTATGCGCGTTTTAAGCAATAAATTATCACTTCTGTTAACGGTGAAAATCGGGAGGAAACCTGCATGCCTGTTAGATTTCCATATATTCTCTAAGGCTTGCCATAATTCATAAGGCTTGTGAACTCCACCAATCCGTAAATGGCCAGCGTGGTGGACTAAGGCCTAAACCCTTCTCATTCTGGGTGAAACTCGGCCCTGTAGTAGGCCGGTAATGGGATTCTATGATTATGATGATGAAATAGACTGTCGTGATAAAGCGCGGTCTGGAAAATCGACGCTTTTCTTCGCCTTATAGAAAGT
Organism: Pararge aegeria; assembly: GCF_905163445.1. Taxonomy (NCBI): domain Eukaryota; kingdom Metazoa; phylum Arthropoda; class Insecta; order Lepidoptera; family Nymphalidae; genus Pararge; species Pararge aegeria. Next base: position 10,487,427 of record NC_053208.1, read on the forward strand.
GCCGAAGCAGTAGTAATATGAAAACGCGTTTTAGTAAAAGAAGAATTGCCCCATTATTTTAATTAGTAATAATAAACAAATAAATATAAATAAATGTACTACGATAATAAGCCGCCCTAAAGTAAGCGTAGCATGTGTTATGGGTACAAAGATAACTGACGATTATTTTTTGAAAAATTTACATCAATATTTATAACATACAAATAAACACTCAGAATCTTAAAAACATTTGTGTTCATCACACATTTTCCAGTTATAGGAATCGAACCCACAGCCTGGGACTCAGAAAGCAAAGTCGCTGGCCACTGCGCCAATCGGCCCACGGCCGACAGTCATTATGGTAGTAGTAGGGCTTTATTTGACAGAGCTCGTCCGGGGAAGTACTACCGCCATGTAAAGTTCTGGTCTGAAAGGCGTGGCTGTCGGTGTGATTACAGCCACATGAGGCTTAACACCTATGTCTCAGGTAGATGGACGCAGGGTGGTCTGTTACAGGACGAATTTCTTACATGCCCTGCCTTGCCTTGTTTTTGTGTTTGACGCAGTGGGCAGCGACCCTGCTTTCTGAGTCCAAGGTCGTGGGTTCGATTCCCACAACTGGAAAATGTTTGTGTGATGAACATGAATGTTATTCAGTGTCTGGGTGTTTATCTGTATATTGTAAGTATTTATGTATATTACATTCATAAAAAAATATTCATCAGCTATCTTAGTACCCATAACACAAGCTACGCTTACTTTGGGGCTAGATGGCGATGTGTGTATTGTCGTAGTATATTTATTTATATTTATTTTTAGGCGATGGTTTTCCGCTTAGGAAGGCTTTCGCCGTGGGCCATCTGTTATCCGTCAACTATCACTATAAAAAAAAGTAATTAAAAAAAAAAATCTCAAACTATCCCGACTGAAAATTAACCTTTTAAATACCACAACACCAGAGAGCTTGCCAAGAAGATGATATAAAACATTTTTTACTTTGTTGCAGATTTTTCGACCCAGAAAATACCCGCCTGAATCGCCCATGGCCCTGGACGATCCACTGAAAGGACTTATAAATAATCAATCGAATAACCACACTTCTAATGACCTTTCGTTTAATGAACACTCCTTTAGCAGCTCCCCGTTAGACAGCCCATCCTTACACAGCCAGTCGGTATACCCCGCCTGTATCGCAGGTTCTTCCAAAGACCTCTTAAACTATACCCAAAACGACGACTCGGATTGGCCACTAACCTACGATTTTCCGTTGGCATCATTAGTTGAATTGGAAGAAGAAGAATTCGCTGATGATGTAAGTAGCCCCATTGTCATCATAGCCTAAATAAAGGCAGATTGAACAACCTTTTTTTTTTTTATTACTGTAGGAAGAAATCCTCATGGATGTCAACAGATCTGATTAATACCTCTTAACATGCCCGACTTCGCTTAGAGTACAACACTCCGCGACCTACGGACTAAAACCTTCTACATACCCCGACCGTCCTTCTTGGAATCACAATACGCATGACTTCAGATGAGAACAGAACAGAACTATCATTTTGAAATTTTGCTTAAATAACTTGAAAAAAATACCCACTCTCAATGACATCTTATATATAAACTAGCGGACCCTAGGTTATTTCTATGTTTCATACCATCCAGGAACCCAATTAGTAAACAAAATTTCATACAAATCGGTTCAGCTACTTAGGAGATAGACAAGCAAGCATACTTAAGAATAGTATATATTCACATAATAACCCGTGAATGAAATGGTAAAATACGAGGCATGAAACAGACATGCTGAAAATCATATGGGAATACATTGGGATTGATCCTCGAAATGCATAAATAGAAAAGTCGATTAATATCAAAACTCCTAAAAATAGCATGAATAATCAGACCGCCCGCAAACAATTTTTTATTAAAAGTGTAATGCTATAAAGCTCTTACTAGCACTTTTTGCTCTAAAAGGTTCATCTAAAGTTTCAGCGTTCCTGTCGGGGATACCGAATTTGAACCCCGGCACGCACTTTTCAGAATTAAGTTGGTTTTTATTAGAGCAATTAAAATTAAATATCGTTGGTTTAATGGTGAACGTCAACATCGTGAAATAACCTGCATAACTGTTAGTTCTCCATAATCTTCTTAAAGACTTAAGTATATCAATCCACACTGTGCCAGCGTGGTGGACTACATCCTAAACTCCCATTCTGTGAGGGGACCCACGCCCTGTTGTGGGCCTTCAATGGGTAAAGAATAATAAAGACTCTACCCTAGTACTTACTCAGTTTATTTTCTTTCAATAGATGGCACTCCACGAGTCTCCGATATTGCAACCACCTGCAAACTCACCGGCGCCGCAGTCCTTCCACGACTCCTTGAGTGGCAGCACTATAGCTGCACCATACGCTGAAATGGAAGACGACTACGTCGATGCGGTAAGAGCGGCTGGTATACCTTAACATGAACGTATTAAGAACGTCGTGAAATAATACAAGATCTATCAAAAATATAAAGCCACTTTATTTGTGATTGCCATAGGCTATATATTAACCTGAAAACTGAAAATAATTATTCGTGGTAGTCGGAGAAAGTCGGAGAAAAAAAGGTCGAAGGAAAAAGTTTCTTACGAATGTTGCCTTACGATGGGTTCTGTTGAAAAGGACAACTCTACAACTATAGAGCTTGGTAATGTCTACAAAAAAATCAGCGATCAATATAAAGTAAAGTAAGTTAAGTAGCAGAAAGTAGTTTTTATAGCAAGTGAAAAGGTATATTAAATATTTAGATCATGTTTATTGGTCACAGTATCAATAATAATGTTCAATTAAATTCTTACCGAAGTAAGTAAACTTAAGACATTAGTATTTAAAACAAAAGACTTTTAATTTTACCTTTTATTGCATATAAATAAGACGATTGGTTAAAGAGATAATAAGACATAGGTATAGAACCGCGACCATGTCGCAATCTTCTCAGTGATGTTAATTCTATTAGATGGTTTTTTATATGTTCAACATGTCAATCTATTTACAAATAATCTATATTGGCTTATATTGGGTTGGAACTCCTGCAGGACCGTATAATAAATTGGTACCAATTAATAACGTTACAGCCAAATTGGCATGCAAATACAAACATACATATGCAGTCAAAATATAACCCTTCCAAATTTGGAAATCAGGAAATATATCATAGCACTCGCTACAAACCAAAGCACAATCGTAATTTCATCAAGAGTAAAAATGTTTAAATCCCAATGAAGTGGGCACGGGTCAGCTATAATATTATGAAGCTTTTAAGTTTGTTTGGTTGAACACGCTAATCTCAGGAACTGTTGGTTCGCATTGTATTATTTTTTCTCTTTTTGTTGGATAGTCTGGTTACCGGCTTAAGGCTCTATACGAGTAACATCACGCTTCGACTAATAGCCACCACGGCCACGCAACTCATTGAGAAATGTTAAAATAAGAAAAAAATAATAGAAATTGTTCTCCTTTAAAATTTTCCCCCCTATAAAAACCGTCCTCCACAACATAATATTACTATCTTTTGACGGCTGATTGGCGCAGTGCGCAGCGACCATGCTATCTTAGCCCAAGGATGTGGGTTCGATTCCGAAAACTGGAAAATGTTTGTTTGATGAACATGAACGTTTTTCATTATCTGGGTGTTTATATCTATATTATTAAGGATTCATGCATATTACTCATAAAAATATTCATTAGTCAACTTAGTGCTCATAACACAAGCTACGCTTACTTCGGGGCTAGATGGCGATGTGTGTATTGTCGTAGTATATTTATTTTACTTATTTATTTTAAGGTGAACTCATAGTCGTCGAAATCGCGAGGGACCGCTAGTAATATTATAAATGCGAAAGTGTGTTTGTTAGTTTCAACTCCAATCACGCACAGAACAAAGCAAAATTGCAGAGACAGCGATGTATTTATGAAGTACCTTAGGTTCGTTGTAATGAGATAGTTTATGAGCCCGGAGAGTGACATACTTTGCTGCTACTTCGTGAAGTGGCGGCAAAGTTGCGACCGTCTCATGAGTTTAGCGAGTTATGTCGAAGATGTAATAACCTCCGCTTTGCACTTCTTGCAAACCTAGTAAGGTACGATTAGGTACTTTACAGAATAAGCGATAATAAACACGGTTGTCCCAAATGTTATTCTAGGATCGAAACTTTTATGGGTTCCTTACCCAAAGGGTAAAAAGGGGCTTCTAGGCAGTACCTCACATACAATGATAGTTAATCTTAATATTTTCTCAACTAATGTTCATGCTAAAGAAACCTATTTTATAAATTTCAGGTATGTATACTATGTCATAAAAAAAATCAGCAGAAACTTTCATCCCTTGGTTGTTGGTAAAAGTATTTTTTATTAATTATTACTAGTGTTGCCCAAATTCAGTCTTGGTCTTGCAGTCTTGGTCTTGTTCTTGCGTTTTTGCAAGACCAAGACCAAGAACAAGACCGCGTATTTTTAGCAAGACCAAGACCAAGACTGACCGTGCAAGACTTGAGCAAGAACAAGACATAGCCTGCAAGACTCTTGCGTCTTGCAGCTAGGACTTAGCGCTATTTCACGGAGTAGTTAGGTGTAACAGTTCGGTGTATAGGTAGGTAGGTACGCTTAGGAATTCTATGAGACGCAAAAAACTATATCAAAGAATATGAAAAACTGGACCTATGCGCATTACGACTAATACCATAAACATAGCGAATAAAAAAATATCTATTAAAATCAAACTGAGTGCATGCATAGTTATGTTTTAACCATCGGCACTTTGATAATGCGGCATCAAAGGTTTTGTACTTCTCAAAGAAATTTGCCGCTTTTCGGAAGTACATGGTTATGATACACGCGCCGGCGGCTTCTTTTGAAATCTAAAACAATCGTTGCCGCCGCGCCGAAATCATAACATTTGACACTATTCATGCAAAATAATTTCGAATTTTAAGAGTACCTACAGGTGTTCCAAAGAATAAATAAGTTTCAGAGTGCTTAGAATGAAAATGAATACATTATACTGATCACGCAAGTAGTATTATGATTAGGATAAAATGGTGAGGATAGGTAGTAGATGTCATAATAATTCATTCTAGTAAGTAATTATAATATTGATTACTTATATGGTTTTAAACTAATTACTTAGGTACTATTATTGTACATTTAGTCATTATATTTCTTAAGTTTTTACAAGAAAAAATAGCAAAAAAGTGTTCGAATATCTCTGAGAGAGATGATGAGAGTAAGTATTTACTAGCTGTGCCCGCGACTTCGTCCACGAGGAATAGTAACTTTGGAGGTATAGTGACGTTCAGGATTTATTTATTTATTTTAAAACTTCTGTCATCAAACATACAAACGAACTCTTCAGCTTTATTCAAATAAATGATAAATCGTAAAACTCTTTTATTAAATTTCTTATAAGTTGAGGGTTCAATCTCTTTCTAGACAGATAAGTATTGTTCTTTAAAATACAGTCAAGTTATTGTAATTAATTTGTTTTTTTACATGTTTTAGCAAATGTAAGCTTATAAATCATAAATGTTTATTAAGAAACAGTTACTTCCATGGAAAACGACATATAGGTCAGTTGATTTTTCGAATTTCTTATCAAATCTTCAGTTATTTATTAATCTGCTTGATCTTTACTATGGCTATGTTAATTCAAGCTCACAATGTTCCAATTCTAATACGTTTTTCTAAGATTTAAAGTAAACTTTAATAAATAGTAATAGACTAATAGGTAATTGCAAGACTTGCAAGACTCTTGCTGCAAGACCAAGACCAAGACCAAGACTGAGAGCGCAAGACCAAGACCAAGACCAAGACCAGGTGTATTGGCGCAAGACCAAGACCAAGACTGGCTAAGTCTCGTCTTGTTCTTGCATTTGGGCAACACTAATTATTACTTACCTACATACGAATTTCTGTGACTCTATCCTCGAAAACATAAGACTTATATACAAACTTACAGCCCCTGTTTTAAACCTTTAGGGGTAGGTTTGTATAAAATATTTTCTGAACTTATAGGGCCTATAAACCCTAAAAGTCAGGTTTGTAGGCCTAATAATAAAATCAGCAAAAACTTCCACCAACTATTTTACCACCATTAATTTAAAATAGATTATAATTATCTAAGGTTGATAACCTAAATACCGTTTTCCATGTATCTTACTTCAGAAACAGGACTTTCATACAAACTTCCAACCCCATTTTTATCCCTTTCGTCTACATCTACGTTCTGAAAAAAACCTACCTTTCAAATTTCAAGTTTGTAGGCTTTACATTTCCTGAGATTTCAGGATTAGTGAGTGAGGTTCTTCTTTTATACATTTATCAGATTGCGCGTGCGGCGCGTGCAACATGTATGCAATCTTTTTAAAACAGCTGAATTTATTAAAATCTTTGTTCCAGGATGATTTTCAGGACTCCGTCGATCATCACGCCATGTAAGTAAAGAACACATAATATACAAAACTCTTATCGGGAAGTCTATTTTTTTTGGACCAAAATTAAACACTTCTCGGTATCTCGGTCGACTTTAGTAGTTGAAAATGAATAATTGAGGTATAACAGCCAATAGGAGAGCTTGGGTGAGAAGGGGTATAGGGCTTAGGTATAGGCTTGGGTATAGGGCAGGGCTTGCCAACCGGGGCGCCGCGCCGCGCCGCGCGAATGAAAGATAGAAAGTACAAAGGTGAGCCGCGCCGCGAGTCTTCTGCAATTCAAAAAAATCAAGAAAATTAATTTTTTGATAGTCGTCGTGCAGTGGTTACTTCCGGCTTTTCCTTACACTTTGAAAAATCGTATGGAGATCACCAAGCTCAGCCATGCTATTATTGGAGTAGTTTTACTTTTCTTTGTCGGTTAAAACATTACCTAGTTCTAGTAGCAGTGGAGCTTTTTGTGACAAAGCTCGTCCGGGGAATTACTACAGCCATGCTTATATTAATTAACCAAGCAGCATTCTTGCAATGCTGTGTTGCGGTGGCGTGGTTGCCGGTGTTGGTTCCAGGTTCAGGTTGATGGACAAGGCACGTTGCAGTAAGTACGTGTTCCTTGCATGCTCAGCGAACTTTTGCTCTTTTTTAGGCGATGGTTTTTTAATTAACATCAGGTGGGCCATCTTTTGGGTCCGCCAATTATTAGTATAGGAATAAGCTACTTTTAGCCGCGTGGATTTAAAAAAATACATTTTGATATTTCCTTTGCAGCCAGTCCATGGATCTGGGCCGTGCCTTGGAGGATTGTGAAAGAGCTATAAGACTTTTTTTCAATAATCAGCTAGATAGTGCTCTTGCTATAATGACTCCATGGTAAGAAATAAAATAACATTTTACTTTATTTAATCATTGGGTTTTTTTATATCAATTTCAATCTTTATATATATATTTCTTGTGTGCGTGTGTATATCACTGAACTCCTCCTAAACGGCTGGACCGATTTGAATGATTATTTTGGTATGCGTTTGTGGCACCCTGGATGGTTTAGATTAACAAATCAGCCCGACAGACGGCGCTGGGTCCGCTAGTTTATTTATATACCTTGAGCCCTGATTATAATTTCAATGTTATAGCATTGCGACTTCCGAGTTTTAATTTAACTTGCAATGCTCGTATGTTAATTTGTATATACTCGTACATGTAAAATTTAAAATCTGTTTTTTTTTTCTTAACAGATAAATTTTGCATTCGCGTTTGGTTTGAGTGACAATGCATGGTAGCTAAATTACAATACTATTACGGTTTTATTATGCGTTTCCGTAGAAGAATATAAAAAAAATCGTGTTTTTCAGTATGTTTTTAAATTAATTCTACTCAGTTACAGTTACATTTTGACATATTTTGGCACAATTACAGTATTTACGTTACAAAATGTTTCGCCTTAATGTTACTGGGCTTTGATTACAATATCATCTATTAGATGTTTTTTCATATAAATCTCACTTGATAAAAATTGGAAACGGGGCCTCAGATGGTTGCGTTTGCTAAGAAGATGCCTCTTTATTCAAAGATATCCAGGTAGTAAGAATTAGTTAACACAGAATCATAACAAACAAATTCAAATCTAATACCAAAACACACAGAACTACGAGTAAGATGCAATACACTGTAACCAAAAACAGTGAAAACGGCCCGCGCACAACTCACTTCACATCCGCGGAATGTTACTAGCTCACAAACTATTCCCATTTTCCCCATTTTATGGGAAACGTTTAGAACATAGATGAAAAATAATTACTGACTAACCACCTGTTCGAGAGACACTACTAAAGTGGAGTGGTTTATGGTGCTTCAATATTAGTCGTGTACACGATTTCTGTATGTTCTTAATTCTGTGACGAAAACATTATATTTTCCTGTAGGAAAGAAACTTCCTTGTATCACGCTCACGGAGCTACCATATTGGAATTTATACCAGCCGCACTCACATTAGAACCAACACAAATACAACGTGCAAGAGATGCGTTGGATCACACCTTAACGCTTTGCGCACAGTTACGCAGGAGCTACACGTTAGTCCAATCTCTCGGCTCTATCATCAAGACGGTAAGCTCAGACAATACAACTGCATCATATTATGAAAGCCTAGTACATAAGTTTGGTTTGGGAAAATGATGAAAGTCATAATTTTGAAGCGCGATAGCCCAGTGGTTAGGACTTCGGCTTCACTGTTAGGAGGCCTAGTTCGAATCCAACGCACTTTTTACTTTTCTAAGTAACGTGCGTTTGAGGCAATTAAAATATCACTTGCTTCTACGGTGAAGGAAATGTCTAAAGGAATCCTACATGCCTGAGAGTTTCCCATGATGTTCCCAGAGGCTTGAGGAGTCCACCAATCTGCACTGGACCAGCGTGGTGTTCTATGGCTTAAACCCTTCTCATTGTGGGAAGCCTTTGCCCTTTAATATACTGTTCATATGATGATGACAAAGAAAGGCCTCGAAATGATTGTAGCTTTAAGGCGAGAAGGCTGGCCTCACCACAGTCTTTGTTGTTTATTTAATTACTAAGTAATAAAAACAGTGTACAAGCTAACAACATTTTGGCACTACTAAAGGTGCAAATTCGAGACATAAAGATTCTTACCTTCTAAAAATTTACTGCTTCAGTTATACCTCCTAACCTGCTGTTTACTGTATTGCTTTTTTAAAGGTTTAATGATATTTTGTAGTATTTAAACTTATTAGACATGAGAGGAATGTGCAGCGTCCAAACCAACTCATGTGAGTTTCAGGATGCGAAGAATATTAATTTTAGTAGTTTGTATTATAAAATAAATAAATAAAAAAGTTAAAAGAAACACGGACATAAACAAATACTCTTGTTAATATTACTAAAGCTTAATTTAGAAAAAAATCTTCTTTTCTTTCTTCTTAGATGTCTATTTTTGGCACATACGAATTTATCATAAGGTATTTTTAAATTTTTATTGTTGAAATTATAGAACTATCAAACCAAAAACGGTATTGAATGTGAGCTCTGTTGAGCACCTCGAACCATATTATTATTACATCGTTATTTTAAAGAAAAAAGATTTTTTATTGTTTGTTTGTTTGTACCCAATAGGCTCCGAAAGTACTTTACCGATTTTAACCATTTCTTCGGCAAAAGAAAGCTAAAGTCCGAAAGCGGACATCAACGTTTACTGTTGGATATTAATCTTTTGTATAGAGTGCCAAATACCTCGGTCTTGTGCCGCTTAAGTAAAGCGGTTCCCTGCGACTCGTTTGATGCCATCAGTCCACCTCGTCTGAATATTTTAATATTTTTATATATATTACAGCCAAATTACGGTGGATACTCGGAAGAAGAGGCTCATGCAGAGCTGGTGCACGCTGAGGCGGGATTGCTTAGTGCTTGTCTCCTCATCATCGAAAACGAGGATATGACTGGCCTTGTTCGAGCCTCGCTGCGAGTCAAGGGCTCCTACGATGACTATAGGTAAATGTATTCAAATATGCTAGATTCTATCTTCTATTAAGAATAGCGGAGAGATTCCTCCCTTCTTTCTAAGTTTTTTTTTTAAATAGGCCATCGCTTGCCCACGAGCTCACGTGATTATAACTTGTAACGTTGCTGAAGGTAAAGCGCTTTTGTTTGGAAATACAAAATCTTTGTCTAGTTTATTAGAAACGAGGAACTAAAGCGTTTCGTACAAGTCGATGAGATATCAATCATGAAAAAACTGCAGGTGCTATGCCACACATAACGATGTTAGAAAGCTGAGGGCATAACCAAATAGTTTCTCAGCCCACTTTCGAAGCATTATCTTGTATAATGTGACCGGCGTCGGTGTCCTAAACTTTAAAGTCTTTGAACTTTGCCATTGACTATCGTCTCGTCGCCGTTGAGTCTCCAAGCGCGAACACGAATAAACTATTGCACTTATAGGTAGACTAAAATCGCCAAGTATTTCTTGCCACAATTGCAATAACTTCGCTCGGAATGCAATTTGAGCATTATTAAAGTGAAGAGAAAAAAATATTTATGAATAACTACAATGCATGTTGAGCTTCTAAGTATAAGCTATTCCATTTTTACATAATTAAAGTTACGTCTTTCAGCATATATTCATAACAAAGGAAAAAAATATTCTGACTGTGTGTTTGCCTACTTCATATTTATTTTGATCGAAAAATTTATTTTTAAATTAAAACGGCATTAATTTCACAGAACATGTGCCAAGATTTTGGCCGCGAAAACTTGGAAAGACAAAGCATCGCGGGCGCATTTTGAGAGCGGCGTTCGTCTAGGCCTTGCGACTTTCAATGTCATGATAGCTATGTTGCCACCAAGGCTTATTACTTTGCTCCAATTTATAGGCTTTTCTGCCGATAAGGTACGTAACATGCACTCCTTGTAATGTTGAAAGCTGCTGCCTATCGTTGAATGTAAACGGGGGAACCTGTCTTTGGTCAAATGTATATTATTTGAACATTTCGAAAACATCAAACTGGATGTGTAAAGTATAAATATATTTACTAAGGTATTGCAGATTTCGAAAAACTAAGTTCTAGAAATCCATGTTAATCTAAAATCTGAAAAGTGTATGTGTTTGTTTGTTTGTACTTACTTTACGTTCTAACCAAGTAACCAATCGACTTGATTTTTGGCAAAGAGATAGTTGAAAGGAAGTAAGGTAAGAAAGACTACATTTTTATAGGAAAACACACATAAATGCGGACAAATAACGCGGGCAAAATATAGTGGTTTTATATTTCTTATAGCGTAAAAGCCTCCTCTTATTTTTGCCGGCCACAAAATGTAATTATGTTTGTAGGAAAAAGGTCTACAAGAACTTTCCAAGGCAGCCAAATCTCCTGGACTACGCTCAGTGCTGTGCGAGCTTACCCTGCTGGTATACTACCTTGTTATTGGACACTTCGCCGCCATTCCACCAGACTTCAATGCAGCTGAGAAGATAATTTCAAAATCCCTCAAAGTATGTACCTACCGGTCAAATAAGGAAGTTTTTTTACAATTTCAAACTGTTTCTTTCAGGACTCATTACTTATGTTTGCCTCAATCCCACACTCTCCCCTACGTGAGATTGAGCGACCCCATTACCCCCTAAGCACTTTACGTAATTAATAAACACCCCCTAACCTAACCCAATACCCTTTTGCAGACATACCCTGACAGTGTATGGTTTCTGATGTTCAAGGCGCGAACACAATTATTACGAGGAAAGACCGTTGATTCCATAGAAACATATCAGACCACATGCCGGATGAGGGATTTGTGGCCACAAATGAAACACCTTGCGTACTGGGAGCTTGTCTGGGCGTTTGCGTGAGTTCAGAACATGATTATTTAACATTTATTGCAATATGATTATAACAACATTCATAGTGGTTGTTCGAGTGGTATTCGAGTTTGAATAAAAGTCACATGACTTTTATTGAAAAATGAGAAATTCCGTTCAAGAGCGACCTTTACCGACATAGTCACGGAACTAAATCTGACGGGCCAAATAGCTCGGCCAATTGATGGACACTGAGGCCAAAAACTTGAGTGTCGAGATCGCAACTGTAAACGTAGCGTTGGGAGACCCCCAGACGGATTACATCATATCGTAAGAAGCCGCTGGACGCAAGCCGAACAAGACCGAGGAATTAAAAACTCCCTACTACGATGATACTTTAAAAAAATCCATTCTTTTATGTTATAGAATGCTGAGAAAGTGGACAAACGCTGCGGAATACGCCTCGTTTTTGGAACACGAGAGCAAATGGTCTCGAACTATTTACATGTACGCACAGGCAGCGATGCTCATTCAAACTGCACCACACTCTCCTAATGAACGCAAGTGTATAGATGGGTTGCTATCGTAAGTTGCGATCTAATATGATATTATTGAAGTTATACTTCTTTTGGCGCGTTAGGGGAAAATGATGAGAGTTATTTTTACGATGTGCGCGCACACCGTCACAAGCTATCGTCCTGAACCTGCAAGCTAGCTATTGTCTGCTGACAATAGCTAGCTTAGCTAGCAAAGTATGTTTGCGTGAGAACTGACTACTGTATTTACGATATGTATTTATTGTGATATTTAAACAAAATTCATTCAACTAGGTAATGCGTTATGTATAATAGAACGTTCAATGTCTTAAATACCTTTTTTTTTATTACTAGTGTCGTTTTTTCTACAGCCGTAGAATATAAGATTTTTATCTTGTTACACCAAAGAAGTATAACTTCTAACGTGTATACATAAGCACACACACGTTTTTTTTTAGATTCGCACATTCCATCTCATGAATAGAGTACATTAATGCCGTATTTACGTAATCACTTTAGCCACATCTCAAATAAAAAAAAAATATTTATACCTCGGGAAGTACGTTCTCAAAGAAGTTGACATTGTTAGAAACATTTTGCTAGTGTTTAAAGTGGTATAAAATTAATGTATAAGTTACTGCATACGAAACAAAATGCACTTTATATTATGTTTCATAGCACTGTTTATGAAACATTATATAACGTGCGCGTACTTTTATACTTTTTAATTATTAATTTTTGCTTGGAACGTGTGTTTTAGGAATGCGCCAAGTTATAAACAACGGCTCCTTGGGCGGTCTTTGCCAATGGAGAAGTTCGTTCTTCATCGATGTGAGCGGTGGGCCAAGCGTGGTTACTTAATTCTCCCGGGAGTTGAATGGTTGTATTTATGGAATATATTTCCCGCACTAGCTGCCGACAATGACAATGCCGACTTAATGCTGAAGGTTAATTCTGCTATTCATAATTTTTTCTGAATTCTGGTTCTGGTTAAGAAGATTTATGTTGAATGAACGATGACTAGTCTCACTGTCTTCCATCAGCTGCTGTTCTTATCTTTGTAATATATATTTTCTATCAATTATTCTTTTTAATTTTTTTTTTAATTTTTAGCAATGTTTAAAATAAAATAAAAAACACTATTATAATTTAAAAAAAAAAAACATCCGATTTGCCCGAGTAACAAAAGTTTAACCTGGGATAGCTCTTTTTGCAATTTTTAGGGTAAAATATCCAGTCATGGATTGTAGAACTTGAGTAAATTCAACGATATGAAACCGTTTGCAGACAAGTTAGCGATATCAGTTCGGATAGTTAGAAAACGTTCAATCAAAAACCGGTTAGGTTAAGCATAGGACAATATTTTGAACCGGTAAGTAACCAATCAAAATTGACTGGTATCTATATTAAAACCGATTCCAAGCCCTGGAACTTAAAATAGTATTTCATAACGCACCATCTTTTCTAAATACGTATTACCTGTAGAAATGTTTAGGAGAAGGTAAAAAAAAATCAAACGACGTCAAAAAAGTCGGGGAGAGCTGTTGAAGACAAGCGGCACAGGACTGTGGAATAAAGGAATCTATACAAAAGTCTAATGCCCATGAGTTTGCATCCGTCGGTTAAGATCATGATGAGAAGTTAAGGAGGATGAAGAAAATTATCCGTGTTTTTGCTCCAATGGGTGGATCACTTTATTATCATCCGCGATTTCTGTTTAGATACTATATTCCGAATTTCCTATATTTACTTAAATACTTACATAAATAGACATTTAAGTCAACAGTCGTTCTTTGATAGATAATCGTAAGCTTATAGGAAAGTCCTATTATAGCATAAAGTACTACGATAACAAAGCTTTAGTGTACATTATTGCTCCAGCCAGGTTGATTTTTGAAACTGTTTGAAATGACAATGTGAGATAGTGATACCAAAAAAAAACCATTGGCTCAGTTTGTTGTGGGTTTCTTCTTAGACTAGGGCGCGTTTGGAACCCTCGTAGCTTTAGTTTTAAGTTAATGAATTTAGTTATCACAATCGTCTCGCTTCTTTACACATTTTACCTTTAATAAAGTAATATTTGACTTTGAATAATTATTATGTTATGTGATCTAGTTTAAGGTTGGCTTTGTTTCCGAGACACGGTCGCAACTACTTCTAAATAAAACCTGGACACTTTTTTTTCCTACCAGATTTTTATTTCGTGTATAATGTATAGACAATATAATTTTTATTTTCGTTGTATGTGGGTGTTAAAAATTTTGCACTATAATAATATACCAAAAATGGTCCATAAAGTAGCATTTTATATAAAATTAACACGTTTTCAGGTTATAGAGAAGACTTGTAACAACATAAAAAAGTCGTTAGCTGAAAAAGAAAAAAACAAAAAAGCGAAAAATGTCAAATCGCCAGTAAAGGTCGTAACTGATACTATTGAATACGATGAAGATGATCTGGCGCTTGCCGAGTTTTTAAGAGGTAGCCTCCTGAGTGCTATGGCAGTACCTCGTCAAGGCATTCAACATCTCGAAAATGTATTACAGTAAGCATTTTCTCTTCTTACTTGTTTCCCAACACCGAACCGAACTTGGTGTATATGTAACTTTCTCATGAGTCATGATAATACCAGGGCTTTAAAACTAGTTTTTTTTACCGAATACTTATAACTTTGTGTTAAAAAAAAGTTCACTATAACTATTAAATACAAAATTTTAATTTGGAAAAAATGCATTAATCATTTAATCAGCGGTTTCCGGTAACAAGTGTTGCCTTGGTTGATTGACCGTTAATGTTCTTTTTCATATTTAACAGAGCAGCAGGGAGTGGGGATGCGCGTTTATATGTTATTTTGTTACTTGGAATTTTTAATCAACGTTCTCGAAATTAGTTGTAGAGTTGTTTGATATACCGCTGTATAATAAAATCAACCCATTACCAGCACACCGCAGGGCACGGGTGTCCTCCCACAATGAGAAGGGGTTAAGGCCGTGGTCCACCACGCTGGCCCAGTGCGTATTGGTGTCCACCAATCCGCACTGGGCCAGCGTGGTAGTAGTACTGAGTAGTAGAGTTACTATATTTAATAGTAACTCTACTACTCAACTGAATTAGTAATCCGGTGACTAGGTTTTAATCTGGATTATGACAACTTCTAGAGTCAACTACACAGGTCGCATATTTGGCTCATCGAATCAAAACATCATGACACAAAGTATTTACGAGTGTCACTGCCTATAGTATTACTTATTTTTCAGATTGAAAGATAAAATACAGGAGCATAAATTTCTACTTCCCTATGCGACTGTAGAAATAGCATCCTGTCACTACAAACTTGGAGATTCAGAACGCGCTATGGCATTGTTACAAGACGCCAGGTATGTAAGGCCGTAGATAAATACGAAAGGTTGTTCTAATCTTGTAAACATAGAATAGAAAGGGCATGTTTAAAAAATAGGTTAGCTTAAAATTTTTCATTGTAGAAATGTAAATAAATATGTATAGTATATAAAAATGAAAAGCCGTTATGAATTCCACAATATTATCTATAAAACATCTCTTAATTCAAGGATTGACGTATTGTACAGTTCTAGTTCGTCATAATGTATGTGTATAAATAAAATAGAATCTAACATAAAAATAGTTCTATTTAATTTATCATAAATAAAATTACAAAATTAATTTTCGAATTAAAAATAACCGTATGGATTAGAATAGTTACATACTAGGTATTGTATGACGCCTTCACAAATGTATTCCTTTCCAGAAAAAAATATTCGAGCTACCTACTCGAAGCTCGCTTGCACTTCCGGATACATTCAAAACTGGAGTACATGCGCGCTGGTGTCGATGAAGTACCGAAAAAATCTACCGAAGCGATTCCCATCACAGGTGCTGACATTATTGCGGCTAGGAAAGCCAAGAAAGAACCGAAGAAGAGCACAAAGGACGAAGCAAGCCCTCATTCCAATGGGAAATCGGAGCAGAACTCAACATCAAATTCCAATAGTTCGACCACATATACGACTCGATGCTCAGACTCTAAAGATAATGCAAGCTCGGTTCAGAAATCGAATAAAGATGTCACACACGGCCTAGAAGCAAGCGAGACTATTAATCCAGTACCGGGACCAAGCTCAGCTAAAAATGTAGGGCCACCTCTGCGCTTAAATATGATGAAACACGATCCAATAGTAAATAGACCTCACTCAAGCATAAGTTCAATGCCCAGTTCAAGTTCTAGACCGGATACAAACATGATTGCAGGACCAATGCCAACCACAAGTTTCGCGTCAAGAAACGTTGTCCACGTTCTAGAAACGCCTATTTGTAAGCCGGTGACAAGTGCAACCCACCCGGAACTTCCTAGCACAAGTGGAGTGGGACGAAGTTATGTTAATAGAAATGTGCCAAATACAGATATGGATTTAATTACTCCAGCTGATCCAAAATCGAGCACCATCGAAAACGCCTGTACGAGCAATGAAGACAGTAAGAAACAAAAAAGCTCCTGAAGAAAATCTTGGGGTAGACTAGGCTTCCGCCGTGTCTCCCTTAAAGCAGCGAAATATTTTCTCTGTCCCGCATTTTTTCCGGGTCTTAGGAGGCCTGATTACCAATTGAATATTTAAATGCAATTCACGTATTTCCAGGCAGTTGCCAGGTACTCATTATCTTTTGGGTTACCTCCTGTTAAGTTATTAACTCATAAAACATTTAACTGATATGGTAAATGTATGTTTGCAAAAGTTTTTAAGAATGCAACACCATTTTACGAACAACGTGTATAATTTTCATGCGTTTCTAACACTATTTCCATAATCCAAAATAGTACCTATGATTGTTAATTTTTAGGGCTCCTTTTTTAAGAGCCCTAAAAATTTGTAAATTAGTAACATAGTTTGTTGGAAGTTATCTCTGACATCTAACTATATTACCGTTATCAGGACCTGGACCAGACCAAACTTTTGCTGGCAATAGTATATAACTATAATTATTCAAAATTCAAAATTCAAAATTTCTTTATTCATGTAGGCCTATCACAGGCACTTATGAAGCGTTCATACATATTTGTTTACATAATTGTAACGGGATGGTGATAACTTCGTTCGCGAACTTAAATCTAAAGCTACGAGGGTTCCAAACGCGCCCTGGTCTAAGAAGAGCCCACAATAAACTTAGCCAGGTAAATTTATTTTTTTGTTATCACCATCTTCCAGTAAAATTAAATTAAGCTATGAAGCTAGAGCAATTCACACCCAAGCTTTTTTATCGTTTAAATAATCCTTAATGTTATAATAGGATTTTTCTGTAAGCTTACGTTTTATAAAAACTTTGAACTTATTGAGAGACAACTCAAAGATTTCATTTGGTAATTTGTTATAAAATAATATACAATTGCCCTTGAATGAATTTGCAATTTTGTGTAGCCTAGTAAACTGCACAACGAGTTTATTTTTGCTTCTAATATTTATATTGTTACAGTGCGTTTTCTATTGCCTATAACCTATCGATGATGTAACAACCCATTAGCAATCGAAAGGGGGTATGACTGCCATACAGCCTAACGCTACCATCTTAGACTCCATCATCACTTACCACCTGGTGAGATTGCAGTCAAGGGCTAACTTGTCATGTAATAAAAAATAAGAACAAAACTTAAGAAATCGCCTAGCGTTAAAATAAAACGTATACAAACATTGATTAAAATCTTTCTGTATAAGTATCGCTCTATAATCAACAGGTCATACTTTATCCTGTATCACTGTAGTTATTGCTAAAAAGTCCATTAACATCATTAAATAAAATTAATTGATGCATTTAATTATTGCGCAGGGCTAGTGAATTTAATTTTAATTTTATAAGTTTTAAGTACATGTTGTTGATGTAAATCTATCATGAAGTCCTTCCATCCCACGAAGACCGTTAATCCGTTATAAATTTTTAGCAAATAATTAATCGATTACAATGCGTACCTATTTATGTGAGTAAACTTCAATGTTGCTAGATATATTGTAAAAACTTTAATAAATTATTTTAATGGTTTCAAGTTCTTTGTATTGATCGGGATATAATTATTAAATAGGTAAAAAGAAATTGAAGAACAAATGAAGAGATAATTTAGGTAGATTATTCATTCACCTAAACTTTAACGTTCGTACGTTAAAGTTTAGGTGAATGAATAAAGGACTGGACATAAAAATGAACTAAGGACTTTATTAGACAAAATTTTGGCCATTTGAGAAATAACTAATTCGCAGTTGAATCCATGCATTTTTATTTCAAAACATAACTTTAAATAAAAATTTCTTTAATTTACGAAATGTGTCAATTATAAAATGAGCACAAAGTTTTATAGGATTGGCTAACAGTGCGGTCCCGAGGTGGTGTTACTTCGCCCACCTTCATGGGGTCAAACGAGTCGTAGGAAAGCGATTGTCTCAAGTGGTATATCACATGGCGATCACAAACGCCCATATGCCCAGCAATTTACGTCCCTCGGCTGACTGTTGAGATTTTGATCATAGATAATGGGAACTACGACACTTCACCGGAACAGATTACAATCTTCTAATTTAAAAAACAGACATATGAGACAGATAGACTCGTATTAAAAAATGTATCCCAAGATTTACACGTAAAACGTTTGCGTGTACAACTTTAACCTCTGCCAAACGGTCTTCGTGCGTAAATAATTAATGTAAGTATGTATTTGTAAAACATATATTTAACAATTTTCAAGTTATTTATATAAACATAGGTAAATAAATGTACGTGTTTAATACATACAAGTCATTGTGTAGTGTGTATTTACGAAATAACCGTGTTATCATTCCATAATGTAAGTATATACAACGTGTAACGGAATTACGAAATACTCTTGAAGGGTGCATAATGTTTTTCAGTGTCTGGGTGTTTATCTATGTATTATAAGTATTTATGTATATTATTCATATAATTATTCATCAGTCATCTTAGTACCCATAACACAAGCTATGCTTACTTTGAGGCTAGATGGCGATGTGTGTATTGTCGTAGTATATTTATATATTATTATTTATTTATATATAAGTAAATTTCATAAGCAATCACTCCTTGATACCAATATTAAATCAGACGCATATTTATCTTTTCATACAAACTAATTCAAAACATTCTAAATGTCTACTTATGCCAACTCTATTGAAGATAAAATACTGACACGTGCACAGTACCTACGCTACGCGACGCTTACCTAATAAAGGGATAGATGTCACTTCATTCAGTATAAATGATTCAATGATGGCAATTTTTTACTCAAAAACTATTAGCGTTTCGGTTTCACATCTATTAGTCTCAGAGACAGTAACTAATGTACCTCTAAAGCCACTGAAGTATTATTTCGGTTTTCATTTACACGTTGTATAGGGATTCTGGTTCTACGTCACGGCTTGCGATCCGTTCAAGGAGTTGTATTGAATTGATTAATCCCATGCACTCTACTCTATCTTTATTCCTAGTAACTTGAATTTTAGGGAATCTTCCGAGGTCCGTAAATATATCGACATGCGAAAATATATCGATATGCGAAAATATATTCGCTGTAAATTGACAAAATACAAACAATAACTTTTGAATCAGAAAAAAGTTTTACGATAATATGTAATTTATTTACAAAGTGACTCAAAAGTTTCTAATTATTGGAAAACTTGGAAGATTCATTTGATTTTATTGTTTCTATCCCTTTGAATTTTTACCAGCTACTTGAATCCCGAACATACATTTTATCTATGGTAGGTACTAATATGAAATGATTGTTCAGAAGGGGATGTATCGAGGTTATGAGGGTCTAAGTTCCGGGTCGGGTGAAGAATTATAAAGTATGTAAGAGTTAGTTGTCTTCGTGATAACGCTTATTAAACGCGATATTATTTCTGCCTGCCATTTTTTTTATTATAACGTCATAATCATGCAGAATGTCAAATATTAAAACTTCTCAAAATAATACATATCAATTAAGAGACCTTTGTCTCTGGTTTATTATAACGTCAAAACAAAAGCATCTTTTTTAAATTCCAAAAACTTAACCATCTTATTTATCAAATTATACTACTGTAGTATTAGAATAGCTTGTCCATAGATATAGAAACAGTTACATAAATATATCTGCTTTGACGTAATTTGATGAAAAAAGTAGTCTACTCGGTTTTAAGTTTTAAGTAGTCAACGGGTTTCATGGGACCACTAATTATTAGTAACCTTTCTAAAAACCACAATCGAATCATGATTCGTGACCACTGAACAGAAGGACTAAGATGCGCTCCACAAGACAATTATTATGTTAACCCATTATCTCGTCTTATCTCATACGAATAAGAGAGAATTCGTTAACAACTCTTTCGTGGTGCACATGATAGTGCTTCAGGAATCCTGTAGACTGTATATACGGCTTCACTTAAATATAAGATCAGCGTTAGTCATAATTAAATGGACATTGTAATTCGTCCTTAATTATTTTTAACATACGCAGCATAATTAGTATCAAAATGAGTAAGATAATCATTAAGTAATGAGTAAGGTATGCATTGATCGACATCTTCAACGCAATAAGTTTGATTGTGATTTTTTTCAAGAAGTAATTTTTTAACTTCTTGTTAATATACTTAACCCGTAGAAATTCGCAAAATTATTTCGAAACTGTTATTAAATTATTAAGATATTTTTTTCAATGTACCTATTATCCATCACTAGAATTTATAATAATTTATTTTAAATGTTATCGTTTTAAATTATAATCACTCGTTTGTAGGGCATTATGGTAACAATAGAAATATATTTACTGTAAATTCAACGCGACTTGAAAGTTACCTACGTCATCCGACTCGATCACGATTCACGACCTGTCAGGAACGCATTTTCGACGGGAGCTGCACGTACGGCCAAATCAACTAATTGAAACTATCGATATGTTAATATCGATAGTATTTGTACTGTACATCCCAAAGTACAGTCGTGATTCTGTTGATGATGCATGATGACGTATGTTATCTATAAGTGCTAAGAAGTTACGCAAGTTATTTATGTTTAAGTGAGTTCAAAGTGATACAAATTATTTTTAGTATTGTTCAATAATTCCAATGCCCAAGTTTTACTCGTTCTCCACTTAAAGTGATAGGTTTTTTTTTGTTCCTGGCGATACAAGCGTCATTGGCTGAATTATCTTAAGGTTAGAGGTGATAAAATTACTGGTAAGTACTTATTTAGAACCAAGTAGACAGTATTGCCTGTACGAAAATATACGCTACTTGACAATAAATGTTTTTACTCGTATGTAAGACTATCATTTAAACCACGAAAGTTCGAAGTTTTACGAGAGCGCCACTCTATTACCTAGGAAACTATTTAATTTTTAGTTCTACCTACTTAATAGTATGAATGTGAAAGTTTGTGATGGATGTCAAGATGTCTAGATATATCGATGTGTGTTAGTCTCTTACGCAAAAACTACTGATTTACACGTTCAACTGGGAAAAGTCCATAGTTTTCGCGCGATTTGTAAAATACTGAATTTCATATCGATTAGCTATAAAGTTTGCCATAAGAAACTTCCTGAAAATTAGATATACCTACACTAGATCTTTTTTTTTTTCTCATTGATATGTTTTTGTGTAGCGTGTATAAAGTAGGTTAGGTTTTTTTTCTGTTTTTTTTGTTTTTAGGTGTGCGCCGCGACGAATAAGTCTGTACCTACACGCAATAAAAAATTACGTGTAGGACGCACGTTTTCAAACTTATTCAGAACAAATCCTTCGAATAAAGCGTGTTGGTAGAGACTATTTATCACTCCAAAACATAGGTTTCTTTTATTCTGCTCCAAGTTAGCCCTTGACTGTAATATCACCTGGTTATAAGTGATGATGCAGCCTAAGATAGTAGCGGGCTAACTTATTAGGGAATCCGACAGTTATATTTAACCAATACTCCTAACCGGTTTCTACGCGACATACCTAGTACCGCAATGTCTTTGTCGGTAGGGTGGTGACTAGCCACGGCCGAAGCCTCCCACCTGGCAAATGGTAACCTATCTATAAATCAGTGGGCAAAGAGTGAGCTATGTTCGGAGTCGCGATCGATCAGAAATGAAATCCCACTAATACCTATTATAAATGCAAAAGTTTGTATTTATGGATATAATTATTATTTGTTAATCTTCCTCGCGAATTTTGACTAGGTATAATTGAAAATTGATAAAAACAGAAGCTAGGTACTTTTTATTCCAGAAAAAATGTCGGTCGACGCGGGTTTTATGGAAAACCAAAGAAACGCAGACAAAATTAATAGACATTATCATTAAATTTTAACACATTACTGGCCCACGTCGGGGTACGGGAGAAGAGAAGAAAATCCCGCAATGAGTAGTGTTCAGGCCGTATCCACCACGTGTGGTTTGGGAAGTCTTAGGTTAGGTTAGGTTTCCTCACGATTTTTACCTTCATCGTAAAAGCAAGTGACATTTTAATTTCTTAACAGAATACTCCCGCGACTTGGGCATAGGCCTTTTTGACACGTCACTGGCGCTGTAGTGACCGCAGTAGGCTTTCGCGGTTGCTATAATTTTTGATGAGTTCCGTTTTCTGTGTACGAAAATCATTATCAAATTTATATTCAATTTAATATTTCGAAATAACAAAAGCATACACCTTTCTAACCAAAAAAAAATGTTGTAGATCAATCGATTTACAAAATATTTTTTTTTTAAATAATCTTCCGAATGTCAACCTCCTTCATTTCAAAGTCGGTTATAACTAGCCAAGTTACTAAGAAAGCCCTTTAAAATCGGTCCAGCCGTTTTCGAGATATCTTGTCACAAGCAGAATGATAGATGGATTATGAAATACAATGATAAAAAGTAGTTTTTAACCAACTCCAAAGAAAAATTATAAATATCGTTAAAACTCTAATAAAACATCAACTTTAATCTTAGGGACAGGCACTGCAAACTTTTCTTCTTACTTGATTTCAATACGTAGGTATAAAACGATAAGTACGGTTCAGATGAAGGACCATCTGTACAGAGGTTTCGATAAGTGACATCTATGCAAAAGAGAGTGAACTAACATCACGTACCAATAGCGCCACCTATGAATGATTGCATAAAATACTTGGTTTGATTTACGGAAGAGCACCCTCTATCTAAGTTTTAGTGAAGATTATAAAACTTTGCATAAAATCATCAGTAGATGTCACTGTTGGAATAAGTGGCACCATTTGGAAAAACTTTTTTCATGGCCTATTCATGAAATAAATTATTATATTATAGCCTTGCCAAACGGTTGGCGACCATTGATTTAATATGTTACCTACTTTGTAAGTTCACTGTTGACGGGGATTTGTATTGCTAATACTAGGTACTATCTTTTTTGGCAGAATATTGGCTCTGTTACTTATTCGATTTCTCGTGGGAGCTAAGGTAGGTAGGTACCAGGTACAAACACTCTATAACATAAAATAATGCAACGTTGTATTTATTGACTGTTTTACGAACACCACAGGAAGCTGAATTTTCCATTATACCTACAAGCTTGTTTAGACCTTTCTAAACCAGCCAGGTTAATCTGACATTAGGCACCCACTTTGACCTAGTAAGAGTATAACTATCATTCAATATATTCCCCTATATTTATTAGGCCTTACAGGTACAACGTGTAACCGAATTACGAAATAATGTTGAAGGATTTCATACGGACTCACCCTGCAAAAATATTAAATCAAAGGAAGCGTATTTATGTTTCCATTCAAACGAATTCAAAACATTTTAAGTGTTTATTTATGACAGTCCTATTGAAGATAGAAAAGACCGACACGCGCATAGTACCTACGTAACGCGTCGCTTACCTAATAAAGTGATAGGAGTCACGTGATTTTTATTTTGCATGTGATGTTAGGGCTGCATCTGATTTAGTTCAGTAAAAATTATGGCAGTGCTTTACTCAAAAACTATTAGGTTTTGGTTTCACAGATAAGTCTCAGAGACAATTCATAATGTACTTACCTCTAGCCTGTGAAGTATTATTTGGGTTTTCATTTACACGTTGTATAATTATATCCAAATCTATATAATGGTAATGAAAATTAATGTATATTTCTGTTTTCATGGTAGGTAGAAGCAGGTCATTACAAACAGGCAGGCTCGTTATTTCAAAATTGTGAGAGAAGCTTTTTGAAATATTTTAAAGAATCTTATAGGTACATACTTAATAGTAACCGTAATAAATATATTGTCAACCCTAAGTATTTATAATACCATAACGTTATACGTTAAATATTTTTTAACTCGATACAAATCCGGAGTAGGTATTTAGGTACCTACTAATTATTAACCCCCACGGAAATCTGACCCAGCATCTAGTGATTACCAAACCCAATCTAATTTGGGTGCTAACTGGACATAGGTATTAAGAACCTCATCGCTATAGTATGTGTGGTGTTATAAACTGTTCAGTTTATAAATAACCTTCAGTGTAGGTAGTGCTCTTCCGCGTGTATGAAGTGCACGCCATTGCCGTACCTACTATGAATTATGATAAGCGATTCTCTTTTAAAAACGTAGGTACAAAACTAACGAAACCGAGCCAATAGATTGATAAAACTCACGTGCGAGTAGGACAAGAATGAGCGTAGAAGTTCAAGGTCAAATTCAAGGAAAAGCTCCGCACACTGCCAAATCCCAGCCTAACAAGAAACATCACCGGTAGGTTACGCATGTAATGTTTAATTGTTCAAAATGATCATCCGAGCCGAAGTTCACTATTTTATAATATATTTAAGTATTTTTATTGTAGAATTCTAACATAGCTACTCGTTTTACACATCATGCCCACCAATGGACATACTCGTAGGCCTTTTGTAGAGTGTTCTAAATAGTACGGTCCTGTGCTATTTGGATACAGCGGCTCCCTGCAAATCGTTTGATGTCCCATCAAACAATCAATGTCATTGGGTTCTACCAACGCTGCGTTTACCAGTGCGAGATCACCATTCCAGCAGATTAGTACATCGGTTCTCCGAGCTGTGTGCCCCGCCCATTACCACTTCGACTTCGTGACTCGATGAGCTATGTAGGTAACTCTTCTACAGATCTCCTCATTCCTGATTTGATCACGTAGAGATCTCTCCATCGGCTGCTCAGTCTTCTTATGAGACCCATAGTGTGGCATCTAGACCAAAATATTTATCTATCATACTACATATATTATATGTAATATGTAATATGTACTAACCTGGCAATGCGAGGAGTTTGTCACCTAATAAGTGGCAAGCCGGAGAAGGCGGCGTGGCGTGTACGTCGCGCGCCTCTCGGATCCGGCAGCAACCGGACTGCCGACGACAATGGGACCCGCCATACATTCGTCATACAGTCGTACTCTCACTTATAAGTTATTCGAGAGACACAGATTCTTTAGTGGGTGCAAGACGCAAGTCCTCCATAGACGATCCGTTTCTCCCAACGGAGTGGTCAGGCATTTTCTGTGCATAAAAAAGCTAACAAGCTAAGAGATCTTCGGCAATATACTTTCCACGCACGTTTTGCTCCAACACCGAAGGATCCTCAGGAGACTTTGATTTTACAATAAATAATTGCTAATTTGTGTGGAGTAGATATGAAGATTGAAGAAATTATAAATTACTCCGCGCAGATTCTCCTGCTTCTCGCGGATTATAGCAAATTAAGATAAATTTTCAATGCATATCATGGAATTCCGCAAAGTAAAGTTTGGCAAAGGCAATATTCAGCAATCGTGCCAATTTTGTTTTACATATAAATCTTTAAATAGGCACTAAACGAAACTAAATTGTCTTAACATAAGTTGTGCTATCCTTTTTAACAGAGAACACTACACTACCTTTACATTAGACCACACTCACACTCCTCCAATGCTGGAACTTGGGCTAACGACTATTGTCACAAGCTAATGATAATAAACTGGGCCTGACACCGCAAACCTAACTCCTAACCTAGTACCTAACCATTTTTGGCCCGACCCGGGTTTCTAACTTAGGACCTCGTGAACTGTAGCTAAGCAAACGAGGCATCAGTAAATTAGTTTCGCTTAGAGATTTTGTAGTTACAGCAAATTTGGCACCATTATTTCAATTTTTTTAAGGGATGTGATGTGAAACGCTACAAAAATATTACATCGGTTCTTTTAAGTTAGTTGATACGCGCGAGTATCTATATAGCGCCTTATCAGAATCGATACCCATAACGTATCGGAGAATTGATAAGAGGCAAACAAGCCCTTTTATGTAGGTCACGTTATCTTAACGATAAAAGAGCAACTGCTGGGTTTATTGCCGGCTTCTTTTCGTTAAATCTGCCATTTGAATCGATGACATTACTAGAAACATTTAAAAGTGATCATAAAGTGTTTGATTGGAAAGTCCAAATAAAGGCATATTTAACCTTTTATTTTTGTTTGTCACTGTGAAATCTTTCGAATCGAACCCCATGGTGTTCAAACTAGTTTCATTTGATACCCATATTGAAGGAGTTGTGAAAAAATTTGAAACCTACATTGAGGTAGTTTTGAAAAAATATGTAATCCGCAATTTTGTAGCGGCGGCCATCTTGGACTGACATAGCTATGAACACTCCAGACAAATTCATCTGTTAAACAAAAATAAAACAAAATCAAATCGGCTTAGCCGTTCGGGTGCTACGCAAATACGTTCACACACACACAAACAAGTCTAACTTATAACGAGTTGAAAAATATACTAAATCCGCTACCGAAACGCAAGCTAACTCTGCAAAATTACGCCAAGACTAATATTAAGGGAAATATAAAACATGATACTCTTTATACAAACAACAACTTTAGGGGCTATTCATTACAGTATTCATTAATATGTTTCGAACCATACGAGCCTAAAAATGTATGTACCTAGTAACTTAAAAACCTTCCAAGCCCGTTGCTTAAGTTTCCTTTTTAAAGTGTAGGTATTTATCATTTTTTGTTCTGCCACTATACTCAATTTAGCTTCAAAGCGTTGTAGGATAACAAAGGAATTATAAAAATAAAAATAAAGTAAATATACTAGGTACGGCAATGCACACATCGCTCTCTAGCCTCAAATTAAGCGTAGCTTGTGTTATTGATACTAAGATGACTAATGAATATTTTTGTGAATAATTATTATATATAAATAAATACTTATTATTACGGATAAATACCAGACACTGAAAAACATTTATGTTCATCACACAAACATTTTCTAGTTTTGGAGATCGAATCCACGGCCTCACAAAGCAGGGTCGCTGCAAACTGCGGCAATCGGCCGTCAAAGGAATTTAAGAGCACAAGGGTAACGTTTCGGAGGGTCTTTAAAAGAGGTTTTTTAAGCCCCTCCCCTGAAACGATACCCTTGTGCTTTTCCAAAAAATACAGTATCTCCAGGCTGAAACCTATACAACTTGTTACCGAATTACAAAATACTGTTGAAAGACGCATACGTATAATTTATAAAGAATCACTCTGTGAGAATATTAAATCATAAGAAGCATTTTTATTTTTATTTTCCATACGAAATAATTTCAAAACATTCTAAGTGTTTACTTATTGGCAACCCTATTAAAAGAAAAGACCGACACGTACACAGTACCTATGCTATGCGACGCGTACCTAATAACGTCCTTTACACAAAAACTATTAGCGTTTCGGTTTCAAAGATAACTCTCGGAGACAGTAAATACTTCTAAAGCCTGTGAGACATATTTCGGTTTTCATTTAGGTACACGTTGTATACGTATCAAAATTCAAATAAAAATATTATTTGTTGAATTGATCGGTGCATAGGTAACAAATTACAACATTTATTATGCCTATTAGTTTTGACGTCCTCCCTGGCGCAGCAGAGAGCGATCCGCTTGGGGTCCCGGGTTCGCTCCCTGGAAGGGTCATCTTGGGCATTTATGATTTCTGAATTTTCTCTGGTCTGGTCTGTACGGCGCCACCAGCTTCAGCCGTGGTTACCACTGTACTGACAAAGGCCGAGACGTGCCGTTACCATCTTAGACTGCATCGTCACTTATCAGTTGGTGAGATTGCAGTCAAGGGCTTGCTAGTAGTGTAATAAAAAAATTCTATTACCCATATTCTGGCAAAAAACTTGTGATAATGTTTTCGAAAAAAAATCTGTGTTCCTGTTATTAAACAGGAACACAGATTACGTACCTAACTTATTAACAATATTAGTCGGGAAGTAGGAGTTACCGAGCCGCGTTTGCTTTGACCCCGCTTACGTAGGGCGAAGCGTAACATATTATATGCAACTTAAGCTCAAGGTTAACCACATTTTAGCGAAAATAGACAAAAGCATTTCGGATCGACTACCTGAGGGACAGTCGATGCCGAATCTTCGCAGTTTTTTCAAGCGACTTCTAAATAGAGAGCCGGTTCTGTATTCAACCGGGAGACAAAGGAATCTAAAGGAAGGTTATTAGACCCGTTTAACTTTTAACTAGTTAGGTAGGTCCCGTAAATATCTAAAATCGATAAGTAGCGCAAAACCAAGGTACAGACTTATGAGATAATTAAAATATTGCTCGCCCACCGCCGCGCCGTAAAGCCCACGTAGACTTATTTTCCTTAGATAAAAAGGAGTCTATTTCAGGTACATATTGGCTCTTTAGTTATTTTTGTGCAAACTTCAATATACGTTTTATGAGAAAAAATAGAAAAGCAATACCACTAGACACAATAAAAGAAAGCATTTTTTCTTAGACATAATATAAGTTGACAGATAATAAATATTTCGATTGAATTTAATGAAATGTTAACCTAACCACACTTATAACAAAAATATGAATATCTTTTTTCCCCTAATTGACTTTTTCGTTAGTCTGGTTGAGTATTACAAGTAAGTATTAGAAGGTTTATTCGTGAACGTGGATCTTAAGTCTGGGTCCTCAAGTAGGCTTGTTAAAATAGAAACTGAACAATCTTAAACCTTGTTTATTGAATTTATATTTAAATGTTAACCTCCTCCTTTTTTGTAGTCGGTTAAAACACGAGTATAGTTTATTGTATTAGTTATAAGAAAATTACCAAAAACTATTGATTAAGTATTATAGCTTCTGCTTGGGTCTTCAGGAATGGGTCTTAGTTTCGCTCGGTAACAATTTTGAGTCCTACCACGGTAACTATTTGAGAAATCGGTATAGAAAGTTCATGTCCTTTTCCATAGAATAGGTGTCACGCATACCAAATTTCAAAGCTGATAGCCCGCTGCTTAGCTCGTAAACAATTTTCAATTCTCCCTCGGGAACTACTTAAGGAATCGGGATAAAAGGTAGCCTATGTTCTTTTCCATGTCAAAAGATACACGCATGCCAAATTAAATCCAATTCCGGTCAGCCGTGTTTTCTTTATTGAGAAACAAAAATCCAAACATTCACATTTATAATATTAGTTATTATAAAGTTATAAGGGAAGCTAAATTGAGCATCATCCGGACTCAGTCGTACACTGAGGACAATAATTGATAGTGGGAATTCCTTCTCGTGCCTCCGTTGATACGAGTTGGTGGGATGACGAGAAGTAAGCGGATACAACACCACAACATATCTTGTAATTTTATAATTTTTACTAAATTGTTTTTACATTGGAGGAAAGTATGAATTTTTTAAATAAACTAGAAGTGCCGAGGAAACGCAGAATCGTAATCGCATTGTTAGTTTATTCGCCTGCTGTAGCTTAGTTAACCAAGAAAATTTCTAACATTTTTATTCAGTACTTAGCACTAAGTACTCATAAATGTGACAACACTTATGTATTCAATCTTATTCAGCCCTATTTTTTTTATATTAATTTAGTTTTCTTACATTATCTTATTTTATATGCTTATAATTAACAGTTTCCTTGCTCAACAACATTATGCAGACGTGTGTAATGATTGTTCTTGTTGTGCACTTTACATTTCGCATGCTTAATAGTAGAATATGGAGGAATGTTATATTATAAGACCCTATTTAAGCTCATATTCAGCAAATAAAATTTCATTTCATTTCATTTCAAGAATTTGCAATGTAAAAATACATATTGCATTAGTTGGTATGATCTGATCTATGATCGAATGCGCAGCAAATATCCTAAAAGAGGTTTCGTCTGTAAATTGTATTACTTTCTGATATGACCGGATTAGATTTCAGTGTACGACGTAGTAGCATTTTAAAATTATTTTTATTGCACTTTTGACGATTTCTGAGAGTCGCAGAGTTTCTTCAAAAAAATTTACGTCAAAATTATTAATTAATTTATTTATTTATTTTAAACTTAATATTCTACTTATAAATAGTTACAAATCAATTTGGGGAACCTTCATTTTGTTGAAATACTTTTTGTAGGTGTATTGCGAACAAATTCACCTTTTTTGTACTGTTATTTGCCCACTGACCGTTTACATACCTATACCTATTTGGAGGTATTTCTTTGTTAGTCTTTTAATATTTTTTGACATTTTCCGCAGTGAATAGTCCGTCTTTTTCGCCGGTCAAACTCTGGAGGTAAGTTTCTAGCGAAGCTTCATTAAAGTTCTGTATTTCCTTATTAATTAGTTTTGTAAGTATTTAGTTGACTTTTTTTCTTGTGGGGATCTTGATTGATACCACGATTTTCGCTGCTTTCGTTTTTCCTTAATCAGCTTCAGTATCAGCTTCCTCCATTTTTAAGCAGGCGGCGTGTTACTCCAAACCGATTGCTGAATATCTATTACAAATTTTTCAAGCTCTCAATTAATATGATCTAAACTTTTTAGGGGTACTTTTAAGTTAAACCCAAGTCATTTCATATTACTGATTGATATTCAAATATCTCGGTGAAATATTTTGAATATATGTGAAAATGTATGAGATCTGGAAATTTTAAATTGTTAGTCTAGAGCCCCAATAAGTATTTTTGACGTTAGAATCAGTTCCATCATAAAACATCTACATATTTCCAAATTGCTTTAAAAAATGTATGTAGTTCTGCTTTTTTAACGAATAGAAATAAAATATTGTTTCGTTTGAAGACGTGCTGCCACAGCTTTTAATTGTAGTACTTCATATTAATTATGTTCTTAACGATTTATACATTTTCTTATTAAGACAGCACTATCTCTTGCAGAATTTCTAGAATATAGCGCGTGGTATACTTTAACCCTCTTAGGGCCAATTTCCCCAATAAAGTCGCAACAAGGCATCAGCTAACGGGGCATTAAAAACAACAGTAATGTTATAATAAAGTAGCGGTCTCCCCGACGTTATCATCGCAGCACCACATATCAAACCTGACGCACACGCGACACGACTACCAAGGCACCACAACTTACGCTCGCAACGCACGCTCTCAACGCACGAAACGCTCGCAGCGCATGCACACGATTGATTAGAGAGTGGCATAGTACAGCAAGCACATTGACGATGGTCAATCCTGCAACACATCGGCGTCGCTACCCGACCACTCAGCAAGTCAACAGCGACGGTCGATTCTCGCAGAGCTGTGCACCTCAGCAACACTGACTTCCAGTCTCGGAGGAGAATACTGTAGCGGTCCCCACATTACTAAACTAGATGGCGCCACAAAAGATCCAACATAGCGCTAAAGAAGTGTTCACAAAAATTAACCAAATATACCACTTCCAAAGAGGAATTGTCGGACATCGGTCTCTGAGTACGAACTCAGAGGAAGATCTTCCTATTGTTACGGTCGAGCGTATCACCATAGCTCCCGTCCAATAAATAATTTACGTTTTATGACATACATTTGACAGACCATTAATAAATCAAGCATCAGGCGAAAGACACACTGTCATATCTCTGTGGTTCAAATCTATCAAAAAATTGGTTTGTTTTTTATTACTCAAGTCCTCCAGAAGTGTTTAGTTGGATAAAATGATGAACCAAAAAGGTTTCAATACGATGAAATGCTAATTTTTTTTTTAACTGTTATCTACAAATAGTGGTAGATTGGTGTGCTGTTATTTTTTAATAATAAAAGCAAGCTTTCTTATTGGTAGGTATAGCTTTTCACGCAGCAACGCTCGAATTTAATACTTTAGTACACAAGTATAAATGAATGCGCATGTTCCATGTTTCCTACATGGAACATGCGCATTTATTTTAGGATGGGTGTAACGAATAATAACGATAATTTACAACTTAACTAAAATAATCAGCTACCTATTAGTAGTAAATAAAAATTCAACTTTCGTATGTTAGTGTTCAAAAACTCTAGAAGTCAATGGATTCATTTGAAATTTTTACACAACGTTTTATGTTTACATAAGAATGTTTGCGCATACTTTTTTTCTCTAAGCTCCCAGGGCAACGCGTTAGAATAGAATAGAAATTAATATAAAATAACACGAGGCTCTGAGTTCAATTCCCGGATTGGTTAAATCAGGGTTGGTAATAGTTAATATCATTAAGAAATTCTCAGAACAGGTTTAAAGTTAGGGAAATATAATTTTCCAACCCCGTGACTCGGAGAGCATGTTAAGCCGATCCCGATTTTTATCTTTTACATGACTACGATAATCACTTGAATCCGCATTGGAGCAGTGCGTCGGTGGGTCTATGCTCTGTAACTATCGCGATATTGTACTATCCTATAGACCACTGAAGTGACCAGTGTTTTAATTTTCCAAAAACTTATTAAAAACTTTTATGTGTGGTTGTAGATCCAAAATATCTCGATTAATTTTTTTTCATTGTGACTTTAAGTTTTTCATTCTACACTTCTTTGTTCGCTCCGATTCTGTGGATTTCATTTCTTAGATGTTTTAATATCTCAGCCATAGTTGCAGCATAAAGTATTACTTAAACTTCATTTTTTTTAATAATATTATAATGCTAAGCACATCGCTAACACGTCAAAACGCGGTACAACTGGGTCATCCCGGGTCATCATGTCACATGCGACTTGACCGGCGCGGCGCGGTGGCGCGCAGGTCAATTCGCATGTGACATGATGACATCCGCGCAGGTCAAGTCGCATGTGGCACGATGACATCCCGGCGCCGGATGTTGCCTGTATATCGGTATACCTAGGCCCGCTAAAAAAATAGTCGCTCAATTTTCCGTAGTTAATATTTTGTTAATAATTTTGCTTTTTTCTCTCATCATTATTATCATCACATCAACCCATTACCAGCCCCCTACAAAGCAATTAACTTTAGCGGCCCGTCAGGAGAGATAATCACTTGTTAGCGCGTACTGGAACACTCGTTTACACCAACAGTCCATTAAAGCACTTAACGGGCCGCTAAAGTAAGATACATTGATTGATTGGTCAAATCGGTCCTAATGATCGGAATTTGACAACACGTCATCATATTTTTACTTTTTATGACGCACTGAATACGTTACGAACAAAAATCCCATTTCGAGGAAATTATAAACACGCTCGTATTCCAAAAAAATGTTTTACTGACAGGCAGACCATTATAAGAGGAGTATCATAGGATATTTTTATTTTGGAAATCTGCCTCTAGAGGGGTGAATCCAGACTCATTTGTTGTGACTAAAAGATTTTTAAAACACCCCTCAGTAGCGTAAAATTCGGGATGAAAGTGTTTATGAAATTTGTTGACGTACAGGTACAACAAATTGTAGGTACGCGGACGATGTCGCATTAACCGTTAATGGGCAATAAGTTAATAAAAGTGTACAAAATCTTTGGAGTAAAAAATACCAAACAAATAAAAAGCCTCAGTTAAAAATCATTGGCACATAATTAAGTTGCAACGCTCGGACGTAAACCTAATATGGTGAAAAGCTGATTACATTACAGTCTCAGAACACAGAATAGGTAATTGCCCCGGGGCTTAGATACCTGTTGAATGTTTGACCTGTTAGAGTTTATTTTGAATTCAGGTACCTGAAGGGTTTTGCTTTCGGAGCAATTTGTATCGCCTTTTGATATTTGAGTTTATATTCTCTTTGTACCGAGCGAGTTCCCTCCGCCATTAAATAAAAATGGAGCGAAAAATGTTTTTAAAGTTAAAAACCGTAATTCTGTTGGTAATAACTTGTTGAGGTTCTCTGGTTGGTTGTTATAAATTATATTAAAGTTTCTTAAAAAAACTGAACTACCTACACACTTTGACAACTTTTTGTATTGTATAAATATTATATTAAGTTTTGTGTCCTTTAAATTAGGAAGTTTTAATGTGTGGGCAAACGAAGTAATTACGCACGCGTTGAGTGAAGGTATATTCAATATAGAATAACGTTTGTTTTGGAAGTTTATGAAAATGTTAATAAATATACAAACTAACCGATAGGGAGAATATATATACCTTCTTGCCTAAATATACCATTTTCTACTTCGTGATAAAGAAAGGTAGGAAATCATAGTGAAAACTTTTTGAATAAACAGCAAAACCTTTTTGTAACCAAAAGTCGAAGCCAGCTAGAAAAACAAAGCTGACACGTTCTGAATTCAGTTGAACGTCGCACACATCACAGACAAAAGAAAACCGACCCTTCGGAATTCAGTGGTACCTAAATCCAGATTTGCAATAGTTTAGATTTCTAACCGGATTTACAACTACATGATGAACGAGCAACTAAAGACCGTGTGTGTGTCTATGAACAAGTTGTATATTGGCAACCTGCCGACGGAAGCCGATGAGGAGATTGTGCGCCAACTATTCGCTGAGCATAACCTGACGGTTTCGGAGATATCTGTGAAGCGTGGGGGATACGCGTTTGTCGACTTCCCAGACCAATCGGCCGCTGATCGTGCGATTGACAAACTACATGGTAAGCTGTCATTTAAATTTAACGACTCGGCATCATCATGACATACCCATCCTCAGGTTATTAGATAGATTTACTGCTGGGCAAAGGCGTCGTCTCTTAGTAGAAAGGAATTTGTTTAGACCCGCCAATGAACAGTTTAAGATTGCATTTTGCAGGTTTATTTCAAACATGTTGCAGGCAGGTTCTTGATTTCGCGACGTTTTGCCACTGTCTACATATTTATTTTTAAGTAATAGCCAAAAAAAATGTTTTTTTCACATTTAGGCATTTCAGTCGTGCAGGTTTTTCTTTGGCGGTGAAGAAAAACTGGCACGACTGAGAGTTCTCCATTACGTTCTCAAAGCCGTGTGAAGTCTACCATTCCGCAGTGGGCCAGCGTGGTGGACTACAGCATAAACCCTTCTCATTCTGAAAGGGGGCCATGCCTGTGGCAATGGTGATGATAATGAATAGCCAATACTTACTGATTTGAAATTTAGAATAATAAAATTTATTATAGTCCAACTTTTGTTGTTGTAATACGTAAGCCTACGTAATTAAAACGTGCCAAACTTTTTTTGAATGGGCCAAAATAAGTTTCTCCGCATCGTTATGACGAAACTTTTCAATTGGGTTAATCGGCTAAGTGGCGGTATTATTTGATAGGGCTTCCTTTTCACGCTCTAAAATTGTTATAGTCGTAAAAATATAATAGGCCCGTTTTGACATTTGTGCAAGACCATAGAATGTAACTTGGAATGAAACTGAAAGAAACAATAAAATAAAAATCAATTACATACAGTGTTTTAAAAAATACGTAAATTTTTTTGCGACGTTAAATAATATGAAAGAATATATCGCGAGTATTCTTTTTGCGCTTAATTTATCGTAGCATGCAATTTATAATTGTTGCGAAACGTTCCGAAAACAGTTACGTTCTTAGTCTTTTTTTTTTTTATACTAGAGCTGTAACCATTTTTTTACTGAATATCGAAATTAAATATTGTGTAGTAATCTTTACTGCAAAGAATGAGCTTGGTTCTCAAAATGGGTTCTAAATAATGAGTCTGGGTTGATGTATCTGACCAAACGGCACATGACTGAAGCGTCCCCGCGCGCACTGCGCAGTTTTTCGTTCCTCATCTTGTAAAGTTGACTGTGCGCTCGTTTAAGTTTGATATATATTGTTTACTATTACGTTAACTATGGCTCTTCTATTTTGGACATTAATTTAAACATAGTGATTTGACTCGATTTTTGTGTTTGTTGTTATATAGTACTAACTCTGTTTCAAAATGTTGAAAAGTGGACGTATAATCAACAGCCAGTCACGCGTATTGGTTGTGAAGTTAAAGGAATACTTTGAACGAACGAACACTTTACAATACATAATAATATCAATCAAGTACTGATAAAAACTTGAATTGATTTATCGTGAGTATCGAGTCCCGAGTCTTATGGTCCATAACTAGTTACGTCGCGATGACAAATGTCAAAACGGGCCTATTACATTTTTACGACTATAACCGTATATTTTTGGACATTGAAAACACCAAATAACCTAATTTCTGAAGTTTGAGAAGTGAAAGTTTGAAACAAATAATTGTGTGTTGACAAGGTTTGAACAGAAAAAATAAATGACCTATTTTCCTTACCAGCATTTTATTTATGGCATCAGGAATAATTATTTATAAACTAAGTTGTACAGTTAGATGTTTTCTTTCTTGTTTGTTTTTATTTTCAACTTAAAAGAAATACCTACCTAAGTTGGCGATTACGGATTACGAGATTCCTGAAATACATTCGCGGGTCAGACCAATTTTTTTATTTTTATTTATTATGTTTACTTACAAACACTTACACTAATACAACCTTTATTTAAAATTTTAACTATTCTTTTTAAGTGTAGTGTTTTCGTAAAAGTAAACATAACATATGAAAATATATAATAAGTAATTTGTTTGTTTTCTATAGTCTGGGAGAGCATGTTTAATCAGTCCCGGTAGTGAGCATTCGCATCATCATCGTCATATCACCACCAGCCTACTTCCACTGCTGAACATTCATCATTCCAGCCTCAATGCTGTACCCACTCATTATCTTTCTCTTATGAGAGGCCTAACTGCCTCGGTTGTCTAGTAGGTAGCTTGCTCAACTACGGATCACCAGTTATTGGGTTCAAATCCCGGTTCGGGCCGAAACTTAAAAGGTATTTTCTGATAAAGAATTTTCGGTACCAGACCAGAGTCGCCGGTGTCAAACCACGTGCCTCGGAGGGCACGTTTAGCCAACCGTCGGTCCCGTTTGTTGAGGCAATGGTCGTTGAAGTCCATCGACCACTAACCCCCATTAGGGCAGCGTGGTGGGTCTCTGCTCTAAAACCGTCTCTCCTATGAGAGACGAGGCCTGTACCCAGCGGTAGGAAGTTGTTGGGATGATGAGAGATCTTTATCCCGGTTATGGACTTTTTAATGGACTGAGAATCTATTATTTATGAATTCATTTGGATTCTTAAAAATCATATCGACGAGCAACAGCAATAATGTAGTTTGTTGTTAGCATAAATGTACTTAACTCAATGAAAATTAGTCGGTAGGTCGCAGCAAATATAGCAATGCATTATACTTTAGCGTATACGATTTCAGTATGCAAAGTTTTTTTTTTGCTATTATAATGCATTCTAGTAATTTAAAACAGCCTGAATATTTTACTCAGTAAAGTCTACATAGATAGTATCTTTCTATTTGACGGCCGAGTTGCGCAGTTGGCAGCGACCCTGCTTTCTGAGTCCAAGGCCGTGGGTTCGATTCCCACATCTGGAGAGTGTTTGTGTGATGAACAAATGAATGTTTTTCAGTGTCTGGGTGTTTATCTGTATATTATAAGTATTTATGTGTATTATATTCATAAAATTTAGCTATCTCAGTAACCATCACACAAGCTACGCTTACTTTGGGGCTAGATGGCGATGTGTGTATTGGCGTAGTATATTTATATTTATTTTATATTTATAATTTTAATAAATAACTAAGGCAAAACGTATGTTCATAGTATTTTCGGGTAACATTCTATCGATAAAATTGTTCTTAATCCTGTAAAAGGGATAAATATGAAAATCCACGTGGATAATTAATAGTTTAAGTTCATTTAACCTCTTATAGCAGCACTCAACTCCTAGAGTACTACGTAGAAATGACGAACTTAAACTTTACGTTCCGATGGTCGTAAGGTGAAATTCGTACATCCGAAGTAGGTCATTTAATCGAAACTATCGAGTGATCCATGCTGTTATGTTACAAAAGCCGAGCAAACGAGAAAATGCATTAATTATGGAAACTTTAAAGCGACAGGATGTCTCAAAAATCTTTATTATATAACTACTTATTATAAACCGTTGTTTCCTTTGTTCTTACTTCTTACCTGGCGCAGTGGTGGACATGTATTCATGGTTGAGTCCTACTCAATGGTCTTGAAATCACAGTCAGCAATGTTAACGCAGATAAAAATTGCTTGAGAAAGAAAACAGTAATCCTATTTCCGAAGAAGTGTTAAAAAATCAAATCAAAAAAAGAAAGTCATAAACTAAAAGTTTATATATTATATTTTAGTTTATTGTATCTTATATATTATATCTACAAATTCCTGATTCTCCATTATCAAAGAGTCAGCCTGTATACTCGTACGTTCAGATATTATTATGACTTTTATGACACCACCGCAGTGGCGGCTCTGCTATTCATAAATAAGAAGGTAGCTTCGTTGGCTATCGATTTCTATCGAAGTGAAGTATTATTTGATTGGAAATATTGGCTAACCACGCTATTGCCCATAATCAATAATAACTTTGTGTAAAATTTATAGTCATCAATAACTTATTTCGAAAGTGTGGTGTTAAATGGTGTACAAGATTTTACAAGTCAAGCCCTTATATTTTTTTTCTTGCGTCGAATGAACAATATGTAAATGTTCCAAGTATGAATTCTTGAACATTTTCTTAAGGTTTACTTTTCAATAAAGTCAGGGAATAAAGATATTACTTATTTGTTTAAAGTTGTGAACGTAGTTAAGGTCCTCTTTGGTTTCAGAGGTTTTCCATTTTTGTCAACCAATCTGAGAACAATGAACCAAAAATTTTCATGTAAAACTCAATAGCACTCTTATTAAAAACCTCTATGGTGGGGGTTATAATACCTTACTAAGATTGTGGTGGTTCTATTTGAGGTTAACATATTCTTTAGTATTACTTTATGGAAAAATAATTACCACAGATACAAACTAATGTCCATTCATCATAACTTGACGTTCACGTATATGATAAATAGACTATGTACCGCATGGTCATAAATTAAAAAAATTAACTGCTTTTATTATATAGATTGGATACAATTATTTTAAACTACCTACTTTAAGGAACTTTGGGTATATATGTTTGCACCAGAATAAAGAATAAAACAGCACCACAATGGCTCACAGATTATATTCTATAGTTCAATTGAGTTCTTAATAAAATATGTTTATGTTTCCAGACTTAGAGTATATGGCATAACGGCATAATTTAAAAAATATAAATTCAAATTCAAATTCAAAATTTCTTTATTCATGTAGGCCTATCACAGGCACTTATGAAGCGTTCATACATATTTGTTTACATAATTGTAACGGGATGGTGATAACTTCGTTCGCCAACTTAAATCTAAAGCTACGAGGGTTCCAAACGCGCCCTGGTCTTAGAAGAGCCCACAACAAACTTAGCCGTGTAAATTTATTTTTTTGTTATCACCATCTTCCAGTAAATTTAAATTAAGCTATGAAGCTAGAGCAATTCACACCCAAGCTTTTTTTATCGTTTAAATAATCCTTAATGTTATAATAGGATTTTTCTGTAAGCTTACGTTTTATATAAACTTCGAACTTATTGAGAGTAAAATATATCATCTGAATCTGTATTAGTCACATCAGAATCTGCATTCTATACGTTAAGCCAAACAATGTAATCTACCATTTTATGGCAGCGGCCATCTTGAGTCAATTTTTGCTAACCATATCTAAGAACACATTCGATTAATTCACCTTAAAAAAAAAAATCTAAATCGGTCCATCCGTTTGGAAAACACAGATACGTCAAACTTATTTAGCCCGAAGTTTTTACGTGAAGGGTTCAAAAATAAAGAAGAAACCACACCTACAGAAACTGTGTACACGATTAATATTGAAGCATCAAAAACCACTGCACTTTAGTGTTGTTTCTCGAAAAAATAAAAAAAATTAAACACAATGCACTGCATACAATAATGGCTGAATGAGGATTCTATATGTTCTTAATTATGTGTAAGAAACTTAAAAACTAGTTAAGGCGTGCAAAGGTTGACTTACAGCATAAACTATCTCTACCGAACAGACTTTGATAAGGAATACTAAGACATTTTGGACGTTAATTGAAAATTTGACTATTTGAAAAAAAAAAATATAGGATAAGAAGTACCTTCGATTTGACTACTTACTGATTAAGACAATCGTCTTATTGTAACCCTGTGATTGGAAGGTTTACTTAGATAAACTTTTGTATTTATTATATTGGTATCATACGTACTGAATTGGTATTATATTGAATTCTTTTGTAACTTTTATAAGATGCAGGGTAAAACTTCCAGTTGCTCTATAATACTACTTAAACTGGCAACTGAAGTAGTATATTGCAGCGTTATTGGAAATTGTTAGAATATTGCATATATATTATTTACTAAGCTCTTTGAACTAGTCAGTGATTTGTATCACTGCTACGAAGCTCGCTTTGATAAAGTTGGAAGAATGTTTGACAAACGAAGACTTCCATTCCCAAGATATTGATACAACTGAGCTACAAACTATATTCCAACAAGGATAGCGAACAATACTATAAACTCACAACACAAAGGAAATTTACAATTTTAAATTGTAAACTAGTGCAGCTAGTGAATTAAAATTTGCAGTACGTGGTTTCTCTAAAGTGAAACTCATTAAAACTTACTTCCGTTCTAAATTGACTCCACAAACAATGAGTTCGGCAGGTAAATTAAATAACATGCCCTTTAGTTAACAAATTTTAAATTGTGTTTACG
The DNA here is from genome assembly GCF_905163445.1 of Pararge aegeria. Classification (NCBI taxonomy): domain Eukaryota; kingdom Metazoa; phylum Arthropoda; class Insecta; order Lepidoptera; family Nymphalidae; genus Pararge; species Pararge aegeria. The sequence goes on from NC_053208.1 coordinate 10,528,576, forward strand.
TAGCTTCCACACATACGTAGGGTCCACAAGTTGTGTCTTGTTGGTCCAGTGATTAGTAACGAAAATTCTGGAATAACTCCCCCTAGGACGGCCCAAAAATACAGATGATCAATCATCATCATCATCATCATATGAACCGATTGACGTCCTGGCCGAGAGCCTGGGCTGCATGTTGCCATCGGCGACTTGCTTGATGTCGTCTGACCTCGTTAGGGCCGACCTATTCTGCATTGACCGCCTCCGGTATCGGATCAATAGCCTATAACAATTCAATGTTGGACTTTGGGCCCCACCAACCGGAGGGTTTACATATAATAACCACGTTGGGCAGACTGGTTGGTGATCGCACTAGATGGTATAGTGGCTTGAGGACGTTCGTAGATCAACGCTGCCTTCAATCAAGGAACGTTATTAGCATCATTATTAACTATATTTTATTAATCGGGGAAAATTTTGATCGGGGGATGCTGTCTGTCTGTCTGTCCGGGCATCACGTAAAAACTATTGAACAGATTTAAATAAAATTTGGTAAAGTGGTAGCTGGTATTCCGGGTCAACATATAGGATACTTTTTATAAATTTTATTTCATAGCTCCATTAGATTTGAATAATTCTTTTTTTATTTGAAAGTGTATATTATCAAGCATGTATTGTCTAATTTAAATGAAGATCTGATAAATATTGTCGGAGATAAAGAACATAACTCATCACAGATACCAGCATGTCGCAAGGAATAAGGTATAACGGTAGAATGCATGCGTACCATCTTACTAATATTATAAATGCGACAGTTCGTGATAATGGATGTATGGATGTATGTATGTATGTATGGATGGATGGATGGATGGATGGATGGATGGATGTATGTATGGATGGATATTTTTAGAGTATATTTTAATATGGTTTTCTGTAAATGGGCTGAAATATAACGATGTTTTTTAACGATGTCATACCGGCTTTTCTGGCGTATGCGACGAAAATGATTGATGATACATTAAAATAATGTACTACATGTTTAAAGTAATCATGATTATCTACAAAATAATCCACGTAGCTACATGTGTAACTGTTATGGTTAAGCCACAAAAACTGCTTTTTCTATAATTTCTCATTGAAAACACGGGTATTATCGAAAGATGTTGACATTCCTATCATGATGTTAATCCTTATCCAAATAAATAGTTTTATAAATATTATTAATTTTGATTATATACCTGCAAATTCCTTTTTAAATTATTTAAATTGAACCTATCGCTTAGAAGTTGCGACGGGTATAGAAACGCAAGAAGCAAGAAAAATGCAGCGGACCGCCCGGCCGCGAATTACATAGTTAGAAATAAAACTGGACCTGGTAGGTAGCGCTGCAATAAGTAGTTATAAATATATTTGTTAGTTAAAAATTTTCAAAACGTATTAAACACACATACATAACACATTACACATTAATAATGTGGAAAATAATTACAGTTACTGAGAGTTATCACGGAATTGATAGTAGATTAGATCAAATTTAAAACAGTTTAAAATAAATCAAACTAAAAAGAAGAAAATATATAATAGTTTTAAAAAAAACTAAAAAACTTGCTTTTTATAGAAAACCGAAGTAAAAAATAGATAATAAATTTTAATTAATAATCGTGTGAATAAAAAAATAAAAACAATTATTGTAAAAAAAGCGTGGGATGCATGGTGTCAATAGTTGTAAATATTTTATAGACAGATATGAGTACGGTGATTATCATTTTGATTATATGTATCTTAAAAACCACACCACGCTTTTTTTAAATAAAATATATTTTTTTTATTCACACTATTATTAATTTATATTTAAATTTATTTTCTATTAATTAGTTCGGTTTTCTATAAAAAGCGAGTTTTTTTTTAAACTTATTTATTATCTTGAAGTGTAATGTCAGCTCTATTGTAATGGATTGTTCTATCAATAAGAATATCACGGTCGAAATACAGTCTTTGTTCGTTGCTATCGAGAACAGTAGATAATTACACATTACATTACATATTTTATAATACGGTTATGTTAAACAAAAGTATTCTTTACAATTCAATGTTTTAAATTATAAATGCTCGGTTTACGGGTCCGACAAAAATCATAACGCTTAATAGGGAGTGTTCCGTTGTGTGTCCTAAGTCCGTGTGGCACCCGTTTTCTTTGGTACTTGAAGTTGAAACTTACTACCGGGTAGTAAAGTCAATACTTCCTTATTGCTCAAGAGTTCCTTATGTGTGAAAATTTCAAGCTATTAAGTTAAACGCAATAAAAAGATAATCTTGAAAGACTATTTAGTTTATTTTCTTACTATCAAAACCTACGGGATCTAAGATTCTTCCCTGTGACCCATAATCTTTAAAGGCAATGGAATAAGGTCTTTATAAAAGGAAAATTCTCGACTTAAAAATCCGACGTCTCATTCGGCTCGGGGGATAAACATCTCGGATAAAAAAGTTTTATAGACGTTCTGTTTTCCACTTTGATTACGAGGATTGGTTTTTGAAGGCTAAGATTTGATTCCTAGATTCGGGTCATAACATAAAATTGAAGTCGTTCATAAAATACTTTTGTTACCTAAACTTACCATGAGGTTTTAAGATTACCTTTAATTTTTGTCATTACCAATCTATAAAACATTACTTTCATTGTTACGAATTAAACTCCATTTTTAATTTATTAGAGACGGATTTAGAAAGCTCGCTTGGGCCTCGGTCAGGCTAGACGACGATGGGGTGACAAAATTAAGGGGCCGGTATCAACTGATCCACAATGCCGGTAGGTACAATCCGAAGGGTAACTTAACTTAACTTCAAATTAAAACATATAGGTATTTGGTTGGCATTTAAATTAATTTTTAATTATCAGTTAACTCTATTACGTTATTTAAGAACGATGTTTATTATGGTAACGTTTTTATAACATGATGATTCCGAAGGTAATTCTTAACAGCGAGGTTATGACATAATAGATGAATTTCAAAATAGACAGATAGATGGCTTTGAAGTAGCTTCTCACAAAACAGATTACTGAATGTGAAATTGGAAAATATACCTAATGTTGATATTTGGCTGATCAACTCCTAATTTTTTTTCCGGCTTGTTCCCATTACAAAGTTTCATCTTATATGGTGCTACAGTCACGAGAAACAAACAAACTTGAAGTTTATGAAGTCCTTATAAAGTATGCCTTCTTACCTACTTGATAAGAATGTTTTGTTTTCTTTATAACTTTGAATTAAACCATGTTAGTACAGGTCTCCGGTAAAGAGAGCCCATAACGAGTTATTATTAATTAGTCAAAGATATTAAAATTTCATTTCAAAGATTTTAGTAATTTATTACTTACTGTACTTATTTGGAATAACCTGAAGTAGGCTTCGCTTTTTATAATTATTTGATGATTGGAATGTGCTCAAATATTATTTCGTTACTTTTGGTGTTGCTTACTAAGATTTATAATTGATCGGTAATCCATGCATTTGACCGAAAAAATTATTGAATGGCAAAATTTGTATGTCACTCGATATGCGTAGGTACTTTCTAGTAACCTACAATCTTGAAATTGTTCGTTAATTTAGCTAGAAAACGCAAACCATAAAAATATACCAATCCAATAAGCAAGGGCTTTCATTTAACAAAAATATCCAAAAATAATTATGAAACACTATTTTTTGTGACCAAAACCCACACATAAAATATACCACGTAGAAACTACGTCCAATGATAATTAATATTTAATAATGAAAGGTTCGTAGACGTATCTACTTGTATTTTCACAAAAATGAAGCGAAAAATTCGAATATCAACGATTTTAAAATAAGGTTTCTAATCCAAGTAGGTCATAAAATATTTGTATATAGCGGTTTTTCTTTTTAAATGCGAATAACAAGAAAATATCAGTTTTTTTTTAGTAAAGTTGAGAAGATTGAGGTTTATGTAAATATAAGAGAAAAATTAAATTCTGTCTCTATTTGGTAGTTTCTTAGAAAAAATCCTTTGCTAGTAGTAGGTTACAATTAGAAACAATATTTTCGACAACGGTAGTTTTTTTTTGCTTCTGCAAAGAAATCGATAATGTAATAGAATGTAATTTTTTTTTTTTATTTGAAATTTGGAATGCTGGACGGGTTGAAATTTCACGATGTCACCCTATTATCCCCTATAATATAGTTTTAACACACAAGGTAAGATAAGAAGCTGTTTAGACGGAGCCGTTCGTCTAGACGGTGTCCGTGCTGCAAGCGCGGGGCGAGGAAAAGCTCTTGCTGCGTAGTAAGAGACCTGTCGCGACGCTGACTACACGATGTCGGCGTTTAACAACGACTCGATGACGTCCAACAACTGTTGCTCTTCTTTAAACTGTGCTCATAATGCCCCCACGCCGGGGACAAGCTTTCTCTCTTATAGGAGAGAGGCCTACCGCGCCATGACGGTGTCCCTTCATAGCCCGGATAACCAAAATATTTGCATCACCGCCTCTGAACAAAATTTAATTTTTACAGGTTACTCCTACTGTGGACTTCCTTTGATAGTCGAGCCATCGGTTGCTAATAAGAAAATGTAAGTTTTAATTTGTATTTTAAGTGTAATGAAGGCCGAATCGATATTCGTGCGATATTATGTTCCCAATATATATTGACCTATTTTGATGAATTTTGATTAATTTGAATGAGTTTTAACCTATGGTCAGCTATTTAAAATGAATGATGATATTCTAATGAGGATCTTCGAAGATAGTGAATGTAAATCCATGGAACTGAACGGCAGCAAATCGGTCTTGGGTGAAGTGGGTTTTACCATTTCCTAGTAACTTTTTCTGCATCAGTTCGTGTACAGTTTGTAGTCACCGTCCTGGCCAGGGTACCATAATATTTTACTTTTTAACATGACAATATTGCGCTGATAAATGGGTATTTTCATCTGCTATATAACATCAAGTTTTATATACGCTTATGCATTGATTGTAGAAAGGTCTAGCATATTATAAAAAAATACACCTATACGTTTTGGGTCACATATTTGAACTCAATTCATTCCCGCAATCTAATGCGAATTTAGTGTTATCGTTAGAATAATAAGTACCTAAATAAAATTAATATGATCATTAAAGTACTCAAATAAAATATAAGATTATTATCAATAAAAAAAAATTATGATGTACATAACATGCTTCGCAGTAACTAACCTTTCGTCGAGTGGAGGATAGCATGTGTTCGTATATTTGATCCTAATTAGCCCGTGCTTCAAATCAGCGTGTACTGTTTATTTAATTTAGGAAAATAAAAAAAGAGTCTCTTCGGCTGTGATGGTGACATGTTTGGTATTGTTGGTAAATTAAGACGAGCGAAAAATTAACTTCCACTTATAGCGTAACTATGGGTGTTATAAAACAACACATTCATCATTTATTATTAATCCGTAGCTTTCAGTGTTTATAAAATAACGAAGGTCTGGAGGGCTCAAGGATTCAAGGGCTCTTAGACCATTAACGCTAAATCTAAAAATATTTTTAAGAAGCTTCCAAAAAGCTATAATAGAACTCTGTTTAGTACGCTGAATTATATTCCACATGCATTTTCTGTGCTCTACTTATAGTTTATTTGACAAAGCTGTTACCAGGGGTTTCGCCCGCGTAAATAACGGTCGCAACGTTATGTTATCATCGATTGCCTAAATATAGCAGTCCATTTCTTGGCGGAAGGTTTGTGATCGCAATCGGACTATGTTGTCCGTTATCCTGTATATTCCCTTTATTGCCTCGTAACACACCCCGGGGAGGGGAGGGGTGGTGATAACTATACTCTGATCTACCGTCACCACACGGCACATCCATTATAAAACGTCATGTTTTAAAATTTATGAACCGCGAACTCATACAGGTAAACCACTCGACCTCAGTGACCTAGTACAAACGGCGCAGTCGCGAGAAATCGAACGAGCGCCATACATTTTATATGAACCTATTAAAATTTTCCATTGTTTATTGAATTTTGCATACGAAAAACATGTTGTGTTTGTCTTGATATTTCAAGTATTTTGAAGGGAAAGGAATCCTGTGCGTCATAATCACGATTAAAAAGTTCCTTTTGGTTTATAAATAACGAACAGACCCGGCCACGCGTTCTGTGATTTTCTTGTATTTCGTTCAATAATTAGGTAGGCACTGTTGGTATTTTTAAGGAAGTGAAGGGTAAAAGTTCAAATGTGAATGATGAAAAGTTCAAAATATTCAAATTATAAATTGCAATATATTAACTATCCTATCCTCTATGTAGAAACAAAAACACATTGAAAAAAAAAAGTTAAGATCGTTTCAGTAGTTTCGAAGTTCATTATATATCGTGACCGGGTATTATATATAATAGAATTTAGAATATAAACTAGTTTTGGAAAACAGTAGTTTTGGATTTCATCCCGTACAAACATCTTTACACTGAAATTATATAAGAATAATAGATTTTCTTCGTCAAATATGTAATTGTGGCCTATCTAAAATAGATAGGTTTATGGATATGCGGATTGTTTTTAAACAACAAAAGACCAATTTTTTTTGTAGGATATGATGATGACATCATCATATCAACCCCATTACCGGTCCACTAAAGGGCACGGGTCTCCTACCACAATGAGAAGGGCTTAGTCCACCACGCTGGCCCAGTGGGGATTGGTGGATTTCATACACCTTTAAGAACTTTATTGAAAACTCTCAGGTATGCAGGATTCCTCGCGTGATTTTACTTCAACGTTAAAGATATTTTAAATGACTTAAAACGCACATAACTTAGAAAAGTTAGAGGTGCGTGCTGGGATTCGAACTCGGGCCGATCACCGCATTTTTATAGCACTTGCATAGTATATAAATACGTAGGTATGACGGACCATAGTTTCCCCGATGTCATCGAACCCTGGGGCTCTTCTCATGGCGAGCTTTCGCGCTCGCCCCACTCCCCCGGTGACGCCGTAGCAACCCCTCAGGTGGTTATCGGCAAATGTCCTTCCGAAAAAGCAAGGACCATAGTTTAGTCAGCGCAGTTCGATGAAGCAGCTCGTTAGCGATTACTTTCTTATGCTTGATTTGCAAGTAGCAATATTACAGACTGAAATCCTATTAATGTTTTAATAAAACGTAGAACATGCAACTTGCTTGTTGTAAGTTTTTTTTTTTACCTATCGTTACATTTCTCGACAAATACATCGGTACAACATCGAAGGTGAGAGCTCCGGTGCTAATTAAGAGTCAGATGAATCGCATTCGAAATCTTTAGATGTTTTAGTAGTGCTATCTTTAAAAACCTACAAAAGTAAGAGTTGTATAAAAAATTTTTAATTAATTCGACGTACCAAAAATCAAATCACCTCGTCATATAAGTATTAATAGCAGATATTACAAGCTGCTGTTGGACATTTTAATAATTAATTATTCTTTTAAAGCCCTCCTCTCATTCACTTAATCAGTTCAAGTGCAAGTTAAATTAAGTGAACCAGATGAGTCAGTCGTGGATGCGGGCTATCTCGAGAGCAGCGCTAGGGGTCAGCGGTCATGTTTTAAAGCTCTATTTTTCTTTTCTTAATAGCATAAGAATACACCTAAAATAGAATAGAAAAAAAAAAATAAGAAGACTAGCGTATTCTCACTACTTTAGACTTTGTGATGAAGATTTTTTGCTATGTAAACAATTAACAAACGACTGTAATGGACCGATCTATTGTTACACCCTAAAAATTTTACTTCTAAGTCGAATTCCATATTATTTGTGTATGATGCATATTACACTCTACTAACGTCTTAAATTATTAATCATTATCATCATCCATCCATATTTTTAACATCCCACTGATGGGCACAGGCCACCTGTCTCGTAGGAGGGACGATTTTACAACATAGGCCCACAACGATGCTTCAATTCGGTTTGGTGGGCTTTAAGAATTATTGTCACAAGTTAGTAATATAAACTGGGATCTACAGTTCAACGTTCTCTCCGAGGCACGGGTGTTATCGGAGTGCCACCGCGAATTTCCAATCTCTGGGCTCTACTGAAAATTCTTTAACAGAAAAACACAATACCTATCGATTTTTGACCCGACCCCGTCCCCGAACCCGAACGAGCATAAATATTCAATCTTATCCAAATTATTCAGATGATAGATTGAATTTTGTAGTGCTCTCCTCTTACTTTTGTAGATTTTAAAGATAGCACTACTAAAACATCTTAACATTTCGAATGCGATTAATCTGTCTCTAATTAGCACCGGAGCTCGCCTTCGATGTTGTACCCAGGTCTTTGTCCGGAAAAGTAACTATAGGTATACGCCAGAACCATGGATTACCTCCGTCTACATTGACGTATAAGTTAGCGTCATGATGCGGACCAACCACAATACACAACCTTTTGAGAAAGGTTTTGTGATTGGTCCCACGTAGACGGCAACTTTTGAATGCCACCACGGACGCCTTGGTTTTTTAAGACGACGACGACGTTTTAGTAGAGACAAATGTGATGAATAGGTGTTTGAAATAACTATTGTAATCGCGCTGAAACTGTCTTTCCCGTGGAGTACGATAGGTGAACTATAGCTCAGTGCCTATACAAATTTGATTTTACCTGTAAACATTTGATTCAGATCGTTTTATATTTCCCTGTTTTCTCATCCAAAACTGAATAGATTTTATAATTTTTAGCATGAATAATTTGATAAGATTCCATACCATACCCACCATTCGGTTTTGCAGACCAACCGACTTCTAGTCTAAACAAGATTCCTTTCTACGACCGAACACGATTTTTTTTGCCGAATTCAGTCAAGGTAGAGTTGTTTACCTGCGTTAGCTTTAATAACATAAAATCTAGCGCAGGTAAGCGTTGTCCGACGAACAATGCCCCAATGTGTGTAAAGCTGTCTAGAAGATATTATTATGTCGAGTGATCTAGGCTTTTCATTTGAAACAACACGATGTAATTTGCGTCAATTTAGTCAGATTTTGAACTGTTGATCGATGACAATGATTTGTTTAAATTAATTTCGGTAGTATATATCATAATCGGTAAAAATATTCTTCCTTCAAGCCCGGAGAGGGAGAAGGCCACTGTTGTGGTACAATAAAAGACTGAGGATAAGGACCTGGAATGTGACATGAAGACTTAAGTCTTAGTTTCGTTTTGCTTAATGTCCTCGTAGATACATAACATCCACATACCTTTACAGTCGGTTCAATCTTATCATAAATCTCTAATCTTAAAATGAACAACAAAACATTTTCAAGTGCGTTCGTGATTATTATTGTGAAGATCGTTTACGACTATGATGAAGGATTAAACTTCAATTCCGGTCTTTAACAAATCTGCTTTGAGCTTTAAGTGCTTCAATTAATAGCGGATCAAGTGGAATTTGATCTCAGCTTTTCGGAATTTGGAAGGATCTGCCGGCGCGCTTATTATCGACTATTATTTAGATAACTCAATTTATTTCAACTTCGTCGGAATGCTCTACTCATTCTTCCTTGGTTAAACTGTAGAAACACCTTATATACCTACACTTATACATTTAGTTTAGCATCGAGATCCTTCTAACTCTCAGGAGAATAAAGCTTATGCTGTCCACGTTGCTCCAATATGGAAGGTTCACGAATAAACGCGGCTACTGTATACGACACATATACGATTATCTATGGGTAATATCTGATCAAGCAAACAGCGAATAATAAATTTAACTGAATAAACTTTACATTATTACACTCTTTGTTCACATCATAATAAACTAACTAAATATTTATGCAATGCCGGTATTGTAAATCTTGAATCTTTTTAAATTATCTTTCTGCAATCTCCTGCCTCACAAAGTGAAAATAATCTTAAGTAAAAAACTTGCAGAAATAGTTGACAGCAACCCTGACGCTTTGTTACCTGGTTTTCAAAGCTTCTGCAGGCTCTTTGTTATACACCGTGGCGTTGTTTTATTTTTCAAGCTGAAAGTATCTTTCATTATATTTCTAATAAATATCATGTAAAAAGTATTTTAAAACAAACACGATATTCAAGATTATTAACAGTACTTCGTATCGTCTCTATATCAATAAGGTAAACCGCGAGTCTGAAAGGAATAAAATAATCTTGCCTACATTGGCACTTGAGGAAAGAGTTTAAAGTTATGAAAGTACGAAATGAGTAATCATCCCAACGCCTTTCGAAACTTTCAACTGTAACCCGCCTTGAAATTCATTATATACACCTAAAATTACAACAACATGGAACGAACATAATGAAATTAGAAAAAGCTTTGAAATAACATTTGTATCTTGCGAAATCAACAACACTGATATCGGAAAGTTCAAAGATGAACTCTAACCTTAAAAGCCTTAAAATATCTTTTGAAATCGGTAGGTACCTAATATAAGGAGGTTAAAAGGAAATACGCACCATTACCCAGACTGTTGCCATATAAATCTATAACAAAGACTCAAATGCAGCAATAAGCTAATAATGATTTCTTTCTATCCTATCTTAAAAAAATACACTTAAATACAATGTGTAACAATAAAAAGTAACGATTTACTCAAATTTTTGGGGTGGAAAATAGGACAATTAAAAATAAAACCCTTTAGCATGTAATATCACTTGGTATGTAAGTCTGCGCAATGCAAATAGAAATAATGGTCAGCTATGCCTGTATATAAATTTACGTCTCTCAGACCATATTGAAACAGAAAAAAATTCGAACCAGTTTCTTCTACCAAATAATTACCTGGGTAATTGGTAGAAACTGGTATTCTTTTTTTGAACGGTTAAATAGGGAAACCGTTTCTAATTCAATTTTGATCAACTAACAGTATCTCGTTTTTGATAAGAAGCTAGTGATGCCGCTAAGTGATTATGGGTTTCGGTAATATAGGTTTAATGTAACTGACTGCATCATCTCTTACCAGCCGGTGAGATTGCATTCAAGGGCTACCTTGTTGTAGAAAAAGAAACCGGTTCCGAGGTCAGCAGTAATAAGACTTATTTCACCTTGCAGCGTCAACATGCCCAACATGCAGAGCGCGAGCAGTGTCCAACTGCAGGAAGCCAGCGCGGATTCCTTAGCCACGGGCGGAGGCGGCGGCGGCTGGAGGTAAGTACACCATGAATTGTATCCTTGATTTCTATGACTGCCTGGTACTTCTGCATAGGTTATGTAGCCGTATGAAGAACGACAAGAACTTATTTCCATTTGAAAAGGATTTGGGAGATAGTAGCCTTAGAATAAAGATTTACTACCTCGCAATCGGGTCGTTTTCGCGTATCAAACTCTGTGTCGTTAAAGTAATATGGACTGAATGCTAATCGTTTTAGAGTCGCAAATCGCCTACTCCTGATTTTTGTTTTAAAAGCATTCTTTCTAAGTTCCGAGCTAAATAATTTTAGTTCTAAGTTGAGCTTTAATGTAGTGTCGCAAAGATCGATTTTAGTCCGATGTTAAAGTATTTCCATTCTCGAAAATGACTCCTCGATTGAGAAAAAGCAAATCTTGGCTCGTGTAGCCTTAGTACAAGATCTTATTTGCATTTTGTTAAAGCCCAAATATGCTTACAATTCTTTAACTAGGGCTTTTGAAGGAACGTTTGTGATACAAAAACAAAGGTACCGGAATTGCGACTCTAAAACGAGCCAGATTTAGCCCATTGCACTTAAAAGAAACAAGAGTTTAATAGTCGAAAACGACTCTTCGATCTTCCGAACGATTAAATCTTATACTAACGCTGCTAGTCGTGACCGTTTAAGATGTGAAGCGACTGAGTAATTTCACCAGTCTCAAGCCCATCATTGAAAAATCCACCACATACAGGTGTTTACCAAGTTTTGCTATAGATCTAAAAAAAAAACAATGATTTCGGAATAAATACACCCTACTTTTTACCAATCAACTGCCGTCTGCGCGAAACCCTCGCTTGCTTTATTTTAATCGAGTTTACTACGTATGACAAATGACAATACGGTCTGCGGGAAAGCCCCGCATACTGTCAAATAAGTATCAATTGAGATATCGACCAATAAAAATAAGCCATTATGGCGATATGCTAACATTTAGGCCATCAATTTTATTTTATAACTAGCTGTTGCCCGCGACTTCGTCTGCGTTTTTGTTTCTTGATGTGGCATTTAGTTGTAGTTCTAAAAAAAATTAAAGTTTTCAGTATCGCTAAGCCTTAAATTAGGGGTTTGCTGCTGTCCGCTGAAGAATTCTGTCCTCTATCTCCAACCACATTCATCAGATCTACACAAAGTTTGGGCAAAATTAAATGCATATTATAACCTCTATAGTACAAAAATGATTATTTAAATCGGTTATAATTTCTCGGAGCTATGGTGTAAAATCGTCAAACACTTTCATCCCCTCTCCCAAAGGAACCGAGCTTAATGTCGGGATAAAAAGTATCCTATATTACTTCTAACACTTCCAAGCATATGTGTACAAAGTTTCATGAGGATCGGTTAAGTAGTTTTTGCGTGAAAGCGGAACAAACAAACTTAGGTTGACATTTATAATATTAGTAGGGATAGGGATTATTTACCTATAGAATCAATTATTCCTGTGCTGCTTCAATATGCCCGAGCCGACTTATGAGGCCCCACAGTAAGGGTTAATGATATCATATTACAATAATTAATAACCGACAGGAATATTAATGATCTATGTACCTGTTCTTAAAGGACAGTCTCTGAAATCTAAATATGTATATATTTTATCAAAATTATGGCAATTAAGTCGGCCGCCATTTTGCCAAGCCAGGGAAGCTTTTTATTTACAAATCCTCGGTTAAAAATATTGTAAATTAAAGGATTCTACTTTATATAGGTCACGCGTGTGGCCTGCATTAATTACTTGCAAATTGGCAAAAACTTTTGCATTTCACGGTGCCGTGGAAATTTGCCAATTTGATGTACGGGATGTGGTTAAGTAAAAACAAAATGTTAATGACTTAAAACCTACTTCATTATTTGATTCTAGGCTATTTCTACTCTTCGGGTTAGTTTTACTTGTAAGTTACTGCTATAACTAATGTGGACTACAATTAAACACTGCTAATCTTATACCTATCTTATACTATATATACTACTACTAGCTGTACCCTGCCACGCTTCGCTGTGGCACATTGTGATTGAATGGTTGAGAAAAATAGATAAAAACAATCCTTGATGCGTATTATATATCATGCTAAAATTTCAGCTCGATCGGTGCAGAACTTTTAGAGTTTTTGAAGCGTTCACAAACCAACATAACATTTTAAATATATAGACTATATAACGCTAAAGAGTGTATGTTTGCTTCAACATGCAAACATACACATACATATTTGAATCTCAGGAAACTGGTCCAATTTGAAAAATTATTTCAGTGTTGGCCTATTTATCGAGGAAGGCCATAGGCATTATATTATCACGCTAAGACCAATAGCAAAATAGCACCAATGTAAATGTTTCCAAATCGGGGTTTTTTTTCCTTTTGAGAGCTTCCTATGCGTGTTCTTCGTAAAAAATCATGTATGGCAAAGTTTGTCCCCTTTAAAAATTCTAAAAAGAGTATTCCGAAATGCAATTCACAAATAATTAATACTTGATAGCAATGAGGCAATAAACACCATGTTTATTGCCTCATTGTTATCAAGTATTTATAACACACTTTGCTCTATAATGTATGGACAAATAGTATACTCTTTATCTGCGTTACTGCAAGCACTACGTTACTCTGACAGGTAGACTATGGTAGCAACTAGCCGAACGCGACATAATGACATTAAGCGCCGTGCCGAAATATCACAATCGTGCTCCGTGCGTGATCGTGTACGAGGACCCGATCGGAGGTGTCGCTTTGTCTCGCTCACACTCAATGACTTATATGGGGCTTAATTTTACTGCTTTAACTCATGTATTTAGCAGAGACAATCTAGATTATTTAATAATTTAGTATGGAGATCAAATGCCAGATTATGAGTTGAAGTAAGTGAAGATGACCAGAACAGCGAGTGAATTTAGACAACTTCACGCGTGTTATTATTTGCGTTAGAACTAGTTCCCAGATTAATGGTTATTGATTAGTAGTTTATTGTTCTTTTTGAAGCTGGTTTGTTTTGTTATAAATTAAAGTGAATATTGTTAAATATTAGCTCTAATATTTTGCGAATTGGTTCTGAGGCGAATTTGGTGTGTTTACATTCATTGGCGAACAAAAGGCGAAAAAAATACAGCTCTTATGCAATAAATTGTTTGTCGGTATTGCCTATTTGTTTTCTAAAGAAAAGAATAGTTGGATCGCGTCTAGTTATGACATGACTTATCAGGCGCTATAAAAATTAAAGAGACTAGAATTTACGGAAACACTTCTATTTTGTTCTATCTTTTTTCTTCATTTTGGCAAACAGAGCCTAGAAACTACAAAACATCACCAAATTTCAAATCAATCGAAGTTTCCAATCATAATTCGCGTGTTGACCTTAATCGTAGTGTTTTTCAAAGAATAGTTTATATTGTTTGTCAACGATGGACTCCTTAAGGCTAGAGACTAGAGATCATGAATATCTAAGAAGATATCGCAGTAAAATAATAGTATCTAATCTCGTATCTACTTGATTATTACGGAGTGATTGTGCTCAGCGAACTACTTCTTTAATTTTTTCTTAATCAATACAATTACTTTTTAGATGAATAACTTTTTTTTTAGTTTAAGTTATTTTTGTGGACTTCCTTTTATAATACATCAATTTTGTGTTGATATGAAACCTCCTTTAACGTTAAATTTGAAAAGATAGATTTCTTGTAATTTACACTTTTTGCTAACATCACTATGTTAAGTATCACTTATATCAGAATGAATGCTGAATTTGTGCTGATTCCTAAAATTTAATACTACCTACTTTATATCTAATAAAACTTATCGGCATTTAAAAACGAGACAAGACATTTTTTCTGTCTGTATTCCGCAGAACAAGCATTTATGTGTGGCTATGGCGTCATTGGTATAATATTACGTGACAACATTATAATTGGAAGGTACCTACTACCCGGTACCTATCTGTGTCTATTCAGCAGTACTATAATAGGCAATAAATTAAAAAAAAAAACTTAAATATCCATCAACCTGGGGCGTAGGTGTTAAGCCTCATGAGCCTGTTATTACACCGACAACCACGCCCTTCAGGCTGGAATACAGCATGGCAGGACGGACCACTCGGTAATAAAAGCTCTACGTCTAAACTAGTACAACAAAATTTCGTGTCCTTGGCGTTGAAAAAAAAACAAACGCATACAATTTAAAAATAAAAACGTTTCTTTTCTTTTCTTTACTGATATAGTGCTAGTCGATCTATCAGTGAGCCGTGCAATAATTTTTGACATTACTATTCCACATGACGATAATCTGGTGAAAGCTGAAAAGGAAAAAGTATCTAAATACTTGGACCTTGCTCACGAAATTACCGCCATGTGGAATGTTGAGTCGACCGTTATTGTCCCGATCGTCGTTTCAGTCAATGGTCTTCCCGCGAAAAGCTTCGACCAACATCTTAAGAAGCTTTCGCTTGGTTGTTGGGTCAAGGGTCGGATACAGAAAGCAGTCCTTGAAACGGCGCGTATTGTTAGGAGGTTCCTCACTCTGGAGCCCTGACCGTCGGTTGCTTGGGCATTCAAAAGCCCCGCAAGCGGAGAGTGGATGTTATTTTTCATAAATTTTTAATGGTGTTTTTTTATTTTTTTAAGCATCGTTAAGAATTTAAAAAAAAATAACTGACTGAAAATAAAACGGTTCTTTTACGCATAAACCAGGGTACAAGCAGAGTCACTAACAAAGACCTTTTTGAATTCTTTTTTGAATTTTTGAATTTTAGACATGCCAGGTAAAGAAGCGCCCGCCTAACACCTGATAACTAAAAGTTGCTCACCTATCCATTTACTGACTTAATACAACTTTGCCTGACTAACATTTGATACTTCTACTACCACTGCCAATGTATCTTACTCGATTATAAAGTTGCATCGCTATCTTTATTATGTAGGTACACTAAAACTTAGAAGCTTCTTTGTATGTCTGGAACTGTCATTTCGAAAAATCTGTGCTTAAGAGGAGGAAATGGTAGACTACATTAGACATTGTTGTATGTAACACTACGCTGTGATCCGTAGAGAGCAGCTAGAAAATGTAATTAATACTTAGTTGTATTATTATACAACGTGTTACAAAAATACGAAATAATATTGAAGGATGCATAAGTATATTTCACAAGGAATTATCCTGTAAAAATATTAAATGTAAAGAAGCATTTTTTTTCCATACAAACGAAATTATAACTTTCCATGTGTTTACTTATGACAACCCTATTGAAGATACGCGCGTCTAGTATCTGTGCTATGCAACGCGTACCTAATAAAGTGACAGGAGTCACATGATTCAATTTTGCATGTGATGTTAGGGCTGTATCTGATTTCTCTCAGTAAAACAGATAAGTCTCAAAGGCTGTACATAATGTACCTCTAAAGCCAGTGATGCATATTTTAGTTTTCATTTATACATTGTATTGTATCCATACCTATTTCTTAAATATATATAGTTCAACGGGTACATACCACGATAATATTTTTCGATTTGTCGATATTTCGATCCACTTGCATGGATCGGCAAATCCAAAAATATTATCGTGGTATGTACCCGTCGAACTATATTTAAGAAATGTTGATTAACCACTTAAATCTTAGTTTATCCATACCTAATTGTGTAATACAATGTGAAGAGGCTAACAAACTGAGTTGGTTGTGCAGCCGCTACATTACAGAATGTGGGAAGTGGGTAAGAGTTGAGCCACCCTCACAGGCCCGTCTCGATTCTAACACCGGTCAATGTTATTGTTCCACTTGTTGCGTCCACGCGCTGCTTGCCTGCCTTTACTACGTTTTTTATTCACAATAGAAAGGAAAATTTTAATGCGTTTAGGGTACGAAGAGGTTGACTTTCTTTGTTTGACCGCTGAGTGATACGAGTGTGTCTACGCGTAGCGATCATACTGATAGGACTGATTTTATGTTTTTAGTATTACGTAGTAACACGCCTTCTGGAACCTTACTACAATATACGTTTCAAAATGTCAAATAAACTGTCATTTTAAGTATTACGTTAAAATGACAGTTTATTTGACATATATAATGAGGGTGACGACCCTGAACATGTGCCCTTAAACCTATAATCTCGGTAGGTAAGGATATCTATTCCATGCCTAAAATCTCTCTGAGACTGTCCGTAGAACTTCACTTTCGCACTCACGGTGGAACGGAAAGGAGGTCAAATCTTAAATGAAGTAGAAATGATCTACTCGCATCACAGACAAGTGTCGATCTCAATATCACAGGAGTCGCGCACTAAATATTTTTGTACTCAACCCTACTAAACGAAATCCAACATAACTCTGCATACCTTTCTCGAAAATAAAAACAATCCAAAGAAGAACCACACATTACGTGGTGCTACCATAATTATGAATTTAGCTAGTAACCGATGCGCATTATCGAATAGATTTTTTGGTAATAGGTAAAACCCTGTTTTTTAATGTAAGTAAACCTACAAATGTTTCCCAGATTCTCAAGGACGAATTAGGTATACACCGAAATTGCCAACAACCTTTCTATTGATGTTTAATGTTATTAATCCGTACTTGGCCAGCGTTGTAGACTACGGCTTAAACCCTTCTCACTCTGAGTGGAGACTTGGGCCCTGTAGTGGGCCGGTAATTGGTTGATGAAAAAGTAATCCTACTTAAAGCATAAGACTGTTTCAATGATCAAGTCTGAGTAGATACTTGGAAACTATTCTGCAGAGAAGTACTATTGAGTTTTTAATAAAATATCTTTGTTTAGAAATCCGCCCCGGCCTCGCAAGGGTCCAATGTATCTAATGTATGTATGTAATTTTTAGGAGTTTGAATGTCGCGCCTGCTCCCACTTTTGGAATCTCTAATATCTCAAGATATGTAAGAGACAGTTTTGGTTTCACATGAAATGCACAACGTATCTAATATACCTACTAGTATCGGAATAATACTTACTGTATATGGAAATGTTATATGGAAAAGAAAAAATGGTTACTGTGGATCATCCTTTGGAGATACGAGTAAATATATACCATCGCGGACTTTTTTGTAGACGTTTTTAAGGTATATATTTCGGGCTCAGCCTTTTGCGTTTGCATTGGAAACCTCTAAAACTATCAGTGATTCTCTACCACATTATGCATGTTATTACATATATAAGCCTTCCCCTTGAATCACTTTATAAATGTTTTTAAAGGAACCGCATCCAAATCCGTTGCGTGCTTTTAAAGATCTTAAGTATATAAAAGGGACAAACAGACAGCGGGGGGCGACTTTGTTTTACACTACGTAGTGATAGTGATGATGCATGCCGACCAAGGTAGATAAGTCTTAGTTAGTACTTACTAGTCACTGTCCAGGTATATTGTTGGAATAAGGATGGAAATCAACTATCTATAGTTCATTTCACTGTCGGCTACTTCAAAAATTGGCACGTACTTTAGGCCCATCCATAGTATATTGGTCCGTCGCGATTCAGACGACTTAGTACTTTAATATTTATTTGTGTTTCATAATTGTAACTTATGTAAAAAATATGAAATAGTTAAATTATAGTTGCATAATGTACTTATGTGTTTATTTTCATATATAATAAAATGCGAGTTGCTGTGCTGCCAACTATACACACCGGCATATTTAGCGGAACACAAAAAAAAGCTCCATAATTTAAAAAAATATTAGTTTTATTTTAAAATCAAATTACTACACTTCTTTTGTTATTTAAAATTTCATTTGTTTTACTTAAAATGAGGTCAAGAACAGATGTTGCGAGCAAACGCTATAATTTGTGAAAAATGGTACATTATGGAACTTTTCATGTAACCGGGAAAACAGAAAATTAATATTAAAATAACAATTAATTAAATTAGAAAAATGGTGATTAATATCGCGTATTTCCTCCACGTGTTCCTATTAAAGTTTCTACCCGTCTAGGCATACTGAGAATGATGTTATCGATGGTCTCCTGGGAAAGTCTCCGCCATTCCTCAACTACGGCGTTTCAGAGCCACGTTGGCAGGAGCTGGAATATAGTGATATTCATATCATTAAGATAAGCTTGAGTTTCCCGAGCGGTATGCGGCCGAGCATTATCCTGCATAAAAACAATATATGGGGCAAACGGTACGACATTTTCTTCTAGAACTTCTCTGATATAGCGGTCTGCAGTCAGACTTCGTCTGTCAATCACTACCAAGTCTGTGCGAGCTCCCAAACAAATGCCCGCCCAAACCATTATTGACCCACCACCGTATGCAACTGTAGTTTCAAAATTTCAAAAATTCTGAATGTATCGTTCTCCTTTACGTCTGTATATTCTTTGCCCGCCGATAATTTGATTTAAGAGAATTCTGCACTCATCACTAAACAACTTACTCCATTGGTCCGCGTTCCAAAGTCGATGTTCCTGAGCAAAAGTTAACCTGTTTCTACGATGACATACCTCGAGCCTTGAAGCCTTGGCGGGCCAAGGCTTCATAGCTCGAGGTAATGAACCCAAACCAGCCAAGGCACGAACCTTCTTCGTACCGTATGCTCACTTACGGTTACACCCCGCAATGCTTCCAACTTATGTCGGGCTTGGACGGCCGTCAAACGGGGGTACCTACGCACACGAAGCCGAATAAAACGATCATCCCTACTCGACGTCCGTCTTTTTCTGCCTTGTCCTGCTCTTCTCACATAAGTACCGGTCTCCCTGAACCGTTGGATACTGCGATGGATCGTTGAAACTGGTCGACGAAGATCTCTGGATTTCACTCTGTAGGTTTGATGATTTCTTTGCATTTCGAGGGCCCTGCCAATCTTCGTTGGGGCTAAGTCAGGCATAATTCAGTCCTTAACTCCAGGAAAGAAGAAAGAAATACTAAGGAAGAAATACTCGAAGTTCGCTCCAGATAAAGTGTATTTGAATAAAATTTAAACAATTGCATAAATTATATATAAATTTGGAAATATTTCTTTTTAAATTAAATGACGTATAAACTAGCCAGCAACCTTATATGATACTGATATCAAACCTTTTTTTGTGTTCCGCTAAATATGCCGGTGTGTGTATTTGAGCGCACGGTGTAGCGGTTACAAAACAATAAACCCCGGTTATTAAAAATTCAAACACGTGCGAGTTGAAAGAATCTTAACGGAAAATAAAACATTTGAAAGAATCTCATCGCTTCATACAAATATGACCATTCGACGTAAACGTTGTTACGAGTACAGTCCCTTCGTACGGTTAGAGGTAATTTATTTATTAAAATTAATTGATTCCAACACTATATAAAATAAAATAAATTTGAACATTAATTTACCTTATAAGTCCATTACTTATTAAATTAATGTTATAATCACTTATTTCGGAGGTTTCATTTCAAGTTTAATTCAATTTCAATTACATTAATAGAATGTAAAACTAAATAAAGTAAAATAAATTGAAAGACATAAATGTAACCGCGTATTGTGATATAAACAATGATTGTTCACGTACATACATTGCGTATAGATTACTTATAATTTAGGAAAAGCTATTTAAAAAAGCGATTATACAGTACAATGGCAATGTGAATAAATATAGCGACCTAGCGATAATTATTTTTGTTTAGAACAATGTTTTCATATTCCATGCAAAAAATATTCATTTGTAAGTACTTCGTTCTACTGAACGAAGTACTTACAAATGAATGAGTATATCTGTTACGTTTTCACGTCCAAAATACATACAAGTAGGCTTAGCAGGAGCAAAATTTATATGCGAGTTTCATATACTTTGTTTTAATCTAACGTCCCGTCGGTGTCCGTAGTAGTAACCATCGATTAGTAGCTTACAAAATATATGCTAAGAGTATCGATTGCATTAAAATTTGCCAAGTAGATAGATTTCATTCAACGGCGGGCGGGCGTTACGGTTAGAAAACCAAAATATTCATGCTTTTTTACAAATTAAATGCATCAATTAAAATGGGAAAAATAATTAGAGAGGGAGGGAGTGAAAGGGTAAGATAATCAAACTTTAATTATGACTAGCTGTTGCCCACGACTTCGTCTGCGTTTTATTTTGTTTTTTGATGTGGCATTAAATTTAACTGTAGTTCTAAAAAAAATAAAAGTATTCAGGCTAATTGAGTGCCTTTAGCGAAATTATATTCCCTGTGTTCGAAAATAAAATCTTTATTTGCATATCTTTAAAAGGTTTGTGCCGGTTTACGGTCTCTCGCTCTACAAAGCGATAATCCACCCTAAAACAGAACGTGCTAATCTAGAATGGGAGCGGATTTGATAATCTCTAGGAAACTGCTGTCCTGTTTGCGAAGCTGCAACAGGATCCCCATCGCTTCGTTGCACAAAATGCTGGATATTCCGTTTATCTATTTGATGGCTGTTAGTCTTGCTCGGCAGTCATTTTCGCAAAAGTACCAAACCACCCACCCTATTCAAATATTCTTTATTCATACCTTACCATACCCGTCGCATTCTAAAGACTTTTAGAATAAGGGTGTGTAGGTTTTAAGCATGTTCCAAGAATATATCGTATATTTTTCATATAACTTTGAAAATACTTGGGTGTCGCAAACATCTCATTTGAACGTCGAATAATACATTTTTTAATTACATTCCCTCGCGGGTTTTCAAAGGTACGATCGTTACAAGCACGTAGTACCATAATAATCTCTGTTAACATAGAAAACATAAGTTCAAAGCATTTCACTTTTCATTTTTCAGTTGAAATGGGTACCCCACGTTACTACTTTAATACCCTAATAGGACAAGAGCCCACGTTTTTCTGTTCATGTCCCTAATAAAAGAAATAACGATCCATGGCTATAAATTTGCAAGTAGTAGTAGGTAGCAAAGTTGTGTAAAATTGCAACTTAAATTTTACTGTGTTTATTAATTTTATTTTAAATATTATTAGAAAATACTTTGTATATTGTCAGACACTTCTGTTTTCCAACTGAGCTGTTATAAACTATTAAATTTCACTACCAACTAATAGAGAAATTTACCCTCGTATCCTAATTATATTTTAGCAGTTTTTCACTGCTAAATACACAAATAAACGTCTTTTTGTAACTAGATCAATTTGTCGCTCCCGAAACCCCCTGCATACAAAATTTCATGAACCTCGTTAGAGCCGTGTCCGAAATTAAGTTTATATAATATCATCATTATGATTAACACATTAACAGCCAACTGCAGGGCAATGGGTCTCCCCCCACATTGAGAAGTGTTTCAGCAGTAGTCCACAACGTAACTTAGAAAAGTTAGAGGTGCGTGCTTGATTACGAACTTCGGCCTTCCAGAAGTGAAGCCGATATTTATGAGATAAAATAACCAAGGTCTGATCGTTGCGTTGCGGGCTCTTGGGCTATGACAATTGAACACCCACATAAGCGGATTTGTATGAAACTAGTATTGTGTAGACGGAAATGTTTCATATAAAGGCATACATAGTGATGCCTAAGGCATTCAATTACTGTGCGATTGACTGCTAGCTGCTGACTGCAGGCTCTAGTTTGTATTGTCTGCTAAAGCTCACGCGTAAAGCGGCTTAGTTCCGATGCAGAAGTTGTAGTGCGTTACGTAAGAGACTTTAGGGATTTGTTCCTTCAGTTCAGTTTCATTTCTGAACTTCGATACTATTCATGTCGTTTCAACCGATAGAAAAGGCGTGCACAAAGGCTAGGAATTCAGCTGGCAGATGATATTGAAGGGGATAATCTCTTTTCAATGTATGATATGCTAGTATAGACGGTAAATGCCTACAGTGTAAGAAAAGCCACGCTGCCGTCCCAGTGCAGCGGTGCAGAATGGCACACGCATTTTTCATTGTGAAAAAGAATATTGAATAGTATCTATTGGCGCGCCTTGCGAGTAAAATCGTCTCGGAAAATGGCGATACGATATAACGATATAAGAACGATATTCTCCCTTGTGCATATTTAAACAATGTCATATAAAGGTTTTATCCTTGTATATTTTCGTTATATTCAAGGTTATTGATCATGGATTTTCGGATTTATTTCATAACTTGCAGGACCTACTTTCTTACCTTTCAATATTGTAGGTCATCGGATCGAGGTACCTACCCTGTACGCGCGAGTTATTACCAGTCAGATTTGTTTTCCTTTGCATCACGCTGCTCGTACAATTCTTAGGCATATACAGTTGCGCAAAAAGCGTGCGACGCAACGCGGTGGGTGGTGGTTGTATGTAGGTATACAAACAAAAAAACAAAACATCTTACTATTCTTGAGTATGCGGTTGGTAGTGAAACGAAACTTTTGGACGAATTTAGTAAAGAAGTTAAGCAGACGAAGGCGCGGGGGACTGTTACAAAGAAAAAAACACCTACTGTTCTTGATTATAGTAGGTATAGAATATAGATATGAATTTCAGAATAAGTACCGGTACTGGTAGGTATTTATTTAAAAACAAATAAATAACTAAACTAATAGCTAATGCTAAACGAAACTCGTTACAGCGACTGCCACTGCTTGGATTTAAAACTGGATCAATTAAATAATAAATAATTATTAAATAAATATATTACGACAACACAAATCGCCTTCTAGCCCCAATATAAGTGTAGCTTGTGTTATGGGTACTAAGATGCCTTATGAATATTTTTATGAATAACTTACAATTGGTGTTTATCTGAATGATAAACATTAATGTTAATCACACAAACATTCTTCCAGTTGTTTATAAATCGAACCCCACAGCCTTGGACTCTGAAAGCAGCGTTGCTGCCCACTGCACCAATCGGCCGACAATAGGTACTAATTCGCGTACTTTGTTATACCTATTAGACCGATGATACGGAAAGCATTTTAGTGCGACAAAGAAAGTGCGGTTTTGTCCCCGTTTGCTTGTGCCAGCCATTTCGGTATTGATGGAGCTGACAAGCGTGATCATGCAAAGCGGAAAATAGATCTTGACTGGCTTTTACCACGAAAACGTCTAACGTCTTTTATACTATTGGGTATCACTACAGCTTCGTCTGTATTTTTTCTTCTTTTATGAAACTTACACAATAATTTCACTACATACTACTAACAATGGAAACACCAATGAACCGTTATTCGAACGAGCTATTCCCGTAAATTTAAATATTTCGCGCACATATCATGGAGACGATATGTTCTATTGTAAGTATCTATTGTTTCTTACCTATAAATTCAAAATTATATAAAATTCTAACTTTCAATATCGTGTTCCCTATATATGTTATGGAGAGAAATGTTTAGAAAAAAAATGTAATTCGCTATTCTATGTCGGTGACAACCTAGGGTTTGAGATTTGTCATAGATCATAGTGTATAGTATTCAACTAGTCAAGCCCTTCCATTTGTAACCATAATCCGCCGTTTTGTTGCGGCGGCACTGCCCTATTTTGATCACACCTACGCACAACCGCACACAGTAACACAAACGCATACAAACGCGCAAAATTCTAAATTCAAAATTCATTTATTTCAAGTAGGCCTAATACAAGGACTTTTGAAACGTCAAGTCTGTCCGTGTGTAGTGACTCTACCACCGGTTCGGAAGGCAGATTCTACCGAGAAGAAGCCGGCAATAAACTCAGCAGTTGCTCTTTTCCAACATTTACATTTTAAATTTACATTTTACATTTTAAGATTCGTTTTTCTATCTTGTGAGAGATGAAAGCGGAGCCGGATGCTTCCAAGCAACCTTGTCATTAAGAAACTCATCAATTGTATAATAACCTCGCTGTAATAAATGTGTTTTAACACATTCTTTAAACTTATGCATTGGTAGGTCTAAAATTACCTTAGGAATCATATTATAATAGCGTATACTCAATCCCACAAATGACTTTTGCACCTTCCGCAGACGATATGCAGATGTCACTAATTTTTGACCATTTCTTGTAAGTCGACTGTTTATATCCACTTTTTGTTTATAAAGACTAATATGTTGTCTTACAAATACTATATTGTTATAAATATATTGGTGGGTGCGCACAAATAAACACACACGCACACCAACATACATACACACATTGTTTAAAATAAAGTGTGTAAATTGATTGCATATTTCATTATAATGCAGCATAAATAAGTAACACGCTTTTCATCGACATCATCACTTCAACCGATCGTCTTACACTTCAAACGTTTCCTAGGAATTTTAGGAGTTCCAAATCGATTTCCAAGCGATTCCCAGCGATTCGTTTGACGTCTGTCCACTTCGTTGAGAGCCGACCAACGCTGCGTTTACCAGAGCTTAATGTGAAGCAGTTTATTCTAAATCGCACAGAAAATGACTCTCGCAATCAATAGTTTTTTAATATACCAACTCAATAATGTTAAGGTAAAATGAAATTTATGTGTATTGTTATTAAACTCGAGTTATTCCACAAATTAAAGAATATCAGAACAAAACACAATATATATGTTTACGCTATAATGTTTCGATGCGAAACCTTAAAAAGCGAGCGCGAACTGTTAGGTGCTTCGAAAACAGAGACACGATTAGAAGACTACATATGAATATTTTACTATACTTATAATAATGAAATCGACCACTGCCACCTACGCAGCGAAGACACTCTAAATTTTGTGTCCAGTTCCAAAAAAGTGTGCAGTGTAAATCAACTAGAATTTTTTTTTTTAGTTGGAGGCATATCCAAATACGCGCCAATAATGAGTGTTAACGAGACATTAGTTTTAGGAGGGTGGACCGGACGTTTGACCGGCTGAACTCTGAACTTAATATAAAGATGGCACTTGATGATACATGTGGCTTGTTGTGACGGCAGATCAGAACACAACGGCGACTAAGGGTATATGCCGAAAAAAGGACAGCAGCGTCCTCTGTACTACCATCTACTGCGATCACAAACTCGTCTGCCCAGAGTGGTGAATATGGGACAAACCCGGCCGTTGGCCTTTTTAAAATCCAGCAGTCAATTTTGCTATAGCCTATCAACGATGATGAATTGATTATGAAGTAACCGTTTTGCTTCCTAATCAAGTGCTTGGTGTGTGTTTAGTTCGCTTAGTGCCGTCACCAAGCGAACTAAATAGTATTTACGCTAAATCAAAGTAATAAAAGTAGTCGAGATTCCCGTGTCGGCTATAAAAAAGTGTGTGTACGTTTGTACATCGCCTAATTGCACCGCCGCGCTTCAAAGGCTGAGAGCACGTGAATGCGCCGCGCATTTGTTTGAGTCTCTGTCAAGAGCCCGCAACAAGTTTCTAGAAGGGGTTGCTTGCCAATCTACACGTGTTCTCTCGGCGGTGTTAAGTAAGCGCAGATGTAATAGCGGCTGTGTACATACCTTCCCGGCCGGCTTGTAATATCTACGCCCTTTCCACCGAACCCCGTGCCCCTTCTCCGCGGGAACGTTGCGTAACATCACAAATCAGCAGGGGAACTCTTTTGTCATCTTCCGACTGAATTAAATTTGGAAGCTATCAGGACCGTTGCCCGAGCGTTGTCAGAATTCTCTTGTGCCCATTGTGATGGGCGCCTTTATCTAACGGGTACCTAAATGTATTCGGATCTTTTTTAGTGTGCTATCGACGTGAGTTTGTTTTAATATCTAACGCTCTCACGTTCGTTTCGCGAGGGGAGCCAGCTGCTAATTTTCTTTTTATTCGGCTGCAGCCGCTGCGGTTTTTGAAATTCAAAATGGTAACGGAACTTAGTTTTGTACGACAATCTCGGTTCGTATGCTGTCGGACGTCGAAGGTCTAGTTGTGGGAGTATCTGTAATCTGAGTGTAGATTGCTCGATTTTTGAATATTGTGCATGTCATGTTATTAATGGTCGTGCGAGCTGTTAAGACTCACGACTATTCTCAGCCTACTTATTTTCAGCTGCTTGGCTTCCCATAAGAAAAGAGCATTCACAGCTTAACCCTTGCATTACGTAAAGGACTCATTGCTAGAGGCTATAATTAGTAAAAAATTGTATCGTCTCGTCATGTTCAAACGGTAAGACTTGTTGCTTACCATACCAAAGCCAGAACCAGCCTAAACGTAGCATTTAGAAGGCATAATTTTATATACATGCCAAAAAGGCCTGTCCGTTTTCATCTCTTACTCTTGTGAGACTAGTTGACTGTTAAAATGTAAAAAGATTTTGGAAAAGAGCAATCTGCTAGGATTCTTGCCAGTTTCTTCATGGAAGAATATGTTTTGCGAACCGGTGGTAGGTTCACTACCTACTTGAAATAACTGAATTTTGAAACTAGCGCCGCACAACACTTGCGGGGGGAGCTGTTGTAAACGCCCACAAGCGCAAGCGTGTGTAACGAGACATTTAGTTCGCATGCGTGCATGTTTACGGATGCAATCTCAATAATCATCTAAGGTCCACTTTAATAAAATTCACACGCACTGCTGAATATTTTACAGCGGATATTTTTAACCCATTATCGGTCCGCTACAAATAGAACGCGGTCCACTCGAAAGTTACATTACCCGTTTTCACTAAACCTAGGAAACGCTTAAATCCGATGCCTAATGAATTTAGGTGATGAGAAGAGAAAAAAAAAATGTTTCACCAACTCTTAGGTGATGACTAACGTTAGGCGCCATAAAGTTACGGAACCTATTCGGCTAAAACTTTACAGAAGAAAAAATTATAAATTCTATTGTCTTTCTCTTTATCCACACAAAAAATGAAAAATATGATAATACAAACACAAAAACCAC
The DNA here is from genome assembly GCF_905163445.1 of Pararge aegeria. Lineage (NCBI taxonomy): Eukaryota > Metazoa > Arthropoda > Insecta > Lepidoptera > Nymphalidae > Pararge > Pararge aegeria. The sequence goes on from NC_053208.1 coordinate 10,556,373, forward strand.
ACCTTGTCGCAAGAATCATAGACTTTGTCGCTGTAGAAGTCATGATTTACCGTGGCCTTTGATTTAGAAGATATTGCGAGTTTAGAATTTTTAAGGACTACAATTAAACAAAACAGTTATTTTAAAGGAAAACCTAATTAAAAAAGTTATTTTTAAAAACAACACTATACAACTAAAATATCTTTAGAACTACACCTTAGTTGAATACCGCACATCTCCCAAATAAACTGTTACTACGGGAGGCTCCAAAAACAAAAACGGACGAAGTTACGGGCAACAGCTAGTAGAGACCTAATGTGCGCTTTAAAGCAACAGGTTATGGGAAGGCTTGATCCTGTAGCCAATACTCATAATGCAACTTACTTTTTCTTCATTAGATTTTTTAAGAAGCAAAATGTAAGTCAAATCCTAAGTACTAAGTTATTGTAGGTCAATAACTCTGGGCTGAGGTTCTGCTTAATAACTTTAACTATGGTCTAGCCTGTTTTATTGAAACGAAAAAATATGTGTTATTCTAGACTGGATTTCTGACCGAATGGTTTTCCGATTTACATGATTCAGTAAAATTTTCTCTATAGAAAAAAAGTTATAGTTACTAAGGGCGGATTTCTTAGTTAGCTCTATTATATATAAACATATATAAAGAATTGCGATAAATAATAAAAAAATGCTTTACTTAGACATTACTGAGTATATTAACGAATTTTCAATAACAATTTTTTACTGCTATTTAATTGCATTGCACGGCCGATTGGCGCAGTTTGCAGCGACCCTGCTTTCTGAGTCCCAGGCCGTGGTTTCGATTAACACAACTGGAAAATGTTTGTGCGCTGAGCATGAATGTTTTTCAATATTTGGGTGTTTATATGTATATTCTAAGTATTTATGTATATTATTCATAAAAATTATCATCAGTCATCTTAGTACCCATAACACAAGCTACGCTTACTTTGGGGCTAGGTGGCGACGTGTGGATTGTCGTAGTATATTTATATTTATTTATTTAATAACAGCAAAAGCATGGAGTTGCTGTTATCTGAGTTTTTTCTACTGCAATCCTATTTGGTTTTAAGTGATGATATACTAAGACGGTACGGTTTTCAATTACTAACATGTTATATTGAACCCAAATCCCTAATCGGTATGTATAATGTACGCAGCATTGGATCGTACCGGAACGCTGAATCGCTTGGCGGGCACGTGTAATTTGCTGTTAGGGTAGTTACTATCCATGGCGGAAGCTTTCCACTAGACATAGAATGAAAGTCTGAAATTATATATTAAAAAATTGCCCCTTCTATGGGTCGAACCCGGGATCTCAAAGTTAAAGACCACAGCGCCTGCCACTGCGAAAGTTAGGTCAATAAAATCACGTTAAGCCATCGGTCCCTGGGCCTAGCGTGTGATCATAAACAGATTAGACTCGCCAACCGCCTCTATATTTTTCACTTCCTTGAAGAAGACTTTACTTGGGACATTAACCTGAGGATTATAATACGTTGAAACCAACATCGTTTAAAAAGAGACGTTTGTTTAATCAATTTCTATAGCACCTTGATGAGCATTAATTAGCTCAGAATGGTGATGTTAGTATAAGCCTGTCGCGGCTTGGCAAGCATGTGGTGGCGGCGCCATTTAGGATCGCGTGAATCGGGCACCGGCGTACGCTGCACCCGTATTCGTAGTAAAAAGGCATGTTATACGTACCTACTATATAAGTGAAAGACCGTGGGCGTGAATGCTAAACACCGATTCACACATCCGTAAGTAGATATAACGCAAGTACAGTAGCTAACTAAGGGTCCCCGTTCGCAAGCAATCCGTCGCAGCAATGATTGCACGCAGATGGCAGCGATCTATCGCTTCTAACCTTTATTTTATCCCTATCCCTACTAATATTATAAATGTGAATGTAAGTTTGTTTGTTACGCTTTCACGCAAAAACTACTTAACCGATCATCACGAAACTTTGTACACGTATTCCTGAAGGTGTTAGAAGTAATATTGGATGCTTTTTATCCCGAAATTAAGCTCAGTTCTCGCGGGAGAGGGGATGAAAGTGTTTGACAATTTTACACCAGGCTTAGCTATCCTAAATACATAACGTGCTGCCACATTTATGAGGCACATGTCTTTCGCAAAACAAAAACAAAAGCGGTATAGTAATAAATACAATTGACGGACCAACCAGATGACCTAATCTAATGTTAAGTGGAAATCCATCGCATATAAAAAAAATAACACTTCTCAGAACATGCAAGGAACGCGTCCAGCAACATGCCACCCTGTGTCTATAAACGTACTTGCTAAGCCTTATGTACCTCCCACCACACCGGCTCCCACGCCCTTCAGACCGTAACCGCAGTAAATATATTAAAGCAAGCAAAGCAAAAATTTCAATCGTGAGGACGGTTTTAAATTAGCAAGTGTGTGGAATCTAGTGGTAGAAAGAAAGAAAAATAAAATTCATGCAAACCAAGAAAGCATCGTTCAGCTTCTCAATTTAAAAGAGACGTTGTCAGTGTAGTGTGTCGAACAGTTCGTGAAATACCGACAAAAAGAACACGAAAGCAGGGGTAGTCCGATTCTGCCCGTGACATCCAACTTGACATCTCGCACGTAGTCCCGTCGTTACCACGCTCCATGCAACTGGGTCGAAATATCGACAAATCCAAAAATATTATCGTGGTATGTACCCGTTGAACTATATTTAAGAAATGTAAATGATTAACCACGAAAATCTTAGTTTAAAATCTTTTAATAATACTAACAAGCAGTACGAAAACTAGGACCAAAGGTTCGAAAAAGCACACTCACGCAGATGCACGCACTGACGACAAACTTACTGTGCCGGAACACAGCATTACAACAATGTTGCTAGCGGCAGAACTAAGCATGTTGTTAGTAAAATCCCCGGCCTAGCTCACAATAAGCTCTCTACTACTCAAAAAAACCTTCTATCTAAATACATGCAACACAGAAAAAAAGTACAAGTAGAATGCCCCAGTTAGCCATGCACGTACCGTACTACCTACGATCACGTAGGTACGTGCATGGCGCTTGCACTAGTAACTTGTCAATGCAGCTTGCACCAATAATATGTGCAATTGCAATATCGGAGTATGTAAACATAATTCTAAAAAAATTCTAAATTCATTTATTTCAAGTAGGCTCAGTTTATAAGGACTACTTTTGAAACCTCAAGTAGTGACTCCTTCACCGGTATACCAAACGGTATAGCAATAAACTCCAAGATTTACGCAAGGTCAGTTGCAAGTTTTGGTGAGTATGTGCTCTAAAACCGTTTCATGTACCTATGAGAAGTGAGGCCTGTGCCAGGCAGTAAACAATAAGGAAACGCTCCAGCTAGCGTGCAATCTCCGACGTGGCCTGCGATGTAGGTATTTGGACATGACCCCCTTGAAATTAACCCCCGACACGTGTGTGAAGTATACACGATGAGTGATTGATCCGACGAGTGATGATTAGGGCTACGGCCACAAAGCCAAGATTTGCGTTATCGGGATACGTCTGGACAAACACATCGTCCTATCGACAAAAACTTGCGTGGATACGGTCCGTAAATTGCAATGGATATTATCGATAAAGCGATAAGTGCGATTGGTCACACTTCGCGTGCTCTCTGCAGCAGAAAGGCGAGTGATGCATCTACAAGTATTTTTGTCTTTTAATTTATTAATGGAGTGGAGTAATGAGAGTGAAGTAGAAACTAGTGTCCTCTAACCCCGAAGAGCCGAATAATAAACAAAATATTAATAATAATGAATTACCCACGAGTGACACGACGCGCTGGCTCTGAATCGTAAATAATTTAAGTTAATATTTGCGTATACTATAACGCAAGTTCTGCGACTACCATCCCACGTACATTCTTAGTGATTGTTAACTAAGCATTACCGCGAAGTTTTTATTTCAAAGTGAGCTACGAACACGACACTTTGGGGACATGGGGACAACGCGACGCGAATCTTTGCGGTTACATTGTGATTGAAACTTCAAGCTCGTAAAATAATCGGAGTAGTAGTGATTGTTATTGTTCAGCGAAACCAAGCCAAATGTTTTAAGCCATTAATTTAATTTAATTCGGGAAATTATATAGTTCTTTGTACTAGCTGAAAAACGAAATGGCCGCCTTTCTCTCGTAATCTCTTCCTTTCTCGGTAGGGCAGTAGCCGATAACCACCTGAACGTTGCTTGATCTACACAAGTCGTTTTTCTTTGCGCGCAAATATTAACTCGCTACTAATAATATGGAAGAAGTGTAAATTGGTCTTAAGTCGAGCGGTGGGGAGCGGGTGGGGACGCTTCTTACTCGCGGCCACGTGGCACGTGGATCGATTCGAGGACGATGCCTTTACCTCCCCCGACTTGCACCCTAGCAACCACCCATCCCCCTCCCACGGTCTACAGCACGTAGGTCGCTGGTTGAAAATTATAATAGGTTTCAATTTGTGGAAAATTTCTACTTGAGGAAGGGTAACTAGGAAATGGCCTCAACTTCGTTTATTAATTAGAGCTTATAAGGAAACTCATTTGTTATCACTCCGTTCATAAGTGAATAGGATTTATGTACCACGTTTAACTGTTTTCTTAGTTCATCTGTCGGGCTGATTTTTTAATCAAGACCATCCAGGGTGCCACCCAATTTGTAATTTATGATGACGATGCATTAAACTTATAAGGGCTGGTTTTTAATAGCAGAATAATTTATTGTAGGTACAGGTACCTATCGGTAACATACTATGTTTACTAACGATTTACTGACCCACCATTAAAACACCATGTTATTTGTAAATAGTTTCACACCAATAAGACAATATAATTTTTGATTGGGTAATAAAATAAGGGAAAATTTTACCAGTTGTTTCTCTAGTGAATCGGTCGCTTCTTGCAAAATATTAGTCAGGAGGACAAACTTGCAACTTACGTTAGTTAGGTAGTTTCACGTAAGGAATACATTTAAGATTTTTTACATTATAATATTTACAATAGCTTAGCTAGCTTATAATGATACATAATATAACGAAATATTTTATCATTCTCCATGTGATTGTATAGATAGCGACTGACTGACGACTAATTATCAAATCTTAAATCTCTCAAATTCGAAATCGGTTTATTTTTGAGGATTAACCTCCAAATTGGGAGTAGGAAGGTTGTTTGAAAGAACTTTCAATGAAGTGACCGTTGGGTTGAAAATACTTATTCCCAGTTGAAAATTCCTTAATGACGAATTAATCAAGTTATACCTACTGGGGTAGGTACTATTTTATCTTGTTTGTGCTATAAAACACTAGCAGCTTTAACTATTATCAACTTATGCTATGAAGTCCTAAGCTTTTTAAGCTTATTTTTAAATGATACAAAGACTTTTCTTAAATATAGTTCAACGGGTACATACCACGATAATATATTTAAGAAATGTTGATTATTAGTTAGTTACACGAATATCTTAGTTTAAAATCTTTAGATACAAAGACTTTTCACCTATAGGCAACAATTCAGGTGGTATGTGCCTACCCGATATTGTTCTTATAATAACAAACCATAAAGTTTGTTACAGAACATTTTAATAACACAAATCAAACTACTCGAAATGTGGGTAAAACTTGGTGTTGAAGTTTGTATCGGATAATTATGCTTCGTATTCATCATTCGTTGAAACGCAATATTAAATCTATAAGGTTTTAACCGAAAATATTAATTTCTCAGATCAAGAATACTCTTCAGAATATCGACGAAGGAAGGTTAATGGGTGCAGAAGTTTGTATCGCAAACCTTAGCTCCCCGTATTCAGCGTTCGTTGAAACTTTCGAAAATCCACACAAATTTTTACTAAAAGTGGGTACATCTACCTATCTTTTATTAGCACAATTTTATTTATAAATCTCTGAACCGATCTAGGATACCTACAGCATACCATATCTACTACTGCGGTGTAGACGGTTCTGGAGAAGAGTAGGGGCATATAATACATCTTGGAAAAAGTCGTATCTAAAATAAGTACGAAAATGTTTATTCTTGAACTTGATTACCTGGTGAACTACGTAACTACCTAAATACGGCTTAGGCTTTCTTCGTGCTTAAGAGTTTTTTATAATGTTCTCAAAGGTATGTAAAGTACACCAGTGCACTGAGCCAGCGCTGTTTAATACGACCTTAACCATTTTTCATTGTGGGTGAAAACCCGTGCTCTGTAGTGAGCCGTTAATGGGTTGTTATGATGATGATGATGATGGTTATAGAAAGTAATTCCGAAGTGGAAATTCCCATTCACAATTACCTTTCAAATTCTTGGCCGTGTATTCGGGTTTTTCTGAAGCGAGCAAAACGGAAAAAATATTCCTGCTCACCTGTCAAGCCATTTCAAATTTTGGCTAAACACGTGGCACAATTATTTTCATATTTTATGCTACCTAGATGATCCGGTGAACTACGTACCATTTCCGTTCCCGATTCCGAATTTAACAATTTATCTTATTTGGTTTATATTTAAAAAATTAAGACTCAAGTTTTAGATTTTGTAACAAATGTTGGTAACAAATGTTTGAAACAATCTACAGATTTTATATTCCGTGTGGAATAATTAATTTTGAAATCACATCACTTAAATAATAAGTTATACACAAAATATTTGTATTTGAATTTTAAACTATTTAGGGCTAAATTTAAATTTAATAGCACTTTAAACGTGTAAGGTAGAATTAGTAGAAGCTCTAATTCTAAATCGCTTTTTTTCGTGCGGTAGGAGACTTAGATAAGGTTTAAATATTATCCTGGCGCCAATGATCTTAAAAATTGTAACGCGGAAGATGATGCCAATTCGTATTTACATTTTTTTTACAAAATCTAAAACTTTTGTCTTAATTTTTGAAAATATAAATCAAATAATGGTTTGGTTTTTATATTGTATATTGTATTGCATTTATCTACAAAGTCTACAAAGGTCCATGTATTAGTAATTCACAATAAAATTAATGTTACTACATATTACAGCTGACATCCAGTTTAATTTAAATACACTGTTCCTGCCTGCCAGCTTAACAATATTGGAGCTGAACTCGATCCTACTCTACTCGTAAAACGAAAATAATACTTTTTTATACTTAACCTAAGCCCAGCAGAAGAGTGTTGACGTCAGAAAAATTAGGTTGTAAGAAATATACCTTAAACAAATACAAGTGTAGAAGAAGACATTATGTGCCCGTATTTATCCCGTTATTAAATCCCGTGAGAATCCTGTTATAAAAAGTATGTTATATGCCTACGTTGATCTCCTTCCTTTCAACTAACTATTCCAAAAATAAAGTCTGATTGGTTGCTGAGTTAGGGCGAATGGAAGGACAAACAAACTTTTGCATTTATATTATTTATATTATCTTTTGATTCCCAAGTTTTTTGGGACACGTCGCCTTCACACTCGGGATTCATCATTATAATTCTCCTATCCATCTTAATATATATAAATCTCCTGTCACGATGTTTGTCCGCGATGGACTCCTAAACTACTGAACCGATTTTAAATTAAATTGGCACACCGTGAGCAGTCTGGTCCAACTTAAGAGATAGGATAGCTTAGATCTGTGAGTAAAGTCACAATTTTATTTTATTGCAAATTATTTGTCTATAATTAATTGACAGTCACATGTTATATATATATATATATATATATATATATACAACTATACTCATTTAAGGCTTAGCGATACTGAATACTTTAAAACAAAATCAAACGCAGACGAAGTCGCGGGCAACAGCTAGTTTTGTTATATATTCATATTCATCATCACCATCAACCCATTTATCGGGCCACTACATACAGGTCACGGGTCTCCTCTCAGAATGGGAAGGGTTTAGGCTGTAGTCTCATGGTGGCCCAGTGCGGATTGGTGGACTTCACACGCCATTGGGAACACTGTGGAGAAATTAAAAACGCACATAACTCCGAAAAGTAGGTGGTGCCTGCCGTGGCTCGAACTCGGTATCCACGTACGAAAATATATTGTGTAGCTAATATTATGTATCAAAGAATTAAAAAAAAAAGTTACTCACTTTAGGTACGTATGACACAAGCGATGACCATGAGTCAGATTAACACAAATTGAGTCGCAATTTGTGTACATAACAACTATCACGCTATGAAGGCGAAGTTGTATTGATTATAACAGCGGTGTTGGAAAAGGGGAGCTGTATATATAGCTTCATAAACGTTTGGCAACCGTTAAAAAAAAATTGCTGGTCAATATGTCCCCAGCGCCAATAGCGCCGGGTAAGTACGGTTTGGCTGCCTAGTGTCGCGCAAAACCAATGCAGCATATTACCTTCCATCCAGAGCGGTTCAATCTATAATCGTATTACTTCTGCAAAGTTGCAATAAACTTGTTAAATCCCGGATATTATTATCTACGTTGGTTTTGTAAAGGAAAATACTCGGCGCAAACATGAAATACATTTTACTCTACGGAGCGCTTTAAGAACTTAAGTACACGTAAGTAGGCACTCACTACCTGTGCTATCGTCATTATATTTTCTATCTTTTTCCGATTACAAAGCAAAGGACGTCGTTCTGGCTCAGCAGTCAGCGCTGTGGTTTATGTGCGAGGTTCCGGGTTTAGTCCCATGTAGGTGTAATTAGGTATTTATAATATCTGCATTTTGGTGGTGGGGGTGGCTACGGCACCGGTTCCCACCGATACATGTGCCGCCAAGGGTCTGTCTTTTTATTCGTTTTGTATTTGGCTCTTTCGCTGTACTGATCTTGATGAAATTTGGCACACATACAGGTCCTTGATTTGGACATAGCCTACTTTTTATCTCAGAAAAGGTCCAGGGTAACGTTCCCGTAGGATTTAAAAAACCAAGCTAAACCGATCTTGGTGAAATCTTGGAAACATGATTAGGGACATACATAATACGTTTATTCCGGAAATTCAAATAATTTCCGCCGTATTTTAAAAAGAACAGAAAAAATTTAAAAAGCCCCCTGTGCCTCTGGGTGGTAGCGTCCATCTTAGATTTGAGCTGTGAAAAAGTATTTTGTGGCGGCGGCGCGGCGGCGGCTTGGACCGATTGTAATCAAACATAGCTAATAACAAACACACACACACACACACATACACACATACACACACACAGACACGTGAAACATGTAACACCCAGTTTTTCATCGGGGATTAAAAAAAGAGGACAATAGCTGTTTATTATACTTGTTACACTATTTATGTCTATAAGCATATAAGCATAATAGATACTATGACTATTACTGTAACACGAAACAGGAAATCGACTCGACGGCGTGACTCCTCCACACACACGTCTTAATTCACTTGTGACGTTGCCCATATTCTCATGCCACCAAATCAAACGGAATTATTACGATTACCTTGTTGAGTTCGTTGAGCCTATAGACTGAAGTTTTCTTAATTGGCTTGTTTTCATTTTCTTTGTTTTCTTGCAACCCAACCCCGTTCATTCAACTACCCACGCTGTCTAGCTATAATTGTCTGATAATATTTATAATACCTAAGCAGGTACTATAAAGCTTAGACAAATAATATTTCTAAATTTAGCGAAATCCCTTGACGTTAAGAGCAAGAAAATAATTGGAATATAATACAACACTATATCTTGATTAGGGCCAATTTTACCAATAAAGTCGCAACTAGCCGACGGCCAACGGGGCATCAAAAACAACTTTTGATGGGATGGGGATGTTATGGTAATTTACGTCTTATGTCATACATTTGACAGACCATCAATAAATCAAGCATCAGGCGAAAGACACACTCTCGCATTACTCTGTGGTTCAAAACGCCCGGAAAAATTTAGCTTAGGACCGGTTATTTTTACAACACAAGTAGGTACTCCAGAAGTGTTTAGTGGGATTCAATGATGAACGAAAAAGGTTTTCATACGATTTTTTTTTTAATATAAGATCTACACAGATGGCGGCAAAAATAAAGAATAGTAGATTTGTTTGCTCTTAATTTTTAATAATAAAAGCGAGCTATTGTATTGGTAAGTATAGCTTTTCACGCAGCAACGTTCGCATTTATTACTTTAGTATACAAGTAAGGAAATGTACACGCGAATAATTTGGAAGAGCGAAGCTGCGAGTATTTTTTTATTTTTATGTACATCTTTCATTTTCATCTCACGCAGCAAGATGCGCATTTATTTTTGTTTGGGTGTAAATAGTATACACAAATAATTGACATGAATAAAGCTGCGAGTGTTTTTATTGGTTTGTCCTTCTTTCACGCAGCAACGGTGGCAATTAATCTAGTATAAGTCTGAGTATAGAATAGTACACGCGAATTTAATTCACACGGACAAAGCTGCGAGTGTGTTTTATTGGTTTCTTTCTCGCAGCAACGTTCGTAAATATAACATTAGTATGGAAGCAGAGAATAGTACAATACACAGCGAGCCGCGAGCAAAGATACTATTTCTAAAAATTCAGCTTTCCTATGTTAGTATTGAAAAACCCAATGGATCCACTTGAAATTTATACACAACCATTTATGTTATACACCATACACGAATGTTTGCGCATATTTTTTGTCTCTAAGCTCTCACGGCAACGGGAACTAAAATTAGATTGCGCAACCACCATATAATAACAAGATGCTCTGATTTCAATTCCCAAGTTGGTTAAAAATGGTTGATATTATTTAAGAAATTCTTCGAACAGGTTCGGAGTTACGAAAATATTGTTTTTCAACCCTGTGCCTCGGAGAGCATATTATGACGGTCCCGAATTTTATAATTTACATGACGACGATAATCATTTAAGCCCATCAATCCGAATTGGAGCAGCGTGGTGGGTCTATGCTCTTGAACTATATCGTACTATAGTACCAATAAAGCGACAAGTATTTAAATTTTCCAAATATTCATTTTCAAATACCGATGACCAATTTTATGAACCGGCAGTACTGAATCGTGATATTTGACAGATCTATATACCAGCAATTAACTTTAACGGCCCGTCAGGAAAGATAATCACTTGTTGGTGCGTGGTGGCACACTCGTTTACACTAACAGTCCGTTAAAGCACTTAACGGGTTGCTAAAGTAATAAAAGTTGGTTGGTGAAATCAACCCTTAGAATGACAAATGTGACAAGTCATGAGAAAGTATTGATAGTGTTAAAAATACATAAATTAAACAACATAGGTATCTTACCTACATACCAATTCTGTCTTACACAAATATCATCTTACCTACATACCAATTCTGTCTTACACAAATATCTAACTAAACTAAAACGACAAGTCTAAAAATAGTACCTAGCCTTTTTAGTATGTTGTTTGTGTAAAATGATAGTACTTAGTTTTAGAGATAATCGGTATGTCAATACATCGGAATCATTACTTTAGACAGCCGTCTAAAGCAATCACCAGGTGTATCGGCATTTTACCTTTTGTACCTTAGAACATTCAGATAATAAATCATAGTAGGCTGCTATGATCAATTTATTACCAAAACACACGTCTTTTAAATTGATTTCTTAAAGGCACATGAGGCTACACAATGAGCAATGAGGTATTAAGGCTGTAGTTCACCACGCATGCCTAGTGCAGGTGAACTTTACAACCCAGGGAGAACATTATGGAGAACTCTCAGGCTTACAGGTTTCTTCACCGTTGAAGTTAGTGATATTTTAATTACTTAAAACGCATATAACAAATTCAATTAAATCCTTAGGTTGATGGAAACATCACTGGACGTGCTCCTCGGGTTTATAGGCCTTGCTTTCCACTTGCTTTCTACTTATCCTCTTTTCTTCTCAAACAGGATTTTAAAAACTAGAAAAACAGTATAGTAAAAATACTACTTACTACTTGCTTGCTGCTGCTGATAAATATTTGTAATCTTCATGTTTAATAATAATGGTTTGACCCGAAATCTACTGAACCGTTTTGGAAAAAACTAAAAAGTTCCTATTTTATTTCACTAGAAAATAATAAGATTTAAGACTGAAATACTGAGCTACTTTACCCGCTTGCTAAGTAAATTCGTCTTAATTATAAATAAGTTGTATCTCAAAAATATTGACTGTCAATCTAAACAATGTCAGCGAATAATTAAATATATATCCATCTTTTACAAGCATTGCACAATATAAGAAATGTCCTATTAAATTATTTATTTTATTTAAAAAAAAATTAAATAAGTTCGTTTTTATATCGGTGGAGCTCGTTTTCGCGGTTCGCACTAGGCGTTACTAAGAACATGTCTAGTTACTACAAGTTATAAATTTACTTCTATGAGTGTGCAGTGTTTAAACTAATAATAATAATATTACTAAAACATTCCGTTTCGAACCTCTAAGCGGGTGAAGCTGCGCAGAAAAGCTAGTACCAATCATAAAGATCGAGTTATATACTAGGCGTAAGTTAACGTATATTAGTACGCGATTCTTAAACTAATATTAATATTATTAAAACAATACGTTTCGATCCTTATTTCACACAAGTAAAACTGCGCAGAAAAGCTAGTACCAATCATAAAGACCGGGTGATCCATTCAATCTCTGGCGTTATGTACTAGTAAAATGTTTATAGCCACCACGGTTGGCATTTATGCTGACGTGTGCAGGGAAAGGGTAAGACGGGGTGGCGATTCGCGGGCCTACGCAGATGGCCTAGGTATTTGCTATTAGTGCGTGCATCCCCCCTCCCATAGTTCGCTTTATGTACTTGCTCCTCCTCGTGCACCGCGCTTTATTGCAAGCGATATAAGCTAAAGCTTAAAGCTTGATTCACATAGGTCTGACGTATTGTTGATACGCTCTGACGTGACGGCTTGTGTGCATATTATTTGTCTTGTTCTGACGCACTCGTGTTGATATCATAATAAGATAAAATAACGACAACTATTTCATTTATTTAATAAAAGTATTATTTTGTTATCAAAACAGTTATTTATAGCCATAACCATAATCTACATTTATAATAAAACTGTAACTGGAAGATTTCTGTACATTTTAATATTTTGAAAATTTTGACCCGGGGATGCTTTATAATCTGTCTGTCTGTCCGGGCGGGCATCACGTGAAAACAACTATTTAAGTGGTAGCTGATATTCCGGGTCAACATAAAGGATACTTTTTATCCCCATAAAAAATAAGTTTCCTCCGGGAAATTAAATGAAAATTTTTATCAATTTTACTTTATAGCTCCGTTAAATTTGAACCGATTTTAATATTTCTTTTTTTATTTGAAAGTGTATAACTATCAAGCATGTATTGTGAAATTTTAATAAAGATCTGGTAAATATTGTCGGAGATAAAGGACGTAACTCATCACAAATAACAGCCAGTCGCAAGGCATATGGGACAACGATCGAATGTAACCTTATAATATCAACCATCCTACTAATATTATAAATGCGAAAATTTGTGATGACGGAAGTTTTGATCAACTAAAATAATGGCAACTAACTAACTCAGTATACTACGTAAAATAATAATAGTTACATTATTATTTTACTTAAGCTAGCTACGATTATTATTACGTTAGAATCATATATATTCTAGCTTCTCTATTGACTCTTTCGTGAACGATGTCGCGAGGGTCCGCTAGTATACGTATAAAGATTATCGACTTTAATCTTTGCACATAATCTGATAAATTTTAATATGATAATACGCTGTGTTTTTTAATGTTAAACAGCTTAGAGACTAACCAAATTTCTGGTCTGAATAATGGTTTAGTCTTAGAGACACTTAAAAAAACAATGATCTAATTTAAAGTGATACATAAATCATCAATGCAAATAATTGCTTTACTTAGTTTCAATGTTTAAAAGCATTTTTAGCAACTTTTCGGTAGTTATAGGGTGCTTTGCTTTGAATATACTTAGTTATAAGTGGAATAAGTCCGTAAAACATTTTTTTTATATAACTAAAAAGGCTTACGCCGGGAACGCCAGTTACGTCATGTTTCAGCATTCATCTTCTCAATCCAATTGGTGTAAACCTAAGAAAAAATTCGCTCGGTAGTTTTTTAGTTTCGATTATTAAAAGCTGTTGCCCGCGACTCGATACATATATTATCGTTTTATTTTAAATCCTGCGGGAACCGTTAAGTTTTCCAGGTTTAAAAATATCCTATGTCAGCTTCAATTATTATTCGGGAGCTTTTTCAGGATAATAATCCTACTCCAGGATGCAAGCTATATTATGTGCTATTTTATCAATATTGATATGCAGTGGTTTATTCATACATGTAATCAAATCAATCGAAGAAAGAACCTCACTTTCGCTATTATTATGGAATGATGGAAGAGGCATGCGCAAATAAATATCTTAAGACTGAAAATCATTTAAGTCAGACATATATTTTTGCTATGCCTTAGCAGAGCCTCACGACTATTCATGCAGGTTTATCTGTGTGTACCAATTTAAATCTAAACAAATAAATACAATCGTAGAGTCTGAAGGATTTTTTGTTAGAACGTATTAATATCTGGAATTACCTGTCGGAATTGAAAACTCTTGATAACCCAATTCTTGCTAATAATACTTTTGAAATTTTCACCCCAAAGTGGGCTGAATAGGGGATAAAATAGGATATGAAAGTCCGCAATTGCATATCGATGAAATTGGTATTAAGGCTACAATTAATTAAGTACATGTTTAAAAATTTATAAAAATTCTACCCCCAAAGACGTTAAATTTACGATAAAAGTTTATTTGTCAGAACGCGCTAAAATTGAGATTGGGTAACAAGTATCAGTTTACCATTTAAAAAATCTATTTTACATTGATAGCCCAATTTTTTATAGGATAGACTATTTCACGTCACGTGGTGGGACGGAGTATATAGTTTAGATTTACGAAAGATAGTTTGTATCGGAATCTTCCGCGTACCAAGTCTTTCGGGACTGCTAGTAATTAAGTAAGGTATACGGGCTGCGGGTTCGACAGTGGTACTATGGAACCCTAAAAATCATTCGCCAAAAAATTACCCCGATTCAAATAGGATCACGTGTTGTAAGTTTGAGGGCACGGGTAACACGAGAAGCATATAAAACAAGCCAATGTAAAGTGCCCTATTGATAAAAGCAAGTTGTTATGGAGCTGAGCGCGGGGTGTATCTGGTTACTCATTAATATAAACAAAGGCAATTCGGCGGACATAGTGCTAGGTAAGACTAAGAGCATTGAGCAATCGCGTTCGCTGCCTAACCGTTGTGAAGGGTTCTAGCTTTTTTTTCTTTTTTTTATTTCACTACAAGTTCGCCCTTGACTGCAATCTCACCTGCTGGTAAGTGATGATGCAGTTTAAGATGGTAGCGAACTAGCCTGTTAGGGGTAGGTCTAGCAATTATGCTATATTTGGCAGATGTGAAGACGGTAACGGGACGCCCACGTGACGGCCCGTTTATTATCACTAAGTGAACTTCGTTAATGGCCGCCAACTCGCATTGTAACAGTGTGGAGGGTGAAACATTTTTAATCCCTCTCTGGGCTGACTGACCTTTTAGAGGAATGGCAGTTATATTAAACTCATACCTCCAATCAGTGTCGGTCGCGTCATCGTACCCGATTTCGAATCGCTTAGTGGCAAGTCTTTTAGAAATGGTGGTAGCTAGCCACCGCCGAAGCCTTTCACCAAACAAATAATGCTGAAAGCCTTTCTTTTTTACATTTCGTTACAAGTTCCATTACAAATTAGCCCTAGACTAAAATCTCACCGGCTAGCATAAAAAGCAAGAATAATAAAATAAGAGAAGTTTATCTCCGTTTTTTCTTCACTTACTCGTATAATATTATGTATTTGGATATTTTCATACGTGCGCCTTTGTTCGCATAGTTTACAAAACTGGCATTATAATCACTTGAACCGATTGGCGCCTACTGCTGGACGTAGGTCCTTTGAAGGAAGATCCAAAATCAGGACTCCTGTGCCGCGTGATTCCTGCGCCTACCAGACTCCTTTGATGTCGTCTGGCGACCTCGTTGAGGCCGAATAACGCTGGGTTTACCGGTGCGGATTAGCCATTCCAGCACCTTGCCAACCCGCATGCCAAGCGCGGTGATTATTGGCATAACTTGATAGTAAACCAAAAACTGTGGAGCAAAATAAAATTTTACCTCTCCCCGAGAAGAAACATGTCTCCTGGCCATGCTAGCCGTGCTGATGTTGAGATGCAGTGGTACGTATGCGTGCTAATTTGTTAGGGCCATGGTATTTTTTATTAAAATCATACTCTTTATCGATTTTTAACGTGTCATCGTACCGCTACGTGAAATCGGTTGGGATGGTAACAATTGTCTCTCACCCGGCAAGACCACAGAAATTATAAATTCTCTTAAATCCAGTATAACCTATTTGTCTTACATGCTCAAGCTGCTCTCTCAAAAATTTCTTTTACTTTTTAAAATATGATAGCATGATAGGGAGACCACCGACTTTCCATGCTCTACGAGGCACGGGAACTGGTTAACATCAATATCCTAACTCGGAGCTGGTAGTCGAAGCGAAGCTGGTAGTCGAGGCGAAGTAAACACTTGACAGATATACCAATACCTATTTTTGTTTCGACCCGGAAACCGAACCCAGTTTCCTCATGATTCCCATTTATCCTTAAGAGCATAGTAACCAACAACTAGACCAACAAGGCAGTAAATACAAGCAAACTTTCATGATTCTGGCACAATAGAAGCGCGAGCATTAAGTTTTCAAGTCATGAATACAAAAAGTAGGTACTTAGGTATAAAATGTAGAAAGAACCTCTAACTTTTTTGAAGTCGGCTTAAGGTCACCCAAGACGCGCCCTTACTCTTGAAAGCAAGACACGTGTAGTCGGGGTCACCTTCATCGATAGGTGAACGTTAATAGGACGAATTGAAACTTAAAACGCTGGATAAACAAGAATTTATTCTATCGTACACTACCTCAATAGCCGCATAAGACAAAAGGAAAATTAAACCGGTTTTTGTCATTAACTGAGGTATCGGAGATTATTTATTTGGAGTTTAATCGGTTATAATGAGAATACAATTTCACTGAACTTACAGTGTTAACCGTACAAACTCTGCTTATTGTGTAGTTTTATTTAATCAACGCAATAGGTTTTTTCAAATCGTGGCTTTTAAAACTGCTATGTGTGCTTTTTGCAGTGCGCTATATTATTAAAGTGGTGGTATAAAGTAGGTGTCAGTATCTTGGAAAACGTGCAACGATTTAACCGGTAGGTTTAAAAGTAGGTTATTATTATTTATAAGTAGGTTTTTAACTAAAAATTACTGGTAAATAAAAAGTGGCTCCGAGCTCGGCCAAACGCTGAATCTACGATTTTTAACCGTAAGAAACTATCCCGTCTATATTTGACATTAATATTAGGAGAGAGCATTTATACACACACTCACACACACAATACTTTCCTGGGTCCTAATATAAATAATTAAGACTTAGGACAAATTGTTTTCATTTGGTGCATTTGCTGCTTCTATCGCGTGGCATTACAAACCACCATATGAACGCAACCGCAACTTTTTGGTAGAAAAAATTATAGGCGCACCTAAAACGGCAGTCTGCGATTATCTTTACATAGTGAGTAGTAACTGGCCTTGATTTTTTTTTTAACGATGAGAGGAATTGAATTTCCGTTAGACCGGCAACTCTTCGGCAATGGGGCATTTTGTGATGGGAACACGCTGTCGCTGCCAATTGCCATTTGTTATTCCTCATTGCCCTGCATGGCGGTTTTTTGGGATCTATTCAGTATGGAATATACCTACCTGGAATTTCCGTTATACCGGCAATACCTCGGCAATGGGAACACGCTGCCCATTGCCATGTGTTGTTCTCTTTGTTGGTCTGTAATAAAGAAGTATGGCGGCATATAAGGATCTATTCACTATGGAACATTTCCGTTAGGCTGGCAATTCCTTGGCAATGGGAACCGGGGAAGTAGGGAAACACGTTGCGTTGTAATTGAGTGCACTATAAGGCTAGACAGTTTTTTTATCTTTTTTAAGTTGGTATATAGATAGCCCGCCAACCTGCATTGAAGCAGTGTGGTGAAACCCTCTCTTCAAGAGGAGGTTATGGCCTATGCCTAACATAACTTTTATCTATATACTTAGGATTTACAAGGAATATTATTCGATATACTTCAGGCGTATTGCCTTAATGTTCGTACAGACCACCAGCAATACGGCGATAATAGGAGTGGACTTATGTATGCGATAAACTCAACTAATTTGATGGACACGTACAGTAAACGTATAAAACTTGGCGCTAACGATTAAGCATAAACTAACCAAACTATTTTTATATCAGCTTGAGCTTAATTTAACTTAATAATTTAATAATTATTACTAACTAGAGTTTCCCCGAGAAATCAATAACATTCATATGCAAAGGCGGCCTTATTGCTAAAGCAATATTTTCAAGACGACCTTTGAGGAAAGTTATCTAAGATTATAAAGGTTATAAATATGAAAATAACACAAAATAAATATTTATTAATACTATGTGTGTACTCTCACAAGTCCCCGAGGGAGACCAACGCCGTCCATCCATCGCTTATATATTGGTACACTCGACGTAAGATCTCTTGAAGGAATAGGTCGTCAAGATGAATCAGAACACTCCATAAAACGTATTAAATGGGACATTTTAGGTTTCTCAGAGATTAAAGAAGAAACTCACATTATGGAACATGACGATTATGTTTTGCTCTACACATAAAAGAAAAGTGGAAGAAATGTAGTAGGATTAATGGTTAAAAAAGAGTTTCAAAATAATATAATTGAATTTATAGCGATTTCAGATAGAGTCGCTAGATTAGACCTATGTTTAGAAAGTACTGCACTAAGCATCATACAAGTTTATTCACCGACGAAAAAGATTGTTACTACAACCATATAGAATTCGCTCTAAAAATACATATCGATAATATTGCTAATAGGCGACTTGAATGCAAAAATTGGTAATGCAAACCTAGAAAAAAATACGATAATGGGCCCCTAGGGATATGGAATAAGAAAAAAGGAGGATCCAGGCTTATTAATTTCTGTTTCGAAAATCGAAATAAAATTATGAATACTTTAATAAAAAGCCAAAACTAAAAAGGACGTGGCGGTCACCCGACTGGTATACATAAAATGAAATAGATTTCTTTATCACTAAAAGAGTGACATCTCCATACGAAGCGACTACTCTACCTTAGACCACATCTACAAGTTATAAATATATATTTAGTATATTTGAAAACTCTTTTATGTAGGCGTTTGTAGATTACACCAAGGCTTTCGATTCAATTTTTTACGAGTCTAACTTGAAAAACAATTTTTGACGTGAAGCATTGCAAGGATATCCGATCGAGGCCGGTATCTTTAGAAAGTTAGACTGGACTGGATTAGTGATCAATGTAATTGGGGAATATTTAAACCATCTTCGGTTCGCTGACAACATAGTTACTTTAGTAGAAAACTATGAACAACTCATATATGATATACAACGTGTAAAAGAAAACAACATCACATGAAAAATTAAACCAAGTGGATCCTGTCACTTTATTAGATACGCCTCGCGTAGCGTTATGTACTATTCGCATGGAAAAATAAATAAGCTATTTTGATTTAATATCTTTAAAAGATTGATTAGTTTAGATTTCCAAAAGACTCTCCTGATTAACTTGCGGCACCCAAAGAGTATGAAGAGTTAATAACCAAACCGAGATTCCGAGATTTTTAACGGTTTCGGTTTCACAACTGTATCTTTGACATAAAGATCGGGGTTTTACGGGTTTGCTTTAGATTAACGATAATACTAGCCCGTGACTTACTAGCGTTAATTGTTAGACCATGAGATTTACTCCAGGAACAAATTTTACGCTGACCCGCATTTATTATGTTTAACAGGGAGTAACGTTAATGTGGAATTATGTATAAGAAGCAAAAAAATAGTTCTCTAGGCAGAATTTTGCTACCTTGAGTTGCATTATTGGAATTTTCCTAAAGATCTAAAATTTTATAAAAATAAATTAATGCCTTTGTTACTTCGTGATAGTTTTGCTTTCTTTTAGCGAAGATATATATATGTAGTTAAAAATGGTCCATTAGGTACTTTCGCAGCCTATTAATATATAAAAAATCTTTACTGTTTATTATCTTAACTGTTTATATATTAGTATAGATAATAAGTACCTAATTACAATAATACAACTTTTTATTTCGTTTAAGTTCGGCTCAACTGTGTATTGTTACTTACAGTACCTACTTGAACCTAGAAAACACTTAAGTGATTGAGCTAGCCAATATATTTATATATTTTTATAATGCTAAATGACCTCTATAAAACCCGCGATAGCTGATAGAAGAACTGGTTCCATAGTAAAATTAAAAGCCAAGTATCTAACTCTAGTACCTCTATAATTTTTTTTTAACAGATGGTACTAATGTCTTGTCTACATTATCGCGAAGTTCGACGTAAATATTTAAGGTACCTACTCGTTAAAGGCTTTAAATTAGCACAGGACAAGAACCAGCCAGTAATACAATTACAATAATATACCCCTACATACACCACTTAGGGCTAACTGCATCATTATCTTGCGGCTGACTAAAGGAGTTACGACGTAGGCACACATTATCATCATTTCCACAAAGTAAGCCGCTTAGAACACATGATTCGTATGTGTTCATGGGCCCGGCGCGCGCGGCGGCGCCTGTTATCATCACGCAACGCCCGCACCGGCTTTCGTATGAAGCCGGTCAACTGTACCTATTTATTTTGTGGTGCGGACACAGAGGAGAAGCGGATATCAAACTAATCGCTCCAATGAGTATACTAAGACCAAGCAGATAGCTCAACTGCAGGGCTAGCATAGGTAGGAGACAAAAACTATATCCCCGGATTATATCCCCTGTCAAGGGATAGTTGATAGAGCTATGCTCTGAGAGTTGATAGAGCTGTGGGAGATTATAAATTTTCATCCTTTCCTCGGGGAGATAATTTTCTACTGCCCATGCTAGCCGTGCTGATGGTACAAAACCATCGCCATGTAAACAGAGCATCACTTCGCAAGGCGTGCAAGAAACACGTCACGCTACTTGCCGTCCAGTGCCCATCAACCTGAGGCGTAGGTGTTAAGTCCAGCCAGCCAGTAGTAACGCCGGTTAACAAGCCTTTTTGATACAGCATTGCAACAATGCTGCTTTGCATCAGAAATAAGCATGGTGGTAGCGGTGGCGTTCTCAGGGTTTTTGACTAGGGTATGCATAAAGAAGGAAGAACGAAATTTAAAAATTCTTCTCCTTTATGAGACATACAAAAATTTTAGAGTAGGCAGTGCTTTTGTACTTGCATGAAGTGCACGCCACTGGGTGGTAGTACTTCCCCGGTCAGGCTGTCACAAAAAGCTTTGTTACCTACGGAATTAATTTCGAATATCAAGGAATGATACCTACTTTAGTACTAGCCCTAAGAAACTATAGTCATAAAGCATCTATCTGCGTGCCATTCGCCATTTAAGTGTCCACATTTCCTGTGTAGGTACCTACATGAAGTGTCATTAGCTGCTAAAATCACTAGTATACCTATTCATTGTAAAGTCAACATCTACTGAGGATGCTCGGTTTCAAAGCGCCTCTACGCACGTTTGCGTAGAGGGGTACATTGCCGAAGATCTGTTTGGTGAGGAGTATAAGGATTGAAGAAATTGCAAATTAGGTACCTACACCATACAGATTCTCCTGCTTCTCGCGGAGTAGGTAGGTATAGCAAGTTAAGCTTAATTTTCATAATATATATGGATTTCCGCTAAGTAACGCCTGCTTTTATCCAAAATCACTTTTGTTGAATTTGTGTAGGAAGTAGGTACCTATACGTATTTTCATTGCCAAGCATAGTTTTTGAGTGTTAAGTTTACGGACTGTTTGAGAAATTCAATAGAAATCTGAGGTGACATATCTACGCGGTAAGTTGATAGGTAGGTACAATTACATGCGCGGACTTCATGCCTTCAAGGTCATCTCTTAAGACACAATACAAACAAAAATTAATTGTAACGCATGCATATTGTATGATGCATTACTATCGCACTACGTTATCGCCATACCGTCACCCTATCTGCTTTGTAGTAAAAAATGTGGCCCAGATTTTGATAAAGTATGCGGTGTAATGTGTTCGATAATAAGCTAAGATAGTTGTTACATGTGGTTACACACAGTGTAAAAAATACTTGAGCAGTTGTTGAACGGTTAGTCTTGTATGGATAGGTACTTTAAGATGAAGTCACAACTAAGCTCCTTATGTAAGTTTTCACTCTTCAACAACGGAAAGGGGCGCGCTTCTCGGCCACAGTGTAAAAATACAAGCAGCTTTTGAACCTTGTCTTGTATAGCTTTTAAGTACAGCCAAGTTCAATGGGCTTATCAAGTATTGTCTGATTTTTTTTTTTGCAATGCTTTTGTTGCTTCCCTCGTTTTATTAGATGTGGACCTATGAGTAGATTTATTCCTAACTAGCTGTTGCCCACGACTTCGTCTGCGTTTGATTTTGTTTTTTGATGTGACATTCAATTTAGTTGTAGTCCTAAAAAAAATAAAGTATCGCTAAGCCTTAAATCTAGGGTGTGTGCTGCTGTCCGCTGAGGAGTTCTGTTTTCTATTTCCAACCACATTCAGATCTACACAAAGTTTGGACAAAATTAAACACATATTATAACCTGTATAGTACAAAAGTAATTATTTAAATTTGGGTTATATTTTGTCGGAGTTATGGTGTAAAATCGTGAAACACTTTCATCCCCTCTCCCAAAGGAACCGAGTAATGTCGGGATAAAAGTATCCTATATTACTTCTAACACTTCCAAGAATATGTGTACAAAGTTTCATGAGGATCGGTTAAGTAGTTTTTGCGTGAAAGCGTAACAAACAAACTTACATTGACATTTATAATATTAGTAGGGATTATTATAAGTATAGATTAAAGGAGATTGTTATTCCACAGACCTACTTCATAGGTGCCTACCTAAGGTATATGTAGATTTAGATATTATGAACCCCATTTTTACATTGCCCCTTTTGGGTAGATTTTGATAAAACATGGGGTTAAAATTGAAAGGCACCCCCGCCTTTCAATTTAGAGAAATCATTTGTAATCTTAAAATATCAAATCTTTTCCACATCTATAAGTTATATCACAAGGTGATAAATTATTCCATTATAACCATAAGTTATTGCAGGCCCAGTGCCAAGCTGTAATATACGAATTACGACTACCCAAACGCGTCCAGTCCATATCCCCATGGTGCGCATACGTTTAAAGCGGGTAGTTTGAATAATAGGCGGAACACATACGGACACGCGAGTGACTTTTAAGAAATCTGCTTCTTCACCAGACGTACAGAATCCTACGCGTCACGACCTCCGAACTATAAAATGTCACTCTAAACTAATGATAGATTTCTTTGTTTTTAACAAGAGTGATGCATGTGTGTCTTAATCCTACATATTTTAAAACACAGTAAATAACTCTTGCTCTTTAAAATGCCGCTTCCTGGATCTACCGCCCGGGGCCATCTCCGACTACATCTACGAGCTACGCTACGCCACTGGATCTATATTTCTTTGGCTATTTGCATGTGGTGGAATCCGGTTGAAGAACCTACCATTTTCTATGTTTCATAACATAAACATATAAACAAAACTACCAATTATAATTAGTCTAAAAAGGTATGCACACTTAGAGCATTTTGTTGTATTTTTTCATTGGGAAATGAGGGTAACTGCGCCTATAGCAACAAATAGGTATTTCTGAACATATTAAAGTATATTTCTTTCTTTGAATTCTAATAGAAATCCATCTCATTAGTATGCTCCAATTATAACGAGGGTATTACAAGAACGTAGGTACAAGGTAGGTTTGCTCTTATTTTCATTATTAAAAGTCCCTACGAAGGTTACTTTGCAGTTAGCTCTTGTATCTGTACCTACAAGAAGCTTACTTTTCATGGACGCAAATATACATGATAACGGGGTGGTTTGCAGTGCGCAAGGAAGCATAGTTTGGATACGAGTTTAAAAATGAATAAAAACAGAGGCATTTTGGGCAAATTGATATGGCAACTTGATAAGTTAAAATTTTGCATCTCTTCGGAACAACATATATGATGCAATAAAGGCTGAAAAATTTTTCGTGTGTTTGTTAAGTGTAGTTATATACAGTATAATAACTGCACTTAACACACAACAATCTTTAAACAATCGTTAATTCCTTGCAGTGCTAACTGCACTGCAAGGAATTAACGTTAAAGATTTGTAATGCTGTTGTAGCTTAGTATAGTTTAGCTAATACAATTATATATTATTAAGAATATTCGGGCTCGCAGTTTCGCACTCTTCTGGTGCGCAGATGTTTTTGTTAGAAATTTAATCATTGTATATGATACATTAAGCGCAATATAAGCGAGCCCGACTGGAATAGGCATTGATAACTAATTTTTAAATGCACTATGAGGTTCAGAAATATCTACTTTATCCAAAATATCTTATTTTTTGAAGAAATAAAAGGTTTTGTTGATAAAAATTGCAAATTATTTCAAGCGAAAAACCTCAACGGGTGTCATGGCCAATTAGAGGCCTTAGAATCAAGAATGTTCTAAAGCTTTTAATAGAATAGATAGTTTGAAATTACAAAATACTAATACACGCAGAGATTTTAGAAGTTCAAGCGGTACAAAACTGTGTATGTAGAAGTGACATCATATTTTTGAATTCAGCGTTTCACCTGTCGCCAAAATGAGCAGTTAAATTAATAAATACCAACCTCACTACGAAAAAAAATAAAAATACGTTAATCCGATCTTTGTTACTGTCATCATGCCTATTATAGGTCATGAGTGGTTGCGCAGAGGAAACCAAATATGTCATTTGAAAATAAGGTAGGTAGGTACATGCGCGAATGTCTCGGATAGTCAACTTAAGCCCGGGCAAGTAAGGTAGTGTGAACTGTACAAATATTGATGACAGTCCGCTAGCCCGTTACTGTAACAGGCAAATTGATAGATCATGGAAAGCCACCAGCCTACTTCAATACCGCGCCCGATAGTTTTTATATTTTGCGTGTGCATGATATTGTCATTTGTTAGACTGTGACGTGCCCACGTGCGGCGACAACGTTGCCTAGCGACGCGCGGGCGTCGGGGCGCTGCATTCTCACCGCCCGCGCGTCCGTCCCTCCCGCACCTAGCCGCCTTGCCGTCGGACTCATGCAACTCAGAACGGGTCCGCGCTCCGCACTGAGTGTGCTCGCGTTTTTGGCCTCTATTCCGCGCGTACTTTTCGTCGCATTCGCCGGTGTGACTGTGACTAGCTGCTCCAGCTTCTCATTGACGACATGGACGGCTACCTGTCCCAGGACGTTTCGGGAGATGTCACTCCTACTTTTGATGACGGGTATGTAATGCACTCTACTTCTTTCGCTGTATCCCGCTTTCCCTTTGCAAAGCATACGCTTCGGCGAATTGATTCATTCGTTATCGTGCTAACGTCGTTGGTACTCCCATACCGAGTAGCTTATATTGTTGAAACCGCGTAAGTTCACTTTCGTTACTTTGTACTAAACGAATCGGGCAAATTTTGATCGATCTGATATTGAAAACCGCTTGGTTCTTTGATGCTACTGATAAAGTTAATATTCCTGGTATTTATGTGATAATAAAATGACGCATGTACGCGGTTTTGTTTTAACCGGCTCTGGAACAGTACCTTAAAACAATTTAAACTAGTCTCACCTCACCAGTCTCACAACTATGGATCATAGCGTAATGCTGCTTTGTCTACAATCTTCCTGAATAACGAATAGGTAAGCTACCTAACGCAAAGATTATTTTATTTGGACAGGTTGTTGTAATCGTACAAAAATACAAAAAACTGATCAGCTTTTAAATGTTAAGTAGGTACCTATCTACAGATAATTATGATAGCGATGCGACTTTTTTCCAAACTGTGATTCCCAAAATCGATTTGCGCGAATATTATTGATTCTTCAATTGAAATCTTACATCATGTCGGCAATAACCCGTGCTTGGGATCTATTAACTACAGTTTTACCTTATATTTTTCTTTCCCTTTCGCAAGTGAGTAAAAAGTCAATTGTAACGGGGCAAGCAACGGTGACTCAAGTAAGCAAATGGATTTATTTGCAGACAACTTTGTAGGCTTGAAGGAGAATCCACATTATGTGGCATTAAAATACCTTAAGTGCTTAAAATGTAGTCATAAAAATATTTTTGTTAGTCAATAGGTTACTTTTTATAATTGCATCAAAATCCTAGATTAGTGAGCTGACAGCTGACAGACCGACTTTTGTTTAAAAGTACTGTATTAGGGTCTTTTTTGATCCTGATAATTTTGGTCGATATAGATTTTTTTTTTTTGGTTTCTATTTTAATTTTAGTAGGTCCAAGATTTTAGTTACCTACGCGGTATGGGACTATCAACCTGTGTAACCACGCTTTTTAATTATACTTATTTCTTATTCTCTTCTGTTAATTATAATTTCATTTCATACAATCACTTAAAACTGATCTTGAAATGCATATAGATATAGGTTTCTTTTTTTAACAGTTTAGCTTTTTAGATGCATAAGCCACCAAACTAATATAATATAAGTAGGTAACTGGTAGAAAACTTGATCGGCTTGTAAAACCACGTTTTTTTTAATTTCACCAACGTGATAGATATAATAAATAATATACCTACCTATGACGAATTACACTATCAATTGAACGATGCGGAATTTAATCGATATTCTGTATACGTAATCTAAATAGGGTCTTTTCGCCTTTTCGCGTCCTACGCCCAATTCGCGTCCAAACGACGGTACACTGTTTTACAACAGTGAAAAATAACAATACCGACACACCAATCTAAACAAGAGCGCTTCTATTGATGTTCGGACCTATGACAGGTACTCACACACAAACAAAAGATCTGTGCGTGCAACCCAAATTTAATGAAAAATAAACTAATCTTGCGTGTGCAACCAACAAGTGCTGACGCGCGAATCTGTTGTAAAAAAAATAGTGAGCAGCTGTACTTTTCACGGTAAGTATTTAAGGTGTTTATGTGAAATTTAGAATACTTTGTTATCCCTAGACCTTAATTGTGAACCACACTATAGGAATAACGATGTTTGTGCTTATATTTTTCTACTGACAGTTTTATATAAGGTGGACGCGAACTGGTACATAAAATTTATAAAAAAACCACTTTGTGTCCGCTGTGGACGCAGATTACTCTAACTATTTCTCAGTAAGATGTTTAATTAAATACGATAACATGGGAAAAACAATATAAACTTCGTATCAATTTTAACAACATTAACATGCATAATATGATGGCCGATTTGCGTCCATATTATTAGAAATATAAAAAAAGATAATGAATGTCAAAAATCAGACTTGGACGCACAGTTTTACTACATAAGAAACCCTATAACATTTTGCGTCCATCTTTTTATCACACGAAAATAATAGAGTAAAATTTATATAATTTTATTAAAGGCTTTGTACCGAAATGGTAAAATAGAATCGTATAAAGCCATCGACATGATATTCGAAATAATAGTGAATCTATTAATGGAGTTAGTTGGAGGAGAAAAAAATATATCCTGAAGTGCAATTTATGTTAACTTTTATGATATCAGCAATTAGGTATTAAATAAATGTTTTGATTAAAATCACAAGCTTCCCTTTTTATTTCCTATTTCCCTTCCTAATTATTTCTAAACAGGTGGACGCCAATTGGTCCACAGGCGGACGCAATCTGGATTTTGTGGACGCAAAATGGGAAAATCGCCTGTTTCAGCTATTTGTACCTGTGTAGAATAAAACATCAGATGCGTTGTCCAAAACTGTGCATTAAACTTGACAAGACTA
The DNA here is from genome assembly GCF_905163445.1 of Pararge aegeria. Lineage (NCBI taxonomy): Eukaryota > Metazoa > Arthropoda > Insecta > Lepidoptera > Nymphalidae > Pararge > Pararge aegeria. Next base: position 10,584,301 of record NC_053208.1, read on the forward strand.
TATAGGGACTACATTACAACCATATTTGATTAAAAAGTACCGCACGGACATTTTTTTTTTTCACGTTCAAACCTAACAACTCCACTAAGTGGACGCAAACAGGCGAAATGACCCTAGGTTGGAAAACTACCAAAAAAAAACTTCCCTTTTTTAAAATCATTTTGGAAGCGATGTTCGAACATTGGTAAGAACATCGGCATCATTTTCTGGGGGCCGAGTTCGAATCCCAGCTCGCAACCCCCTCTAACTAAATCGTGTGCGTTTTGATTCATCAAAATATTACTTGCTTCAACGGTGGAGGAACGCTTTTTGAGGAAACCTGCATATGCCTGAGAGTTCTTCATAATGTTTGACGGCCCATTGGCGCAGTTTGCAGCGACCCTGCTTTCTGAGTCAAAGGCCGTGGGTTCGATTCCCACGACTGGAAAGTGTTTGTGTGATGAACATGAAAGTTTTTCAGTGTCTGGGTGTTTATCTGTATATTATAAGTATTTTATGTATATTATTTATAAAAATATTCATCAGTTATCTTAGTACCCATAACACAAGCTACGCTTACTTTGGGGCTAGATTGCGATGTGTGTATTGTCGTAGTATATTTATTTATTTATTTATTTAATGTTCTCAAATCGTGTGAAGTCCACCAATCCGCACTGGGCCAGTGTGGTGGTCATTCTTATTGTGGTAGAAAGCCCGTGCTCTGTAGTGGGCCGGTAATGGGTTGATATGAAGATGAAAGAGAATGCCGGACGTAGTATGGGATTTCGTTTCACTGGAAGGGTCTAATAGATAATTACAATTCATTACCAGAATCATTAAAACTCAAGTTCGCCGGATTTCAGAGTTACAAGCAAATGATGTTCGTGAATTAACGTTATTTTTGACACATTTGATATTCTGCGATGTTTTCACGTACATTTGTAATAAATCTTTAAAAAAAAGGTATGAGACAAAGTAGGTACGTACCTACCTACGTGTACATTCACGAGACCTTTTTGTTGCATACTGCAGCGAACAAAATACACCGGTAGGGAACCGTAACAACCGGGTCATTTGTTACTTATAAAATAAGTAAATTGCTCTGTACCAAAATAACTAGTTTTATTATAGTTTGGTTTATAATCCAACGATTTTAATCACATCACAGTGAAGTATTAAAAAAAATTACAATATCCTCATCGGCCACAACTCTTTAATACTATTATTATCGTATCGTATTTTCCTGTCAAGTGACGCACCCCCCCCCCCCCCCCCCCCCCCTCTCTTTCTCGTAATCAGTAGTGCCTAGTGGTGTTCCAATATTTATCTCTATTCGATATCTCTCCCATTGGATTATGAATTGACTATTACTTTTACTATATTTAGGGTTAGCACAGTATGAAAGTAACAGATAGTAGTATAAGATGAAATCCATCTTAGGTGCTTCTTAGGGGGTATCTTAGGTTACTTATGAATATTATGATATTCTAGTCTGTACTGTATTTTAACCCATTCCTCCCCACTGTCATAGGATAAGTAAAGCGTATTCCTCCCGACTGTCAAGGATAAATAAAAGCGTATCGATTATTTTTTCGTTAATCGAGATAATTATATTGTAGTTTGAAAGAACTGACAACATGCTTCAGTAACAAAATTAACATTGCTCAGTCGGTTTTGATATTAATAAAATAAATATTATAAAAAAAAAAACCTTTAATTCTCCTACCATTAGAATTAAATTCACTCACTACATTACATAACTTTAATTATAAATATTATAACAAATTATATATTTCATTTCAATACATTAATTTAATACCTAGCTTGTGTTATGTCTAGTTGATGTTACTTGCAGTAGACCTTCCCCAGCTCTCTCCATTGCCTCCTTACCTTAGCGTTTCTCATCCACAAAGGTCCACTTATTCGTATTTGAGTAAAATCGTCCCGCCCAGCGATTCCTCGGTCTTCGTCTTTACCATCTATTGGTCCGTGGCAGCTACTTTGTCAATAGTCTCGTTCATGAATTTGATATTAATACATCTAGGTTTATAACATCAAAGCGCCGAACGGAAATACATAACAAAAAAAAAACAGAAAAACTTACAACGATTTGAAGAGCAAATCGTCTATTTTCGATATTTTTTTATTTACAGGTAGGTTGGTAGATGTAAATATGTACAAGGTTTCAATCAACATGTGCCTATTTATATTGAGACATATTAATAGAGAATATACATATTTTAAACGACCAGATATTCTAGCGCTGCATCTTAGTTATTTAGTTACATGCCTAAGATAATGAACGCGCGCAAAACTTTTGACCATTTAAAACGTTCTTTTTCATATTATATATCGTGGTCTGTATCTATTAGTACAGGTACCTATACAGTATCTTAACAGCTTTTCTAGTAGTAACCTTGCAAGAAAAACGAATCGCATACACCCCACGAAAAATCTGCAGCCCCCGCGCGGCGTTTCTTTGAAATAGCGTTACAATAGGTACAACTTAAACATTTATATTTTTATACATCTTGTTGGTAGAATGAATTCAACCCTAAACAATTGCTATAGTTCGGAGCCCTTTGCTGCGTCGTTTCTTAATCAATGCTAATATCTCGAATACCCTTTCTAACTTCTGTTTACCCCATCATCTACATCATATTATGTGCCTTATTTGGCTCAATATGCGCCAAAAGATTTTTTTCTAAACTGGTGTTAAGTTTAGTTAAGATGCAGTCTAAGACGGAAACTGGCTAACCTGCTATTGCAATTATAGTTAACTTGCTTAGCGGCACGTGTTTGTCTGTAGGTTAACTAGCCACGACCGAAGCCTGCCACCATATCACACCAGAGAAAAATCGACACCAAGAAATGACTTCTTATTAAATTCTTTATAATAAAAATAACACATATAAATTATAATAAAAGTTCCGCCAAGAATTTTCATTACAAAAAAAAAAAAAAAGAAGGTTGAATTGGAAAACCGATCCTGTAGATAGGCTAGGAGTTACGGTGTAAAATATGTGATAAAAATTTCCCCCTTTGTAAAATGTTTATTTTTTATATAACCCGCATCGAGCAGCGTAGTGGTACTATGTTATAAAACCCACTCTAATATCATGGAGGCCTGTTCTGGGCAGTAGGGCATTGAAGCCGTCTATGATGATGGTGATGATGTTACAAAGACTAAATAAAATAATTAAAAAAAAAATACAACCGAATTGATAATCTCGGTATAATATTTTTTTGTAAGTCGGTTAAAAAGGCAAGTCCCTGGATCTATCAGGATTGGCCCATAGCGTATGGTTTAAATAATATCAAACGACATTACAAGAAATTACAGTAAGGTACATCAAATTATATTTTCAGAAATAACAATTTATTTTCTCTGTAATACATTCTGAGCAAATAACTGAAATTACTAATTAGGAAATCATTACTCACGACGTCTTCAATATAGTAACGTAAGTATATCTCTAACGTAAAAGGTGATTCGTCGGATACGTGGTTTGGTTACCGTTGACGTCCTTTTTTACACGGTTTTTATTAGCTTCACCTGTGTTTTGGTTTGTATGTTGGCATGTTATTAACCGACTCCTTTGGACTTGATTTTGACCCTTTTCAAACGGTCTGATTTCGTTTAAACTTTGTAGATATATCGAGGACCGATGGCAATACATTAATTTAATAAGATTATTCCATTTTTCAAAATGCTAAATGTGATTTATGTCAATTTATATTAATATTAATCTATAGTCGATAAGGAATATATAGGAATGAAATTAAATTTTAAAATTAAAATTAGCAGATTTCACTTAATTACAAATTTGATGGTGAATGGGTTACCGATTATTTTAACAATAAAATAGTTAACTAAAAATCACGCTTTTATAAATTAGTACTAAAAGGAAGAAATTAGTTTGATTTTGTATACGAAGCGTGTCTTTTAGTTTTTTAGAACTATTAATTTATTATCATGTCAGCACTGACCATCGACACGATGCTTCGCCCTAGGCTAACTGCTAAATCAATTAAAAGGTTAATACTAGCGATGAGTCGTCATATAGTTTTAACTGAATGTGCAAAACGTGCGGTTTTATTAAAGTGGGTGAAAGACTTTATCTTCCCGCAAAACTATAACTACGAGGGGGTTTCCATGTGAAAATGAAAAAGAAATCGATGAGCGCGCTTTGAGTTTACTGATTTCAAAGAGACTCGACTACATTAATTTTGTATTTCGTTTTTATTGTGCCCGCATGCGGTCTGCTGTCTGTGATGCGATTGTTGGCTTTTTATGTCGCGAAAAACTTCGTTAGGAAGCTTCCCCCAAAGCCGGAACCTTTAGACAAAACCCAACGTCCACGCTTCGATCGGGCGGAAATGAATGCGTTTTTGACAGGGTGTGTAGGTTTTCTTGTTTGATTTTCTAATCTCAGGCTGCGCATTGGAATGAAAGGCACCGTCGTCGTCCAAAATTCAATTAAAAGTTATAACGAGATTTTACTTTGTGGCTCGGTTTGTCTCTGCTTTTGCATAAATATTATGCGAAAATAAAAAAAGAAATAAACACATTTTTTTATTTCTACATATTACACCAAAATTATGACTTTTTTGTGACGGTCTTGCTGCACCGCCCACTGTTTTGACCAACAATGTTGACAAATGCAAAATTACAAGGCCGAACCTAAGGCTAGCTCGGAGGATCTTTGATAATGGCGATTTCCCGGGACTGCGTAGAACTAACTAAAACAAACGGTCACCCGCTATTCTTACGCAATATACCCTAACCGTCAGCGTCGCATGGGACGCCTGCGTTTACAGTAATAATTGTATATTATATACTTCGTTTTCGCTTAGAGTTCTTTTAGACTTTGGCAGACGGGATGCATACTGAAATTTATTCCGGTCATGACACGATGTTGATGAAATATTTTCAAAAACACATTGAATATGCTTAGAAGTTAGTACTTATTTCAAATTACCTATCACAGGCAACGATTTTGCTGGGGGTACACGATGTTGTTAAAAATGACGGGACAACAAAGGCCCCCCAACTGACACGGTGCTCACTAGCACAATGTGCATGTCCGAACAACCTGAACTAATTAACGGTCTGCTTTATCAACGTTTTTAACCGGGGTTTATAAAATAATTTCTGAAAGACTATCACATTCAATGGCGAAACTGCCCAATTGGCGTATACTGTATTCGCGATCATGCGTATATATGTATTGTAGATTGAGACGTTTCACGTTGGTTATATTTAGTTAATTTTTACAAATAAGTCACATAATGAAACAAATACAAAAAGCTCGTATAAGCGAGAAAGTGAAGAATTCATGTTGACTTAATTTTTTTTTCTAATCAAATAAAAAATAAAATATGTTATAAACAAAAAAAAGGAATCAAATTATATATTTATTTTTGTTTAATATAGTTCAAATATATATTAAATCTAACAATTTTTAAATATTATCTATGTTTATAAGATCGGAAGCTAATTTATGACTGCATTGGCATTCTGGTAAACTATTACCGTATTAGATTTTTTTCTGTATTTATAACATTTTTTAAATAGTACTACTACTTAACGATGTCCCAAAATAAATCATTCTCAACTTCTTGCCTCTGTTTTTGAAGGTTAGGGGTAAATATTATAAAACCATAATATTTAGATCTGCTGCCAGTAACACTTTGAAATAAAATCTCGTATGCTCATAATAAAATTGCTGATACCAATAACTTGGGTACGGATCCTTAAAGAACGCATTTAAGGTCAAAGTTGAGGATTTGATTAAATCGTATGTAGGATTTTATATTTTGGATTACTCTAGTATCCAATATCAATATTGGCAACCAACTGGCAAATGCAAATGAAATGAAGTTCTGTCCGAATGAGAAATATATTATTATATCTACTAATATATTTTTCATTCGGAGAGTTCTTTGGAGTATTTCCGTAAGATATATATTACGGGTATATATTGGCAAACAACTGGCAAATGCAGAGGAAATGAAGTTCTGTCCGAATGAAAAATATATTATTAAATCGAATAATATATTTTTCATTCGAAGAGTTCTTTGGAGTATTTCCATAAGAAATATATTACGGTTATATCCATAACCTTAGCGAGCGAGAGGGTTATTCCGATAACTACACAACATGAAAGGTTTTTTTCTCACTACACCTTGCATTCTAATATGATAGCCGGCGAACCTGTTGAGGGGTACTCTAGTTATGTTAAAGTTAAATCTATGTTAAGCTGTTGGTCTTTTTTATTAAGATGCTGATTACTGTAATAATGTAATGAAAGATTTAAAACTGCAATTTATATGACAGTAATATTTATAACTTTTTAGTTTGTACCTGGTTTCTGAACAAGTATGAAACTTTCGAGCATTTGTAGTGTAAAAGATAAAGTAGTAGTAGTATATAGAAGTTTTTTTTAATCTTTATTTTTTGCGGAATTTTATCCTAAGGCAACATATGACCATGGACTACCCTATCCTAACCTACACAGTGAGATCCATAGTATGATTCAAGGATGAGATGAAGGAACTAAGTAAGTACGGACCTCATATGTTCCAACGCTATCGCAGATACTGAGCTACTCAAGGCACTTTGCAGCAACACCTACGTCGTTATAACTGAGGTTGTATCGGCTTATGAGTGAAACAGTTCCACTTTTATTCCATTCATACTTCATCAACAAGTGTTGCACATCTTCTAGGCGTCCACACACAGCGCAGTAGATCTTCTATATTAGTTGTGCAAACTTGTTGCATTGATAGTGATCGGACCGGATCCTAAAAGCTAATTTGAGATGATTTCTCTTCATTTTTTTCTGTTCCTGAAAAGGCTTACTCTGGACATTCCCTTTATTCTAAATCGTTCGTCAAAATATATTTCCAATTATGCAATGCCAAATAGTTAATTTTGCAAGAACCTCTGAATAGAAGGGACTGGCTTTAATCTCAATTCCTATAGTTCTGCCTAGTATGGAAAGGTTGTCAGCCTCTTTCTTCGTTACCCTTGAAGCCTATATGAGATCGAATCCATCGATGCTTTGACTCCTTACCGCTCTGACAAAAATCATAAGACTTTCTGCTAGTTGCATCACATTGTAGCAGCAAGCAGAGACGCATCGAGCCACATGTTGAAGTTCGTTTTTACGAATAGATTATATTTAAAGTTGAACCCTTAGATGCTATGTTTTATAGCTTCTTAGATTGTAATGAGTTCCAACGTCATAATAGAAACATCATTTTTAACTTTAAAATACTTTTTTATCACTATTCTGGTCCTAAAAAGCCCCTCATTGAGACCATTCAGCGTTGTTTTATGCCACTTACTGTTTTTAACATAGTACGCAGCCTTTGCTATAAGATGATTTAAATCATAACTAGCTTTTGATTTTCGTACCAATTCCAAATTACTTACAACTATATTTTAACATCTATCGCTGAGACCCATACTTTTGAAGCAAACATTTTAACAGGATTAGTTGACTGAATATTTTGTTTCAGCGTATGCTTTTAACCAGGAGGGGCTTCTTTTTGTGTAACCAATACCTATTTGAGATATGATCACTTGTTCAGGTCAGAGATTATATATATTGTAATGTTACTGGACCACGAAAATGCTTCTAAACTATATTTATAAGCAACTTACAATCTTCTTGAACACAAGAGAGGTAAACTTAACTCACACTCACATCGATTGGAGAACTTTTAATAAAACAACCATTATACTCAGTTTTTGGACTACTATCAAATAGTAATAATAGTACTTTCATTCTATTTCTAATTATAGCGATGTATAAGCATCTCATATGTTTGGGGTGGATACCCCAAATTAGACCCAGCCAATACTTTTATAATGTTTAGAAACTTAACACACTTTTGCCCAATATAATTTATGTGTTTTCTCCATAAAAGACTTACCCACATTACGCCACACCATTACATTTAGCCACATTACCAAATATTTTATACACTCTGAAAAAGAAATGGGGTCACCACTTATTTAAACAGAATTAAGCGCTTCCTGTACACGCGATTGGCAAATATTTAACTCCTTATTTCTATAAAGTATACAACAAAATCATCTGCGTACTGGAACTTAGCACTACCTTTTCCTGGGCTAATCTACAGATTTTATAAGTTGCAATATTAAAAAGGCGATAGGGGGACCACCCTGAGCCAAACCTCATTAGTCGTTCTTTCGCCAGATTCTGATCTATTATTTAAATCTCTCTTAACTCAAATCAAGTAAAATTTTTAAACCAACATTTAAATCATCCAATATAAGATCACCCTATTGACCCCAACATTGTTATGCAAGAACAAGCTAAAGTCGGGAGATTTTCCGATAGACCTACTTGAATATACAAAAATAAACTTACTAAGACGTTGGTACAGTATTGTGCTTTTCTAAAGCCAATTGTTAAAGGAGACACTATCTTATTCTTTTTCAATGTAGGTACGATTCTAATCTTAAGAATAATGAGATTAAATATTTTACACAAATAGGAGATCAAGGATATTGGCCTCAGTTCCAGATCTCTACCTAGATTAGATGGTTCTAGTTGTTTTGTTCAAGAGTCCCAGATCTGTGAATTGTAAATTAAGCATTGTCACATTTGAATTGTATCTGTCGTTGCTTATCATTTATCAGTCGCCCGCTACTTCGCAGTTCGCTTTGTTACCATTATTTCAATGCCACACCTAGTCTGTCCTGTGCCTTTAGTGTGAGATTGACACGTTTGCCATGCCAGAGTCGATTTCGAGTATTGAAACACTAAAGCGTCAAGACCTGACCTGACCTTTAACAACTTTATACCTATATTTTTAAGGGTTAGTCTCATCAACACTTTAATAGCTAGGCGTTCCTATTCTTGTAACTGATTTAACTTGAACTTGATTTTTTTTACTTTAAAATTAGTGACATTTGGCTCATTTTATTGTGAATGCTGAAGGTAGGAGATTCGAAAACGAATACGATTGCAAAACTGGTAAATCTTATACTAAGGCGCTGGAAGCTATTCAATAGAACGATTTATAAAGTAATCGGTATCGAAGGTCTTTCGCATAAGTTAGGCATTTGTTAGTATCTGATAGTGGCGTGCATGCATAAACACACTGCCTAATGTACACATTGCTTATAGAACCCATATTTGAGATGGCGGTTACCATTTTGTTTTGTCTACCTGCCTATAACGCGCGCCATTAAAGAAAAGGCTTATAAAAAGCGATTGACATGATGCTGTCACTTTCGCACAATATGTTGACGCCCGAATATTATGCTAAGGAGATAGCATGACATCACTGTTACTAAAGACATAGTACAAAAATAAATAATATAGGGGATAGCGCTTTTGGGCCTTTCAGCCCGGCTAGCATGGGCAGGAGACAATTATATCCCCGGGGAAAGGATATAAATTTATCTTCTCCAGCAGCTTTATAAACTCTCAGAGCACTGGCGCACATGTGGATATAATATCCAAATACTATATGTGTATTAATAAACGGGGGTAAACTTCTCCTATTCCATGTTCTAGTGATTTAGCAGGTGGGCACGTTAATTATATCCCTTGTCAGGGGATATAATTCCGCTGCTGACGAAGCGGAAGTGCTTGCACAGGAACTATTCGATTAAGTTCTACCCTTAAGTTTTCATCGAACTGCGTAAGACACGTAGAAAGCGCTGCTTCGCTTTGCTCGCAAGTTTCTAATACGCTCTACATGATTCTGGAAATGCCCTCCGGTGCTTTCCGTTGATAAAATACAAAATATTTTACCGGAACCTCCTACACTTATGACCTTAGCGCTCACCATCCGCCAGCGTGGTGGTCAGAAGATTGTATGTCGAATTTCAGGCGGTGGCTGCCCTGTATTTTATAGAACATCTAGTAGAATACGTCGGTGACATTGTATAGAATCTTCTTTTTTCATAAACATCTCTGACATGGTACATTTAACTAAAATATATACCTATTCAAATCGATTCGAGATTAAGCGAAGCGAACGCTGTTTAATTTTATTTAAGCGCTCTCTGAGGCACGGTCATGAATAGGTTGGTACGCAATTTTGGTCAATCCGGGGTGGTAATGATAATTACTGGATAGAAAACCCGATACCTAACAACTTTTTGCACCAACCCGGGCATCTAACCAACCCTCTCGTGATCAGTGAACCTATAACTGTACTGTGCGTAATAGTGTAGTTTACCAGCGCCTTAGTAGGTACATGATTTTCTAACTCGCAATCGAGGAGTCGTTCTCGAGTATGGATATACTTGAACATCGTAGTAAAATGGATCTTTCTTTTAGGTTGTTAAAGATCAAATTTGCCTACAATTCTTTAGCGCGGTCGTTTGACAGAGCGTTTGAAAAACAAAAATCAGAAGTACACGATTTGCGACTCTGAAACGAGTAATATTAGGTATGGTTTCCTTGACGAAACATGGTTTCATATGCAAAAACGACTCATCGATCGCGAGCGAGTACTCAAATACACTATAGTCTAGTGCAACGAAGCAGGTAAACAACAGCTTCGTCGCTTTTAGAACTGAGGAAATAAGAGGAGTGTGAGGACGGAAGGTGCACAGCGATTGGTCGCGACTGATTCCTTACCGGGGCGACTTGCAATTATACGCCGCAACCTGTTGCCTCACGGCTAGAGTCGGATGCTAGTCTACTTTGATGTTTGCAGTTTTAGTCTTATGCAGACTTTTTATTATAATTCTGTCGTTTCGTATGATCAAGCTTACGTTTCGTAAAATATAACGCGCCACTTAAGAGCAGACTTATGTTAGCAATGGTCGTTTTCTTTTACACAATCATCAGTGGAGACATCGAGTCTTCGGAAAAAATTCTGGAGCATTTTTAGTTATATGTACCGCGTTTGGGTAGTTGCCTACAAAATATGAAACAGTTCTTTACCTTTACCTTTTTGTCGGACCAAGGTCCCATTGCTCATACTTTCAAAGGCTTTCTGAAAAGGTCATTTTCAAAAATCACATCACATATTTTCCAGTTTACTTGTTTAGCTTTTTTTCCTTGTTGCAAAGTAAATACCTGCAATACACAAAGAAAGTACTTTTCATTTTTGTTTCGTTGCTTGCTTAGCATTAAGATTATTAAAATAGATTTAAAAAAAAAAAAAAGGTGTCCCACAGGGGTCTATATTAGGACCATTTCTGTTCCTTATTTACATTAATGACCTTCCTTACCTTGCCAAGGACAAACACGTGATAGTTCTGTTTGCCGATGATACATCACTGACTTTTAAAATAAATCGACGTGGACTAGCTTTTGACGACGTAAACAACTCTCTCGCTAAAGTGGTACAGTGGTTTGAAGCTAATAATTTGGTTCTTAACGGAAAAAAACCAAGTGTATAAAATTCACTTTACCTAATGTTAAACACGTGAAAACCACTGTACTACTTAATAATGAGGAACTGAAACTGGAGGATACGACAGTTTTTCTAGGAATAACGTTAGATTCTAAACTTCAATAAATAATTAAAAATGTAAAATAATCATGTAAATAATTTATCGAACAGGTTTAGTTCTGCTGCCTATGCGGTAAAGAAGATACGCCATATGACCGACGTAGAAACTGCGAGACTGGTATATTTTAGTTACTTTCACAGAATTATGTCATATGGAATTTTACTTTGGGGTAATGCTGCTGATATTAGCACTATTTTCGTCCTGCAGAAGAGGGCTGTTCGTTTTATCTACAAAATGGGTCCGAGAGAGTCATTGAAAGATAAATTTAAAGATTTTAAAATAATGACAGTGTATAGTCAGTACATATTTGAAAATTTAATGTACGTTCATAAAAACATTTCTAAATTTAAGAAAAAATGTGACTGCAATAATTTAAACATTAGAAGTAAGAATAAGCTTACAGTGCAATATACTAGGTTACATAAAATTCATAATTCGTTTAAAGGAAATTGCATACAATTCTACAATAAACTACCAATTGTCATCTTGGAGATGTCTCTTAAAAAGTTCAAAGTTAGTATTAAACGTAAGCTTATAGAAAAGTCCTATTATAGTATAAAGGACTACGTAAACGATAAAAAAGCTTGGGTGTAAATTATTGCTCTAACCAGGTTGCTCTTCTAATAATTTAAAATGACATTGTGAGATGGTGATAACAAAAAAAAAAAAAACACCCGGCTAAGTTTGTTGTGGGCTTCTTCTTAGACCAGGACGCGTTTGGAACCCTCGTAGCTTTAGTTTTAAGTTTACGAATGTGGTTATCGCCATCATCTCACTACCGTGTGGTTCTTATGTACGCATCAAAAGTACCACCTACTTGAATAAAGATATTTTTGACTTTGACTTTGACTTTATTTAAAGTACACATACCACTGGAAAGCTCAGATATACGTGCCGGGATCCAACTCAGTTCCCCCGAAAGGGATGCTGGATTGGTTAACACACAAAACCGATCATGACATAACTTAACATAAACATAAGAATAAAATAAAACACGCCAATCTCCACCACATGCGTTTTTAAAATTTTGTTGACTTACTAGGTAGGTTTTAAAAGTCTCGATGTTAGGCGAAGTAACAAGCTTTCAACTTTTATCAGTGTTTCCCTCCTCCGTCCCGTAAAGTCACATTGCCGTTCCGGCCATTTCATGTATCACCAGAACACAAGAATAAGTTGCATTTCCCGGCGTCCTTTGAAATTCCTTTAATTTGCTCGAGCACATCACGACTTCCCCTTTTCCTTACTCTACCCTTTACTTGCGCGTGTTGCTAACGGATGTTATAGCGGCGGCGTATATATAAAGAAACATATAATATACAATATTATTTATTAATATCTACCATGTACCTAGCATGTTCTATCACGAGATGCTGGTCTCGACCCCGGCTGAGGTCTAAAAGTGTTTCGTGTTAGATTATCCTCGTGATTCCAGTGGGTACCACTCAGAGCTCGGAGCAGGAAACTGGCGCTACGGTTGTCCACCGTAAGACGTAATTAATCGTTGAAGTCCGCGTGGCTGGGATTGTGCTTAAGAGCGCGAGTCTATGCCTAATTTAAAATTTTTTAAAAATAATAAATCCTAACCAGAGGCCTATTGAGAGAAACTGTTTGATGCAGTTAATCCTCTTTTTACACGCTTTATATTAGCTTCACTTGTATGTTTGTTTGTAACCGACTTCTTTGGGCGCGATTTTGACCCACTTTAAACGGTCAGATTTCATTCAAACTTTGTAGACATGTCGAGGACCGATGACAATACACTAATCTGAAAAGATTATTCCAATTTTCACTATAAAAAATAAGATTTTTTACTAATTACTACAGCGCCATCTAGACCCAAATGTAAAAAACCTGTGGCGTTCGCGTACCTAACAAATTCCACAGAAAACATTAAGCTACTAGATGGTAGAGGGCGTTAGCTATTACTTTTTAATGGCCTGTTTTAAATAATAATTAGAACTTGCATTTCGAGAGACGGGCACACTGAATAAAAAAATTATATTTTTTCTCTTTAATTGTGGATGGGTTACCGATTAATTTTGCTCTAATAAAAATAATAGACCAAGAAAAACTAAAAAAAATCGCTATTATGAATAAACTAAAAGAAAGAAATTAGTTTAGTTTTTATACCAAGCTTGTTTTTTAGTTTGTTTGAACTATTTAATTATTTACCATCGACCCTTTATGTATTTACCTACAGAGCGCTATTTCCTCGATTTTCTTTTACCAACCAGAAAGCTGGTACCCGTTTGCCTCACAACCTTAAACATGAGAAGTTTTAGATAAAGATAGGCATCAACCAATCAACCATTATGTGATATTGCAACCAAGCGCTAGTGTATATATCCTATTTACAAAAAATAAGGAAATAAAAATCCGACTTTCTATTTAAAGATTATACCAACTAAAAAGCATTAAAGTAATCGAATCGCAACCCGTGCAATACCTTTACTTAATTGTTTAGTTCCGGTGGCCATTATCACATAACATAAATATTCGAAGAGTTGCCTAGATTTCGCCAGGATCCCACCAACCTCAACGAACTCTGAAATAACAAACAAACATAGAAAGTAACAAAACAAACAACCGAATTTGAGAACCTTCTTATTTTTTGAAGTTAGTGAAAAAAAGGACCTTCCGACCCTATCCAATTGTATCGGAATGTCGGAACTCGGAACGTGTCATTGAAGGCTCGAAAGGGTGGACCGTTTTTATTACGTGTACCTTTGTATTACTTCTGGACTGGTTCTTAGAACTTCTTATGTTTTTACACATTTTATGTTTATCCGTTACCATACTAATGATATAAATGCGGAAGTGTGTCTATTAGTTTTTTATCTATGCTCAACTTTATTTTCAACAATGAACAATGAAAAATGATGAAAAGAGGGTCTACTAGTCGTAGTAATTGTTTTAAAAAATACATAAAGGCCGCTCGGTAGGCTGAGCGATGCGGTTCGAAATTCGAATCACAACTTTGAGGTAGGTATACAGCGCCATAGTGACATGCATAAGTCCTAAAAAGCACATGAGGTATAACTAAAAAGTAATTACATGCCTATGTGCGAGGATTATGAAAAATCTTTTGATTATAATTGGCAAGCAAAGTTATTTCAACAGCCCTGTGCACGCAAGCCTAAGGCGATAACTCACAAAATATGATCGGTAGGTACCAATAGTAATAATAATGATCCTTCAAAATCCAAAGCTGATCGATGCTCAGTCGTTGTTTCGCTACGGAGCATAGGGCGTGGAAGTGTCGACGGCGGTTCCGCGCAGCTGTGCGCGCGTCACACCGCCCGGGGAACTGTTGCGTTCCCAGAGGTCGTTGCCACCGACGTATTTGATCTGTTCACAGTTCACACTACTCCGCTGGTATTACGAAACTTGTTACAAAGAGTAAACTATATACGGTAAAATCTTTAAACATTTAAGGTGGTACATAAAAGATCATTATAATTATTATGGGGCATAGGAAGCTAGGTACAGAATTGTAATCTTTATTTTAAATGTTTATTTATTGCCTATGTTCAGCACAAACTGTCTTGACTGGAGTTTATACAGATTTCTTGCGTCCCGGATATTATTATTATGGGATATTATTATAACGAGATTTACAAATCCTTTGTGGCAATAAAATCGCCACACAGATTATTGTACAACTGATATTTTTTTCTGTTATTAAGTCTATACCAAAAAATACATTCACCTAAATTTTGCCTTCAATTGTATGTCGACCATACAAAATATGGAATAAATATAATTTGTTTATGTATATTATGTTCAGGTTTACATTATCCACAGTAATGCGAAAGTGCTTCTTTGTTTATTGTTACCTGTGTCTCTTGACTTTTATCCGGTGATAACACCTAAGAAACGTTAGAGCGCGATAACAAACTTAGCTAGGCTTAGTTATATGTTATTACAGCAAACCCTATCTTGACTAAATTTTGCATTTTTAAAAACGACTACCATAGTTCCTAATTATAAAATTATGTAGGGGGGTCCCACTTGGTCGCATCAGCCCCGCCTGCACAATAAAATAAAGACAACAGTGTATATCTATTTTTACGATCGGCTTTCGTAAGGCTCATACTAAAAAACATTTAACTGACGGCTGAACTCATGAGAAAAATAAATAAAGCTAAAACTTGATTTGGTCAACTGGTGAAAAGTTCACGTATTACAAGAATTTAGGTTCATATGTAAAACAATTCGTCTATATTATGTCTAGCCGACTACGAAAACTAGGGATGGCATTATATAATTAACATACAACAAGGTGCAATTTAGCTTGAAGGCTCAAATGCCAATATTAATGATTAAAGGAATCTTCTGTACATTGTTCTACAATTGCACAACAGCACAGTTGCATAATTTCTGATTTGGAGAAATCTCCTATGAAAAAAATAAAGTTATCTATAAATGATGTGCTATGAAAAAAATATACTTCTAATATTCTATAGGTACTAATATAATAAAGAGGTTTAAGTTTGTGAGATTGTCGGTGGTAATCTCTGGATATACTGAGCCGAAAAT
This sequence comes from Pararge aegeria, assembly GCF_905163445.1. Classification (NCBI taxonomy): domain Eukaryota; kingdom Metazoa; phylum Arthropoda; class Insecta; order Lepidoptera; family Nymphalidae; genus Pararge; species Pararge aegeria. The sequence continues at coordinate 10,600,337 of NC_053208.1, forward strand.
TCCTCAAAAATTTTCTGCTGTTTTTGCAAACACGTAACGTGACGTTATAATATATAGCCCTAAGGCGATAAAAAGACTATCCAACCCAAAAAAAAAACAAAACTTATTCGACTATACCAGCAGTTCACGAGATTAGATCATTGGACTTTAAACATTTTTACTAGTGATAAAATGATGAATGCGGGGAAATATTGACACGTTTCAAATGAGTGAATGAAATGATTATGATTTTATAAATATTTATTTTTATTTTTGTTCAACTAGAAACAACTGGTTTAAAGAGTATCATAATTTCTGAGCTAAATTCTATCTTAATCGGTGCATCGTTTGTTAGGGCATTTATAATATCAGTTCGATTTTTGCATTTATGATTGATGCAGATACTTAAACTTAGTTAATTACTTGAACTTAGCCTATAGTCTAATAGGTCGCCACCGGGATTCCCATTAAGGTTACGCTCACCGCTTAGCGTCCGCAGCGAGATGCGTACCTTATCTACGGAACGGGGAAACTTACCTATTTGATCTAGACTAAGTAGGTACATTGTTTGTTGCACAGATAAACAGATGCGAATTCATTGTGCCCGTTGAACCTCATATTACTTTTAAATTATGTGCCACATTACTGCTCTAAATGTTAAATGACGTCAAGCGACACTGCCGGTTTAGTTAGCATACCATAACTATGTATGGTTATTGTAAGTAGCAAAGTTGTCGCAAAAACTGAAACCCGGAAACTACTCTTTGAAAATACTATGCACAACGAGAGAAACTGTTGATTTTCCCTGAGAATTATGTATTTTCCGAAGCTATTGGAATCTACTCTTTTGTAAAGATAGCAAATTGTACATTTGAGCTTCATTATTTTTTCTTTTAATTCTATTCAATTCTAATATCCACCAGACCACTGACTCATTCGCGAAACCGATCCGCCTCTTTGCTCTACTCAGTGCAAGCACATAAACTATGAGGTATCGTGGACTCCAAACCCATTTTTTTATTGAGGAAAAAACATGCAATGTAAGGTTTATCCGTTCGTCGTAATAAGGGATCTTTTTAAAGAATTTCTGCACCTTTGGATGCAAAGTTTAGGAGATAATTAGTTATTAGTTCTTAAACTTTAATATGGTAACATTAGGTTACGTCCTCGGGGACAGCTAGTATTAATTACTAGACACACATTAATAAACATCAGTCTGCTTCGCAAAACTTCGTGCTACGAGCGTTTGTCACGCATAAAGTTCACCCGCGGAGCAAACAGTCGCTATAGATGGTGGACGATATTTGTGAGTTTCCGAATAATAATACTCCATATAATGACGTTTAAATAGGTTGGAATACATTTGCGTTATAAAGACTTCTCATCCCTTCTTTGTATGCCTGGCCGTGTATCGTTATTTTTCAAATTTAATCATTCATTTATTATCTCTTACGCGACCCGGAGTCTGCTGTAGCATAAATCGCCCCTTTAAAGTGCTTGTAAGTAAACAAAACTGGACCATTATTTCGTTTGTCTTGTCGCTTAAATAAGACCCCGTCAAGTATCAAAAGATGTGTATACAAAATGAAAAGAAAGATACAAGTTACTAAAGAGACATCTTTCTTTTATTGTCACTAAATAAATAAAAATTGCTTATACCCCCAAAAAAAGGTGCAAGTATCAAAAGGTGCGTTTCCAATGAGAACTTTTACTTCACCCGCAAAAGGTTCTACCTCACGGTGTCTCAGGGGGCGGCTGTATGGTATCCCCCTTTCATTCCGAACGTCGCGCACTGTAGGGCGCATTGCCACGGAAGCTGTCCCGTCCACAAATAGACCAATAACAATATTATAAGTGGGAGATATAGTGAGAAATATTGGCGGAAATATAAGATTAGTTCAAGTAAAATGATGTTTTATGGATGACGCTTAATTAGCTATACATAAATAAATATAAACCCTGTTATGAAACATTTTTGGTTTTAAATAATTGAAAATTGATATAAAACCTTATAAATATAATTTGTGCATCCACCAATGACTTTTTGTACATTGAGAGTTTATGGACCGAATAGTTCCTAGCAATGGTTAAGAATAAAATCAAGGATCCGATACGCTATAGGAAGGTGTGCTCAATTCTGTTATAACTGTAATGGATAACTGAAATGAATGAAATATAATGTCATAACTCATAGTAGGTACCGTACGCTAAATCGCTATGCATACCTTTTTGTTTGTAGGGTGGTAACTTTCCGTATTTGCATTTGGCATTAGCATTTGTTTCTAATCTACCTCACCTATAAAAATATTTATTTTTAAATTCAAACCCTAACACCCTTAATTCAAACCAAAAATACCAAAAAAATATTTTTTTTTTCATATTAACCGTCTGATTATATCCATAAATACCATTTTAGCATTTTCATGCATAATTTCAGGCTTTTATATAATCCGTTCTCTAGATAAGATATGGGTAGGTTCGTTAACTGGTGTGGTTTTCTGCTGCACTTTTTTATCGTTGAGCGTCAAATGGCGCTGTGGCAGGGGATCGGAGTCCATTTATCGCTGTCTGACGTTCGCCAATGCAAATTTACACTCACTTTTATAATCTACGAGGTATCGACCGGGGCAAACATGGCAACGAATTTTGTCGCATTACGAGTGTTGACTGCTGTCACAAATCAAAATTTTAAGTCACTAAGGTAGGTATGTATTTGTAATATACAATTAAAACACGAGGTGATGTGGTAAGATTTCAGATCTTCTTTCGATGAATCCGAGTTCTATCCCCGGCACGCACCTCTTAACTTTTGGGAGTTATGCGCGTTTTAAGCAATTATCAATTGCTTTAACGGTGAAGGAATCTTATATATCTTGAGAAACCCTGCGTCTGTATAAAGTTCTCAAAGGCATGTCAAGTCAACCGACCTGCAATTGGCCAGCGTGATGTGCAACGGATAAAATGTGATGTAAAATGTGCCTTGTACTGGGCGAGGGTATTTAATTTAGGTACAATGTACAAGATTCTTGGTTTGCCGTGTGGTGCAGATGAGATTACAGTAGACATCTCCCGCGCGCAACGTACGATCTAGAGGAATATGAGGGAAAACGGGCAACAGCATCAACTGTTCAACTACTACCATCTACTGCGATCATTAAACCATATACCGCATCGTCGTGATTATGAGCAACCCCTCTCTAACAGAGGAGGAGCCAGCAGTAACCTACTACAGTTCAGCAGTCGACTGTTGTAGGCTATGCGTGATACGATGTACAAGAAACTTTATAACTATACATACATCATCTTATAACAATTTTGTCTATCGGTATGCAAGATATGCGGAGTGCGCAAGAACTATTTGAACCACTTCCCCCCGTCCCGGTTACCCTTTTGCTGCCGTAGAACTGCGAGGCATCCCCCCACCCTTGCATAGTATCCTATGAACACGTACTAAGCGATTTTCTAATATCGGCGCTCGTAGCTGCAATTACAGACACATGTGGCTTATCACCTACGCCTCAAGTTGACGGGACTAAGGATGTTAATTTGTGGGATGTGTTATTTGCATGTCCTACGAAGTGTTACTCTGTTTATAAGCCATGGGTGTCCCTCAGATCGGACATCTGCTTGGTCAATTATTACTCTTAAACAAAAACAGCGTTTACGTTAATTTTAGCTATAAACCGCGTGCGTGATACTCAACATAATAGGTATGGATACTGTTACGTTATCAACAATATCAAATTGCATATTATAATGATTAATTAAATTTTACCCGGTTCCCATACGATACGCACACACACACTTGTAAAATTTCAAGCCATTCAGCAATAGCAAAAAAAAACATACTGACGAGGGTATCTCATGTTATTTCTCGGTATAAAACAATAAATACCTAGCTTTTAGCTTAGCTCGCGCGAATTGCGATCGTATTACGTAGGCACGTAATTCGAGCATCGCACGGTAGCTTTCTGGATTAGCACAAATAAAAAGGTATGCATTGATGCGGGTATATGGATAGCGGCGCTTCGAAGTATTCCTATTTCTTGTAATGTGAACATCGATAGTCTATTTTCCTTAGATGGATAAAAAGATTGACACTTTGCAGATTATTATCGTAAATAACCAAGTAACTTTTTCATAGCGCTTGAAAGACTTACTGTAAAGAAACAACGAAACCGTTTAATTTGTAATTTTCAATTAAAACTTACTATAGGTACCTATCTCGTTAACGTCGTTGACCCAGAATTGCTTCGTTGCCTAATAGTTAACATGTTGTTGTGTTGTTTTTTTTTTTTGAATTTTGTTGAACTACGGTACGTGAGGCCATAGATTTTATTAGGACACCGCAAGGAAGTGTATTCACTTCCACTATCAGAGTAAGGAAATTTGTTGTATGAACCACCGTGCTTTGGATATATCACGCACGGTATTGTCCCGGCACAGTATAAGCACAGCAGTTAAGACGTTTGTATAGCTAGGACAAATTTATTAAAGAGGTTTTTGAATAAAATATTGCCGTCGAGCTGAGCCTGTCTTCCCCCCGTAGAGTGCGATAGGGACAGATGTCACTCAGACCGCATCGCGTTTCCCGCCTGCGCTATTACTTCATCCACTCTGCAACTAAGGTATGGTAAATAGCCCAAACGAGAGCCTAACGAATAAGCCTTCATTCGCCTATCTTTATTTTCAATCACTTGTACTATTAGGTATTAATAAAATAAAACATTACTTTTGAATATACTTTCTCATTCCCTATCTCAAATGTCCTTGAATAATCGAAAAACCCACACGCACACGGCAATTATGTTAACTATAAAGTGTAGAATAGTCTCTAAAAAACAAACAGCTTACCTCGCGGGCTACTGTGTTTTTAATTAAAGGCTACAACACAAAACGGAGCGGCGCTGTCGCGGTCTTTTGACAAAATTGCCAACCGATTTAATGAGCTAGTGTCAAGTGCAAACATGGATAAACTGAATTAAGTGTAGGGAGAGAAACACACGTAAAAAATTGCTTTGGTACTGTTTTTGTTTTAGGTTATGAAATTCAGTGCCCATCTGAGATTCCCTATGCAGGTTTACCCAGATGTTAATACAAAAATTAACATCTGGGTGGGTGGGTTGGAAAACTCATCGCGTTGTTTTTAATAGCCTGCCCGTTGACAATGTTTTCCAGCTATTTATAAAGTGAACTTTTAAAGAAATTTGGCCTCCGATCAATAAATCGGTAACTGGTCAAGGGTACCTATGTTATTTTGAGTGAATCAAGAAAATAAATACATGATACCTTAAACCACAATGAGATATTTTTGGAAAATAACTGACTCTTCGATGAGTAAATGGTAATGAGCGTGTGGCAGCATGCATTTGGGTTACATTTCTTTGCGCTTCATTGTCAAGTTAGAAGTGAAAAGATTTTTATTTATAGGTACTAGAGATTCCCCGCGACGTCTTAAATACTTCCTACTAACTTCTTGTTGATGAACCTAAGTTTCTACACAAGATAGCCTGACTCACCCGCCTGCCTGGCTACAGGTTTAGGCTACCAAATGCAAAAAAGATAAAATCAAACCGATTTTAGTATTATCATAAATATATATTTTTTACTATTATAACATTCAAGCTTAATACGAATTTTTAGCGATGATATAACTTGAAAAAGAGAAAATTGCAACAACTTATTAAGGCTATAAGTTTCTTTCAAGTATCGAGCTATCAAATGTAAGAAATAATCCAGAGATTAGCCCGTCCAACAAAAACGAGTAATTACTGTTTATTAATAATATACTTAATACTTATTATTTTAAGCGCGTACTAGCTTACTATCATTTTTGAAACAGTCTGTTTGTGGCGACTCTACTATATTTTATTAAATTTAATTAAGATTGGCATTTTTACAATGAGATAAATATTCTTATTTCATGAATAGAATAGTTATAATAATTGAAATTATATTTGATGACCCAGCGCGAACGTCAAGTTGCCTTCGGTAGCTATCAAGTAGGTATTTTGTACATTCCCATTCGCGATTATATACTTCAGTTTTGCAATGAGACAAAGAGATACCTCCTGGTGCCTTAGTCGTTTCAATTTAATTATAACTCTCCGACGCCATTTGTCTCGAAATTGTATAGTCTGAAATGATTATGGGGCTCCGTCGATAAAATGGCGTCACCTCGGTGCTACCGACTGCAGTATTACCACTTCAATACGATGTATGCGTAATAATGGTGCACAAAAGCGTTGTATAGGCATCAACTTCGGCGCTAACGACGGCGACAGTCGGGAACTGTAGCAGTTCGCGACACCCGTCTCACCCTGTTATGGCTACTGACAAGTTCATAATAATTATTTTTACCGTTTATTTACCGTCTCACGTGGCTCCTCGGAATAATGTGGCCTTATAACGATATTAGTACGTTTGCTATGGTAGTCTGTTTCGGTAGCGCAATACTATAAAACTTGAAGCCAAAATGGCCTTACAACTGGTTTTCACTGGCACTAACTACTGTTTTATTTTGTACAAATAACTCTTAACTATAGCAGTGTTTGCTCTGACGTTACATTTTTTTGATACTCGAAAGCGGCTCTATGATTGCGAGAGTACAAATTTTACCAATGCAAATGTACGATAACATTCGTCACAAATTCTGTACTTAACTGATTTTTAATTTACGTTTTCGTCTGAAAACATTTCTGAAGCCTGAGTACTCTTCGCATAAGTAGTCGAACTAAGCTGTAAAACAAAGCATTTTCGGTCCTTTTCATATTACACTAATACTACAGTGTTGCGATGCTGATGTTATAAGCTCATCGTTGAGAGGGATTATTTTGTTTTTATTTGCCCTGACGGAGCGCTGTTTTATCCGCTTTAAATTAAAAATATCTAATAAGGCATACAATATTTTTTCAAAGAAGGATTATAAGATCCTGAGATTAATTAGCACGTTTATCATAAATCTTAAGCTCTATTAATATCGTGAAGGTATTTCTTAAGAGAAAATAATCCCTTAATCGAGATTAAATTCAATTAATTTTAGTTTTTATAGCGTTTCTTACCTACAATGGACTTTAGTAAAAGATGATACATATTATACAAAATAATAAAACAGATCTTAACATGTTTATTTATAAATCTTTATTATTAATTTGTATGTCTACCTATTTTATATAGTAGGATTACATGAAGAGTATATATATTTGTTTGTCTATAGGTAGATATATTTATGTCCGTTTTTCACTAAACGTAGGCAATCGCATAAATCTTATGCCTAGTGACAGGCAACGTCTATAGATAAAAATGTTTCACCAACTCAGTTTTGATAACTTTCGGTGAACGGTCGATGTATGCCTAGAAATCATTGCCTTGTTCGTCGTTAGTAATAACGGGCATTTTTGGATCATAAAACGAGAAGAAAAGTTAGTTTGTTTGATTGTAATCGAGTAACTCTGAAACTGAACTTATTTGAATCAGTCTTTTACCATTAGGAAGTTATTTATCCAGTAATAACATTGTCCTTATTTTATTTCTGTAATAATAAGATATCAGCATGAAAAACTAAAAAAAAGGAAGTAAATTCCTGTAATATTCGCAAAAAAAGGTTAGTTTTAAATCATCGTTGTACCTACTAGACATGGAGTGTTAATCCTTACAAAATAGTCATTTGATTTATGAAAACCCTTGTTCTTGTCCTTGTTATTTGGACGCATACTTACTTTGCTTTAGGAAAACTTGAAAAATTTAATAACGTCCGGGAAGGAAAGTTTATTTAGGCATAATAATATGTCATTAAGTTGCGAACCATGTCAACAGAATTAGTAGTTAGTAAATTATATTTAAATGTCTTTCTGTTATTTTTAAATAACTGCCTCATAATATGTTGTTGTTCCTAAAGCTCACGTGATTATTATTTGACCGATTAGATGAAACTCGTATCTGGTTTTCGTCAAAGCTAATCTTTTTAACGATTGAACTGATTGTGAGCGGACTTTCGCAAGTTAGTAGTGTTAAATATAAGATGAAAGGTTGCAAGTAATACTTAGTTCGTTTCTCAGATAACGGGGAGATTTGACTTCAGAAACGGGCCGAGCCATCCCGCATTTCACACGCTAGCTAAGTAACGAATAAATTAGTTTTTTCGGCAAAGAGATAGTTGAAAGTTTGGATGGTCACATAAGCTACTTTTGAACCCAGGAAAACAAACGGGATTTGTAAAAAACTACAATAAATGGAACGCGTTATAAATAATTTTACCTTACAGTAGTTTACAATCGTCTATTGAAACAAAAACATAAATACGAAATGACCTCACCAATTTATCAATCGTTAGCGCTCGGTGACTGAAAGAGAACAGCGGCTGGTATGCGAAGTCATTGAAGGAGGCGAGTACTTTCGGGGGCACGTGTCTTAGCACGCGCGTATGCCCCTCGATTCGCGCACTTTCGCTAAATGCACTTTCTCAGCGAGCGAAAGCGCGTTTTATCTCCCAAACCCTTCGCCCTTTGTTGTGAGAAATTAAATTATTACATTGCACAAAGACCTGCCTTGCCCTTTGGTACGCATCTGGCCACGCGCACTATGGGGAATTCATTGCTTTTGAATTCGCACTTTCACGCTCATGTTACTTTTTTCTTTCAATATAAAATGGTAAGCGCAAAATCAATTTGTAAAGGTTATTACTTGTAAAGGTATTACTATTGGAGGACCGGTTGGAATCCATAAGTTATCAGGTTATGCATGGGGAGAGATCAAGAGATGTGCATATCAATCGGTCAATTGCTTCGGTTAAGAAAAGGAGACATACAATCGGTATGTTACTGATTGGGGAGACTTCTTTGATCATTATATCACTAACACCTGGCGATGGATTTCTAAGTATTCATTCATCCTACAACTAAATGAATGATACTTAAATTTTAACTTGTAGGTATTTGTAGGTTGAATTAACTCTTCGGAATCTACAGGTAATTACAATAGTGATTAGGTTCGAAGCAATATAAAGTCAGTTAGCTGTAAGAGATGTTTGCTACAGAAATATAATTTGGAGACTATTTGTTTACTTGATATCACGGATTAAGTTATTGGAATAAAGCGTGTATGAATTAATAAAATTTTAATAGTTAATTTGACAAATATATCAAACTCATAAGTACCTTTTATCTAAGAAAGTAAGGATTTGGAAGTGATGAGTTATCTGTACCTATACCTATATGGTATGTTGATGTTTTAAGCATATAAATGAATTGAATTGATACAAAGCATACTCAGCGGCGTAGCAGCTAAGGGCACTGAATAAATAATAATACTTATGAGATCGAGTCATGGTCTCTGGCAGATATCAGGGGGTGGTATTTCGGCAAACAAAATTCAGCTGCTCCGATTTAAAATGCGCGCCTTCAAGGTCACCATTAACGATTCTCCACAATAATAATTCTTTATATATAAAGAGCTTCCAATATAAAAGGTAAATATAAACGAATTGCACCTGACCGGTTTCTCCTTAACGATAATTTGAAATTAATGGATAAGGATTTGACCTGTTTCGAAACACATTGATGGGGCGGGAAATTTAATAAAATCGAATCCGCATTGAAGCAGCGTGACTGTTAAAAGCTGTATACATCTCATTTGATAAAGACCAAAAACTGTGGGCCCATTTATGTATTAAGCTGATAATGTGTTTACGGACAGGGCTGGGACCCGCCCAAGGAGACAAGACAAGACAAGGAGAAAAATAACAAAAAATAATTATTATTCTTATAAGCACTGGTAACATCTTGAAATGAATTTCCAGCTTCCATTTTCGTCCTACGTGCAATAAAGGCAAATATGCATTTAAAAAAAAAAAATTGATGCTAACAATAAGCAATACCCTCCAATTCAAGAGTGAAAAGGCATTTTCTAGGCAAGTCAATAAATCTTTGACTACTCTAATAATCCACTTATGTATTACGTTTTTTATATAAGGGTCATTATTAGAGTGGTGTCTGCTTTTATTCATCTCTCCATTATACAGATTCTATAAATTATTTAATACGATGTTCAAGGTAAGCGGTCTTAGGTCACTTAAATAGTCTTGTGAAGGAAACATTTGCTGATTAAAATAAAATTTCGTTGGTTACAAACATATTATTATAATAACTAGCTCAAATTGCTTCGTTCGTCTGCGTCCTTTTATACAAAATTAAAATGTATACGGTAATAAATAACCTACCTTCTATATTTCCGGTGGTTTTCCGGAATAAAAAGTAGCTTATTATCGTCCTTTATTTATCCACTATTGTCTGTGAATTTCCGGTCGTAATGGGTTCAGCCGTTCCAAAGATTAGCTTAGAGACAGGCTGACACTAGGATTAAAAATGTCTGTTTAGGTTACAATCATTGTAAAAATCGTCATTTGAGCTTTTCAGGAGTCAGCTATTTCGAAATAATACATTCACATCAACTTTATTTATTTCTATCTGACATATTTAAAATGTGGCGTTTGTTATAAATCCTTTGTAATATTATACTATTGCTTTGCTCACATATTTTGAACGATTTACATGCAAACGAAATTGCATAAGTTATTAGCACTACCTACATGTACAAAAGAAATTCCTACCCTAAAGTTTCTTATAACCCTTACTTGGGGGAAGGCTTTTTCCATTTTATGTCATCTGCTCTGGGATCTTACCATCGCATAAAGCAGTATTATTTTGAAATGACAGTTATGATAATACTATGACTACCATATAAGAAAGGAAATAAGAATCTCTTCCTCAATCCCTTTCTGAATGACTAATGCTTTTCAAATTGACAGTTGAAAAGCATTAGTCTATCCGCCAGCTCATCGAGACCAAATCGGTGGATGAACAAAGCTGTTAAACTAAAACGTTGTCGTTTCTCGCTCTAATATTTAAATTAATAAAAAAAAAACTTAATAATATTAACTATTTATGCAACTATTGCGTAATGAGGGCCAAATAGTTAGCCAATGGTGACGCCTTAGTTTCGTCTATTGTCCCTAGTTATCACTGCCAAACATCCACACTAGGCTTTGTCTACATTAAAATGCATTCTTTTCAACAGACAGTGAGGTAGGTACTTAGGATTGTCAATATTCCAGGCAATTTCGTGCAAATTTGGCCAATGAATCCAGAAAGACGAAATAGCGTCATCCTCAAAAAGGTCAAGAGGAACTTCACGCCGAAACGTGGAGTTCTCGAGCATCTATGGCGAGATGGCTCTATCTTTTACTAACACGAGGCTTTGGATTCGGCGAATCCAGATTGATACTTGGCACGAAATGACTGTATTTGAACGATACTTTGCAGAAGATTTTAAATTGGTTGGTTGAACCTATAGAATTACAAGAATCGTGATAGGCTTCAATTCTGGTTCTGTTTTTTTGTTTTAGTATAATTATTTTATTATCTAGTCCCCTCTTTAGTTTTAACTTCCAGTCGGCTCATGTTTTCCGTACCTTATATAATATATTCCTTCAATTTAAGAGTTAATAAGATTCTTAAGAATATCAGTTTAAAAAAGCTTGTAAATAGAACAACGCCAGCGTGTACACTCTTGCCGAGTGCTTTGTGTTTGGGTAGATAGAAGTCGAAATTCGTCGATATCAGATAGGTTTGGAAGTTAAACGATATTCGATCTTCTTTGCTATCAGATCCTGTCGGAAGTGAAGTGTTTTTCCAGATACCTATAAAAGTTTTAAAGCTAAAATAAGTTCGAAAGCGTTTCAAAATTCACACCGCTCGAACGTGTGAGCCTTGCAATCGCTTTCCACAAACCTCCCAAGGGTTTTCGGCATTCAAAAACCGGCAAACCGCCTTGCACTTGTTTAGCTTAAGCGAGCCTAGCACGATGCAAGTCTCTCGAGAGGTGCTTGTGCGTGTTTGCATTGGCTCGGCAAGTGTGTGGCGGCAGCTTTAGGGTTTAATTGAAGTAAGTATCCGAGGTCTAGACGTTCCATTTCCTCTGGGCGTTCGTTGACACCGCTGCCCCTGTACTCGTCCTAGGTTGACGTCGTCGCGCGCGCTTGCCGCGCTTGGTCACGATCCAGTGACGACCGGAAGCTGCGCGTGCTCGTCACGAACGTACGCTTGATGCCTATTGCGTCTGGGAGAGATATTACCGTACGAAAGTGAATCACGCGCTGGGACGTTACTCATTTGTCAAAATTGTACATCGGTACGCATTGTATAATACGCTTGGTATTTCTACTTAGTCAATTTCAAAAAGAGTTATTTGCAACGTCACTGTCTGTGGAATGCTTAGGAACTGTGTCAAAACATTCATCCAACATAAATTGAATACCAATGCTCATGACACTTCGTTAAGGCTCCCGGCCGATGTAAGAACTAGAGAATTGGTACCGAAATTGAAAATGAGAAAAACCCCATAGTGTTTATTATTCTTCTTAACGATCTAATTCCGAAGCCATCCGTTTATCCCTATTTCTATTAATATGATTTAGAACCATTTGGCCGAATTTAGTGGTACTGACAAAAATCCTACTTTTTGTTTTATTGGATCAATAGCATAAATAAAACACGTTTATGAATTTTTTTTATTATGTAAGTTTGTAACGGCTTAACTTTCACTGGCAGTAATTTGCAGTAAGCGAATTGATATAGACTAACCATAGGGTTAGTTTTGACTTATTAAACAACTCTAAACTCTCTATTCTCTATTATACCTAGTTACAGTACGCCAACAGAGGTCGTCAGAGTTATACCTATGTAGGGTATAGGTGTATTCGTATGTTATTTAATTTTACTCATGACAGATATCAACTAACGCAGTTTTATAATTTTACAGTTATCTTCGTTCATTCATTTAGTGGTAATAGTTCACAAAAGAATGAAAGAAAGAAAATGTTATAGTTCACAACAATAAATTAATTTCAAAATTTCCCATTTCAATTATCATTATATATCATTATATTAGCACTAATAGTTACGTGTAGGTACTACTGTAGTACCTACAGTAGTACCTACACGTATTGTTTGTAATCTCATAGATAGTAGAGTCAATGGCGGTCCGTTTATGCAAAAAAGCATTGCCTAACCTAAATAGTCTATCCTGGTTTTACACTACACTGGGGTTCTGTTTTTAATGCATTTCATATAATATGAAACACTAATTACAATAACTTATTGCTTCTGATTTTTTATCAACTAAGTAACGTTTTGATTCTCCGGAGATAATAACTTGCAGAGAAGATAAAGGGGCAGAGAGATGAGTAACCACCTCTCTTTGGAAGGCGATGGCTAGAGGCGGTATCTAGGTATTCAGTGTTATCATTTGCCTAATAGAAATGGGATCATTGGCTGGATGTCATCATGATGTTGAGGGCGGGGGGGTACATGCGGCTTTGCGTTGCGCGTCTGTGCAAGCGAGCGGGTGGGGCGGCATGCTATTGGTCACTGCAGCGTCGATGCTACTTCACCCTGTTGCACTCCGCCCATTGCAGCTCTGACGGACTTATAGAATACGTTTTACTTTCCCGACCTACATTCGCTCGTTTTACTATTATTTATCTTAGACCAGGGACCGTTTGGAACCCTCCCAGCTTTAAAGTGGAAAGATATTTTTGTATTCAAATAAAAAATTAAACTAAAACGAAGTAAAAAGGCTGGATTTTTTTTTTACAGCAACCTTAGGAGAATTACAATTAAGTAATATTTGCCGACGAGATATCAGGCAACAATTAGTCTATTATATCAATTACATAGAAGTGGTCCCTCGCGACTTCGTAATCTTCGAAATATGCTGTCGCGGACTCTTTTTTAGATCATGTAGGTATGATTTTATCGAAAACCGTTTACGCAGAGCACGCAGCGGAAGCTCTCAAAAAGAAAAAAAACCCCTTATTTTGAAACTATTGTTCTTAGCATGATTACCTATAGCCTTATAGCCTTACCAGATAATTGGGCTGTCCAACACTAAAATAATTATTTCATATCGGACCAGTAGTTCCTGAGATCATCGCGTTCTAGTAAATAAACGAACTCTTCAGCTTTGTATATGAGTATAAGATCAATGTTCATATATAGTTAGAAAACTTTGATTAAGGTGTACTAGAAAACATCGAAGACGGGTTAGCTGATGCTGAAGAAGATTCTGATTGTTTATACTAAATAGGCATACGAATTTTAATATCGGTAATATATAATATTAGCTATTGTGTATTCTTGTAAAAGAACAATCAGATGGAGTTTTAAAAATAACTTTTTCAATACGTGGGTCTCTCAAAAGAACTGTTTTGTTTAAAGTGTATAGTCTTCTTTTAAATTTAATTGTAATGAATAGAAAGTATTTTACTGCTATAATAAACACCCTTGATGATAAAATAAAATTTAATATAAGGCAACCAATGTAGCACACGTTTGTTCTTAATGGAGCTCAAAATAGTAGGATATATGGGAATATATCCTTGCAGGCTTTTTTGTAGGTAAAAATAGTGAGTAAAGTACTTACTTAAAGTAAATAATGTAATACATAATTTTTACGTATTACTTTATAAATGCAAAATTTTGTTACTTTACGTAAGTTTATTACAATTTCCTTAAGGATCTTCAATGTTTTGAAAATAAATTATAGTCTATGTTTTACTCCGTAATATTTTAGCTTTAATTTGGTGAAGAAATGATTATATTTATACAGACTAGATATACTTAGGTCGATAAATTTAGAAATACAATTTGGTAAGACTTAGGTTCAGTCAGTTAAACGAGATTAACAAACATTTAGGCATAATTTAGTTGTATGAAATGTAAGGTGCTTAATATTAGATCATTATTTATTACGGTTTTTTGACAAATCCCGTGGGAACCGTTTGCTTCCCTGGGACAGAAAGTAGCATATGCTACTCTCCGTCAGGCAAAGTATTAAAGAGCTATAGAGCTATAATTCGAAATAAATAATTCAAAAAGTAAAGATTAATTAAGAGTACCACTAACTATATCAGCATCAACCTTTATATATTTACCTATACTCACTATATGTGCGTAATTGCTTCAGAAACACTAACAAGCTTTTAGTTTTATCTTTTTATCAGCTTATAGTTGTTTTCATTAAATCGCATGGAAAAGTTTCCAATAATTTCCGGGAAATCGCAATTAAATCCCAACGGGAACGACGTAGTAGTACTTATTTCCTTGAAACTTCAAACCCCTGCTAATGCCAACTAACTACCTATACCACAATTTGTTCATGAAAGACACAACTATTTTATTACTGCGTACCTAAAAGTGGTCTTGTCAAAATTAACGAAATTCCAATGTAACCCATTCAGGTTCATCCCCTACGGAATAAATTAAATTTCACGCAAATTGACCATAAACGGGCGCGGAAAAATGTGTTTACAAACATAAAGCGATTCGAGAACCTCTGCCTTTATTAAAGTATGTTCAATGAGAAGAACTAAATATGCATGCAATAGGCCTTGCATAGTGTACAAAGGATGTCTTAAGATTCGATTTTAGTACAAAACGTGGCAATTGTCTTTTTTTTTTGCAATTTTTGATGAATTCTGGGTGCCGCAGAGTTCGTTTTGAATTAAAGTTTATATATTGTTATTAAAGTACGATTCCTTTTTTTACCTGCACTTAGACAAAATATCGCTATCGCTAAAAAACATGCACAATATTCCTTGTGGTCCCTAAGAAAAACTTGTACTTGAAACTTTTCGTTAGAGGTTATTTTTTTATCGGGAATGTTTTACTAAACCGTGTCAAGCGGTCACAAATTTATTCATTATTATGGTCAAGAATAACATAGGAGAACTAAATTGATTATTAATCTATTAATAATCTATGTAGTTCTCTAAACCTCATTAAGTATGGACAAAGTTGTCGAGAGGAGCGTCGATGTGTCACATTCGTTACGGTGGTGCAGACAATTCTAAGAGCCGATATGCGCAACGCTTTCACCCTCTTTAACTATAGTCATAGCTCCATCAATAAACCGACTGTCTAACCAAAATAATCTTCCAAATAGGACTGATGGTTCCCGAGAACACAATATTAGTAGAGATTGCCTGCGGCTACGTCCACGCTGTCTGTAACAAATGTTTCTTTTATCTAACAAGGTTGAATAATTTATCTAAATTACTAGATGAAATACGTTCCTATTCAAGGAACGGAATCTTCACTAAGCGAACCTTACACTGCGTGTCTTTTTTAGTGTTAAAGTCCCATTCTCCTTTTGGTGCCGTTTTTTTAGATAAATTTCTATTATTGTTCATTAAGTTTATCACTAACTAAGAATAGTCGCATATATCGCTCGATGAATTGGCCGTCATCAAAATCACTAACGCTTTCGTATAAACAGTCAAACCAGTACGAATCGTGGTAACTTCTCAGCCGCGCAAAAACAGGTCTTGTCCTGTGTGCTAGTTAGAAGGTAGTCAAGCGGTCTGTATCTAAAGAACGTTAGAATATAGCATCCGCTGGCAATGAGAACCCGTTGACAAGTATTGAGAATGAATTTATAATGCCCATTCTGGTTTCAACGGGAATGTTCTCATTTGTATTTGTCATTCCCATGATGTATCTAAAGGGTTTAGATGTTTTGCTCAACTGTGATCGATAAAGATCAGAATGACAAACCTGTATTTTGGGTACTTACTATGGGTGTTCGTTATTATTTTCAATTGACCTTACCTACCCTACAGGGTGAAAAGGACCTGCCCCGCGGGCGATATTTTTAACCGATTTTGCATCTGAATTCGGTTAGGATTAAACGGAGATAATAATATGAAGTTCTTAACAACTTAACGACCAGGTATAAGTTACAGCTGGGAAGATTTCTGGGTATTCAAAAAAATAACGATTAAATTTTTTTTTTTTTTACCAGTGGAGCAGCAAGCCGGTAGTGCCAAGGGTCCAAAATCAATTTGATGAATATGTTAATGACAAAATTGCTTGCGGGCTCAGCTGTCATCTCTTACAAGATAGCAAAACTTATGCTTAAATATAAACTTGTATTTAGTCGATGTTGGAAAAGAGCTATTGCTGAGTTTTTGTCCAGCTTCTGCTCGGTAGAATCTGTGCTCCGAACCAGTGCTAGAATCACAACAAACAGACCAAGGTGACTTTTCAAAAGTGTAGTTGTAACTCGACTTAAATTCGGAATTTGTAAACATTTTGTCGCCGTTTTGAATCTAGCTTTGTTGCTTGTGTTGGAGATTCGTCATAGATGATGGGCAAGAGCCAGTTACATCACATTGCTTAGCCAGTAGAGGTTACCGAATTTTGAAATTATCGTATTGGATTTAGTATCGGTAGTAGGTACTGTTTTTTTTATTCCACTTCAACTTGACACTTGATGCAATTTCGCTGGATCGTAAGTGATGATGCTGTCTGAGATGGTAACAGGCTAACCTGTTAGAAGTATTAGTTATATAAAAACCATTACCCTGTGGGTTTAACACCTCGGGCACCAGGCATCTTGCCGAAACGCTGAATTCGTATTTGCCAGTAGGATGGTAAGTAGACAAGACCAGACCAGAGTAAAATCTGAAAGCATACATTTCCAAATCGAACCCGGACGCGCCCACTTATGAGACAACATCGCTCAGCACTGAACTTTTCCTGCGACAATTTGTACTGATTTAGATATCCATTCAAGAAAGCACATAATTATTCGCCAACGGTTACGAATACTTTAAAAAGTGGGAACCACAGATAAAGGGGTCCATTTTTGCGGCGAATAAACAGGTTTGTGTTTTGATAGCCTTAAACTTGACTACGCATCACCCCAATCGGATTCCTCTTTTAGATTCAAATTAACGCACTCTGCCTTAGGGGGTCTGCTTGAACTTTATTTGTGGAGCGATTATAGCCTAGTGATAAAGATCTCAGCTTCCCTTGCGGAGTTGTGTGCGTTTTAAGCAATTTAATATCCTGCAAAGGAAACTTGCATTCCGAGTTTTCCATGATTTACTCGGAGACGTGAGAAGTCCACTAATCCGCACTGGGCCACCGTATTAAGTCGTTAATGATAATGTTAATTAAGTTATAATGATACCTCTGGAACTTAACCATGTATTTATCAGTGCTGTCTGTTTACCTAAAAATGTCCGAAATAATTGATTTTTCAGTGTGGAGAATTGCAAAAAATAGCTTGGACCCGACAGTCATCCCGACAGACATAGGTTTGTCCTGTTTTCAAATCATCCAGGAATCTAGTGAAATATATACACACAATGTTATCCAAATTGGTCCACCCGTTTAGGAGTTGGTTTGTTTTTATATATACTATACAAATAACGCACACACTTTTAACACCAAAGAAACTCTAGTTAGTGACAAACACAAGTACAATTTTTTTTCTGAAAGGTATTTTAGTGTCACATCAAACTTTTATCCGTTATTTTACATAATATTCATGCACACACCGCGCTGCATCGCCCGCCGCGCCCGCGGTTTACGGCGTTGTCGCTTAGCGTTCTCTAAAACTGACTTTTTGCTCGGCTCTGAAGAGCCTTAGCGCGATGAAAGATAGTCTATATAGTGACTTAAGGATTGGACTTACTCGACAAATGCGAGGAAGGTTTTACAAATCAAAGCAATGCGCATTCTAAAAAAAACATTGAAACAAAAAACAAACCCTTCAGATACATACACATAGATAATTTGTAAAGCTATTTTTGCATCGACCAAATACCGAATAATACCGACAGCCTCAATCCACCCTCCGTTTGCTTTTAAAATTCGTTGGAATGTTTCATAAAGCTTCGCATGCAGGCGGTAAAAAATGATAAAATTTCATTATCCTAGCGCGTTATAACTGTTCGTGAATATGTTCGAAGAGGTAAAATTAGTTATTCCAACTTTGAATTATTTCTACCCTAACATGAGATTTATCATGAGAGAGTGCGGTTCATCATCCTGCACACTACAGGGCACGGGTCTCCACACAGAATGAGAAGGGTTTAGACCGTAGTCGCTGGCCAAATGCGGGATTGGTACCACGCTTCTTAAAATATTATGAAGAATCTGAGGCATGCCGGTTTCGTCGCTATCATTTCCTTCTAGCAAAACCAAGCATGTTGTATTTTATTGCTTAAGACGCACATAACTCCGAGAGGTTAAGAGGTAGGTACGTGTAGATGATAGAACTCGGTCCCCCCCAAAAAGAAAGCCGAAGTTGTACCCACTAGAAGTCGGTCCATGCTTTGCATGATTTCTATCTTACATGTGAATTATCATGAGAAAGTGAGTTTGTTGGATCCTTCTTTTGGCACTTTTTCATGAAGGCCATGTGTGTTATGGGATTATGGAACTTGTGGAGATTGTTTTTTTGGGTCAATACGTGTAGCCTGCTTGTAGAACGGTTATTGGTGTCATTTACGTGTAGATATTGGATTTTTGATCCACATGTTGGCGCAAGATCCAACTGGCGTCGGTCAAATTTCAATCAAGATCTAAGAATATTGACGGGATGTTAGCGGAATGCTACCACATCCACAATATACGCTAATAGAGAACTAAATTGATTAGTATGATTCTCCTTTGCCATTTCAATTCTCCTTTCGCAAGAATCGTTATATGTGATACTGGAACCTAGATGAAAGTATTCTTCGAATATAGCCTACTGCCTAAGTGCGCCAGTGAGTTCTTTAACCTGTTTTATCTTCGTATCACCATAATTTTAGTCTAGTTTATTAGTAGACCCAAATCAATGCTGATCTGTTGCATTTTTTTAATCATGAACCATTTCCGCTTTATCTACGGCCAAAGTCTGTTGTTTCATCAACATAGCGAGGGTTTGCTTTCAAATGCCTCATAATGTTTTCGCGATACGCATTAATTAAGATAGACGAAAGAATATAGCCATGACGTACACGCCCTTTATATGATACGATGAAAAATCCTTTCGCCGATTCTGACCACTCCTGGGCTTTTACACAGAGGTTCACCACCCCAATAAGATGGCCACACCAAGTTTTCTCCCAACGACTCGACGACGAGTTTCAGGTAACCCAGTCGAACGCCTTGCTGTATTCAATAAAACACATAACAGGCGTGTTTTATTCATAGGTTTTCTCAACCATCTGTTTGACATTTAATACTCATTCACGCTCCACTCCTGAGGAATTTTCCAATCTAAATAACAGCGAATGCGTTTGTTGTGAATAACGAGCAGAATTTTGTTTGCGTGTTAAATAAGAGAGTACCACTTAGTTAAGTTAAACTGGTGAAGACCACGGATGGCCACCGGAACCACACAAAAATAAGTATTGAGAAACCCAATAGCCGACTTTGTTGAAGGAGCAAGAAATAAAGATTTTTTACTAATTAAAGTCTGTGCCGAATAAAAAATAAAATTTACTCAGTATAGATAATATACTTTGTATACCGTTACATTTTACATAGTAGCAAAGAAAGTACGTAGTAATTTCCTACATTTTACTTGGCACCGATTTAAAAAAATTTGAAAATAAAATGTAATTCTTGCTGTTTTAGTTTTTTGACAGAGTAGTTATTTTTTGTCAAAAAAAAATTTACCGGCTGTGGTTCGGCTAATAGGTACTTAGTAGCTTTGATTTATTTCCTGACTGCCAAAAGGAGGTTTATTTTAATGCATTTGTATATGTTTTTACATCCCAATTTGGCTATATTACCGGGTTTCAAATAAGGAAATTAAATGATTATGGTTGAATAAATAATGTTTATTTTAAGTGTTCAACACTTACTATCCCTATCCCTATCCCTACTAATATTATAAATGTCAATGTAAGTTTGTTTGCAACGCTTTCACGCAAAAACTACAAAACCGATCAACACGAAACTTTGTACACATATTCTTGGAAGTGTTAGAAGTAATATAGGATACTTTTTATCCCGACATAAAGCTTGGTTCCTTTGGAAAAGGGGATGAAAGTGTTTGACGATTTAACACCATAACTCCGACAAATTATAACCGATTTAAATAATTATTTTTGGACTATAGAGTTAATAATATGTGTTTAATTTTGCCCAACCTGTGGTTGGACATAGAGGACAGAACTCCTCAGCGGATAGCAGCAAACCCCTAATTTAAGGCTTAGCGGTACATACAATTTTTTTAGTAGTACTACTAAATTTAATGCCACATCCAAAAACAAAATCAAACGCAGACGAAGTCGCATATACTATAAAATATGAAATGTTATAAAAAATATATCTTTTAGGAGTTCAAACCCGTGATTAGCCATCTCTATATAGTTTCTAAATATATTGTTGTGTATGAAAAAAACAGTCTTGATAAAAATCACTCGATAGATTACGACACGGTCACGGTTCCATACCTGTGTATCTCCTTAACCATTCGTATAATTTTTATGCTGTAAAAGAGACAAGCCTTTTAGGACACTAGAGACCATTTATATTCACTTGTTTTAATAAGAACTAGCTGACCCGTGACACCAAATCGGTTATTACCGGAAAACACGAATACAATGACGTTTTCGAAAAATGAATCCTAGCTAGACCGTTTTATCGCCCCTGAAACCCCTTGTATAAAATATTTCATGAAAATCGTTGGAACCGATTCCGATATTCGATATAAGAATTACTCGTTTAAAGATAAGATTTATAATTGTTGACAATATGACCCCATTACATTATAAACACGATGAAAAACTTGAATTCTATTCTCAATCAAATCAAATCATCTTTATTTGCTAAACGTGGTAGTTTTAATGTTTGTTCGTTTTAAAATGCTCACATTTTGCCATAGGAATATGGCGTGCAAATATTTTATAATAATATTTATTACAATTTTTGATTATTAATTGAAATTACTGGATATTATTTATTACTAATTATTTCATTAAAATGATGTACGTGAATTAAAATAATGAATTTAAAATTCAGATCTTACATTTTTTCTAAAATTTATTAATCTTGTAAAAACATTGGGCAAGCAGGAAGTCAGTTTTTTTTTTTATTTAGGTACATATCATACTTTTATATCTTCAGAGAGTTTGTTAATTATATCACAGCCATACAATAGCAATTTCGTCTATATAATGCCAGTCAATTTGTATTTACATATTATCGCTGGCTGCGATTATAATAAGTTTTCATTACAAGTAATTCCGTATTTTTCTTAACAAATCAACAAGTTTCTAGAATTTATGGACAGACTTTTTCTTTGTATAAAAGACTTGAGTATAAAAGTTAGACATAGGTATGGTCTATGGTCTGGAACTCAGTCATCATCGTTAAAGCAGAATTCGTAAGATAGAAACGTTTTCGTTGACCGACATGCTTACTTTTTGTGTTTCGAGTAAATATAATATAGCCTATGACGGTCGCAAATAATGTGGCTTTCTATTGTTAAAAGAATTTTCAAAATCGGTTTAGTAGATTTAGAGGTTACCCCCACAACCAGACCGTTTTTCAGTATCAGTTAGAGCTCCCTTGGGCACTTCTGATCACTGTTTGGTTAGGTCAGTGTCAAACTATCACCCCCTGGACTCCGGTTCTACTGGAATCAGACGGGTGTGGCGATACAAGTCAGCAGATTGGGACGAGATGCGGCATTTTTTTGCATCTTTTCCTTGGCGGCAAGTATGCTTCTCGTCTAATGATCCGTCGAGCAGTGAAAAAGCTTTATCGGAGGTCATAATGCAAGCCATGGAATACTTTATTCCATTCGCTGACGTATCACTCGATGGCAGGGTTCCACGGTGGTATAACGCTGAGTGTGCCCAAGCCGAGGCACATAAAGATACAGCGTTTGCAGCGTGGGCTGAAGCCCGTTCAAAAAAAGCTCCGGATATCACCGCCAAGAAGAGAGCTTTTAACTTAGCCGCCAAGTCCTACAAGAAGGTACTAAAAAGAGCTCGTTTTAGTCGCACCATACGTATCGGGGCAAAATTAGCTTCTTATCCACGTGGTAGTAAAGCTTTTTGGTCCCTTTCGAAGTCCATCGAAACGAATTTTTGCCGTCCTTCGCTGCCACCCCTTTTGAAACCTGACGGGTCTCTGGCTTTTACTGCAACAGATAAAGCTAACCTCTTAGGATCTCTGTTTGCAGCTAATTCACAGCTAGATTCAGGAAGTGCCTCACCACCAACCATACCTTTTTGTGACTCTGTCATGCCAGAGATACGCATTCGACAGTGTGAGGTTTTAAAAGTGCTCCGCAATCTGGATGTGAATAAAGCCAGTGGTCCAGACGGAATTCCAGCAGTGGTTCTTAAAACCTGTGCTCCCGAATTGTCTCCTATTCTAACACGTTTATACCGCCTCTCCCTTAAAACCACTCAGGTCCCGAAAGCTTGGAAGATTGCCAACGTGCAACCTGTTCCAAAAAAGGGTAGCCGTGCCGACCCATCTAACTACAGACCAATTGCTATCACCTCTTTATTATGTAAAAGTCTGGAGCGTGTACTTAATAACAGACTTCTGGCATACCTAGAAAACAACGAACTCCTGTCAGACCGTCAGTACGGTTTTCGACGAAATCGGTCAACAGGGGATCTTTTAGTGTATGCCACGCACATCTGGGGTGAAGCCATGGATAAGCACGGTGAAGCGCTCGCCGTTTCACTCGATGTATCGAAAGCTTTTGATCGTGTCTGGCATGAAAGTCTTCTGCACAAGCTTCCAGCCTACGGGTTACCCATTAGTTTTTGCAACTGGATCGCTGATTTCTTGAGTGGACGATTTTTTCGGGTTGTCGTCGATGGGTCCTCGTCTGACCTAATGGCCATCAACGCTGGTGTCCCTCAGGGATCGGTTCTTTCCGCTACGCTCTTCCTGCTGCATATAAATGATCTGTTAAAACCCGGCATCTTTGGGTATGCAGATGACAGCACTGTGACGGCTAGATACATGTCCAATCCACGAGCTAGTGGAGACGAAACTCTTGTGCTCAGAGAGGCCTTGGTGGAACGCGTTAATCTGGCCTTAAGCGAGGTGTCCGATTGGGGTGACACTAATCTGGTACAGTTTAATGCTTCCAAAACTCAAGCGTGTTTGTTTTCCGCCAAACGGAGTCCGTTCCCCCTAACTCCGACTTTCCGAAATGTATCTGTGCCAATCACGAATAGTATTGAGCTCCTAGGTATCAGCATTTCGTCCAATCTAAGCTTTGGACAATGCATCGAGTCCAAAGCTAAAACTGCTGGCAAAAAACTTGGCATCCTCAACAAAGTTAAGCGCTACTTCACGCCAGAACAGCTTCTAACCCTGTACCAAGCTCAGGTTCGGTCGTGCATGGAGTACTGCAGCCATTTATGGGATGGCTCTGCCAAGTACCAGCTCGATGCTTTGGATTCGGTGGATCGTCGTGCTAGGAGACTCATTGGCAACGACCTTGTAGTCAGTAGACTTCAAAGCCTTGAACACCGGCGCAAGGTTGCTTGTCTGGCTGTTTTCTACAAGATACATTTCGGAGAGTGTGCTCAGGAGCTATTCGATTTGGTCAAACCATCTCCTTTCTACCATCGAACTGCGAGGCACCGAAAGAATCTGCACCGTTACGTGGTTGAAATACCATCAACACGTACGAAGCGTTTTGCTTCTTCCTTTCTGATCCGCACCGCAAAGGCCTGGAATGCCCTCCCATCTTCCGTCTTCCCTGATACCTATAATCTGGGTACCTTCAAATCAAGAGTGAATAGGCATCTTCTAGGCAAGCGCGCTTCATCTTAGGCTGCATCATCATTTACCATCAGGTGTGATTGCAGTCAAGCACTTGTCTATATACTTTAAAAAAAAAAAAAAAAACCTCTTTACCTCTTTATAACATTAGGTAGGTATATACTATAATATAGTATAGTATAGATGTGTGCTCATTTAAGATGGTAAGTAGTTAAATAAATATTATTGTTTAAAGAAATGTGTGGGTAGACCTAGGGTTGGCAACACTTTTGGGAAGTAGTATCTGGGTAGTATCTGGGCGCTTTTTAAGTTGGCCACAGCCTGGCTCATTCTGTTTTTTTAATTTAATAGTGACATATGATACGTGTTAGTTACGTACACGAGATTTCATTACCTTAAAATGAACATCTTTTTAAAACTTATTAGTTACATATAATATGTATTTCGCAGATTTAATCTTGATTAAGAACTCGAAACATTATTATGCTTTTTTAATGGCTTGAAAAAACCACTCTCTACTTTGCTCTTCTAAATTTTCTTTGTGAGGCAAAAGGATAGACAGAATCCACAATTATTGCACACTAACAATTTTTAAAAGATTCATTTATGACCTTTATGTACGCACTACGTACGTACATATACTTTTGAGTCCGCGATTATATAAATTTTTGTAACTTATAGGTACATAAACTAGTTCATTAAGTTACTAAGAAAACTTGTTTACTTTGTACCTTCTTTATAAACGCACGTTATAAGTTATACCCGGCGTTAGATATAAAAGATTGGACAATAGACGACATCAAATACCACATACCTAATAGCAATTCCTCAATAATCACTCGCACTGACTTCAAAATATCAGCCGTTTCAATCTTATTCGAGCATAGCAAATAAGCCCCTAGCGTTTCTTCTCTAAAATAATAAAATTCTTCTTTAAAAAATTATTCTTTACAACAAAATAAAAATGCAAACAAAAATATCGAACAACTTCAAAAATAACATATAATAAGCCATATTTTTATATTAAAAATATAGCAAAAACAAGATTTGGAAATAAAAGTTGAAATTATACTTTGCAGTAATTTTTCAAACTTTTTGGGACTCTACATAGAACGTTCTGTGTTCCGGAAACATTCGTTCGTGCAAATTCTATGTTTTCATTATATTGCTCTGGATCGTATCGGATTATATTTAACTAGGCCGGATTTAAAGATTTGGCATTCTGAAAAATCTAGTCATCTGATTTTCTTGACACGCGGTATTATTGCCATCTCAATCTTTAAAAAAAATATTCTTAGGTTTAATAGGTAGGTACACTATTATAGGTAAAGTAATACGAATATAACCGCAAAAAATGTAAAACAACATTCATGAAGTCTCAAAATAACTAACCTTTCAGAAATTTATTACATTAGATTAAAAAAAAATGTAGTTACTTAGTATTATTAATTATTACTATTATAATAAATATTATTTATTTTTTAACATTATTTACACCTAAAAACTTAATTCCTGAAATAATATGGTAGACAATCCAACATGAAAAGAAAAAAAAATACCTAGAATTTAGTTTTTATAATAATTAAATAATGTTTATAATTATGGGGTTAAATATGGAAAAGCCATTCCATTACCAGTTCAAGCAGTTTTTGACGCAAGGACGGTAGTTAAACATAATATATTTCTTATCGGTGTGAAAAAACAAAAAAAACTCAATTTCTAGAGTTATCTTAAATAACACAAACAAACGATTAATAAAAAAACGTCTATAAAAAAATTAAGCAAAATAAATTTAGATATGTAAAATTAGGTTTACCTATATATAATGTTACCTTAAATTTGAGTATTCTAATCTAGTATAAAAGTACCTCTGTAAAGAGTAATAACACAAATAAAAAAATATGTATGCTTAGGTAGAATGCTCTATTGTAGTAAAATAATTATTGCAACCTATAATGTATTGAAGCCAACCCTAGGCGGCGCGCACTGTTGACGCCCTGGATGGCGGTGCGAACTGCGATGAATGGCGCGTGACGCAACCTACCGGCCGGTGCAAGCACGCGCGCTCGCACCGCACCGCAGGCCGCAGTCCGCACTCCGCACTCACTCCGTTGCTCTCGCTCGCTGCGCTCGAACGGTACACTGCGGCCGCCACCACCGCCTTGCGCTAACTTTATTTAAATACAAAACAAAACACAGGGCCAAGAACTTCTCAAATTTGAAGACTTATCGACGGATCGTTTCGACCTTGGCCTAACCAGCTGAAAGCGTCAGTTCGTCGAAGGGATTCGAGTGGAGCTCAAGTGAATTGTGTTTGACGAAACCTTGTGCAAGTGTCTTTCGCGTCATGACTCATGCGTGGGACGCATAGTGAGAGGGCTAAGTATGGGACTCTGGATGTGGGCCATTTGAAGGGCGTTTTCTCCTTCGTGGCGGCTGCGCCCCGAACGTTTGTAGTTCTAAGGTGAAGCGGGACACGAGGCGGGTGACGCCTGTACCGGACGAAGTAGGCGGGTATCGGGCGACCGCCCTCCGTAGGCCCCGGACGGGCGCTGTGGAAAAGGCATTGGTGCGGGGCGCCGCCACACGGACCCACTAACGAATATACTTCACGAACTTCTATCGTTTTAGTGGTTGACTGTAACATCTGGCCCATTGTCGATAAAAAACGTTATTTCTAAATCTTATTATTAACAAACGTCATTAGATTTCATTTTAACGAGTAGTATAGTTTTGATGTTATCATCGTTCTGCATAGTCACTTGCACAAGTCTTCGTCAAACGGCGTTACCGCTACTCTCGAACGGCAATAATATTATAAAACAGTTCACAGTTTTAAACGAAATAATATATATATGCAGACCGTAATTAATCTGAAAGTATAGATAGCAAAGTTAACGAGTTGTATAAAATGGTTAAAATATTCCTCTCCGTCTGCGTTTCTTAACTTTACCTTCGTCATACAAAATTTGGAAAGTGCACTAGCGCGAAGAACCAGACACTTTCGTAGTGATGTTATTAATTAAAATAAACTTTCATTAATACATACGATCTTTTTATTTCTGAACTGCCATAAACTGTTAGGTAATCAATTTAATGCAGTTTAGTTAGTTGTCTATCCGTTTCTTTTTTTGTGATAGTAGTTATTATCTATCAATACCGAAGTACAAGTAAATAAGTACTAACTATCTTTATGTGATAGCAAAAGAACTTGCCCTGATCCGATATTATTTTTCAAAAGTCATCTCCGCCGTTTTTAGCAGAAATTTTCATCCAGTTAACATAGGTATCTTAATTAAGCAGTTAAAAATTTAAAATCTACCCATTACGTGCGAGCGAACTTTTCGTTTCTTTGCGCTTACTTTGATGGAAAAGAAATAACCTCAATCGTGCATAGTTTTCCACATTTTTAAACTGGTTTGGAATCGTGCCCCACATGTTGAGTATTAAAATTGTAGTTTGTTAATGCACTCAAAAGGTCGATATGGCTCTTAAGTGGCACATGCACTTTAAACATGATAAGCAATAACTCCTTGCGGAAGAAAGTCCGCTGAACATGCTAGCTGTGCATGTGTAGTCAAAACCTGAAAAGTAGATAAATAGTTAGTTTAATTAATAACATAAGTACTTAATCAACCACTCCCGATAGAATTAAATCGATACCGGCGCCTCACTAGAAACTTTGAGCTCCCCGCGGGCCTCGTTTTTCTGCCACGCCCAGCGCCGCATTCTCCAACAAAATACACAAAATGGATGCACGGAGAATCGAGTCGGGTCGGTGCGACGCTCGTAGTTCGCGCGGAGGCCGGAGCGGAGCGGCACAGACTCAGTCGCGTCACATTAGTCAGTCGAGTAGCAACCTCGCTAGCTTGCGAACCGCGTACGCACGGCGCACACGTGCCCTCGCGCCAGACCCTTTTCCGTTCCCACGCCGCCGCGCCGAACTCCGCGCGAACATCGCGATCGCTCTCGGCACTCTGGTGCCGAACCGACCGGTGCGCCCCGCTCGCTTTCGAACTATTATGTAATACGAAAATAAACACCGCGCCTTTAACACTGAGCACGTGTGCGCGCCGGCTGCTGTACCTCGCCGTCCACATCCGATCGCAGACTCATCGACCTCCTTCACAGTTCACCATCGTAATAGACATCGATCAAATTTTTATTTCAACTAAGTAACTCGAATCGATCGATAATCTGTGTTTGGTTCCTAAACTAACAGTGGTGATTGTGTCAGTGGATTGTTCAAAATCAGTGCAAAATGTCTAATTCTATGGAGCAACAATTTGGCGAACTCAGCCTTTCACAGGAGGACCATGATCAAATTTTCGAACAGGATGACCACCAAGATCTAAGGTTGGTTGAGTTTGTGTCTTATTAAATTTTTTTCAGTTAAGAATACCTAACTTATATAGGTAAGCTTCCCCTACCTTCTATATACATTATCTATTCGAGAGCATTTGAATTGTTCTTTAAGCATGATGTGTCAACTTACTCAGAGGAGACTAGAGAAAAACATTTCAACTATGTACACACTTCACCACATATTATATTGAAAATTGAAAGGTACACATAATAATATAAAACTGCCTCACTTTTATTTTCCGTGCTTCTATGGACGCCACGCACGCACAGTTTGCAACGGATTGAGCTCAAGGAATCTGCTCTGCGCTTGCTTGCGGGCGGCACCGAACTACGGACTGCCGGAAATGAATCAAAAATCAGTTTCGTTTCACACGTTGACGCGTTCTTACCTTTTATGATTCTATGAGTAATACTATTTTTTTATTACTGTCTTTCGATCCCACATACTGTAAAATCGAGTTTTTAAACTAAAAGGTTTATTAGTTTTTACGTTTGTTACATTTGACGTTTATATATTTTCTGTCATGGGCTAGCGGCCGTTGGTCCGAACTACAATTCAGGATGGCTGAACCCATTTCGACAAGCAATCAGTAGATGAGGACTTGCAAGAAGTGATTTAGACTAGTTTTACCAGTAACCATCAACCATCATCATCTCATCAAACACCATCTGCTGTATTACAGTGGGGAGTAAATAAAATCGACGACTTATCAAACTTCGTGCGTTTCGATACGCAGAAATCCGTATTCGGTACCGTTCCATCTGCGGGACTGTAAAGTTGACTACTTGTGCGAAGCCACACTCGCAGCTAACTTCCGCGCTTAGCTAACTTCCGCGACGACATTAAGTTTCAATCGGACTGTACTATAGGTACTAAAGCTAAGTTCTGAACATAATAAATGTAAACAAACCAAACAAGGGTCATCAAAAGTAGCAAAAAATTACGTTTACAATTTTTTACACCAGCAGTCACGAATCCACTATTTCGCTATTATTTAAACGGGAAGTTAATGAAGTGAATTCTTCGTTTCGCTGTCAAAATGACAGCGAAAATCTTATACCCATTTGAAACGCTACAACTACATTTGTCAAATGTCATACGGAGAGTAGGGTCATTTCGCCTGTTTGCGTCCACTTAGTGGAGTTGTTAGGTTTGAACTTGAAAAAATAAAAATGTCCGTGCGGTAGTTTTTAATCAAATATGGTTGTAATGTAGTCCCTATATAGGGTCTTTTCGCCTTTTCGCGTCCGACGCCCAATTCGTGTCCAAACGACGGTACACTGTTTTACAACGGTGAAAACAACAATACCGACACACCAATCTAAACAAGAGCGCTTCTATTGATGATCGGACCTATGACAGGTACTCACACACAAACAAAATATCTGTGCGTGCAACCCAAATTCAATGAAAAATAAACTAATCTTGCGTGTGCAACCAACAAGTGCTGACGCGCGAATGTGTTGTAAAAAAAATAGTGAGCAGCTGTACTTTTCACGGTAAGTATTTAAGGTGTTTATGTGAAATTTAGAATACTTTGTTATCCCTAGACCTTAATTGTGAACCACACTATAGGAATAACGATGTTTGTGCTTATATTTTTCTACTGACAGTTTTATATAAGGTGGACGCGAACTGGTACATAAAATTTATACAAAAACCACTTTGCGTCCGCTGTGGACGCAGATTACTCTAACTATTTCTCAGTAAGATGTTTAATTAAATACGATAACATGGGAAAAAAAATATAAACTTCCTATCAATTTTAACAACATTAACATGCATAATATGATGGCCGATTTGCGTCCATATTATTAGAAATATAAAAAAAGATAATGAATGTCAAAAATCAGACTTTGTCGCATACAAAGTGCAGTCTGTCCCCCTGCTCCCGACGAGGGGACAGATCGAACTAATTTTTTCCGGTATGTCCTCCTGCTTTTTTAGAGCCCTTATAAAACAAAACTAGCGCACAAGTAATGCCAAATCTTTTTCTCCCGACTTTGAATTATCGAGTCTTAAGTAAACGCGGTCTTTATTTTACGTAGTATTAAGGCGATGACACACAACATCTCAGCGAGATTTAAAACCATTTTGATGCTTAAAAAAGTTGCTCGGAATGGCCTCAACTTATAATAACTGCAAACCTCAGCCTATAAAAATCTCCGCTTATAAAAGCAAAATAAATATTTTTTTTGCCTCTGTACTAAGCTATATTCCACTGAAAATTAAACTATTATAACAGTGTATTTACTATTGTAACAGTGATGTATATGATATAGAATAGCATTAAAACCCTTGCGTCACATCTATTGTAAGTTATTGTATAACAAAGCGTTATCGAATCTACTCATCCTATCTGTCGCATTTTTGTTATGCAAAATAACTGGGTGTTCTTATACAAAGAAATATATTTCAGTTTTATCAATAGAAGTACTTGGTTATGATGAATGCCTAACATTTAAATCTCAGATCACTCTGCATAACAAAATGATTTCCTAATATACCAATTTAGGTAGACCAGATATAAAATAAGACACAACTGTCTATTAAGGTGGCTCCCTACTCACCTAAAGCAACCATCGCTGCGTGAAACAAGCACTTACCAACAGGCTTATCTACTTGGACACTTAAAATATAAGTAGAATTTTCAAACTGTATTCTGGGAGTGCATTATTTCAAGACCAATATACTTTAGTGCCGAATTTTATTAGTATCTATTCAGCCAAAGCGGTAATAGCCCGGTGGGCAGGACTGAAGCAGTGATATCCCAGTAGGCAGGACTTCGACTTCACTTACGGGACCCGAGTTCGAATCCCAGCACGCATCTCTAACTTGAATATGTTATGTGCGTTTTAAGCAATTAAAATATTCAAGCTTCAACGGTGAAGGAAAACATTGTGTTCAGTTTTCATACATAAGAAACCCTATAACATTTTGCGTCCATCTTTTTATCACACGAAAATAATAGAGTAAAATTTCCAAAAACACCAACACTGTTTAAAACAAGCCTAAAACTATCAACCGAGGTAAAGTACCTCGGAGTAACGATGGACTCCAAACTAAACTGGAAGACACATAGATACAAAAATCCAAAAATCAACGATCATCCTCAGCCAATGCAAACGCATGGCAAGAAAAACCTGGGGGCTTAAACCATACATCATGAAATGGTTGTACTTAGCAGTCGTCAGGAGCTCACTAAACTACGCCTCACTGATATGGTGGCCGAGAACACTCCTTGCGACAACCCAGCTAGAACTACAAAAATTCCAACGTCAAGCGTGCCTAGCTATCACAGGCTGCATGAGCACACCACCAACAACTGCGCTGGAAGCTATATTATGCATACCACCACTACACCTACACATTAAAGAGGAAGCCACACTTGCAGCCCTTAGACTGAGGGCTTACGGGCTGTGGAAGGATACAAACATAGGACATACAAGGATACTATCAAAAGAAATTAATAAATGCCCACAACTAGACTGGATATGTGACAAGACGCGGAAACACTATGTGCTAGACAGGCACTATAAAGTAGCCGCTGAAGGAGGAAAAACAGACAAAGCTGACACCGTCGCAATAGAGGTCTACACCGACGGATCAAAGACAAACTCAGGCACTGGAGCAGGGATATACTGCCCGGAGCTTAACATAAACATTGCCCAGCCGCTTGGTAAGAACAACTACGTCTTCCAAGCGGAGTGCGTGGGCATAACAACAGCAGTCATAGCCATGCTAAACAGAAAAGTAAAAGGCTTCAGCATCAACATAAACAGTGACAGTCAAGCTGTACTAAAAGCCTTAACCAAACACACAACAACATCAAAACTCATACTTGACTGTCACAAGGCCCTACAAGCCCTATCAAAATCCAACAGAGTAACCCTAAAATGGATACGAGGTCACAACGGAAACAGAGGAAACGACGCAGCCGACGAATTAGCGCGGCAGGCAGCATCACTAAGGGTAGCTGGACCGGAACCCATCATACCCATACCCTTCACTGAATACAAAACATGGCTCCACAACCAGACGCAAACATCACACTCGGTGCTATGGTCTAAAACAAAAGAGTGCAAACACACGAAGGAGGCCGTACCAGTTCTCAACCCACGACTAACAACAAAATTACTGCAACTGAATCGACCTAAACTAAGGACAGTTGTAGGTATGATAACAGGGCACTGCCCACTAAACAAACACCTTTCCATTTTAGGTATAACTGACAGCCCTCTCTGCAGAGCATGCATGGAGACGGAGGAAACACCGATACACGTAATGCTTCAATGCAACGGAGTAGCAGAACAACGCGCAGCACACCTTGGCTCCTCAGCAACACTCCATGAAGCACTCGGCGACCTGGGCGGCCTGCTAAGCTTTTGGAGCGAGCTCGGCTGGCTGGAGTGATCCAGCGGGGAGCCGCATCAGTGGCCATACGTACAACGGACGGTCCCAGACCAACCAAGTGCGGAAAAGGCCCAGGAACAGAAGAAGAAGAAGAAGATAGAGTAAAATTTATATAATTTTATTTAAATATACTCTTTATAACCTACCTAACCTAAAAATATACAATTATTATACGAAAATTATTTTATGTATTTGCCAATATTCGAATTTTGTTCCATTTTTAGGGTTCCTTACCCAAAGGGTAAAAACAGGAACCCAGTACTTAGACTTCGCTGTTCGTCTGTCACCAGGCTGTAGCTCATTAATCGTGATAGTAAGACAGTTGAAATTTTCATGGATGATGTATTTCTATTGCCGCTATAACAATAAATATCAAAAAATAAAACACGGAACACGCGAGTCCGATTCGCACTTGGCCAATTTTAAAGGCTTTGTACCGAAATGGTAAAATAGAATCGTATAAAGCCATCGACATGATATTCGAAATAATAGTGAATCTATTAATAAAAAAATATATCCTGAAGTGCAATTTATGTAAGATGTAAGATTTATGTAAGAATAAAACATCAGATGCGTTGTCCAAAACTGTGCATTAAACTTGACAAGACTATATAGGGACTACATTACAACCATATTTGATTAAAAACTACCGTACGGACATTTTTTTTTTTCACGTTCAAACCTAACAACTCCACTAAGTGGACGCAAACAGGCGAAATGACCCTAGTCTTGTCAAGTTTAATGCACAGTTTTGGACAACGCATCTGATGTTTTATTCTACACAGGTACAAATAGCTGAAACAGGCGATTTTCCCATTTTGCGTCCACAAAATCCAGATTGCGTCCGCCTGTAGACCAATTGGCGTCCACCTGTTTAGAAATAATTAGGAAGGGAAATAGGAAATAAAAAGGGAAGCTTGTGATTTTAGTCAAAACGTTTATTTAATAATTGCTGATATCATAAAAGTAAACATAAATTGCACTTCAGGATATTTTTTTCTCCTCCAACTAACTCCATTAATAGATTCACTATTATTTCGAATATCATGTCGATGGCTTTATAGTATTCTATTTTACCATTTCGGTACAAGGCCTTTAAAATTGGCCAAGTGCGAATCGGACTCGCGCGTTCCGTGTTTTATATTATTTTTTAATATTTATTGTTATAGCGGCAATAGAAATACATCATCCATGAAAATTTCAACTGTCTTACTATCACGATTAATGAGCTACAGCCTGGTGACGAACAGCGAAGTCTTAGTACTAGGTTCCTGTTTTTACCCTTTGGGTAAGGAACACTAAAAATGGAACAAAATTCAAATATTGGCAAATACTTAAAATAATTTTCGTATAATAATTGTATATTTTTAGGTTAGGTAGGTTATAAAGAGTATATTTAAATAAAATTATATAAATTTTACTCTATTATTTTCGTGTGATAAAAAGATGGACGCAAAATGTTATAGGGTTTCTAATGTAGGAAAACTGTGCGTACAAGTCTGATTTTTGACATTCATTATCTTTTTTTATATTTCTAATTATATGGACGCAAATCGTCCGTCATATTATGCATGTTAATGTTGTTAAAATTGATAGGAAGTTTATATTGTTTTTCCCATGTTATCGTATTTAATTAAACATCTGACTGAGACATAGAGTAATCTGCGTCCACAGCGGACGCAAAGTGATTTTTTTATAAAGTTTATGTACCAGTTCGCGTCCACCTTATATAAAGCTGTCAGTAGAAAATTATAAGAACAAACATCGTTATTCCTATAGTGTGGTTCACAATTAAGGTCTAGGGATATAACAAAGTATTCTGAATTTCACATAAACACCTTAAATACTTATCGTGAAAAGTACAGCTGCTCACTATTTTTTTCTACAACACATTCGCGCGTCAGCACTTGTTGGTTGCACACGCAAGATTAGTTTATTTTTCATTAAATTTGGGTTGCACGCATAGATCTTTTGTTTGTGTGTTAGTACCTGTCATAGGTCCGAACATCAATAGAAGCGCTCTTGTTTAGATTGGTGTGTCGGTATTGTTATTTTTCATTGTTGTAAAACAGTGTACCGTCGTTTGGACGCGAGTTGGGCGTCGGACGCGAAAAGGCGAAAATACCCTAGTATTTTCGCCTCTCTGAAACTAAAATTTTGTAGGTACATTGTTTTTAACATTTAGTTCCTCGAATGCACGTTTCAACATACAGCGCCTAAATGGCCAATCTATTAAAGACGTAAATAGTGGCAACATCCTATCCACTGATCGATACTAATAGGTGTCAGTCGCGTACATGGGAAACTACAGACCAGTAACAGTAACTTTAATTTCAATCTTTTTCGAGATTTTTATGCACCAGTGACTTTGAGATCTCACCGAAAAGTAAGAATTCACAATCAATTTCGTATGCCTGTTTCAATCTTATTGACAACGTTATCACACATCTATTATTAAAACTACCTGTTGTCATATTTTTCGATGTGCTAAAGGAGTTTGAATTCGTATCACAGGGGTCCAACAATAGACAGACATCTCGAAGACAGAAAGTAATCTGTTGAAATTTAAATAAAGGACTGGTTAACCCCTCAATGAAGCAAATACCTATTATGGTTTTTGTTAATTCTAATTTTAAATGAAAGTACCTATTTAACTATTTCTCACATTTTTATTTATGTATGAATGTTTGAACATTAGTGGTTCTTAATAGCCAATTTACCTAGGTACTTTGTATCTATTACTTTTTCCATTCTGTCCTTTTTGTTAGATTTGCTCATCCTCATTTCCATTAAATATTTTGTTCTAAGAACGGCGGAACGTTAATAATGCGATTGTACCTAGTATCGCTTGAAGTTTTTACATTTCTTAGTAGTTTGTATAAACTAATTTGGTAATGTATGTCACTATAATAGTGCTTAACCTGGATTAAATTCCCTCATGGCGTGTGCTTTCAGGGACTTTTCTCGTACGATACTTGAACAGTTGTTTAAATAAATTCTAAACACAGACGAATCATTTTGATTTATCACGTGACGATAAGCTGTGGTTTAGAATTAATTTCACAGTAATAATGTAAGTTATTAATATAAGCGGTATTCGTGCAGATCAGGAGGTAATCAAAGATCAAATACCGAAATAAAAAGAAACCAACTAATTTTAATAATTTAACCAGTTTGATTTTATAATGCATTTACTTTTTGAAATCAATTAAACCAATAATAGAGGATTATAATAGTTGCAGATTTATTTTATACAAGAATTTGAAGATCTCAACCCACGAAAGTTCCGTACTTTAGCTAAAATAGAAAGCTAAAATAATTAAATTTGCGAAGAAAATCAGTCTGTTTTAAAATGCCATGCAAAACAGGAAGGCCCACCTTGAAAACACAAATTCAGCGTTAAGGGCATATGGGCAGAGCTAATGAAAATTTTTCAAATTTTTTTTAAAATTATTCTTCATACAAAATGCAATGGTTTTAATAGCTAAACAAGAAATCTCAGAAAATCATTGTAATGAAATTGCCAAGCAAGACAAGCAGCAAGTTTAGAATAAGAACTCTCTTCCCTTAAAGGGCCGACTTACGGAGCAATCACCATAAGCTTTTAAAGTTATAGTAGGTACCAGTCATTAGTGGATAATTACAACTCATGAATAGGCTATTAAGCATAGATTCTCGTTTATAAAAAAAATATCGTCATTGGTGAAAACGGTATGAAAATGCGTCAGTTTGTAAAATTTTAACCATTTCTTTTAACTAAATATTATTTTCCTGGTAGGTACTTTCTTATCGTAGGCTGTATCCAAAATACGTAACACGTTAGAAAATTAACATGAATTTTAATATTAGGTTGATCCATTTTATCAGATATGTTAATTCCCCGAGCCGAAGTCGAAGGTCGAGAGAGATAAAACATTTACTTTTCACTTTGGTTTTGAAGACATATTTCAGGTCTAAAGGTCAATTCCCGAATCGGGTTCAAAGTTAATGTTGAAAATAAAATAAAATAAAATAAAGGAAATAAAAAAAAAAACAACATGTAGTGATTATTGCTAATTATTGAAAAAAAAACGATAAGGAATCAACTATTATGGCTCTTCAATTTCGATTTGCCTGAGAATGTTTTGACTTAGGTATGTATTTGTTTTTAATACAATTATCGTAAGAATTAGTCATAATATTATTGTATAATTAATATAGTGCAATGCGGGTTTATCACATTACGTTGTATGTTTACGTTATATCTTGGAATGTGTTATGCGCTAAGCAGATATTAATATCACAAAGCCTTCACTAAGGAATGTCGCTCACTGCAAAGTCGAGGCAAAAACGCGGCGCATCAGCAGCGTCTCGGTACGGCCGTATTAGACCGAGCAGTATTTAGACCGATTTGATTTGTATACATAAGGGCGACTATGCACAAATAGTGTACTGTCTCTCAGAAATAATACAATTCTCGCTATTGGAAAGTCGTTTCGCATATCCAACTCGTACCTTCAAAGTAGAATAAGCCTTATCTTCTGATTCTTATTCCTTCCTTCTGATTTTTATTTTACAAATGCTTGTGAAGAGTTGCGGGCAAATTTGAGCTTGAGCAATTAAATCAATAGAAATAAGATCCATTTAACTCTGCAGTTGCAAGTATTTTGCAACTCTAAAACGACTACTCGATTGCGAACAAGGAAATGTTGAGATTGCAAAGTTAACTAGTGTTACAGTAAATTTATAAAGTGGGTAAATAATTAAACTTTTGATAATAAATAATAAATTCATATTTGCCAGATATTTATGTTCATGACATTGACTTGGTGGGTATTTTTATATAAATACGGCTGTATTATCGATGCGCGGCAGTCCTACATGGACTCGAAAGATGCAAAGATACCTTCCGGTGTCTTAGTCGTTAATCACTAGCTTAGGTTAGGCCGCGGGGGCCGCGCCGCGATAAATATCTTAATATAATATTTCGATAAGTAAGCTTCCCGCTGGCTAAATAGGTTTAGAACCACTGCACTAGGATATAGATATCGGAGCGGAAGGTGCATAAAGAGTATACATTTGGGGAGATCTGTGTGGTGTGTCGGACCATTTTAGTGATTATTGGCCTATTTTTTTATTCTTTTGACGGGACTTTACTTTTACTCTCAATCTCGGAAAAAATGGTCTGGTCTAGTGGGAGGGCTCGGCAATGGGTAGTTACCTCCTTACCGACAAGGACGTGCCTCTAAGCGATTCAGCCGGCCGATAGTTAGTAGTTTCGTGATTTCCTATTCCACGCTCGAAAAATTAATTGTACACTTCAAACAAATACCTATATTTACTTTTCAATTGAAAATGATTGCTATTTAATGTATTGTCTTAAAGTGCACCTTATAAATGCGATGCAGGCGGATGTGTACACATGTACATATGAATGAGTTGCAAGCGGTGACTGGTGAGGGCTGGAGGTGGCGCACCTGTCGGCAGGTGGCATGGAGCACGCGCTCGCTGCGCAACCGCTCGGCCCTCGCCAGATTGCAGTCGGCTTTTTATGTCGATTTGATTTGAGTCGATAACGTATCGCTAGAAATATCAATTCGGCAAAGACTCCACTTCCGCTCATGGTTGGTAGGCGGATTGTATCTGCGGCGTTTCTATTCAAGTACTTACATTTTTAAGTACTAGTAGCGCGCTCCCCCGCGACTTCGTCTGCATAAGAATTGTAATAAGTTTCCCAGAAAAAGTTTCGTCCGCTTTCCTACATAGTATATATTCAATATACCCCGACCCACTGCGTTGACTCACCCGCAGACCTTTCAGTAATCTGAATACGTTGAGTTGGTTCTGTCATATAAACTTAAATCTATTATTTAACCAATTTGGGGTTAGAATTTTTATAAATCTTAACGTGTATGTAACCATTTTATTTTTCAACCTAAATACCAATTTTCATCGATATACCTAACTTATAATTTAACGGATTAACATGGTAACTTTCATCCTCTACTTAACCTCTTGTAATAGTTAACGTAGGTATAAGTAGTTGGTCTATTTTTGACCATGCAGCGCAACATATGAAAAGAACGGATATGCTATTATGAGTAATTTGATTATCAGACTTAATGCAAATTTAAATAAAATGTGTTGATTTAATGCAAATTTATATAAAATACTGTTTCTGTACTTTTATTTGGGCGTTTTTGAGCTCTGACCCGAAGTCTTATAACGTCAGTGTTTATAGCTTATAAAATTAAAGCCTTCCTGAAAAGAAGGAATAAAACTAGAGACCCGACTGTTTCTATGAAAAAAAAATTGTTTGTTTTAAAAAAATGCGTACACTATTCGTTTTAAACATACCTATAAAGGATACATGATATAACGATAGATGTATAGTCTTTTCTCTAAATTATAAAGAAAAAAAAAACCAAAATATGAAAATTACAAAATATAAAATAAAATATGCGCAGAGGCGGGTCTTGTGCTTTAATCTCCAGACAATCCACAAAGGAAAGGTGGGTAGGAACAATTATTAATAATCCTCTTAGTACCCTTATTTTTAATTCCTTAGCAATTATTAAAATAGTAATCTTTAGGATAAACAAAAATTCCACTTCCAAAGAGATTAATTAGACGATGAAAGTTATCTGTTAGAACGCGTATCTCTGTAACAAGCATCCGGATATCAGATTTAAACAAGCTTAATTCTCAAGGAAGGTTAAGCTACCTATTTACACGTTACGCTCCTTTGGAGTCGAGCAATTCCATTTATACCATGGGCCGGCGAAGTAAACCGGTTGGTTGTTTTGTGAAGAATAATAGCGATTGAAAGTTTATCATGAAAGTTTTTAAAATCGTTACAGTTGTGTACGCAGTCGTATAAGTTTTTCGAGGTCCTTGTCGCAATGGTGAGCGATCTTATAAGTGGGGAACTCAGGTTCGATCCTCGACAAGGACATGCGGGAATTTATAATTGCCGAATTTAGTCTCGTCTCGT
Source organism: Pararge aegeria (assembly GCF_905163445.1). Classification (NCBI taxonomy): domain Eukaryota; kingdom Metazoa; phylum Arthropoda; class Insecta; order Lepidoptera; family Nymphalidae; genus Pararge; species Pararge aegeria. The sequence continues at coordinate 10,640,670 of NC_053208.1, forward strand.
TGGTAGGAGGAACTGGATCATCATTTACTGCCAGGTGCAGAAGGGGGATAACTTGTAGTGGATTAAAAAACCGAGGGAAACCGCTAGTTATTTTACATTTCACACACTTACCTCCTTCCTAAAACTATGAGCGCTATAAAAATTTGTCCCGAAATTCATTGGCAGGTGGCACCGATGTTCATTATAAGTTACTGCAAAATAATTTTTTTAGACTCATAAATGCATTAAAATTTGTATTATAATCTGGCAATTAGTTACGGTGCGCGTCCGACAGCGCGGCGTGAGTGAATTTCATATTATTCTTATCATCATGGGTACAGTAGGTGGAAGGTATTAGCATCAGATTTTTTATACATTCCGGCTAAACTCCGGATTGGAAAACTTCAAGTTCGTTGTGGGCTTAGACCCGTTTGGAACCCTCGTAGCTTTAGTTTTGTTTACGAATATGGTTATCGCCATCATCTCACTATCGTGTAATTCTCATGTAATGTACGCATCAAATGTGCCATCTATGGGGCCTACTTGAATACAGATATTTGTGACTTTGTCTTTAACCTTATTATTATTTCGGAAATCAACCGCCAAAGGGGTGAAACGAGGATTCGAAGGTTAAATACCTAGGTAAAAGTTGTACTGGTTTTTTTAAGTTACTCCTTAGCCGTTCACTGCCGTGAGGCCGTGGTTGATGGACGATACATTTTCTTTGGCTGATGCAGCCCCCGCTATGCGTCTCAGCGTTTCGGTAACATCGGACTAGTTATATAGGTACGTTTGTGTTGCAGTACAGTGCAATAGTATTATTAAGAATCTTATCCTGTTTCTTTTTTAAGTTTGGGCATTATAAATCTTGAATAAAATACCTAACCTAAAAGCGTAAAAAAGATAAAGAGGCCTACCTGCGCCTACTAGGAGAAATAAAGAGCACACTTTACAGGCACACACAGGTCGAATTAATATTGCAACAGGGATAACTATTCTATATTGAATTACATAGTGTAAAATTCATGTATATATATAAGAAGCAGCTTACACATATAGGTAATAATTTTTACAATAATTCGTATAAGTAGGCACTTAGTAGTGACATCGATAAGAATCTTGAGTTTGTGCGAATGCCAGTGAGTTGTAGTTTGTCCTTGAAAGTTGCAGAGTAGAGTAATTAGAGTGAATGGGGTGAATGGATTGTAAGTTTTTATCAGGTAGTGTGCGGAGAGGCGCGGGCGGCGGGGTCGGCCGTTTTGCATTGCATGGCTATTGTGCCGCCCGCGCCCCTTGCCCTGGCGCTGCCGCGTCCGCCGCATGCCGCACCGCGCTGGGCCATCGCCCTATCAGTATTCAGTCTTACGGCAGCGCTCGCGCTGGTGTCACTTCATAGCGCGACGTCGCGCCGCTTTGTTTCAACCCCATCCCTTCATTTCATCCCAGTTTCAGTTTTGCACACGATTCCTTAAGTTTCCTCCCGCAACGTTACTGCCAAATTGTTTGTTATTAACTGGTTACATAATTAAGTTTGAAACTGTTTTGACAATTCCGCTAGCGAGTCTACGCCCAACTCTTGTCTGCAACGCCAACTACACATGGAAACAATGGCGAAATACCGCAGGTATGGCACGCCTCTTGCGAGTCCTCTTCGCTTACTTTGTTATTTCGTTGTATAGTGGTTACTTGAATTGTATTGTTGAAAAGTTGCAATTTTATTTTGCCGGTCATTGTTGCCGTTGCAAACGATACAGTAGTGGTACAAATCGCGTTGCATGTTTTGAGCACGTGGTGCGTGAAGTAAAATGGCGGCGCCGGCGGCTCGGTCGGTCACCATGAGTCACCGCGTCGAGCGCCAAGCGCGCGCTGATAATAAAATTTACTCCAATAGACTGGCATGGAATGACACAAGTTACAATTGAATAATAGCATTAAATCGTTTGGGCCAAGTAGGTGGTTATGAATTACTCACATTCTCCGACTCAAGTATGGATACTATAGGTAGGTATATCGATTTTGATAAATCTGGATTCAACGACAACTTTTTGCAGGTTACTTACTTATCTTTATCTAAAAGTAGAGCTGTCCTTTTTACAATGATTCTTTAGGAAAATGAAAGTACTATTTTAAAAATGTCAATTTAGATTTTGAAAAAAAAAGAATCTGCTTTACCTATTTACTGACAAACAAAGTTATGTAAAAGCATACAATACATGCCAGATAAATGAGGGCGTGTCCGCCCTGATAAAAAAAGTTGCTCATCCATCCATTTAGTGGTTTAACGCCTGTTTTCTATATTTAATCTTCTAAATAAAGTTATTTGTTAAAAATAATTAAAAACACAAGATTGCTAAGTAATAAATTTTGAGATTACGGATAGATTGAATGAATGAATATTGTAAATGGTCATAAGTCAACTTAGTTTACCAAGCAAGTGCGATCGACTAATTTAATTCTTCTACCATTATCAATGTTAATGTTATCTGAGTGATTGAAGCTCTTATACGTATTATGACCTTAGTCCATTAATAAGATAGCTATGCACGTTATCTTTTACTATATCTATTATAAAACGAACTGTCAAGTCGCAGTCAAAAATCTGCGCTTGGTAATATTCTACACTTTAGTACTTTACTAGTACATCAATGAAACCCGTAGTTGACGCGGGTGAAACCTAAAGGCACAGCTAGTTGCTCAAATGAACATTCACTTATTAAGCGCACACGACTCAATTTGAACCTATGAGAATAGATCAAAATAATCTGCATACATTGGCCTACTTTTATGGTTTTTTTTGTAAACAGTTAAAAAATTCTTTTGATTTCAATATAATTTAATAACACTGCATACCTACCGGGCCTAAAACTGTATGGATTCTTTATGTTAAAAATGTTGCCTGCCATAAAACCACTATAGTAATTTTGCCCCTCATAAATCCAAATCTAATAGGGAATTTACAAGACTAATAAAAAATAACTTCAAACCCGGCTTCAATATGGCTTTGGGCTGTCTGTTATAGTTTTCGTAGTTACCGTTCGAACTTGGAATCGTAATTTTTATACCTACTAGGTATAAATGATTCAAGAGTTAGAAACAAATAGATTTCGCAGCACCTTGAACTATAAACTCGACAAAATTCTCGAACTTCTTCCTTTGGTCTGTCTGTACCTACTCTAGAAACATTCGTAAATAAATAAGATTACTGTATACTAAAACCAGGTCCATTCCATATATTTGCAAATATAAATACGAAATATACTATAAACTTTTCCCGTATGTAAAAGTTATTTGTATCTATTACGATACGATACGAGTCCGGCGCAGTTAATAAAACTCGAGACCAATATGTAGCGTATAGTCCACGGGTACCGTAATCTAGAAACTGGTTAGTCAATAGTCAGGGACTCCGCCCTTCGATAGGTCACTACACTCATTTGCACACAGCCCCTAGTACTCTAGCGATCACGTTCTCTATAGATCTGATCCCCTCATTATTTTTACCCGCTGCTTTGTTAAATAGGCGTGTACTAAGGTTCTATATGCTATTTGTATGCGCTTATTTACAATACTTGCGCCAGCAAACTATTATACGTACGGCATGTATAATAGCAGAGTTCAAACATATAAACCGCAGGTGCGTCAATGTTATAAGCTCGAGTTTTACACGTCGTGCAATTCGCAGGTGCAACTTGCCTGGCGAAAATATGAATCGCAACTTGTATGTGGTTGGGTCCGCTGGTTGGGAGCGTAATGGAGGATTTTGAACGATAAACATAAATTCGGCGGCACATTTTTTGCTCAAATAGACTATAAGTACTAGAAAGCCATAATTTGGTTTGATAATACCTACATACAAAAATATTGTTATAAAGATATCCGATAGATATATCCTATACTCGTAAAGTGCGGACGTTTTTGGTAGGCCTTTCAAAAATAACTGAATAACATTACGAATACTACGAAGTTTACATTACGAATACTGGGTAGCAATTTTTTTTTTTTTTTGAGAATATACATAATTTGGAGTGGGTTACCTAGAGCGTTAATTAGTTTCGTTGTTCGAAATGGTCCATTCAATAGTCTTACCTTGTAGTGCTCGTGGATTCTTTTTTAATATTGGGTGTTTTAACGTGATATATTTAAACATATAAAGTAAGTAAGAGATAGCTACGTACCTAGGTATATTAACGCATTTAATTACCGAAATGTGTAAAATATAAAATGTTGCGCCTTAAACCTAAATTTCATACCTATATTGATTTGAGTGTATTATTCATTATAGTAATATAGAGTGTAAATAAAGCGTGTTTCATTGATAATGATTAAGGGCAAAGAACGCATTCCAACAAAGATAATACGCTCGTAACAAGTAAGTGGAGTGTAACTAATAGTTACAATTAGTAGTGCCCCCACCGCGAGTAGTAGTAACTAGGTAAACGCACTGGCAAGGGTCACGCTGCGAGTGCGAACTCGTGAGTCGAGAGTGCAACGTAACTACTACAGAGTACCGACTCGCTTGTGAATGGCAACGAGTGCAATTGCCGCGGGAATGTTGGAGGGGGGGCGGCGTGCACGACCGGTGATGTCATCTCCGCTCCGCCATTTTGTATTGCGGGTCGCTAGCCGCTCGTATCAGAGTCACCAACCAGGCCTATACAATTTACACACATCTCTTATCTATAATATGACTAATATTAGATTAGAACTGCTAGCAAGCATTATGCGAATGAGGTTAATATAAAAATCTAGACGACACAAAAAAATCTAATTTTTTTATTGTTGACCGGTTTTCCACTTAAATAAATTATTTAAGTGGAAAATAATTTTGAATGAAATATTCCTAATTCGCGACCGGGAACTTCGCGCCTAATTAGATTTTCAGTGAAATGACTATAAAATATATCTAGTCCACCCATCGTGGTTCTGTTAACGCCATTGGCTTTCTGAATAATCTATCAAATTGCGTTTTTGGAGAAGCATATTTTCACAATAAAACACAATAGAACTGAATAGAAACGCATAAAGAAAGTATATTTATTGTATTTCAGCAATATATCTAGTCTAAATAACAATAAACTTCTTTTGCAAGAAAGCATTTGTATAGAAGCTCACATCATGACAGTCTTATTTTCTAGAGTGCCCACTACACTAACAATGTCTTTTTGCAAAGATGCCTAAACTTTACTATCTCTTTCTAGTTAATCCTTGCTGGACTTTCATTTGAAGGTCCCTTGATTATGTTGAAGTGCATCCCTATAGAGAATGACTGTTATGCTATACAATAAGTGATAGGTTATGTCGCTTCTCGCAGCCGATCAAGGATTCTCATCAGTGGGCTCCCCCCGCATGCTCGCTTCGACACCATCGAGCCCCTGCTCTCACAGTACGGCAACGTGCAACATTGCGACAAAGCGAACTCGCGCGATGCCACCACCCAAGCGGTGTACATCACATTCGAGAACCCGGAGCAGGCGCAGCAGTGAGTATTGTCTCCACAACGTTTGCTGGCACCTTTCGGAACAAGCCTTGCCCGTTTCAACTAATTTTCAATACTTTGTCGGACAAAAGGCCTTGTTTCTCTTGTCTTCTGCTTGTCTCACACTCTCGCACGCTCTTTGGTCAGTATTTGCATGATGTATGACTTAAATGTGATGTCTATCTCTTTTGCCTTACCGCAATCAGATGCTTTGTACATAGTCCGGTGTTTTCAGGCTGCACTATATGCATGAAGTGCTGTGGTTATTGTAAAATGGACATTTGATATTTACCTGGTAACAGTTGATATTTTTTCTGCTACTGATATATTTCACATTCACGCAATACATAATAATTTTTGGTTAACATGTTATTTGAAATAGTTTAGGTTAATAAATTAATGGTCAAAATGGTTGGTTAAAACGATTGCTAATGATTGCTAATATTAACGATATTCACACTTCTCCGTACCGGAGGTACGGACCACAGTTTCGGAATTAATAATATTTCGCAGGACCCGGTCTGGGGCCCCGGCTATAAAACTGAGTTCCTCTTCCAGGGCACGGGCCAGCCTGTGCGCGGGAAAGATTATCTTCCTTAAATAGGAATACAATTGAGACCCCCTGGATGCAACGATTGGAGTTTATTGATCTTAAAACTACTTTAATTTTACTATCAATCTAACTTTGTTGAATGTGTTACTCACCTTAAAAAAATAAGTTTGAACTTTTGGAAAGGGCTTTGCAAATTTTGGCTTTGACTACTCGTCCGGTATTTTTATTTTTACTGTTCAAAATAGCGGTCACGTATTAAACTTGTATTAAATCAATAGCTAGAAGCCATACAAACAAGAAAGAAGACAAAATCTCAGGATTCCGAATAAAAGTTGTCAAAACTTTACTGGTAGCGCCGCAAGTGAATAACTATGATTAAACGTACAAATTAGCTCCAAAGCATTGCTTTCCGTTCTTTGAAGTCCAGTCCTACAACATATTCATAAAAAAATTAAACACACTGAAAATACCTTAGGTATAAGAAGATTAACTTTGAAGGTAGATCTCCTTAACCTAAACTTAGATTACCGTAGAACTATATTTCAGATCCAACTCATACAATAATTTTTTGTTAGTATATGTACGGATTTATCCACTATAAAGCATCAGTAAAACAAAAACTATAAAGCATCAGTCTATATCTCGGAATCCTGTCACTTCAGATTTTGTCTTATATAAAACTCGATGGTATTGCTGGCTGTTATATAATAATAATACAGGTTTAATGCGAGGCCGCTATTTAAATAAAAATCAAAATGGCGGACTGGTAATGTCAGTTAGGCACCATATCAAAATTCTATTTGTGATTAGAGGAAACAACCTATAGAATTTGCGCATGCTTAGATGAAATTGACGTGAGTTTTAAATGTGTCAGTGTGAAGAAACTAAAACAATTAAGTGTATTTGACAACCAACTAATACAATCGTCAGACGAATCTAGTGTATGGCTGGCCGTTCATTGGCTACTATCGGCTGAGCAATTAGTAGAAGATTTTGTATTGATTTAGTGTCAGTGTTTTAGTCAGTGTAAGAAAGCGATCAATCTAGAACGCTTTAGCTCATCACACGATCCTGTGGTCAGGAAAGTAGCTCAAGTAAAATAAGCGCCTCGATAGCCGGCCGATCTTGATTTTTATACAAAACACGTAGACGTGTTTGGTTTTTGGCCGCTTTGACCACTAAAAATCTCGTTACGGCCCAGGCGCTAATAGTCAGTTTCCGTTCAGCCTAAATGAGTAGCAGTAATAAAAAATACTTTATTTCTGTGTGATAGAGCCATCAACGGCTTGAATGGATGCGAGCTGGAAGGGGGCCGAATGAAGGTGGAGGCTGCAGATGGGATGGCACGCGGAGGAAGGCGCGGGCGGCCCGGCGGCGGCAGAGGCGGTGGCGGGGCACCGGGCAGCGGCGCCCGTCCCACTGATTTCCCGCTGCGTCTGCTGGTCCAAAGCGATATGGTTGGCGCCATCATCGGCCGCCAGGGCAGCACCATCCGCCTTATCACACAGCAGAGCCGTGCGCGCGTCGACGTACATCGAAAAGACAACGTCGGCTCGCTAGAGAAGGCCATCACCATATACGGCAACCCAGATAACTGCACCAATGCCTGTAAAAGAATATTAGAAGTGATGCAACAGGAAGCCAACAACACTAACAAAGGGTAAGAATTGCTCAGACTCAAGTCCATACGATTTCAACTCTCGGAAGTCTGTTTTATCCACTCAGATCAAAATAGAGGTACCTTTAAATATTTTCTTACTTTTCAGGGAAATCTGTCTCAAGATTCTGGCTCATAATAACTTAATTGGTAGAATCATTGGCAAAGGTGGCAATACCATTAAAAGAATCATGCAAGAGACAGATACGAAGATCACTGTTTCATCCATAAATGATATCAACAGCTTCAATTTGGAACGTATTATCACCGTAAAAGGATCCATAGAAAACATGGCTAAAGCCGAGTCACAAATTTCGGCCAAGCTGCGTCAGAGCTATGAAAACGATTTGCAGGTAAGCAAAAATATTTATTCGTAGTTACGGAATAGTATATTGTGCAACTAGTGCGACAAGTTGTCGATTGCCCACGAAAGCGAAGTTGAACGCACGAGAGAAGCGAGTGCGGTCACTCGCTTGAGTGACCGCACTTGAGTGACAAATTTATTTTCCGCATTAGCTCAAAAAAGTATTGTACAAGTAATGCACAATCCAGACTATATTGTCTGTTTCATAAATCATAAAAGTTTTTCAGCACAATGGTTACATCTATAGTACCTCTGGATATATATACTGCTTTATAACACTAATTTTGGTAGAAGCCAATTGCAAAAAAAGTAGCCTATAAATACAGAAAACGGAAAAACCAGTGTAACCTGTTATTCCAATTAGTTTAACACCGCCATGCATGCGATTAAAAACACAAGCGCATTGTTTAAAACCTAAAGTACTTATGCGTACATGTCTATGATGTACCTAATAATCTTGTCTATAAAAGGCACAAAAATAATTTAGAAAAAATAATAAAAAAAAAATGAATTCTAAACGGAAAATCTAGGAAAGCGGAATTATCATTAAATTAAAAAAAACATTTTTTGAAACCGAGTCGAGGTACAAGAGATGTTCCTCCTTTGCAAACCCACGGGCATAGTACCTAATATATCAAAAACTAGCTGTTGCACACGATCTTGTCTGCGTTTTTACAAATTCTATATTACATATTACGGTTTTTACAAAGACTACGTACGTTATTTCTCCTTTCCGCTCTAACTAACTTTGGCAAATGTCAAGTTGATTGATTTGCTCAGTAAGGGCGAGAAGAAAGGACCAACAAACAAACAGTATTTCGCATTTATAATAGAACTAAAGAATACAGAACAATTGCATGTATACAAACCAAGGAATTAATTAACTTTGTTGTTATAGGTACTGGCGCCTCAGAGCATAATGTTCCCAGGGCTGCACCCAATGGCCATGATGTCGACTGGACGCGGATTCTGTGGAGCACCGCCACCATTCCCACCCCCCATCTATGCGCCGATGGCCGGCCAAGGGGGCGCGCAGCAAGGCGCCGGAGACTCGCAGGTGAATAATAAATGTCTACTAAAGTGCAGTGGGATGGTCCATTCGACAACATCCCTTCAAATAAGATTATGCAAACTGCTTTTTTTCCTACCTACTGAGACGCTTTCAAGGGGAAAAATAATGTTATTTGGTTTTCCTGAAATTTAACTAGCAGTCTTCGCATACATGGATATATTTCGGATCTTTAGAGACATACATACCAGTGTTGTCTTAAACCTCCTCGCTCTCAGGCATGCTCTTTAAAGAAAATCTAAGGGTCAAATTTGAATATTGTGCAATAGTTGGTAATTTTAGTTAATTCATTATTTGTTAATCCAGGAGACAACTTACCTATACATCCCTAACAACGCGGTCGGGGCTATCATCGGCACCAAAGGATCGCACATCCGCAACATCATTCGATTCAGCAACGCTTCGGTGAAGATAGCTCCTCTTGAGCAGGACAAGGTCCTTGAAGGAGGCGTGAACGCAGGTCTAGGCGTGGGCGCAGGCGCCGCCGCCGCTGCTGCCGCCGCCGCAGGGAACGCCGCGGCGCAACAAGAACGCAAGGTTACCATTGTTGGTAGCCCCGAAGCCCAGTGGAAGGTAAGCTTTATGAACCGCAATTCATTTGCAAGTTACAAAGGAAATATTATTTTGTGATGGGTTCCTCAGAGAACAGGCAGTTTCTTCTGTGCTACTACTACTCTCTTCTGCAATCACCAATCTGTCCAGCAAGTGTGGACATTATGGGCAAACTTTCACTTCGGGGGAGGCCTTTAATCCAGCCGTGGACTAACAAACTATAACGTCTTCACTATCATATGCAGAGGTGCAAGTACTGTATCATATTTATTATTTCGATTCAATAGGACTAAATGTTAATAGGTTTTCAGTAATAGGAACTCGTGCGCTGCGAGAATCTTATTTTTAATCGATCGCTGTATGGTACTAGTTGTTTCATAGAATTATAGTATTGCTTACACTAGACGGCGCGAAATGTGGGTGAAATGTTCAGAAGTACTGATTGTGACTGGTCTTTGGTCCAGGCCCATTTTTAGGTCAAATGTGTGATAATCGATAAAAAAATTCTTTGAATGAATTGTATGCTACCAGAGTTGTTAACTATGCGTACTGTAGTAGTTAACTTTTAGTTTACAAAAGTATTCAATTGTGATTAACGGAATATTTCAGGCGCAGTACTTGATCTACGAGAAGATGCGGGAGGAAGGTTTCATGTCTGGATCTGATGACGTGCGATTGACCGTGGAGATTGTAGTGGCATCTTCGCAAGTGGGGCGCATCATCGGCAAGGGCGGACAGAACGTCCGCGAGTTACAGCGCGTCACCGGCTCACTGATCAAGCTGCCTGAACAGCCGCAGCCACTCGCAGCCGCTGCCCATGACCACGAGACCACCGTGCACATTGTCGGACCGTTCTATAGCGTTCAGGTTCGTATTATTGTTTATTATGTTCGTATTATGCGAGTTTCTTGGCTATTGCTAGACCTGTTATGTTCTCGTCAGTGATTTTACGGTCTTTATATTATTCTGTTAGCATTTTTATACAACTAGCGGTTGTCTATGTCTATTTGCGGACAACTGAGTACAACTTTCATCCCTCAGAGTTTCGATTTCTACACGGTTACTAGCTTCAAACGTTTTAAGTTCGTTTCGAGTCGGCCAGGCAAAGTGGCGACGACAAAAGAATGAAACATGATAACATTATGACGTCATCATTTGAGTCTCGTTTACTTCGTAAGGTACCTTTGTACTTACTACTTGTGTTTATAATCCAATATGTGTAAACGTGAAAAGAAGTGAAGTGTTTAATGTTTATTTGAAGCCAAATATTGGATGATTTAAATTATTGCGGACATACACCTGTTACAATTTCATAATAATTATTGGCGAATGCTTTCCTTGAAGAGTGGTGGTATAATGACCTAGCGTTAGATGGTAACGAAATAAATGTATGCGAGCTGTATGTATGTGTGAATGTTACTAGAAAATTATAGTGTGTTATTGTTTTCAAATGTACATGTGGTGAATGTTAGTATGAAATTATAGTGTCCTATTGTTTTCGAAATGTACATGTGGTTACAAGCCTATTATCACGGTTGCTGTGCGGTCGTCGAGGAGTTGCCGGCGGATATCTAAGATAAGTACTTTGTTTTAAATAGTTGCTGGCGCGTTGCGAACTGGTTGATGAAACAGTAGGCGACGTATCGCGGCATAATAAATGTTTAAATGTTGTAGCGGTCGCCCGACGCGGGATGAGCGTTGTGGCGAAGCTCGCAGTCAGGCGTGATGGTCCAATGAAATGACATTTAACGGCCCTCATGGCAGCGTCTTTTATGGTTTCCTCTTGTCAATAGGTAAGCTCTTTCCCGCTATTAATCATGTTTATTCGACGCGAATGTACTTAACATAAATGCAATATTGTATACATGAGATTAATTGTTACATTGTATTGTGTTTAATATAGTTTTTGATCTTAACCTTGTTTTATTGAAATTGTTCCTACAGGTCTGTAACTACATGTACATAAATAAGTATGTGTAAACATTTTAGATGATTCTATTCAAAGATTTGAGTGATTGCTTGATAGAGGTTGAGTGAAAGTTGGCTACTAATTAAGATTACACTTATTGGTATTGTGCATATTTATCGCTTGCGAATATTTATTTGTTGGTAAAAAATACTGATTGTATTTATATTGCGTGTAAAAAGCATTACTTTTTAGGTTGATAAGTTATGAAAGACCATCCATAACATGATTCCTAGTATTAGATCGATGCCTTAGTTAACCATTACTTAGTTATTAATAACTGCAACAAACATTCTCCAAAAACTGCAATTAATTGCATTTTGTGAAAAACTCAGAAATATTTGACTGTTTTACAAGGCTGTTTCAAGGTGTACGAAGAGGTAACAAATATATATGGGTATAATATTAATAACTATTTGTGAAATTGCATTCAAAGTCTACCGAGAAATTAAAAAAACAGTCTATGAATCTAAGCCAGGACCTTGTAATCGTGTAACCTAATAAGTCGAACATTCTTACCACATGACCAAAGAGTTTTTCTCTACCTTTTAAATTTTTGTCAACTAACCGTTTTACGGTATTGTATTCACGATATTCTGGAAGGGCGATATCAATATCGGCATTTCCCGTAGCTACTCAATATTCCGCGCGAGCTTCGGTAATTTGAGTCAACGCAAAAGCAATTAGCTTAGAAAATAGTTTTTTTTTTCAAATCCCGGCGAAGCTTGTTTGCGTCATACCACCGTAGGGAAATCCTAGATGTTGTTCAGCCTTACACTTTACTTAAATAAAACAATTTATTTTCACAAGATTCTATTACCCACTTAAATAAAATTTACTTACAATGAAACGACGACCTCCTTGGCGCAGCTATTATAGAATTATTATTAGCATTTAGAATATAGTACAATTATATTAAATCATTGATATACTATATTTGTAATGTCTTATGTATAAAAAATTCTAAAGAATAGAATAGAATATAAAAACTTTATTGCAACAAGACACAATAGGAAAAATACAAGGAAAACAGTAATAGTACTTAGTGCTAGGGTGCAAAGGCGGCCTTATAACCAAAAGTGATCTTTTAAAGGCAACCTAGAATATTTTTTTTTTATCAACGTTAATTATAAGAGAAAGAAGAGTGACTGAAGATGAGAGATCTTAGTTCAATTTTTAGTTATTTAATAAACAAATTAGTTTCTGAAACATAAACATTATAATTTCATTAAAATAATCCAACATTCTTAATTGGTAGAAAGAGCACGACCATCGGTATTTTGATAGGCTGATGCGAAAGAGCATGAAATGTGAGTGTATATGGCACTAAAAAAGTGGATTTTTCTTTTTTTAGTTGTTACAACTGTAAACTATATTATCATCATACCCTTTTCAAGAAAGCATTTTGCGCGTAAATTTGTTAAGTGATCCTTGATGGCTTAGTTGTGGTTAGACTTAAAGGGGTACAGATGGATACAGAGTATTTCAAATTCCATTAACAACAGTTTTGAGATTTTCAAACCCTACTGGCAGTGAATTTTGCATTGCAATATAAATTCTGTTAGCTTTTGTGTGCTTATTGTCTGCTGTTTAGGCAAAATGCATACAATCAATTTGCGCAGATCAATAGAATAAATTCAAGATTAATCGTTTGATCCAACTCTTAACTCAAGTCGAAATACATGTTTATCAAGCCAAAAGTAATTAACCAGAAAGTCCTCATTTGTTTTGTGAACATAATCATACAAATAAGTAATTTTTTTTTATCATATATTACTTATTAAGTGAATCTCGTTATTATAAGCAGAATTTAAAAAAACGTTAGAAGTGCTGGACAAATGGCAACTACCCAGTAATTACTGGAATGGGGTCTGAATATGTAGTGATATGTCGCGTTGGTGGTTGCAGTCTGCACAGAGGCGCATTCGAGCGATGGTGGCGCAGGCCAGCGCGCCGGTGCGCCACCGCCGGGCTGCGCAGCAGCAGCCGCCGCCGCCGGCGCAGCAGTAGACGGTACCCACCGTTACCACCACCCGCCGCCACCACTCCGCTGCCACAGCCGCCGCAACGTGCCACGCTACCCGCCCCCGCCCTCTGCTCCGAACCCTAACCTGCCCTGCCCTGCCTAGTCCTGCCCAGTCCCACTCTGCTCTTTCCTCCCCACCCTACCCTGCTCTGCTATTTCCAACCAGAGCCCGTTTAAATTAATGCAAGCAGTAGTACGACGTAGAACTTACTTCTTTTGTTCACTTGACTGATTTTCGACGAATCCACACGCTTAATGTAGAAAATAGTAGATGAGCGGACTCTCCAGCGGACAAAGCTATGGTTTACATCTATCTATGTAAAGGCAACCTTATCTAAGCTATACCTTTGCCCCTGTTGTTATGCTGGATTGTTAGTTCATCTATTCTAGTGGTATAAGGAGCACACAGTCTTATTACAGATTTCATATGGCAGTCGAACTGCTGCTTACATTATTGTCCGCAGCGCAGCATCTAGCGCTTTGATTTGTTAGCAGCCTAAGTTCAATGTTGTTGTTGACGTATTATATTAACATAGTGAATAATTAATTGTGAATTTTATTCCCGGATTAATGTTGATGAGTATTTGGATATAAAGTATGTATTTTATATATTATTCATATACACAATTTTTTTTTAACGATAGTACCAGTTAAAGGAATTAGCCGGAATATATTTAATTGTTATATTGTTTTCATACCATGTTATTATAATTCATTGTAAAGAGTTTTCCCAGATTGCAATAGTTGTCATTATGTTCTCATATACATTTACACATGTTAGTAGCAATAGGTTAGAGTACAGCGCCATTATTATACAAACGAGATGTAATACATATTTTGTTTTGTTATAAAGTAATAGATTAATCTGTTAAAGCACTTCAATGTACTGTTGATATTATTCTGAAGGGTGTGTGTGGGTTGCGAACACCGATCAAGAAAGGAGAAACACGACATCGCTTTAATCACGAGGCTCCAATGAGAATATCGGATGCTTAGCAACTGCAGTGTAAAGACTAACAGTCTGATGTAGTTGCTTAGTGTGCGCGAGCCACTGACTGCGGACTGACCGACTTTGGGGCGCGGACTCACAGTCTGTGTGGGTAGTTGCCGCACTCCGGATTAGATATTTTTGATATAGTAGTCATCGTTGGACGGTATGGACTAAAGGTATGAGTTTTAATTTGTAAGTGTCATTTGTTGATCGTTTTCTTTGTAATTTTGTCTTTGTTAGCTTTATAACTGTTTTCCTGTATCGATGCGACTAAGAACGATCTCCACGTCGAGCCGCACCGGCTAAGTGGGTGCGGTGCGTTGCGGTGCGGTTGTTCGGTTCCACGCAACGATACGGTTTTATGCGAGTGTACGATTTGTGTTAATTGTGCCAAGTGAGATATTTAACTATGAGAGAATAAGATTAAGTGAATGATATCAAAATTAATGAGAAGCTTTGATATTTATATATATGAATGAGATAATAATATATGGAAGTTTGGCAAAAAGTGAGAATATTTTACATTATCTCGACTCGAGAACCTAATTGTGTCAGCATGAAACGCTGCCCGAGGTGCATCAGGTATTAATTATTAGTTCCGCTGGCCCATTTCATCAGTCATACTAGAGCCGAATCAGTCTTCGCTTGTGCCGATTTCACCCCTGACACTTCCACATAGTAAGCAAAATATTATCTCGCTTTTGGCATTCAATTTTCACCGAATGTACCGTTACATTTACTTCCGTGTGAGATCAGTTTTCGGCTAATAAACATAAAACGTCTTACAGCAGATGCAGATCCATTCCATGCTAGTTTTGCTCTACCTTTCTGCATGTCAATCTTAATTTGGTTTGTTTCTTAACAGAAGGCCCTGTCATATACAAAGGAAATAACTATTTGGTGCAACAAAAAAAACGCATCTATTTAATATTCTACCTAGTAGTCCTTTTTTGGAAGCATGTTAAATTATTAGTAATTAATAATGACTACTGATGAGTATTTTAAATAACGGTTTATTTATAATATTTTATAAATTTTATTATTTTGAGATGATGAATTACTATGAGTATTGAATTTACTGTAGCAACTAAAAATAAGGATCAACATTTCATTTCCAATATTTAAAAGAAACAAACCTGCATGGTATTCTAAATAATATTGAAATTTGGTCTTCATGTTAACAAGCATGTTACATACCCTCATTATATTATGTATAAACAAGCATGATTTTGATATCACAGGGCCTTAGTGCATTTACTTAATGTATTTTTTTTTTTACTTTTACATATACTATTTATATAATTGAGTAATAAAAAGTTGTGAAAAATTTAGTTTGGAACGATGAGATCATTTTGAATGGTCGATGCCATGCTCTGATGCAGTTATTTGACCAACTTACTGAATCAGTACCAATAAACTGATCAATTACATATATCTAAATTTACACTTATAGTAAGTGATTAACTTATTTACAGTTGATTTTAAAATTAAGTAAAATTTGAGAAACACATGCTTACTTTGTAGCAATTATTTCACTTAATAAGGATCCGGAATCAGAATGGAAATCTATCAAGAGTTTTGTTTGCAGTAGAATTGAAAAATAAATTATGATGAAATTTTTAATCCCATAAGATTCATTTATGATTAGTAGCATTTATTATTTGACCAAATTCGAATCCCAGACCAGAATCGGAACTTATAGTTTTTAAATAGGCTGTTTAAGTTGATTTTAAAACTAGTTAAGAAATAATTTTAAATATTAGTTTGACCAAATATCAATCGGAATCAATACGAATAAATATTAAATTTGTTTTCATTGTAGTGTGAAAAATGCGAGAACCTGTAGAAATATAGTTAGGTAGCTTTTGGCAGAAATTAAAAATATTATAATTAATATATTTTTTCGGTAGAACTTGTTATTCTGGTCATATTACCACCCACCTCGTTTTACCGCGCACCCCATATCGTTGTAGTGTTGTTGTGTAGGCTGATAACAAGCGACCGCAAGTAAAAATTATTGCGATTTGCGAGTGCAGTTGGCTATGAACGGAATCCTGTCATGGGATACATATGTAACTGGTTTGTTTATATGATGAGCCAAGGTAAGAAGAAAAAAAAAAGCCTTCGAATTACCATTGTTTTCTTTAGCTTTTAACAAGATTATTTTCGTGTTTTTTTTTTTGTTTTAGTGTGTTACACGAAATACAAATAATGCAATCAATATCGAAATTGCCACCAGCTACCTACCTAATATTAGATTGGAGCCAATGACTGAAGGTCTAATTTAAATGTTCCATTCTCTATGATAATATCAAAGTATAATCCTTCCACGCGCGTACCCGTCGCATTTGCAGCATTCCCTAGATACCTACCTAATTCAACAGACTTATTTTGGTATCAATTTAACATTCCTTAGATATTTGTACTAACAATTGCTATATCAAAAGCATTAGTAATTTTTGTTTTAGTTGGATTATTTTTTAGATCTATGAAGACTGCTACGGTTGCGCGCGGTGTCTTAGCCGATGTTAAAGTATTGCAATTCAATCTCAAAAACAAATTGTTAAACTGTTCTTGGACCTTTTTTTTATTGAATATTTCAACATGATTTCACAATTTGTAATTTTACGTCATTTATGGTAGGTACATTTTGCTTTTTGGAACTGGCTTATTATATTATTAAGTCTTATTATTTACGTTTGTAAACAGATGCCCTGTCGTGTAAACGATTGTTTGTAGTCTAAATATAAATGGTATTATAGGTGTTGTACGTTTCTATGAAATATTACTATCTTTACGCGATTAGGCTTCTGGTCCTATTTTATCAGCCGTTCAGTTACGATACAGTTTGGCAATACTTGACCATGTAATTTGTAACTGGGCGGCTAATAAAGTAATTATTATAACGTAGGTATTAAATAAATGTTAACTGTACCTAGGAACGCTTATTTGCGAAAGTCGATTAATGAAAATAACATCAAATCTGTATAAGAATAACCCTTTAAGGAGCCAGATTTTACTTGACGACCTGGCCAGCGATCTTTTATTAATGAGCATCATAAGTTTACTTACCACATAAATTAGATACGTGTCTTAGGTTTAGACATGTACCTGATTCAGTTAAAAACAGCAAATGAAAATGAACGATATTCTTAAGGACAAAGTGACGGCCGTGCGTTAACTATTCGGTGTATACGGCCGCTTGACCGCGATAGGAGTATGAGTGTACATATAGGCATGTCGTTTATTCCTTCCATTGTAAGCAACAGTATCGCAATGTGAACAGCATTTCGATTCCGTAATGTGTTAGGAAGCAGAAATTAATAGTTTTAGTTGATTATTGTATCGTTGTGAAGTAGTGTTAAGTTGAGGTAAACGCGGGCGCGCGGCCCGAGACTGAACTACATCGCCGCGTCGCCCGGGCTTCGCCATCTACATGTCATTCTCACTGGTAGTAATGTATTTTATCAATCTTGTTTGATGGTTCTACTGTTATACGATTACGTTAAAATATTCATTTTAAATGTGTGTAATGTTTTTGTGATTTGGCGTTTGATCGTCTGGATTATGGATTTCCTTATTCATGAATGTATTATAAAAAGTAAAAATAGTGTTGAAATGTATGAGCGCGGTCGAGCACACCCGTTAGGCAGCACTCGGCACAGAGCGTCAGAGCGCTCTAGCCGTGACCGTACCAGTAAGTAAGCAGTTCCGGGACACTTGTACTGTTTATTGTTGCTCAGTTAAGTCCAATGTACAATGTAAAAGTTAGTTATTTTTTTTGTTGCTTCTCACTCGGTTTCAATGTACATTTTAGAGCTGTTTTTCAGTGAACTGGACTTATTTCACCTGTTCCACCTAAATTTTGTTTGTTTTACTGTTATTTTAGAACCATTTATAATTGGTATAAGTTCAGAAACTAATAACTACCTCAATATTACTAAATGAATATGATAATTATCTTTGTGCATGTTTTGGGAACTGAATTTAAAAGATTTCAAAAATTCAATATAGTATAAGAATGCTATTATATAAACCATAAAGGAATTTGTCAAATTTAGGTTTCTTAATGTAATAAAAATTGATGAATATTTTACGTGTTTTATTCAGTACATAAATAATCTGTTAATTTTAAACCACTTCCCACAAGTAGTTTTGTTACCATATTACTAAGTTCTATGAATTTAGACCTATATCAGCACAAATGGAGAAACGGTAAAATTTATTAAATTTTAATATTTTTAAAATTTTATAGTATTATAAAAAATGCCTACTTTATAATTTGGCAGCAAAAAAATTATCAAAATAAACCATTGGATTTTAAAACAAACCGTCATTTTGACGTCAGAACTGCGCTTTGAATAGTGTACGAAATTCTAACAAATGAATAGTAGTGTTAAATAAAGTTTTATTTAAAAAGTGCATGGTTATAAATATTTCTTTGACAGACATGAGAATGATTATTTCGATGGTATCGTAAAAAGCACCGAGCTATTTTTTACGCCGGGGGAATGATGGCCTGAAAAAAAATATAGTTATGGGCAACACACCTGGCGACAGACCTAGAGGTCGGTCCTCAACGAGATTGGCAGTTTGAAGAGTCAAATTCGTGCCGCTTCCAACAAGCCGATGGAGACAGTTTACCCACTCGGAAGTTGAGATCTCACAAGGACCACGATCTTCAGTGATGAAGGAACGACCAGAGAGAGAGTGAGAGACTCTTTGTTTGCTATAAATATTTTTTTTAACATTTTCATTTGAAAATCAACATGGTTTACTTTCCGTATTAACCTATAATAACCAACGACTTCAACTAGGTACCTATATAGATACAAATAAAAACAAAATAATGGGCGAAAATTGATATCTGAGCTAGAAATTAAATAGAAAATTTATATTGCTTTTAGTGTCTGCAAATACAATTGTAAAATATTAACACCAACGCTCGTACATAATCAGAAACAGTTCTAAAAAGGTATGTCTAATGATCTTTTATTTTAACAAATTTTAATTGATGTGATAACATAATATACTAAAATAAAGACATAATAGATACCTACGTAATAATGAAATACAATTCAGTAGGTATTTATGATTACCTATTTATAATAAAAGCGCCAACAAATATCTTGCCTAACTCAGTCGGGTCACAATACGTAAAACAAAGTACAGTTCCGGCCAATTATTTTCAAGCAAAAACAAAGAAAAATTTATTTATTTTCCTAATTAGCTACAACACAATACAAAATCAGCAATTACTAGGTAGGTACTTTAGTAACTAATACAAACCATATGTCATGACCCCCCCCCCCGAGCTGGTTCTAGGACTCAGGTGGACCTCTAATTGAACATAATGATTTTTTTTATATATTTCGTCACCATACAGATTTTATGTAACTACAAACCTTCAATACTTTATTAATTCCATATAATATAATAACTTTGTATGGTGGCAAAGTTTGGGAATGAACGCAACGAAAATTTTAATTATCTCGATTACGTAACGTTTAGCTAGACCTAACCTCAATCGAAATCGGAACTTCAACATATCATTACATAGTTCCAAGTTAAAAAACTTAAATCTCTTTCTACCTTAAATGTGTTTATAAGTGTACCTTTATAAGTATTCTTAAAACTTATTGCTGCAAATTCACTAATTACAAGAAATGGAAAGTAGTCACTTTTTCATTATTTCAGTGCGTGTGTTTTAACTTAAATGTTATTTTTGTTAGTTCTCTGAATTATTTTATTTCTTATTGTTTGGCAATTGAACTTATACGAGTATATAAATTCTTAGTTTATGCACTACACACTTGTTGAACCCACCCCTTCACTCTAGCGGAGTTTTGCGTCATCTAGCTGTTATGGCAAATCATTCACCACGGTTATGGAATATAAATTGGCAGTAACTGTAATTTTTAAGTACAGTACTTAGGTACATTAATAAAATACCTACTTTTTACTTCTATCTATTGTCATCAAAATTAAATTATAAGTTCTCGACTTGACCACGACTATGTGACCCTCCCCTTTTTTTTTTTTTTTTTTTTTTTGGTCGTGGTGGAAAAGCTTTATGGCTACCTCTGTCCTTTTGGGCAGGACAGAGGTTATGTGGGACTCGTTTACCCGAACTAAAAACCACCAGGGCATGTCCCTCTCGTTGGATTTATTGGACGTCCGGGGAACCCGTTGTACACTTCCCAGACGTCTGACCAACAACCCCAGCTGATTGCCAGGGCTACTAAGCTAAGGAGGAGGTGATCAGGACAGCTTGACCCCCCCCTCAGACAGCAGGGAGACTCGTATAGGGACGGGTAGCTAGCCCAATAACTACCCGCCGCCTCCCAGGGCAAGCAGACGTGCGGCATATTCCCGCCGTCTCCTTCCCCCCGTCTACGCCGGAGCGGATGTGCGTTTACAGCTTCTTCACGCATCCGCTCCGCGGCCTCCTTCTGCGAGATAACTTCTTCGCAAAAGTCAACCACAGCATTCCAAGACCTCTCGCTGCTCAGCATGGCAAATACAACGCTGGACAGCGAGAGGTCCCCGCCTATTTCCGCTACCAGAGTGCGACGCTGAGGATCCCACCTGCGACCCTCCTCGAGGGTGTGCTGCGCAGTGTCATCCGCAGCACCGCACTCATGACACGACGGGGTCGGTTCCCTCCTCGCGACACGGTGCAGGTAATGACCGAAACAGCCATGGCCTGTCATAACCTGCACGAGCCGGAATGAGAGTGAACCATGCTTCCGCCGAATCCACTGGCCGAGGACCGGGTGCATGGCCTCTATGGTGCGTTTGCCATAGAGGGCATCTTCCAGACTCGCTTTCCAGCGGTCCCGCATCCTCCGGGTAGCCATCCGCTGCACCTGGCCAACTTCTTCGAGAGCCAATCGTTCCCCTCTCGCGATGTGACCCTCCCCTGGCGCCAAAGCTGGATCCGCCCTTGTAAAACACTAGGTACTAAATAACAGATCATTGATTTTACTAGTTACCATCCGCGGCTATGTCTATTCATCCGTACCTACACCAGGATGGCGGATCAAATTAATGTGATATTTTCCAAGGGTCCTTAGATGGTGTCGGTCTCGCCAACATAACCAGTCACAGAATCACTTTCTCTATAGGGGCAGCAGCTAATAGGCACGATCAGTTGTACAAGTGATGACGAAGAGGGCATTGGGTCAATTTGCCCGCTTAGTGACTGGATCGAGTCTGGTTTGTGGGGTTGCAACATTTTCTATTAATTGACCAGTAACGAAGCTGGTAAAGAAGGTAAAATCTTAACCGGGATTAAGTTGTTACTTTCGACCCTACCTATAAAATATACCAAATTTAGCAAAAAGAGGCTATAAAATAAAAATCTTTCATAAGAATACTGTTTTGAATGCCAACATAAAAAGACGAATAGTTAATAAGCTACCGCCACATGACAAGCAAGCTGCTTTAAAACTACCATCATAAAATAACGCAAAACTCTTTCAACAACTCATTGGTTACGTCCATCCCGTGTTAGTTTCATACCTGGTCTCCCCTTCTATTCATATCTATAGACTCTATGTATGTATGTAGGTACTATTTAGTACAGTTTAAGGATAAAGGGAAGAAGGATATTTCATCAGTTTTCCAACACTTCATGTTGAATAATGATGACCAGTGATGCAATCCTGACGTTTAAGTTTGTTACTGTCAGATTAGCCGGTGTATGATTATTAAATAGATCGAAACTAAGTATACATACCTACTAGACATGACAATGCATTCCTTTTTGCTTAGAAATTTTAGTGTGGATTCTTCTTAAATACTCAAATATTTAGTTTCAAAATAAGCCCCTTAGTTTAAATAAAAGTTCGACATAGCGCGTTGTGGGGATTGGTGAAGCAGAAAGCGTGGTTTTGTGGTAAAGGTACAGGGTAACGGGTGCTATCTGCCAAGTACGCTTTTGTTGAGCCACGCCACAAGATTGAGAAGCGATGTCCAAAGCTACCAGGCGTAGCAACAGCTCCGAGCTCTTTGACAAGTTCTTCCGCAGCTTGCGATAACTCTGGCTCTCTCACTCGCGTTGTTGGTATACCATTACCTTTTGTGTTTCTGGGTAACGGCAGCGGTTTTTTCCTGAGAGCTTAAAAAAAAAATCTAAAATTAAATTAAATTCCGACCTCTGTATTAAAATAGATATGTTATTGCAAAAATAATGCATTAATGGCAAATGATACATTTGTTCCATTAAAGCATCGATAGTTTTTAATCGGCTCGTTTTGATATGTCTTTTGCGATATACTTGTGGTGTATTGGCCACGTATTTTCACACTATATAGAGTCGACATCAACTCTGTTTAAATTAAAGCATTGGAATATGAGCTGTGTTTTGTAAAATAAGACAAATTTTTGAATTATTTTTCGTTCGCGACTAGTGGAACCCTTCTGCTCATTAAAATTCACTTTCTGGCATGACAAAGCTCATATTTCAATAACTTAAAAGGAGTCGAGCTGGTGTTGGATCGATAAGTTGTACGGAGGCCGTCACAGTAAAAACTGATTTGATTAAGGAAATCGGTCACGACAACTGGCCTGATTTTCGCAGTGGAAAATGATCTCAACCGGTTGTTTTCAGTTTTGACTGTAAGTAAATCGAAATATTTAGTTAAATTCATTTTATGGCAATAATAGTTGCAATTCTGTTATACGTAAATGTTTAATCTCTAACAAATTTAAGCAAAATTTGAGGTACGCAGTTTTTTCAGAGTCTTTATGAAGACATGTCAAAATGTACCTACGTCGTCAAATGCATTTAGAAACTAAAAATAACATTGAGATTTTGAAATCAGAGTAGGCTCAGGTACTCCGATCGCTTATACCCGTTTTCACTAACGACGCGATGTCACTAACAAGTCAATGCCTAATCAAATAAGATTCCTAGGCATACATCAACCGTTTACAAAATATAGTTGTCATCTAAGTGTTGGTGAAAGGTTTTTTCTATAGACATCGCTTAATCATCAGGCATTCGCTTTAGGCGATGCCTAGGTTTAGTGAAAACAGGCGTAAATTTTAGGTTTTTTTTATACTAAGTAAGTTAGTGGTAAGCTCACTGGTTAGGGCTTCAGCCTCCATTTCGTGGGGACCGAGTTCGATCCCCGGCACGCACTTTCGGGGTTATGGTGCGTTTTTAAATCAATCAATTTAAGTATGAGGTTCTTTTACGGTGTAGAAAAATTCTGATAATGTTCTCGAAGGCATGTGAAATCAACAACTCCGCACTGGGCCAGCGTGGTGGACTACTGCCTAAACGCTTTAAACGCCAACAGAAGATGCTGTTATTAAACTTGTCAATTTTGTCTCTAATAATCTTGATCGTAAACAAAAATGCCTATCTATATTTATTGATCTAGCCAAGGCTTTTGTCACCGTTTCTGTACCCTCCATTTTACAGAAATTATACGCGATTGGCATTCGTGACACATCATCAAATCTTTTTAATAGTTACTTGACCGGCAGAGTACAAAAGGTTCAAATTGATAACAACTTTAGTGATGACTGCTCTATACTTTATGGAGTGCCCCAAGGTAGTATCCTTGGTCCAACTCTCTTCTTGATCTACGTAATTGAACGATGTCAAATTCACCTCAGGAACGGTAACATCTTTTCATTCGCAGATGACACCGCCATCGTATTTCTAGGGATAGGGAGGGAGTTGGGAGGAGGTATACTCGGTAGCTCAAGTAGGCCTTCAGAATGTAACTGATTGGTTAAAATTAAATCTGTTAACGCTTAATGTAATCAAAACCAAATATATAGCATTTTCCATTTCACCGAGGATAACCTTACCTCAAAATACTCTTGAAGTTCACAATTGTGATAACACTCAGTCTGTCACCTGCACCTGCCCACAAATTCACCGCGTAGAAAGTATCAAGTACTTGGGAATCATACTTGATGAAAAGTTATCATGGATTCCACAAGTACTTCACCTGTTTGGACGCATTGGAAAACTAGTATGGGTTTTTAAGAAATTAAGGAACAGTACGTCAACTATTCTTTTTGTCCATTACCCTCAAGATACATTCATCCCTTACATTTGATCCCACATTCCCCGCTAACAAACGTAGAAGCGACATTGTTTGCCGTATCACTTACAAGCCTCGAACATCCTTCTTTAAACACCAACATTCATTCTTAGCTCCCTATATATATAACAAGATAAATAAAAAATTAAATATCTATCCTATGACTAAATACCTAGCTAAAACGAAAATTACTACATGGCTACTGCAAATGAGCTATGATCAAACGGAAGAGTTCATTCTATCAAATATATGACATCCCTAGCCATCCTGTAGAACGTACGAGTATCTGTAATATAAACACACACACACACACACACACACACACACAAACACACACACAAACACACAAACACTAAATCTAGTGGAAAATTTGTATAATTACTGTACTATAACTCGGAGGTGGGCGGTGGTACATGCAGCACAGTTTTTACTATTGCAGTGCCACCCTTGCTAGTATTTTAAGTGCCTTTGTAACTGTTCCAGATAAAGATTTATTATTATTATTAATATTTACCGAAAATATAAGCCATTAGAATTTTCATTCTGAGACGAGACCCGTGCCCTGTAGTGGACCGGTAATGGGTTGGTCATGGTGACTTATATTAATATTATTGACACTCTACTTAACGGCTACGTTAGTAAATCTATTGTAAAATGAACTTACGTCTTGGTGAACTATGGTTGCCAATGGTTTCAATTTTGCTTTTCTGGGCAGTGTATTGGGATGATGATAACTGAGAAGGGTTCGTATAAACAGTATCTTCAGTTATCAAAAGATTGTCAGTCTTCTCGGAAGTAGGTCCCGATATTCCTGGCTTAGTAACAATTTCATTGGAAACATTTGTGCTACCGCCTCCTATAAGTAAAGCGGCAGTCACTAATTGTTTAACATTTCAGTACATGAAGTATTTTTAGTATAATAGGTAGTAGCTGTTCGAAGTCGTCTGTCAAAAAAATTATCAGCGCAAGAGATTAATACCATCTGCAACATAAAATAAGTTGGTGCCAAGTAAAATGTAAAAAATGGCCTTCTAGCTTTTTCGCAGTACCTAGATACATATAACCAAAGTCGGTCTTTTGTGTCAAACTATTATTTTATACGCTTTTTAGTGGCTGATTTGCAATTATCCAAATTATAATAGCCAAATATCCGCTGTTCATAACCTTTATCTTGGCTTTAATGGTTAAGAAGTTCTATCGACACTTGACCATCAGCTCCTTGATTGTGACGAGCAAAAATGACCAACAACTTACCAATCGTATAACACAAAGAAAATACTCAAGTTCCTTTAAAAATACTCTGATCGCTATAGATTTTCCTATATACCTATCTGATGAGTTCCCTCGATTTCTCAAGTTTCTGAACAATAAATCTTCACCAAATTAAAATGAGACCACCTCTGGATTACAACGTACCAAGCATATCGTATCAAAATCGGTTAATAATATGGTGCAAAAAAAGAAACATACAGTCGCATTGAGAACTTTTTTGCTTCGCTCGGAATCTTTGATTACCATATTTTCCAAACTATATTTTTATTATAGGTATTGTAATAATTGAGAATCATAGTGGAATCATGGCTTTCATTCAATCGGCACGACAGAAACTTCGATTGCTATCCTGCCACTCATCAAATTATGTGACCTGCACGCCAGAAGGATTTATAAGTACTGTAAGTAGGCTGAAGTCAATCAAACTGGTGTAAACGATGAAAAGTAGATCAAAATACCTACTCGCTGACATCACTGAACAAAAACATTGGCGTAGAGCAACAAGCATCATTATTTCTATTGAAGTATTACTAGTAATAACTATCTAATTTGTAAAAAAATATTTAAAAGTACATTTATTAAAATAATATGGTTACTGACCGACAGAAGTGAAAGAAGATTCTGGAACTTCGATATAGGCAGTATTTTTAGTCTTAGCGGTAGAGGCAGCTGTTGTCTGCTTCTTGCTGGATGTTTTCGTGGTCGTTGTTGTTTTCGTTGATGTTGTTGTTTTGTTGTTGCCTGGTTGAGGTCCGAAGTCTTCGTCGTAATTGAAACGTCGCCACTTCACCGTACCAATGTTCGCACCTTAAAGTCGCTTTGTATTATATTTGGCAAATTATGGTGTACTAGCAGTTCCCCGCGACTTCGCGCATAACTGTCGATACATTTTCTTAGCAAACTTCCACCTGATATACTATAAAATAATTCGACCCACCGCGTCGCATCACCCGGCCAAGCTTTTACTTATTTTGCTTGGCTCCTATTTAGTCGTGATGTTAAAAAGAATTGAATCATTTAAAGAATTAGGCCTGTGAGCTTACAACTACTAAGTAGTAACATATTAACTCAATGGAATAGGCGAGGGGGCCCGTGCCCTAATCATACTATTAGAATAGATAGGTATGAATGAATGAATGAATGAATACACTTTTATTGTACACCACAGAGAAAATTTACAGAGATACAAATACAACAGCACAATAAGGTAGAACGCACAATTTGGCAGCCTTATCGCTAAATAGCGATCTCTTCCAGGCAACCGAAGGCATACAAGAAAATGCTATACGAAATTAGTAGGTGGTACAACAAACATTAGTGAAATATTAGGATTTTAAAATAAATTTATATATAAAATAGTACATATTAAACATAACATATTAAAGATATGTACAAAAATATAATATGCATATATACAAACATATAAACATACAAATACTCTACTATAAATACATAATTAAAAAAAAAGAACCCTCAAAAATATATGGAATACGAAATAAACAATATAGAATACAGTGATCATCCCATCAATGCCCGGCCGATACAGACAAGTAGTGATCCTTCACTTGTTTCTTAAACTACTTACTTGTTAGTACGCAGATATTGACAAAAAATATAAGTATGAAACTAATAGAACCATAATAAATAATAAATTTTAACAAAGAATTTAGAAAAATAAAACGACCCCAGCAATGGGATGAACGTAGGACAAGCCGTGAAACCGCTGCACTGCACAAAGATAATCAAAAAATAATTTTCTAGATTTTTTTGAAGTACAGAAGGAGCGCTTCGATGGTGATCTACTTTCTACGGTGCCTGGATAGGCTATCAAATAAAACATTTTTTAAATTCGACTGATAGTTTAATTGTGCGTTCAAACAAAAAATTGGTTGCCTGTAAAGTCGGTATACGGGCGAAAGTTTTACGTGACAACGACTTTGAGTGGTAAAATAATTTTAATGTGAATATTCATTCGTATAGTAGGAAGAAGGATGAAATAATAGTAACAATTTAAAACATTTATTTATACAAAGAATTATATTTAAAACATTAATTTATACAAAGAATCTCGCACTGAATTTCATATTAACAAAATTTTATTTTTACCTTTACACATACATACGTATTTATATACAAATATACATACAATAACTTGCAATACATTTGCGTACAATGAAACAGCGTTTACTACAAAGGGACGCGTGCCTTTCACTTTTTATGTCTGTCTCTCTCGCTCTTAGGCGGGCTAACCATGC
Source organism: Pararge aegeria (assembly GCF_905163445.1). Taxonomy (NCBI): domain Eukaryota; kingdom Metazoa; phylum Arthropoda; class Insecta; order Lepidoptera; family Nymphalidae; genus Pararge; species Pararge aegeria. The sequence continues at coordinate 10,668,897 of NC_053208.1, forward strand.
CCGAGTGGAAGGGACGCGTGCCTCTCACTCGCTCTCATTGTGAGCGCATAACGTGAGCGGAGCGTAACGCAGTTTCTTGAAGTGTCACCCGGCAAACCAATTTATAAGACGTTGTCACGTCAAAATGCTAAGGCATTATCTCTATATTAAATAGTGGTTAGGTAAATGATCACGCAAGTGGCGTTTATCAAACAGTTTTTTATAGAAAACCGAATTCGGTAATATTTTTTTTACCTTTTCATGCTCCCGTATTAGTACCTACATACTGATCACTATATCTACGTGCTTCTTTGTTGATTTTTTCACTCCATCCAACGTAGCATGTTTTGCAATTACTTACGTATATTTTGTTAGGCGATAAGAACACCCAGCTAGGTTTCACAGAGGCTTATTTTTAAACCAGGAATCCTAATCCTTGTAGCTTTAATTCAAAGCTTAGATCAAAGTCGCACCAGAAGATTGGATTCTTTGGATTGTTAATTTTTATTATTTAAAATTGTCATTTCATGGAACTGTTTCGTTCGGCTGTTTTTCTCCTACTTCTTTTTTCTGTTACCAGTTTAATAGCGAATGAATTTTCAATTAAATAAAACAGCAAAAGTTTTTGCTCTTTTATGTTATATTAATTATAATATATTATATTATAATAATTACTACAGCGAGGTTACTATACAATTGATGAATTTTTTAATGACAAGGTTGCTTGGAAGCTTCCGGCTCCGCTTTCAGCTCACACAAGATTTCTATCTTGTGTGATGAATGAATGAATGTTAAAATGCAAAATGTAAATTGTTGATGTTGGAAAAGAGCAACTGCTGAGTTTCTTGCCGGCTTCTTCTCGGTAGAATCTGCCTTCCGAACCGGTGGTAGAATCACTACAAACAGACAGACTTGACGTTTCAAAAGTGCTTATATTAGGCCTACTTGAAATAAATAAATTTTGAATTTTGAATTTTTTTTTAATTTTAATAATTAATGAATGGGTTTAAAGGATTTTGTTGTTTTTTTTCGTAAAATTTGCATATGTAGTAAAAATATAATCATCCATTTGGGAGTCAGGAAATAAATCATAGCACTCAGCACTAAACGAACTACATTAATAATTTAAACACGAGTAAAAATGTTTAGCGCCCAATGAAGTGGTCACGGATCAGCTATAATATAATAAAGATTTTGAATTTGTTTGATTGAACGCGCGCTCTCAGGAACTGCTTTTTCCAATTTGATATTTGTGTTGGTAGTATCGGCACGGAAGTATGTAGTAAGTATGACGGTATTTTTCATCTTTAAAAGTTCTAAAAAACAGTCTGCGACAACATAATATCACTCATACGCGGTCAAAGTCGTGAGGGACCGCTAGTAGTTATTAATTGCCCAAGTACTTTTAAACGTTTTTGTTTAGATTATTTATAGCTCCTTTATTAATTCGAACCATATCTCAAATTATTCATCGTACTTACCAAAGTAATCTCTGCTGTCATACAGCCTTCTAAAGGGCACATCTATGTGACAGAAAACAAAATAATGCAAACGTTATAAAGTGTTTCAAAGCAATTTTTCAGAAATATTGCTTCCTGTGTTTACCGAGTAGAAATTGATGAGTAACAACTTAACACGATTATGACAAAATTATGGCACCTAGATCAATAATTAATAATTATTGAAGCTAAATACCTAACTTCTTAGCAGTAATAATAATTTTTTCTCATGGATACTATTCATACTTACTTAAAGTATTAATTACAGAAATGATATCAATGCCCCAAACCTACATTAGAGCAGTGTTGTCGGTCTGTACTCTATAACCCTCTCTCCCCAAGGAATAAAATAAAACAAATGGACCGACTCTAAAACTGTATTTTAAACTTCTCTATAATTCATATTACTTGGTTACTAAAATTACTCTACGGCATGCTTTCTTCGGTGCGGAAGACCACTGGTTCAAACTCTACCGTTGCTCTTTTATTAAATCAATTGGAACAAGACTTATAAACACAATTACAGCATTGTCATATGTTATAACGCTAGGTCCTTTGATACAAGACATATAAGATAGGTCAAACATAACTTCTATCATTACTTATAAGACTTTTGGAACAAGTTGTTTATATAGAACAACCTTAACTAATACTCGCTGTAAAAAGTATGGCTCCATGTACGATACCTAAATAACCCAAATGATATAGAGATATACTTATCTGATGCAACATCAGGTACGACCATCGTACCAACAACTTATCATCACTCCATCGCAAGTATTTACGTCTCTCGTTCCGCCACAATAATATTTCATTCAGAATACAGTTTCCATTATAAATCATCTATTCCCAATTTGTAACATTCTATCACCATACTTTACTTTTTCTCGATTTCCTCAATTATTTAGTTCAAAGCCGTGCTAACTTTTCTTTCCCGCTAATCGATCTTGTTAAACTCGCGTCAACCCTATATATCATATATTTTTTACAGAGAATCTAGTAAAGGCCTTTATTTTATTTTCAAAGCACTATGAATCAAAAGCACCATCACAGTTTATTAACAATGGTTTGTTGATATATGTAATATAATCATCGTGTTTATGATATAAATATATATAAAAAAGAGAGAGAGTACTGTAATTCCTTATTTCGTAACACACGCACCTCTAACTTTTTAAAGTTGTGTTCATTTTAACAAAATCTTTGGCTGAACAAAGTGACATCTATCGCAGCCTTCTGGATAACCTCAATGGCATGATAATAAAATATTTATACCTATATCACCTTAAAAAAACCCAGCGCCATCTCTTTGAATACTCATGAACTACTATTGATCACGAATAAACTATGACGTAATTTGGATATATTAACTACGGTAAAACCTTAACAGAACAATGCATCGGTTTAAGGAACATATTTACCGATTGGTCAGGATGTGGAGGGTAACTTTATACATTCAGCTTAAAATACTGTCAAGTTGCAATGCAAGTATATCTCGTGCAATGCAATGCAAGTATAGTCGCCTATGGGCACCCATAGGTAGGTGCCATGTTATTTGTTCAATGTCCCTGTACATCGTCATCAAAATTATAAATTACCAGCCCACTACAGAGCACGGGTCTCCCAAGGCTCAGAATGAGAAGGATTTCGGCCGTAGTCCACAAGTTGCGAGCAGGTGCGTTGGTAGTATTCTGGAGAACTTTCATGCAGGTTTCACGATATTTTCCTTCACCGATAAATCAAGTGTTATTTTTTTTTTTGAAAGCGAAAATAAAACCTTACAAGGTGCGTGCTATGGATCAAACTTTTTCCTTCCCTGAAAGGGAAAGTGAGGGTACCAACCCTCGTAGGCTATTACCGCTCTTACCCTACACGCAGTAAAATAATAATGAGCTGGACCTTACCATAGTAATAAAATGAAGCAGGTGGACGCCAACGACGTTGACGCCGAAAGCCATCTGTAATCAAGTTTTGTATATTAAGTGCTAAGGATTAGGTAAAGTGGCCCTCCAACCAGCAGGGTTATTCTGTATCTCAGTCGATACTAACTATTTACCTATCCGCTGTTAAAATTTTCTATCACAAAACGCCCAAACCATTATTATACTCAGTTGGAAATTTAAGTTTCAGAATGCAAATGATAGATTTACCGGGTTATTTTGTTTGGCAACCTTTTACAGTGGCTAGCTACATTTGGCGACAACTCGGCACAGAATCGGCCTGCTTAGTCAATTTCATAAATACAAAATCACACCCAGGATACATTTATGATAGTGAAATATAAATACAGGGAGAGAACATGAAGATAGTATATTTATAATTAATTCATATACTACGACAACGCACACATCGCCATCTAAGCGAAGTAAGCGTAGCTTGTGTTATGGGTACTGAGACTGATGAATATTTTTATGAATAATATACATAAATACTCATAAAATACATATAAACACCCAGACATTTATGCTCATCCCATTTATGCTCAACCCACGGCCTTTGACTCAGAAAGCAGGGTCGCTGCAAACTGCGCCAATTGGCCGTCAAATCAAAATTCAGATACAAGTAGGTACTAACTTAGGCCGCGTTGAGCATTCCAGTTTGAAAACGGCGTCGCTGGTGAATGTGGGGGCGCTACGTTATCCTGAAGAGTACCTATAAACGACAGTGATAGATAAAAATGTAAATTTTTTATTGTATTCTATACCCCATGAATCTCACCGATGTAGCCTATGAAAATATTCAATGTGTTCATTTTATTTAACTCGTTATTAGTTAGTTAAATCTTAGATAATAAATAAACTATTGGACATGAATATGTACCAAACTCAGGTAAAATAAATGATTGTTCATTCTTATTTTGATTTCAGAGCCGCGCGCTGTCTCTCAGTATTCGGTGGTTCATCTGTATGTAGCCTTCTTACGCCTTAATACCTATTAATAGTTTTATTATCTGTTAGTGCTAGTTTTTTTCCATAGTTAGGCACGGTATGTTTTTTCCCTAGCGATAGCGTAGGCGGTAGGCTTCATCATTATCTTTAGCCTACCCCATTAACTATAACATGCGTCGTCTCACAGAGGTGGAAATAAGTAGCTTTTAACGAGGATATTCCAGCAAAGCGGGTTAGCACGCATCGGAGGTTGATAAGTTGTGATACCTTAACAACTACCGCTACAATAGGTAGGATTAAAATAGAATAGGTACTCCAGAATATAATTCGTTTCCACCTTTCAAGGGCAAACCTCCCCACGATGCAACAAGGCGGGTGGGAGCTTGTTAAAATTTTGATTTATAATTTACGCACAGCAGTCGCTTTCTATTCGATGGTTAATGTGAATTTACCGTTACTTTTAAATTATAATATGCTACTATTTAGATCGTCATTACGTGCTAATGAAACTTGTGACGGTTTTTCCGCAGTCGTAGCGCAGGTTTGCGTGTCAATCGCGTGCAATTTTGTCCTGCCTTGCAGTTTCTCATTCTCCCTGAGAACTCTGGAATATTCTGAAAAATTATTATTATTACTCATGTACAATGTTAAAAATTATGTCCACAAAGAAGACCGCAGCGCTGTATACAAAACCGCAAAAATATTTTCTTACTTTTACTGTCAATCAATATCCTATAACAGTCCTTTCCCGGATTAAATGCCTTTTCCAAGCTCAAAGGCAGTGTTTGCCCATAATTACCAGGCTGGGCCATAGTTACAACTGTATAATATACTATTATTATCAGTAACATCTACAGTAAAAACACCAGGTAAGTCAAAAATATTTTTTTGTGTCTTAGTTGGAAAGCTCTTATCAGGTATAGAAAAAATACTCCTTCTTTTCTTACACTGTTATGAAAATTATAGGTAACTTTAGGAATGTTATGAAAATTATAGGTAACTTTGCTACCGAGCGGCCTCACTCCTGTTTATAATAAGTAACTAGGTATAAGTCAGTGGATAAAGACCTGATTTGAGAATTTCGACGAGTAACAGTGCTTGGTCTAACGCAGCGCGCTCATCAGATCCTGTAGATTTTCTCGCGCCTGCAATGGGCGCTGCAATTTCATGCGCTCCTAGTATGTGATGCAAAAGAGTCCACCAACACAGTGACAAGTTAGCAGTCCATCTCGTTTTTCGTACCTTTTCCATTTGATTTCAAGAAAATTGAAAACATTTTTACAACGCAGCTGTTATTTTCTAAAGAAATCAATTCGATTATTCTGAATGTTTAGCAATAAATTGTGACGATGGTTTATATTTTATTTATAACAGTTGAACTATTTTTATAACGCTGCAAATGCAATAAAATTGCTAGAAGAAAATTGTTTTTTGACGCAACTATATTGCGGCAGATTATAAACTTAAACTAAACGTCTAAACCATACCTACCTAGTACCTACAGCTCCAATGGTACTCAAAACTACGGGTCAATGGAGAGGAGTTTACATTTACAGCCAGCTTAGGATGTCCATGGACATCTATATTAAGCTAGCAAGACCAACATCTAAATTAAGCTATTAATTAAAAATAGACGCCTTGTGGACATAACGTAGAATTTTCAAAAATTTAAAGTAAGTATGGTGAAATGTGCAGTATCAAGTTCTTAAAACGATTCACGAAGTCAAATTAACTGGCTGAATGTAGAAATTTGAAATTTTGGGAGAATATTCTTTTTACTGTTGTAAATAAGCTGTGTTCATTTTGCATACCGTTTTCAAACGGTCGAATGAGGGTATAAAGGTTTTTTTAAAAATTATAAAGTTCTTAAGATAGCTTTGACATAAAATCATAAAGAAGAAGTAGGTACAATTTTTCCTTCCATCAATGGTAAATTTTTGTACATCGAATACCTATCGAGATTTCGCGAGCATGCAAGAACAATATTTTTTCTTTAGATATTTAAATAGCATGCATAAGTTACTCATATAATAAGCTTATATCTAAGGATTGAGAGAAGCCTTCCAAGATAAAATTCAACATGTAGCGGTGAGCTCCAGAGAACAAATGAATTCAATTTATAATAACGCCATCTAGCGGGTGGTTATTGAACCGCAGTATGCTTACACTAAAAAGGCTAGGGTAATTCAGAGCACCCGCACGCGTTGAGCCACTCTGTGCCGAGCTAGTTGGTTACCATTGCTAAGAGATGGCGCGAGGATTAAAATTTTGATTGAAATTTGAATTGTGTGTCCACACCGATTGCATAACTGCTGAGTTATTGTGTGCATCTCGGCCCATGGTAGTTTAGTATATTTCCAATAGATAGCGTTAATTTCTGTTATTACCGATATTACGCAAACGCGTTTGGAGCGTAGTAAATTTTTCATAAGTAGACTTTTATTAGTGTAACATTGTTTTCATTGTTTATATAGTTTATTTATAACACTGACCTAATAGGTATGACATAGACTCAAATAGACTTCGGGTCACCGCTCAAAAACGTCCGAACTAAATGGGTATGAAAACGCAAAAACGGTGTGAATTTCGCGCCACTCTTCATTTGTTCGACTGACAGATTAAACGTACAAAATACCATACTGCATGGTAAAAACATGCAAAAATTACTCAACTTAAGTATGAAAAGATGATGGCGTATTTTTTTCCAGGAAGTTAATTCGCACGCAGCTTTGACCATTTTGAGTTTACTTAAATAGATTGTTAAAAGCAAAAATTATCTGTATATATAGATATGACTCCAATGTAAATGTTTTAAATTTCTATAGATGTATAAGTTAACTGGGTACACTTTTTTCGTAAATTTTTTAAGAGACCCTCCGTCCAATTCATAATACCTATGTCAGTGATTTATAGTGATCGATTTTATTAATATGTACGTTAATTTATATTATTTTCAGTAGGTATTTATATAATTCATCATAAAACCCAAGGCACACCGCACAGATACCATAATCAAGTTATAGCAAAAGCATAAAACGAGAATGTCTATGGACATGTCTCTCGCAGTTCAAAGTTTACTCGAAACTGTAGTAAAGAAGTTTGGGCGGACGAATGGGTTCGCAAAAACTGGATCAACAGAGCACAGAATAAAGAACCTACTAAGCATGGAAAAAACTGGCCGAAGCCATTACCCGCATGGGGCTCTTGATTAATGATAGTACATCTTATAAAGCACACATACTTGATATTTATTTTTTTCAAGAATATCTGTGACCTAAACGAGTATTCTTATTATTGTGAAATACTTCCTATGCTTTTCTAATTAATGCATATAATAATCTTTGCATCGACCGTTGGACGTCCACTGCTGGACATAGGTCTTTTCGCAGAGAGGGTGCAAATTGTAGAATTCGCAGCCTCTCTGCCGCTTGCGTCCAGCGGCTCTCTGAAACGTGCGTGGTGTCATATATTGTTAACCTAGTTGGGGGTCTACCGACGCTGCGCTTTCCAGTGTGGGGTCACCATTCCAACAACTTGGGACCCTAACGTCCACCCGTCCACATTATGGAGATTTCTCTGACATGCAGGTTTCACGACGATGTTTTCTTTAAGCGTTGTGGCAATAGAAATATAATTGTTTAAATTTGAAACGTACATTACTCTGAAAGTTAAGATGGAAAAGTAAGGTGCGTGTCGGGGCTCCAACTGGGTTTCCCTAAAAGAACGAAGACCGAGGTATTATCCCTCTAGCCTACCTAACCAAACCTACCATCCATCCAGTAACTGTACTGTTGTACATCGTCAAAGATTTTTTTTACTACCACTACAAGTTAGCACAAATTTGATTGCAGTCAAAGGACTGCAATCTCACCTGGTGATAATTGATGATGCAGTCTAATATGGTAGCGGGTTAACCTGTTTGGGAGTATGGTAGTCATACCCCTAATTGGTTTCCACGCGACATCGCTCCGTAACACTAAATCGTTTAGGACCACGTATTTGTCGGTGGAATGGTAACTTGCCACGGCCAAAAGTTCCTACCAGATCAGATCAGGGAATATTCAGAAATTATAAATTCCCAGATTGCGCCTGCCGGGAATCTAACCTGAGACCTCCTACTTCAATTCAAGGCGCTCAGCGTTGCCTAGGAAGGTCGTCGAAAGATATAATATAAAACTGCTGTGCAGCACAAATAATATGAGATCAGTATCAAGCCCAAGTACGTCAACGTGTAGTGGCGTTTTTAAGCATGATAAGCAATATGTGAGTAGATGAGCCAGATAATCAATAAGAAAACAACCCTGTGTAGAGATGCAACTTTGTGTAACAATTTTAATGCTTATTTTCCAGCATTGCTTACACTTTTTGGTAGTAGTTTAGAACAAACGTCAATCCACAGTATTTATAAAAATGGGTTATTGGTTCCTACTTAAATGGTCCAATTAGCAAATACTTTCGTTGCGCAAGAAAAATATTCATATAATGAGAAAACATATGATGAAAGTATTTTCTTTTTCTATACTAATATTATAAAGACCAAGTAATTTTGTTTGTTTCTTTGTACCCAATAGGCTCTTAAAGTAATGTACTGATTTTAATAATTTCTTCACCAAAAAAAAGCTTAACTATCACGATAGGCTACGGTTTATTTTGTATTTAATAAAATTAAGCATTCACAATTTATAAAAATGTCTTAAATACGAAAATATCCCCTTCATTATATTTTGGTCTATTATTAATAATTAAAAATGTACAGCTTAAATTGGACAGTAGAGCAATAGTAGATTTTATTCCGCCGAGAATTATAATTGAGGCACGAATCGCGAGTGTTCAACCGCGTAGAGAGCGTTTTACGAAACGTTCACACTGATTTAAACGATCGAATGTAAATGATAATAGATAAACGACTATTTTAATTCACCTCAATCGGACATTAAATGAAGAAGTAATCATGAGTCTAAAAAAAGGACTACACATTAAAAAACGGTCTTTTTTAGTGTTACTGTCGCGAGAACATATATCTAACGCTTTTTTTTTACAAAAATACAAATATTAAAAATAACGTAGAACTACGAATTTAATGCCACACGTAACTCAAATAAACGGGATGCTTTAAAACAAAAACAAGGACGTCGCGGGCAACAACTAATATTAGTTAAAAAGACACAAATGTACCTTTCAACACAAATGTAACTCAAAAGTAACTTTTAGTAGGTTGTTGAGCCCTTTCTGTTAAACTAAGTTATTCTCATGATAAGAAATTAATGCATTATAACAATAAAGAAACCTTACCTAGTGGTTCCTCTTTTAGGGTTCCGTAGTCAACAGAGAACCCGCCAGACAGATTCACCATGATCTTCTGTCATTTCGCGGCTTAGCGCAAAGATTCTTAGTACAAGAAAGCTGTTATTTGGCGTTATTATAGGTACAAATTATTCACGCCTACAAAAAGTACAATAAAATATTGAAAAAAAAACTTTAGGGCTCTCCCCTACACGTAAAGTGGGGAAGATATTTTTTCCTCGTCTATCTCATGGTGCGGGGTGTCGTTTTAGAAATATTTCGAGTGTGTACATACCATTTTTTATTTAGGGATCCGTTATGTACCTAAATAGGGCGATAGAAAAATGCATATTTGCAGTGTTTTAATATACGTAATAACCAAAGTTTTGCTTTTCCTTTTAATATTCTTTTTAAGAAACTTTTGCATAAAAGGGGCTTTTAAAATTCGTCCTCTATGAGTAAAGAACTGCTTTCTTATAGTTTTAATACCTGGTTATCCGTTTATACACTACTTACTTGATCTTAGCAGAAGCAATATCAACGCCTACGAGTACTAAGCCTTAGTTACAAACAAACATTCAGGTTTTTCATACTATTCTCTATTATGTGATAGCTTCATAATCTAGGTTTACATAGTTTAGGTAGGTACTTTATTAGAGTCATTGGTTTTAAGTTCATAACCAAGAGTCTAATTCAAGTATCCATTTTTTCCCAGTCCAGACCTCCATAATTATAGATTCATAGGAGAGAGTTAAGAGTATATATATATCCACGCTTTCGAATGCGGGTTTGCGGGTTTTAACGATTCTGTAAAGTATCCAAAATTCATAAATTTTTGGTCCTAAAATATGCTGTTTTGTTAAAACTAGTCCTTCCAAACAATTTTTATTGTGACACCGCAGATTATTATGACATAATTTTTAGTCCACCTTTCCATATTACTAGTATATAGATATCCAACTTATTGAAAAATATATTTCTTAATACATTCGCCTGTATTGAAATGTATACAAAATAAGAATACAAAAATAATTACAAACATTTATTTACAGTACAGATTTTAGAACTCAAATAAAACCAAGGTTAGTAGATCTACAGCTTCGACTTCGGTTGCAAGATCTAACAAAATACATAAACTTTTTTATTGGCCAGCACTGTCGGATTTTTTACCCAAATTGGTGATGTACTTTCCAAACAGGATATCTCAAGACATACATATTACTAGCCCGACCCGAGAATTGAATCCTGGACCTACTGATCTATGGCTGACACATACCGCATTGTCTAGTGGTACGCGGCAGGAATGAATTAAGACTAGATTTAAAATAAAAGGCACTTATACTATAGTATTCTTTATTTCAAATAAAAATTTGAAGCATGTATTAACATAAAATAAAAAAAATGCAAGAATTTATTTCTCTTTACATAGTTATTCATTTTATTTTAAATACATAGTTCCATCCTAAACACTTCCCATTCAAAGTAAAACATGTACCTTATTTTAATACATTAAACATGTTGACAAAAATATTTAGGTCTATTTTATAAATGTTTGATCTACATCAGCATAAATATGACTTTTCGAGCTATTTATATCTTATGTAGATTCCAACAGTAACTTAAGATAAATAAATAAGTACTAGGTAATCGGATCAAATGCAACAGAAAATTTCAATGCCACTATAAAACTCGTGTGTTCATATGGATGATATACGGAAATGTATTATGAATTCCATTTTCACGTTGAGAAGCACGTTCCCCGAACTTGATTCCCAATTCATATTAAAAAACCAAAGCGAATCTTATCTATCTCAGTTTGGTCGCCCTGTCTGATAAATCGTATTCGATATGAGACATGGTCGGTTTTCTATATTGACTCGTTTCCGAATTCAACAGAATGAAATCTCGTTGGCATTTTACTAGGATAAAGGGACTCAGTATGCAACTAAATATATCATATTTTATTAGTCCTTGCACCAATGGTTGCTGTTGTCAAAATTCACGGTTTAACGTCCACACAACGAAATATCTATGAAACTTTCTCGTTTATAAAATTATGAGGTGTGAGACCTGATACATGCAAATGATATAATTATATATTTTATTTAAAAGATAGAAACTCTTTTTAACATAAATATGATTTAACCATAACTTACAAGGACTAAAAGATACTTATATATTCATGTCGTATATCGCTGTTTATTATTTTTTGCGAGCTGTGTAATTAGTAATAAAACTGTGGCATCGCGCCAATTATGTATAACCTACACCGATCATATAAGACTAATATCAAAGATACAAGGTGATTGTTATTTTTTATCAGTTCAAGTAAAATCGATTTTTCGTGCTAAAATTTTAAAGGCTGGGGTACATGTTTTATGACGCGCATATTTGGTAGAGAATATTCCGCAAAACACACGAGCTTTTAAAACAGAAACATAAAAGTGAAGTGCTTGAATGAGTATCAAAAATATAACGAACTGATTTGTGCAAATATAACGACATTGCACACCATTAAGCGGGTTCCACGTTTCCACACCTGGTGACCTAATACAGCAGCACTCATAGGAATTAATAAGGACCACATTTAATTATTTTCAGTAGGAAAAGTATGCGAACAGATTCCCTGCCAACGTAGCCTTCACACAAAAACAAGTTTTTCATATTCGCCGTATAAAAATAAATGCGCCCTCGGAAGTATAATAAATCATGTCAAATCACATGATATATTATTTGAATTGGATTCGTTGAAGATGTAGGTAGAAGTGTAAGGGATTTTATGTGAAGAATTAAAATAGAATAATTTCTTCACACATTTGGAAACATAACTGGGTCTACGATACTAATTTTATAGATCTTTGGTCCCACAACATTATGTAATCACGCTACGGATGCTACGAGCACAGAAGTGCACTCGTAGCGATATATATCATTTATAAATATATGTTTTATAGCGTGACGGAGATCGCTGGGGTAAAGGTGACACCAACATACTCTTGGAACCCGCTTTAGATAGAAGATTATTGCTGAGTTAATATCATCTCGCGTCTATAAAGAAAGTATTTCTTACCCTACGATTTTATTAAAATTATGACGACGGTCAGCAAAGCGCTAGAATAATGTTATCGTGACAATACATTGGGCTCTACGTCATCTAGGCTACAACGTAGTGGACCCTAGTTACTTAGGATTAAGTTGTAATTGCTAATATTAAAATTATATGGTGATATAATATATAACACTGAGAAAAAAGGAATTAAATAAAGAGAAGAAGACTAATGTGATAAAAAAAGATACATGTAAAAATAGTCGGCTAATAATAAAATAGACATTATATTCTTTACTTTGTAGTATTTTTGTGTAAAGAATATGTTTCAGTAAGTACATACGTAATATATACATATATAACGATCGCTTATCAGTAATTAGGCACTGTTTGATCGTTCCATCAGCAATTTATCGACCCACCTAGTTTCAATAAGTACCGAGAACATGTGTGTAATCAAATTTGCACATCATATGTGATACGCATTATATTATATGTTTTAAATAAAATATATGTAAGAATACGGAAGAAAGTTATTTTTATCATGTATACATATAGAGATATTTATTAATTTAATTTATTAATTTGCAAAGAAACCGATAGTCCAAACCGATCACATATCACTAGAATTGTTTTGTTTCAATTAAAATAATTTACGCCTTGACTGCAATCAAGTGGCAAGTGATGATGCATTCTAAGATGATAGAGGATTAACACGTTAGGGGTATGGCAGATAATATACATGTTAAACCCATACCCCAAATTGTTTTCTATGCGACATCCAACTTGAACGCTCGGCAGCTCGTCTTTGCCGGTAGACTTGATTAGGAAATTTACTTAGTTCAATATAATGAATAATCGGAAAAATTTTAAATGTTGCCCTTTTGTAAAAACAAAAAGCTAATTATTGATTGTAGATCATTTATACATTAATTGTATGACTATTGCTAAAATTAGATTAACATTATTTTGTTAGATCTACATTGGTTGACTTAGCGATCAGTGCTAGTCTGAATATAGCGACAGTACATGAAGAAAAGTATCTAGATCGTCTTGGTATCCTGTCACTTTAATGTTTTACTGTGCAGATGAACCTCGATATCTTGTATCGGGGGACTAGTTTAATTAAAATACAACAACATTGCGGAAGACGGTACATTGAGCTACAAGACGACCGCTTTGAGTCTGGCTTAATGAAATCCGACATCTTCATACCGTAGTAGCCTCATATAGTAGATGATCGCTGTTTCTGGCCAGCTTAAGAGTTAAATAGCTTGATATTGTCTGATAAATCCCGGATCGCTTAATATGAGGGGAATAGATATTAATTAATGCAACATAATTTAAAAATAAGTCTTAAAAATTCTATCGCCATCGTTACAGTTTAATGAAATCTTTGTTATGTCTTAGATAATGATCTTACACATTTAGTCAGCAGGTAAAATGGCATATTGAAATAATTTTTAATCTGTATTCGCTATCCAGAAGTTTTTGAAGGGTAAAAGTTGTTTTCGTCGTTGCACTAGTTCTGGATGTAAACAAGTTGGCAATTTTTGTGGTTTTGATTGTTCCTGATTTGAGGTCCTGAACCGAATTCTTTTAAACGTAGAAATACGTTTAAAGTATTCGGCTAGTATAAGATAAACAAACCAATTTTTTTTTCATTTATGAATTATTATTCTAATTACATTGATTGTAAAGCAAAAAACCACAAACGAATTTGAACAGAGTTATGGAAAAAAAGGCGCTTCAGTTATCGGTTTTTTTGCAAACTATTCTATATTAAATAAAAAGTACAACAAATTTTCACATGTAAGTTTTTGTCTCAGAAAAACCTTCAAACCTTTTATATGTTTCTAAAGCAAGGTATATTCTAAAATTAATTAATATAGGAAAAAACACTACATAAATAAAGTTTGAACCTAGGTTTAGTGGCGTGCAAGTTGGAGGGCCGAATAGGTTGATCCTGTCTAACTAATCCACCAACAAAAATGATTATAGTTTTACTTTATGACTGTGACACCTGTGACTATACGGTCCTTACGAGCTTTCCTTTACATGATCATCCGAAGATCTATTATTGCCTCTGCTATTCAGCCCAGTGTTAAAGCCAAATCGCTTGGCCCCTAGTGATGGCAATAGCCCTGGTGACTCATGTTCCATGCGGAAGCAAGCTGGTGGTGGTTTAGCTGGCATATGCCAACGCCATAGCGTTGGAAAGAGAGTTCCAAGAAGAACCAATCGCCTCATAAATATAGTGTGCTTACACTGTGATGTTCAATTCTTGACATCATAAGATACGTGGTGCGTGGTTCGAGTTAAAATGTTACTACCACTCTGGGCACCTTGTAATTTGGATAATCTTTTTGATAGTATGTATATGTTTTTCGTTAGTTTTTATTTAATATATTTAATAACATTATTATTAAAAACAATGTTATGTAGCAGTAAAAGGAATCGAAAATATAAATTTGTATATTAAATAGTAACGTTTCTAGTATAACACCTGAATTGTGCGAATGCCTCAACCTAAACCCATGAATATATCTTGTGCACGCCACTTCCGATGTTTTTTTTGTATTTTTGAAAAACCATTACAGAAAATAAAAAAAGTGTTATCGTATCGTGATATCGTACGTTATCGAGACGAGCTTTAAATTTTAACTAGAAAGGCTTTCAACTAAACGTGGAATAACGTTCGGTTTCCAGTGGTTTATCACGTTCTGGTATTTGAAATGTGCTTTCAGTTGAAGAACAGTAAATATATATTTACTATGGTTGAAGTGTGACTACTGACTGCATAATTATTCCAACGTTATACCACCTTTTTTTGTATGGCCATAAGAAGGTAGATTTATATTCGCTTATAGTGCAAAACGTAACATACTTTTATCAATAATGCATTTTATACATTATATACATACACCTAGTTATATTGTAGGATATAATAATTGATTTTCAGGAAGGACTGATTTAATTTAAAAATTGACATACTACGAATAAAATGGTTTATTTCCCTGCAGTATAAAATTTGGAATTTTCCTAAACTATCATAGTTATTGATAATAAAACAACTGTGTAATCTGCTAAACACTTACAATGAAATTAATTTACTTAGTATGCTTCAAGTTGTTGACATTTATTGTATTAAGAGTTTACCAGTCAAATAATTTTTTGGTTCTTTTTGGCTTCGTCGTTTCGGTCTGCCTGTATGTAATAGGCGTTTTATTCAGAGAGAGAGTGAAAATTCATCCGCTAAAACAATTTTGTTTTCAAAGCGTTTTCTTCACTAACATAGCAGGTAGTCTATCTTATGTACGTTTTGACATAATGACCATATACGGACAGTTAGTTGTTCCTACAGTTAAAAAAATATCATATATAATAATAAAAACAACTATCGGAGTATGCGACTCCGATAGTTGTTTTTATTGCTTGTATAACAGTTAAGATTATTACTCAGATAAATTTATGAAAAAGGGAAAAGGTATTTTTTTCTTATTTAAACGGTTGCAATATTATCTATTTGATTGCAAGAACCTAATACTACGTAGGTATTGTTTGCAGTAAATATTATTCGTAAATAAGATTACTCCTGCGATCATTTTATGGAAAAGGGAAAAGGTATTTTTTCACTTATTTAATCGGTTGCTTATTATTTGATTGCAAGTTATACCTACGTAATTGTTTCACGTCGAAATCTTTAAAGTTTTAATTTTAATATAAAATATTTTTATTAATAAATCACTTGATCTTCATATAGTTAGTAGGTCGTTTTAGATTTAATGAAGGCTAATAATGAAAATGTATCACTGCGTATTCAAAACTATTAAGCTAGTATGGATATAATCAGGATTACCAACGCTCTTAGGGCCATATAGCACGAGAATATTATGTCTTAGTGGTCTATTCGCGTAGCATTTTTAAAAGTACAAAATTAAGTTGAATGAAGCGGAACCTAGGCGACTACATAGACACGTTTTTATTTTTATCTTCAGGAATATTTCGTTTGTAATTTCAGTTGTATTGTCTATCTATAGAGGGAGATTGATTAGGAGATTATTTATAATTGCAGCTCTAAACCTAATCTTTGTACTATTTATTTTGTTACATTTATTTTATGAGATAATTTAAATTAAATCTTTTTATCAACTAAGTTGGCAACCCTTACAAAAAGTTGAATTTGAATAAATATTTAAGACAGTTTGATATATTCAAAGATTCGGTAATCAATTTGCCTTATATTTAGTTATATATTGATTAACATCTTCGATGAAACGATGTATATTTTATATGTATATTTAATCATGGAATTTCGAAATCACTTGGAACTAATATGTACTTACGTACAATAAGTACATAGAGGTTCCGTGGGAAATTTAAGACTATTTAATTAAATTGCTTTTCTTTACTTCTAAAGCCAACGCTTAAAATAAGGCAGATTCCTTTCTTCCCGAACTATGTCTGTGCTTAACCCATACACCACTTCTAAAATAGGTATATTCTTAGTCACGGTTACATGCTATCTACGCTCTATGCACCACACATTACCTCCCTTGCTACATCTATTATTTATATGTTGAATCTAGATTCTAATAGATTAAATATATTACCTTATAATCTATATGATTACTTTGACTTTTATTGCTTTTACGTTTCAGCGGTAATAATGAACGGTTCACATTATACCAGTAGCTCGATTTTGTACGTAAACTCCAGCGTTTATCTGGAGTTTACCTAGCGTATAACCACAGATAGTAACGAAACCACAATTTGGAATTAAGAATTTGTTTGAGTCAGCATTTTGGTGGCAGTTATGATTTTAATGCCATATAGACATCTTGTATTATATATTGTTCCAATAATTCACATGCCACCGGATTAAGTGAAACGATTGTTGAGATAGAGTGCTACTTGAATAATATGAACCTACGTTAAAACTGCAATTTTAAAATTATTATTAAATATAACAATACAGTTTCATTGTTTATAATCGTCAATATCGACGTATATTTACTTACTTAACTTTTATCTTAATTTTCTGCTGAACATAAGCTAAGATAAATGAAGGCATGGTGGAAATTTTAACTGAGTAGTTAATAGTATACAAAGTATAGTTTCATTAAACATACGTTAGTTAGGTTAGGTGACACATTCGTATGTCGGCATGAAACTGCATTTTGGTAACCAGATAATTGAGAGAATGGCTGCTCAGTGTTCCCTAAAACCCGAACGAGGCGAGTAAACCCGCAAACGTGGAAACCAATCAGATGTTTGATGAACGCCGAGGGGCATCGCTTTGTAACTTTGATCATAAAGTGATTTTCGAGCTGCTTTATGGACAGTAACTAAGATAATTATTTCAATGCAATGCGACGCGGCCATCTGCGTGTGTACGTAAATTAAATGTGCCAATCGTAATATTTGCATAGCACTCCATATATAGTGGGCAATATTTGCATAGCACTTCATATATAGCTTTTATTCTCTTGCTCTATTCGCTAAATATAATTTATTAGAAATTTGATTTATGAGCAGGAGTTAAACACAATTTTCATTACTACACAGTCGTGAATCGACAAATATCTTGTAATGTTCAGGCAATAAGTACCGTACCGGTATACGGATCTAAATATTTATCTCACATCAATAATTTTATTGGAATCACACAGTCAATACTCGTAGGCATACGTCTTGTGCCTTGAACTGTATAATCACTGCCTACGCATTATGTAAACTTAATCGCTCCCATTAGTTGGATATTATCGTATTTTTAAAATTAATTTTAATGTGATAGAGGAAGGTATACAAAACATCTTCTTTATCTATTGTACACGTTATTAAACAATCTTTTCCCAATATTGTTGAAATTCTTCTTAAATGTAAGTTTGAAATATTATTCTTCGGATGTTTATTGAAAGTCGTGAGCACGTATAATAATCTTATTTTTTTATTTATTTATTGAATAACGTTTTTGAATTTATTTTTCATTTTTCAGTTCTGCGTACACCGAAGACGAAGATGTAAACCTACAAGTGCAGATTGACCATTCAACTGTCTGAAACTTGCCTTTTAATAAATTTATGATAGACTAATGTCTGACTTTTAACATTCTGCTAAAAACAATTTCACTCAACACCTAAGCCTAATATGGAACCAAGTAAATATGTTCGTTGTAAATTTCGATATTATTGCTATCGTTGTTTTATTGCTTATAATTTTATGTTTGTATACCTAATACAATAAATTCTATAATTTTATGTCACTCGCCAAATATGTTTTTAGCTTAAATATTATGCTTTATACTATAAAAACGATAAGCTAAATTTCTTATGCATCGGCGAAAACTTTACTAGTATAATAATACTTAAATACAACATATCTAATAATGCTAAGAGAAAAAAGAATACAAAAATATTAAATATTAGTACAGACATTTTAAATAGTATCTTAATAATTACACTGTCTTTTCAATTGGGAACAATAGTTTGTATTTATACAAAAGATCCTCAATGGATTCATTAAAATCCAAATGCAGGTAGGAAAAATACACAGATTTGCAAAATTTGTAATCACTCCGCAACTATTCTTATCGAAAAAATTTGAACCAAAAATTATTTATCTTGTATTATAAAAAATTGAATAAAACCGAAAAGGTAGTCAACCGGAGCCCTGACTATGTATTATTTAAATTTCGACTAAATGCAGTATGTGACGTAAATTTTAACACGTCTAGAAAGAACGCACTGTCAATGTTACAAATTGTGGTTGGAGACCATTCACACTTATTCATTTTCTTATTCAGCTTTTGCTCATACAAAACCGGTGTTTCCTGTGGAAATGCATAAGTATCCGCTCAGCTTTCCTCGTCTATTCAAATTGCGTGGCAAACAGGAATAAAAAAGAGGACAAGTGAGTTTTACCATGGCATTCTTACGTGTACTAACGACTCTGTTCAGTCGGATCCGTTAAGCGGTGTACGATCTCCTTTTAAAAAAATAGCGACTTTTTGCAGTTAACAAGTACAAATAGATAAAATTTTGATACTAGGTCATCGCTTCTCAGGCGTTCAGCGCTGCACGCTGCTGCCAAAACGAGAGCTGAATAAGTGTAACCAAACTTTAAGCGAAATGCGAATGGAGTCGAATAAGTGTGGTCAGCCTCGAACCGTTTCTAATGACTAAAATGTTACAGGGAACCAGAGTCCGATAACTGCACCCTTGGGTAAATTTTCAAGTAAACATATGTCACATCGGTCTTAGTACACGGACTCCTAAACTTCTTGTCATCGTTTGATAACTCTATATAAATGTGACAATGAAAACTTACTCTTGGGGTTTAAAAGTCCCACAACATTTGTGTAATTACTAATTACAAACAATTTGTATTCTCAAGACGAGTAAAAGGATAATTTATGCTACACCGTGGCGGGAACGAGCCGCGTACGAGAAACGAATGATACTCGAATCAACTTTATATGAAGCGTTAAGTTTTATTGCAGACGCCGGGTACGTTCTAGCCTCATTGAAGCTCGGACGCCACACGGTGTAGTATAGACGGCTTCATAAAATATGCTCGTGATGTTTAGGATCCGTTTCTTGTCCGTATTTCGTACGGGTACGGTTCGTTCCCGCCATGATCTAGCATAAATCACCCAACGAATTAAGGCATTTTACGTCTTTATGCGGGTCGTAAATATTGCCATGAACATCCCAAGGTAAGCCAAATCGTGCTGAAAATGTTCTAAAGAGGTTTTTTGAATTAACCCGGATGGCTTTGGTGAACTTTAGCAGTTGATTGAGTTGGTTGCAACGGTATGCCGACTCGCATATGTGTATTTATTAAATTTAACGTCTTGAACAATTACCTTTTTCATATATATAATTAATAAATAATGATACCTATATAATTACCAAAGTCATTGTACTATATTCTTACGTTGTTTTTAAAATAAACCTTCATAGGAGTTATTACAAATACGCATTTCAAGGATATAATTGTGTCAGTCTATGCGCGACTAGTTTGGTGCCCCCGCCCGCTCTGCCCTTCAGGCGGTTTCAAAACTAGTCGGGTTCCGACCGACATAAAGATGAGCGAGTAATCAAAATCATTTCCTAATTACGAATACGACTATTTTAACTATCAGGATAGTTAAAATCTAGTCTAAACTAGTTCGGTAACTACTTTCTTATTGATAATAATTAAAACATGATGAATGGATATTTAGTTCCGAAAATAGGAGCTATATTGTCAATTAAATTTATCTGGCAGTGAAGAAATTTAGAAAGTATAGCTTAATACATTTGCAGAAAAGAAGACATCGCGTTAAATGTTTGTTATTAAGAAATTTTACTATCAATAGGACATAATCCTACGATAAGATTTCGTTTAGTGGAATACAAATTAATTACTAATACTTATGAATTAAAATACAACTTATAACTAACTTAAAGTATAACTAGTTACTACAAAAATCATGCTCGCGTAGAATGGTGTCAAGAATGGCTGGCTGCATTTCCGCGCTGAATAGCCAGGCTAATCCTGTGCACAAAAATGAACCAGCCCTTCGGCCACCTTTTTTTTTATTAAAATCTTCCATTTTAATAATGGAATATTTATTTATCTAGCCATGTTTTTGCTTTAATTTGTTTTCTAAGAACAAAGAAATATCACGTTTTGCAGTCTACTCTTTAGCCACGAAAATCTTTTAAAACTTCAGTTAGTACATCGTTTATCCTTACTTCTAAGTACCTAACATGACTAAGAACTATCTTTTTATATAAGTACTAATTTATATTGCTTTCAAGGAATTACATCATCTAGATATTATTTTTATAGTAGGTAAGTATTGCTATCATGTATTTATTGCTTAAGTATTGCTAATTTGGACAATCTTATTTGTTAGTTATATCACTGAAATTCTGTTTTATATTATTTTTTTATATACTTTTAAAAAATCCTTTTCGTACTGTAAGTTCTTACATAATAAAGGCATGAATTCTTTCTTATGCTATTAACTGAAAGTGATGAAACGAACTATGATAGCTTTTGTCTGACCGCACCGCACTTTGGATGTGTTTTCTTATGAATTCGACTCGTGCGAACACGTACGAGTATATACGAAAACCCTCCTTCCTAATAATACACAAATGCAAGACTACAAATAGAGTGCTTTGAACATATCGTATAAAAAACAAAAACCTTTATGGGATGAAAGTAAATGAAAAATCACCGAATTAATTTCTATTTAAATTCTGTTTTACGATGGCAACGGCTATTATTCTTTGAGATGCGGATTATATATCACGCACCAAAGAGGACTACACGGGAGCGATATCACTGGAACACTCCCTATTTTACAGATAAAAACGTATTCAGTGTGCGTACTCAATTTATGACCGATGTTTATTTATTTGCATTCATGTCTTAACACTGACTGTGCTTAGGCTAAGGCCCTGTTATGGCGTAGCAATGAAGGGTGTATGCGACGGGCGAACGGTGGCGAAAGTGACACGAGGGATTCACAGGGACACCGGGTACGCGATTCTGAGCCTCGGCGTTGGACTTACGTGACCTTTCATAAATTTGATTTTGATATTTTTAATAGTTTTAACAAATTCAAGTATGAAATCTATTTAGTGTACCTAAACTTGATATTAAATAAAGTTGAAAAATACGATGGTTACATTTTAACTTTTAAATGCGCACAGGCAGCTGATAATGTATAATGCTTTTGTTCGCAATGTGTGCTCAAAAATTATTCCATCGTTATTTCCGATGTAAATGGTATTTGTGGTTTTGCTGTAACGTGTAACTTCTTGACATCATTTTCGTTAACTTGTCATTTACACCCTGTATAATAATTTGATTTGATTGATTTGACCTCTTTACGTTATATTAACTACGACACAAATTCGTACCCACGTGCGATGCGGCCAGCCTCATGAGATTCCTTATTGGAATACTAAATGGAATACAGCATTGCGTGTAGCTGATATTTTAGCTGATATACTCAATACGTGCAGTCAGGCGACGTATGCACGCCCAAGAAATAGAGGAGATGGATGAATTAAGAGTGACAAAGGACGTTAGAAACACCTGTAAATAATTTTAAATTGAATGTTTAACAATTGTTTGTTCATTACGACCTTGTATTACGACTAGGTACATCTTAAGGAAAATAAACTAGATTATTTAACCATACACACAGACATAATAAAAATCAATCAATTAAAAAAAATCACCACATCCATCTACTCCTCACAATAGGCCAAAGGTTGGATGAAGTATGAAATTTCATCCGTCTCCTTTCCAAAACATCGGACGATTTAAGAGTCTTCCGCTGATTTTTGTCATACTTAAGTATGACGAAAATAAGCCGAATCGTCTTACTACGACCACGCATTATAAAGAATATTGTTTGTCGGTACACCTTTTGTCCTAAATTTGTAAAATCTATTAAGTTAGGTACTCGTTATAACATGATAAGTAAAGTGATAGGACTACTGATAATATCAAACACATGAAAACAAAAAAAATCTAAGTAGTTAGCACTTATTATTATTACGAAACAAAAATTATCTGAATATTATATTTATTTACAAATTAATTCTTGTTATTCAACCTTTATTTGAGTTTGCGTCTTTTAGTAGCATTGTGGTCTATTCAGACATATAAGAGTCAGTGCCCGGTCAGGAATTCGTCAGGATCGGGGATTTTTTCTGTTAAATGTTTAATAAAATATACCACATTGTGGACATGACGCGTGTTTGTTTTAGGGGAAGTTTAAGTTCTTTAAGAAAATGCCTGCAGCATGAATGGGCCAATGAGTTCTTCATTAAGCGTTATCAGATATTTTTATGTCACCAATTACCAAAGAGATGAATCTGTAAAGAATAACACCACAAATCATACGTTGTTTATTTTTATAGGATAACATAATTATTATAATTTTATCATGTATACCTTTAATTTAAGGCCATAGCATAACAATATATAAATAATCATTAATTCTGACTTTGTGCCTGAATGTTAGTACAATAAATTATTATTGGTGTTCTTTATTAATAAATAAACTGTGAACACAGATATTTGATTGCATGCACTTTTGTGTTTCCAGATACCGAAAGCCCTGACCCGGATATGTGTGAATTAACTCTTAGTTTAATCATGTTTGTTTGTCAGTGTTTGTTGTTGTTTAGTTTGTTTTAAAATTTAGACTCATTGGCCTGCATAACACTAACTTCTACTATAAATAAGTAATTACAGAGATTATAAGACTACATCTATAATAATTGTAAAGAAGGGAATTTGGTACACGATGGATTATTTACATTAAAATATCAGTAGGTATATATTTTTGTATATAAATTGGTTTCATCATTATTCATATCGTTACACTAAAACTAACTTAATGTATAACCTCTACAACTATTATAACGTTAGTATAAATATTTGAATTAAATTTCTTTGATTAAGTTTTAAAAGCCAATACTTTAGAAATTTCTACAAGACAAAATGTGGCTAAATAGATAATTAATATTACAAGGTTAAATTGAAGGATTACGTTTAAGAGTACAAACGCTAGGTTCTACATAATTGGCTTGAAATTTTAATAGATACAAGAGACAAAGTATTTAGGTAGGTAATAGAACTAATATTATTATGTCAATTCAGTATAACGTATAATAATTCAATTTCGAAAAACAATATCACAATATAATATAAATTACATAATATTCGATGTCAATTTCGTTTTATTAATTTCTCGTTTTATAAAGTACCTCGAAGCACCTTCTACCAAATATCAATAAACGATGAATATAAACTACGTAAATTCTACCGTAATATTGCTATCAATTAACATTTTATTGCTTTTGTTACGCGCAACCTTTGTCCGGTCAAGCTTCCGTGTAAATAAATTATTACTTACAAATTAGTAGAGTATAGTAAGTTAAGGAATGTAAAATATCTATGGCACTACGCGTTTAATTGATTCACGACAACTAAGTGACAAAACGAGGTTAGGAAACAATGTGTTCTGATGTAAATTTGGGGCTATAATTAATGGAGATGGACGGAATTGGGCCTGCCTTAAATTTTGTTTAGGATATATTATGCTTTAAAATTCTCTGCTTTATGTTAAAAGAGACCTATTTAATAATAATAAATAAAGAAAGTTGATTCAAAGCCTTTTTAATTTTTTCATCGGACATTACAATTGGGTCAGATACTTTTGTCATAATTATACTTTTCACAAAAACTGTTTCTCGCACTAAAGCTCAGTACAAATAGTTGTTTTTATTTTGCCATCAGATTCTTGATCACCCATTAGCACATATGCACAAGAGCATAAATAAGAACTTTTAGTGCTTGAGTATCAAAAAAATGGTTTATGCATGATAATTAATCAAGCAAAAATATTTTTATTATTTATTATGTTATGCACCATCATTAAAATTTAATGTCTTAAAAGATTATGTACTTCACTGTAAATGGAATTAAAATCGAAATTGTTAAATTCTTTTTCAGCTGGGGCTAAGTGATTCTTCGTCCATCTCCTTTCAGTTATGAAAAAGAAATACAACTTAAAAGTTGGTTGTTGAGTTTAAAAAAGCTTTATTGTACAGCTATGTGGTGAAGGATCTAGTTTATAGAGGAACTTTTTATAGAGGATTTTTTAATTGACAGGGTTAAATTAAATTCACTAAGAAAGAATTGACTCGCGAGGCTTTAACTAATGCTATAGCGCAGCGCCGGCAACGCAGGCTTGATGATCACGAACAGTATACTTCGCATACAATAAATGTGATTGTACCTAGGAGGGCGTAAGCAATTATGAAAAGGTGATTTATTTCAATTGAAACCGTGTTATTTGGAAAACTATGGCTGTTAGCAGCTGAGGTCTGACTATCTATGACGTTAAAAAAAATACCACACGAATTGCTCGACAATGCCTTATTACATAGCCTGTTATGTAAAGATACGTCATTACGTTTAAATGGCTTAGTGGGGCTTTATAGTTGTAATGAAGTCGGTTACAATTTAAGGGTTGTAATGTGATTTGAACAAGGAACGCATCATGGCGCATCGAGTTAAAAACTGTTCATTTTAATATTGACATCACGTTTCCAAGAATGATACTGTCCCTGCAACCTACCCGAACCGTGAAGCGCGAACCACAGAGTATAGTTTATTGAGAATTCCCTTAAAATTTATCTCCGAAACTTTATATTGTGGTGTTAATAAAATTAATTATTTACTGAATTTATAAATAACTGACGACACGACATGTCGTCTAGTGACTGCAGATTATAATACAGTTGCCATCACCCCTCGTCTTCCCATGGGTGTCGTACCATATCACCAACCCGTCGGCCCAGCGTGGTGATGAAAAATTCCTTCCATTGGGAGAAGCTTTAGTCCAGCAGTGGACAGTTATAGGCTATTAATTTAACTGACGACTGACCACTATAGCCTCAGTATTTTAACTGCGGAAACAGCTATTAAAAGAAACGATTTGCTTCTAGAAAGTTCTAAAAATTCTACTTTTCTAGTCTGAAAAGTATTTAAATTTTGTAACTTCCATGTTAGTTATTACATTTGGTATGGTGGCTATTTTAATAATCAATGAACGCGATCATACGAGTTTTTGCAAACACTTGTAAGAAAAACCTTGTAAATGACATTTATTATTATTACCTTTCAATTATATTGTTTCTGAATAATCATTATTGGCATTTTTATAGTTTGATTTATGTTTTTGTAAATAATTATTATTTGCTTTTTGATTTGGATTATTGCTTTCATAATTTTAATTTAATTTTTTAAATATTTTTTACCATTAAATGTATATTTATCTTTATGAAAAGGTGTAATTTTTGTACTATATACTTGATTACTTTTTATTGGTACTAAAAAAACTATTTCCTTCTTAAATGAGGTACAAATAGATAGATACAAACTTAACTAAAAAAACATGTATTACCCACGTTACGTGCAAGTGTGGTGAAAATATTTGCGAAGTTGAAAAGCAGAACATTCAACGTAGGGGAAATTCTGCTTTTGTTTTGGCTAAGCCCTTGACGTTAAGGAAGTTACTCTAACATCTCTCGTTGCCTTCAGTATTTATCTTGGCGCCCCTAATGTAAGACATTGCATGATCAACAATCTACTGTTGTGACGTTTACTTGCTTTCTGGTTGGTTTACAAATTACGTATTTTAAGTGGTACTGAAAGATAGAGAGACTGACAGAAACATAACCTGGGACTAAACAGGTGATATCAATTTAATATTTTTTGCAATTCTTGTACATTGCCGAAAATAAAATTAATCACGCCTACAAATCGACTACAAATAATTACTCCGTAAGTTTCATTTAATTAATAAATTCAATTATCATTATTTATAAACATAATAAATACCATACCTTCTGAACCCACGACTTTTTAACGTCTATAATAAATTGGATAACGAATTGAACATCGCCCTAAAAGTATTTCCGGTGATCCTCAGACCTCGATTGGTAATAACAGGGTGATTGGGTGCATCAGTGCGCCACTGGGTCCCTGGATAGAAACCACACCCAAGTGATGCACCGAAGGGGCCTCGTTACTAGTCCTACTTGGGTTGTGGAATTGTCGGTCGTTGTCCTTGCCACTGTTAGTGAGAATAAACTTTCATCTTAATCAAATTGCTTACGCTGTCTAGATCTTAAACATTAATGCAGAGGACGCGAACGTTATTCGCACTTGCCGTCTGCGTAGCCGACGCTGCTCTTCTACGAGAGCTACGGGAACGCTACGGGGATATATGTAAGTCTGCTGCGTCTATTCGACAGCGGTGCGGACTTAATTTAGACTACATTATTATTGCTTTTCGAATACCCATTTCTTCCGAGCACCTCGTGCTCACCTCACTAACCTAGAATTAATTATACCTTAATCTAAACTAGTTTATTGCCCGTTACGTTCAACTCGACACTAATAACACCACTCAATCTAAAGGCATGCTCTCTGAGTGACGCGGCGAAGCCCGTCCCTTATAGCCGTCGCGTGCCACGCCCGCCGCCCGTCCATAACCATTTGATTTAATGAATTTTAATGATTCTATTCGACGGTCAATCAGTCAATGAAATTAAAAGTCAAAAAATGATTGTCGAAAAGTGATTTTATTAAAACTAGACTGAAATCAAAATGCTCTGAATCTTACAACAATGTACACGTTCAATTTGGTTTCAGGAATAGTGATAATGTTGTGAATTGATTCACTAGACGTGATTTGGTTTTGATTGCAGGAAGGTGGGGGCAAGGGGTGCAACAGAGGGTGCGGGAGATTGCGGCACGGTGCGGCGTGGTGCGGAATGGTGCGGCGCGTGGTCACCGCTAAGGCACTGTCGCGGGCGGCCGGCGCAGCGGGCGGCGACTGTGCGGAGCTTCGGACGGAAAGTTTTGGCAAGTTCCCCACCGAGACGGACGACGCGGCGAGCCCGGGCGCTCCGCCTTCGTCCACCGACGAGCTCGGCGCTCGTCTCTCGCATCTCCACACATACTTACACCATAATACTCTCTAACCTACTTCGCTGTTTGTAAAAATCACCTACAAAAGATATTAGTTTCATTCGTATTTTATTACTTCTATGTATATAAGGGTATATTTTATCGACATGTATATACATAATTTTATGTTTAACGTTATTAGGACGTTTGTCGCCGCGGCCTACAGCCGCGTCCGCGGCACTACGGGGTCTTACGTGATTCGTTGTTTGCGAAACGTTGCTCGATTGCAGCACGACGCGGGTGGCGGATGTTACACCGCCACAGGTCGTGCCCATCTACCTATTTTAGAATTTGTATATTTATAATAGTTACGCTAGTAAACTAAATTCATATTAATACTTTACGTTTAATGTAAATGTTACAACAGTGATTACGGTCCCTGGTTGTGTCGCGCGCGTGCGCCTAGCCGGACGCGGCGGGCGGCTCCGGTGGCGGCGGAGAGTCGTCGTCTCGCACGCACGCCGACTCCTGGTGCTTGTTGAGGTAGCTCTTGAGAGCGAACATTTTGTGACATCGCAGGCATTCGAAGTTCTTGTCCACCGAGTGGGTTTGCATGTGGGCGCGCAAGTTGGAGCGGTCCGCGAATGCCTTCCCACAGTGCGCGCATCCGTAAGGCTTCTCTCCGGTGTGGGAGCGGAGATGGCCTTGCAGCAACCAGGGCCGTGAGAATAGCTTCCCGCAAACGCCACACACGTGCGACAGCTGGTGCGTCAGCAGATGCATGGCGAGCGCCGGCATGGACACGTAGGCCTTGCCGCACTCGGTGCAGCGCTTCGCCGACACCGAGTCGAGGCTGCGGTGCGTCTGCTTGTGCCGCGACAGGTTGGACGAGGTCGCGTAGCGCTTGCCGCACTCGCTACAAGTGTATTTAGATTTATGGTCAGGTTGCTGGGCGCTTTCGACGGGGGCGTTAGCGTAGTTGCGCCGCTTGGATCGGCCGTCGCTCACGATGAAGGCGTCGTAGGTGTACGCGACGGTTTCCCGGGGGCGTTCCGCCGTTGGCTCCTGCGGCGGCTCAGGCGGGGGAGGGGGCGGTTCGGGGGGTGCTGGATCAGTACGAGGCGGTGTAGTTAGAAAAACTGCGTGTTGACTTAAATCGAGAATAGCGTGCGCTGCATTGAGATCCTCCTCGGCCCTATGGAGAAATGCACGGTCGCCCAGACAGTAGGGGCGATATATGTCCTTCTTCTTGGGTGGTAGAGAGAGAAGAGTGCCCGTGCTAGAGTAACACAAGTTGGACTTGCCGCTCGCCGGTGGCGGAGGAGGGGGGACAGGCGAAGAGTGGAGCTGTACTTGGAGAAAAGGCGTTTCGGTCGAGTCGGAGGCGGAGAGATGCAGAAGTGCGTAGGAGACAGGCTGAGGCGTCGGCTGCGCGGGGCCGGGCGGGGCCGGGCTCACCTCGCTGGGCAGCTGGGCGGTGAACTGCGTGGAAGGCTGCTCTTCGGTGTACCCTGCGCACAAAACACAACACTGACCTCACGTGCTCATATTGCATACATAAGAACATAAATCAATATTACAATTATAAAAGTGTGAAAGTTCGGATCTTTGGTACTCAATCACGCTAAAGCAGCTGAACGGATCTGGATGAAACTTAGCACAACATTACAAACATACATTTTAGTCTGGAATTACGAATATTATTTTGTTTTCCATGGGGTATGATCGTATTTTTTTCATGGAGGGATTAAGCCCTAAACTAATTCTATTCAAGGCAAAATTTTTGCATAGTGTTAGTTCAGAGGTCAGAGAATAACAAATCAAAATTTCCATTAACATCTAACAATAAATGAAAATAAAAATAATCCCTTATGTTGAAAATTGTAATAAATGGTTCAGTACATTTGCGTATCATTCCTATAAAATTATTCGCTATTATTATTAAATCTTTACTGATCACTGAATAGCGCCCGATATTAGTAATCAATCTTATTCGGGCTATTGACACTATCTCATATATCGGGGAAGAGTAGGAAAAGATTTTGGATTAGAATGATTATTAATTTCAGGCATAAGTTATGGACGTCCTGATAAAAAGGAGTCATATTCGCTGTAATGATAATTTTAAGTAATGAAGCGAAAGGGTGGAGAGCGATGTTGCGGTTCTCCAAGTTGGCAACTAACCAAGTTTACTAGTATAAAACCCTATATAAGCGTAAAATTTCGCTTGAAGACAAACACACGTCCTAAAAATTCAAATTCAAAATTCCTTATTCAGGTGGGCCTATCACAGACACTTATAAAGGGTTCATACATAACTAAAGCTTCGAGGGTTCCAAACACGCTCTGGTCTAAGAAGAGCCCATAAGAAACTTAGCCGGGTAAATAATTTTTTTGGTATATTATACTTATCACGGATGTTGAATAAGAAAATATAAAACATTTTGTTTTTCGGACGCAGACTAGCCTGCGTTTTGACAGGTTTTGCACAAGAAATCTTTCAAATTTATGTCTGAGACAGATTATAAAGGCGATCCCAAATGGAAGTGGGTCTTCAGGTAGTAACTAAATTAGAACTAAGTTAAATTTCCGCACCAACCCGTTCATTACAATTTCCTCTCGTTAAAGATTGGCTGGGAAAGCTATTCGGATAAGACTGCCTTTTCACCCTTCCAATTTAAGACTAAATTACATTCGTTCATCGTTTTTCCTCTAATTGGATGCCATAAAGAATTAAAACTATCAATCAATAGCAAATGAAAACCTTGATATTACCATGGCAGTAGTAGGTAAATATGTTCATATGTATGTACGTTCAATTGTATGATAATTGTGTTTTGAGGTGTTTACCCCATAGGTTTAAAAAAGTTTCCATCCAATACTCCTTTCTGGCGTGATGAATATGTTTTATTAGCATGTGTTATACTGAAGTTTGCAAAGTATATTATTCTATATATAACAGCGTGACTGCCTCGTTTGTCTAGTGGTTAGCCTGTTTAACTACGGATCACGAGATCCTGGGTTCGAATCCCAGGTCGGGCCAAAATTTGTTAGGTATAGGAGTTTCGGAGGAAACTTGCGGTGTCAGCCCCAGTGCCTCGGGGCTATTATTACTGACAATGGTCGTTAAAGCCCACCAACCCGCATTGGAACAGCGAGGTGGGTCTAATATTATAATCTTCAACTCTTCTACTCCTTCTTGGCACGGGCCTCTTCTCTTATGAGAGAGGAGCATGTGAGCCCAATAGTGGCTCACAATACCGCACGGGTTTTCTCTCAGCATGAAAAGGGTAAAGACCGTAGTCCACAAGGCTACATGTGGATTTGTAGACATGCTTTGGTGTCAAGTCCTTTGTGGAGTGATGATAAATGACACAGAGAATTGCTAGAGATTTATAAGTGGACTGTATTTCCTTTGAGTCTAGTTGATAATGATAAGTAAATGATATAATGATATGGATAATGAACACGCGTCGAGTGGCAGCCCAAAGTGCACTATCCTAGTTATTTCTACGAGGCTAGACGATTGCGTTAATTGCTGACGTTGCAGTGTCCAGAAAACGCAGTGGTCCGAACAACCTACCTTTGCGAGTGTTATGAAGGACTCTAAGGCATACAGTTTTCCTCACAATTTTTTCCTTCAACGTTCAAGTTAATGATATTTAATTGCTTTAATAAAACCCACATGACTCCGAAAAGGAAGTCTTGTTCTTGGTCTTGGTCTTGCAAAAACGCAAGAACAAGACCAAGACTGCAAGACCAAGACTGAATTTGGGCAACACTAAGTCTTTGGGGCTAGATGGCGATGTGTGTTTTGCCTTAGTATATTTATTTATTTATTGTTGCAATGCTGTTTTTTGGTCTGTAGGGCGTGGTTGCCGGTGCAATTAAATTATTCACTTACTTTATTTTTTTTACACTCTGTTTATAGGCGGTGATTTTTACTTACCAATAATTATTGAACATTTTAAAAAAACGGGATGATACATCTACGAGTAACATTATCTGAAATACTATTAAATAGTTGGAAAATCTAAAAGTGCACGCTTCATAATCTCATTTTTTACAATAAAATTGAGATTATTTGTAAATTTGTAAAAGTATTTATTAAATAATAATTAAACTACATCTAATTATACCGAGAAAAGTAATAGGCTTCTTCTTCTAATTCTTCAAAAAACTGAAGCCTATAAAAAAAACCAACTTGTTAAGTGAAGTATTTCGCTCGTTATCGTGACCTCAAGATACGGGATCCGCACATAAAGACACACGGACGTCCAAGACAGAACTTTTTTAAACAATTTTTTAATTAGTTTAAATAATAAAAAGAGATTTAATAATATCATGAGTGTTAAAAATAGTGTTTTTCTCAACATTTGTCTATTTATATTCACTTACAAAAGCAATAAAGAATAAAAAAAGTGACATTTAAGTTGGATCATCACTCGGTGTGCGTAAACTGATAGTAATACCCACCTCAAGGCTTCGCTTATGAGGCGTGCAATACATCTAAAACTGTTAAGGCTATAATTTCTAAAAAGAAGTTGTCGTGGAATAGAGAAATGCACATATTAAGATACTTGTTCCAAACATATACTCGCATAACAAACAAGGAGTAAACCTCCTTAAGGTTTCAATTAAATTGTTATTGAGCATGCGCGATTCGCTGCGGGATTTTGACGCCATAACAGTTAATTACATAAGTATAAAGCACTGCTTTATGTAAAGTCATACTATGTAAAACTTATATATGAGTAATAGGTTAAAAAAAGGTAGTGAATGCTCGATTTTAATTGGTCTTGTAACCAGGTGCTATGCATGGTTGGTAAAGAAACTATTTAAAGAAAGGTCCATATACCTATTTATAACGATTAATAATAGTATATACAACATTTTCTTAAACTACAATAAAAGAGTAAAGTAATAAGATAAGTAGTACTTCATGTAACTACCGTAGTCCGTATAAATATAAGAACGGCGGAGAGCGATAGTCGGAACGCAGTCGGGAGTCCCGACACGAATTTCCAAGAGTTATTCTGGGATCGTTAATAACTTCCAGAGGCAACCTGTGGCCTGTTCAGTGTATAGACCAACCCCCAACCTGTAGCGTCGCCTTCTACCACCGTGTTGCGTTAAAAATATAAACTTCATTTTCAGCGTACCTTTTTAAACCAATAATGGTATTTTACAAGTAACAAGACGGAGTTAAAAAATTAAATTTAATTTCTAATTTTTAATCACACATTTTAAATTACATTAGGGTTGAAGGTATTTTAGGTCCGTGTCCTTCTTTATAGACAAGGTTGTTGAAAATCAGTCCGGAATCGATAATATAATGTATCTATGTAATATAAAGCATACATAATGTTTTTAAGGGACTCGGTAAATTTCATAATCAAAGCTTTGTAAGGATATCCTTAAGCAACAAGTGCATCGATCGAGTGTCATTGCGTTTTCATAAATAATTATTGTTTGGGAAAGTTTCTTCGTTGTATCGTCAAATTTACGGTAAGATTTATGTAATTAATTTAACAACTTAACTCAAAATGGTTTATTTTAAACGATTACCTAGGTCGAAAATTAACCCTATAGGCCACGGGACCGTTTTTGATGATTTTATTTATATAGATTTAGTTGGGTTTTTGTGTTATTTCCAGCTATCTACGTATTTAACTAACAAACGTATATAAATATATATATATATATATATATTTAATTTATTGTTCAAAATAAATGTAACAAATATTTTCCAACATAATTATCCATCCCCTAAGAAACTATGCGTTCATGGTGGGGATGGCGGGTTCGCAAGTATATATCTTTAAAAATATTCAACTACTTAATCTAAATGTAAATGTAACTTTATCTTAATGTAAATCATTTCGACAATCTTAATCGAACAGTGGCATTTTTTTTTAAATATTAGCTAAAAAATGTATTTTCATTAAAATTTCCTTAAAAATATATGTTTTTATCAAAACATTTCCTTAAAAATATATGTTTTTTTTCATTTATTTATTCCGCAAAGCGGGTGGGAGATCTTCAAATATTTTGGGTAATATGTATATCAGCATTATTAACTCATTCTCTGCTTACCATAGGGCAAGTGTATCTTCTCAAAATGAGAACTGTTTACGCTGAAGTCTACCAAGCTGGCCAAGTGCGATTGGTAGACTTCACAGACGTTGGAGAACGTTATGAAGAACTCTCAGGCATGCAGGTTTCGTCACGATGTTCCCTTCATCGTTAAAGCAAGTCATATTTTCATTGTTTAAATTAAAAACGCACGTAACTCCGAAAGGTTAAAGGTGCGTGCCGGGGATCTAACTCTGTCCCCCCAGAAGGGAAGCCAAACAGTGGCGTGCATAGAGTGTATGCACAGGGTATGCAGATGATATAAAATGAAGAAAATCCCCAGTACGAGTTATAAAAAGCCTACCCATAAGTATTTATAACTCGTACTGGAGATTTTGATCATTTTATATCATAAGCATACCCTGTGCATACCCTCTATGCACGCCACTGAAGCCAAAGCTAGCTACTGGGCTAACACCGCTTTAAACTAAATACATTATTCTTTTACTGGTTTTTTAGCTTGGTGTTACTGGACGCTACAGTAATAATCTTTTAATTTATTTTCATAAAAAAGGAATAACATTTAACAATTTTATAAAGATGTGACCAAATTATATAGGGCGTAAAATTTTGCGTAAAATGATTGGGCATTTTGTGAGGAGTAACGTGTATATCATAAATTTGACATCACTGTTCGAGTAAATTCATGTTTCTATTAAGGTACCTGCATTTTGAAATTTATTATTTGCAAGCCTTAACTTTTACGTTTTATTAGGTTTCCAATGTAAGTAAGTGGATTGCGATGTCGATTCTACAAATATTCAAAGCCGTGGCTTATACATCACTTTTAGGTAAGCAGTGTTAATAACGTTTAAACCAATGCAATTTGCCTCCTGAACAAGAATGAAATATATTAGTTTTACATTCATTAATTTGGAAGTGACAACGGTTTTAATGAAAACCAAATATTGCATTGACCATGATCAATTAGTGTTACGTGTTGTTTGAATACCGACACACCCACGTTGGGGCAGCGTGAGGAGTCAAAGCGAAATTACTTACCTACACAAAAAAGAGTACGAAAATTTGGTCTCTTTTTAGCAAAAAACGCATCATTTTTATAAGACTGCCCACAGAAGGGCCGTAATGCTTCAAGGTTTATGTATACTTGTGCATGTATAAGCGGTCTTACACTTCAGCCTCCCTTTCGGGGAGACCAAGTTCTATACCTGGCGGAATTTACTTATCCAGCGAGGTAAACTACGCTCTAAGCTCTTTCGTTCTAAGAGGAGACCTGTGGCCTGTTGTGGGCCGATAACGGGTTGACATTAATGATTGAATTAAATAATGAATATTTGTTTATTGCACACCACATAAAAGATAGGAAAATGAATTTTAAATAACACTTTTTTTTTAATTCGCCTATAAGTTAGCTACAATGCAATCTTACCTGGTGGTAAGTGATGATGCAGTCTAAGATGGTAGTAACACCCCTAATAGGTTTCTACGCGACTTCGCACCGGAACACTAACTCGCTTAGCGGCACGTCTATAGGGTGGTAACTAGCAACGTCCAAAGCCAGACAATGACAATGTATGTATGTGATTATATTTATTCCATCATAACTTCTAAATGTCTCAACATGTTTGGTTATATGAGGTGTCGTTTCGGAAATAGGAAACGGAAAGACTAATACATTACAGTTCTGAAACTTAGTTTTAGCTAGATGTCAAAAACTCGCGTTTTCACATAGACTATATAGTATATATAGTAGTTGTTTTTTAAACAGCGCAAATATACTCTTAACGATGTTATTTTATCTACGGGAAAATACTAGAAGCGAATGATATGTCTTTAGAAATATATTTTACCATTTAGCAGTCTAGTTTTGTATGTTGTACAGTATTTCTCTCTGTTTTGTTTTTTTTTTGTTTTTTTTTCTAATCTCGATGCACATAAGGGAAGACACTGAACCCCAAGACACGGGATATCCTAGTTTGGGGGTCCAGGGTAATTTTAGAAAAAACATTGTACCTTTAAGCAAATAAAAAATTATTATTTTCATTGTATTTCGTTTGTTTAGCTTTTTTGTCTCAGATATATTTCTATGGCGCCCTCTTTTAACGTATATAATTCTCGTGCAGCGTAATCCCGTCTCGTAGCAAACTTTCATTTACTTGGCGCTCAATGCTAAGCCTCGTGATCCGCAAAGCTTATGTAATGCCGCTTTGTGCAGTCTCTGACTATTCCGGGCTAAACTTCTCCGGTCAAGTGGTTCTGTTTGGTCGTATCTTT
Organism: Pararge aegeria; assembly: GCF_905163445.1. NCBI lineage: Eukaryota > Metazoa > Arthropoda > Insecta > Lepidoptera > Nymphalidae > Pararge > Pararge aegeria. The sequence goes on from NC_053208.1 coordinate 10,705,460, forward strand.
GTACTATCCGATAAAGACGCCCAAGACCCTGCACAAAACTCAATAGATTTACTTGTAATAGTTTTACGAAGAAATTCCGAGTGGTAAATAAAAAATGTAACTTATTACCTGGACCTACTTACGTAACGTATTATTGGTTCTATGTGGTAACTGCAGATCATAACAGTTGTCACCACTCCACCTCTTCTCATGCATAGCATACATAACGGAGAGCAGCCAAAGCGTCATTTTTGCTATTACTATCATCTACTGCGATTACATACAGGTCTGCCCAGCATGGCGATTATGAGAAGCCCTCCGTTGGGAGAGGCCTATCGTCTAACAGTGGGCTATTTTGGGCTATCGACGCTCACGATTACAAAACTTTATAGTTTACGATTTATATAAAAATGTAAGTGAATAACTTACTGTTTGTTAATGTTTTAGGGATCATGTTTTTCTTTGTGTTTGTGACCACTCCACTACAAGTCAGCTCTTGATTTCAATCTCAACTGGTGGTGGTGATGATGCAGTCTAAGATGGAAGCAGGTTTACCTGTTTGGGGTATGGCAGTTTTATTAAAACCAAATCCGTAACCGAATTGTCAGCTGGGGTAACTAACATATAGCCGAAGCCCCCCACTAGAACAGACAAGAGAAAATTCTAAATTTGAATTCAATTTTAAATTTAGAATTTCCTTAGCCGGAACTTTATTACGTCCACAGTTGTGGTCAATTTTCTATTCCTTCGTATAAACCGCAAGAACAATTCTGAGGATATTTTGCATTAAGTATAGGTGGGTAGGTTTAGGTTACAGCGGTTAAATATCTCTTATTAACAGGGAATCAGCTCACTACGTGGACAAATTTATGGCAGAAAAATAGTCAAATAATAAATGGTTTAATAAAATAAGATTTTTCAGTCCTATATATCATATAATATTATCCTTTGTCGATTCATATTTCGCTTTACAAGTATGTTCAATTGTTATATTTCCCTCTAAAGGTATGCAGGAATTTCGCTGTGGAAGAACTTCAATACAATAGTGGGTTTTATGAAACGACAAATATTAATTCCAATAAAGCTTTTAATTCAGAAAGCGAACCTCGCAGAGTCATTATGATAGAAACTCAATAAATGTAAAAGGTTAAAATATGCAGGCAACAAAGTATACAGAAGAGCGCATTGTTACACAAACGTTTCAGTCCACTTTTGTGTTAAACAATAGACGATATCCTTTTAAACGGTTGAGAATCTAAGCTATTTATGTTATTAAATTGTGAACAAGAAAAATGGCAAATTATAAGAAATATTCAAAAAGAATTTTTAAAAAGAATTTAAGACAGCAGTTCATTATTTTATTCGCCTTCGTTGAGGATATCTATGGAAATACAACAGGAATCCCAAAGATGTGCCTCGCTTGAAAGATGCCTTTAAAGTCTTTAAATTAAATTCTTCATTCCGCTAATTATAAGGTACTTACCGATCCTCTTTGTACGTACAAGTACCTAGGTTTTATTATATTATTCCTAGATTCTTTAAAGCTTCTAATGAATTCGTATTATAATACTTGAAAGACAGGGAAAATTACTATATTTATTTCTACATTTTTCAGAAGCATCGAGGTCGCTATTGGGAAATTTCATTCGTTTAATTAATCGTATATAAGGCAATTTTTTATGATTTTTAAATTGCAGAAATCATTTTTTAAGTATCTGGATTGAAATTTGTAAATTATTATTTTTTTTAACTGAATATTGATTGTCAATTTTATCTATTCGACTTCAAAGACTATTTATGGCAATTATATGGTAGGGCAATTATATTATGGTACCACGAAAATAAAACCGAGAATTATCTTGCTTACTGAGACATTTTTGTTTATTTATTGAAGCCTACCCCTAAATCTGACTATCTAGTGTTTGTCCTATTCATAAATAGGTAAATTTTTTTGTAAATATATAGTTTTTTTCTTGCTTTTTTTTAATTTTTTTTTTTTTTGTTAATTGACGATTCGAATAACGAAAAATGCATCACTATCTAAATACTATCACTTCGACCAGACACGCATCAGGTTTTGTTAAACCTAATATACAGTAAGCTGAACAAAAAACGGTATTTTGTTAATCGGTGAGTAAACGGTATTTGTACAACATATTTTTATTTTCACGCTATGCAATAAATGAGAAATTGCAAACTTTACCTAGCGGCATCGGCGTTCAGTTTTAATTAATCGAACTATAGTGGAATTTGGGTACCGCTACTGCAGATAACAAGTTGTATGAAGCTAACAAGTTCCTAAATCGGTTTTCCAGCTAACAACCCAGTGAATGGTGCCGTGCTCAACCGTTACAATGGGTATTTTCTCTATTATAAAACGATTACTGAAGCGTTCGCTTCGAATATTCCGCTTCTGTTATATTTATTGTTAAATAATGTTGAAATTGTAAAGCATAACTGAGAGCGATTGCTATCCTATTGTTTACGTTAAACAAAGGAATGCTATTATTATACAAGAGTTAATCAGCTCAGGAGAACGTTCAAGGGGATGTCTAAAATTGAAATAGGTTCTTATTTTAATTAAAATAGGTTTGTTTCATTTAAATTAACCACGACTGCCCAATAACATTGCAATGTTATCAGGGTTTACGAGTATGTTAAATGTCTCACAATACATTCGTTCTAAATGCCGAAACAGATTTTTTGACGTCGCAGACGTTCGCAGTTTTTGAATGTAAAAATACCGCAGTGGGTGTCTTTGTTTGTGATGTTATAAAGTTTCTAAGTAACAAGTATTTTTCTAATTTGAATAAATAATCAATTGTACTTATTGTAAAAATTTATACTAATGTCATAAAATAAGGCTGAGCTGTCTGTTTTAAAGTCAATTGTTAAAAGTAGTGCGATTTAATAAAATCATTTTTGCGTTAACTAGGAAGTCCGTTTAAGTAACGGATATTATGAAAATTTAGCTTTATATTCATAATATATCATGGAATTCCGCAAAGTAACGCCTGCTTCTATCCAATATTATGCAACGAACTCTGTGAATTAAACTTTCTTTCTCCTATGCGGGTCACCAATCATCCATTCAGACACCAACTCTGATCGAACTAACGAAATAAACAGAATTTTTGCTATGGCTACTACGCTAAAACATTCCCGCTACACGCTTACACGGTCATTAACATTATCAACTCATTATCAACAAAATCACCATGCTAGCCAAGAGCCGATTGGTGAATTCAAACGAGAAAATTCTAAATTTGAATTCAATTTTAAATTTAGAATTTCCTTAGCCGGAACTTTATTACGTCCACAGTTGTGGTCAATTTTCTATTCCTTCGTATAAACCGCAAGAACAATTCTGAGGATATTTTGCATTAAGTATAGGTGGGTAGGTTTAGGTTACAGCGGTTAAATATCTCTTATTAACAGGGAATCAGCTCACTACGTGGACAAATTTATGGCAGAAAAATAGTCAAATAATAAATGGTTTAATAAAATAAGATAAAAATACCGCAGTGGGTGTCTTTGTTTGTGATGTTATAAAGTTTCTAAGTAACAAGTATTTTTCTAATTTGAATAAATAATCAATTGTACTTATTGTAAAAATTTATACTAATGTCATAAAATAAGGCTGAGCTGTCTGTTTTAAAGTCAATTGTTAAAAGTAGTGCGATTTAATAAAATCATTTTTGCGTTAACTAGGAAGTCCGTTTAAGTAACGGATATTATGAAAATTTAGCTTTATATTCATAATATATCATGGAATTCCGCAAAGTAACGCCTGCTTCTATCCAATATTATGCAACGAACTCTGTGAATTAAACTTTCTTTCTCCTATGCGGGTCACCAATCATCCATTCAGACACCAACTCTGATCGAACTAACGAAATAAACAGAATTTTTGCTATGGCTACTACGCTAAAACATTCCCGCTACACGCTTACACGGTCATTAACATTATCAACTCATTATCAACAAAATCACCATGCTAGCCAAGAGCCGATTGGTGAATTCAAACGCCTTTGAGAACATTTTACGAAATTCTCAAGTATACAGATTTTCTCAAAATGTTTTCCTTAAAAGTTTAATTAAGTGATATTCAGTTGCTTTAAACGCAAACAACTCAGAATAGCTCCGGAAGCGGTTATAGCCCAGTACCCAGTGGGATGGACTTCAACTTATCTTTCGGGGGCCGAGTTCGAATCCCAGCACGTACCTCTAACTTTTAAAAGTTATGTGTTATGTGTGTTTTAAGCAATTAAAATATCACTTGCTTCAACGATGAAGGTAAACACCGTGAAGAAATCTGCATACCTGAGAGTTCTCCATAATGTCCTTAAAGGTGTGGAGTCCACCAATCTGCACTGGGCCAACGTGGTGGACTACGGCCTTTGCCCTTCTCATTGTGGGAAAAACCCGAAAGGAACGCTCAAGTCCTAATTACGAGACTATCACCGCTTTTTATTTGCACGCCTCATAATAATGTTTGTAACTAATAACAAGTTTAATAAAAATCAAAATTCAGGATACATTTATTTTAAGTAGGCCTAGTTTTAAGCACTATTAAAACGTCAAGTCCATCTGTTTATAGTGAATCGACCACAAGTTTGGACCTAACTATCGGATATCAGCCAGGCAACCAATATTGAAGGAATACCGCCACAAATTATTCCACTCTAACACGATCGCACCAAGTGGTCAAATCATCCGTAACAGCTTAGTACAGTAGGCTGGCTTAAATCGATGGAAATTGTAGTGGACGCTATTCATCGTCAGTAATTGGACAGCGGTACGATCAATTAATAATGTACTGCATCTATTTCAGAATAATACCAATGCTAACGTGTACTAAGGCGTCATAATGGAGATCCAATATAGGTAATTACTGATTAGGCGAACGTGAAAAGCATGGCAAACCGCGAATTTAATTTGTTCGACTGTTGTATACCAAACCAATCAACGATATTTTTATTTATTTATTTAAGTACATATACATTAGTTATACATTTAACCCACTTACAGCCAAGGTTATACAAATTAATTTATATACACGTAAAATTTTTACTTAAAAAGAATAATTGGCCATATGTTAGGGTGTATATTTGACTCCTAACTAGATATCTGTGTCTAGGATATCATAATAAATCAACCACGAACTTTCGGCTTATAAGTACTTATTATGTGTATTTTTTGTTGTAGCTAACCTGAACATTTAGTTAAGTATAAACAAATGCAAGCACTAATTACCTATGTTGTACATAACATGATAGACTTACCTGCTATTAAATCACTAAGAAGACATTAAAATGAGCAATGACACTACAAAACACCACACAAATAAATTAATCACTTTTCCACACCAAACGCTCCGAAATTACCCATACATTAATAATGTTGTGTGCTTACCCGCAAATTTTACGGCGAACAGTCGGCGCGCGCGCAGTGCGCCGACGTACACTGTTATTGTTACAAAGATATAGGGAAATTTTGCAGGAAGTGACATGAATAATGGAGATTGAGCGTACTATATAATTTAAGTAATATATGTTTAGTGAATTAAATGAGTTATCCTTATTTTTACATATTAAGGTGTTTTAATTCTATAAATAGAGTTTTAAGTGTATTATTTTTTTTATTTATTTATTATTATTATTATTTTTTTTTTATTTTTTTTTTTCCTTTTACTTGTTTAGTTATTCTTATTCCTTCAGGTATTGATATTTTTGTACATTAAATATACTACGACAATACACACATCGACATCTAGCCCCAAAGTAAGCGTAGCTTGTGTTATGGGTACTTAGATGACTGATGAATATTTTTATGAATTATATATACATAAATACTTAGAAAATACATATAAACACCCAGACATTGAAAAACACTTATTGCTCATCACACAAACGTTTTCCAGTTGTGGGAATCGAACCCACAGCCTTGGACTCAGAAAGCAGGGTCGCTGCCCACTGCGCCAATCGGCCGTCAAAATTTATATGCCGTCGATTAGGATTAGGCTATATTAAAAAACACTTGTGAAAAACTGTGTTTGTGATTATCGCATCAAAATCCATCCCTTGGTTTATTAGGAGTTAGTATGCAACAAGCGTTGGCGAAAAGCGACTTGATTTTAAAGAAGTATATAGATATATATATTTCTTTAGTAATGAAACGATCAAATCTTTGTGGATAGCTAAGTCACGTAATATTGATAGCCAAAACAACAAAATCAACGTTTAGCGTGCCAACTATGCGCCGCAGATATACAATAGTAAAAACAAACGCGCACGGTGGGATGAGACAAGGGGTACGCCGCATTGCACCAGTTGAATCTCGACCCCTGAACAACACAAGGGTTCTCCCCCCTCCGCCGGCTCTCACCCCGAAAACGGGCTCAGCGTACTTGTTGACGCACGTTTACACGAGATTGGAATTCTTATAAGATTGATTTAAAGGAATACGTGAGAGGAGCGGCATCTTGGCTAACTGTTTATAACACAATACTAGAAATTAAAAGTTTTTATGAGAATTTTTTAGTGCTGCGATCCAATGGTGTTTATTTCATACGACCGTTCCACCTCGGCTTTTCACGGGTATAAATGAGAAAAACAGAGTGAAGTTACAGCCTTTGTATATAGAGTTTCTTTATAAACAATGTTTTCAGCTAACTTCTCGTAACAAAGTACGATTGATAAACGTGACCGAGCGACATAGGTGTTGCTATATGTACCTATATAAATATATAATTCGGCGACTTCATTGCAAAATAATCTTTGAAGTAAAACTTCTTTAGAATTGTTGTGGTTTGAAAATGCGTCACGAAAAAGAAATTAACACATAAATATATAAAATAGTCGGTGAAAGAATGAGATATATTACCCTATAGAGTGAAAACTGAATATTTGTATTAAAATATTAAATAATTTTTAAGCTTGGTAAAAATAATAAACCTTCTATTTATCTATATCCAAACATATTAATCTCAATTAGGCTACTTTTAAGAAGTTTAACTTCTGCTGTGTGTGAATTGCACAGTATATTTGTTAAGGGTTTATTAACTAAAATCTTTTGACCGCGGTTTTACATAAATTCTACAGGAATCTGTACATTTTACCGGGACACAAGCAACCTATGTGTTAAGCAACCCAGATAATAATCTATACCAATGCCAAAAATTCTGTCAAATTGGTTTAGTAGTTTTTTCTTGAAATACTAACAAACATCCATCCATCCTTACAAACTTTCGCATTTAATATTAGCATTAGCAGTTGAAGAAAATAACACTAAGTCCCACCTAATTGGTATAATTTTTAATATAAACGTAGAAAATTGAAAACAACAGTACCTCATTGTTGATATATACAGTTTTCTCTATTTCCATTTCAATCCAATCAATCTATAGCCTATAAACAGTCCACTGCTAAAGGCCTCTTACAACGGGACGGTTTACGCACGTAATCACTACGCTGCGCAGACGGGTTGGTGAATGCAGTACATGGTTGTAGTAGCACAGGCTTCTGGTCATTCTCCGCTAAATTCCTTTAGTCGGCTCATACGACACCCGCGGTAAGAGGATGGGTGGTGTACAGCTGTATTCTGATAGGTTGTCACCACACGGCGTTTCTGTTAACCTTTGGCGGCCGATTGGCGCAGTGGGCAGCGACCCTGCTTTCTGGGTCTAAGACCGTGTGTTCGATTCCCACAACTGGAAAATGTATGTGTGATGAGCATAGTTTTTCAGTGTCTGGGTGTTGATATGTAAATTGAAAGTATTTATGTATATTTTTCATTAAAAAAAAATCATCAGTCATCTTAGTACCCATAGCACAAGCTACGCTTCCTTTGGGACTAGATTGCGATGTGTGTATTGTCGTAGTATATCTATTTATTATTTATTTATTTTACATATTATATCTATTTTATAAAGATGCGTAAGTCCAGGAGGTAATAGGTACATATAAAAAGGGTTTGATTCGGAAAGCCGAACTATTTTTAAAAACAAATACAAGAAGACTAAATTCACCGAAGTTACACTAAGAGGCATCTGTTACACGACACGTTAAGAAGTATCTGCCTTAAGTAAGCGTCTTAATTTTCCACTATACAACCTTATTTTACACCTTAGTATGTGAGGAACGAGCGAAAACTACGTTTAACGAATAAGAGTAAAAATTGTCCACTTATTAAATTTAAGCCGTTAGCGGCTCTTTTCAAGGCAGGGGTCTTCTCTCAGAATAAGAAGATTTAGTGTAGTTTATTTACCACCTGGCCGAGTGCGGTTTGGTACACTTTGCGCGCCTTTGTGAAAGTTATGGAAAACTCTCAGGCATGCGTGTTTCCTCATGATATTTTCCTTCACCAGTAAAGCAAGTGATATTTTAATTGCTTATAACGAACATAACTCCGAAAAGTAGAGATACTTGATATATATTCCGTTATATATAATGAAATCTTTTCTTTAAAGTATATACTAGACGGCCGATTGGCGCAGTTTTCAGCGGCCCTACTTTCTGAGTCCAAGGCCGTGGGTTCGATTCCCACTACTGGAGAATGTTTGTGTGACGAGCATGAATGTTTTTCAGTGTCTGGGTGTTTATATGTATATACTAAGTATTTATCTATATTATTCATAAAAGTATTCATCAGTCATCTTAGTACCCATAACACAAGCTACGCTTAGTTTAGTAGTCTATTTATTATTATTTCTATCATTTATTATTTTTTTTTAAATTATTAACAATGCTTAAGAATAAATTAAAAAACACTATTAAAAATTTATAAAAAAAAAACTTCCACCCTCCGCTTGCGGGGCTTTTGAATGCCCAAGCAACCGGTGGTCAGGGCTCAAGAGTGAGAAACCTCCTCACAATACGCGCCGTTTCAAGGACTACTGTATCCGACACTTGATCCAACAACCAAGCGAAAGCTTCTTGAGATGTTGGTCGAAGCTTTTCGCGAGAAGACCATTGACTGAAACGACTATCGGAACAACAACGGTCGACTCAACATTCCACATGGCGGTAATCTCGTGAGCAAGGTCCAAGTATTTAGATACTTTTTCCTTTTCAGCTTTCACCAGATTATCGTCATGTGGAATTATTAATGTTAATTTTTACTATTATTAATTTTATTATTATTATTATTATATATTTTATTTTAACTATTCCCAGACAACACAAGTAAATCTCATGCCATTTAAGCCATTATTTACTTCAGTCGGGACATGAATTCAACACCTAGTACCTTCGAAAGAGAAAAAAATTCAACCGTTGATTGGATGCAAGAAACTGGATCTAATCTTTCAGACATTAATTAGTTGCACTGAACGATAATCCCCTGAGGGCTGTGGGAGCAGTACTGTCGCGAGGAATGATTATTAAAGATTTTAATTAGTGTATTGGGCCGGCCGCTCTGGACAGGGTATTTGGATGATAGGATTAAATGAAAACTGCCATTACTGTGATTAAATTATACCCTATACGGAAAAACATAAATCGCCTGTTTGTAGATAGAAAATAAATGGATTTTGCTGTCAAGATAAGTAGTTACCTATTTTATTCGAAATAATCATATTAACTATTCACACATTCGTGCCATTTGAATGACAGTAAATGCCCCGTCTGTAAAGTGTCCGCGAGAATGACGGTCTTTAAATTCGATTTCCACTGCTGCTTTAATTTAATAAGTATAAAAGTAAGTTTGATAAAAACAATCCGAACTCTATTTTGTTCGCAACAGCCAGATACAAGAAAACCACACGGGCTATTTCAAACCGCTCCTGATATCGAAGATACAAGTTTTCGAGTGTTTGAACTTGACCCTCAAGTGTTATGTAGTTCCGATACGATAACCAAGTCAGCAGATACAATAAAAAATGAATAATGCATTACGTGAGCCACATATTATATGTTTTAGTTTGCATTTCAATTTGTTTTTACTTTCATCTCTATCTCTTCTCTATATGGTATAAAACAAAGTCGCAATTACGGTCTATATATAACCCTAACTCTTCTTAAACACGAAACGGATTGAATTGTGGTTTGAATGGTAAATACACGGACGTGTGGATTATTTTCCACAGACCAGGTATCATATCAACCCATTACCGGCCCACTAAAGGGCTCTTCTTCCACAATGAGAATGGGTTAAGACCGTAGTCCAGTACGCTGGCCCAGTTCTGATTGGTTACATGGCAGTAAATTCACTTTTTTTCCTAATTTATACCTTAGTATTAAAGGGCAGGTTGATAGTTAATTATAAAGTAAGTTTAGCGTCTAGTGATTAGCATGTTTGATTACGGTTCGTAGGTTAAAATCCCGGAGTTAGGGAATTGGCGTGGTCATCCCCAAATATCTAAGAGTCGAACTCGTCGCGCGTCGGTCCGGGTTATAATCACTAACGTGTGAAAATATTTGTCAAGCGAACTTCTATTACCAGCAATGTAGCATAATGCTCTAATTACTCTCTCATATGACAGGGAAGGCTGTGGCCATCAAACGGACATTAATACGCGGCGATGTCATCATAAACACCCTCAACCTATTTAAGTTCATAAAATTAAGCTCAATAGATGATATATAGTTTAGATTCCTTGTTTTGTTTTGATGTCCCATTGGCGCAGTTTGCACAAACCCTGCTTTCTGAGTCCAAGGCCGTGCGTTCGATTCCCTCAGCTGGAAAATAAGTGTGATGAGCATAAATGTTTTTCAGTTTCTGGGTGTTAATATGTATATTATAAGTATTTATGTATATTATTCATAAAATATTCATCATTCATCTCAGTATAACCATAACCATAACACAAGCTTCGCTTACTTTGGGGCTAGATGGCGATGTGTGCGTTGTCGTAGTATATAAATTATTTATTTATTTATTTTTAAATTTGAAAAAGATGTCTTTTTGCGGCCCACCCCTATAAGGCCATAGCCCGTGTATTTCAAGGTGTAATCTTTCAAGCAGGCATATCCCACTCCCTTGGCGGCTATTAAACTGCTAATTTAACAGCTTACATAAAAAAAGTGTTTCCAGTTTACTTGGGATAGGCAAATCTACTTTGACTATTCAATAACCGTTGAAAGTTAGGTTATTTTAATACATATAAAAATCTAAGATACAACAAATTTTTAATAGACTGAATAGATAAATGACAGGAATAAGAAAGGTAGAAACAAAAAGCAAACGGTTACGTAATATCCAGCATTGTTTCTGAAACCTATAATGTACGGAAATTCTGGCGCGTCACGTTACTATGACTTACCACCGTGCCCGACGGTGCGTTTCCACCAGAAATGTGCGAGCTAGACGGTATGATGGTTACAACCAAAGTTGTGTTAGCAATTCACGCAAAGCGAAAATGCGTAGCGGTTTGGAACTGCGTAGCTGGCGTTCCTTTAACAAAATAAAGCATTAACTTTTTCGTATATACCTTTTTAACCAAAACTGCATTACGCGAGGCTAGGAAAATGAAGTTATCCAATTGTTGGATTGCCTCTTCCCTAACGCGCACAGTTCTTATGTTTACAATAAAGCCAGACCGCACCGGATACACTCGTTTACACACACATACACACGCTACGTAAAGCTACGGACACGCTAATATGTTTCTACCACAAGATACCGTAGCCAAAACGCGTCACTAAAGGGTGTTTCTTAATTTTATGTATGAATGGTATACAAATCAAAAAGCTAGTATATAGCTAATATAAGTTCCTAATAGCTTGCAGTACACAGTAGCGGTAAATAATAAATGTAATCACATAGCACTTGAATCAACAGGAGGTAAATATTGCCACCCCCAGCAAACTGAACATAAATCGTGTTTCAATTATTTACACAAATGTACCCCTACGAAAAACTGTAGGAAGTTAGTTTCGTGTGATGGACATAAATCGTGGGCTGATTACAAAGAGGAAAAAGCGCTCGACTCGCGTATCGATGAAACTAATTTATTGCTTTATAGCTTTCCATTACGAGCTATTCGCTGACAAAGTATAACAGTCGCCCAAACTAGGAAGCTCTCACTTTAATGTTTTAACATGTCTATTGGTACGAAATTGTTTATAATGTTACCCGTGGTCTATTAAATATAAAATATTTATGGTTTTTAGAGCTGGATTGTCAATTGTATAAAAACGCAGAGTATGACGCCGCAAGCACGATAGTCAGACTACATAAAGAAAGCGATTAGAAGTGGATGGATGAATGTAGTGGACTTAATGGGAATGTTTTATGCCATAATTTCAAAATTAAATTATTTTTTTCTCATTGTAGTGACTGTAACACCGGTGCGAAAAGCACATTCTACCGAGAAAAGCCGGCAAAGTCTAGTTGCTCTTTTCCAACATCAACAGTAACATTCATTTTTCTGTCTCGCGGGAGATGAGAGCGTAGCTGGCTGCTTCCTATCTACTTTGTCATTAAGGAATTCATCAAAGGTATAGTAACCTCTGTATTAATGTATTTTTACACTTTGTTTAAATGTATGCATTGGTTACCAGTATCGAAAGTCTCCAAGCTAAAATGATAATCGCGTTTTTGATGTTTATTTTGAGCTTATTCATAGGCCAGGGCGTGTTTGTAATCCTCGTAGCTTAAGTTTTAAGAGCGTGACATGACGTAGCAACTCTATGTTCTTTTCCTGTCCACTTTCATTTCTGATTTTGAGTTGCGTTGATAAAATTAATCAAAACAAATATATTAATCAATAATCCCTAAATATATGCACGGTCCTTAGTACGAGGTTAGTACGCATGCATTCGTGGAGTCTTTTGTGGGGATAGAAACGCCTGAACAATATCAACTTTGCGTTTGCAAGCGTGCCTATGGTGTAAGAAAAGCCCGCCGCCTCACAAAGTCAACACTATTCGTAAACTCCATTATGCACTTGGTTGTTAGGTAAATTAAATGAAGAGTAATTGAATGCTAATATTGCCGTAGTAAATTCAAACTATTTTCCAAATTAGACTCCAGGGATACTCAACTAAATTTATCTATGAAGAGGAAATCGAGTTTGCTTAGTGGATTGATTAGATCTATTCAGATTCGGATCTAATTTAATTTAATTTTATGTCCTTATTTGTAAACACATCGACATTGCCTAAAATGCAAGAATTAGAAAACACAGAATAAGGAAGAGCGTCATAATTCGAGCCGTGGGTAGAAGAAAAGAAAAAGCTAATCGCATTATGTGTATATTTAGAATTTGCATAAGTCCCAACTGTATTTTCCTTCCGTCTCCAACTCTTAGTGCCTAAAAGTTACCGGTAGATATCTCTTATAGTTTCCTTGTCCACAGACATCTGTATTGGTTATGTTTATACTAATTATTTTGGTATAAAATAAATTAATGTGAACAAGTAGCTCAGGAGCTACTCTCTGAAATACATTCTGTAGAAAGCCGGCTAACTTTGTGACAAAGTTTACGACGATGATCAAGTCTCCACAGTTTAGCCGAAGTAGTGTATCTTTGCCTTGGTTTGCCCTTCTTTCACTCAAAAGCTTTCAAATTCATAACATTATTGGGGGAGTAGGGACACAAAACCGGCAAAAAGTAGATACACGCAAAGCCTAGGGCAGATTTAGGGAGTCATAATTAGGGTAGCAGTTATTTGATACGTGCACTTGTAGATTAAAGGGTAGCGCGTAGCTTTGCAATGGTCACCCTAAATTAAAAACTCTTATAGGCATGCACTGCTTTGAAGTTCGAACCGACGCACGATGTTTACAATGTGTTGTCAATATTGTCTGGTGAAAGTTGACTAGCATAGCCTGCCCGGCGAACTTTATTAATTTGAATATTATTTTGTTTTGGTTTGCACACGCATTTCATTAAAAGCTTTTTATATGTTTAGAGCAACTTAGAAAAGCTTTGCGGAAGAAATAATTCTATCTTCATTAGATTAATGCTTTTAGAGTATTGTCAAAATTTGCATAAAAAAGGCTTCGCACAGGATCGACCTCAGGTGAGGTATAATCATTCTAAGTCTTAATTCTGAACAATATTGCGTGTTGGTAAGCAAATAATTTAGCGATAGTTTTGAAATTATTTTAAATAGGTAAAAGTATCTGAAGCTCTGAAATATCTTGGGTATCGCATGGTAAATTGTTAATAGATAGGAGAGCGTTCGCGATATTGAAGGTAAATTTACTTGCGAAGTGAAGTGCAAAGTTACTAAGACTTGAGAATGAGTTCACAATATTTTAATCTAGAATAAACTATTACAGCGCTTTCAACGACGAAGTACACACATCAAAGTGTTTTGGGATCAAGTACGCTTTAGAGTTTCGCCGCAATTGAGGATTTTCATTTTATCTTATTTGGATCATTATTGTAGAATTTTCTTTCAATTTTAATTGAAAATAAAAATTAGTCAGAATTCCTGTAAAAGTGTGTACTAGCGTTTTTACGAAAGCAATACAATTTCTACATCGGAACTGAATAAAATGCATCGATATAGAGAGATGACGTGTACATGGGAAGAGATGTTGAGATATGGTGCAAAGAAAAGCTCTGTCGAGTATAGATGCCCGACAACATTTTCTGGTCGCCAATGTGAGTTGTAATGTTCTAGAATCAGAAGGTACTCATATAATCTAGGGTTGAGCCGTAGCGCGATGGACTACTGATTTTATAGACACTTTTTTCCTTTGTTTAAAAAAGCAAAAGATTTATGTTTTCTTAGCTAACATGTTTAATGAGACCAAGAGAAGATGATACTCTAAGAAGAACTTGACTCTTCTTACTAAACTGGAACTAGCAATTGACGAACAAAACTTTTACTAGCAAACTCAAGGAAAGCTTACTACAGAGTACGTTATTAGGCTTTCATGAGTCGATCTATTTATTGCACGATTTTATATAAAATAATTTATAAAAGATTATAGAATAGAATATCGTAATACTCAACAGTTGTAGAGAATACACGAGGCGTGAGACGGATCAGACGGCGAAATCACGGAACCGAAAGTTATGTGTAATCTTTAAAGGCTTTTAACGTCCCAAGGTACAAGTTCAACTTTAGTATCTGTATATTTCTTTATCTTTTATTCGAATAGGGGACTCCATTTTGTATAAAATTATTTAATCCAAAATGGAGTCCCCTATTAAATTGAAATTCTTTAAACCTTTGTCAGCTTTGCTTACCAGGTTTACTCTGCTTTGAAGAGGGAACATGCGTTCAGGAAAAATTTGTCTAAATTTTTAACTAATGTTTCCTATTACAAAAATAATATGGTTTTCTAATCCAAACTGTGAAGGAGTTGCGTATGATAATAATTATTAAACAGGAATATTTTAGTTCAAATGTGGGTGAATCTGTAGATCTAGGTTTCTAAGTTTCTTAGTAATCTAGGACCAGCGATTGAATTACCAATGTGTTTTTGTTCAACTATATACCTACACAACGGCCACCGTAAAAAGGTTAAGAAGGAATGAATCGAGGCAATAGCCATATTTTTTCATTAATCCTACTTTTAACAGGAGGAAGCGCTCGTAAATAAGTAGGAATGTACTATGTAGAAATGTGTTTCGTCAAAATTCACGCATGACTTCTAGCCGCTCGGTTAATCTGAGCGATTGTATTTTACCCGAATACACTAGAAATTGGGCGAATTTTTTTCAGGTGTATGTATGTACTTCTATTTTTTATATAATATGTGTACAGATTAATTGAAGAATGAATATGAAAAAATATCTGACTTGTTGAACTCGAGAGACTCGAATTTAACAGGTCTAATTAAATACCTTGGTGAGTGGCATTACCTCATTAACCGTTTCATGATTAGCTGTGTTCAATTATAAATCAAAAAAAGTCAACTGAAAAATCGATAAGTAATAATTATCAGACAACAAAGTAGGCGGATGGTTGTTAATTGCTCAACAAATGGCTCTCTGATTCAATAGTGAAATGCGCTATTGTTCCAAATAATACATTCGGGACGGGCTTGTATTATCGTAACTGACTGGTGAATTTGCATTTCACAGTGTATCAGTGCTGTTTAACTTGTAATTTTTAAACGTATAGTCGACCGTATTATGTATTTTTATCGACAGCTCTAAATCAAATTGCACGGTTATAAGCAGAATAGAGCTAGCAAGTTAGGTTCTTTAAAAAACACATGGTTACACAGTATGAGGCCAGAACACGGTAGGTCAATTGGTAATGGAGATTGTGAGTGAGGTGGCCAAGTAATAGTCAATAAGTCTATCTTCACAGCATTAGTAGAAACATATATGTTTACTGCATTTATAAATTTACTATCATCTTTAGTCTATCAAATAGTGCTATTTATTGCTAGGGACATGAATTTTCTTTTATCGCTTAAAGCAGTATTATTTTAATATTGTTGACGCTGTAGAAGTGTGACATGAAACTGGAATTTTTCAATTTTTGAATTGAATTTTCAATTTTTTTATGAATAGCCCCTGGCCTTCTCTCTCATAGGGGAGGGGCTTTACAGCTTATACCGTATAGCGATACTCCAATGTTTGCTGTTTTCCTTTATCAGTTATTATAATTTTTTTTATTGCCAGATAAAAGTGATATTACACCATTCTCTCAATATGTTTTCTAATTTCTTAACGAGCCTGTTATTTAATATTTTCATGGGAAAAAATAGCCCTTTAAGTAATAACTTTTAACTCGTGAACTCATGATTCTTAGTGGAACATCCTAGCTATGAGACCAATGAAATATTACAATTACTGTGATAAGTAATTGTGATCACTTTTAGTTATTTTTTTTAGATGTTTGTTTTTTTTATTATCTACATCCGATCGCGCGTAACTCAAATAAGAAGCGTAATTGGACGCCGTGG
This sequence comes from Pararge aegeria, assembly GCF_905163445.1. Lineage (NCBI taxonomy): Eukaryota > Metazoa > Arthropoda > Insecta > Lepidoptera > Nymphalidae > Pararge > Pararge aegeria. The sequence goes on from NC_053208.1 coordinate 10,722,260, forward strand.
CTAATATGTTTGTACAAAAGAACGAGTACACTGCGAGTATATTTATGAATAGTAAGCCATTAGCATAACAGGGAGAGTTGAACTGGGGTGAAGGGAAAACAAGTTGGCAACATGTGTCCCTAATAAATTTTGTAAAACAAGGAAAATACCGTTCCAGAAATTGGTAAAAACAAATACACTACGCGGGCTTACATCTCTGACAAACAATTTAGGACCATTTGGTAACTTGCTTTATATAAGACAACTAATTTATTAATAATGTATTAATTTATCAATACATACGAATTTTAAAAACTAGTTATTATCAAAATAGTGTGTAAAAGACGGCATTCAAATAAGCTATCCAAATTCCCAAGTACCTAACTTTTATGTTTAATAAATGACAAAGTCGAAAACGCATTTTTTATGCAGTAGGTATGTGGAATATCTGATTATCTATTGTCACGTTAGTGACGTTAGAAATTAAACTTAAGTTAGACTTTTTCAAACTACAATTCTTGTTCTTTAAGTGTGCCAAATCAGCACGTCGTATTTCGCCAATATCACGTATATTTGGAAGATCCACAAAGGAGATTGTCAAAAAATAACCATTGTATAAATATAGCACTATACTTTTATAACTTTTAGTATTCCAAAATAAGGCGTTCGTAATGGAGTGTGGTCTTTGGTTAGTGTTATAACCAAACTATAGTTATTATAGAAAGTATTTCTAAGTAAGTTAGTCAAGGCTTCGTCAAGCCAAACGTCGCAATTTGCCAAATATCAATATTTGCATTTAGGAATCAAGTCCTAGAACCTACTGAGAATACAAACACTGTTCTAAAACACATAGCATCTACACGGTCAGCTTGAATTTACACCTTGTCAATTTACTAATTAATTATTCATGCGTATCATATCAATGGATATGGCAGACTTGGTAAACAGCCGTAGACAGGTTAGCTAATTGCCAATTAACTGATTGCTAAATATACCGGGTAGTGAATCCGTAACACCTCGTTAATTGTTACCATGGATTTATTTTATTATAATGATAGTATAAAATTAGTTTGTAAAGAAGGTTTCAATATCGTATTGCGTAGTTTAATCATTAATTATTAAAAACAATGTCATATCTATATTTGCTTTATTCGTAGATCCGTGACAAGAACATTTATGTTTTTGTGCTTCGTAATAGGATTTCATAAAATTTTAAAGTTAAAGTTCAAAAATTTATGAAACAGTAAAATTCTCTTCTGGAATATTAATTTCATGTTCCGATATTGTTTGAATTCTGCCATTTAGTACCTCACTTACCTAATGATTGAAAAATCTGGTCAAGGCTGTGCCTTAACAGTGGATTTTTGCTATATAAACTTTGCTACATTTATATTACTTTTTAAATTTGTTAATTAAAAATGCACTGATTTTGTTATTTTAGTACTTAATCAATATTAAGGAGAGTAGGTCGCTGGTGCCTATAGCACAGGGTTACCTAAATTATGCTGCAGAGACCGTCCATACTTTTTGTTTGTGTATTACTAAATGTAATTATGCTGCCACAATAAATATTTTTTTCATATTTTTTTAATACTGTGACGTCACAAATCAATGACACCAGATTTATTTAAACTTATAACCGGTTTAGGCTGTAGTCACAACATAAATAAGATAGATAAAAAGCGATAGAGACTGAAACTAAGAACATTTCTCGGTTCGGTTTTCTTTTTGTAACAAAGGGTCTCCGAGAGTTGTCGAGAGTCTAAGAAGTTGGCTCGAAGCCAATCAAGAGCCACACTTGCGTGATCTGGAGCGGACAGTCTAATGTATAGTAAAATTAAACTGTTACTAATGCTTCGTTCCGAATATATCACGAATTTTCTAACTAATTTACCGGAATATTATCTCAATCGTTTTTTTTTTTTTCAACTGATTCTTTTGTCTCAAAATTATAGGATAAGAGTTAAACAAAGGGACAAGAGATCTATAAAAGATCTTTTACAGTCTTGGAAATGGAAGTGAAGAAGGTGGAACAATTAATTAATGCTTAGACGAAGTTATCAGTGTATGTCCTCTTACATTTAGCTACCACCTAGTAAATATATGGCTGGATGTATAATATAATAGATAGAATCTGATATATGAATACTCAATGTTCAAAATTTTCAAGGAAGATTGACAGACAAGCGGTCGGTTGCAAAAATCAAAACATCAAAACTGTTTTCAAGTTTTGATAAGAAGTAGGCCCATCTCAATTTATCAGGTTTGATAAGGGCAAGAAGAAGACAAAATAAATATCTTCGTAGGCTTTACTACTTAATTTGCTATTGCCAACGAATGCATAAATTTAAAATTTTTGCTAAAACGAAACGCACAACATGGGGTTGCTATAGGTAAAACTGATGAATGCAGAAAAAGCCTGACTGCTGAGTTTCTTGCCAGATTTTTTTCAGTAGAATCTGCATTCAGAGCCGGTGATGGAGTAGCCTCAACCAGATTTGGCTTTTCAAAAGTGCTTCTTAAGAAACACCTCTGGAGGTTGGCTTTAAAAGACACCTTGTTTTTCAGGAAATATAGCTCCAGTCTTGTTTTCTGTCAGTAACGGATTAAAGATGTATATTTATTATTTAGGTATCCAAAATTGCTCAGATTTTATAATGCGTAGATGCAATCAGTCAGCGCGGCTTGGGTGGCAGTTTAGCGGACCGTAAAACGAGGGTCACTTATTGATTTTCTTCCTCACTGCCGCATGTAGCTAATTACGGTGGGCCGAATACGTTCCGAAAGCAGGCCTTTATTTGATGGGTATTAATTATTATGGCTTTGTATCGATGCGTACAATTTTCATATGAAACCAATATTTTGTGTGAACGAGTGAAAAATATTATACCAAAGCTATTTCCGTCTTGTTTTTACGGACTTGTTAGAATATTCTAACAACTATCAGAATTAATTATTTCTTGTTAAAGATAACTAAACAACAGTAACAAAATGAAACCGATTTCTATAAATTGAAATTAAAGGCTCTAAAATTTTATTTAACTTGTTTGCACAAAACTGTTGCATGGCTTTTAGAAATGGGACCTTTTCTAACTTGGAGTTTTAATATTTATACTAACGTACGTAATGTTTATCTATATTGTAACCAATACATTGAACCACTGGTAATAATACTTCAATACAGAAAAATATAAATATTAGATAAATAAATATTGTTATACGGCTTCTGATAAACTGAATATTTGAAACTTTTTTTTATAACAAATAAATTTTAATAGGAATCATTAAAATTTAATACTGTATAACATACTGTAATACCACATACTGTAGCCACATTTTTACAGTGTTTCTAAAAAGGTTCCGGCCATTTTCTCGCATCGGTAGGTACGTCGCGTCTGAGGTGTCACTCTGGGTAAAAAGGTATTTTCCCATCAGAATTTTCGGTACTTACACGTAAAATATAACGACAAGAAAAGTGATCAAACTAAAAGCTTGTACTGTAAGAAAATTAAAAGTAAGGATTGTCTTATAATTTAGATAACGGTATATTCAAATATCATATTATATATACTTTACAATAAGTATACTGATATAATTATGAAATATATAAAATAAATGTCATCATATCTAACATTGTGGTATATAGGTAAGTTGCTTTAAGCACAATTTTTTTATTGAGGATGGTACTTAAAGTGTTGACAACAAATCCAAAGTTACGAGGTCTGGTACCCGTAACTTTGCATTTGTTAAAAATATTATCCTGTTATGTTTAAATTATTATCATGTTTTTTTTTTGTGTATGTTTTATACGCAAAATCAATTATCATTCAAAAACGTATAAAAATTATGTAAGAAGAATAAAAAAAAATTGATTGCCTATATAATATAGTTATAGAGAAACCCAATACCTAAAACGTATGCCTTGGAATTAGCGGAAGTGCTTAAAAGCCGGGATAGCCTAATGGTTAAGACTTCGGCTTCACCTTCGGAGGGCCGAGTCCGAATCCCAGCACCCACACCTCGAAATTTTCTACGAAAGGGCGTTTTAAGAAATTAAAATATCACAAAGGTAAAGGAAAACAGCGTGAGAAACAACCTGCATTCCTGAGAGTTCTCCATAATATTCTCAAAGGCGTATTGAGTCCACCAATCCGCACTGGGCTAGCGTGGTGGATCACGGCCTAAACCCTTCTCATTGTGGGAGGAGGACCGTGCCCTGTAGTGGGCCGGTAACGGATTGATATAGTGCGTCATCATCACACATCATTGCATTATGTTTTTGAATTGAACCGAGTAGTCTAACTTTACCACTAGACCAAAAAGGCAAAGCCGAGCTTATTTTAACGAACAAAACTTGTTGTACAAGCATTTTATAGTGTGAATAGATGCATGGATCGCTGGTCAGACAAAAGGCAGAGTTGTGATGCCCCGTCTGACATCGTGCTCCTGCCCTGAATGGAACGAACGTAGCCGGATATTCATTAGCAAATTGGGTGGGTGTACTGTTACTCGCACGGTCTTTTACGTTCGCCTCGACAAGCATCAAATTCGGCAACGTCTACCGTAAATGATTATTAAATCATAAGTATGTTTTTTCTTTAATATTTATTACCTAAATAGTAAAAATTAATTTTATTGTGCTTCTTTGCCAGAGTGTCACAGCCTTATTTTATATACAACGTGTAAATGAAAACCGAAATAATAATAAAACTTGATACTTCAGAGGCTTACATTATTTACTTTCTCCGAGAGTTATCTGTCAACCGTATCGCTAATATATTTTGTCTACACCATTGTTATAGTTTTTACTGAAAGATATCTGATACAACCATCACATGCAAAATTAAAATACAGTGACTCCACTTTATTAGGAACGCGTCGCGTAGCGTAGGTACTATGCACGTGTAGGTCTTTTATATTCAATAGGGTTGTCATAAGTAAACACTTAGAATGTTTTGAATTAATTTGTTTGAAAAAATAGATAAGCTTCTCTTGATTTAATATTTTTACAGGGTGACTCCTTATGAAATATTCTTATGCACCCTTTCACAGAATTTCGTAATTCCGTTACACGTTGTGTAGCATATTTTCGCTTTCGCAAGCGCTTAAAACCAAGTTGTTTTTATGAGAAAATCATTAGACTTTTGTTATTTTTTAATCATCTAGGATATTCTAAGACTTTTACTTGGCAATTAAGATGTCAGCCGTTAGTTAAATAAATTTCATTTTTGTAAGATTGTGACACAGCAAAAAAAAATGGAAACCATAATAATAGTTTACCGAGCTGAGTTTGTTGTGGGCTTCTTCTGAAAATATTTTGAATTTAAAATAATATTCTACATTTAATTACCGTTGCTGAAGTAATAACTAATTCATAAGGATTAAGAACAATGAATTGAAATAGATCCTCTTAATTTAATAGGACTAAAAGAGAGGATAATTCATCAATACACGTGTTCATGTCGGTGTTTCAACCCTCTTCCTAACCCCTCGTTTCTAGGGCGACCAGCAATTTGGCAGTATAAACATATGTAGGTATATGCATAGTTATTATATCTACGGAGCGAGGTTCGCTGCCCGCAGCTATTGAGGGTAGTTGAAATGCGTTTAATTAATCAAACGAACCGATCGAAGCAATATATTTTTGCCAACTTTGTACAATTTTGTTTTTTTTTTTCATTCTACAGGGGCTCCTCTCTCCCTCACCAAGCGTTTAAAAGGTTTTAAAATTTCTTTAACTTTTTTTCAAGTAGCTTTACTAATGGGTTTCATCTTGACTTCTCAAAACTCATATTATTGGTATGAATTGGGTACAATGGCAAGTAGTGAACTTTTTGTAAACATATCTATCAAATGCAAAAAAACAAAATAACTTTTTTGCTTCTTAAAATTGATATTTTTGAGTAGAAATTATTATACTATTTATAATAATGAACCGTTGCATTTGGTTTCAAAATGGAAACCAATTTAGGGAGGGTTGAATTTTTTAGTTTTCTATGGTTTCTATAATAAGAAAGCTAAGAGTTACTCAACGGTGTTGGGGAGATTTATCCCAGATTTCTGGCAAAGGTCAATGAGTTGTGAAGGTAAAATTTGGTAACGGGCGGGTTACTTATCGGGGATAACACAGGCTTAATAGTTTCCTCACGTGGTGAATAGATCAAATCAACGAGTCGTAGGGAGCTGCTGGATAACAGGCATCTAGGTGTTCCGTGAAGTTTGTTTGAATTCTAAGGTTTATGTTCACGTAGTATTGTTATTTGGCTCAACGCAGCAAATGAAGTTATAAAAATTGAACGTTACCAAAAAGTGATATTAGAAAGAAACCAGATTTAAATCAAGTGCACTAATAAATAGAAAAAAAAATTGTGAATGAATTTTTAATAGCCAGTAGATTTAAACGTCTTCCAACTTTGGTTTGGTTAACCATCCTGGGAAACAATTGCAATTTTTCAAATCCTATCGATTTTGTAAATTGGAATATTTGAAAGTGTGTTTGTTTTATGAGTTTGTTTGTTCTTGCATTAACGTCCCAACTATGCTAAAAATCAAGTTGATTGGTTTCTTAACCAACTATATTTTTGGCATAGAGTTATTTGAAATGACCTTGAGTAACAAAGGTTGCTTTTTATCTCTGGAAAACTTGTTCCAATATTTGAAACGACTCCACAATGTGTTAAAACTAACTTATTATTTCGAGGTTACTAAACAATTGATGCAACGATAAGATAGCTTGGAAACAGTCAGCTCAACTCTCATCTTCCACAAGTAAAATAATTGTAAAATGCTGATGTTGGAAAATATCAAGTGCCGAGTTTCTTGCCAGTTTCTTGTCGGTGGAATCTACCAATCAAACTGCTGCATGTAGAATCACTACAAACATACAGAATTGTGGTTTCAAAAGTGCTTATTAAATAGGCTTAATTATCATGGTCTCTTAAGCCGTAACGTTTAGTAACCGTAAAGTCCAAATGAAACGGTTAATCTTAAAAATTTTCGTTTTATTATTTCTTTTATAAAAATGCTTCCTTTTCTTGTATTATCTTTCGTGAAACAATCAGCAAAACAAGGACTCTTAAGATTCAAATACTGTAAGGAGCATTACAAACGCGCAAATTTTAATTAACCAAAGCCAACAATTTTAATAACTATTGTTTCTTTGTCTTCAAGACCTTATCGTTCTTGAATTAGCAGTCCGCTCTGTACAATAAAGTGCCTTTGAACAGGTATATTTATTAATGAAGTCAGATTTAATATTCTGACTTCATAAATAAATATACCCGTCTTTTCATTGTTCCATTTTATATCTAAGTAGTCGGTAGTCCAATACTTGAAAGTGTTAAGTTTATCAATGAATGATAAATTTTCTTAAGATTGTACATTTAAATGCTTTTCGGTAAAGCAACGAAACCTTGAAGTTTCGCTTAGTCCGTCTGTCTGAAACAATCAATTTTGTCTATTTCAACTCACATACTAAGTTAGTCAAAGTCATTTCGGCTATCTGAAATTTTTAAAGAGAAAGACGTTTAACGTTTACAAAATCTTATATTGTTATGGTTTATTATTTAGTGTCCTCGGAATGACAACTCTTACTCACATACAATCAATAGTTAGATTTTTTCTTTGTAGTTAAACTTTTTTCTTCGGTTCAATGTCGATATTTTATATTTACAAGAGAGAGTAATAGTGGGGCCTTGAGGTGTTGAAGACATTGGGCTAGAGAAACATGTTTTCTTTTATTTCACTACATGTTAGCCCTTAACAGCAATCTCACCTGGTGGTGATGCAGGTAGCGGGCTAACCTATAAGTGAGTATGGTAGTTATACCCATAATCGGAAACACTAAATCGCTTAGCGGCGTGTGTTTGTCGGTAGGGTGGTAACTATGAAAATTCAGAAATTATAAATTTACAAATTGCCCCTGCTGGGAATCCAACCCGGGTCTTACTACTTAAATTCACAGCGCTCACTGTTGCTTCATGGAGGTTACCTGCATACAGCCCAAGCCATTTTTTATATTCAATTCCCTAATTAATCACGGTGTATTGGTAATAGAATAAACAATAAATTCAAAATATAACATTGAACTTACAGCGCGCACTTTGAGAATATCTATCATTGTCTCCTATATCTAAATTTCAGTGAGAACGCTATGCAATTTTTGCTGCTACTCTTTTGAGACACATTTTGAATACTTGTGTCTTACTGTTTCTAGAATGCTTTGTGCGCTGGAATTCAGCTATCACTTTGTCAAATCTTTCAAATCCAAATCGGCCAGCTAGTATCTCCAATGAAATGTCCACGAAGTAATTAATATCTATTTTCAATTTTGTCCAAAAAAGGAGTGCAATGTTTTCAGGGTTTATGTAAATGTTGTTGAGTGAGTTTGTATGTTGCACAATTACTTGTAAATATCTTAAAATAGATTTAGATATATGAGGTATTGTTAAAATCCTTATAATCATCCAGAGTTTTGAAGAACTCCGTGGCGCAACGGTTAACGCTGTGGCTTTATATGTGAGGTTCCAAATTCGATCCCGGGAAAGGGATATTTAAAAATTTTAATTTCTAAATTTTTCCTTGCCTGGTTTCAGCCGTGGCTAGTTACCACCCTACCGATATAGACGTGGCACACAACTCTTTAACGTTCGTGTACGATGTCGCGTAGAAACCGATTAGGGGTGTGAGTTAAATATAGTTAATATATACCATACCTCTAACAGGTTAGCCAGTTACCATCTTAGACTGCATGAACATTATTACTAGGTGAGATTGCTCACCGAGTCAAAGGCTTAATTGCAGTGGAATAAAGATAAAATAAAAAAAGTTATAATGGCTGATAGCGCTATTAACAAATGTGAAAATGCCTGCAGTGCGCGATCGTGTTTTAAATTTATTTTTAATTACGTACTAGTTCTTCCTTATAAGCGGCTATTGGTGTTATTAAGGTTTTACCCGAGATTTTAACATCTCGTAACAATTTTTTGTACTGCAGTAATAAACGTGGTAGAAATTTATTACGTAACTGGCTGCGGCAGCCAGGGCGGCGCATTTGAACACAGTAGCTGCATGTAACCAGTGATATGCTATTGCATAGAGTCCGGGCTATAATTTTCAAACAGTTAGATTATGCTGTCAACCACCTACATCCATCAAGTTCAATCCTGCAGAAGCCTAGGACTATGAGTTTGTTTGTTTATTATACGGAATATTTACGGCAAGGTTACTTTGCTGTAAATATGAAAATGAAATGTAAAATTCTCAATAAAGAAATTAGTCAAAACAAAAGAAAGCAATGGTAGCCTGGCGGTTAGGACTTCGGCTTCATTTTGGGGTGACAAGTTCAAACCGATCTTATATCTTTAAACGAGCAATTCTTGTATATATATAAATGGAATCTCGGAATCGGCCTCAACGATTTTCATGAAATTTAGTTTACAGGGGGTTTCGGGGGCGATAAATCGATCTAGCTAGGATTCATTTTTAGAGAATGTCATTTTATTTGTGTTTTCCAGGTAATAACCGATTTGGTGCAGACGAAGTTGCACGGGTCTAGTAATAATAATATTACACCAACAAAACAAAGATATAATACAAAAACAACTAGTAAACAAAAGGGGTGTAAAGGCGGCCTTATCACTGAAAGTAATAATGTTCTCAAAGGCGTGTGCAGTCCACCAATCCACCCTTGGCCAGCATGGTGGACTAGGTTCTAAAACCCGAACCCGAAGGAGACCCGCACAATGAAATGGGCTAGTAACGCGTTTATGTGATAAATGAAATACAATTTCCTGTCTTAATTGGCTATCGTATTCAAGCTAACACGATTTCTTATAATCCATGCATCCATCTCATTGCTAACATTGGAAATATAAAATCACCGTTAGTACATTGTTAGACAATGTACGTATAAACTGCCGTGCGCCTAGCTATTGTGTATGAGAGCCGATGAGAGTGTCGAAGTACCTGCGACATAATATAACGATCCCTTTAAATTCCGGTATTCTCTTTCTTGCCGGCTGCGCGCTGTGTAGGTGAAACGCTTAACGTGGCATGGATACGGTTTCGCACGCAAGCCGCGTGCCGTATGTATTGTTACGTAATCTTTAAAACGTCCAAGAATTACGTAAAGGTGGACACGCAGAGTAGGATCAGGATCTGCCAATGTGATCGTTGTTTGGTTATACTTTTCTTTTTTTGTGTACTTTTTATGGTGTGCAATAAAAGTATATTCATTCACTCATACGATGTGTACGACACAGTGGTGCGCTTCACTCATGAAAAATTATCTTATAGATTTTTAGAGTAGGCAATAAAATACGGTGTATAAAAATTAAACAAAATTAAAAAAAAAAAGTCATAAATTTTAATGTATAATGAGACGACTTGGGAAGTTTCGTATATAAGCGAACAGATCTTAGACCAAGAATAAGAAACATAATGGAAGTAGTGTCCTTAGAAAGTGGTAGAACCGTAATCAAGCGGAGCCAGGTATAAAATTAAGCTTATTTTGCTATACCTCTCTATTCTATCCAATATCCTGTAGGAATAGGTATCGCGAGTTTTAACCACTAAAGATACCAATACTGGCAGCAATTTTTCGCAGAACTTTTGTATATTCTTTGTAAAACGTAGTTGTCTTGAAATATTCCGCAATTTTTAATATGGTCCTGTTATTCTGAAATTGTTCAAAAATATACAACGTGTGCGTTGTGTGTTTTAACAGAGCGTTCAGTTTTTACTTGTGGTCCAAAAACATGGTCGTTGACTATGAGTTTGATAAGAAAGCTGTCAATTATCGGCTGCTGGAAAGGGCTATACCTAGAGGGGTATCATTACTATAATTACCATATCGAATGAGGAGATCCGTAGATAAGCCAGGGTTACTGGCGTAGATCAATGGTTTGCAAACCTGTAAAAGTGGCAGTGAGCGGGGTACGTAATTCGGAGGAAGGACGTTGGGGTTGTTAAGTAGACAAATAACATCAAGAGACTCACAGGGTTATGAAGTTAAGAAATCCCTATAAAGACATACTGTACAGCAGTGGACGTTTATCAGTTGCAATATGATACGTTTATGATAAGGTTATATATGGTTTATGACACGTTTTGTATTTCTTAGATATCAATAAACAATTTATAAAATAAAATGTAATTAATTATTAAGGTCTGGTTCGCAGTTACGTCATAATGATGTCCAATTTGTCCCCAGACGTATGGAGTCTACCTTTATAGAGGTAAAAACTCTCATTGCATACAACTCGATATCAGGGAGGCTTTTATTGGCTTACTTTGTTTGAACTGTGTATTGTGCAGACGTAACATAGGTATCGTACTACCCGTGTAGTGCGTAACAAATCTTCTATGTTTGAATAGAAGGGTGAATTCAAATATGCCGCATTAATAAACCGCTCACATCAGTGCCACTCCGTCAAATTCATAAGGGGCAGTGTTTATCTGTATGAATATAAATTTTAATTTTTTCGGACACCCATTTCCCTATTCATAACCAGATTCCGAAGGTAGTTTTGGTCTAATCAATGTATAAGTTTGATGTTAAGTCATTATTAGTCAATGGATGAATTTCTTAGTAATAAGGTGGCTTAAAAGAAATCAGGCTGCGCTTTACACTTGGATTGGTAGACTGCATACGGCTTTAAAACATTATGGAGAACAAACAGGTGTGCAAGTTAACTTACAATGTTTTTCTTCTCTCTATTAAAGATAGCAATATTTATTATTTTATTAAATTAATTTACTTTAAATGCATAAAATTCCCAAAAGGGAGACCGAAATTTTGCTAGCTTGGCTATCCTGCTTTATTATGCACAAGGTGGAATAATTGATTATTAAATTGTAAAATGTTAATGTTGGAAAAGAGCAAACGCTGAACATCATGCCGGGTTCTTCTTCCCCTTCCCCTTATAAAGAATACCTGGGTCCGACATTATTAGAATTCAAAATTCTTCAAAGAAGTGCAAATTACCGAACACACAGGGCCTTAATATTTTAAAGGCTGCTATAATGTGGGAAAAGTTTAGTTAAATATTTTTGGTAGTTTTATATTTTTATACTCAATCCTGATACATTTATGACGTTTTGATGTAAACTGGAATTATGTAAACATGCGTTCATCCACAAATACGATTTTGACGTTTTAAAGAGTTTTCAAAATTGATTTATTTCAAGTAGGGGCTTCCTTTATAAGCACTTTTGAAAAGTCAAGTATGTCTGTTTGTAGTGACTCTTCCACCGGTTCGGAAAGCAGACTCTAGCGAGAAGAGCCGGCAAGAAACTCTGCAGTACACAGTACAGCAACAGTACAGTAACAGGGCCCGGAACATTTTTTTTTACTTTAAATACTTTTCCCGATTATCGTAATATGGCATCACCTCTATTGCAATCTGGCGTTTATTGACAATGTTGCATCAATGAAGACAAATTGCGTACAATAGAATGCGATGCTGATTAAATCAATTCCATACCTTCCACCCTCCATTCCTCGACGTGCGTATGGACAAACACAAAACATTTCAGACAAATTAATTTGCATCTCAATACTCATACAATGATGGTATGATTGTGTGAGTCGGGGTTCTGTGCACTCACACTTTCGCAGAATACCAAAACATATACATTTCGGACGCCCTCGGCGGTAGTCGGGGTCGACAAACGTCGGTGCGGCAAAATTTGCAATAACGCACCTGTGTTTTGAACATGAACACTTACTTTGCGTTTGATATATCCTGACGTGGCGATTTATAGTTAGCATTTAAGCCTCTCCAATTGAAGCAGTCCCCTTTTTAATCAGATACAGAGGGGCAATCATGAAAGGGAAACGAGTCTCTACGCTAAAACTGTTGTATCGACATACAAGTATATACATAAACGAGCCTTTCAGGTTGATTGGAAAGTTACTATATCAAAATATGGTATTGTTGATTTGAGAGTATATCTCATTTTAACTGCTTCTCGTCGGTCTAGTGTTTTGTGGGTTCAATAATGATGGCTAGTGCTGGAATTGCTGCTACTAACGCTAGGAATTCGACTTCACTTTCGGGGGGCCTAGTTCGAATCTAAGCGCACGAGTCTTACTTTTATATAAGTTATGTGCGTTTTTAGCAATTAAAATATCACTTGCTTCAACGGTGCATGGAAACATCGTGAGAAAACCTTCATACCTGGGAATTCTCCATAATGTTCTCCGAGGTGTGTGAAGTCCACAAATGCGCACTGGGTCAGTGTGGTGGCTACAGCCTTCACCTCTTCTCACTGTGGACCGGTAATGGGTTCATATGATGATGATTATGTTTCTACCAACATGGAGCTAAAAAAAATTGCATTCGGTCCGTCCCTCGGTAGAAACAGTCCTATATGGACTTGGAGTGATAATGATCTTTAAAACCTTGGTGAGTTTCGCGAGCCTTGCTTAGCTGCTCTATGTACCGTTGCAGCCTAGAGGGGCTAGATATCTAGATCCTCCTTATACGAGAGAAGGCCTTTGCTAGGTTAAGCATGATGATTTGATGACCGCTATCGCCAGCTTGTTGTATCGATGTGAACTCGACCATGTCAATGCACTTGACAGCACAAATTGTCGATTAGGCAAACTATGCGTAATATCGCTAACTAACATAACTTAATATTTCCCTGCAACCTTCGATGGTTTTATCGATTTCTGTTATCATCGTTGATATCTTAAAGTAAACGCTACAGTACAGAAAGGGTCTTGTTAGGATGTTAATTAGGCAAAAGATTAGTTACTCGATAACTATACAAGAATATTTACGTATTCCCAATTTGAAAAATAATGACACATTCCTGCCTGCAAACGATTATTCGATTAGTTTAATTTGATTATTTAGATTAGTTCAATTTACATTAGGAACTTTTACGACACGAGCTTAGGGTTTTATATTTTTATTATACAGATAATTGTTCGACATTCGATGTTTGGAATTTATTGGTTTTAACTTCCAAGCTAAGTAAAACCGTATTGAAATATGTTTCAACAAAAGTGCATGCATGAGCGCAGGCAAAATAATTTATATTTAGTATATTTAATCAAAATAACTTAGTTAATGAGCGCAAAAAAAACTCTTGAATTTAACCTCTAAATTTTCGTATGCCGAACGAACATTTTCGGATCATGAATGAAAATTTGAATACATTTTCAAAATTTTATTTTGTTGGTTTCACAAGTTGGCGAATATTTTGTTAAAATATACAATTATTTAAACTCTGATTTTTAAGTGTTTCAATGCTGGTTTAATGTAAATTGGTATGTTTTGTAATTTTTTTTTGATTTAGGGTAGAAACGAATGGCAGATTAAAATCGTGAGCGAATAATAGTTTATGTTTTACAGAATACGTCAGAAATATATAACGGAGGCGAGTCAGAAATTATAGTATGGTACTGCTATTATCGAACAACATTTAAAGCTTTTATTTCAGGTCTCAGGATAAAATAATTTTAATTAAACTTATGAAAGTTTAATTAAAATTATTTTATCATATTACCTACTTTAAACGACTCTATGGATAAGGCTGATGAATGTAGGGATCATTAGTGGTGACAGTACGTCAAACAAACGTACGAAGTGATTTTCTTTTAACGTATATGCATAAGCGTCTAGCGTGGTTAAAACAAATTCATGTAAACTACTTCTAAACTAGTGAGTAGAATTTATTTATATTCCTCCTTTGGCAAAAAAATATGGCTTTAGCAGTTTTGGTGGTCGGGAGAGTTCTATTTCTGAATCTTTATTTTACATAAGATCCAGTAAACAATAGTAATAATGCATTTATTTTAGAATCGAAATACACAGATAACCCTCACACGTAGCCTTTTATGTCATACAAGAAAGAATCAAGTAGATTGGTCAAACATACACATTTTTCACAAACATTCTTCATATCCCAAAAGTTTTCCCGAAATTAATCCCAATAATAGTAGAATAGGTGTTTTACGCTGTACGTATGTGATTGAGTTACCTAACTCTGAACACCTATGTGCATCAAATTTTAATTTTACGCCCGAAGCGTTTTTCAAATCGCGGCAGGTTTTTGTTTTTGGAAATGCCCTTTGATGTCTGCTGCCCGGAGCAATACCACCCCATTTCCCCTATACCTACTGCGTCTCTGGTGAGCTTACAATGTAATGTTGGGAATTTGATTGGACGAAAAGTCTAAAACCGTGACCAAAAATAGTTGTCATTTTTACAGAATACGTCAGAAAGATATAACGGGGATGGGTCAGAAAACAGTTCTTCAGCTCTAGTTCAGAGAAAGTAAAAAAAACTTAAATTATGCTGGGCCAATTTAAAGTCAAGGCTTTCTAAGGTTCTTAATTTAAAATCTTATCTAAATCATAAGAAAAGTGGTTTCACATGACCTTTCAAAACTTGCGAAACAGTAAGTCATCAAAAATATCGCGGAAAAAACAGTAGCACTATTTGCAGTTATATATATTTAACACTTTTCTTAGTAAAGTAAGATCAAATTCATAGCTTTAATCCGAAGCGCAGCATTTCATCATGCTTTATAAATTGTAAGCTCAACAAAAATAAACGGTAAGTATTTGCAACTTTATGTGTACAAATTCTAATTAGTACTTTCGAAATACCTATTGATCAGAATGTCATAACGAATTGAAAAATGCTAGTTTCTTTAAATTTAAATTTAAACACATAGTTTAAATCATTCACGTCCTATTTCATCTTCAGTAAGATCGATTTGAGGTAAACCCTTTCTTCCAGTAAAGTCTAAACTCTAAAAGAAACCATGCCGTTAATTTACTGGGCAAAGATATATAATTTTTAGCCCCCATAATAGAAGGATTCCCGCAAGGAATAAAAAACCGAAATAAATGCGGCAGAAACCGCGGACATTAATTACATAGTATTCATTAGTATATCAGTCCATTGCTTCTCCTAGAGGGGGTCCGGGGGGGTTTGTTGCCCGTAATCACCACGTTCTCATTCTTCGTTAATTTCCCTTAGTCGCCTCGTACGACACCCGTGGAGAGAGGGAGTTGTTAATAACTATATTATTTTGACATTCCGTTATACTGGTCCGCTACAGGGCAAGGGTCTTCTCGCACTATGAGGTTTAGGCCTTAGTCCACCACCCTGGCCCAGTGTGGGTTGGTGGACTCAACACACCTTTGAGAACATTCTGAAGAACTTTCAGGCATGCAGGTTTCCTCACGATGTTTTCCTTCACTGTTGAAGTAAGTGATATTTTGATTGCTTAAAACGCACATAATATGCAAAAGTTAGTGGTGCGTGCTGGGATTCGAACTCAGACCCCGAAAGTGAATTTGAAGTCAAACCCACTACGCTATCACCCAGATATATCTGACTATAAGTTGCCGTTATCACACCGCAAATTATTGTCAGTATTACTAAACTATTATCAGATAAATGCGGAGGTATAAAGGGAAATTTGGCTTTTACTTTTCCGAAATGGGCATAGACGCGTAAATTTCCCTCCAATACTAATAAGCGATTACTTGTTAAAAATCCCGAATTTTTACCAGTAATGCATAAATATACTTTCAAAATGTTTTAATATTCGCCATACGCAGTGAAAGTGCATTGAATCATTATAATCTCGTTGTTACGCTTGAGAGAGTATTCAATTCAGCTCTGGTGAAGCGAAGACGTGTTCCGCAGTCACGCCCCTGTAGCTGTCACACGACCTGCCATGTTTCCGATTGATAGCGCAAGGCAGAGAATATTTAAAGCAAGGTACAAAGTTATGTTAAACGTTTACTTGTAGCGCCGTACAAATGTTATTATTAATATTTTTTTCATATTGGGACAGCGTGGCGAACTACGGCCCTAACCCTTCGCATTGTGAGCCATGCCCTGTTATGGGCCGCGAATAGGTTGGTATGGCGATTATATAACTACTACTAACCGATGGTCGTGCTGGACAACTCTGTAGGGATTTCGAAAATATTGCGTCGCTTATAACTACGCTGCGATTTATTAGAAAAAGTATTTCAGTAGGTACTAGGGACTTCTGGTTCCCCTTGCCAATTTAGCTATGAATTGCAACTTGTGATAAATGCGGTTAATCTACTTTCGTCATATCTGATATTATCATGTTGGAGACACTAAGGTCTATTATCAGATCTAAGAACCAGTAAGAGTTGCCGTAAGTGAATGTAATATATTATAATAATACTATATATATTTATATGATTTTAGTAATCTGTCTTTAGATAGAGCTCCGCCATTTCTACTCCGAAAAAATGTTGTTGGTTTTGTTAATCTTCATAAATGAATGTCATGAACTATAGTTTCAAAAATATATAATTGTAATAAACCTTTTCAACCCCTATTTCACCCCACGTACAGCTTTCTCAGCTGATAATTGTTGTTTAAATAAATGATAAGGCATTCGTGAGTGAATGGTATTAAGGTTTATTTGGATTAGGTTTGTTACACAAAGGTTACGCGCAGGCGAAGCCACTTATGCCATAAATGTGAAAGTATGTTTGCTTGTTGGTTTAACTCTTCTTTCAAAGAGCAATGAACTTCGATCAATAATGTACCTACTATATGCAGTCAGTTTTTTTCTACTTCTTATCTGTATTTGTTTAGTGGTTAAAAATAATGAATTTAACTTAGTATACATTTGTCTTTAATACTCTGATTAATATATTTCGTCACGTTTATTCCTTTGGATTTTTCAACGAGCAAAATAATCAAAACTGGCTTCTTATTCGTGGAAGTAAGTTTTCACGGGCCCCCAGTTTTGGCTGGCTGCACATCTATTTAATACCGCGGACTGTTTAAAGAATACTTTTTTTATTTCAAGACAGTAAACAAACTAATGCAGACAGAAAAAATATAAATTGTACGCGAACGATGGTAATAATTCTTGTATTCAAAATTAGTAAAACCAATATTACTATTTAAGAAATACAATGGAATCCAAAAAATAAATAACTTTTTAAATTTAAGTCAAACTTATCAACGTTAAGTATCCAACGCTTGTTCATAGCGGAAATTGAACGAAAAAGTAAAAAACGAATCTAAAAGGAAAATGGGAAATTTATAACAATAATGTTAGGAGAGTTTGGAGTGCATTCGGTTGAAATGAAACTCGATTTGGCCACTGTTGGAAAAATACCACACGCTCAGATCATTCTGCTGATTTTACAAAGAGAAAAAGGCATTTGCTGCTGGATGTAAAATAGTTTAAATAATTTTTTAGTTCGGTGGTTTATTTGGCATCATTTTCCAGTGGAAGCCGATGTGGGAACTCTTAATTTCAAAACTAGTTCAGGTCTTCTCTTATGAGACTTATTAGTTGCGGCTAACCTTATCTGCTAGCAAAAACGACTCTGGTCTATTGGTTAGCATGCTACACTTTACCCACCCAACCCAGCCGGACAACTGTTAGGCATTTGCGTTTACCAAGTAAGAAATTATCAAAATACTTTTGATAGAATGACGTTGTCCATATGTTAAATCATCATCATCACCTCAACCCAAGGATGTCCGCTGCTGGATATCAGTCTTTGCGGAAGCTGAATTTGCTTATATAAATTATTATACGTTCACGAACAAATACGAAATTTCTGACGAGTTCACCTGACCTTTGAAAACATTTATAAATTACAATCAGGTTTAGAAACTACGTTAAAATGTTGTAACTGTTTCGCTTTGCTGTTCAACTTTAACGAATACAATTTCCAGTTAGTGAAGTTTTGACAGCTTTTCAGTTTACGTGATTTTCTTGGACTGTAGAAATGCAGTTTTAAGTGCATTCACAAACAATAAAATCAGGTTTATTTAATTTAACTTTCTTATCATAACGAAATATCTTGTTTAATTTACAGATGTTTTCAAGATGAATATCAACATTGACATATCTTGCCCTGAACAAGGATATATTTGACTGAATATTCTTTTATGATATTAGTTTGTCAAAGTTTATTATTTACATTACATGGCATACGATTCTATCTATCTTTTTCGATTGGGTTCATATCTCTGTAACTACTTTTTTATTTGATTTATAATGAAAGTGTACCTATCTATTTTATAAATAAATATTTATATCGATTTAATAATAATAAAACCATTCGCCTTCAAATTGTCCTTTTGTATTCTATGTCCAATTTCTAACGTATTGTTTAATAACAAAGTTTCTTCGCAACGGGACGTTGGACACTAATTAATATTTGTTCCAGCATAGCTGTGCAAACTGCAGAGTGGAAAATCATAAAGAGGATGTTGTTAGATTTTGCACTTCCAGGCAAAAGCTCCCGGAAAAGCTGCTTATAAAATAAAGCCGACAACTTGTCCCCTCAATGTTTTGATTGTGCACATGAGCGAAGCAATGTTTTCTAACTTAATTTCGCTTTGCAGGGAATTGCTCTTTCTATAGATCAGTTTTACTACATGTTGTTATTAAAGTTGTTTAAAAGGTATATAACCTTCGGATATTGAATCTTCACTGCATTCACTGCGCAAAAAAATTAACGACAATTATTGTAAGATATTTCAAGGAAGACTAAGCCATACCCTTTCTACTTATTTTATTACCACAAACATTGTAGCAATCTACATTGAATATACAAATATACTTTACTAGCTACTCTTACCTTTACATACAGGGTTATAAATATATTAAGCCAAAGATTCATGGAAATGTTATTAGCCTTAAAAATCAGGAATGGCGTATGCTCTTTTCCTAAAATGCTACTAGACTCTATTTAACTTCTCAAGAGCATTTGATTAAACCATGAAAACCACAAATTAGTTTATTAGTAACTAGTGTTAGTTGGTTACATTCTTAGTTTCTAATAGAAGCCTTTTGCTTAAAGTCTGACCTGCAGGGCTTGCACAGAGGCAGCAGACAAAAATTATATCCCCCGATTATATCCCCCTGACAAGGGATACATTTTTATATTTTCCCCGGGGAGAAAATTGTCTCCTGCCCGTGGTAGCCATGCTGGGGGGATACGTAAATGGTTACATAGGGAATTCCCTTCCTGAAACCACATTTTTTATAAACCTCTTCTAAACATAACCATTCCAAGTATTATTACTACGTTGACTTTACAGATCTAACCTTAATTTCTTTGATAGAAGTTGACGTAGCAATTCATAAATTGATTTACTATTTTGAAGACTGCAAACAGATACGAAAACGAGGCGTGGCCTTTGATACTTTAAGTGACTGGTAATTTGATACTAACTGCAAATCTTCTCTTTGAGAATTATGTACAAGATATACCTAATACACCTTTCCTGTTAAATTATCTTGTAACATCAGACACTAAATTAACTTAGAAATACTTAGGTATTGAGTTGTTGTGAATCTTTTTCAATTATAATTGCGTAGTTCAGACCGCATATTATTTTATAATAATGTTCCATATTGCGTTACTCATGTATGAGAACTTACTTATTCAAATGACGACTTATATGCGCCATTTCATCGCAGGAGTTTCTCGCATGATTCGAGTTGAGGTTATGCATGAAATTATCGTAGGTATTATTATTATTTTCGAACACATATTGCCACGCATTATAAGTTTATCCCAAGGGACTGGAAATATGTAGATTTCATCGCCACTATATACATAATTATATATATAACTTATATTTTCATCTAAAAGACGCAATTTTTATGGCAAGAAGTGAAGTCATAACGAGAGTGACAGCTGGCGAGTATTCTGAAATAACGCGATTAGAATACTAACACTTTTAAGTGCCTATGATAAGATGCCGTTCTTTTGTGATTATTAAAAGCTATTAAAAAATATTTTTAAACATGAAACAACTATTAAAAATTATTTAATAATGGCTGAAAAATAAATTTTATAAATTGATACATTAATCATAAAGAATTTTTTTTTATTTTGTATTGTAACCCCACGTTATTAACTCTCTATCTATTACTAATAATTAACTTTATAAAGTAATCTTATACATTAATATTATTTAACATCATCCTACGATCTAAGCCATAATCTCTTATTAGTGCACAACTTATGTAATAGATGGCAACTAAAATATTAGCCCTATACTGTCAACAACTGCACACGAGAACGTATCGTTTTGCATTTTCGAGGGTTATTGAAAACAGGGTGCCGAACCGGATATACTTTATAGCAAACTAATTAAGTATGCTTTAAGCTTGACTATTTTTTAAAAGGTATGATTAACCGGTAAACTTATGGTATTGTTTGTAATACATCAGTATCTCTGTGTGATAGTATCTTGCTTTCGTAATATGTATATTTAATGTATATATAAATATAATCATTCATTTGAAGTATGAATCTTAATTTGGCCTTTGTAGACTTTGGCATGTGACACCCTTTCTTTGCTTTCAATCTGGAGATGTCTTGAGAATGGAGGATCGTAAGAGAATAAAAATTGTTTACCTAATTAAAATGCATTACAAAGGGTGCTCGTCATACATCGTGGCACGCTTTCGGAGCCTATTAGGCTCAAAACAGGAGTACGTCAAGGTTTTATGCTTTTACCTATGTTGTTCATCTCGTTCATTATTTGTAGAGGACATTCTACGGAATACATTTGATACCCTGCGTGTTATTAATTGTACTCGTGGACCATTTTTGGAGGATTTTGATTATGCTGATGATATTTGTCTGCTTGATCTAACCGCATTCGCAATATTGCGCAAAGTCTGGCATTCTTTGGTACTTTCTGGGATGTTTAAAATGATAATATTTAAATATTGGATAGAAGCAGGCGTCACTTTGCAGAATACGTAATATCAACCAATCTATGATTGAAACGTGCGCAGAGGGTACATTGCCGAAGATCTGTTGGGTGTGGAGTGGAGAAAGATTCTCCTGCTTTTCGCGGAGTATAGCAAATTAAGCTTAATTTTCATAAGAAGATATTTAACAGTAACGTTAAGAGTATCCTGCTTTCCGGCTGCGAAACTGAGAAGCATACAGCCGTCATTTAACTGCAAGTCTTCATTAGCAAGTGCCAATCAAGTAACGTCTTTGGTATATTTTGGTCTGAAACAATTTCAAATTGCGATCTTGATTCCCTTGTTAAAGAAAACCCTATCCTTGTGCAAATACGGCGTAGAAAATGAAACTAGATAGGCCACGCTTCACGCCGAATATCCGGTGTCCAACAAGAAGCATTACAATGGCAGCCTCGGGTGGGAAATCGGGGGGGGGGGGGGGGGGGGGACAAACGAAAGCGTGGCAGGCCAAAGGCAACATGGTAGCGGTCTCTGGAAGTGGAAATAAAGGCGACCAATTTATCCTGGAACACGCTTAAGTATACAGCTCGGTAATAGATCAGGTTGGAAAAAGTAGTCTCGGTCCTATGCACCACAGAGTGTTAAGGACTTAAAAAAGAAGAAGAAAATGGTTATAATACTAATGAAACCAACCAAGACCTGTTGTAGTTGTGGTTCAGCAATGATATCTAAAGTAATTGTAATTTTAAATAAAAAGTGCTGCCTAGGTACTACCGTAATACTTTCCGCGCATCGTTTGACAAACTTATGTTTGATGCACTTACTTATGCGTGCCTCGGCTTCGCCTCGTCCCACATTTTTACGTTCATCCTCCATTGTCCGTCTTTTGCTGGCTGCTGCAGTAATGTACTATTATTGAACTACCAATGATTAAATTGTCTCTCCTAAGGTGTGCAAAGCAGAGTACTCAAAGCAGGGGAAATGCCAGGGGAAATTTACATCGCAGGCGCTGCTTAACCCCTCGCTATGCTCAGGATTCTGTAGATCTGGATCAGTAGTTACTCTAAAATCCCTCGGAATACTTGTTTATCTCGGCACGCTTACCGTAAGATATTGCATGATGCCCATTTTAAATGATCTACTTTAGATAAGAGAAAAATTATGATATTACTACATTTAAGGAAAATGTTTAATGCAAAATTTATGAAGAAATGAAAGCTTTATTTTTTACATCTTATACTCGTACGTAGTAAAGAATTTTTAACATAAAATTGATATAGAAAATGGTCCCTGTCTCTGAATTCCTGTCTTAGTAAGAAACACCATGTGAAACTATCGGTAGTCAAAGTTACAAACTTAAGCGGTAGTCAAAGCTAATTAATTAGTACATCTTTGCACTGCTTTGTTTGCTAATTAGTACATCTTTTGATACTTATAGAGTTACAGGCCAAGATTAGGCACTTTCATGACTATTTTCAAACAGTGCAACGCAATGTTGTTGACATATTATACTAAGTTGAAGTTTTATAAAAAGTTTAGTTTTCGTGCTAATCTGCGAGTTAAAACTTAAAGCAGATGTTTTATCTGTTGTGTTTCGTATGTTTTAATCTTTCGCCTCGATTGACGAACACCTCACTTATCTTCATGCTAAATCATCATCATCACCTCTTAATACCGCACTGCTACGCTCGGGCCTCTTCTCTCTGCTTTTAGAGACAGCTCGTCCGGGGAAGTTTTATCGCCATGCTTATTTCTGCCGCTAATCAGTATTGTTGCAACGCTGTGTTCCGGTCTGAAGAGCGTAGTTGCCGGTGTTATTAAAGGCACATCAGGCTTAATATGTACGCCTCAAATTGACGGACACAGGGCGGCATTGTTGTGTTGGCTATAATGCAAGACGTGCTCCTTGCATGCCCTGTGAAGTGCTGATCTGTTTATAGACGATGGTTTCCCACTTAGCATCAGGTGGGCCATCTGCGCTGTCTATCAATTAAGACTAGCGAAAATCGAACACGCTGCTGAAATGCGGACTGGTACAATTTTATTAAATACCCAATAAACTTGTATCTAGATCCTTATAAGGATAATTCTAGGATAAAATATGTTCTATGCAAAAAAGTTAATTTTAATTAAATAAAATTTTAAATATGGCAGAGAAAAGATATGAATTCCTTTTCCGTCACTAGGTTAAAAAATTGTATATTTCTGAACGTAGTTCTTGTACTCATTTAATTAAAAAAATCTGATGTATGCTTTCGATACATCTTTCTGTACGACCTTCCGAATCGAATGAGCCATCACTCATATTTTTAGGAGCTTGATCAAGAATTAACACGTTTTTGTTACTTGTTGACTGGCCCAGAATTGGATTGGCCTTGTAATGCCCCTGATGCAGACTGTACAGTATTTTACAATCACTTCAGTACTTCGGTTGCTTGGGCATTTCTGCAGTGTCCATAACAGAGCCCTAAGTTTCACTACAAATTTTAAAAGTCTAGAAACACTAAACTGGCCTAAAGATACTGGTTATACTCGTACTATACGGTTTACAGCATAACTTTCAGCAGCGTAGCGGTCTAGAATATAAAGCCCTTTTGGAATCTAGATTATTCGCGAGGTTGAAAGTCCTCGAAACTCTAAGTGAGAGTATTCATAATGATACTGGAGCACGGGATGTGTCTGAAATTTTCAACAGATTTTTGACACCTTTTTTGAAGAACAAAACCACGCTTTCGTGGTACCGCCTCTAGCGTTCTGACCTCTTAAATACCGGAATGAAATATCACTGATGTCGGTTTTTCGCCCGTTTTTAAGAGTCCCTGTTCCTCAGTGGCCTGACTTTTAGTAGACCTTGTTTCGTAAGAGCCATACTCATTCTGTATCTGTGGCCAATGTGCGTGCGCTTGGGTTAGTTTGGATTTGAAATAATCTGCCTTGCTATGCCTTCGACAGCCGTCTTTTATGTTTTGCATAATAGCTGTGCACAGAGCTTTTTGTTTTGTCCAATAGACAGATCTCCCGTAAACTATTAAGAGACTGCACTGCTCAATGCGGTCAGTTACGATACGATCAGAAAATCGAGGAAAAATTAACTCCCGGTAGTAAAAGGAGTTGTCAAACTCAAGGATTATTGAGTCCTTTAGACTTCAGGCATCTTAGTACTTCTTTCAGCTCGGTCTTCTTTTTTCCATTCATCCAGGTCCAATCCCTTTGATTGACAACCAACCGGGGAAATTCTTGGATTTAATAGGGGATTAAAGATGGGAATACTTTTATTGAATTTAATACTCAGAAATTTGCTATTTTAGCTTTTATTTGCTTTCGATTTGCTAGTAGTTTTTTTTTTCTACTGCGGGAACATTGTATAATTTCGTAGGGTATCAAAAATTGTACGTAGGTGAATTTTCTGGCATCGTATATGGTAAAACGGGATTGTAGGGTGAATTTGGTAAAAGATGTTGAGCTCATCCTTAAAAAAACCCATTCAGTCTTGAGAAGATAAGACGCAAATAGCTTTGTTTTTTAGTACCGTATTACCTAGAAATTTCCTGCCATTTGGAAAGTATTTAACTATGCTATTTCTTCAACCGCCTTTATGCCAGCACCGTACGCGCTTTTCGAAATATATACGCTCGCGCTTGCGTAAAACTGTATGTGCATAACACGCCCACATTTTAAACTAGGATGCACTGTTTCTTACGTTTCTAATTAGAGAATATACTTTTTTAAGAGCGTTACAGCAAGTATTAATCATGCAGAAATGTTTTTAAGTACTTAAACCTTTAATATTTCTTAAACCCAGTTTGTGGATACAACGTGTAAATGGAAACCGAAATAATACAGGCTTTAGAGGTACGAGTACATTATGTACTATCTCAGAGACTTATCTGTGTGAAACCTTATAGTTTTTTAAATAATCCACTGCCATAGCTTTCACTGAAAGAAATCAGATACAACCCTAACATCACATGCAAAATTAAAATCATTTGACTCCTATCTCTTTATAAGGTACACGTCGCGAAGCGTAGGTACTATGCCCGTATCGGTCTTTCATTTTCAATAGGGTTGTCATAATCACTTAGAATGTTTTGAATTCTTTTATAGGTGAAAATAAATATGCTTCTTTTGATTAAATATTTCTACAGGGTGATTCCTTATGAAATATAGTGACGCACCCTTCAATTTTATTACGTAATTCTGTTACACGTAGTATATTATTACTGTATATAAATCGAACGGTCTCATTGTTATTTATTAAACAGGAAACCAGAAAATCTTTGGTTTCTTTCATTGATAGCAAAAATTAATTCAGTGCACCTTTAACTCATATTAAACGATGTTCTTTTTTGTAATTATTGTAACCCATTATTTGCAAACTATTAGAACATTGAAATTGGAAAGATCAACGATTTTGCAAAATTTTCCTGAACTAATTATGTATGGTAATTTTACATCAATCTATTTATTTCCATTTTATATATCTATTAGGCAATTAAGAATTTTTAAATCACGGTGGACATATATTTTGTTGGTTTTTTTTTTCTCGCAGCAGCGGATCAACTGATTGGAGTTATTTGCATACATAAAGTTAAACACGTGGCCAGTGACATACTTTTTATCCTGGGCAAACAAACCCACACGGACAAAATCGCGGGCAAAAGCTAGTGCATAACATAAACATTTTTAGTCTCTCTATTGCTTTTACCATTTCGGGCGCCATAAAATCATAAGGTGTCATTTAGTCTGCGTATGTTGTCAGTTAACGACATCGACACTTTATAATTATATGTTTTGTACTGGTATAACATTTGTAGGTGTGATTATCGTTCAAATGGATACGAGAAAAATAATATACGAGTAGAAACATGTTATTTAGATATGTCGCAAATTGCTTGCGCTTTGATGAAGGTTACTATGATGAAAATTCGCAAATAGTCAATCAGTCGCAATAGGCAGAGCATACAATTTTACATTCTACGAAGCTTAAAGTGGGTTTGTTGACGTGTCTTAATGTACTTTATACTTTCCTTTCCTTTTTGAAGATTGACGTGCTTTTCATATTGCGTGTTTTGCCTCGTCACGTACTGAACGGACTGTGGACTTCCTGCCAATGTTTTCGATTTTTATACTTACCTTTTTTGCTGTTTTGTGTCTTCTTCCTTCCGCAGTTTGTATGCATAACGTAGTACTAAAATCACTTAAGTAACAACTTTGTATAAATTGATTTTACTTATTTTCTCATGAAACAGTCAATTAAAAAATTTAATTTATTAATTTAGAACTAGTTTGAATACTATGAACGTATTGCGACAAAAAAAAATATGAAAAGTTGTTACTTCAGTCGAGTGAGTTGAATGATATTCGAAGCATCGTAGTAGTGGTTGTAAAGCAAGTAACAAGTGCTTACCGTTGTAGAGGAGAGTAGGCTCAGGGTCGCGTGGCGACGGTCCCGGCGCGGTGGCAGCGGGCGCGGGGCTCCGGCCGCGCCCCTCACCAACCACGTCGATCTCCTCGTCCGACTCGTCGGCGAGCTCGGTCGTCGGAGCCGCCTTCCACTTCTTAGCCATGAGGCAGCGCGGCATGGCGGCGCCCGCATCGGCCTCAGCGCGACCGCATCAGCGAGAAACAGACGAACAGAGAAAAAGAGAGAAAAGAGAAGAGCGGAGCCCCGGGCGAGCGGCGTGACAGGCGATCGCGCGCGTCCTCTTGCGATGTGAGGGTCGTTGTTGCGGCCCGCGATATATATCAGTGACAGGGAGGTGCGCGCGCCGCTACTTCGATCGATGGGGGCGACGGGTGGCAATCCACGCCGCGCTAACTTTGCCTGCCAACTTTGTGCGATACTGAGGAAGTTCGGCCCGAGAAATGAACTGCGATCCACCTCGC
The DNA here is from genome assembly GCF_905163445.1 of Pararge aegeria. Lineage (NCBI taxonomy): Eukaryota > Metazoa > Arthropoda > Insecta > Lepidoptera > Nymphalidae > Pararge > Pararge aegeria. The sequence continues at coordinate 10,749,842 of NC_053208.1, forward strand.
GCGCAACCGGTGGACCATCGCGGTCACGCACCCTGTTCGCTGTGCGCGATAACACGTTCTACCTAACTTTTAATAAGAACAATTTAACAGAAACGAAGTTTAATCTATTTGTAATATTAGAGTCATTATTAGAGTTTTATAGGCAGAAAGTTTTTTTATCTATAGTCAAAAAATCTAATTGCTTTCTACATGTAATGGCACAAGTTTGTGGCGTTGTCGACACTATCAGATCTTCTCGCCAGATATATCGAATGTTCTCTTTGGAACTCGCTAAAACTTTCTTGCTTAGAAATTCATATTTTTGTACCTTCAAGAAAGTACCTATGATCCGTATTATTATTAACTTGCAATAATTAATAAAAATTTTGTTTGGAAAGTTAATTGAAAGAAAGCCTTGATATTTCAGAATTGAGTATCCATTTTCAAGAGAAAAGTTGATGCAAAATTTTAAAAGGAAATAAGCTCCGGGGCAATTTTTAAAGTGAAGAGAGAAATAAAACAGAAGCAAGAAGTCTGAAACTTTAAACAGAAAGTATTATACCTGTAGTGCTTCATTATCAAATGTATTTTATAGAATTAAAGTTTATAAAAGACGGAAAAAAAGTTTTTTTTTTAAAAACGAGCATTTTCTTAAATCTAAACGTCTCTTAAATATGTTAAAATAAGCTTTCTGTTATCATCGATTTACGTTATTCCTATTTTATTCTATAGAGCTGTCTATCGAACATAAAGTTGATTGTTCTGTGGGTTTACAATTTTTGGTTTAGTACTTTTGTAATTAGCAACAGTGAACTACTGAATGATCCGACTAGATCTAGCTATATTCTAATCAAATCATTGATAGTTTAGAGCGACTTTTCCGTAGATGTTTCTTTGGCAATAATGATTTGGAAATGGCATGTTTAATCATTGTTAATCATGGAAACCTAGTTCAAAGGGCTTTGAAGAATATGCAGTGTGCATTCAATCAGAAATGGGGTGATAGGGGATGCTCTTTTATATACAAACATCATCTGTAATAATATCATACAGATTAATTAACCGACTTTAATAAAAATTCTTACACAAATACATATTTATACATATTTATCTCTTAAAAAATAAACCACAAAAACACCATTGTGATTTTTATATTTAATAATACTTTTCCCCGTATAGCAAGTATTTGGACAAAAAGTTTAGGAGTTATAGTAAAATTAAAAAGTGAAGCAAGCGCACCGTTCGGGGAGGGGAGTTTACGTGTTTGAAAACGTAGGTACCTAACCACACATCTTATAATAGTAACACATATTATGTTATAACTTTTAATGAATTTTGGTTCAGATGCCCCTTATAAGCTAGCATCTTCTTTTGATTTAATCATCAGCAGCATTAAGATACCACAGAGTACCAGTGCGGTTTGGCGGACTGTAACGATTATTTTAATCATGTTCCTGAAAATTATTTACTAACTTTTATATAGTACTGAATAAGAATCACCTATTTGTATAACTGCAGTAATAACATATTAAATATTTCAGGGCAGAATAAAACAGTTATGATTTTTAAATATTTATTGTATGGTCCCTTATAGCTATGTGCACACAGGAGTCATAATGTGTGCGTTTGTAGGTACTCCTACACAATTGCAACAGTATTTTGGTATGCTTTATTAGCCAGAATGATTTAGTTTCTATTGTAATATAACCAAAGTATTGCTTCCTAGAAAAAAAAGTTACACTTTTATCCAGCCTCGCATTAAAATGTTTCTCAGTTGCCTTTTAAGCTATATTCAGAGGAATTCATTGTTTCACTGCACACTTCAACCCTATATCCGGTTTATGCTCGCAATAATAAGAGCGAGCTTGGTGTGTTTGGAATGTTTCTAACATAGCTGACATAGCTGAATATTTTTATGAATATAATACACGTAAATACTTATAATATACAGATAAACAGGCAGACTCTAAAAAGCATCCATGTTCATCAGACAAATATTTTCTTTTTCTTGGACTGAGCAAGCAGGGTCGCTGTCCACTGCGCCAAACCGCTATCACGATGACGTGAGTACAATGCTCGTGACGATTAATGGTTGGAGCGGAACATGAGCATTAGACATAACCTTCGTCTTTCTCAGGTACATTCTTAATCCCACTCTGCTGTAATATTTTAAATCTGTAAGTAATTTGGTTCCGTTTTTAGATTGTGCTCCAAGAATTAATTTATAATGAGGTGTGCATTCGATAGACATACAGTTGAGACAAACTGCTTTTCTTTTTCGAGGAAAGTTTTTCGGGAAGTTTTTAAGAAAATTCAATTGTTTTTGAATCGGACTCAATAATTTAAGCTCATAGTTTAAATATTAAACTAATCTTTATATAGCAAAAGGTCACTGAATCACTGACTAATTAATTCATCACGAAATCTCAGGTACTATAAAGCCTATAATCTTTAAATTTGGCCTATAATCTTTTCTTCGTTCTAAAGGAAACCTACCTAAGGTTTCCTTTAGAACCAAGAAAGAATAAAAAAAAAAAAAAATAATAATTAAAAATTCATCTACCCATTACCGGCCCACTACAGAGCACGGGTCTCCTCACACAATGAGAAGAATAAGGCTAAGGCCGATGTCCACCACGCTCACGCTGGCCCAATGCGGTAAGGTGATCCGTTGAGAACATTACGGAGAACTCTCAGGTATGCAGGTTTCCTCACGATGTTTTCCTTCACCGTTTAAAGCAAGTTATATTTAAATTGCTTAAACTAAAACGCACAAAATCGGAATAGTCAGTGGTGCTAAGAAACGGTTTTGGAATAGGGGTTCGAAGTTTGTATGAAAGTCCTATATATCCTACTTTTAAAGTATTATACGTTGAAAACGGCATTACACGGAACAAACACGGAAAGCTACCGGGGGAACGACAACAGATCTCTTCGATCCCACAATGGAACCCAAGGGTTTCCATCTGCCTCGTAACCTGTGGTGTCGACTAAACCGGCTAAGTACAGGGCATGGACGCTGCAACTATCTTTTGCATAAGTGGGGTTGGGAACCATCTGCTACAAGTGTCTGTGGCCAAGAAGATCAGATGATGGAGCAGATAATCCAGCGCTGCCCTATCTTTTCATACCACGGATTGCCCAACGACCTTTTTGATCTCCCTGCTCGGACTGTCACATGGTTGGAGAAGCTGGACATTGACTGTAACTTATTACTTTGTAGATGATATCAATAATATAACCATAAATCCTAATTCTTAGAAAATGCCATACGACTAAATATAAATCATAGGCGATCCCGGGAATTCTTTAATTATCATGGCAAATCAAAGTTTCGCTGTTGTTGCACGCAACTCCAGCCACCTCTCGTGTTATATAATTTTTTAATAAAACAGTCAAATTTGCTAGTACTCTGTCGCAGGACAGCAGCTGTCCGTGTCTTGCTACCTGACTATAGATAAAAAAATCGGGGTAGTCTTTGAGCACTACCAATAGAAGTTAAAACTAAATCTGTATACATATGTACACATTATTCATATAGCTCATGGGAACCGTGCGATGTCGATGACGCGAGTTGCATGATTTTTGTCCACCCAAAAAGTGCTCAACGCGTTTAAAGAACTTTTCACTTCAAAATTAATTTCATTTTGTGCAGGCCTTTCGCTCTACATGGCATTCAAGTTAACCTGCAGCAAAATGCTCTTTGAAATGTCGAATGTGACATCTATACATACAATTACTTTCAAAACTTACTTCTGAAATTGCGGTTGCATTGTTGTGCGGCTAAAAATTTTTGGCGGCAATACGAAATCTACACATGCATTGCCATGACATTTCTGCCTTTATGGGTGTTTAGTGGGATGTAAAATTGCTGTCTGCTCCTCTTGTGCTGCATGTATATTTACTTGTAATGAAACTGAAAGTATGTTTTTTTATACTGGAAGTGTATTTATAAGTTCAACTTTTGAGAAAATAGTCTGTAGCCTTCCGCAAAAATAGGGCTCTAAAATGGAAAAAATAAATTAAATCCTACTCCAGAGATAAGCGAGTCAAGCTAAAAATAAACTCTTTGGCTTTATTATTAGTACCAAAAGAAAAATGTATAACTTTTCAACTTTCATCCCTAAAGGGATTACATCCCTTTTATTATCATCCCGTTTATATGAAAGTCAGTTTCTTTTTAAGCAATAGGTATCGCTAGCAATTTTGAATTGATGTTGACAAATAATATAATAGATTTCAATTTTAAGGGTTTATAAAAATAAGTACTTAGATAGAGGATGAAAGTTTATTTATACGCGCTATACTCGAGAGATATCAGTCTGATTTAAACAATATTTTTTGGGTTTGATATCCTAATTCTTGAGGAATGCTAGCAGGCGAGTCGACCCACCTTGGGTTGTTTGATATTTCTAAGATAGCAGAAGAAATGTTGTATAAGACACTTTTCAGAAGTCGGGGGGGGCGGCTAAGTTTTTCAAATGTATGCATATGTAGATCCCGGAATTAATCATTATCATAAATCATTTTCTGTGTCGGTAAATTCGCCACCACTTATGTGTGGTTTATGAGCTGACGAATTTATCCGTATTAGTTTTAGTAGTTTTATAGTTACTTAAAATAAAGTTAAGTATATTTTATAAAATGTGTTAATAATACAGTTTGGCCTTAATTTTGATGATCAAAATAAAATATTTGAATATACATTTATTTTTTCATATTTTGGTATTCCTTTATTTTATAATTACACATAGTAACAATATACAAGAAGAGAAATGAAATCTTATAACTATTGGTACATATTGTCAAAAAATGAAAATAAGACTACAAAATTTTTACAAAATATATACTCCGTCCAAACGGTCACCTATAGGCACGAGGCAAGGCTTTGGTTTATTAAGCGCTAGCTCTTGGGTCACCAGATGCACGGATCAGCTTTAAAGTATTTGAAAATATTTTCTAGTAACTATGGTCCCAATGTCTCAAACGCAAGCGCCGCAAATACGTATTCATTACAAATGATCGTGTAAGTTAGACGCTTAAGCGTTTGAGCAGACTTTTATATTTTAAAATTAAACTGTAGTTAATATTGCATTTGAATGAAATTATGCTTTCGTTTGTGATATTTAATCGAATCTAGATTTATTATAATTATGTACCAGCATATGTTCTTAATATTTTCCTAACGCCTAGCAGAGATCGCTATTCGGCCGACTGATATATTCTATTCTATCTCCTTGTGTTCAAAATAATAAATAAATGATTGTTAAATTTATGGTGACTACTTGTATATATACACACTCCCACCAGACCAGACTAGAGAAAATTCTGAAATGAAAAATTCCAAAACTGTCCCTACGGGGATCGAAAGCGAGATCTCCCACGTACAAAAGACCACCGCGCTAACCAATGCGACAAAGAGATATATAAGACCTATGTAAAAGTCGAAAAAAAGATGTGCTTAAATAAATATTATGGTATTCTTCAGGTTTTTCGAAGCACACCGTAATTTATTCTAAATAACAAAAGAGTTGTTGATCGTGAGTCATGCTAATTATCAGAAAGCATGACCAAATTAAATCTATATATATAAAAGAAACATTTGTTAGTTACACAATTTATACCTCAAGAACGGCTGGACCAATTTTTATGATATTAGATTTTTTGGATTTCTCTTAGACCGGAATGGATAATAAGTATGAATTAAAATATGACATTCATAAAAAAAAAAATGATCCGCGGTACGAAGTTTGCTGGGACAGCTAGTATTCAAATTAAAAAAAACACTTAAATTTTTCGTTGGAAAAAAAATAGGAAAACACAAATGAACCGTCGAAAATTCACAAAAATCTAAATTGATAATTTTGTATGAGAACATGTGATATGAAGTTTACCGGGTCTTCTATTTGGTATATAAAGTTTAAAAACGATTTGTTGAACTTGATTCTACATGATCTTTATCATCGTAAACCATGTTAAAATAAACGCAACACAATGCATACAATATAATATGGCAGCCTTAACGTAGCGATCTCTTTCAGGCAAATAATAACTTTTTTAACAGAACACAGAAGAGACATAGGTACTGTATAGATACATATTTGCATATATATAATTTGTATATAAATAATTGCAGATACAATATTAGAGAATATTCCTACACACGATACCGAGAATTTTTGGTCTTCTAGGTTAATATACATATACAATGTACATATAATATAAAGATGTATATATAAATATAGTAATATCCATACTTTGTGTTAATAATAATTATTATTATTTAACTAATGCGGAGATAGAGTATAAGCACACTCGGATTATTTTTAAATTTTTTCATGTTACAATATTCGACTACTGTAAGTCATTTTATCTACCGTCTAGTAAGATATCAACAAATAAAACGAGTAACAAGACCCTTGTACGAGTATAACAGAAACAACAAATATACACTACAATAGGTACTTACAGTCAATGGCATAAAGCATATTTCTATAGCAAGAATGAACTATTAGTTATTTATAATACTGCTAGCTTTTAGCTAGCTTTTTTTCACAAAAACTAATTCGATATATAATATATGCCTACATTTTCTATTAATAATATATAGCAATAAAATATTATATTTATATAGAAGACGCAAATCTTATCAAAATGCACGCTAGCTTTTGAACGCCCAGAAACTTTTAAATGTTTAAATAAACTTTTATATTAATCTAATACATCGTGCTGTTGAATAAATTTAAATGTTTTGAAATATGTTACGAACCACGTTAATCCCAGCGCGTTGCACGAAATTTTGATAAGATCTGCTATATATGTATAAGATTCAGTGGATTATAATTATAATAGACATCTTCTGTCTGTCAATCCGTTTTCGAAACGGCTAATGATTATGTCTTCAAAAAAACAGGCGAAGATCCGGGCAGGTAGACATCTGCCCGTGGGTATAATAATAATAAAATATGTCCTAAATTTTATTTTAAAATCTTTTCGTTCCTAAACAGTACGTACTTAATTGCTATACTTTTTAAAATCATCTGTTCCTGTGCTTTGAGTATTTTCTAATTAAAAATATAATAACACATTTTTACGTAGCGGACCCCGAGGAAAATCCCAAATGTATTGCACCTAGAATCCTGATTGTAGTGAGAGGTTTACGGGCGCCGAACACAAAGCGAACACCCCTCATTGAACTGTATTTTTCACAACTCGTAAATAAAATAAGGTCCGCTACAATACAACACTTGAGCATTTCTTTAAATCATTTTCGGAGTGAAATAACTGCTGCTTTCGCGGTCATGCCACATTTTAACTTTAAATTAAATAATTACAATTTTCAATAAAAACGTTTTGGAGATAAATTTTAGAAAGAGTTTTTAATAACCTATGCTCTATATGGATTGCGCATGAGATCTGGCGAATAAACTGCCTTGCGTCGAAGCGAGATAGCAATATTAGAATTTGTAAAATTATCTTTGCATATGTAATGTTCCTTAGGTAAAATCACATAACAACGAGAGTTAAGTTTAACAAATGAAAAAATCGAAGATTGCAGCAGTGATTTAAGCAATAAATAAGTAATTATATTAAACAACTTGTTCCCAGAATCTTTTACAGTTTGTGTTGATAAAATTAATAATTAAATAAATAAATATACTACAACGATATCGCTATATAGCTCCAAAGTTAGTTGGCTTGTGTTATGGGTACTAAGATAGCTTATGAATATTTTTTATAATATAATACACATAAATACTTATAACAATTTCTTTATGAGCATTTTTTGTTTAAGTATCGATAATTCCTTTATATATTTAACTTGATAACATTAAATGATTATTTATCATAATACACTACGATTCAATTATATTTATTGAATAAAATGCGTACTTCTTTTAGGACCTACTTGTTATTTTTTTTAATCATTTATAATTATTAATTGATGGACCAAGCAGATATCCCACCTAATGGTAAGTGGTAAATCATATAAATATACTATACTATGACAATACAGACATCGTCATCTAGCCCCAAAGTAAGCTTAGCTTGTGTTATGGGTACTAAGACGACTGATGAATATTTTTATGAATAATATACATAAATACTTAGAATATATGTATAAACACCCAGACACTGAAAAATATTCACGCTCATCACACAAACATTTTCCAGTTGTGGGAATCGAACCCACGGCCTTGGACTCAGAAAGCAGGGTCGCTGCAAACTGCGCCAATCGGCCGTCATATGCCTATAAACAGAGCATCACTCCCCATCACATCCTGCAAAGTGCTTCCCTGTGTCCACCAATCAGAGCACAGCATGCGAAAATGCTGCTTAGAGGCAGCAATAAGCATGGTGATAGTACTTCCCCGGACGAGCTCTGTCATACAAAGCTCAACTACTACCTTTTCATACCTACCAACATTTAAGTATAGTTGGGGTTTTAACCCGCATGCTTCATATTAGCATATCTCTGGCTAACGCAGCCTGAGTTCTTTACTAATAACTAACAGTCACTTTACTGATAAACATTATATCTTAACCCAAGTGGGATAATCAGTAATAAATTTAAATAAATATACTACGGCAATACACACATCGCCACCTAGCCCCAAAGTAAGCGTAGCTTGTGTTATGGGTACTAAGATAGCTGATGAATATTTGTTTATGAATATAATACACATAAATACTTATAGCATACAGATAAACACACAGACACTGAAAAACATTCATGCTCATCACACAAACATTTTCCAGTTGTGGGAATCGAACCCACGACCTTGGACTCAGAAAGCAGGGTCGCTGCCCACTGCGCCACTCGGCCGTCAATCAGTATTATATGTATGAGTATTAGTAACAAGATATTAAATCCTTTACATGTAGTTTAAATATGTTTTCTTGAAATATTTTTAACTGACTCTATATATATATATATAACTATCTCTTTAAATACAATCAACAGATTCAAAGTTTCACATGAATAAAATTATACTAACAGAAGAAAGTTCTGCTCCGTGAAATTTGTAATACCATGTTAGGCATGGTATTACAAATTTCACGATGACGATTGAAAATTCGTTAATTTGGTTGGTAATACGATGATTGATTTAAAATTATTACTTTCCTCTTTTACAATAAAACTAAAAATTTATAAACCATTTAACTTCATGATATATAAAATTAAATAAAATCGATCGTATATTTTGAATAATTAGAATGATCAATCGTCAGTCATTAGGTTTGACTTAAAGATCTGTTTGCGTGGTTGTTTCGGCCGGCGCTTGGCGACCTGGAACAATATTTATATATATAATAAAAACGTACAGAAAAATAATTGGAACGTAGAGAATTTTATGTTTACCTAACGTAAGTTCATGCTATAATTTTCAATGAGATATAAAGATACTCAAGAGGTTGACCTCAAGGCATCGAAGAGTTTTCCCCGGGTCGATCTCTAAATCATTGGCCCTGTACTGTCGTTCCCAGTGGCGTGAGTATGCTTTTCAATGGTTTGCATCAAAATGAACTATAGTGAAGGTTTAAGATGCCTTTCCTTACGGCTCTTTTATTCCATATTTTTTTATGTTAAGGCGGCCTTGGCTATTTGGATAACTCTGTAGAAAATTATGGACATACATCCATAATCTATTTTCTTAACTAAACTACCCTTAAATATCAGGAATAAAGAGCAACTACTGAGTTGCTTGCCGGCTCTTTTCGGTAGAATCTGCTTTCCGAACCGGTGGTAGAGTCACTACAAACATACATACTTGACGTTTCAAAATTGCTTATAAAGTAGGCCTACTTGAAATAAATGAATTTGAATTTGAATTTGAATTTGGATTATCAAAAGCTTAATCTAACATATTCAAAAAAGATCAACCACGATTTCGAAGAAGTGTGACAAAGTAACTTCCAGTTAAAATGTTTCAGTTGAAAGGCAAAATTGAGAGTATTTAAAATAGGTTTTTTTTTTTTTACAATTTATATATTTTTATGTTGTTAAGATTCGGGAGTAAACAAGGCGGCGATAAAAACAATTAGTAATTCTGGGTTATTTATGAGTTAAAATTGTATATCAGGGTAGTCGATATTAGTTTAGTAATTTGCGTGTAGTGCATGATTTGTAGTGATTTTCATGATACAGTCTGCCATTTGGTTGGTTTTCTGTGATATATGGGTCACAGCCATATCAGTGGCATATCATGATTGCGTTAGTATTAATTATATGCCACTGCGTTTCATGAATATGGATCACGAATCATTTGGGGTTCGGCCTTTCTTTCAATTGTTTTCATGTAAATTGGTTAGTAAATGTTTTAAAAGGCTAATAAAAATAAATTATGATGATGATCACGATCATGATGATGATGACAAAGATGATGATGATTCCATACGCTTGGCAACATTAAGCCGTCAGTTGCGGTTATTTTAACAAACAAGTGATAACAAAAAGCCGCCGGTCCGTATTGGAACAGCTTGGAGAGCTAAATTTCTACATTCTTCTCTCCCATTGTAAAGGAGGTGTGTGATGATTAATGGGAAGTTAGTAGGCTTAGGATCCTAAAAATAACATAAAATCTAAAGTTTAATGTTTTTATTTACCAATCTTATAATTATAAGCTATTCATTACACATACTTTTAGAGGACGCCGTATAAGATAGTGTCGACATCACTTAAGGAGACTACAAACCAAACATCTTTATGTTTTCGAATTAAATCAAGTGAACACCGAGCAAGGCGGGACAAGCTGTGATACGAAAATCTAGTCTGAAGCCTCCTTTACATAATTCATGAATTTTAAACTGATAGGCATATTCATATTTTAAAGGGCTTGCTCATATATAAAGAATTCATATTATCGTAAAATGCGCCTATCAGTTTTAGTTGATTTTGCACTTAAACTAATGAAAGGACAATTATTTGAAATAACAAAAAAGCAACAAGCAATTAAGTAAGCATAACTGAATAATTGTAAGCAGTAATAGTCACATACCCACAGATGAGAAAACCTATAACCTGACTGACACAGAATTAAGATCTTGAGAACCCTCGTTCAGCCATTATTGCATGCAGTCAAAAAACAGTGAAATCACACACACGTCTCACTTCATACCCGCGTAATGTTTTCCCATTTTCCCCAAAATTTTACCTCCAATATTCTAAACGTTTGTTTAGAATATTGGAGGTAAAATTATTACTGTCAACTGTAAAATGGAATGGAGTAGCAAACCACCTGTTCCAAAAACACTATTGTATGTAATGTAATGTAATCTACTACTAATGTAATGTATAGGTATGGTATTAATAAAAAAACGGTGTATCGAAAGTTTCAATTTAATTTATCTTAAAAATTGGTATCTATCAATTATCGTTTGAAACATATTAAAACTATATGTTTTCTTAATACACCGTTGCCGTAACTGATCTAAACATATTCTGAGCGGCAAAAAGTGAAACCTCTATAATTCGCTTATAAATATATTTTATTAATAATAATTAACTTGGTTGAAAGATTTATTTAATTTCGATGCATAGATATGATAGATACTCTTTGACTTTTCCGAAAATTCTGAGAATTATTCGGCGTCATCGTATGCTGAAAGAGTCTGTAGATGCATGCTGGAAGATCGTCTGTAAATGTACACGTACAGTATTATATGGGTTCGCGAATAAGAGAGTACCACGATGGCTTAGGTTCTTTGGAAGCCCGGTGTGAAAGCCCGTCCACCCGTCAACCTACCTACTATTTTCCAAGATATACGCGAGCGTGCAACCGCGCCAATTTCAACTTACGCCACTAGAATTTGTCGGTAGGGTGGAAAGACAAAGCTTCCTATCAGATCAGATCAGAGAAAAAACAGAAATCAAAATTTCTAAATTGTCTCTGCTGGTGATCGAATCCGCACGGCTCATTTATAAGACCGCAGCGTTCACCACTGCGCCGGGAAGGTTTACTTCACAGCACGCTTGTTCCGATTGCTCTGTAGTCCAGTTCTGTTTTTAACCGAGAGTGAGAGTGTATGGGTGTTAAGTAGAAGGTCTGCACCACGGTGAAAGTTATGATTCTAATAACTGAAAGTGCATTGTGCTTAAAAATTGGAATTAGAAACATTCGGATCCGCATGGAGAGTATAAATTAAAACTAAACTAGTAGCGTTTAGTGTATTCTGTTTGGGTGACGCTATTACAAAAATGGTCGTTGAGGACGTTTGCGAGCACTGGTTTCGATTACACAAAGCCATACGTTCCACAGACTTTGAAAACTGTTTTCCTATGACTTGCCTAATATCCATGCATTGGATCGAAGCAGCCGTTACTTTGCGGAAATCCATGATATATTATGAAAATTAAGCTTAATTTGCTATACTCCGCGATAAGCAGGAGATTCTGTATGGTGTTATTTATAGTACCCTCAAGTACATTGCCAAAGATCTGTTTGGTGTGGAGTAAAAGGATTGAAGAAATTATAAATTACACCATACAGATTCTCCTGATTTTCGCGGAGTATAGCAAATTAAGCTCATTTTTCATAATAATATCCATCTTCCTACTACCCATCCTAACCACAAAAAATAATTATCATACTTATAAAAAAAAAACATTTTAAATAAGACAGTTATAGTGGCGAAGGACATACAGTGATTTAAAAAACACAAATAAAAACATAAACCAATAATCATTCTTATAATCCAAAATTAAAAATTTTCTTAGCTGATAACATACAAATAGGTTAAATATTAATAATTATATTAATACTACACATAGATTAAGAAGATAGGTTAAAATTAGCCCTAGGTACACTGATCTCTATTATTATTACTTAATAGGCTGTTGTCCCTTTCTTTTTGTCTCCAATCGGTTGACGTCATAATGGCGGTGCAATTTAAGAAGCATTAGTACGTGTGTTCAAGGAACTAAAACTTGAATTACTAAAACACTGTAATATTACTTCAAGTTTATTCTATGGTCACAACTTTGGAGTTTGAGGACTATATTTTTATAAGGACAGCCTGTCCAGTTATAATATAAAAGGTCAGTATATAGGTATTGCACTTATGGAAAACTAACACAGATAAACAAACTACTCTCCATAGACGAACTTGTCTATTAGTAAATTAAAATCTAGTAAAATGCAACCACAGAGTAAGCAACGAAAAAGGAAAGTTATCTACGTTTTTCTTAAATATTTTATTTATTTGATTCGATAATTTTTCTAAACGTGAACTTTTTCAACATTCGTAATATTTTAAAAATCGTTTTCATTTTTTATACATTTGTGAGTAAATAATTGCAAAAAAAAAGAAAATAGTATTGTTTTTCATTATTTTATTTTATCTTCAAGTATTAGAAATTGACATATTTATTCGGCTGATTGGCAATACTGGTTACATAATAATAATTGACGATAGTCGAAGTACAATAACTGATAAAAAATCACATATAAAAAAATATTACGAAAAAAAATAAATATCTTCCTTTGCTAGTACATACAAATAGGTTATATATGAACAGTTAATGAAGTATACTACACAGAGATTAAGAATTGAGTATAAAATTACACTGATCCCTATTATTATAATAAAACAGGCTGTTATCACTTTGTTTTTCTCTCAGTTTTTTTGACGCCATTTTGGCGCTGTAATTTTTAAAGCTGTAATAAGAGTAAGCAAGGAAATTTAACTTCCATTATTAAAAACACTGTCACATTAGGTTCAGAGTACTCCGTATGTAAACAGTGGAGCTTCAAATGAAGACCAGATTTCAGTTCTTATTTGTAGAAGGACATACAGCCAGTAAAGTGATAATATTAGAGGTCAGTAAATAGGTATTGCACATAAGGGAAATTAACACATACATATAAACTACTGTTAACAGACATATTATTTGTCTATTACTTAATTAAAATTAAATTAATTGCAAACACCGAGTAAGCAACAAAAAAGTAAAGTTATCTGCGTTGTTGTTAAACACGTGTATCAAGGACAAATATTCATTTCATTTTGTTGGATGAGGCTTCTAAACGTAATTTTTGCAACAAGTAACTTTGTAATCATTTTTTTCATTACTAGTTCGTAGTAGATGATTGCAAGATATTTTACTCAAATGTATTTATTTAACATGAAATATCTATTATTTTAATTAATGTTAAATAAATACGTCAGTAATACTTCATATGATTGGCAATAAATGCGAAGTAAATTATAATCATTGACGATCTAACCTGATGTGAATCTAAGGTTTATTTTCAACTACTAACTTGCTTATTTATTTTATTATAATGAAGGTAAAGTACAAATGTTTTTAACTGTGGTTATTTATTATAAAATGTTAAATATTATTTTTGTTTAATATAGTCATAAACTTGTATTTTGATGTATAAGCTAGTATTATATACTGTTGCATTTATGAAAACTTTTCAAGCATTTAGTAACTAGGTCGTTGTATATCTGCAATATATATTCGCATGTTCAACTAACGATAACATGAAAATATGTAGTTTACTTACTGTATAAAAATAATTGTTTTTTTTTGTCTTGCAAGGATTCGTTGTAGTAAATGTATTAAATTTTCTGTATGTATTTAATATAAATCTTACTATTTTATGGATGCACTTATAAATGTATATATGTTTTTTCATTATAAATTATGATTTTATGTTATGCAATAGCAAGTAGTATATACTGTACCAAATAATGACACAACAATTTTAAATAAATTTGATATTATTTTAGAGCAAGATTTATCTAGAAATATCAAGGTCCGGGTCCCGTCATCGAGTACGAAAATAATTTGCATATTGTAGAATCCTTTAGCATCATCTAATTTATAGGTCATGTAGTGTTCTTGTGTTCACACACAGTGAAAACATCAAACCAAAACTGGGCAATGCAACACTGTGATATTTCAGAATTGCTTAAGGCGTACGTATGAAAAGCGCTGGATGATGTGGTGGCAGTTTTTGAGCTCTAGAGGTTTCTATGTCATTAGGAAAAGGGTTCTGGCGCCGATTTATATAAAATGTGAGACAAAGATACATCAGTCCCCAATGTATCTCACCTGCACTAAGACAGACACGACTCTGGTATGTCTAGATAGACCTTATTCGATATTCTACTGAAACGGTAACATTTATTGCACAACATTTTCAATATTATAACATTTATTTTAGATAACGGTTAAAAGGCCAAAGATACCATATAGTTATTTTCGTTGTTTATGTTCAGGTGTCATTTAAGGAGTAAACTTGTGGTATAAAAAAAGTATGAATTGCAATATACAATAGATGATAATCGATATCGAGAACCCTAAAGTTTACTGGTGTTACATAATAACCATCATTAATCATTTAAACTGACATATAAGTTACAGAATTGAAAGTACTCTTACGGTAGAATAACAATTTTGATTAATTTTAGGCGAGTTGTAAACTATGATTTTTATAGAATTAATATTTTTAAGATATAGCTATTTGACTCTAATTTCCTACCAAAAATTGTACAGAATGTATTGCTTTTCATTGCCCTAACTTTATCCTTATATATATGTACTAAAATAGGGAGTTATTTTACTGCTAAATACTAGAATAATTTACGACGTATAATATACAAATTTCTATCCATTATAACCACTTTGAGCCCACGAGCCTTTGTTTGAGTAACTCATAATTGTATACTGCTAGGATCAAACTTTGCAAAACAGGCAAATTCATCCCTGCCCGGGTGACATAGCACAGACTAAGTTAAAAAGTTTTTTTTTTTTTTTAAGTGAATAATTCTTTTAGCGCGGTACGCATATTTTTAGATGAGATAAAATCTCTGGACTCACGACACCGTTACGCAGGCAGCTATTTGAAGTTTTGAATAGACAATTTGATTTTACTATGTCCAATCAACGCAATATTAGCTCAACGAGATATAAAAGTCCAATTGATGCGGTATTCGAGAGATATTTAAAAACTGTGAATCAAAATTGCTTATTTCCTATTTTAGCCTTTTTGCCTGAGGCACTCCTGGAATGCAACCCGTATTTTTTATTTTTTACACTACACGTTAGCCTATGACTGATAGCCCTTGACTCCCGGAGTTCAACCTGTATTTCTTATTTTTTACACTACATGTTAGCCCTTCACTGCAATCTCACTTGGTGGTAAGTGATGATGCTGTCTAAGATGGTGGCGGGCTAACCTGATAGGGAGTATGGCAGTTATATTTAAACCATACTCGGCATCATAAATCGCTTAGCGGCACGTATTTGTCAGTAGGGTGATAGCCACGGCCGAAGCCTTTTGCCAGCCAATTGAACCAGCTGAAAGAATTGATAAGGCTTGATTTAAATGACTAAAAGTATTGCTAGTCCTCGGATGAAGCATTCTAAAAATCGTTTTGTTTTTTTTTATATTTAAGCGATAAAACTAACCGAGGTTAATTCAATTTATTAGATAGAAATATTTTAAATCTCTTTATTCATTAAAATTAACGAGTTGCTCGGCATTAGGCAGTTGTCCTGAACCTAATAGGTGAAATTCACAATTATCAAAACTGTAAGCTTTGTTGGATTACGTGGAATATTATGGAGCATCTCTGTGGAGAGTTCCATCAATGTGTCTAGACCTACGCACACATGCACCAAACGTTTACACAATTTAGTATTAAGCTTAGTTATTACGCGTACTTGTATTCTACAATGGAGTTAAACGCTACCCGCCATGTAAAATGTGTCTGTATCAGTCATGTTCCGCATTGTACGTTTTTCGATGTGTTGTTGGAATAATACGATAAAACGTTTTATGTACTATAAATCAACTACGTTACCTAGGCTATTTCTTAATTATTTATTGTTGCGAGTTAGTTTTTTTTGTATAAATATTAAGCACTTACTTAGTAATGACTTTGGTGTCTATGAATAGCTTAAACTTCCTGAGTTTACTAAACTATCTTTTAATTTTTTAGTGTTTATAACAATAAAATGCTAATTTTATGCTAATGCATCATTAACTATACCACATTTTTTCAATAAAATATGAATAACCACTAATATTATAATTTACGAAAGCTAAAAGTGTAGTAAGTAAATATATCAGTTACCACCGTTTCTTATTAAATATTATTATTTATTCAACTCCAAGAAGTTCTACACTAAAGTTTTAGTTTCGTTGCTACGACGTAGCATGGTAATGGCTACGCATGCTTATCTCTATGTAGCGATAAGGGCACTAAATTGTGCCTTCTAAATAGCTTGCTCTATTATATTTTTTCTCAGTTTTTGTACAACAAAAGTGTATTTATACATTCATTCGTTCATTCACGCTGACTGACGTAATTTGTAGCACTTTTTGCCCGTTTGTAAGTGAGCTAACAAGTGCGCAGGGTGAAACGTTTGCAACAGGCATTAGGCTCGCTTGGTTTACAAAGGAAACTTCGCTGTAAATTAGCCGGTACGCTGCAGATGCAACTCTGTTTCAATACAACTCTGCAAACTTTAACGCCTAACTTTTTTACGTTTGTCAAAAAGCGTTATAACGAAATGTTCTACATGAATAGAATTAAGTCGCAAAAGTAAAAAATACAAAATGAATTTTTAGCGCCCGGTTACTCGACAGATTTACCTATTTTTAAAAACATTCAATAGACTTGCGTTTTGTATAGAAAAAAATGTTCTAAAGTATGTCATCGACAAACAAAATTAATATTTGTGTAACAGCACAATTTTACATTACAATCATAAGTATTATCTTGCACACTGTATAACACTGGGTCGGCAAATATAATCACATAATATTATAATAAACACTTAAAAACTATGAGTGTACTTTTAGTGCGAATTGCTATTTCGAACAATCAATCAAGTAAAGACATTCCTAAATTGAAATGAGTAAGTTTTATTTGACTTTTATAGACAACTAGCGTACCTTGCCCGCTTCGCCGGGCTAGATTTTGATTTATTTTATTTAAACAATAAACTTACATCATTAAATTTTTTATTTAAGTCTCATAATATATTAAATCATTTATTTCTCTCCGTATTCATTCTCTTCTATTCTCTTCTCGAGCGGGTGAAGATCATTACCTACACCCATGTACACCCAACAATAGAATATCATCAAAGTAAAGAAAAGCTGTATTTGACAGTTCAAAAATAGGAGTGCTCTGATTGTCACAAAACTTTGCAGGATAACTCGCCAGGTCAATCTGGAGATTCCCTGAAAGTTTCATTGAAATCGGTCCAGCCGTTTCGGAGACTATACGGAACATACCCACACACTTTCTCTTTTATGTATATAGACTCACGCTTTAGAGTCAAATCGAGAATATCTTTAGTGTTTTCAGTACTCAAAAAAGATTTTCGCTACTTTTAAGCCAACCAATTTGTATTAATAGTGAAATTATTGCATTAAGTATAGAAATATAAAATTACTTTTACTAAACCGACTACTTGGTGAATGCGCAAATGCGACCAGCGCTAGTATACCAAGATCTGCGCATCATTATTACGAATCAACGGTTACACAAAGTTCTGTATCGTTAAATAAATGCTGGTTTAATTGACAAAGTATCTCTGTCCTATCATTCTCTTCGCAAGTTCATTCCAAAACCGCATTCACGATGCCAATAATAACATTTGTTTATACAAAACTATCTCTTCGACCTAAAAGAGCTGAATTGCAAATTGACCTTTTCAACAACTACAAAAATAACTTACTAAATCCTAAAGCCATATACGGTAGGTTATGGTATACAGTTAAACTGTACACGTAAATATGAACTTTTGTGTGAGAAAACTATTCTACCGTTCTTTTATGCGAATACTCCTGACCTAATCAGAAATAAAGAAAAAGTTGATCAAACGCTAGGAAGAACAATTCTAATAACTACCAGCTAACTGTGTAGTTTTTGATGATTTTTTAGATCTCTGGTCAGACGTTTTCTTTTATGCGTTAACTATATGCTCGCAAATGCCTAGACATAAAAAGCTGCTGCAGCCGCGGTGATTCCTAGCCCTATCGTGTATGGCTCGCTTAAAGACTATGCGTCTACGCATGAGATCAAACAATTATTTGTTACTAATACTATAACAACAAATTGACAAGTTTATTATGAAAATTGACGAAGAAAATCTCTACGGTGTGAAAAATCCCTATCGGTTATACTCGTACTTGAACCCTACAATATAAATTTAATTAAGGACCTTATTGTACCTATTAATCGTTTTAAATATTGTAACTTTATTCTCCTTATAGCCCATACTAACAAAATTTCTAAGTTAAATATAAGTATGGCATTCAAATATAATGCATAGTATTCCTTAATTTACATACGAGATCATTATAATTATTTAGTTAAAATATAATTATTTGATCAAACAAAGAATATTTCCTGTTTTGTAATTAAAACCAATTTTGTTTCTTGTAATGCTAATTTTTGGTGTAAAGGCGGACGTAATAATTATGGTTACAAAATAAATATTAAAATTAAAAATTATAACATTATTATACTTCACTCTTTTTTTCGTTTTGAGTGGCTTTTATCTTCGAAGTTTGTGGTGCATTGGTTCATATTTATGTAATGCTAATAAAACGTTACACAGTGCCATTAACAATCTCTATAACTATATAAGAAATCCAAATGCAAAAAAAATAAGTTCGTTGAAATCGCGTAGTTTCGAATATTAAACAGGTTGTTTCCAACCTGTATACATGCAATTACTATATTAGTTATCTTGATTGCTTAGGACAGAATTGACAATTTATCATTATCGGGTAAATTATGGATAATATCATTTATTAGTCTTATTTATTGACGGTGTATGCAAAATTACATTTATCCTATTTTCATGCGTGCATAGAACATGCACAACTGATTAATCTGAGTATTTTTTTTGCTATTTAATTTTTTACTAAAAAATTACTTATAACTTAACTAACGCGATATATTTGGTGTTTCGTTACATATAACTTAGGTTTTATTGCATAGGCAATACCTGTGAAAGTTAGGATGTCTGTTCTTGTCTCATCGGTATCCTAAAAACTAATTACTACGTATCACGCAGTGCTTGTAATCCTAATAACCTTTGGTAAGCGACTTACAACTAATATTATCGACATCGCTATCTTATTTTTTGCAAATGGTTTGTTCCATATCGATTAATCTTTGTTACCACAACAGTTTATATATATATATATTACACCTAAAATCTAATTACAACAAAATACTGTTGATCATCAATATACATTCTACGTTTGCCATTTCAAAAATACTTTATCATTCCACTTCCTCCTTTTAAGTTTTCACGAAGAGTCGTTACACACGTTACTTTACGTTTCATTACCTCTACTCGTTTTTCTTCTCATGTTTAATATTTTTAAGTGGTTTCCTTAAATCTTAATGCATTCATGCCTGTTTTCACTAACCACGAACAAGGCAATGCCTAAGTAAGTAACGCCTAATCAAAGATGATTCCCAGGCATACCTATGCCTTTCACCAAACGATTTTAACTAGGCAACTCATATAACCTAACTTGTCTATGATTCTTGCCACAAGGTGTGGTATTTTGTGTTTGTATTTTCATTTTTCGTATGGATTTACCATACGAAAAATGGTTGGTATGGAAAATACATGGTTATTAAAAAAAACCGAATTTATGTTTTTTTTATGTGTCTAGTGTCGTTTAACAGTGTAAGGTTACTTTACTAGTCCCTTAAACTTAACAACCCGCAGAATCGGTGTCGTAACTTTAGACGGCGTCTAACATCGTTAGTCATTAAGTAAAAGTTGGTGAAAGGTTTTATTTGTCTACGCCTCACCCAAATCATTAGTCTTCCGATTTAAGCGTTTCCTAGGTTTAGTGAAAATGGGCATTAGTGACTACTTAAACGATTAATAGTTACTAGAACTACACCCCCTCACACCTCGACAGTAGCCTTAGTGCAAGAATAACTCCCTTGCAATCGAGGAGTCGTTTATGAGTATGCAAATACTAAATGCTTTAAAGCTCAAAATTGTCTATTTATCTTTAGCTCAGGCTTTTGACAGAACGTTTTTAAAATAAAAATCAGAAGTACAGGATTTGCGACTGTAAGATAGGTAAGTGACATTAGTTCCATTATATAATACGGAATTTGATATACGAAAACGACTTCTCGATTGCGAGCGCTCAAAGCTATCGGCCCGCAGGCCTGGTCTTTAAACTGCCCGAATCTTTCTTTTTGTTTCGCTACAAGTTAGCTTTTGACAACAATCGCACCTGATGGTAAGTTATGATGCAGTAAGATGGTAGCGGGCTAGCCTGTTTGGGGTATTGCAGTTATGTTAAAACTATACCCCTAATCGATTTCTACGTGACATAGTAGACCGGCTGTTCATCTTTGTCAGGTGGTACCTAGCCACGACCGAAGCCTCCCATCAGACGTCCGGCTTCAGATTTATTGTAGATAATTTGAAAGTCGGCGGCCTTTATAGAATCCATCAAAAGCAGGGCAGAGTGTGCTAACTACATACTTAAGAGTGAATGCTGTTAATTATTAACTAAACATTTATATGGGTATAATGGAATATACTACACACCGAACATTTAAAGCTGAATGGTATGAAGTGTGCTGTAAATGAAATACACTCGTCAGTGATGAACAGTCATTACTCACTCTCTCATTCTCTCTCATTTACATAACATAATTCGGAGAGAATATGCGAATGGCTCGTTGGTGCTCGGCACGTTCGACTTTGGGTCACTAATTGTTAGTTAGGCATTCAGTTTTTCTGTCAGGATATTTCATCAGTTTTCTGCAGTTTTTATATTGGAAAGTGGCGTTGCCCATGCCCTTTCCCCGAATATCTGCGCTTGTATCCTGGTTATTTTTAATGAGACGTGATCGTGACGTAATCATCGCTATAGCCTACGAACACTTTGGAGGAGCGTGAAGGCTCTATGATTTCTTCCTCTCTCCGTGCCCAGTAGTAAGACATTATTGGGCTGATATTGATTAATACTATTGTAATTTACGTTAATTGATTATTTGTTAACACTTTAATATTGATTTTAATATACCTATGGCCTCCGGTAAGTGTTACTAATTGTTGTATAAATAAGGAAAAGTGAGTGAGTATTAACTGAACATCATGTTATCATTACTAACTTCAATACGCGTGTCATTAAAGAAACTAACTAGCGTGACTAAAATTGGTAAATAAATACAGAGAGCGATTCAGAACCGTTTAAAAGAATACCCCATTACTGATATTGTAATCAAATTGCCGCAAATATAAACTCTAAAGTGTATTCTGTGTCCATGTAGAATAGAATGGTAATCGACTATTGCTATTCTTTGCATTTTATTTAATACTTTTTCTCAGAAGGTTGGATTAGGAAGGTGTGATTTATATTTTTAATTTTTTAATAGTGTTATCAAAATAATCAAAATGTGAATAAAAACCAAAACTTGACTTTGACTTGATTCTTTAAAATAATTACTAACATTTTTGTAAGAAAAGACAAAAACGTGTTTATTTTATCTTGTATTTTTTCTAAACTTCACTATTCATCATCGTATTGCATTTATAATTCTACTCCAACAGAGCTATTTTGGACAAAGGTGTGACTGTAAATAAAATACTATGTTGAAAATAATTCCTAAAATATCAGTGTAATATTTTGGAAGGAAGTGTGAAGTGGAATATACAAACAGAAGAGTGCGGTGTGGGTAAGGTGGTGGGGTGGTTTGGTTGCCG
This sequence comes from Pararge aegeria, assembly GCF_905163445.1. NCBI lineage: Eukaryota > Metazoa > Arthropoda > Insecta > Lepidoptera > Nymphalidae > Pararge > Pararge aegeria. The sequence goes on from NC_053208.1 coordinate 10,772,550, forward strand.
GCGAGGGAGGCGCGGGTCGAGCGCGCCGGGCAACAGTTTGGTCCATCCGCGACGCGCCGCCCACCGACCTACTCGCTGCTTACTACGCATCACACGCTACTCGTGCTCCTATTACTTTCTTCTATTCACAATACTTTATTGCTCTCTTTGTACCACAGCTCGACGGTTTCATTAAGTCTCTACGTATCACCGTAACTACTATCTAAATCGTCACAAACCACGCTTATGGCATTATATCTTACCGTTATATTAATTAAAAATTACTACGTATAATAAATTACGTTAATTTTAAAACTTTGCAGGCTCTTGTCATAAATTGACTTTATATTTAAATCCGTCGAAGCTGGATTAATTTATTATTTAAAAATACGCTTAATATATTATAGAAAGAACCGTATCAATATTAGGTACATATTATTGCTTATCATTTTTTACGCCGCCGGATAGTCATTGTCGTAATTCTAATTGGTTTGTTTCAATATACTTAAAGATGTATAGAAGTTTATAGAGAAGTTTTCGTTGCTTTATTTCGTCAAATGTTAAATCGTCTAGCACGGTTGGTAACACGCCGACTCCTGATGTTTCAGGAGATAGCTCTTGAGAGCGAAAGTTTTATCGCAGCGGCAGCACCCAAACTTCTTCTCAACTGAGTGAGTTTGAAGATGCGCGCGAAGGTTGGAGCGATCTCCGAACGCCTTGCGACAACCGGGCATAGGGCAGTCGTAGGGCCTCTCGCCTGTGTGAGAACGTGCGTGACCACGAAGGAGCCACGGTCGCGAAAAATGTTTCCCACATTCTTTACAAGTGTACCCCATTTTATGTGTGAGGATATGCATCGCCAAAGCCGGCATCGACACGTAAGCTTTCCCACATTGCTCGCATTTCTTTGCTGCGCCTGAATCTAGACTTCGGTGAGTTTGCTTGTGCCGTGATAGATTTGACGAAGTCGCATACTGTTTGCCACATTCGTCACAGTCGTATTTGATGGATTTATCTCTGGAGGCAGGTTGCCTTACCTCTCCCGGCTCCATTGCCGGATTGGACTTGATTTTTGGTCCAGTTGAAGTCGCAGGCCTGGCTTGCAGCTTTGGCAACCGCGGCAACTGCTGCGGCTGGACGGGAGGCAGCGACGGCTGCATCACTACTTGCGGCGGCGGCGGCGGCGGCGGCGGCACTACTTGCGGCACCGGCACCGGCACCGTTTCCACAAGTATAGGGATCGCTATCGGCTCCACGAACTGGACCTGCGCATCTGCAGGGATAGGACTATACATGAGGTTCTGATCTACAACATACACTGGGGATTCCACCATGTATTCGAAAGGTGGGGGGTTTGGGACAGTCGGCGCTGGTTGATAGTTTGGTTCGGTATGTTCTTCAGTTATAATGAAGATATTAGTTGGCTGTAAAGTGTAAGTGTAGACGGGGACAACCGGTGGATCGGGCTGCATCAGTGGAACGAACTGCTCCGGAGCGGTGCCTTCCGGCGCAAATTGCTCCGGTACATAGGTTTGAGTTACATAAGGTTCTGGTTGCGGTATATACTGCGGTTGTGCCGGGACATAAGCCTCTTGGACAAATGCCTCGGGAATAATATAGGAGTCCTGCGCAAAAGGCGCAGGGGCGAAGTTGTCCGGAGCTCTAAACTCCGGGATGCAGTTTTGCGGAGCTCCGTGCTCCGGGATAAAGATTTGCGGAGCTTCGTGCTCCGGGGCAATGTTCTCCGTGCCAAATGGCATGGGCGCATATGCCTCCAGATCAATGGGCTCCGGGGCTATGGGCGGCTCAGGACCTATGGGCTCCAGGGCATAGGGCGCTGGAGCGAATTGCTGCAGGGCAGGTGGTGGCGAAGGCTGCGGTTGTGGCGATGTTGGCTGTGGCGGCTCCTGGTAAGAGCAGCCGTGGGCAAACGACAATAGGTCGAGCGCAGCTTGAGTGTCTTCAGGAGTCCTCTCCAGAAATTGTCTGTACGGGATTGGTTCAGGAGGTTCCACTTGATCTGAAACAATTATATTTCATGTTTATATTTATAGATCAAACGAAAAATGATAGCAGTAAAATCGTTATAAGATAACGCTGTGAGGAGGTCATAATAAATATACCTAATGATTTACCCGGCTAGATGTTTTTATGGCATTTTCTTAGAGAAGGGCCCTGATTTTCTATACATTTTAAATTTAACTGCACAAAATATGATTTTAGTAGACGTTCGAAGAACTAAGAATGTGTTACGTAATAAATTATGGTTAATATTACTTTGAGACTAAAAAATAATAGATAACCAAGGCTTCGCGCGGCGTAGGCTTGGATTTAAAAATGAGTAAAACAAAAAAAAATATCAGTGTTTTCCATAACGATACATAGTATTCCATTAAAAAGATTATATTCCTAGGGATATTATACGATAGACCCATTATAATATACGAATAGAAAATCTGCACCTTTTGCGGTAGTATATTTTCAAGAGCTTTTGTAGTACAGTAAATCCCCAACAGTAAAACAAACAAATTTTACCTTTATCTGTTTTATAGTATAGGTATACTATAAAATAGGAGACATTTTTTTTTCATGTAAACCGATTTTAAAAATTAAGTAACAAAGGTTATATTTTATAATATAGGCCGTGTACTTAATTTTTGCAATAATAAGATTTCAGGTTGAAATGGTATTTGTAAAGAAAACTAGAACATAAAGCGCAATAGATCTGCTTTATTCACGTGCTCTAGCAAAGTGCTCCATAACTATATTTTAAAGTAACTAAAGCCAAAAAAAACACCTATTCTGACAAAACAAACAAAACAAAATCAAACAGGAACACCATACACCTAAACTCCCACACACACACTCTCACACCAAATATATATAAAATTTCGTTGTGGAAATAGTTTTACAGAACCTTTAACAATAGGAACAATAAATCGTTTGAGCATACACGAATGTAAAACAAAAGTGGTTTTCCAAAAACAATGATTGCTTTTAACTTCAATTCAAAAATATTCTTTTATAAAAAAAAAATCCTTTTGATAAACCTACTACAAAAATCATTACATAGTAAAAAAATAAATTCAATGTTGGTACGGACGATAAATACGTGAAGTATTTTTAAGCCTGCTACGTGCATTGTTCCTCACTTTAAAATACACGTACATGCAAAAGTTTGAATTTTACTTAGTCCATTTAGCATTTCCTCTGACAAACTATCATATATAGTACTACATGTGCCCTGCGTCTTCGCTTGCACACATTATAGGACGCAGCGTACTGCTACTTAGTCTACAACCTTCTCACTAAAAATATACAAACTTATGTTATTAGCTACAGTTATAGAAGATATATAAAGATATCAACATAATAACTGCAGTTATAGAAGATATATAGAAAATCAACATAATATACACACGGCTGATGTGTGGGCTATTGTAAATACATTTGTTGCTGCTCTTGGAGCCGTAATCACCCACTATTTGAAACCTTCAGTAAACATTGCTAGTTACAGATGTCCTTCCCGGGGACCCACTCCCGCCTCGCGTCACCTCGCCTTACTTAAAATACTAAAAAATCCCTGTATATAATAATTTGGGCTGTACTAGCAGCACCACATATAGTAAGCAACGATGACCCAGGTAAGTAAATAGTGTTCGACTTTTAAAGTTTGAAAGTTAATTTGGTTTCCACCATTCTTAGCTTCTATCTTGTACTAATATATAAAGCTGAAGAGTTTGTTTACTTGAACGTGGTTTTCTGCCGATTTGAAATTGACTTTCAGTGTTCCCATTTATCGAGGAAGGCTATTGGCTATACTCGTATACAACGTGTAAATGAAAACCGAAATAATACTTTACAGGGTTCACTGCATTATGAACTGTCTCTGAGAGTTATCTGTGAAACCGAAAACCTAATAGTTTTTGAGTAAACCACTGCCATAGTTTTTACTGCAAAAAAAACAGATACAGACCTAACATCACATGCAAAATTAAAATCATGTGACTCCTGTAACTGTATTAAGTACGAGTCGCGTAGTGTAGCGTAGGTACTATGCACGTGTCGGTCTTTTATCTTTAATAGGGTTGTCATGAGTAAACAATTACTTAGAATGTTTTGAATTCGTTTGTATGAAAAAATAATAAAATGCCTCATTTCATTTAATATTTTACAGGGTGATTTCTTATGAAACATACTAATGCATCCTTCAAATTTATTTCATAATTCCGTTACACGTTTTATAATCACGCTGAGACCAACGTGTGCTGAGTAAACGGTTCAAGTTTCGATAAAATCATGTAGGACAAAGTTGTTCTCCTTTAAAAGTTCTAAGAAAAAGCCATATGTGGCCAAACTTTATGTTATTAGCTACAGTTATAGAAGATATATAAAGATATCAACATAATAACTGCAGTTATAGAAGATATATAGAAAATCAACATAATATACACACGGCTGATGTGTGGGCTATTGTAAATACATTTGTTGCTGCTCTTGGAGCCGTAATCACCCACTATTTGAAACCTTCAGTAAACATTGCTAGTTACAGATGTCCTTCCCGGGGACCCACTCCCGCCTCGCGTCACCTCGCCTTACTTAAAATACTAAAAAATCCCTGTATATAATAATTTGGGCTGTACTAGCAGCACCACATATAGTAAGCAACGATGACCCAGGTAAGTAAATAGTGTTCGACTTTTAAAGTTTGAAAGTTAATTTGGTTTCCACCATTCTTAGCTTCTATCTTGTACTAATATATAAAGCTGAAGAGTTTGTTTACTTGAACGTGGTTTTCTGCCGATTTGAAATTGACTTTCAGTGTTCCCATTTATCGAGGAAGGCTATTGGCTATACTCGTATACAACGTGTAAATGAAAACCGAAATAATACTTTACAGGGTTCACTGTCATGTTCATGTCAAATCATGTAGGACAAAGTTGTTCTCCTTTAAAAGTTCTAAGAAAAAGCCATATGTGGCCAAACTTTATGTTTTTGGTATCGTTAAGCATCAAGTTAGGGCTCTATCTCCAATCATATTCATCAGATCTATTACTTTTGGTAGAATTAATCTGATATTACAACCTATACAGTAAAAAAGAATTATTTAAATCTGTTTGCCTTTAACGAAGTTATAGTGTGAAATTTTATAACACTTACCCCCTCTCCCAAAAAAGCTTTGGTGAATGAATTTCGGGATAAAAAGTATTATATATCCAAATTTGTTATATAAACTGAATGCATGCAAAATTTTCGTTTGAATCAATTCAGTAGTTTCGACGTGATACGGGCTAAAATACAGACAGCCTGGAATACAAACAGACAGACAAAAATTAAAAAGTTACACTTTTGGCTTCAGTATAAAGTATAAAAAAAATCTAAAGATCTTCAGTGAACGTAATTCGACCCGTTATAGTTTTGATCAATATATAAAAAACAAACAAGAAGAAGCGCAAGAAACTCAGGAAACGCTCTTTTCCTTCCTTTTATATATCTTGTGAGAAATGAAAGCGGAACCGGATGCTCCCAAGCAACCTTGATAAGGTTTCAAGAAAATCATCCATTGTATTGTATTATAGTAACCTAGCTATGATTACACTTTGTTTGAACTTATGCATTTTTAAATTTTTTTTTTTTTAATAAACTTCCAGTCTTCCAGGTCCAGTACTTTCGGAGCCTGTTGGGTACAAACAAACAAACTAAAAATGTCTCCTCTTTTTAGTATTATAATACATAAATTATCTCGTATTACGAAATCAGTCGTTGAACATGCCTTATTTACACTTTTTTTTTATAACACTTAATTTTATTAAGTAAACATTTTCAACTAAAGTTATATTTACTACTTTTTATTACTTTTTAGTGTTAAGTCTACTTTCAAAATGTATTAAAATTAATAAAAAGAAACGAAATTGAAAGTGATCGTCGGTGTGTTTTTATTATTTTCTTTACGAATAAAAATAAAAATATGGTTTACTCTATAAGACATGTAAGAAGACTAGACTTTTCATAGAAATAGACTCAACAAGTATGAAAATGCAAACAAATAAACATTAAATATATGAAATAATAATTGACAGGAAACAAAGTTATCAATAAGTTGAGTTGAAAATGTTTAATTATTGCAATAAAGCAGTTGCACTTGCTCTATGAAAAACAAAAAAAATATCCCAAGGGAACCGTACCTTCTTCAACGATTAAATACTACTAGGAAGTGTGCATTAATATATTTATTATCACTTTTTTTTAAGCACAGTTTAAATTTTCTTCAATATCAATAAAACTATTTTAAATTTACATTTAAGTTGAACAACAAACCTTTTTTCAAATCGAATTGGAAGTAGGTACTTTAAAAACATACGAAATCAATCAGGTATTACTGTTGAAAGATTGTGAGATCAGCATAACTAGTAATAACGAATTAATAAAGAACAATGCAATGACAAAAGTTGAAGACTTTTGAAACGAATGAAAAACTGGTATGGCATAGGATTTTTTTCCCTTGAAGCCAATCAAATTCAGCGTTGATATTTTCCGGTGGGGCTGGCTTATTGCATATCAAAAGGCTGTGAACTGCGGAGGATAGGTTTTTACATGCCCGTGTGTTTCATAATTTTTTTTATCTACGAGTACATTCACGTTGATACGAATTGGTTATATCTGAGACCCATGTTAATAACAAGATCTGAACTTAAGGAACCTGTTCTGAGTACGATGTCATTATATAAATATTGGCTAAGAAGAAGACCTCGTGGTAAAGGTTATTTCAGAGGTAAATTTGGACCTATGAATGTATTTATTAAAGCAAGTATACACAATTATATACTAAAGAAGGTAAAAGAAGGTATCATCACAGCTTCCGTACAGTCTTGAATGATTTTACACTTTTCACTTATTTATTTGATACTCGTACATCTTATAAAAATGTATTGTCCAACACCGTAGCCGAACAGTGAATTATCTTAACGTCCGACGGGACGAGAAAATCAAATAAATTAAAATCGTTAGTGAGGTTTAAATATTCATGTGGTTTAGTGTCGAATTCTCAGGACTCAGGACGACTTAAGGTCATTGTTATATAAAGATCATAAGGCAAAAGTCAACGTGCGATACATTAACATACTACACAGTTTTTGATGCGCCTATTTCCCATACAGAAATGATTGTCTCCTTTCTTAAAGACAAAGTTGTTGGAAGCAGCGGGCATCGGTTATATCTCATAAAATATTGCAGTAAAGGTAGGAGGAATCTCACTGTAATTCTAATAATTTAAGAGTTATTTTTGAAATAGAGCTAAAATATTACTTTTCATTTTATCAATGCATTGATTAGACTATTTATATTGAACCGAAATTATTCAAACCGTCGTAAAGCTTTTGTTTTTCGGTGCCCAGTGGGTAAGAACTCGACGTACCTTTCAGGGGGTCGAGTTCGAATCCTTGCACGCACCTCTAGCTTTTCAAGTAATGTGCTTTTTAAACAATTAAAATATCACTGGCTTCAACGTTGAAGGAAGACATCGTGAGGAAACCTGCATACATGTTAGTTCTCCATAATGTTCACAAAGGTGTGTGGAGTCCACCAATCCGAACTGGGCCTGCGTGGTGGACTACGTCCTTAGCCCCTTCTTATTGTGGTAGGAGACCCATGCCCTGTAGTGGGCCGATAATGGGTTGATATGATGATGATGAAAGGTTTTTGTGACAGAGGTCGTATGGAGAAAACTACAGCCATGCTTATTTACGTAGCCAATCAGCATTGCTTGTTCCGGTCTGAAGCCTAAGCCTTAGATTGATAAGCGCAGTGTAGAACTTTGTAATACTAATAGGTATTTGTGCTTGCCCTGTGAACTGTGGCTTTCTTTATAGGCGATTGTTTTCTATTAACCAAAATGTGGGCTATCTGCTTGGTCTATCAATTATTATCTATACTTATAATAAAACTGTAACTGGAAGGTTTCTGTACATTTAATATATTTTGTAAATTTTGACAAGGGGATGCTTTATAATCGATGCTGAGTCCAAAACAGATTTTTATTTAAGTTTTGTGTGTCTGTCTGTCCATCTGTCTGGGCAACGCGTGAAAACTACTGAACGGATTTAGACACAATTTAGTACAGTGGTAGCTGATATTCCGGGTCAACATATAGGCTACTTTTTATTCCGGAAATATACATCAACATCTGTCTGTCTGTCAAAAATTAAATAAAAATCTGTTTTGGACTCGGTATCGATTATAAAGCATCCCCCGGTCAAAATTTTCAAAATATATTAAATGTACAGAAATCTACCAGTTACAGTTTTATTATAAGTATATATGGTTTTCTGTAAATTGTTGCCTGAAATATAACGATGTTTGTTAAAGATGTCATACTGACTTTGAGCTTTACTGGCGTACGCCGCGAAAATGATTGATAATACATAAAAATAATGTGCTATATGTTTAAAGTCATAATTATTACCTACAAAAAAGTCTGGGAGGCTATATGTCTAACTGTTAGGTCACAATAACCGCTTTTTGTTATAATTTGTCAATCAAAACGGGTAAAAACTAAAGATGGTGGCATTGCTATCATGAATTTAATCCTTATTCAAATAAATAGTTTTATAATATAAATTGATTATGTACCTGAAAATTCCTCTTTAAATTATTCAAATTAGACCTATGTTTAGAAGTTACAACGGGTATAGAAATGCTTAAAGCAAGAAAAATGCAGAGGGCCGCCCGGCCGCGTATTAAATAGTTATAAGCTATAATAAAACTGGACCCCGTAGGTGGCGCTGCAATTATTTAAATATCTTAAAAATAACAAAGGTTTTTTTAAAGATATTACAACAGATAATAACCGATTTGATGCAGACGAAGTTGCGCGGGTCAGCTAGTCTGCTAATAAAAATAAAAAAAATTAATTAATCTATATGAATCGGCTTACCCGCTGTTCTAAAAATAAATGTGTCTCGTTTCTGCCGTAAACTGCGCTGCCAGATCGACTAAAAAATATTTTTTATTTTTAACCGGTAATAAGCGAAACCGAAACCTTAACCTAATGATATCAATACCAGTTTTAATGGCCGATAACGGTTGATTACATAAAATAAACATCGAGTAAAGTTACGATTGCAATCGCAAGAAATCGCAAAGAAGCGGTTTCTGTTCCAGATAGTTCTTTGTGTAATGACATTTTGTTTTCTTCGACTGCCTGGCATGTCAGACTTATGATTGTACTGTCTTGAATCTGTGGTAAACTTCGACTAAACTGATTACTATGAAGCTAGTGTAACTTTCGTGAACAACCACATTGTGGATCGTGTAAGCTGCTTATCATTTTGAATCGTACAAAGGTTGGAAAATATCTATTTGTTAAACTTTAAGTTCCCTACATATTCTTATCTTAATCTTGACATAACGACATGGTATTTGTTCAAAATAAATTTGCAATTATCGTTTTCTCGAACAAATGACTTAAAATTAGTTTAAATGTTAGCTATTTCTTTTGTACGTGATGACTTAACCAAGTTGCCTTTGGTTGACTCGGTAAAAGTAAAAACTTAACAACCACTTATATTTATTTAAATGTCCTATGTAGTTTAAACCATGTATGCTTTATGCGTTAAAATCAGTTTAAAACGGTTTCACGAATGGATTATGCTACATGAAATTTAAAAATTGATACTAATAAAATAAAGCAAGCCCTATTATACGCTTTGAAACTGGATATAGGTTACTTTTTATTCTAGAAAGGGGTTCCCGAAGGATTTAAAAAAGTTTACTGTTTTCAAAACCTCCCTGTCGCAACGGAAAGCGATGAGGTCTATCAGGGTTCTATAACCGGTAGGAGAAATTTGGGGAATAATAATTTATTTATTTTGTCTAGCCCAGTCTCTTGAGAGGCTTCGGCTGTGGCTAGTTTGGTGACTACCAACAAAGACATGCCACACAGCGATTAAGCGTTTCGATGCCACGCCGCGTAGAAATTAGGGGCATTTCTTTAATATGAGCCCCACATAGGTTAGCCCGCTACAATCTTAGGCTAAATATATAAAATCTTATATATACAAAAAATCTCTTTTCTTTATTCGACCTTACAGATTTCATCTATTATATTTTAAGTTTTCTAGTACTTTGTGTAAGGTTCTCACGGAAAAAAAGACAAAATGGCGCAGGAACCGTTAGAGCCCAGCAGCGTTCCCCTTCGACTTGCTTGATGTCCGCTTGGTCAGGATCAACGAAAGCTCCGTTTACTGGTGGTCCAGGGAGTCACCATTTTGTTTTCCGCCATTTCCGAACTTACATATTAAAATAACGAAAAAACGCAAAGACCTTTTATTTTCCTGGAAGTAATCTATCTCTATGCAAAATTAGGTAAAAATACCATTAATTTAAATCTTTTTAAAGTTACCTGATGTTTTTCCAGGATAATAATCATATCTCTATCGAATCCTAATCAAACTATAAGAGAAATGAATACCAGTTCTATGAACTTCGCCATGCAATCCGCTTTAATTGGAAATGTATGTAAGCATATTTTCCGTTGAAATAGCCATGCACAAGTTTATAAATTTATCAGAACTGTGTAATAATTTGTAGTAGTTTATCTAACTTTCTCGAATTAGGTGGTATTTAAAGCTGAAGTAGAACTTTCATAGTCTAACATTAGCGTTTAAATCAGTGGCAAACTAAGCCCGCCGGCAAAACTTAGTTCTCAGAGAGATTTATATATACCTATTTGTTATGCAGATTTTGTAAAAAATTACGAGTGCAATTACGTTCAATTTTAATATTGTTTTCCCTACACGCTTTCTACTTATCAGCTTATTCTACGCTTTTAAAACTATTTTAGAGATACAATTTTGTTAATTCCTTAGGAACACATTCATTACCTTGGATTAAATGTGTTACATGTTTTTAATTCTGGTTCAGGATAAAGACATTTCAATTTGACAAGTCAAATTTGGTAATAATCGGTTCTGCAATTATTATCTAATACTTCAAAACCGTGCCCAATATCTCAGTGCATAATTTTATTGCTAAAGATCGGCGCAAGGGTCATAAATCATATAAATATAATTTATAATGTAATGGATTAATATGTCAACAAACGCTATGGTAATTTTCATTAAGAGCGTCAACAAACGACGTTTAATAACTGTAGCTTGCAATAAGAGGGAAGTTTATTATTGACTTACTGAGTCTTGTAGAACTACGTAAACAGCACGACGATGCTTTGAAAGCCCGATGTGCAAGTTCTTAAGTAAATAAATAGCAAACGGCATGAGAGTTTGTATTGGACAATTTTCATCATTCAATCTGAGTATTGATTTCTTATTATTCATAAAAATATTCATCAGTCTTCCTAGTACCCATAGCACAAGTTACGCTTACTTTGGGGCTAGATGGCGATGTGTTTATATAAAAAATAAAAATTTACTTACCTACTAATTGAATAGATGAAATTCAATACATGTGAACGTACATATTATATTTTATGTTTTGTTTTACGGGTTTTTATTACACCCGTTTCAGTTTTCATGTTTTTTATAGGCGATGATAAGTAACTTAACTTTAATCACGTAGTAGTTACATAACATTTATGTATCATCAATAGTTTACTTAGCGCATGCCAAATTTTGCTATTATAGTTTACATTATTTCAATTTTCTTGTAAATTACAAGTTTATTTAAACAAAAATTATGTGTCTATGTTACTCCGTGATAATTTAGCTTTCTTGTAGTTAAAAAAATGATAAAAGCGGTCCAGTTGTATTGGAGCCTCTCGGGTACAAACAACAATGAAAAACAAACAATTCCCAAATTGCCCCTGCTAGGAATGGAACCCGGGACCGCCCACTTAAGTCCACAGCGCTAACCGTTGCGCTATCAAAAACTTGGGTCCTCCCAAAGAAGTTTCGTAGTAAGGAGAACGTAGCATAGTGTCGCGTAAAATAGATTATTTCGGATAAAAATAACAATTATGCAATTATTCAGCGAAGGTATTCACTTTGCAGTCCATTCAAGCGGTAGTGTCAATCTCGATTTAATTGAGTGTTAATAAGAGATTTATATTTAAAATCTGTAAAATGTTAAATTAATTACAATTACAGAGAACTGCAGAAGAAGAAAATAATATTCTTTATTATATTTCAATCATACCACCTTATCTAAAATTTGTGATGTAAAAAAGTTACAATCATTGAATGAAGATTTACCAAAATTTACGTCGGAAAATAAGGATGTAAACTAATAGGAACGCATCGCTAAAATGCATTCACAAATGAATTTAAAAGTAATAATGGAGGGCTAATGTTGCATCACGAATATTCCACGTTTCGAAGTTCTTCTCACACGCAAGTTTTAAATGTCGAGGTGCGTCAATCTTCATAATAATTCCCGTGGAAAAGGATAGCAATATTCCCAGGCATGCCAATTTAGTTTAAAGTAGAGATTTTTGTACAGCATCGTCTATTTTTTAAGCTATTCAGATTTCACTAAGAATTTTTGCTACGCTTCCTTTTTGAAAAGACATTTGCGCAGAATTTAATTTATTGCTTTCATAATAAAATTTTTCTGTACTAAATGTCTGAGTTCATATAACGAGAATGGCACTGAATTCTCAGTACCAGCCCGGAGTTGTTGGGAAATTGGCTAGCCAATTTGTTTTTCCACCAAATGTTTCGGAGAGCATTTTAAGCCGATCGATTGCTGGTAAAATCAATAATAATATGTGCATTTGCATAACGGAACTTCTATATCTTTTGTAAACCCTTGGCTGTAATCTCACCTTAGTAATAATGCAGTCTAAGACGGTAAAGAACTCACTTGTCGCTACTAATTTAGCGATACGTACCGGAACGCTAAATTAGTTAGCGGCACGTATTTGTTGGTAGAATGGTAATTAGCCACGCCCAAAACCTCCTTAAAAACCAGACAATAGAAAATTTCCAAATTCTTGACAGATCGAACCCCGGACCTACCTCTTAAATCCACAGCGCTCACTACTGGACCCGGGAGGTCGTCAAGTACTAGTGTTAAATGAATATGCAGTCTATGATAAAAATGTGATCACATGTTAGGGATATGGTACCTAGTTATAATAAACCCGGTGTCTATGCGGCATCGCACGCAACCCTAAATCTCTTGGCAGCATGTCAATAGAAAACTCTGGCCGAAGCCTCCTCAACACCAGACCACCAGATTCGGAAAAATGTAAAGTCCAAGTTTCGAGATTGTCAATGTTCCGTAAAGTTACTTAGTCCTTCGAGAGAGGGTACGCACAGCAGTAGGGAATATAAAGTTTGCAATCTAAAGAGAAATATCTACTAAACCTAATAATAAAATCCGCTATCTAATATTAATAGTAGTAGAAAATATAGTATGATATCAAAGTAAACAGTTTTCAAGAGATACGATAATATGCATACAATTATAATTCAACCCTTCCTATCTTGTCATGTTTAACACATGAATAGTTTTCCCTGTCTTGTCATATTAAACACATGAAAAGAACGGAAGGTCCTAATTATTTAGGTAGGTTTTGATGTATTAAAACTTTGCAACTTTTCAGAAACACACATTTACTAAAAACAATTCCAAGTTGGTATCTTCATCGAACTTTAGTCTCACTCAAAGTTCTACTCCGGACTACTTGGCTTTCAATTAAAGACTTATTTCGAACAGTGAGCCGGTATTATCGTTACTTTCGTATTAATATCAATTATATCTAATTTATATAAATGGCATCGTAGAGTAAGTTTAGTACCAAAGTTATGTCTTCAATAATATATCACCTGAGCTAAGTTTGAAGTAACAATTTAATAAGTGGTGATACGAGTAGCTCAGGGCTCTGTAAGGACTTCGGCCTTTCTTGGCCTTACTTCTAACTGTCCAGAGTCGCGTGCATGTTTAATTCAAGTAATTAAAATATCACTAGCTTTAACGGTGAAGGAAGGCATCATGACTAAACCTGCATACCTAAGAGTTCGCCGTAACGTTCTTAAAAGCGTCTTATGTCTAACAATCCCCACTTGGACTACGCGGTAGATTAAGGCCGAAACACTTTTTATTCTGAGAGGATACTTATGATCGGTAGTGGGCCGGTGTTGTTGGTGGTGATGATGATGGTGATTTGACGAAGACATCTGAACTTAGGCGAATCTTTACGATACGCCTGTATCAATCAAACCGCCAAAGCCAAGCCGCAAAGTCAGATTCCACATGCATCTGACTTCCACCAGTCTCTGGGCGGTTGCAGTTTTAATTTAAATCCTATTACGAAAAATCCTTAATATTAAAGCCCAGCTTACAATATATATTTAGAACCCAATAATAAAAAGGCGATAAAATTTAAAAGAAAATGCACTTCAGCCCTATTTATAGCAATATTCTTCAGTTCTGGCTTCGGTTATTTATAGATTTAAACTAGTCGAGAACTCTTTTTTATAAAAAGGTTGTAATATTAACTCTTTATATATTAACTCTTTTTTGTTCCTGTTGAACAATATTTCTTGGCATTAATAAAAATAGAAAAGATCGAGCTAATTAAAAGGTAATTCAAGGCTCGATAGATAGGTTCAAAACAAACGCTCTGGAAATAGATTTCTTCACCTTATCCCTTTCCAGCCTTGAATTTTTCTTTTTAATAACTCGATCTCGATATAGACTTCTTTGTCTTTAATAAGATCGCGTTTTTTGTTATGAGGTTAAGTAGATAATCCTCTTTAGATTGCAATTTTGCAGTTTTTAAGATGTATTGAGAAAGATCTAGTTACTCGTAGTTATAAGCCTGATTTATTTAGTTGAACAGATCGCGTATTTTATTATAAGGTAAAGTAGATAATCCTCTTAGATTGTCTATACTGTACGGTGTACCATATTTCCATCTGATTATGTATCGTAGTTTTATGATATAATGAGAAAATCTAGTTATTAGGCCACTTAAAAACAATTGGTTTTTATATGTAAATGGGTTGGGTTCGAGTATCGGAGGTATTTGGGAATATATTTACATTTTCTAAGTTGGCACCATTTGTTCTTGGTCTTCAATGTTTGTACTCCTGTTACATAACAGCGTCACTTATCATAAGTATTTAATATCACAGTCTGGTTAGCACACACACAGTCAGTGATTCTACAGAATCCAAATAATTTCCAGAATTTATTATTCTTTACTTAATAAGTGATATGAGAAAATGATGTCATGCTGTAGTTATTTAATGGTTACATTTCATATGCCCGTTTTCACTAAACCTATTAAACGCATAAATCGGATACCTAATGCTTTGGGTTATATGTGTAGTAAAAAAACGTTCCACCAACTCTTATATGATGACTAAAACAATGTGATCAAAAGCATATTACAATTGCACTTGCTGAATATTGTTTTACATAGACCTATACCTTCTATAGTTTAGGAATACCTGTTGTACCTGTATATTAAAGGCATAAATGAAGCCAGACCGGTCGTAGTCAAAAGCTAAATAATTAAAATTGTTCAACGCTCCCCTCGTTTCAACTCGCACCGTTCGCTCAGTTCTTAAATTCTGGAACAAATTAGGATCCGCCGTGATAATTGCTCCCGCCGCCGGTGAGGTACATAGCGTATTCATGTTCTACAATATCGCTTTACGTTCCCAAATAGAATACCGCCAGGAAGCATTGTAAGTGCGGTTATTTAATTTTCTATGCAGGCGGTTTGTTTTGATGAATCCAAATTGTTCTTGATAATCCACATAGCTATTTCAATTAGCAGACTTTTTGAGAGATGAATTTGGCTCACGCATTTGACGGCCGATTTGCGCAGTGGGCAGTGACCCTGATTTGTGAGTACAAGGCTGCTGGTTCGATTCCAACATGTTTGTGCTATGAACATGAATGTTTTGCGGTTTCTGGGTGTTTATCTTAATATATATAAATCTCCTGTCACGATGTTTGTCCGCGATGGACTCCTAAACTACTTAACCGATTTTAAATTAAATTGGCACACCGTGAGCAGTCTGGTCCAACTTAAGAGATAGGATAGCTTGGATCTTTAATTATAGTCGCAATTTTATTTTATTGCAAATTATTTGTCTATAATTAATTGACAGTCACGTGTTATATATATATAGATATATATATACTACTATACTCATTTAAGGCTTAGCGATACTGAAAACTTTAAAAACAAAAGTAAACGCAGACGAAGTCGCGGGCAACAGCTAGTATATTATAAGTAGTAGTTATGTATATTATTCATAAAAATATTAATCAGACATCTTAGTACCCATTACACAAGCTATGCTTACTTTGGGGCTAGATAGCAATATGTGTATGGTCGATATGTTTTTATTTATTTATTTTGATCATCAAAAAACATGCGATGCAGTCTTTTAGGAATGCAGAATTGAATACAAAATTTTTGTACGTATAAATGCAGTATCCATAGAGCACAGGGAAAGCGTTCGGTAACATGGTCGCGATTTCCATGATTCTTGTTCGCAGAAAAACTGCTCAACGCGCCTTAAGAAGTCTTTATTTTAAAAACAACCTAACTACAATGTGTTTGTTATTTTTTTTTTAATTCGTCTACTAGTTAACCCTCGACTTATATCTCAGAGATAAGTAATAGATTTTAGCGGGCCCTAATAGGTTAGGGGTATAACAGGATTACTAAAATCTAACTATATAATCGGTTTCTACGCTGCATTGTACCAGAAAGCTAAATCGCTTGCACGGCACGTCTTTCTTGGTACGGTAGTGACTAGCTTCCCAAAAACTAAATACAAACTTTCCGATTGAAATTATATGTTACACAATCATTTGTACATATTTAATACGGACTAAGTACAATTATTATGATACATTTGACATAACACAGATTGGATTTTGATGTTGTAATTTGAGGTGTTCCGTCTTCAATGTACGCTAGATCAGCAGATCTATTCTTTATCGCGATGTATTTGAACCTCAGAAGCTTATGGCCGTTTTGCACGCCTCATAAGCGAAGCGTTGAGGTTATTAATTTATATTGGTAATTATTATCATAATATTTTTTTCATCTGTCAAGTGACAGTTTACGAGCTCCCTAATCATTGCGCGCTGCCGAATGGGCAGTAAGAAACGAGAGGAGCGTTGTACAATTTTAATTATTCAGCTTTTGACTACGACCGGTCTGGCTTCATTAATGCCTTTAATATACAAGTACAACAGGTAATGTGAAACAAACGAGGATTAAAATCTTATTAGGTATTCGATCTATGTAAAACAAAGAAATTTCAGCAAGTGCCATTGTAATATGCTTTGATCACATTGTTTAGCGTATAATACGATTAAGCTTAAAAAGCAGAATTCAATATTTTATATATTTATTTTGTGGAAACATCTATACTAATAATAAAACTGTGACTGGACGATTTCTGTACATTTAATATATATTGAAAATTTTGACCGGGGGATGCTTTATAATCGATACTGAGTCCAATAAAGATTTTTATTTCATCGAAAACTACTGAACGGATTTAAATAAAATTTTGTATAGTGGTAGCTGATATTCCAGGTCAACATATATGATAGCTTTTATTCCGATAAAAAATAAGTTTCTTCCGGGAAACGGGATGAAAAATTGTATCAATTTTATTTCATAGCTCCTTTGAATTTGAACCGATTTTAATAATTCTTTCTTATTTAAAAGCGTATACTATCATACATGTAGGGTCTAATTTTAATGAAGATCTGATAAATATTGTCGGAGATAAAGGGCATAAGTCTTCACAAATAACAGCAAGTAGCAAGGGAAATGGGACAACGATCGAATGCATGCGTACCGTACTGTACCGTAGTATTATAAATGCGAAAGTTTGTGAGGATGGATGTATGGATGGATGTATGTATGTATCAATATACCACGTAAAATAATAGTAGGTACATAGCTAGCCACGATGATTCTGATGTTAGATCATCAGATCTATTCTAGCTTCTCGATTGACTCATACGCAGACGAAGTCGCGAGGGTCCGCTAGTACAGTACTATAATGAAGTAAAAAGTGATACATATTTATATTAACCTAATTGTTTCCTATATTAGTTTGGTACCTACTTATATAAATCCCCAATCGAATGAGTTCGTTAAAGCCGCATACAAATTAATTAAGAGTTGTAAAACGTACAAAAAAACTAACTAGTGGCGGCAGCCTGAGCTAGTCAGTTGTCGACAAGGTATCCTTTATAGCTAGTTTGTTTTTTTTTTTTTTTTAAAAGCATAATACCTCATCCAGGGAGCATTAAACGCATTGAAATTGACATAATCCGTTGAAATATATAGCAAGTCAACAGAAATTTTTCAATAGTATACAGATATATGTACAAAGTAGCTTTGTTAAGCAGTTCCAAGAATCGGCAATCCGTGGTGTGCTACGGTGTGTATGCAGGCGAAATTCGAAGTTGGAATTTAAGTTAATTCAACTGTGTACAGAACTTTTGCAGAGTAACAAAATCAACAAAGTATTCACATTGAAATACAAGCATTTTGTATCCACAAGAATAGGTGGAAAATTAACAAATAAATATCGTAAATAGTTTATTTAAATAGTAATTTACACAATATTTATAAAATGTATTATGAATTAGCTTATTAGCAGAAAATACGCATTATTCATTAGTGCCTGAAGCGGTGATAGCCTAGTGGGTGAGGCTTCGGGTTTCCTTTCGTGGAGACCGAGCTCGAGCCCCGAAACGCACCACTGACTTTCGGAGTTATGTGCGTTTTTAATTTAAGCAATTTAAATATCAATTGCTTCCAACGATGATAGAAAATATAGTGAGGAATCTGCATGCCTGAGTAATCTGCATAATGCTCTCAACGGTATGTGAAATCTACCAATCCGCACTTGGCCAGCGTGATAAACTACGGCCTAAACCCTTCTCATTCTGAGAAGAGTCCCGTGCCCTGTATATGGCCGGTAGTGGGTTGATGATGATGATTACTGCCCCATCCAGGAGGCCAGGACCTCGTGCTCCACAGTTTAACATTTAAACTACTAGACCAACAAATGGAAAATAAAGGTTTCCGAACGCGATATTAATAAATAGATCATCATTATCATCATATCAACTGATGATGACATAGACGTCCACTGCTGGGCATAAGTCTTTTGAAAGAAGTTCCAAATTACACAGTTTTGTGCCGCTTGCATCCAGCGGTGCCCTGCGCTTGATGTCTCCTGTTGCCAGGTCAAGTCTTCGGGGGTGGCAGCGGGATCTTTGCCGAAGATACTTAACACCAGCCCCACCGTTACCATAACCGCTACCAGGACCAGGAATAGCGTGGCCACTGGGGGCTAGGGCCTGTGGCTTTCTTGTAATTTCCATTACAAAGTTATGCCCCATAATGGCGACGCTGGCAGCCGTCTGCCCAGCACTTCTGCCCGACTCCGATCTGTGCCATTTGTTCAGCCTAGCCAATTCGATGTGGTTATACCGCCACTTGTCGGTCGCCAGAGCGTCGTTGGTAAGACGGGTGGGTGCACCACAGGCAGGTGAGGTTGACAATTTGGGAGGCTAACTAGCCTCACACACCCCCCCATATACCCCCACTAAAAAGATAGTACCTAAAAAGTGATATCAAAATAATACAACGCTTCCAAAACTGAAACAATGTATAGGAAAAGGAATAGAGTAAAAATTACTAGTACATTAAAAATTAGGATGTTGACCGAAAGCAAAAAATTTACTACGCCGATAAAGT
The DNA here is from genome assembly GCF_905163445.1 of Pararge aegeria. NCBI lineage: Eukaryota > Metazoa > Arthropoda > Insecta > Lepidoptera > Nymphalidae > Pararge > Pararge aegeria. The sequence continues at coordinate 10,792,246 of NC_053208.1, forward strand.
AATTACCAAGTTCACTGAAGCCCATAAACATTTTTTTTTTTTGCCTCACGTTAACGTCGAGGCAATTCAGCTGCTCGAAGCAATAAAGCTAGTAAAAAGACTAAAAAGACTAAAAAGGAAGCCCTTTAAGTTACTGAATAGTGATGGGATAGTGCATTGAAAGTGCAGCGTCAAAGAAAACATGAACAAACGGCATTAATTATAAAAAGACAGTCTTTTTAAAATATATTTAGAAGTCTTCGTTAGAATTAAATTTTTAATTACTTAGTCGTAGATTATAACAAGAACGTAGTATTGAGTACCATTATAATGCTTTTTAAGAAGAAAAAATAATCCAATAGATATCCTACGTAGCGAACCCAGCTAAATTAAAAAAAAACCTTTCGTAAAATGAGTCCATTGACAGGTTAAAGGCTATTTAAACATCACGCAACCAACTATAGTAAACACGGATTAAATCGCGGGATACTGAAAAGTATTTTAGTAAACAGTATTTTATAAACTTTTTAAAATTGTCCATCGCAGCACTTTCATCTCACTTTCATGAAAGCTTTTTTCAATTTCGTCCTTTGTCGGTATTAGCTTTATGGATACACCAAAAATCGACTACTTTGTTCTGAAAGTCAAAGTTTTCAGTTCACGATTTCAGGTAACGATTATCTGTATCCACGAATTTAAACTAAGCCTGTATAAATATAGAACGAAATCGGATATATCAGATGCGGTGAGAACTTATTGGTGAGGACTTACTTTTTTGGGGGACCGAGGTTTACCCGGCTAAGTTTGTTGTGGGCTCTTTTTAGACCAGGGCGTGTTTGGAATCCACGTAGCTTTAGGTTTAAGTTGGCGAACGAAGTTATTACCATCCCATTACAATTATTTCAACATATTATATGTATGAACGCTTCATAAGTGCCTGTAAAAGGCCTACATGAATAAAGAAAATTCGAATTTGAATTTTGAATTTATCTCCAGCTCGAACCTCCTTTTTAAACCACACTTGCTCTAACGGTGAAGGAAAGAATCGTGAGGAAACCTGAGCTGTGAGCGCTGTTCTCCGTGTTTTGACGGTATTTTTCATCTTTTGCAATCAACATTAAAAATGTTATGTATATAATGTAATAAGGTAATAATTTATTTTATTTGAAATAAATTCATAACCATAATTAATAAGAACCAATTCAATATTTTAAGCTTATAACATAAGTTATTCCTGAAACATAAAGTAGTGATGGATGGTTGTACAAAGACATATACTAAACGTTTGTTTTTAACTTAACGCAATATAATTATTAAAACTAGCCCATCAAATACCGTCAGCATTCTCGAAACACAAAAGGTTTAATCAATGTAATCTCTCATCAATGGCCTGACCAAAATAGCGTAATCATGATTACCAATCATAGCTTTCAGTGGTATAGTCGAAGCCCTATAATAATTATGCTTTGCAAAATAGAATTTCGCTTTAAAGCTCTTTTGGATTGTCAAAGGGTGAATCTTTTATCAATGCGGAATGGCGTTACCAAAATGAATGAATTCCAGTCATGTATCAAAATTCAAAATTTATTTATTTCAAGTAGGCCTAATATAAGCACTTTTGAAACGTCAAGTCTGTCTGTGTGTAGTGACTCTACCACCGGTTCGGAAGGCAGTGGCAGTGATCTACTCCATGCACTAAAATAATAAAGCTTTGTTCAAACAGAATTTCGTTTCAAAAGCTTTTTTCACTTGTCAAAGGGGTCTATGTTTGCATACCAGTCGTAATATATATAGATGCCACGATTCAAAAAGTATACCAATGCATTTGACTTTACAATCGATGAATTCGACTGAAACGAGATTTTTCAATTAAGAGTTTTCATTAACTTAATATGTGATTTTAACCATTTCCGTATTTATTAAAACATAATTCCCGTAAGTACCTCGATGTTTATTTAATGATTATAACAAATACTTGTTATTGTCACTATGGCTAAGGCCCAAAATACAGCACATGAAAACTTTTTAAACAAATATAGTTATTATCACGTAAGTGATAGCTCAGTGCCTAGGACTTCGGCCTCACTTTCGGGGGAACGAAAGTGAGGCCGAAGGTATTCAGGAGGAAGGTATGAAGGCTGGTATTCGAACCCCCGGCCGAAGGCCGGGGTTCGAATACCAGCACGCACCCAGTGGCGTGCACTGGGTTTCTTACCAGGGTATGCATACACCAGGAAAATTGCATAAAACGGCACGAATTCTTCTCCTATAAGAGTTATATATCAATGCTAGGGTAGGCAGTGCTTTTGTGCATATGGAGTGCACGCCACTGCACGCACCTCTAACTTTTCTAAGTAATGTAGTGGTATGTGGTGACGGCAGATCACCATACAGTTGTCTGGTGATCATATCATACAGTTGTCACCACCCCACCTTCTTCCCGTGGAAGTCGTACAAGGGAATATAACGAAGACCTCAGAAATACGACTACTATCTATATATCTATATTCTATATCTGCGATCACCAACCCGTCTGCCCAGCGTGGTGATAATGGGAAAACCCTTGCATTGGGAGAGGCCTTTAGTCCATCAGTGGACTATTATTGATCACTTCCTTCAACGGTGATGGAAAACATCGTCCATAATTTTCTCAAAAGCGTGTGGAGTCCACCAATCCGGACTGGGCCAGCGTGGTGGACTACGGCCTAAACCCCGTGGGAGGAGACCCATGCCCAGTAGTGTGCCGGTAATGGGTAGATATGATAATGATGACAATTTTTCTTTGTTATCATGTCCAAATCTGTCCTACGTGGGCAATTGGGCAAAATTCCACATCGCTTGTAGCAAGCGAAGGAGCAAATTCCGCTCAGCTTTGTTGTAGTTGTTGTTACAACTGTATCGTATTTTACCTAAATACAGTGGGCTTATATACGATGGCATATAAATGATGATTGATGGCTCACGTAGGTACCTATTGAAAATTGATCTCGATCTCATGGTTATATGCTTAATGCGCATCACAGTTTGATTTACTGCTTCTATTATTTAGTTGTATACGCGCATACTACTATAAATACCTAAACTGTATTCATAAATGAATGTCTTATTTTTTTCTCTATTTTTTTAAATTGTTGTATGCATTCATTCATTAATTTATATTTATCTTGTTTTGTTTTTGTTCTTACCTGATGAAAAAACCAGTTCATTTAGTGAGCATTCAACCAGAGACCTAGTTACACAGTTAAGTTAAATGTAATTAAAATTTTAAATGTTAATGTTTGGCAATAAAGATGCCATTTTTTTCTATCGTTCCGTTCTTTTCAGTGGTGGAGCGAGTGGAAGGTTATGCATTCAAATCTCCCGGACTTCACTACGCCACCTTAATCTAAGCGCTATTGAGGCAGGAATTGACAAGAACTACTCTGAAATTTGAATAAACCAGGCCAAACATGGATGCAGGTCGAGTCTGTGTTGAAGCGTAACTTGAGGGCACCACATTCACTGTCCGTGCACAGCGTTTTCTAATGAAAACTAGGTCTTGCATTTAGTAAGTACCGACGCAAACAGTGTTTAACAGTAAAATAAGCTTATACCGACACCTGCAGTTACTGCAACTATGCAAACTCATTCGAATTGCACTTTAGTTGAGGAATACGTTGAATGAAATGTTTAATGCTCTTGCGTGAGCAACAGCGTTGGTAATGCCATGAGTAAATACTGATTCATGAAGCTTACACTAATTAATATGGACAAACTTCTTCGTTTATAACAGTTTTTTACAAATGCCGTGGGAACCGTTTGTTTTGCCAGGGTTAAAAGCTATGTTACTCTCCGTTCGTTTTTAACTATCCACTGCGCCAAAAATACGTTGATTGGTGTTTTATTTATCGCGGCACTTTCACATTTGTAATATTAAGTAAGGAATAAGTAATACTTCTGCTGCTTTTTGGAAGCTTTAGTTTTAAGTTTAACATTGCAGTAATCAACATCACCTAACATTAGGGGTAACATGTTAAATATGTCATAAGTGCCTTTGATAACTCAGCTGATAAGGTCTACATGAATAAAACATTTTTGATTATTGAATTTTAGAATTTTCAATTAAAATAGTTCTCGTGGCAAATATTAATGGTAATCATGTCTTTTAGTATATTTAATAGGTTCATATCGGTTACTGGTCGCATCAAACATTTTATTTTAGTTAATTGCAACAATTGCAATTGTTTTAATGCTGTAACAATTTATAAAAAAATGCATGATTTGATAACAATTCATAAACCGTAAACTAAAAATTTTAAACATGTCGTAGATTGCATTCCCTTTAACGCAATATGAATGCTAAGATGAGTAGTGAAGTTCGGGGTAGTTTAATCTGAGTTGGATGACGAGGAAATAAAGTTGGGGTCAGTCATCTAATGCCAATGCGGTCCAATGGTCTCTGCGGTTAAACTCATTATTTGCTATTTCCCTTTATAACTTTATACCGACCGACATTGTTTCTTAATTATATTAATCAAATCCTTGATCAAACTTGAAACTCAGTTCTATTATCAATTTAATCAGCCATTCTATTGAGAGACACAACTGAATCGAACATTCATTGAATTGACTCAATATTGAAAATATGGAACATTAAATCGCAAACAAGAAATTAAATATGATATGAAATTAATATTATATATTTAGCCGAAGATGCTCACGAAGTAAGTTATAATTACCAGCAATACTGAAATAACGTGGAACTTCATGAAAAGATTAAACTCGTAAAGAAACTATGTACTTTTGAATATTTTACATTACTTTACGATCGTTGCAGGCTTCACCTTTTAAAAGTCACGCTTCTGGCTCCATCGGTCTAAGCGGCGCTTCCTACTGCTAGCAGTGAAAATGCTCGATAGCAGATATCGGATAAATAATACAAATCGACATTTCTATAATTAGCAAGGATATTCGCGCCATGACTCTATTCTAAGATATTCTTAGCTGTCGAAGCTCCTAAATTATTTTTCGGTTTTCAATGCATTCATTGGCATTTCCTCATACCCTAGCTATACAAAAAATAACTGTGCGACAGATTCTATGCGGAATTTTAATATCCAGTTCAAATGCTCTGTGTTCAATGGGAAACAATACGATTATTACATTCTTAAAACCAGTTCAAACACTATAATTTTCAATAAAATAACAGGAATTCACATCTTCAGTTATACATACTAAGACCATGCGATTTAGTGTAACGCAGCAGTAGGCCACGCGGAGGTACCTACTTACTCGTTTTACAAAAGTATATTTAAGAACAGTCTTGTTGCAAACGCGAACAGTTCAAAAGCATGGATTTATGAACTCGAAAGTAATAATTCTTACATAAACACGTGAAGTTTTTAATAATACTAAATTCTAGTCTTTCTTTTGGAAACTTTTTTATTTTAATCTCTTTACTCAATCCATAACCACATTGATGCTGAGTGTAGGTTGGTCTGGTTAAACAAGACTGTTCAAATATAATTCACTAGTTAAAACCTAAGAAGCTCCGTATAAAATTGTGACGCTAAAGTTAACTGCTTGTAACACACACTTACACACTTACTCGTAACTTCATAACTCGAAAACTGCTCAACCGAGATTGATGAATCTTGCTTTTAAGCAACAACGAAAGAGCATTCTTTTAAAATTTATTGTTAACTAGCTTTAAGAAAGGGTCGAAAAAGTATTGGTATGCGAAAACTTTACTCACAAAAAATATACAATTTAGTTTTTAATGTTATCTGCAATGCGACCAAATACTATGCTGTTTAGGGCAAAATTTATCTATATAACATTGTTTAGATTATATAGACTCGTTTTTAAGTATTGTTATTTAATGCCAAAATGACGATCCATATTTTTATTTTAAAAACAATAATTCCGACCCTAAATATGTATTGCGGCTTATTTATAATAAACAGGTACCTTACGGTTTTGTGGCCTTTGTTATATACAAAGACTAGTGCTTTCGTTAAACATAGTACGATATTTATGTATACCAAGTCTTTTATTTAGCACCAATCTGTATCGTTATTTCCTGTCTGAGTTTGCAAATACCATTATTTTAGACTAAAACTTTATTATTACTTAAAAAAAACCTACACATGAATATAGGCTTCTTCTGAATAAAATAGATTTATAACAGAAAAAGAAAGATTAAAATCGGTTAAGAAAGTTTATCGTTTATAAACAAACAAACATTTATTTTATTTGTAATATTAATTGAAAAGTATAAAATAGAATCGATGAAACTATATATATATTATCATCATTATCAAAGCTCTGCAGCCCTGGGTGGGCCTTGGCTTGGTCAAGCAAATTTCTCCATTTAAGGCAGTCAGAAGCTGCTACCGTCTATCTCTGAACTCCTAAAACCCTCAACTCTAGAGCTGATGATGCTGGACTCGTTTTTCAGAATAAAATTATTAATCGTCAGTCCAAGTGAATAACAACTAAAAGTCAATAAAGAAACAGAAGCTGCTACGATATGTGGAGCAAATACAAACCACATGCAGAATTGCATCCATTTGTTCTGTCGTGTGAGCGGTGCGGATATAGCCTAGGTTAGGACCTCTCTTTCGGACGGATCGAATTCGATCTCCGGCACACACCTCTGACTTTTTGAAAACAGAGTTTTGTGCAATTTTGCTGCAACGGTGAAAGAGTCATCGTGAGGAAATCTGCGTGCCTGAGAGCTCTGCATAATGTTCTTTAAGGCGTGTGAAGAAGTCTACCAATCCACACTTGGCACGCGTGGTGGACTACGGCCAAAAACCTTCTCACTCTTACAGGAGATCCGTGCTCTGTAGTAGAAATGTACTGGTTTGATGATGATGCGCATATTTATGTGACGGTAATCACCTGATCTCTGCCTCATTTCGAAAAAAGTAAAAAGGCACTTACCAAGCACTGATAATATAAAATCTTTGCATAGTATAAACAAAGTAGCTCGCGCTGTTTATACGCTTAGATCTTTTAAACTCAAAACTGATTTTAATGCAGTTTTCAGCATGAAGGTTTACATGTAGTTACAAACATATTTTTGTGCGACATTGCAAACGCTGGCTGAACCTCACAATGTAGATAAATTAATGAACTAAGGAATCGTTTTATTAATTACTGCTAACTGCACCCCATTAGTATAGCATCCGTGCGAAGCCGGGGCGCGACTCCAGTAATACATATACTAATTTTCATAAAAGGAAGGGGTTCCAAACCTAATTTAGCATGCGGAGCACTTACAATGTATGAAATTTATACGATAATTGAAATTTAGCCAGATAGGCGCAAAAAATAAAAAAATCCTCATTAAGGTTCCATAATAAATAATAAATTTTAACAAATAACTAAGAAAAATAAAACTGCCCCAACAATGGAACGGCTGATCTTGGTGAACAAGCCGCGACACAGCTGCACTAAAACTATCAAAAGAATATTATTCTTTATTTTTTTGAGGTTAAGAAGGAGCGCCTCGCGGTGCACACGTGTACTTCCTATTGCAACCCAGGCCGCTGTGACGCCCAGGTTCGGAAACATATAAGGTGTTTGTACTTACCATCACTCGTAACCGTGGAGGTCCTCCTCGTCGCGTTGTAGCAAGGAGGTGCCGTGCTGGCATCGGTGGGGCTGTAGAGCGGCGGGCCATTGTGCCGCTGTTTGCTCTTCTTTACCATATAACAGCGCGGCATCACGGCCCACGCTGTAAAGAAAAAGTATATTACACCTTATGCAAAAAAAATAATAAGCTTCGTTGAACGAAATTCTTGTTTAACCATCTCCCTTTTTCGATCCTAGTTCGATCCACGGCAGGGCAATTGAGGAATATAAAATTGCTAACATTTCTCTGGTCTTGGCTGGTGGGCTCCACCTTCACAGCTTGTTCAGTTAGCACCCTACCGATACAGAGGTGCCTCCAAGCGGTATAATGCCGCGTAGCTTCGATAGATTTTCTGAGTTAACAAAATTTATTTTCGCAACAAAAACAATTCAATAAACCGCAGCACATTCATAATCTTTGCAAATTGATCATGTCCTTATGAATTCTATTATTTTACGTTTAGGTGAATATACGTAACAACTACTACATTTATACGGTAATATCATCGTTTTAATAACAACATTTGCTAAGTTCTGCATTGGTTGATGCAACGATAAGTGTAAAAAAAACGAATGATTCCCTCAAATAAATACCTAGAGATTACTAGATTGCACGTCAGACATAAAATTTGAGACCCCATTAATTAAAAAATTTACCTGAGGAAAAAGGTTGTGAAACATAAGTTTTAATTATATGTGAATACTCCGGAACCTTTCTTTGGCCTTGTTTGAAAGCTTCTCTCACGAGGGTCCGCGTATAATAACAATATGCAACACCAAAATGGTTATTCGCATGCCTGTTAAACAACAGAATAATAAATTAAAATCAAAATCTTGATTAAATATATTTTTGCGACATTAGTTTGAGGGTAATTATGAAATTTCGAGTTATATTTTCCACCTAATACAATTAAATTATTGCTTACTCGCTGGAGCTGGATGCATATCAATATATGTACAAAAACGCGAATCTTCGCGTTATCACGATAATGAGATTACCACTCCGTCAAAACGTACTAAAAAACTTGTTTCAAAACATGAATGGTATAAGGCAATGGTAAGTTCTACCAAATAAACGGGTTCGACTATTTCGCGTACATCACAGAAATCTGACGCTTCAGAGGTTTTGGTTATTTATACGCGAGTACAGCGTAGGATGGATAGAGCTATGTTGAGAGTGATCGAACGAGTCGCTAAGCTGAAGTGGCAATGGGCGTTGCACATTGCCCGGAGAACAGATGCACGTTGGGGTCCCAAGACGCAGAGTGTAGCACCGTTACACGCAGCAAATTCAAATTCGAATTCAAAAATGTTTTATTCATGTAGAGGGGCAGATAAATAAACTCCTTAAAAGCCGATAACGCATTGGTGACTCTTCTGGTGCAGCAGATGTTTATGGGCGGGGATGATCACTTAACATGAGTTACCTTACTCACTTGCTCGTTTGCCCGCTATTAGTTTGATTGCATTCGTTAACGCGCCCTGGTCTTAGAAGAGTCCATATCAAACTTAGCAAGGTTTTTTTTACCACCATCTCACAGTCGAGTTAATATAAATAAGCTATAAAGTAAAAGCAATTCATACCCAAGCTTTTTATCATACATGTAATCCTTAATATTACAATAGGATTGTTCTATGAGATGATGATGATATTTATACTGGTATAGATAGATACAGGTAAAAAGAAAAAAAAATGTGGTCAGAATAGGTCATCTATTCTGAACCTATAAATATTGAAAGCCGAGGCAGAATATTTTATGATATTTTTTCATTAAAATGTAAGAATAAGCTTCCGGCAGTAGAACCACTTTAAAATTACGCCTTTATTTTTTTTTTAATCAAAGGCGGAGTAGTTAATTATCAAAGGCGGAGTGGTAAATTAGAAGTGCTACTCGTATAAGAAACTTTACTCTATTTAAAATACGTATAAAAGAAATGCTATGGCAAATGTAAATTTCTGATACAATGCCTAAAAAATTGGTAGGTAAATCTGCCTAAATGTAATAAAAATCATTATGATCAGAGATATCGATCATATGATCAGCGATATCAGACTAGTTTTTTTTTTTGTGGGATAATAGTTACGCATATACTTAAACTCCCTTATTAATAAACGTTGCTTATAATAGTTATGCAGTGTTCTGCCACACTTCAACTGTCACCTTTCAAATGTCAGCACGTGACAAAACACTGTGTAATTATTCCAAAGTTAAACCACGATTAAACACACACACCTCTAACGCAATAAAACCGTCTCCAAGAGAAAGGAAGGAAAGTTCAAATATTAACTTAAGAGGTACTGAAACATAGCTTGTAAGTATTCTCATGAAAAGTCCTTCGCCATTTCGTAAACAAAATTACATTTAATTTCTCAGGAAAAGGAAACTTGGAGAAAGTATTGCAAAACATTCTCAGGGAAGCTCAAGAAATGTACAGTTTATTAAAATTAAAACGCGTTTCACAATAAAATTGCCAACATTTTCGAAGTTTTCATTTATAAATAAGTAAATGCTAGCTTGCCGAATGTTTTAAAGAATATTTCGAAATAATTTGTCAGGGGTTGCGTTACATTATACCTATGGGTGATGGTGACGGGTGACTTGATACTTAACAATAACAATTTTTGCTTATCCGACTGTGACAAAGCAATGACGTTATGAGATCGTCAACTAGCACTCGAGCAACATCTCTCTCTAATGACAGAGAAGGCGAGTTGGGCATACCAGCTTTGAGACAATACATAAGCTGCAGACGATGATGCTCTGTAAATTATCTTTTGGTACATGATGACAAATTTAACATGGCGAAAAGATGTATTAGATTTAGATTTGTTAGTTTGACAAGAAAATGAACCCCTATGATGTTTTGAAAATTAGAGTATCAGAACATACAGAATCCTCATTCAGCCATTATTGTATGCTATGCATTGTGACCACAAAAAGTGAAAACGCCACGCGAACGCCTCACTTAACACCTTCGGAATGTGCTCATTTTATGTTAAACTTTTGGAACATTAGAGGTAAAATAATGACTATTAACTGGTAAATGGAATGGTTTTTGATTTATCAATATATGTCGTGTACACGGTTTATATACGTTCTTAATTGAGTGATTAGAGTTTCATTTAGACTATGTTTAGATAAGTTTATGTAAAACCAGCAAATTAAGAATCGTATTGAAGCGATGATAACCTAGTGGTTTAAACTTCGGCTTATTGTTAGGCGGGACAAAGTTATATCCCCGGCTTGCACCTCCAACTTTTAGGAGTTATGTGTGTTTTAAGCAATTATTTACACATTGCTTTAAAGAAGAAAGAAATTCATTGTGGAAATCTGCATGCCTTGAGAGTTTGCCATATATTTCTCAAAGGCATGTGAAGTCTACCGAACCGCTAATGGCCAGCGTGGTGGATAAAGGCCTAAGCACTTCTTATCCTTAGAGGACCTGTACCCTGTAATGAGTTGAATTGAGTAATTTTTTGAAAATCCATTTAACCATAGATCTTTTTTTTTTTTTATTCCACTACAAGTTGACTCTTGACTGCCATTTCACCTGTTGATAGGTGATGATGCATTCTTAGATGGTAGTGCGATCACCTCTTAGGCAGTATGGCAGTTATATTCACCATACCGGTTTCTACGCGACATCGTACCTGAACGCTAAATCGCTTCGCGGCTCGCCTTGTCGGTAGGGTTATTGGGAAATAATAAATTCCGAAATTGACTCTGCCGGGACTCAAACCCAGGTTCTCTATTGAAACCACACCGCTCACCTCTACGCAAAAAGCTATTTTCTAGAACGAACGAACGTTTTATTATCACGATTTATCTAGTTTTCTCCGTACATTCACATTCTAACATAGATTTTCGAGGCATCTAAACGGCCTGTACCGTTACGTAGTTGATATTCCGTGGTATGTACATGCATGAAGGACTTTTCTTCCTCGATTCTAGTACGCATCGTAATATCTGGTATGCCAGTCTAGCTTCCGTTTCGTGTACTACCGAATATATGAGTATCTTCAAATAAAGAATGTATAAGCATCTTATAGGTAAGCTCGCTTTAAATTTTGGTGCTACATCACATAAGTACTCGTACCACCAGGTGTAATTGCAGCCAAACTTATACTTATATAAAAATTAAAATTATCACTTGCTTCAATAATACAGTAAAACATCGAGATGAACCTCTTCGCTAAAATAATTAAACCCATTTTTTTCATTATTTCTAGGAACAAGTAAAATACAAAGCTTGTACTTTGATTTATAGGTAAATTCTAGTTGTTCGAAACTAGTCTAACTGAATTAAACCGTGGAATATTGCTTGCCCTTCGCTTAACCGCGCGATTTGATTCAATTATATAACACGTGGTGGACTTGACTTCGTTTCCCTGAAGGTCGACGCATTGCGTAGCTTAATCATCATTTATTTACATTTATATCACTTATGTGTTGGTAGTCTTAGAATTGAAGGACTTAAATGAATAAATTATAATAACTAAGCACCAACCATTGACAGTGAATTAGACCACATTGCGTTGGTTTTATTTAAAACCTGGCTGGCCTGCGGGAACGTTCTATTTAAGAAGTATGTACCCATCTATGTTCATTATAGGAATTTAGGATGCAAAAGATTGACAAAGCTGTACACAGGTAACCAAGATTAGTTTGTATAACACGCGGAAATTATTTCCAGGTTTTTTTTCGGGACTACAAGTGTCCTACGACTGAAAACCAGGTTGCTGTATCCCAACCTGTACTGTGTTTATTAGGATTTGTGCAGCGGTTGATCCGCGCAAACCAGCAATCAAAGCTGACCTACGCGTTAACAATATTACTGTTGACCGTGTTCATCAACCGCGTTTATTACGAATTTTTACAAATGTATCTAAAATTCCAAAGTTACTCTTAAAATCAAGTCCTTTCCAAAAATCAAGTTGATTACTTGCTTCGCTAGCTAGGGAGCGAGGCACAAGGACAAGACAAGGACAAACAAACACACTTTCGTATTTATAATATTAGTTTCATTAGAAGAAGGTCTCGGAATAAATGGAAGAACATTCGAAGGTCCCTATAATCCTTATTACCATCTATCTATCTTGTTATGAGGCCCGCTTCAGCGGATGCACTACGACCTTCCAGGATCTTTTGTGCTCGCCCCGTCCTTATATCCCCTCACCCTAAATACTCGTAGCTTCAAATATCCACTCTAAGAGTTTGATTGAAGCTTTTAGGTTGGAGGCACAGTAATCCTCTGGTTGTGGATAGGCCACTCCCAAGAGGTCCAACCGCAACCGAGGTTCTAGCCAATCCGTCGCATTCACAAAGTAAATGCTCCATGGACTCGACGTCCTCGTTGCAGGCCCTACATGTAGGGTCATCAATTATGCCCATTTTGAGCAGCATGGACCCTGTGCCGAAGTGTCCTGTTATGGCCGCTATGGCGTATCTTGCCTGTCTCCTACTCAGTCTGTTAATCTTGTTTGGAAAACAAGCTCCAGTTGCGCCCAAGAATTTCTTGGAGTGCCTTAGACCTTCTAATTTGTCCCATTCTGTCGCAGATTTTTTCTTGGCATATGTTGATAGCGCCATGTTCACCACACATGGTGCAAGCGCTATACATGGTTCAGGACCGATGAATCTTCGTCCGGATCCCTTGCGAGCTAGCTCGTCAGCCAGCTCATTGCCCTGTATTCCTACATTGCCTGGTACCCAGATAAGATCAATTTTGTTTCGTTTGCCTAGGCTATTTAGGCCCCTTACGCACTCCAACACTATTCCAGAGGTGATTTTGGTGGAGTCCATTGTCTTTAGTGCCGCCCGACTGTTACTGCAGATTAGTATATATCCTTATTACCATAATAAGGATCGTACGTTAAAGATAACCTACGTTACCAAAACGTTACACTTAATTTGATACTTCGATCAATCATGTTGCTCGAAACCTTCAAGACAATTTTATGTATAAAGCGTTTAGAATATAGAAATTTTTCTCAGGAATATATAAATTCTTATCTTGTCTCCATCAAAAATGCGAAAAATCATGTCGATCGTCATTGATAAAACACAACAGTACCCAACTAAGTAAGAGATAAAGTATAAAGTATATTGATATACAAAGAGTTTCGAATAAATATTACCTCAATATTGCGTCGAAATCTCATCCGATTACAGAGACTCGATCTCAAAAGCGGGAGTTTCCGTGTTATTGTAAAATACCAGATAAGTAGCATCGTATCGGTACTCGTAAAGATTCCAAGATATATCAACAGCCATAACTCGAACACTCACCTACTACAAAGTTATGATGGGGGATTTTAACGCAAGTTTGAGTGAACTAACCTGTGTAGAGTTGAAGTAGTAAAGTACCAATTTGTGTCTTGGAATCGGAACCACAGAATACAATTTTACGCCCTAGAAGAAAGAGAGCTTCTTTATGATGCAAGTCCTTCTACAAAAAAGCCGCCACACAGGAAATGAACCCGGATGATCCCCAACAGTTCCAGGATCAACAGGATGAAAACCGGGAGCTATCTCTTTATGAGAAGAAGTACATTTAAAATCAACGAGCAGCTAGAAAGGGTCGGACTAGTGAAGTCTACACCTTGACCTACTTTGATGCCCATATCCATAACGTCAGAAACTGATTAATGTCTGCATACGATCTGTAATTTACAGACCTGCTGCACTTAACACGGAACGTATTAAAAATACAATTTTGGAAAGCAGATACTCTAAAGTGTTTTTGAGATCTTTCTATCGGACGGAGCCAGTTGATGCGACCAATGACAAAAAATCTTCTCATTTCCTCTAAGAGATTTTGGGTAAGGAGGAGTAGTTTTATGGCCAGTTTTATACCACAACACAGACTCCGACTAGGTGGATGGAGGTCACCAAGCTGGCCACGGGAAGCCGCTGTAGGCAATGGAAAAGACCGCGAAATCTGGAACTCCCAACAATACCAGTCCCAACAAGTGGTATCGGGTCACAAATACCGAATTACCCCTGCGTAATACTGTATTTATCACATCTCACAAGACAGTAAAAACATTTGAGCATCTATTTCCGGAGTTAAAGAAGTCTAAAAAAATGGTCAATTTGTTGCTAATTTGTTTTTTTTTTTCAATTTCGCTAATTTTACGTCGCCATTTTTTTAGACTTGTAAAGTACTATGCAAACACATATTACATATACGCAATAAGGGAACTTTAAATTGGAGATTTTACCCTACCACACCCGTCTGTCTCATTCTGAAAACTATTCGAAATAATTGCTATTTTTCATTCTCATTCAAATATAAATAATAGTAAATAATATATAATTTTTGACTAAACTGAACCAAAGTGCCCGGCCTGCGGCCGGGCACCCCTCATATACATGTTCTAACCTAACCTAACCTAAATCTAGTTTTGATTCCTTTAGACTTTAGATTCAAGATTTAATGTGAATATATATGCATTAATAAAAACTCATTACTATTTTAATACTAGTTATGCTGCTGTTGATGCACTGATGAAAGCCAGATAGCTAGATCAGTGTTTAGTTAGTCGTAGTTGCCGGTGGGCTTAGGTCTAAAGGAATCCAAACTAGTTTTAAAAGGTTTGGATAGGTTAGGTTAGGTTAGAACATGAATGAGACGGGTGCCCGGGCACTTAGGTTCAGTTCCGTTTCAAAAAAAATAAAAACAAAACCTACCACTACAAAGTACTCTTATTTATATTAGAAGATATTGTAAAATAACAATTAGTTAATTTTTTTTTTTTTTTTCTAAGCATCTTCCAGCAACAAATTAGCAACAAATTGACCCTTATTTGCTTGATTGATCAGTCGACATTCAGTGATTCCCACGCTATCTTAATGTAAAGTTAGCGTTATTGCCGATTTTATGCGATCGGTTAGAGCAAACAAATTAATTTTTAGCAACTAATTAGCAACAAAAACGCAACAAATTTCGGTGTTTTTTTTTTTCAATTTCGCAAATTTTACGTCGCCATTTTTTTAGACTTGAGTTAAAGTTACCGTTATCGCTGTGATGCGCCATGACTCTCGTACACACCACTGTACGGGTTTAGTAGGTATTACGTAAGTTACAAAAAACACTACTGTTATCGTTGCCACTCGGATTTCCATTTTAAGTTAAATTAATAATAATTATCACAATAAAAACATTACAGAGATATTTTTTGGAGGGGATTTTCAATAATCAATATTGTATTGATCGTTTATTCGTCTACAACGTGTAAATGAAAATCGAAATAATACTTCACAGGCTTTAGAGGTAGATTACGAACTGTCTGTGAAACCGAATACCTAATACTTTTTGAGTAAACCACTATTAAAGTTTTTACTAAAAGAAATCAGATACAGCCCTAAAAAATAACATCAGATGCAAAATTAAAATCATGTGACTCCTGTAACTTTATTAAGTATGCGTCGCGTAGCGTAGGTACTATGCCGGTGTTGGTCTTTTATCTTCAATAGGGTTGTCAACACTTAGAATGTTTTGAATTCGTTTTTATGGAATAATAAATATGCTTCTTTTGATTTTATTATATTTACAGGGTGATTCCTTATGAAATATACTTATGCATACTTAATAATTATTTGTAATTCGGTAACACGTTGTATAAGCGTGATAGCAATATTCGTGCGTGATTTTTCCTAATTTAAATCACTTTACATCAAATAGAGGTTCAGGAGAGAGAGAGGATTTCAGTACAATATTACAGCCCCACTTAACATTGTAAATGTAATGACGTACTTTATCTTTAGATTTAGGTCTTGTGATAAGACTCTGCCGAGTAGTGGATACCGATGACAAAAGAACGAAATCTTTTTCTGGTGTCCCCCTGAAAGCTTATTATTTTTAAACAAAATACCTGTAATATTCTGTTTACAAAGTCTCAGTTTCATCCCAGAGTTAGAAAATTGACTTAGTCTATCCCCGTGCTTCGGAGGGCACGTTGAGCCAACTTTCCCGATTATCACTAACATCTGATAACAATGGTAAAGCCCACCAACTTGCTATAGAACAACCTGGTGGATCAATGTTCAAAAACACGCCACACTATAAAGAGGAGGCATATGCCGAGCAGTTGAATATTAACGGGCTAGAATAATGATAATGTACAACCGACATTAGAAGATACTCCTAGATAGGATGAGATATCTAAAACCAGGTCGATCGTAACGGAAATAGTTTCGCTAGGCTTCTTTATTGAATTCAACTCAAACTAAAACCTACACTCAAACAACACCGAAGAAGCCTCCAACAAAGGATGTCAATTCGTACAAACCACAAATAAAATGTTTTACAACAAGCTTTTATTTAACCCTTCGTTCGTTGGTACATCGTTCCGGTTCATAATTAACTTTGGCAATACAATAATAAGGAACTGGTTGAAGCAACTATGTGGCTTGTGAACAGTACTAGGATGTTAATGGTGGGGTCGTAAAGTGGTGATAGGATAACATGCAACCATCGAGATTGGTCTAAATGATTAGTTAGTTGACATATAATAATGTCCACCTGGACCATCAGGATCTGATAATGTAGCCATCATCAAAATGTTATTGTTTAAAAAAATCTCACTGATAAATATTGGATAAAAGCAGGCGTTACTTTGCGGAAATCCATAATATATTATAAATATTAAGCTTAATTTGCTATACTCCGCGATCAGCAGGAGAATCTGTATGGTGTAATTTATAATTTCTTCAATCCGTATACTCCACACCACACAGATCCTCGGCAATGTACTCTCTACGCACGTTCCGCTCCGAAACCGGAGCATCTTCAGGAGATGTTGACTTTACAATGAATAATTGTTAAGTGAAGAGTTAAGAAAATTACATTGTACAATAAACTACCAATTGACATCTTGGAGATGTCTCTTAAAAAGTTCAAAGTTTGTATTAAACGTAAGCTTATAGAAAAGTCCTATTATAGTATAAAGGACTACGTAATCGATAAAAAAAGGTGGGTGTAAATTATTGCTCTAACCAGGTTGCTCTTCTAATAATTTTAAATGACATTGTGAGATGGTTAAAACAAAAAAAAACAACACCCGGCTAAGTTTGTCGTGGGCTTCTTCTTAGATCAGGACGCGTTTGGAACCATCGTAGCTTTAGTTTTAAGTTTACGAATGTGGTTATCGCCATCATCTCACTACCGTGTAATTCTTATGTACGCATCAAAAGTGCCACCTATGGGCCTACTTGAATAAAGATATTATTGACTTTCATTTTTGTGAATTGCTTAACTAATTTTTTTTATATTATAGGGACTAATATAGGTTACTTATTATTTCGGATATCTACTGTCAAACGGATGAAGGCAAATGAGAAGGAAGAATAAGAAGGCTATATGAGAGTAACATGCTCTGAGAAGTTAGGGGGCGTTAAAAAATAGTAGGTATTTTGCACAGTGTTAGAATCTGCTAAGGTTTTTTTTATTCCTGAAGGGCCAAAACGGAGTTATATAATAAATGCCGAGCTGAAAAGCCAAGATAAACGCCAAGCTGAAAAGAAGTCTAAGTTTTGTACCAGTTTTACTTGGGATGGTTGATTTGATGGTTGATTTCTGTGTTTTTGTTATTCATTTTATATAAAAGTAGCGTTTAGGATTTTTAGGGCGAAACAACTAGTACTCACAAATACGTCGCTATGGATTAGCAGTTCTGGGTTGTGCATAGAAAATATCTATCTGATATATTTTTAGCGGCTGTAAAAATTATTTCTAGCTCTTTTTAACTCCACCAGCTTAAGCTTTTATCTTGTCAATAAAAATCTTTCTCCTTATATATGCTGAGTAATCGGATTTTATCGTTATGCAACGGTCCTCAGAGACGGTGGACGGTAAATAAATAAGAGAAATGCATTTACTCTCGTTAGATATTCTCAAATGTGTTGCATCCTAAAGTGCCGATCAAATATAATCGAGTAAAAACGTATTCGGGCATTAGCTAAAGCTGGCATCTTCTTATAAACATACTATAAAATTATTCAAAAACGTGATATTTTAATCTTGTCTAATAATCAATGCAGATAAAATTGACAACAATGTCGAAATTTCAGTTTTCTGTCGAGTTGCAGTTATTTAGACCTGAGAGCTCTGTTTTAAGTTTGTTGAAAAAATAAAATAAGGAATAATCTATTGCATTGAAAGATTTTGAGCCGAATATATTGAAATAGAATATTAATTATTAAAATATCGTTATTTTTTGATGTTATGATGTAACAGCACTGCTAGTTTGCGAAATGCTGTTGTACTTACAGAAATATGTAAACTAAACCAAATTGGCACTACATTATAATTAATTGTTTCTTTAATGCGCTATCTTTTTCCAGAGGATACGGTGTGAAAAGGACAGTAGAACCTATCAGTTTATAAATACGTATACAACAGTATCGCTAGCAGTGTACCCGGAAATCTTGAAACATGAGATGGTAAGTATTCTATCTAGTTATTACGCCGTATATGCAGTTTTATTTATAACTTGTGACTTAACGTTTACTTGTATATACCTATCTTAAACAACATATGAAGGAAGTTTTCCTTCATATGTTGTTTAAGACAGGTTTTATCTCTTATTTTATAAGCTCCCCGCATTAAGGTATTAGCGCAGCAATGACTTCGTTCCATTTAGGTAGAAAATTTATAAAACTGGAAAACTTTTTGGCTTGATTAATTTTATTTTTGATTAATTATTTTGGCTTTGAAATCACATTATTATAAATCCATTACCGGTCACTACGGGATAAGTGTGTAATCTCATAATGAGAAGGGGGATTGAACTTCACAAACCTTTTATGGAGAACTCTCAGGCATGCAGGTTTACTCACGATGTTTACCTTCACTTTTAAAGCATAACTCCGATAACCTTGGAGGTGCTGGAGATCGAGCTCGGTCAACGAGAAATTGAGGAACTCTAACCACTAGGCTGTAATCGCTTATTGTCATCATATCAGACATATTATATAATGAAGGCGAAAGTTTGTATATAAGTGTGTAAGTTACTTTTTCACACCCCAACTACCAATTTGACAGAGAATTGAGATTATACGATAAATAGGCTACTTTTTATCCCGGAGTATTTCATGGTTACCGCGCTATTTGTTAATAAATATATGTCGTCGATGAGCTATATATTATAGCATAATTTGCTTTGGTTTTTTGTATAGTTTGTCGCATGTCCTGGTCTTATTTCGTCAAGATAATACGGGCAACGCGGTTGCGCGACTGTGGACAGTATTAAAAAAGAGAAACAAACGCGGGCAAAGTCGCGGGCAACAGCTGGTTATATTATAAACGTGATCTGATTTCCTAATATCCTCAATGTTTGGTTATTTTAATAAACCATAACGTTAATATAATATTAGTAGCCATAAATGATTAAGCAGGTAATGAATCATAGGCGAAAGCACGTCGAACTTTAAACTTTAATAGGAAATACTCAACAGGTTTCCAAACATAAGTACCTATTTAATGTACTAGAAAAAATATACAAACCCAATTTTTGTTTGCTTCATTCTCTATGTTAAATTTATATACGAAATTAAAGTACAGTCCTTCCAAGAATCCCCTAAGACCGTTTCAAAAAGGAGGCTAAAGTGCACTTCGAAATGGGCTATAAATTCAAGCCAGCAACAGGTGCCAACCCCAGCTTCAAGAACACATTTTTATTATTTCAACTAATTGACTATTATTCGAATCCCGTTTATTTTAACTTTAATCTCTAAAGTTTTAGCGAAAAAGTCACTTGCAAATGATAACAAGCTTTTATTCGATGTTGTATCTTTACTCTTATTTATGTATGATCAAAGTTAAGGTAATTAATTAATTTTTACATTTACTAACACATTTATTATTTTATTTATGTAATCCCGTTTATTTATTAGTGCGTAATTAGTCTTATGTGTCGTCGGGCAAAAATATGCATAGCATTTTTTCTGTTAAAAATAATCTCTGTAGCAGCCCGGAGCTGGGAATTAGGCGATGTCCACCCCCGTGCCTCGAAGAGCATGCATACTAATATATTATGATAAAAAAGTTGAATCCTGTCCCCCCGCGTGCCAAGATTAATTAATTGAGTTTCGATTGAAATTACATTGTCACAAGGTACCTTTTACGCCCCATTACCCCGATATCTAAATGCAATCTCACGAGCACATTATTTCGAGAATGTTTTTATGGCTTCATTTTTCCCCATAGTTAAATTATTATTCTTATGAGTTAACTTAAATTAAAAGGGAAGCATACACATTCTAAGCAAGAGAATGTTTTTTAAACTTAAACTGTTTATTGAAATGCAATAGTGTGAGAATAGCTGACGCTGCGAGACATCAATGCTCTTTGAACTCTGAACCTGGGCGCCCAGTGTCAGATTTTGTACCTACGTTAAATTAAGCTATGTTAAGTTTACATATTCGTGAAAGTTAAATATTATTTGTATAGAGCGGCATCTAATGACTATACTCCCAGTTGAAAAAACCGAATCACTAACAATTTTTTTACCTAAACCAGGAATCGAACGATGAACCTCGTGATTGGTTCATATTCATCACAAAAGATAGTTATATTAACTATCTTTTGTGATGAATACCAACCTTCCAACTAACCAAAGTCAAATTAATACATATTGTAAACTTAACACAATCAATAATACATTTTGAAATTGTTACGTCATTATTTATAAAAAAAAGGTTCCAAAGTTCCTTTCCTAATTTTTACCATTTTCGCTTTCCTTTGACGATGATGAAGAGTTTTTCAAAATTATATTATACTATATGTTCAGACTTCCTCCTTATAAGTATTCGCAAAGTTTTCAAACTAATCTAATTTTAAGCTATTCAATTTTAATCCGTAACGTGCTCTTCCTTTTGAAAACATTTTCCAACATCTTATCTATTTACTCACGTATGTTAATCCTTGATAACATAATACATAAGACATCTTATATCAAAATTGAATTACAGTTTCTACTTAATTAAATGATCATTTTTATTAAGCAGATAAGGGAAGGAAATGGGGTATAGTTTCTCCTTCTTCATAAAGAAACTCTTCAATTTCTAAACTACGACTATTATTTCGTTTTGGTTTTGATTTTGTGTTTTAATTTTTATCTTTATAACATAATAGTACCTGTTTGTATTAAAAAAAAATTATAGCTTTTTATTTAATAAATATGAAAGTTTAAACGGGACATATAGCGAAAAACAATATTATTTTTCTGTCTGCCTGTCTATTTTCGATAAAAAAATAAGACACTGCTTTTTGAAAAACATTTAACACAGTATTTGTGGATATATCCACGAAAATTAAAAAGTCAGAAATTCTACGCAAACTAAGTTGCTGGCATTCGCTAGTTTCAATAGAAATAAAAAATTCGGGGACCCTATTTTACTGTATTAGTTTTATTTATTAAAAAACACTTTTTTTCTTAACTTTAGTTTACACCAAAAAGTAAAGGTATGGTGAAAAATAGCATACATAAGTATAAACTGACGTGTTATTAAATTCTGTACACAAACTGTCCAGAAATTCGTTAACAAATTCTCACCTAAAAGCAAACCGACACTAATGCCGGCATTATCGATTGCTTGCAAAGAGGCTTATGTGAACGCAAACCACGAGATTAAAATGTTTGATGCACAAAAGCCTTTCATTATCAAATGACATGAAAGGTTTTATTCATTGCAATATATTTTAACATAATAATTTTAGACTAAAAACGTTTATTCATTAATTAACAGAAGAAAGGTTCCAACAGAACGGTATCGATGTTTGTCAACCCCCGGAGGTAAAGAGATGAAACGTTTCCCCCTCGTGCAGCGGATCAGTTACAATGCTTCAACTTATATCAATGCCCTGTTTATTTACTTTTTAAACAGCCCTTCACTTCTTTTTTTCGAGTTTTCTAGTGATACAAAAACTTTTCTGGAAATAACTCGATTTCTGTCACAGAGTTTTATTAAAACCTTTAAAGTTAAAAATTCATTAATTTTTTTATCTAGCTATAACAGTGTGGCCCAAATTTTTTTTTATGTTTTCCATGTTTCAACATAACACAACTAATAAGGTAGTTCAAACCGGCACGGCGGTTCGGTATAAGTTTAATAGGGATATTTTCCTTAAGACTTCTTCAGCTTGCTCTTAAGTTCACATCATATGATATTATACAAACTTAACAGACTTGTTGTATGGTTTATGCCATATTTCATTTTGTATTTTGTACTTACGGATATGAGGATTGAAAGAATTGAGCCCTCAAATTTTAAATTCATTCTGAAAACTTAGATATTCAATTAATACTTAAGTATAGTAATACCTAAGAATAGTTTTTTTTTTAATCTGAACAAAGAAAAAAATACGGAGAAATAGATTTAGATTGAGATAAATAAGTTCGTAGAAATAAAAATTATACGACGATCCGCACTGGGCCAGCATGGTGAACTTCGACCTTTACCCCTTCTCGTTGTGGGAGGAGACCCATGCCCTGTAGTGGACCGGTAATGATGATGATGAATAAATATACACTATGTGTAAAAATTATAGTTGTCCTATGCTTATTACTACTTAATTTAATCTTAGTATTTGCCTGTGAATGTATTGATTGCCTGAGTGCTAAATCTAATACTGAAAACCTAAATAAAAAACGTACGTATACAACGTAAAGTACATTTTTTTTTTTTTTTTTTTTTTTTTTTTTTTTATATTTATAGACGAGCGCTTGACTGCAATCACACCTGATGGTAAGCGATGATGCAGCCTAAGGTGGAGCGCGCTTGCCTAGAAGATGCCTATTCACTCTTGATTTGAAGGTACTAATGTTGAAAGAACTGGGGAAAATGGAAGCTGGAAGAGCATTCCAGATCCTAGCGGTGCGAATTAGAAACGAAGATGCGAAGCGCTTCGTACGCGTCCGCGGTATATCGACCACGTAGGGATGCAGATCCTTCCGGTGCCTCGCGGTTCGATGGTAAAAAGGCGAGGGGGGAACTAGATCAAATAGTTCTTGAGCACACTCTCCGAAATATATCCTATAGAATACCGAAAGGCAGGCAACCTTGCGACGATGTTCCAAACTCTTAAGTTTTTTATTGGCTAGGTCACCGATGAGCCTTCTAGCACGGCGATCAACCGAATCCAGGGCATCAAGCTGATACTTGGCAGAGCCATCCCATAAATGGGAACAGTACTCCATGCACGATCGAACTTGAGCTTGGTACAAGGTAAGAAGCTGTTCAGGCGTGAAGTACCGCTTGACCTTATTGAGGATGCCAAGTTTCTTGCCAGCTGTTTTTGCCCTGGATTCGATGTATTGTCCAAAGTTGAGGTTGGATGAAATATTGACACCTAGAAGCTCTAGACTGTCGGTAATAGGCAAAGATATACCTCGGAAAGTCGGAGTCAGGGGAAATGGACTCCGTTTGGTAGTAAATAAACACGCTTGCGTTTTGGTAGCATTAAATTTGACCAAATTGGCGTCTCCCCAATCAGACACCTCATTTAAGGTCAGATTAATGCGTTCCACCAAAGCCTCTCTGTGTCCTAAAATTTCAGCACCACTAGCACGGGGACCGGGCATATATCTCTCCGTTACAGTGCTATCATCTGCGTACCCAAAGATACCGGGTTTCAACAGATCATTAATGTGAAGCAGAAAAAGTGTAGCGGAGAGAACAGACCCCTGAGGGACACCGGCATTGATTGCCATTTGATCTGACGAGGAGCCATCTAAGACAACTCGAAAAGATCGACCACTCAGGAAATCAGATATCCAGTTGATGAGACTAGTGGGTATCCCGTAGCTAGGTAACCTATTTAAAAGGCCTTCATGCCAGACCCGGTCAAAAGCCTTTGACACGTCAAGGGAAACGGCTAGCGCTTCACCATGTTTGTCAATGGCCTCGCCCCAGATGTGAGTGGCATACACTAAAAGATCCCCCGTCGATCTATTTCGACGAAAGCCGTACTGTTGATCCGACAGAAGGTCATTTTTCTCGAGGTATGCCAGGAGCCGGTGGTTCAATACACGCTCCATACTTTTGCAAAGTACGGAGGTGATTGCAATAGGCCTGTAGTTGGCCGGGTCTGCACGACTACCCTTCTTAGGTACCGGTTGTACGTTGGCAACCTTCCAAGCTTTCGGGATTCGGGCATTTTTGAACGAGAGGCGAAACAAACGTGTTAGTACTGGAGACAGCTCGGCAGCACAGGTTCTGAGCACTATTGCTGGTATCCCGTCTGGGCCGCTGGCCTTATTCACGTCTAGATTACGCAGCACTTTTAAAACCTCACCTTGGCGAATTTTTATCTCTGCCATGACGGAGTCGCAGGGTGAAAGGGTAGGTGGAGAGGCGCTTCCAGAATCGAGACGTGAGTTTTCAGCAAACAGAGTCGCTAAGATGTTAGCTTTTTCTGTTGCAGTAAAAGCCAGCGCCCCATCCGGTTTTAGCAGAGGTGGCAGCGAAGGACGGCAGAAGTTCGTTTCCACCGACCTCGAAAGAGACCAAAAGGCTTTACTTCCACGCGGATATGACGCTAATTTGGCCCCAATTCGATTAGTGCGGTTGAAACGAGCCTTCTTAAGAACCTTCTTGTAAGACTTGGCGGCATAATTAAAGGCTCGTTTTTTCGTACTGATGTCCGGAGCTTTTTGGGCACGCGCGTCAGCCCATGCAGCAAAAGCCATGTTCTTACGAGCTTCAGCTTGGGCGCATTCTGCATTGTACCAGCGTGGAATCTTGCTATCTAGCGATACGTCAGCGTTTCCAATTTTATTTAACAATGGAGATTAACTATACTGTACTAACTATACGTTATCTAAGTCTCAAAAACTATAAGTATTCATAATCATTCCGCAAAGTCAATCAATATTATAACAACATATTGAAACAATAATTTTAAATATATTGTATAGATAAATAATATGCAAAAAGCCAGTACATTCGCAAGGTCACTGATGCACACAACTATTTTTGCGACACTAATCTCCTTCACCCTTTTTAGTTATTTTACTATTAAGTAATTCGAGAGCATAATTCTTCTAGGCTGACCCTTATTTTTATTCACTGACGGTTGCCATGACTTCCTGGTATGTCTCGTTAAGTCGTTACGTTTGGAATTACTGATTTCACTTTTAAGAATTGTTTGTGTGTGTGTGTTGTTGCGCATGTGCGTGTGCGTAAACACGTGAGTGTGTGTGTTTGTGTTAGTGTGTGAGTTTGTGTGTATAAAATAATATAGTAATTACTACTAAATATAAAATGAAAATTATTGTTATATTTCGTCAGCTAGTACCAAAGTTCATGCTACAGTTACATAATTATATAAGTACATTTTATAACATGAAAATGAACAGTGGACATTTAAACCGAAACTATTTAACGAAACAGAGAACTAACAGATTGTCGTATGAACATTTTAAGCCGATAAAAGTCCACACAATTTACATTAACTTGTGCAGAGTGTTTACGTTAGAAGCGGGCGGCCATGTTATCAACACTAATTAAACAGTAAACCTGCAGAACAAGACTCAATTCACGGTTTTCAACAAGGCGGTAGACTTGATATTTTTTTGTTTCAATTGTATTTTACTTCAGTGGACCTTCTCAACAGGTGTGTCTTCAAATGAAAATGACCACTCAGCATTGCCTCCGATACACGATCCAGTTTGATAGGTCCAATTTCAAGAAAGAAAGTCAAGTGCCGAATCTTGCTCGGTTCTTGTTTAGTGACTGGTGATCAAAGTCTTCGAAAACTGCGTGTTGCCAGTAATAAAGGATGGCCCTAGATCGTACTCACTTACTAGATACGGGCCTCATGAGAAGGGTAAGAGCCACTCAGCTAAAACTATGCTTGCGGTTGCTCTACGTGATCTACTTGGGGCTAAAGTGGCAATGGGCGGGGTATATTGCTCTGGAACTCCAGTAGACGTCAACCAGCTGGTATTATGATGATGATTTTGTACTTATAAATCAAAATTTCTTATTTATTGTTTTGATAATATTAACTTTGTATGGAAAGTTACCAAGACCTACATCCTTTGAGCTCTAGCTCGTTTATAGGCTTAGAGTATTGATTATTATGAAAATTAAGCTTAATTCGTTATACACCGCGAACAGCAGGAGAATCAGTATGGTGAAATTAATAGTTTCTTCAATCCGTATATTTTACACAAAACAGATCCGCGGTAATGTACCCTCTGCGCACGTTTCGCTCCGAAACCGGAGCATCCTCAGGAGATGTTGACTTTACAATGAATAATTGTTAAGTCAGCAATTATTCTCAACAATTATTCATTGGAGGATAGTATTCAATTGTTCGCGGAGTATAGCAAATTAAGCTTAATTTTCATAATATATTATGGATTTTCGCAAAGTAACGCCTCTATCCAATATCAGAGTATTGAAGTATAACAAAGTATTCGGTATGGAAACTAGTTCTCACTTCAGAAATAAGCTACTACAACAAGGGACTTCTTAAAAACATGACATGACGTCAGAACTTGTTTTGTCACGATAGCACCTTTTAAAAGCCAGAGTTTAAAAGAAGTTATGCATTCTTCTTTCATTATGGCTTTTTTATTTGCGAGGCTCTACGAGTGTAACTGTATGAGTATCCATAATCCATAGTGTGTGCACGAGTGTGAATTGTAATGGGTTTATGTGAGTGTGTGTTGACATACCTACATGAGTTGATATTTTTTAATAAAATACAAATTAACAGGAAGCAATTTTAATTATTCGCAAATAATTTCCCACGTCTCGGCGTGGCGTTAAGTTAATAGTCAGCTTTTTCTGGGTCTCATTTGTGCGAATTTAATAACTACTGTTTTATGCTACCTATTGTTTAAATTCCATACTATTTTGTGTGCGTATGATGAGCTTAAATCCAATTCGCTTAGGGCAACATGTTTGTTGTTGGTATTGGGAATATAATCATCAGTATACATAGCTTATTTTACTAGAATCATATGTAACGAATGAGAGAATTGCTAAGTAAAATTACTAGCAAAACAACATTTTGTTTTGAATGTAATATTATCTTTCTTATTTCCATTAACGTCGGATAAGGTAACTATTAATGTGTTTTGCTTGTATATCAAATATACAACAAAAACCTTTCAGAAGGTGTCATGGTATATCACACTCCAATATGAGGCTGACAACCTGATATACACAATACAACGAAAGCATTGTCTACCGTATAGTGACCCTTCGACGAAAGATGACATGTCTTATAAATAAAAATAATAATTTACCTCACCTAAGTGCTTTGGAGGATGGGTTGATGATGTATATATATAGCACTTCATTTAGGACGAAAACTGCCTACATTGCCCTTTTAAAAGGCTAATGACTTAACGGGTGATGCAAAGAACTATGCTCGGAGAATCACTACGTGATGAATTAGGAAGTCTGTACTGGACCAGAGTTACTGACACGAAGATTCGCAAAGCTGAAATGATAATGGCACATAGCTCGGAGAACCGATGGATGTTGGGGTCCCAAGGCGCTGGAACAGCAATCTCCCACCGGAAAATGCAGCGCCAGGGCCCTGAAGAGGTGGACGGACGATGAAAAAAATCGCTGAGAGCCGCTGGACGCAAGCGGCAAAATACCGTAAGATTTGGAAGTCCAAACAAAAAACCTAAAAGCAGCTGACCTCTATTGATTAACACAAATAGCGAAATAAAATTCGGTTAGAGAATAACAAAAAAAATAAAAACTATTTATTTAACCAGTAAGAAAAGTAAACCGGAGTTATTTTTTAAAATCTGTACGATGTCATGGTAATCTTGGAGTGACTTTTGCTACCTGTTTATAAATATAAAAATCGATACTAGATTCGTTTGTCGTCCCTGGTAACTCCCTAGCCCAGAGGTTACCTTAGAAACGGGGAATGTTCCACGCTTTCACATTCATACACACTCAATATAATGTCCTTGGTTTCGCACGCATCTTATGTAAAAGATTCTATTGAAAAAAGAAAGAAAAGGAAAAGGAAATATTGTACTGGTGGTGCCAAGTATACAATCCTATGATGTAAGTAAGTAAGTACAGATTGAATTTCAACATATTTAAGCAAACTACTGACCGAATAATTTGATACGTTTAATCACGTGAACATTGCAAATCGGAAATGAGCGTCCCGGGGGCCTATTCCCGTCGCCTTACTTACACGATAATTAATAAATGTTAACGTGTTAAAAAGTTTTCAATGGAAGCTCAAATATGTTTATTATTCGTACTAATCCTAAGGACATTTATGACATTATCGTGTAGCTTGCGTTCTAAAACGGGCAAAGGCACTGCGGAAACATATTAATCTCGAGAGAAATCAGAAATTCTATGCAGCAAAAAGCCACAGGCATCAGCCTACACATAGGTATTTCTAAACATAGGTACGGTAACCGTACCGTATCTGAAATAGAATTTCCATTTCAGATTAAAATCTTATTATAACTGTAATAAATCCTCCTATGTGAAAGTTTGGATGTTTGCTACAATCACGCAAAACGGCTGCATGTAGCCTTTGACATGGAAAAGAACATAGGCTACCTTTTATCCTGATTCCTTGAGGGAAAATTGTTTACGAGCTAAGCCGCGGTCACCTATGCTATGAAAAGAGCATGTACTTTCTATACTGATCTCTCAAATAGTTCCTGTGGTATGATTAAAAACTGTAAACGAAGCTTTAGACCCAATTCTGAAATCCAGACGAAGTCGCGAGTAGAAACTAGTATAGCATAAGTAACTCGTGGATAACCTAACATTCTAAAATAGAATAATATCTTAAGGAAATTATTAGTGAAAATTGAAATTCTAAATTCAATACGAAATTAATAAAATTAGGATATTACAATATTATGAGCAACACTCACCTGGTGTGAGTGGTGATTCAGGCTATATAATAGGAGATAGTGTTAGGGGAACTATTTTAAACTCATACACTTAATTAGTTTCCACGCGGCATCGCATCGGAATGCTTATTTTTCCGATTGGCTGTGGCTAGGTACCACCCGTAACTTTGCATCGCATCGAAGTGGTATTTGGGCTTGAAAACTAACTCTATGCTCAGATGGGCCAGGCAAAAGATATTCATTCTTTTCATGGTTCACCGGGAAACCAGTATATCAAACATGTTCATGTTAAACCCTACCCTGAAATGTCCTCTTCAATAACATCATACAATCATTTCTTCATTCCTCTACAGTGGCATTACATTTTACCTTACCGAATGTCATTATTGCGTTGATCTTAATAAAAAATAAATAAATTGTAAAAAAACGGGGCCCAATCACGTGGGTTAAAACATTTAAATAAATAAAACATTTTTAAACCCATGATTGCAACAAGTATTTTCAAAAAAACAGTTATTGACGATTCTAATCTAATCTACGCCGATCGGAACCGAACAAACGCATAACGCGTTTTCCTTTAACGTTTTCTACCCGTTAACTACTAACGCAATCCACGTTAAGGATTCATTACACACACCATTACAATAATAAACAAAATTTTTAAGCAAGAAAAGTATAGCAAACAAAAATGGCATGATACTTTTCACGCTACTTTTATGCGACTGATGCGAGTGCGAACGCGGTGAGTAGCTAGCGCAAACTATTTTATTCCGTTTCTATTCACTGAGCGTATTACACTACTACATATTTTTGAAATTGAATAACTTGAAATGCTTGCTTACGGATGCAAAACCACCACTTGCTCTTGAAATAGAAAAAAAGACGATAGGCATGATGACTTTTGAAAAACTGCCCCATGATGTTCGGAAGTATGTGTTACATCCAATAATATCTAATTTTAACAGAAATTCAAGGGTGTTCCGCTATAAATTACAAATTATATTTAAAAAATTATTACCCGAGAAAAGCGCTCGTCGTGTCACGGCCGCACTAGTGACGGCAAATTAGAGCTTAGAAAGTCCTTGTTCCATAAGTAATGATTATTGATTTGGTATTGATAACGCGAGGAACTAAGTAAAAAGCTAAGTAGCTTATAGTTTGTAATCGGTACAAAATTATGTGTATAGACGTGATGGCAATCGGCGTAAAACCTGTCATGGCGGATCGCTATATTTTGCAGTTTTCTTTATTTAAAATAAATACCAATCTCACTAGGAATAATAATAAAAATAAGTTTAACCAAATACATGAATCAAATATTATTAGATCGATACAATATTTTAGCGATTCTTTGTTACTGACATCATGCCTATTGTGAAGAACATGTGTAACATGAGTATTGTTGTTTAGACTTTATGACTAATCAAACAAAGTTGATGTATGCAGAAAAACAACATGACCTATCCTTAGTAACATCTCCGTTTAAAATTATTTTTTAAGATATCTATAACTTTATGTAACTGGCGCTTACGATTTAACTACAGTATAATATCTATCGAATATAGTAGCAAATTAATGTAGGCGTAGTCATCATCATCTTAGGTCTCCTCCCACAATAAGAAGGGTTAAGGTTGTAGTCCACAACTCTGGTCAAGTGCGGATAGGCGTAGTAGCAGTTATAATTTGTGTCGAAGTAGATCAAATCTAAGGTACGTAGAAGTAACGTAACAATTAAAAGAAACCACGGAAAGTTGCACCCATCTGCAATGCTCTTAAATGATGACTTTTGCATACGTGTATGTATTGTATGCAGACATTTATAAGTTCTGATTTAGTTTTACGAAAAGTTCTCATGCTTCATATAAGTTAAAATTTTCATAAAATACATTTTAAAAAGTTAAATAGCGTCACGAAAATTTTCACATGTTATTTTTCTGTGGTTTAATACGCTCATATTTATATTTTGGAAAATGGTTCATGCAAAATCTGCCTAAATATTAAGAACTGTTTAGTTGAAAAAGTACGTCTTCAGATACGACGTCAGTATTGTTGGGAGTAAAGATTAAAAATAAAGACACGAAATCAGACGCTTAAAACTTTGAGGTGACCATGGTGGAGAGCATTTTGAGAGAATCCAAAAACTGAATTTAATAATTTAAAATTAATTTTAGTGTGTCATGTTATATACCTATTCAGGTTAATATATCATAAGCTGGACGTTTAAGAGCCTAAATAACGGGACCTAGTAAAGTCATTTTTAAAAGAAATTAACGAACTAAATGATCTCAGAGAACACCAATCAGATTGGTGGCATGCCCTATCACTATATTAGTAATAGAGATACGAGTAGATCAGTTTAGTGTTTACTTTAGGTGCTCTTCTTACTCGTTTTAAATTACAACGTTGTAATCATGACATGCCTTCGGGTTATTGACAAAGTGATCGCGCTTACACCTTGAAAGGTAATATAGCATTACGCTTTATTAGTGAATTTGTGGAACGTACAACGTACGTGCGTCATATAAAACTATAATTTTATAATAATACTGCTTTAAGCGGCAGTAAGCCCTCTTATAGCTGAGTCTCAAATATTAATAATAATGCGGTTTTCCCTAAACACGTAGAGCTGCAGACGTTGAACTCTGCGTTTTCGCGATTTCGTCTTATATTCGCTCATTCAATAAGTATCTTTGAAAGATTATCCTTAAAGTAAATGTTTATACGAACAACCGGCATCTTTACATTTTAAATCCGATTCATAGCATTACTATAATCTCTTTTTTATAAGAAATCTACTTAAAGTGTTACTCTAAGGAAATGGTGATCATTCAGAATAAAATGTCATATCGTATTTTTCCACTTTAAAATCACGTTCCTTTAGAAATAAAATGAAACCTTCAAAGACTCCGTCCGAACGGCAGGAGATTTGATTTGAACACCATTTATGCTCAACCTAAATCAATACCCTAATGCTAGGAACAGGGCTCCCCTCTCAAATGGAAGAGGGATGTAAAGCTTATACAATGCACTCTGTACCCATTCAGTTCGTGATATTAACCGGGACTGACGGCTTAAATTGCTCTTAGAGGTTTGAATAATAATCGGGACAGA
The DNA here is from genome assembly GCF_905163445.1 of Pararge aegeria. Taxonomy (NCBI): domain Eukaryota; kingdom Metazoa; phylum Arthropoda; class Insecta; order Lepidoptera; family Nymphalidae; genus Pararge; species Pararge aegeria. The sequence goes on from NC_053208.1 coordinate 10,824,824, forward strand.
CGTGTACTATCAGTAGTTATAAGAAAATATACAGTTTATTAGTGTACTCATATATAGTATACTGGACCAGAAGGAATCGAATAAAGGAATTGATCAACCGCTGCATCTATTGATAAAATTTGGCAAACATTATCTGGTACACTGGAAAGGACGTAAAATACATCTTATCCAGGAAAAGTATTCGCGTACCGTTTCCGTGGGATTTAGAAATTAACATTTTTTCCCCACTCAATATTCAATATTCATCGTTGCTAGTTATCAATGTTTGTTTTCTCAACCTTCACCGATCTTGATGAAATTTGGCACAAAGATAGCTTGATACCAGAAGGACATCGATTACTTCGTATTCTGGAAATGTACTGCGTTACCGTTTCCGCATAGTTAAAAAAATGATAACCCTTACACAGCTTAGCAGCAATACCCATCTATTCTAAAAAAATAAAACCGAACTCAGAAACTCCTCCTTTTTTAAAAGACGGTTAAAAACACCCAGCGGCGTGTGTTTTTAACCGGTTAGATATTTTGACAGTAGCTACCTACTGTCAAAATTTCTAACCGGTTTATGAAATGAAAGGATTTTATGAAATTCTACCGCAAAGAGGGGTTATAGTTGGTATGAAAGTCCGTAATTTTTCGTGTTTTATCTACGTAACTTGGTAATTTGGCTTAAAGTTTCGAGTAAAGAGGATATATCGCAGTGTTGTAAATTCTATTAATTCCAATTTATATTGACATTTGCGTTGTCAATTTAATTTAATTATTTTTTATTTATTTATATATATGTATAAAAACAAGGTTTAATACCCACAAATATTTGAATAGATTCAGGTAAAAAGTCCTAATTTGGCCATGGTGTGGTTGAGTATCTGACTCCTAACTAGTTATAATTGTATTTAGGATATCACATATTCTACCGCGGACTAGTGACATGAACAGGATCCATATTTTAAATACTGTAATGTAATGTACTGATAAAGTGCACTGTTAAAACACATCACTTATTACTAGTAGGTATATAAACTTATTAAACACAAAACTTAAAAACCTAGTATTGAAACAAGAAACTTTACTGCATATAATTACTACTTGACATATTTTAATTTTCACCCATACAATACGTGAATACCGAACGCCTACTGAAATTTGTGTGCCTGCCCGCCGCTATCGCCGCGAACGGTCGCTGCGTCGTGCGACATAACTCCGCGCAATGAATGCAGGCGTACAATAATTACCGAAAAACCGAACTAGGCAATTAATGCAAGAAGCGCCATTAACCTGGACGTACTTTCGTTATGATTTATTTATTTATTTTCGCTTTAAGATTTTATTCATTATTTTGACTTATAATCATTGTATTTACATATTAAATAAGATACTTTAGTTTTTTATAATTTATTATTAGTTATATTAGTTTCTATCATTTATTATTTTTCTTTTTTTTTTTTAATTATTAACAATGCTTAAGAATAAATTAAAAAACACAATTAAAAATTTATAAAAAAAAAAAAAAACTTCCACCCTCCGCTTGCGGGGTTTTTGAATGCCCAAGCAACCGGTGGTCAGGGCTCCAGAGTGAGAAACCTCCTCACAAAACGCGCCGTTTCAAGGACTACTGCCTTCTGTACCCGACCCTTGATCCAACAACCAAGCGAAAGCTTCTTGAGATGTTGGTCGAAGCTTTTCGCGAGAAGACTATTGACTGAAACGACGATCGGAAAAACAACGGTCGACTCAACATTATTAGTTATTATTATGTAAGATACAAACTTTGGTTTAAGATTTTGATTTAGATTATTTCAGATAGTTAGAAATTTTTAGAAAAGCAATTTGGCGTTATATGTACTTGAATATGGTATGCATGTTTCTTTATTTATTTTTTACTGATTTATTTGTGTATGTGTATTTTACTTTCATTTATAAGCGCATCGGTAAGACTGTGATTATTAGACAAGTTTTTTTATTTTTTTTAATTTTTTTTTAATATATATATATATATATAAATTAATGTACTTTATTCAATAATGGTTAATAGATTTTTAGTTTCTTCATAATTTAATGTCATTAGATATTTAGTGACAGTGGTTTTAGCTACTGCTTTCGTTTTGTCCAAGATGCCTAATAATCTGTTTAACTTATTGTATAATACTGGTGCTACAAAGATTTGTTGGTGTCTAGGAGATTTTAGTTATAATTTAGGTACAGGGCAAACAGGCCACGGTCTTCTATCACCTAGCATTTCACGTTTTATTTTGTTATAATTAAGTTGACCGTGTTGTCTCAGAACTATGCTAGTCAAGAATAGTTGACGTACTGTTAATAATTTTTTTTCATGGTATAACTTCTCAGTTGAGTAGCAGAATGGTTTAAATTGTGCTACCTTCAATATTGCACGTTGCAATAAATAATGTAAAGAACGTTTCTTGATTTATTAATTTCAGTCCGAAAGGGGTAAAATGGGGAACAGAGGTTTATTTGTATAAACGTGCTACTGAAACTACCAGTCAGATTTAAATTGTTTTGTTTCGATTTGATAACTTTTTTCTGGAGGACTATTTAACATCAGACTACGACGGCGTATAGGAGTAGTTAGGCATATAGTCAGGCCATTGGCAGGCGATGCAACTCTGTAGTTAGTAGAATGAAAGTTTATATTGGACAAATTTACTTAGGTACGGCGACTATCCAATAAAACGTGGCGTACACGTAACTATATACTGAATTGAAATTGGTTTGCATTATTATTGTTGGAAGCGGTGATAGAGCAATGGGTAGGAGCTCGCCTTCACTTTTGAGGGGCCGAGTTTGAATACCAGCACGCACCTCTAACGTTTCTAAGTTATATGCGTTTTAAGTAATTAAAAATATCACTTGCTTCGACGGCGAATGAAAACATCGTGAGGAAACGTGCCTGCTATGCCCTTGCCATGTAGTGGGCCGGTATTGGGTCGATATGATGATGACGATGATTATTGTTATTACCTTCTTGGTACACGAAAGTTTTTAAATGATTCTATCTTTATATTACTTCATAGTATTCATATTGATAAAATAAATCTTTTATTTCGCAGGTGTGAAACTAATCCAGTTTGAAGATTTGTAATTTTTATTTCGCTTTAAGCTTCCAAGTAAAATTTTATACTAAGTCAAATATACGAAACGGCGCGCCATACCAAAACTAATGTAGATAAAAAATGACTATTAGACGCTGGCTTTTGGGATAAACAAATGGAATATATACTTCGCATAAATTTAGCAATCGCAAATGCAAAAAGCAAACTTTTGCATAGGCGGCAATCTAAACCTCGCAGCCTCGCGCCTCTAAACAGCAGCGGATCTTATAGAAAATAAAAATTATGAAAATCAAATGTATCTCCCAATGTATTATTTGTACACGCACTCACGGAGTTTACGGCAATGTAGTAAATATATTGTTGATTAATGAGTATGTATTGAAATATCATGGTGATTTTTGTGTTAAAAATACTTACGACTTATTTGTCAGCAACAGCTAAAAACTTCAGCAGGCAAGCTTCTTGAGTCCCCCTTCTTTCTTTAGAAAATAATTTATACTACACGAAAGAAAGTTTAGAATTTAATAAGATAAGTTTAAACCGAAACTACGTTAAATCAAGAATTTAAAAAAAAACGAATACTTAACAGATTCTAATTGAAATGACTCACTTCTAAAACACGTTAAATTATTGAAAATAATAATTAAATGGTTATTTCGTCAATTTAATGATAGCGTAATTGTTTCGTAGTAAGCCGTCGGCAAGCCGCGACACCGAACCGCCGCGCCGGACAACGCTGAAACGACTACCTGTAGAGCGTCACGGGACGACCGGTCACATCCGCAGGACGTCGGAGCCTAAACCAAACTGGAGGCAAGCGCACGAACGACTACTCCCGCCTGCGTTTGTGACCTATAGGGATACTTGCCTATGTATGCACCGCCCGCCCGCCCGCGCGCCCGGGGAGGTGCTGAGGGAGTGCACGCAAGAATTGTAACGTTTTAATTTATTACCAATACTAGCTGCGGGACGCGGCTTCGTCTGCGTTACTTTATTTTTTTCTCTATAATGCTTACATTTGAAAAATTAACTTGTGCTATATAAAACACGTACCCAGCCCGCTTCGCCGGGCTAGATTTTACTTTATTTTATTTAAACAATAAACTTACATCAATTAATTTTTAATTTAAGTCTCATAATATATTAAATTATTTATTTCTCTTCTATTCTCTTCTCGAGCGGGTGAATATCATTATCTACACCCATGTACACCCAACAATAGAATATCATCATAGTAAATAAAAGCTGTATTTGATAGTTTGACAGTTCAAAAATAGGAGTGCTCCGATCGTCACCAAACTTTACAGGATTACTTGCCAGGTTAATCCGGAGATTCCCTGAAAGTTTCATTGAAATCGGTCCAGCCGTTTCGGAGCCTATACGGAACATACCCACACACTTTCTCTTTTATATATATAGATAGAAGATAGATGTTCATCGTCGATTTTGCTGCTAAGCGACATAATTTTAGCAATGTTTTCTTTAAGTCTGCGGAAATGTTGTTTTTATATATCAAATCTTGTCTTATTTCCAGGATACAAGCTATATTTTTGGCACTTCAAGGGTCTAGACGTCCTTCCACGGCGTAACAGACCTAAATAGGAACCTATCTGTTCCTCAATGTTTTATTAAACAGATTGCTACTAGTTGATCGAGTAGATATTAGATCTGTATAAAATTTTGTTCCAAAGCTATTTATCTTAGTTATTGATTTTAAAATTACAAAAAATAAAGTAAATGGAGGAATTGTGGTATACACAATTAACTGTTTATTATAAAAAAAACAACACATACATTGATATACAAAGTGATGAATTAAACCTATGTTACACCCTAATAAGTAATCTTTCGAATGGTACAAATATAAAATTGATCCCGTACTTTCGAAGCCTATTCGGTAAAAACAAACAAAAATATTCTTTATACGGAACATACCCACACACTTTCTCTAAAAATATTCTTTCCTCTTTATAACATTACAAGCAGCTATTTGCACGCGACTTCGCCCGCCTTTGTTTTTGAAAGAACAGTTTATTTGAGAGATCTGTGGCATTCAATTAAGGTGTGTAGTTCTATAGATATTTAAAAGTTATAAACTTCTAAAAAAAAAACGGGTGTAGTTTTTAAAAATAACATTTACATTTAAGTGTTGAACTGTTTTGTTTAGGTGGGGTCCTTAAAGTTTTTGTGACTGCTGTATAAATATCCTTGATACTAATGAAACCCACTTTTGTTTCTACCGGCGATTTTAGAACACACGAGCTGCTATTGTGACTTAGCTATGATAGATAGATATATTTCTTGGCGGTTTTTTTTTTGTAGATAATTAGTACATTAACCATGTTACAAATATTTTTTTCTGCATCACAATAGTGTTCCCAACGCACGCCAAGTAATGCATTTTATAGACCGAATTTTGCTACTTTGGATTACATTATTGCAAGTTCTCCAGGAAAAAAACAGTACGCTTTTTCGACCACACCCGTGCTTATTTGTGTATTTCCATCAATATGATATCTTGAATTATATATTTAACGGTCTACTGGTAATATTTTACACGTGTTTTGTGCCCATAGCCGTTGCTAAGGGGAGGCAAAAAGGAGGTTGGAAGCTTTTGTAATTTATTTCAATACAGTTTACTGAAATAGACCAAGTTTATTATGATACATATTTATCAGTAACTACAATACAAGCCGAAAAGCCCGGCTTGCGTTTCAATAAATCTCCTAAATTAATTCATAATTTATAGCAATGAGGAAATAAAAACGATATATTGACTTTGACTTAATAGTGTATGCACAATGAGTATACGGCTGGAGGTGTGGTAGCAACCGGCCCATAGAATTACACTGCGCGAAATCTGAACGCAGCGGTATGGAATATCCCGAACGCAGCGAACTTCCTGGTGGTGGCGATAGAATGCCAAAATATCAAGGTCGCGCACAAAGACTTCTCGCTCACTCACTCTCGTTGGCTTGCATGGGGCTTATTTTTTACTGCTTTCACCTATAGAAATGTTAGTGTTGTTAGCAGGGACAATTTAAATTATTTAATAATTTATATGGACATAAAAAGCAACATTACGGGTTGAAGTTGGTCAGGATGCCAAATTTGAACAACTTCACACTTCTTCAATAGATTGTTGTGATTCATAATTTGAAGTTTATTATTGTTTGCGGATTAGTACATTTCATTGTTTTTTTCATTATTAATTAAAGTAAATTTTATTAACAATGAGTTCAAATTGTGTAGAAATTGTTTCTTGTGGCGGGCTCAGGTGTGTGCAAACGTTAATTGGTGAACAAAAGGTAAATTATTTAACTTTTTTGGAAAAAAGCAGCTATTAATAACATCACCGAAACCTACGCCAGACTTACGTATTTCTAAAACTAGTAAAAATCGTAAGAGACAATTTAATACTCGTTGGGTTGTTGGATGCTCTTATTCTAATAAATTATATTGTTGGTATTGCATATTTTTTTCTAATGAAAAGAACGTTTGGAAGCGGCTGGTTACAATGATTTTAATAACTTTTCAGGTGCTATAAAAAGGCACCAGAATTCACATAAACATTTGAGTGCTGTTATTTATTTTTTAATTTCGGCAAACAGCGCACAGAAACTTCTTTATCCCACCAATTATCAATTGAAATTTCCATCATAATTCGCGTATTGACCATAATCGTAGTGATTTTCAAAGATAAGTTGATATTGTTTGTCATTTGGCACAACAAGAACTACCTTTTAGAAGTAATGACGAGTCCAATAGTTAATTAAATAAAGGAATTTTCGTAGAACTTGTATTGTTACTTTCAAAATACGATCTTGTTTTAGAAAAACATATGCAAAATCAACTAAGCGGCAAATTCGGGCCGAGTTATTTATCTAATAAAATTCAAAATGATATTATTAATTCCGAAGCTGATGTAATTAACTCTCGCGTCGATTTTGAAACTAATTTGACATCATTTGTTTCGGTAATTATCGATTAAATTCCCGATGTTAGCAACAGAGAACTCTGTTAATGGGCCTGAAATTCGTACGTCGGACACACTTTAATATATTTTTTAGGGCTTGCCTATCTTCTAAACCCTAGGGACGCCACTGATATTTATACAGTGGTGTGGTTATGATCAGAAAGTCATAAAAATTAAACTATATTTAAAATTTTAACATTTCTCCGGGCCTCGACGATCCCGAGCTCAGATAACATTTCAACTTGAAGTATTAGTAAAATAAGATTAAAGAGCATTTTACTTTATAGTTAAAACTTTAAAGGTTACCCGGTTGTCAGCTCAAATAATATATTGGTATATTTGTTTCGGGTTTTTTTTGTGTGCAATAAAGTCTAAATATTAAACCCATAGTATCCTTTAATTAATTATATTGACCAAGCGTCTACAGAAAATACGAAATACATTGCTGTAATTTTACAAATACACCTTCTACACCTCTACGACATGTCTACAAATGTTTTCGTAGCTTCGTAGAGGCAGTAAGTTTGCCCTCTTGTTAGGGAAAACCGTCTCGTCATCCGTTGAACTCATTTTCAGTAATTGTGTGTAACTAGTCAGCTTGTGTAACGAAAAACTGTGACGTTACAAGTAGGTGCAGCGGCGTCCGAGGCAGATGGTCCTCTGATCTATTGACTTGGGTAGACTTTGCTCAACTCATCTTCACTCATATTAATCAAATGATTATATTAAAATCTTAATATCCGTAGGAGCACCTACGGTTTCAGTAGTGTACAATAATGCGATATCTTAAACTATCTCAGCGCGCAATTACTTGCTTGCTGCGGGACAAAACGCGACGCGCGAATTTTTTGCGCGGTTTGAATGTTGTATAGGCGTCGCCGTCGTCGTTGTGGCATGAGTGAAAATTTTTAATTTTTTAGAGTTGCTACACGCTTCGCTATTCATGAAGACTAGATGCTTTGCATTGTATCGGCTAATGGCCAGCGTGTTAGAGACAATAAATAACACAACCTTGGAAAACCACAGTGGCGCAGCGGTTAGCGCTGTGGTCTTAAATATGTCTGTTAGGGGCAATTTGGAATTTATATTTTCTGAATTTTCCCGGTCTGATCTGGTGGAAGGTCTCAGCATGACTAGTTACCACTCTACAAACAAAGACGTGCCGCTAAGCGATTGAGCGTTCCGGTACGACGTAGTAGAGAAGCTCGGATAATATAACTGCCGTACCCATAACAGGTTAGCCCGTTACCATCTTAGACGGTATCGTCGCTCGGTGAGATTGCAGCCAAGGGCTAAATTTTACTGGAGTATAAAAAAACAAATATCACGACAACGCATACATTTTAAAGACAATAAAACCTAAATCCTATTACTTAATGTCCTCATCATCATCATTACCAACCTATTATCAGCCTACTACAGGACACGGGTCTCCTCCCACAACGCAGTTGATAACATGAACTCTCAGGCTTGCAGGTTATCTCACGATGTTTTTCTACGCCGTAAAAGCAAGTAGTATATTTAATTTCCCGAATGTGAATTGTATGCTGAAACTTCTAGTTATCTACGAGTATCGATCTGAAAAGTTGAGGAAAAAATATTTATTCATTTTTATGAATACTATTAAATCGCCCCCCCAACCCCCTCTTCCCTCCCCACCGTTCTTCAACTAGCCTTGTAGATGGTGGACGCGTTGGCCGTAAGAACACAATAAGGCCCCACATAATTGTACTGGGCTTTATTGAGTTTGTTTATACAGTAGAGTTGCGAAGAAAAATTGTGAGTTCAATTGTTTGTTTAATTTTATTGCACTGTACTGTGTTGTGTTATTAGATTGAATCGTGTTCTATTAGTTTTGAAAAAGGTTCTTACAATTCAATCGAATCAATTATTAATTCATAAAGCATTTTTCACACTTAAACTTGCATCTAGATACAAGTTTAAGTGTGAAAAATTAGATGGGATCAAAAAGAGACAAACACGGATACACAACAGCAACAAGTAATACTTAGTCTGATATTTAAAAATTGTCGTGTAGTATTCCCTGTCCCCAAAACTGTATACTTAGACATCAAAGTCAAAGTTGAATATATCTTTGTTCAAATAGGCACATAGATGGCACTCTTGATTGCATATTTTATGTGTACATAGAAGTGATTTGATGGCGATACTACTAAAACTAAAGCTCATCCGTTTTGTTGTCCTAAGTTGTTTAAAAGCCAATATATTGACATTTTCGTAATATTCCACAAAGCCTCTATTTAATCCTAGATATCTATTTGATGGAGATGCTATCAAAAAAATTAAGGCTATTTACACGGTGAACGCCTCGTTACTAACGTTGCCAGGTAAGCGTGAAAGCGGCTTAGGTTACAATACAATGTTGTCGGGCGTAAAATAGGCGTTCATCACATCAACCGATAGACGTCCACATAGGTATTTTGTAGGGAGTTCCAAGTTCCACGGTTCTGAGCCGCTTGGATCCAGCGGCTACCTGCGACGCGCTTAATGTCGTCCGCTTAATCCACCTCTTGGGGGCTGACCAACGCTGCGCTTACCAGTTCGGGGCTACCATTCCAGCACCTTGGGACCACAACGTCCATCAAAAATGGGCGTTAGCAAGAGCGAAAAAAAATTAAATACGCACACGAGTTTGCGATGTCGTTTCGATGAAATTGACAAGAAGTGAACGCGATTTTGTCCGCGTAAAACTTCTGATAGGTTTAGGACCGATTTTCATCGATATATCATTAAATAAAATATGGACCTGTCAAATAATCTTTCATCCCTTACTGAATTAAGGGTAAAAATTTAAAAAAGTATAGAATATTATAGTCCACCCCGAAAGGAACAAAATAACTAACGCTTAATAATAACAATGATAATAATAGCGCTAAATAATAAAACTAAGCGAAGTTCGTTTGCTGGATCGCATAAATACTAAACAATTGTACTGCATCAAAATACTAAACATTTTGTTTGGAACCACATAACTTTCTTTGTAAAGGAAAACTTATTCAGAAAAAACCGCGCTGTTTGCATGGATTCCTATAAACTGTGTTTTATAAATATGTTCCATGAAATGTACAAAAATTGTTCGTCTCAAAAGCAAACTTTTAAAATTTTATTTTTGGTCTATGAATATAAATGAAAATAGAATAAGTTCTTATGTTAATGAGTTTGATATAAAATTTGACAGGACCTATTTTTTATTAGGTTTATAAGTAGTTACGAAACATATGAAGTGGCTCCTTTTTTACTATCTAGTTAAAGAACCCAAGAAATCAGTTTGAACTTTGACGATTGTTTGTCTCTGTTATTAGGTCGCAATTTAATTACAGCGCCATCTCTCTCAGCTTAGTTCCACAACTACGCATCCTGGTTCTAACTAATATCTATTTTAATGAATTTACACTAGATGGCTCTTTTTCTGAGAACGAAAACCCCTGATTCTTACCTGAGATACGCACGAGCGTAGTGAGTACATAGTTTGAGGGTAAGAATGTTTTCCCGGTTCGAACGTACACTTTCCATAACGATTGTGAGGAAAAATAATGAGACGGATTTTTTTTTTAATGTTTATAGACGAGCGCTTGACTGTAATCACACCTGATGGTAAGCGATGATGCAGCCTAAGGTGGAGCGCGCTTGCCTAGAAGATGCCTATTCACTCTTCATTTGAAATGTATACAATGTGTAACTTAAACCGAGATAATACTTCACAGGCTTTATAGACACAATATTTATTGTCTTAGACTTATCTGTGAAACCGAAAACCAAAGTTTTTGTATAAATAAATAATAAATAAATATATTACGACAACACACACATCACCATCCAGCCCCAAAGTAAGCGTAGCTTGTGTTATGGGTACTAAGATAGCTGTTGAATATCTTTATGAATATAATACATATAAATACTTATAATATACAGATAAATACCCAGAATCTGAAAAACAATCATGTTCATCACACAAACATTTTCCAGTTGTGGGAATCGAACCCACGGCCTTGGACTCAAAAAGCAGGGTCGCTGCCCACTGCGCCAATCGGCCTTCGAATGTATATATATTTTATATGAAATTGTTTACATGTTGTATAAACCAATGTGATAGTTTTTACTGAAATAAATCGGATACAGTCTCACATGCAAAATTAAAATCATGTGATTCCGGTCACTTTATTAGGTACGCGTCGCGTAGCGTCGGTACTATGCGCGTGTCTGTTTTACTTCTATCATCAACTGGGTTGTCATAAGTAAATATTTAGAATGTTGAAATTCGTGTCCCTGGAAAAATAAATATGCTCCTTTTGATTAAATATTTTTCCAGGGTGATTCCTAATGAAATATACTTAGTCATCCTTCAATACTATTTCGTAATTTTGTTACACGTTGTACATATTAATATAATTTTAAATTTTTTGTTAAGTAGCTTTTTTTAGAATTCCAGTAAAAGAATAGAATAGAATAGAATAGAAAAACTTTATTGCAACACAACAAAAAAAAGGAAAATACAAGGAAAACAGTAATAGGACTTAGTGCTAGGGTGCAAAGGCGGCCTTATCACTAAAAGTGATCTTTTAAAGGCAACCTGAGCGTACGAAGCCGATAAAAGAGTGGAAAATGGATGGTGCATAAAGTTACAAAAAAAAAACAAAAAAAAAAAAAGAAATGTAATATAAACTTACATGAATATACATACTACATTTACATATTAACTACACAAATACCAACATAAATTTATATATACTATGATAGATATATGTGATATATATTTATGCTATTATAAACTTACATACTACTCAATTACATAGATAAGTAATAATTCTTAAAGAAAGGAGAAAAATATAAAGATTGGAGATTGCTGTATTTTAATGGAATCTGGCGTTAAATTTACTTCAGAGTCACTTCATGAGCTCTTCTTGCATTAACAAACGATAACTTTTCAACTATGTTTGCAGGAAGTTTTTAAACTTTCAGTTAAGCTAATTGCCGGTTAACGGTAAGTTGTATATACTCTTTCGCGGGAAACATGCCATACTTTTTTAAGGCTTCTCCAAGTTATAATAGGAATCTATTATAGCTTGGGAAAAATAGTTTGGCTAGAATTGGAACAAATTATATAATATTACTCGCCACACTATTCAGGTATTTGCTAAAATGTCAGAAATAGTTTAATCGTAAGTTATACTTAATTATTGCCACTACTTTTATTACGATTGAGTATATATGAATAAAAATATACGGACCTTTACACAGATAAATATGACTTCCTAAGACCTACGTGTTCGGGGAACCTAATTTACAACTTATCTTGGAAAACACTTTAGGCGCCTAGATCAACTAGAAACTAGTAACTAGTCAGCGAACGTGTAGAAGCATGTACATATACAGTAAATTTAGTCACTTTTCCGTGGAATCTATAGGTGAAACGTAATAAAATTATTAGATGATGATGATTATGATGTAAAAGACGTATTCAAGCTGTGACAAAAGAGTGAAGTAACTATACTCGAAGTACTCGTAATGTAGACAGCCAAGAATCATTTCCATATTTTTATAAATGCTTTTAATTGCCGCAAATTTGTAAAATCAAATGAAATGAATTTAAGTTTATCTGCAACTTCCCAAAGAGCTCTTCATAAAACATTCAAATTAATTCTCTCATCTGCAATTTTTATTATTGCCCAATTCTGAACATTCAGTGTGAACCTCTTGCAGTTAAACAAGATATTTTATGTCAGCTGTATATGTTCTTGAGCGAAAAAATAGCCGATATCCAGTTTTTTAAACGTTGGGGCAGTTGGATAGGTATATTAGGCACGTGTCCGCCGCCGATAATTGGCAACAAGCGAGTTAATGTAGAAACTAGAAACGAGTTGGCGAGTAACAAGAAGCGATGATAAAATTGAAATGGTTACAAATCCTTATCTGGTTGTGGTGTATAATTAAGAGTAATCAAAAGCCGTTTATACAAACTCTCTTTCCCTGGATAAACCCTTTGAGTAGAAGTTCTTTGTTCTTTATGAAAATCGAGGGTGCTAGATTAGAAGAAAATACTCTCAAAATTTCAACCTATTTACTGCCAGCCGTTTGCGCTATGGGTGTATAAGCAGTCAGACTAGAAAAAGAAAAGATGATTTTGTGTAAAACTCATGGTCTTCTTTTCTGGTATTCAAACTCCTTTGGAAGTCAATGAAGAGCTACTTTGGATTAAGTCAACCAACATAACAACCTCGATCGCTGTTGCTGACTAGACATGCTTATTTCCGCATCTTCATATTTCCAGGAAGTATATTCGACACTAGAATGCTATCTGTTTAATTCAAAATGTCAAGTAAGCAAGTTTAGAGCGTTTCGAAAGGGGGAGAGCGAAAGACGTCTCCTAACAAACCTACCCGAATTTACCATTGAAACAAGATTCTTTTAGAAAAGGAAACCATATCCGGGAGCAGCAATTTAGGAATTTATAATATCAAAATTTCTCTTGTCTTGTCTCGGATCGGACCACAAGACCACAGCACTCACTACTTCGTTAGGGAGGTCGATGTTCTCGAGCATCATTGAATTTTATATATGGAAGGATTCCTAACAAAATATCGCTAACTCAAGAGGCATGCATGCTTGGCAACTTAGTGCCTAAGTAGCTGCGCTAGCAAAATAGAAACGGAACACTGTAGTGATGAGCTATGTTCGTCTATATAATAAAACACAATGGTTCTCATGTGGACTGGCTTATGAAACATTGAGTGGATCTTACAAAGAACAGATGAAATTTTTATTGCTTATTCCGTTGTCTTGGTTTATATATCTCAATATTATAAATGCGAAAGTGTGCTTGTTTGTTATTTAACGCCTACACCGTTGTATATATGTTGGCTGAATTTCATCAACGTCATTTCATTGATAAAATTCATGTCATATATAGCTTGCATCTTGGAAATGCTATGATGCGATTATTTTTTATTTTTTAAAGCACCATGTTACTAGGTAGTTTACTATATCATCCCTTGTGCAGTGGAGAACGCAGGGGCATTTTTGGAACTAATAATTTCTGATTTTTTTCTGGTACATTGGCTCGTTACCACCCTATCGATGCCACGTTGAAGCCGATTAGCAGTGAAGGTTTAATGCCAACAGGTTAGCCCACTAACATCAAAGACTGCATCATCCCTTACTACCAGTTGGGCTTGCAGTCAAGGGCTAACTAGTAGTGGTTTAAAAATATAAAGTAGTACATATTAACTTGAAAATTATCTCGGAGCAAACTAAAACTTATCCCAACAAGCGTTCTAACTAATCTCTACATAGCAAGTATACAAAAAACAAATAATTTCTTTAGTTCTTGCGATGGGACATCGCATCGCAGTTTTGTATTTGCGCCATAAAGCAGTGCCCAGAAATACTCGATGTCCCGACATTGTATTATTTATCATCAGCCTTTGATTGCTGAAATTTCAATAAAAGCCTGCATACGTCGTTCCATTGCGTTATTAGGGCAAACAAAAAGATTAAAAGCAATATATTCAATGGCCGTTTATTTGGCCAGCTTTGTAGTGCACATAAATAAGTTATAAAGTAAAGTGTGGAATTGCAGAGTGGTGAATTCAATTTAATTAACGTCAAATTAACTGCAGGCAAAATTCTAATCAAAAAAGAGGTGAATACAAACACTTAGATAGGTACACGGCAAAACAGGAAAATTTACTTCCTTACGGACAACACTTGGAGGCTCTTCGTGTTGATTTAACGAAGCATTTTCAAGATATTTTTAAACATGAATATAACGAGTGGAATTTCAAATACTTTAGCAAATTAGATCCTGAATAATCAGTAATTTGATCGAAGTACTTTTTGAAATAACCTTTAACGAGAGCTACATTTAACCTCATAAAGACCGATAGGGATATTTGTTTCAGAAATCTATCAGAGAAAACGAAGGGTAATCACATGTAATCTGAATAGCATCTGATTGCCCTTTATTATTTTATATAATTGAGTAAGATACTGAGATGATAAAGGCAAGATGATAAAGGGATACACAGTTGATTGTAAAAGAAAATATAATTTCAAAAATAGCAACAGACTACACGAAACTTCCTTATCATAAGAACTCATTGCCCATGGCACAGGTCTCCCGTAGGGTTAAGGCCGTAGTCCACCACGCTGGCCCAGCGGAGTGGTGGACTTCACACGCACAAAACCTACCTAAATTTGGTGATATTAACTTACTCAATATTTTAGAGTAAGACTTGGAGACAAAAACAAAAGGGCCCTAATCATAAGACAATACTAAACAGGGGTATCACTGGTGTGGTTTTATAATATAATTAAGGAATTTTATAGGTTTCTTAAATGAAGATTAAATTCATTATTTAAACGCACGGATCTCAGGAACTACCAGTCCAATTAAAATTGTATTTGCATTTTATTACCTCTTTATTGGAGAAGCTATATCGGCTATTTAACAACATTTTGTAACATATTTCATAAAATGTGCTTAATCTTGGTATTTACATAAAATAAAATCGCAACTGGACGATTTCTATACATTCATTAAATAGTCTAATGACTTAGTGGAAAAGTTCAAAAACGTGTTAATTTTTGATTAAGCTCCTAAAGATATGAGCGATAGCTCATTCGATGCGGATAGCCGTCTAGAAAAATGTATCGAAAGTATTTATTAGCACAAAAAATTGCACCTTTTATTACAAATTAAGAAAAATACAAAAAATTTCTTGAATATTGATATATTAAGAAATTTTGAAAAAAGAAAAGAAAATTTCTCGGTATACTATTTTCATTATTCATAATTTTTATTTAACGTCTAAAATAGGTCTCCACGCAGCCAACGGGCATCGCCGGTTGAAACAGAATATCACACGATATTTTTTATTACAAAATTAAATATTAACTTAAACATCTGAAAATAGATTGGTATCATCAAAATACTTAAAACAATAAAGCCCAGCGGAACAAAAAATTATATCTATTTTCAAAACGCCAATTTATTTTGTTACAGAAGTTGACGGTTTATGTTAAATAATTGATCTAAAAGCTTCTTGGAGCCCATCCTATACCTATTCCTCACAAGATTATGTAATAAAAGTTGATTGAACTCGCATATTTTGTTGTTTCTAATTTTATGAAATGCATCCGTTTCTCCTATACAAGTCGAACCTATAGTCATAGAACATTAATTATGGTAACGATGCTTTTAATGATGATACATTTTATAACGGAAAAAATATTAGAGTTCAGCGAAAAATAGATTTTCACGTAGAAATCCTATTAGGCGGGTTGAAATAATACTTTATCATTCTCTATTTAATTTTATTCAACTTTGACTTAAATGCGTAGCCGGTCCAGTAGTTAGCATGATTGACTATGAATGTATGTGTCCTAGGTTTGTTTTAATTAGCACCGAAAAGTTATAGGTATTGCGTTTTTTTTTTTACAATTTTTTATATTAACATCCAGTATATGGAGAAGCGTTGTGGATCTATTCTCTACAGCCCTCTCTACTGTGAGAGAGGAGACCTGTGCCCAACAGTCGGACATTCAAGACTGAGTAAGATGAATCTCATTTTATTAGTTTAAGTTAATAAAGCTTTACTTGTAATGAGATCCTCTTTCGACGTTTCGACATCAGTCCCGAAGTAACCCCCTCTATTGTTTGTGGCCCTGCCCAGTAACAATTGAAGGTGGTCCTTCAGTAGTTGAACTGTTAAATATTATCTGTATTAACATTAGCTGACATTGTATACAGTTCTAAGCGGCGCCTACTCAATTGTCACGGATCTTGAAAGGTAAGGTAGACTTTTGTCCTTCCAGCGACCAATCACGATAACACTGACCCAGACCAGCTCGCCTTGTGATTGGCCGAAAATTCGCACGCTACCGCGGTAGCTGGTTGAACGCCTACTTTGGTGGTCTTGTTTGTACAATAAGCTCAGTAAATTAAACTTTTAAAATGTTTTACTGCTATAATAAAAAGTGTGAGTCGGACTCGCGCACGAAGGTTTTAAAAAAATGGCAAATAAAATCTGTTGAATGGGAGCCCCCTTTAATTTTTATTTTATTCTGTTTTCAAATAAGTACAATTATCACTTTTCATGAGATACAGCCTGGCCATAGCCGTACAAACAGCGGAGTCTAAATATCCATTAGGGTACGGAACCCTAAAAAACTATATCATACTCGAATTATTATAAAATTATATGGCGGCTACAGACAGACACTCAGATAGGTTCGCGCATTAAACTTATAACACCTTACTTTTGCGTTAAGTGTGAAGAAGTTAAAGAAAGAATGAAAACAGAACAACAAACTAGGCAAGACATACAAAACATAGTTCGTGACCCATTTAAGGTTCGCACTCTACGGCATTGTCCCATGTGACTGTGCATGTGCAGAAAAAGGTATACAGGGAAAACGGGTATTCATTTCGAAGTGTCGAAGATATGCCAGCACATTTTTAAACTGGACGCAAACGATCGGTATAGTCAAACCAAAGTCAAAACTATTTTTATTTTGGATAAGGCTCATATACCTACGGCACTTATGATGCGTACATTACATGAAAAGTGTGTACACGGTAGTGAGATGATGGCGATAACCATACAGGGTTTCAAACGCGCCCTGATCTAAGAAGATGCTCACAACAACCTTAGGAGTTCATTTTTCTCACTATCTCACAACCTGGTTAGAGCAATATTTCACACCCAAGCTTTTTTATCGTTTACGTAATCCTTACTATATTATAGGACTTTTCTATAAGCTTACGTTTAATACAAATTTTGAAATTTTTAAGATACGTTTCCAACATGTCAACTGTTTGCTGTTGCCTGTTGCCAGTTTATTGTAAAGTAGTATGCATTTTTCCTTTGAATTAATTACTAATATTTTGTAGCCTAGTTTATTGCACTGCAAGTTTATTATTACTTCTAAGCAAATTTCTCTATAAGCAATACACTTGATGATAGGTTAACCGTAACATTACATAAGCACGGCTTACAGCATAAAATTCGATACAGCTTTCGTATTGGCCACGGAAAGATGCTAGTACTTAAGAGTAACAAGAAGTTACATATACCGAATGCGTCGGCCAAAAATATTTATTTTAATTTACTGTGAAATGGTAATAAAAAGATGGATAAGTTGGCTGTAGGCTCTTTCTAAGACACGGGCACGTTTGGAACCCGGAACTGAGGGTAAGGAAGGGAACTTACACTCGGAACTTATATTTAAGGTATTGAGGGGTAAACAATATAATGCTATATTCTTTGGCGGTACATTTTTTGCCGCGAACAACGACCGTGGCTGCTATCGGTGTTGACACTCCGCACCCTCAACGTGATAGACGAGAGGACTGTTTTATCTTGCACTGAGTAAACTTACAAGGGTATGTCTATATGCTATAGTTATGTATTAATATAAAATTTAAATAACGCCTTGTAATGACTAATATGTATCATTGGGAAAAATAAATAAATAACTTTAGGTTAAAGTTGCCGAATGTAGTTATCCCCATCACCCCACAATGATGGTAACATATATTAATGATGTAGGTCTACTCGAAAAAAACATTTATAAATTTAAATATGAATATATTAATCCAGTGGAATAGTTCAATGTGAATCCTAAAGGTAAAAACCACCCCTCAACCTCATCAGTAGCACGCACAGTGGGTTGCTGCACTACCCACAATTACTTTTTTATAAGTCATATTGCGAAATAAGGCATAAACACCACATTCCCACCCCGTGGGTGGTATAGAAGCGGTGATAGCATACTGGGTAAGGTAAGGCTTTGGCTTCACTTTCGAGGGAACCGAATTCGAGCCCCTACGCGAACCACTAACTTTTCATATTTAAGTGCGTTTTAAGCAATAAAATATTTATATATCTTATCTTATATCTTTAAACGAGCAATTCTTGTATATATATAATTGGAATCTCGGAATGGGCTCCAACTTTTTTTATGAAATTTAGTATACAGGGGGTTTCAACAGGGGGCGATAAATCGATCTAGCTAATATTCATTTATATTGGAATCTCAGAATCATTTGTATTGGACATACGACTATTTTTTTAAGTCCTCTCATTCGCGGACGAAGTCGCGCAGGTCCGCTACTTTTTATTTATACTCTTTATTTGTACACCACACAGAAAAACGAAAAAAAATAACAAAAAATTCAAGAATGAATCAGGATACAAAAGCCGGAGCAACATATCATTTGCTTTAACGGCTGAGAGCGCTCCAGCATTTTCTCAGAGGCGTTTAATGTCTACCAATCCGCACTTGACCAGCTTAGTTGACTACTGCTTTAGCCCTTCGCATTTGTAAGAAAGAAAGATAGAAAGAAAGAAAATATCTTCACTAATATATAATGCCACACATTTGAGGAAGACCCATGCCGATTACCACCAATTTAAACAGCTAAATTTCTAATTAATCTGCTCTATCTTCAGATAGCAGATCGAAATCGGTAATGTTTCCCTTCCCTTCTCTTCCTTGCAGATAAAGATAACATTAATAAGAATAGGTTGATTATTAGCATCGGGCGTTATTGTAGTTCCGTCAAAACACAAATTTTACAGGATTTGATATATAACGGCACTCTGTAGAACGTACTCCATTCATTGCATTCTTCGCTTTAAAGGGATTTTCTCTTACCATCAGCTAAACCATATGCTCGAATCGTCAATTATAAATTTAAAAAAAAACTTGTTAAGTGATCATGTATTCTATACCTACTTCTTTACTATAACGCTGGAGAGTTTGTTTGGTTTAACCCTTAATCTCAGGAACTACTTTCATATATATAACATCACGCTTTGACCAATAGAAGCGGAATATCAATGAAAAATGTTGCAAAAACGGTAAAAAATATTTTATTTGATAGCTTCCGAGGCGTGCAATGTATGCGAGGCGATGCGAAAACGGTAAAAGTTAGCAAAAATAATGTGGAATGAAATTGAAAATTCAACTCTTTAAAAATTTAAAATAAAAAATCCGCGACAGCGTATATCTTTCAAGGCTGACTCATACGCGGACGTAATAGCGGGGGACCGCTAGTTTGAAATAATTGAATTGTGTTGCGCGTCGGCTGTCATTAGACCGTCTATAACAATCGTAAAAAAGGGGTAGAGGTGGCTTAATTGAATCGGCATGCATTAGTTGCTTTAAATAAACGAACTCAGAGCTGACGTACGAGTATATTTATGTTATGTTAACTGAACAGAATTGGCACTTCTAAAGACCTTGACGTGTTACTTTTATATTGTAACTAGCTGCTGCCCGCGTTTGATTTTGTTTTTTGATGTGGCATTAAATTTAGTTGTAGATCTAAAAAAAAAAAAAGTATTCAGTATCGCTAAGCCTTGAATAATGAGGGGTTTGCTGCTGTCCGCTGAGGAGTTCTGTCCTCTATCTCCAACCACAGTTTGGGTAAAATTAAACACATATTATAACCTCTATAGTACAAAACGTAACGATGGACACCGTCATCAGTTTTACTTGAACAAATCACGCCAAGCCTTTATACTTTCGTTTTTATTCCACTACAAGTTAGCCCTTGACCTGCAGTCACACCAGGGCCCCAAGTCTGCTATTACAATTGTGTGTCAGTGATCGATCAGTGACTTCATAATTGTCAATTTTGGCATATTTGGTAGTCTGCTAACACAATGGTGTCATTATGGTGTCATTATGATTTTCCGATGGAAAACCACTGACACTTCGATGAACATTTGCTAGTCTGCTGCACAATGACAATTCAATGATCGCACGAATTGGTAGTCTGCTAATATTTTGACAGTTCTATTGATCATTGTGAGACCATTGAGACGCAATTCTGCAGTCATTGCCTTTTAGCAATATTATTGTTGATTACAATTAAATTGTGAAGTGTGAGATCATAATATTCAGATTAAGGTGGAATATTTTTAAGTTGGCTAAGACTATTGATGTTCTTCAATAC
This sequence comes from Pararge aegeria, assembly GCF_905163445.1. Taxonomy (NCBI): domain Eukaryota; kingdom Metazoa; phylum Arthropoda; class Insecta; order Lepidoptera; family Nymphalidae; genus Pararge; species Pararge aegeria. Next base: position 10,845,855 of record NC_053208.1, read on the forward strand.
CATTTGATTAAGCGTAGCAGGCGCCGTCGAGCCCGCAGCTTGCTAAGAAACAATGTAGACTACTTTAGGATATTCCCGATGCGGAATTTATAAAAAAAGGAGTTGCTTGGGAAGCAGACTGTAATGAGTCAAGTGTGGGAGCTCGCTCCACTTAGGCATTCGCAAACCACGGTAAGAAAACAACTTTAATTTTCGTTGCTTTTCAATTAAGTATAGTACCTATATCTCAGAATAAGTTATGATGGCATGGCTGTAATGCTGGTATTTCTGTTGCAGTTACTGGTAGCACTAGCATTTTATGCATCTGGCTCTAAAAAACTATTAACGATTGGGCAGAGAGCCCCCCACAATGTTTCTCAGATCACTGCCTCAAGAGCTGTGGGACAAATAACGGAGGTGCTTAACACCAAATTTAATAAAAAGTGTTAAATGTCCAGAGTGATAAGGATGCTGAAGTGGAGTGATGGATGAAGGAAGAAATTATATTTTACCAGTTATATGCGTACTTTACCAAGAAGAATGCTTTTTCAGCTTCTATGAAAAAAATTACTTCAGATATCATAGATGGGACACATGTGGCAATAATAAGGCCAAATGTTCAAGAAAGGCACGATTATAACACTAAGGTATTCCATTCCCTAACTGTTATAATAGTAACTTTAATATTGAACTCATATTTTAATATTATGTGATATATCTAGCCAATAATCTTCAATTTATTTAACAATCTGTGACGCAGATTTAAATATATTGTGCCTGCAACCCAGGCTCTGCTCTTAACTCCAATGTGTGGCAGAGTCACCCACTCAGCCAACACTTAACTCCATTAAATGATAATGGGGCATGAGGTTTTTTTTAGGTATTACTTATTTTAGGTTTTTTTAATTAATTCCAATATAGATTTTTAATTGTCAAGGTTAATATTGGTTGGATTTTCAGGTGAGTTTTTCCTCTGTGGAAAACTATGATGACCACAACTTAAATACTATAGAGGGGAGATACACCACACTACTCTATGCATGAAACTTGTGACTGTATGCAATACAGTAGAGCGCTGTAAAAGTATATTGGAAGAATATTTCAGGTAAAGTAAATAAAATGCTTTAGATAGCATGTTAGGGTCTCCTAGATTGAAAACTGTAATAAATCATGTACATAGTTTGATGGTCAAGTGTTTTATTTCCAAATATCTTTTTCTGGTAATTGTTTAGAGCAAGTATGCATTATAATGCATACTTGCTCTAAACAATTGCACTGCTGGCAAGATTGCAGATGCATGTTGTGTTTGGCACAATATAAAAGCCACAACACAATTAAAGCAATTCTTCTGCAAGAGGCATTTAACTTTTGTGTGTTATTAAAATTATTTTTATAAATCTATGAGGAGACAAATAATACGAGTTAATAAAGATAAGACACTGAACAATGATTTTTATTTACAGTAATTTAGTTTACAAATGAATACATGTAAAAAATGAAGACTCTTCAGCTGGCTTCCAATAAAAGCAGGAGGATATAATTTCATTTTGAAATCCAAACCTTTATTGTTACCCTTTTTATATTCATTGCAAGAATTATTTATTTTATCTGATGAAGTTCCTTATAGATAGAGGACAGAATTCTTCAACAGATAACAGCAAATCACTTTGTTCGCAATTAGAGCCGAGTTGGAAAGCTCTATCTCATAAGGACTTGGTTCACAGAGACTTCAACTAGTAAACCAGGGTCTGCTTGAAGGTTGGGCACTGCAGCAGGCTCTTGTCAAAAGACTGTGGACAAAGGCATATATTATGAGTATATGTGTTCCAAGGGTTAAACATAGTGTTTTGTCCTATTAATCTATTGTTTTTAAATATTCTACAACAATTTTTTACTCTGTTACAGGGATGCTGGTCACAATTTGTGCAATACCTTAAATGGGTCCACAAGTTAATAAAAGATAAAAATTTTAAAAGAAAATAGAATGGAATGAAAACCTCCTAGCTTTAGTTTTAAGTTAAAAAATGTAGTTAGCACCACCATGATAAGTAAAAGTTCATTAGCACCTGTGATAAGCGTACATGAATAAAGAATAAGAATTTTATTAAATTTTTGATTACTCCCCATATTTGTTTTTTTTAATTAAATTACCAGAGATACTGTTGGAAACACACCAATTTGATACCTACTTAGACTTCATATCATGCTTAAACAGTACAAGATTGCATTACTTACTTTCGCTCTTCAGTGGGAATTTATTTATAAAATTTGAGCGTAGGTACGCAACCCAATGTCGCTTCGCCTGGCAACGTCCGTTATTGGTACAGCTGCAGTGTCCAGGCTGATCTGTCTAACTCTCCAAAAGCAGCGACGAAGTTTGCTCGATGAGGAGCATTTTGTTTGTTTTGATTATAATTTATATATTTTCACTAGCACAAAATAACGTCAATGAAATTTAATGTCAATTCGACAGTTACAGATTAAAAATAATTATTTTTGACAAAATTTGGCACACAAAATATTTGTTTTTTGGGTTCCTTCGATTGTTTTACCAAATGTGATACCAAGTTCGTCTTTAGAACACAAATCAATAACATTTAAAAATATTTCTAATCAAAAATTCGCTTAATTGGACATTATTAATTAATGGTAGTTTTTTTAATTTTACTTCTCAAACACAGTTTGACCAAATGGCAACACTGATTCTCTTTCTACCACAATGCACGGTAGCGGACTACCTGTTAGGGAGTATGGTGGTCATACCCCTAATCGGTTTTTACGCGTCGCACTGGTATACTAAATCGCTTAGCGGGACGTCTTTGTGGGTAGGGTAACTAGCCACGGCCGAAGCCTCCCACCAGACAAGACCAGAGAAAATTCAGAAATTATAAATTCCCAAATTTCCCCTGTCGGGAATCGAACCCGGGTCTTCCCACTTAAATTAACAACGCTCACCGCGCCAGGGAGGTCGTCAGAAAAAGTATTGTTAGCTGACGGATTTTATACGGCATAACTTAGATATCCTCGATGAAATATTTTTTATTTAAATCATTCCTTGGAAAAACACATAATTGAACGCGGACGAAGTTGAGGGTGGAAACTAGTAATTACTTGCAAGGTTTTTTATTCTCAGTAATGTTTACAAGAGGGGAAAAACTAAGGGTTATAATATGCTTACGGGGGTACGGAGTACCTACATCCATAGCTACTCTGGCATTATGAGCGATGATAGGTTTATAGCTAGCACTTTAATAAGGACAGATTAATTAATAATTTATTATTCCTACTTATATTGTAAATGCAATAACGTGTTTTCATGGTTTAACATTATTTCACGCAGCAACAGCAAAACGGTTAGACGTGATTTTTATGGGCATGGACAAGGATTATGAGCTGGTCAGCGATATAGGCAACAGTTTATTCCAAAACAATCTATTGATAGATGTATTTATTGCACAATTCATTTATTTCATACGAATAGTGAAATGGCTAAACGGATTTCATTTAAATAAAACCTTTGAACACCTACTGCCATTACGTATGGGTTTAATATAACTGCTATACCCCTAACAGGTTAACCCGTTACCATCTTAAACTGTATTATCACTTATCAGTAGGTGAGATTGTAGTTAAGGGCTAACGTGTAGTCGAATACAAAAAAATCCAGCGCTTTTCGACGAAAAATATTGTAGCAGATCAGCGTGTATTTTATCGGTACGTTTGTTTTACTGAAAAAATATTTCGAGAGGTAGTGTGCATAACATTGACGCATGAACGCCTGCACATACACGAAAAAAGTGTTTGGATTTTAGGTACCTACTTAGAAGGCTTACCGATGCGTTAAAAAAAACAGACTGAATAGTTTCCGACGCTCTTTGGAACTTTTACAACAAGGTTGGAATCATTTTATGTCTCAGACAATTAATGGAAAAAACTTGTCATTTAAAATCCCGAAACGCAATTCTAATTCACAAGCCTGCCAAATTATGGTAAATTAGGTTATACTGCAATAATTTATACTCAGATGCTGACTGGAGCCATTGCGGTCAGCGCAGTCCATATGATTGCTGCGTTCATAGGATCGGCCCTAAATTATATAGTATTTTAACGAATATGCCAATAATTCATATTTAATTAATGAAGAGTTTCAAGAAATGATTAAAATCGGTTCTTACCTATACTTATAATAAAACTGTAACTAGATGATTTCTGTACACTTAATATATTTTAAAAATTTTGACCGGGATATACTTTATAATCGATACTGAGTCCAAAACAGATTTTTATTTAATTTTTGTCTGTCTGTCTGTCTGTCTGTCTGTCTGTCCGGGCTTCACGTAAAACTACTGAACAGATTTAAATAAAATTTGGTATAGTGGTAGCTGATATCCCGGGTCAACAACATATAGAATACTTTTTATCCCGATAAACAATAACTTTCCTACGGGAAATGGGATGAAATTTTTTATCAATTTTATATCTCCGTTAAATTTGCACCGATTTCAATAATTCTTTTTTATTTGACAGTGTTTACTACCAAGCATGCATTGTCTAATTTTAATGAAGATCTGATGAATATTGACATAACTCTTCGAGTCTTCACAGATAACAGCAAGTTGCAAGGCATACGGGACAACGATCGAATGCATGCGTGCCATTCTACTAAAATTATAAATCCAAATGTTTGTGAGATAGATGTATGGATGGATGGATGCATGTATGGATAGATAGATGGATGTATGTTTCTTACGCTTTAACGCCACAACGAATGAACCGATTTGGCTAAAATTTGACAAAGATACCTACAATATAGTCTTGTAAAGCTCATCGGCTTCTTTTTATCCCGAAAAGCAAACAGCTTCTACAGGATAGCATCGGTTTTTCCGCATTTGTCTTTCAAAATCCGCGGAACGGAGTTTTAGATTGACGTGGCTTTTTGGATAGGCATAATTGGAATAAAACCTTTAAATTTTGTTTGGTTGAACGCGCTAATCTCAGAAAATGCTGTTTCGATTTCTTTTTTTTTTTTGGTTGGTAGTAACAATTATGGCTATATAACATCACGCTACGACCAATGGCTACTATCATTGCAATGTTGCAAAAAGCGCAAATAATATCCTTTTTGAGAGATTCTTATACGTGCGATGCGTGAACGGTAAACGTTACGCCAAACGACGGAAGTATGTAGTAAGTATATCGGAATTGTCGGAATTGTTGTTTCTTGAAAGTTCTATAAAAAAGCCCGCGACCACATACGACAATTTTTTATGTCGACTCATTCGCTGACGCTAGATTTGATATAAAACGGGTGCATTTCCGATACCGTTCAGTCTTGTATCAGATTCAGACGATGCAAAGTTCCCCCTTAGTAGGATTAGTTATCACAAGTCAACAGTTTCGATGGCAGTAATCCAAGATTCTGACTTTGAAATACTTGTTGTGCATCCTTCACATTCATCAACCCACCTAGTGATTTCTATCTATTAGCCTGAGGTGAGGAGAGAGTGACTTAAAGAAAATTCTCATTATCATATTGAATAGTAATATTGAGGATTGTGACGTGTTGTGACGGCAGATCAGAATACAACTGACACCAACCGTCTTCTTCTCGCGGGTGATCATAGGCAAACCCTTCCGTAGGGCCTTTAGTCCCGCAGTGTTCGGTACGTCTGGTGGGTAACAGCTTCTCTAGTATTCAATTCAATTCAAATTCAAATTCTAATTCTAATTCATTTATTTCAAGTAGGCCTACTTTATAAGCACTTTTGAAACGTCAAGTATGTATATTTGTAGTGACTCTACTACCGGTTCGGAAAGCAGATTCTACCGAGAAGAGCCGACAACAAACTCAGTAGTTGCTCTTTTCCAACATCAACATTTACAATCATTTTTCTATCTTGCGGGAGATTGCTGTTTCCAATCTACCTTGTCATTGAGAAATTCATCAAATGTATAGTAACCTCGCTGTACTAGATGCGTTTTTACACATTTTTTAACTGTATGCATTGGTAGGTCAAGAATTTCCTTAGGAATCATGTTGTAAAAGCGTATACTCAACCCCACATAGGAGTTCTGCACCTTTCGCAGACGATATGTAGATATCACTAATTTATGTCCGTTTCTGGTAAGTCGATTGTTAATTTCAGCTTTTTGTTTATAAAGAGTAATATTTTGTCTCACAATGACTATATTATTATAAATATATTGCGAAGCTACTGTAAGAATACCTATTTGTTAAAAAAATTTCACGAAGCGATTCGCGTGATCCAAGTTTATATATTGATCGTACGGCTCTTTTCTGTAGTATAAATATATATATATATATTAACGTTAAGCTTCAACGGACTCACATGTCAATAATTTATTGCACCCCGCCTACGTCTTTAACGGCGTTCAATTACAGCGCCGCGGTTTGTTAGTTCTGCAGCCTGTGCAGTGAGAAATATACGATGTGATGACATACTTATAAATACGGCTAGGCTTGTATAGTTAAGTTACTATTAAAGTACCACCAATGTGTTTAACTGACTGAAGCAGCACTATCTGGCTTCTCTATATAATTAGTTTTTTAGTATATCGTTTATTCTGAATCTCATATATTATTGTATGTATAATAATCTTCATATCAACCCATTAACTGGGCACGCGTTATCCCCCCCACAATTAGAATTGGTCAAGGCCGTAGTCAACCACGCTGCCCTGAGCATATTGGCGGACTCCACACACTCTCTTACCCTCTTTCTCTACCGATCTGCACTTAGCCAGCGTGGTGGACTACGGTTGGTAAGGTTTCTTATTCTGAGGGGGAGACCCGTGCCCTACAGTAAGCCCTGTAGTGAGCCGTAAAATGGGTTGATTATGATGATGACGATAATGATTAAATAAGGACGTTATAGTACGGTATTTTATTATCATCCATTATAGCTGCCACTTTTAGGCTAGTATTGGCATATCAACTGACAAGGTATAAAATTAACTTCACCACCGTCCAAGACACGGCATCAGAGAAAAAGCGAGGTTACTAAATAGGTACTGACAGAATGCCAGCATTGTGGGTACATTAGTATCCGGAACATTAATCTGAGTCAGAACCTTTTTATTGGCACGACACATCACAGACTTAAGATATTAATAATGAAGTACAAATTTTTAAGTTACTCTGTATGTAAATCTGTTTGTGTTGTTCTGGTAAATAAACAAGTTCTATTCTATTCTATTTTAAGTTTACCCTGTTAGTACTTACAAGTAAGTATATCATTCGAATAGTATCCCATGCTACAAAAAATAGAAAAATGTATTGTTATTTGAGAAGAAAAAAGTTAAACCGCACTCTCTGTTCCGAAGATGCAGCTTAGTTACGTTCTAAATTCGAAGAATCACGAATACTATAATAGTACATTATGTTACATTGAACGATACCTTGAATTTTACAGTCGAAACGGTATGAGCGCGAGAACTGTAAGCGAGCGCGATAAGGAAGCCAAGAGTGTAATAAGCAATGTACCAAACGCGTTTCATACAAAGATTTCCATCACATTAGTGAGAAAAAAACAAACTAAACTTTTAAATACTTTCTACGAAAGTATGTGATATTTTTTACTATTTTTTCGCTGTATAAAAGTTTCGTAGGCCACTCTCTAGATTTTGGAGGCAACAGGTTATTCACTCGCGATTCGTGCCTCGATTATTATTCCCGGCGATGTGAAATTAAAAATTATTGCTCTGCTTTCCAAGTTAAACTGGACATTTTAAATTATTAATAATCAACTACATAGAGAAAATATTAATTGAGTACGGAATATGGCGCGACCATACTATTTGCGCGGCAAGGCAAACCGAAATATTTTTTTAGGTAGGATTTAGACTATCAGTACTTTGTCAATATTCTTAAAGCGGTTGACATTAACCGTTTCAACCGTTCTGACTCACTGACATCACTATTACTTTTATAAAATTCTTAATATTTTTTCTTTCTCATAGGCTATGAAATTTCAATATGTCAGTAATGTTATGACATTGAAATCTAATGAATAGTTTGCCACCGAGATTAAAAACTTGAACATTGAACTGAAACAGTATAAGTAAGAACTCTGACTTTAATAAGTTAATTTAAACAAAAATCGTAATATTTATATTAATATAATAAATGGAGTATTTTCGTATTTAAAACATAACTCATTAGATTGTGAATTATTTGATCAAATTAAACGTTTATTTATCATAATTATTAAGTACAAAAAAAATCATTCATGAAAATGCGTACTAATTTTAGCCGCATAAAAACTTTTTGAGTACGAAAAAAAGAATCTGAATTACCCGGTTAGATTAAAAATGGTCCATCTTCATACATATAACTTGTAGTTAGGTACAAAATCAACCTAATCAGGAAGAATCATCAAGATAACACATGCAGTAACGTTAAATAAAACACGAATGTCTAATATCTTGGATTATAAGCTTCTTCTTCTTCAAATGCTTTCTCATTACTGAAGGTCAGCAGTCAGTTTTTGAAACTTTTCCTTGTCTGTGGCTAAACGGAAAAGGTCACCGACAATTCTGGTCCAATCCCGTAAATTTCGTTGCTAGGACTTTTTTCGCCTTCCAACCCGTCTTTTCTTCGTCTTCGTTCGTCTTCCTTTTCCTTCAACATTCCCCATCATTATGGTTTGAAGCAGTTGATACCTGTCGCAATATATGACCTAAGAACGAGATCTTACGCTGCTAGGTGGTTTTGACCAACTTGGTTCTCTTCTGCACTCCGGCAAGGACTTCAGCGTTAGATATTTTAGCCGTCCAACTTATGCGGAGCATGCTGCGATAAGGCCACATTTCGACGGCTCCGATTCTCTTTCGCAGGTCTTCATACAATTCTACTGGCCAAATATAGCATTGTAATGATACGGAGCTCCAGTCAGAGTTCACGACCGCAAAGAACTTTATTTATCTTCTTGACCGCGCATCTTTTATGCGAACCCTTGACATAAGGTTGTCAATAAGGGTGTTTGACGAGTCATTTTTTCAATGAACTAAGGTACTTATATTTCTTAACTCTCTCCAAAGTGTTCTGTTCAATTTGTAAATGTGAAGGAACCGGGTTTTTCCAGAAATAAGCATGTGTTTGGTGTTGATACATTGATTCTTAACCCTACTGTTCTGCTACACTCGTTTACCCTGTTAACAAATTCTTGTACATTCTGTTGCGTGGGTGCTATTAGGACAGTATCATCAACATACCTTAGATTATTAATCACTTGCCCATTCAGTGCCCATTCATTAAGTGTTCAGAATACAAGTTGAACAGTAGGGATGAAAGAATGCATCGGTCTCGAACACCTTTTTTTAATTTTGTTGGCAAAAGTTTCTTCACCTTCCACCACCTTTATGCCCTTGAGTATAGTAGTCATACCACTAATCGGTTCCTACGCGACATTGCACCGGAACACTAAATTTCTTAGCGGCACGTCTTTGTCGGTAGGGTGGTAATTAGCCACGGCCAAAGACTCTCACCAGACCAGACCAGAGAAAATTCAGAAATTATAATTTTCCAAATCGGAGCGATTTGCCGAATGCCGGGAATCGAACCCGGGATTAGGCCCCAGAATTCATTGTCGGGTGTTTCGAACTTCCCCCGGCATGAAGGAGCTTGGCTTGGGCTAGACTCCGCCACCCAATCAGAAGCTCAAAAAGGCAAAAGGTTCTCTTCGAGATTGGTTATCCATCCTTCACCTATGCACGCTTGCTACCACCATGGAGGCTTCCCGTCACGCACGCAGGCTGCTTCACAGGAAAGGGCGCGATAAGACCTGACCGCTCTTACCACCGTCTCCACAGCATATTCTTATAACAGGCGGACCGAGCGTTTGCGCAGATGGACACCCCGGACTGGGCCATCGAAAGCACCACTCATCATCGCTTACAGGCGACGGCCGCTAACATTTGGCCCACCCAAGTTTATGCCGATCAAAGGAATCTGTCACCAGTTGGAGATAAGTTCTTCGGTTGGAAGGCGCATCCTGCGTTTCCACTGCGGTTTGTAAGAGCATTTCAATAAGTCTCAGAGGAGGGTCGGCAACGTCGTCGGGCGAATATACCTTCACTACAAAACAAATGTTTTTATATATCTCGTAGGAACTGTTTATTTCCCTATGATAAAAACTACCCTATCTCCGGGATGCGAGCTATCGCCGAGCCAAATTTCAATAAGATCGGTGCAGCACCAACAGAGGCACTTTCAAATTTATAATAAGTAATAGTAAGAATGAGCGGTTCATCCCCTACTCTATAAATTAATTTACCTATTTAAAATAGTTTAATACATATGAAAGAATTAATAACAATTCCTCCGCAAGGTGAGTTGCATACAGGATAAAAGTTTATTTGTAATAACGTTTTTGTCGTAATATCTAAAACAACCTTTTGGATTTTAAATGGCGCAGGTGGGCGACGCAACTCAGTGTGTCGGAGTATATTGTTTAGCGGAAGACAGTTGGTGAGTAATTTTATACGTATGTAATAAATTAACTATATATACAAATTAGGGTAATATAAATTGTTCATTATATTGCAAGACTAAAACGTACTAACCTGAAAGAATATACTTAGTAGTTTATTAAACCAAAGGTACCTACCGTTTATCGATTTCAACGCGACACGGAACGCTTTGTCGCTTTAAGTTGTAGTAACTACGCGAGAAATGCATAATGATGCTCGAGATATCAAATATATCATAACATATACATATAATATTATAAAAAGTATGTCTGTTTTGAGTGTTTCGAAAGGCAGATTCTATTGGAAAAAAGCCGCAAGACACTTAGCAGTTGCTGTTTTCCAACAACAAACTTTAACAATTATAATAAATATTATATACTTATTATTTATGTTCAATATTTCAATCTTTATTATTCAAACTTGTGGCAGATGCAAGGCAATCGATTCCAATGGATAGGCAAACTAATCTTATCTCTAAGAAATAATTTGTTTAGTAACTTCGAGGTACCTAATTTTGTTTAAATTTGTTGTGTTGTTATGTGTTTAACATTGTTCAGTATGTCATTGGTAGATTCTTTATTATCTTTCTCTCCCTCATCCAACATCTGTAAAAATTACGTCAAAATTTACGTCAAAAATTGCCGTAGCGAGAGTGTTAAACTTTAAAACGCAATAAAGAAACAGGGCGGCGCGGCAGGAGACACACGCAAAACGGTTACATTAATATTAATGTACCTACATAATCGATATATTGTGTCCCGTGACACACAATACAATTGTGCATAATCGATATATTGTATCCAGTGACACAATATATCGATAATGCGCAATTGTTTCCAACCCTCAATAGCCAAATTATATCCCACCACTGGGCTCAGGCTTCCTCTCTTATAAAAGATATAGAAAGAATTAGCCCAACGCAGGTTGGCGGTCTTACATAACGTACTGCAACTCTGGTTAACCATTATCAGGTTTTCCATTGTTTGTAATCAAGTTCCAATAAATAATTGCAAGAAGATTGAACATACTGAAAGGTCTGATGATGGTGATGATGATATTGATGATTATGATGATGATGACAATTAAACGTACCTGCCTACCTACTCACATAACTACAACTAAACTTAATGAAACGTGTATCTTAACTTGACACGCGTTCAAAACAATCAAAACACGCGCCAAACGGATGATGTATGATCGGTTTGGCGCGTTTTGGACTACTATTATGTTCAACTTAAACCAATATGGCGGATTTCGCAGCGGCTGCGCGGATAATGAAATGCGGCAAACTTACCTCGGGTTCAAGGAGCCTCCATGTGTTAACAGGTGGCCTTCGCAACAAGTCTTGCGGCGTCTAACAGGTCGGGGGCGTGCGGCGACGGCGGCGGTCCGGCGGCGACACGCGGTTCCAACGCACGCGACGCAAGCGCGACCGACCTCCTACCCCATCGATTTTCGAAGTACACCGCCTAAGGCGCGGTATTTACTAATGCAGAGAACTGCCAGTTCCCCTTCCTTAGAGTTTTCCCAACTGAGGAAAAACGCCGCATAACCTATAACGCAGTAGCGTGCACAGGGTTAAAACAGCTCTGATTATCCATTTTAGGTACTGATATAATTTACTAGTGGATACCCAGTGTGTACGGCGTTTGTATAGGTAATGCATTGTTGTACTGGTCCAAAAGCTTCTTAGCATTGTTGCGTTATAAATGAAACCGGTACGGGGCACATCGGTTTGATGGTTTACATACGAGTATTAAGTATGAAGAACCAATTTTTGTTTACCTACCTATTATCTCTAATGACTAACTTGGTTCCAACGGCGGGAAAGATTCGGATAAAATTGGAATGGGTTCCTGGATGGTTAGATATACATTTGGACCCAGTAGGTGGCGCTGATTTACAGTTAGAATTTTGTTAGAAAATCAGGGTCATCTTGTTCGCTTGCAGAGATTTCAAAATTTATGTCACAAAATGCATTTTGTAAGCAGTTAAGAGGGCATTAGAACATCAGTGGCCAGGATATGCACTGATGATACAACCTGTTCAGAGAGGAATATTTGACGGCTGTTTGATGCAGTGGGCAGCGACCGGTGGAAAATGTTTGTGTAATGAACATGAATGTTTTCAGTGTAGACACCCAGTCTATATATGTGCTATAAGTATTTATGTATATTATTCATTAAAATATTCCTGAGTCATCTTAGTACCCATGACACAGGCAACGCTTTCTTTGGGGCTGGATGGCGATGTGTCTATTGTCGTAGTATATTTATTTATTATTATTTTTATTAAAAAAAGAGCCGCTAAAGTTGAATTGCCCGGACTCGGGACCTCCCACCTAAAATCACAGCGCTCACCGCTACGACATAGAGGTGATTATTTACTATATAATATGTGTGTGTCAAATATTAAACAATTTAAATAATTTATCAGCATTACTTATGTTTTTTTTGTTCTTTTAATTTTATCCCTTATTTTTTTTTTGTAACATGTTTTAATGTTCCTTTTTTTTTAATAGTTAATGAATATTTAGTTAGTTTTAATTCATCATCATTCTCCTGGCGCTTTCCCTGTTTGGGGTCGGCCCTCCAGATACTTTTCCGCCATTTATTACGGTCTTGTGTCATTTCGGCCGTTAGGCCCAGAGTTTTCATGCCATTGAATACGGTTCTAGACCAGGTGGTAAGTGGGCGTCCTCTGCCTATTAGCCTTTATCTAAAACCATTACTCGCTGTTTCATGTGGCTTTTTTCTCTACGCATTATATGCCCGTACCAGCGTAATGGGCCCTCCTACATCTTAGGCTGTACTTCCGCAAGTTTCAAATAGTCTCGGATGAACTCATTCCTAATTTTGTGCAATCTTGTAATGCCCCCAGCCCAGCTTCTTCATTTCAGTAACATGTATTTTTTGTTCGTCACTCTTCCTCATTCCCCAGCATTCGGACCCATCGAGCAAAGCCGATCGTCAGGTCTTTTGTACACGGTGCCTTTCAATGTAATTGGAAGTTTCGCATCACAAAGAACACCAGTAAGGCACCTAAAGTTGAGCCATCCTGTGTTGATTCTGCTGCTTTGAATACCATCTTCGGTATTTGCTCTGGTGTTAATAACAGAACCTAGATATTTGAAACGGTCAACTTGATTCAAAGGTCTGCCGTCTATTGTGGGTGGTGACTTTATATTTGCAAAGATATTAGAGAAATTGCAAAGCATGTTTTCAGTTTTTTGTCGGCTCCGTCTTAGCCCTCTGCTTTCCAATCCCCCCCCCCCCCCTCTCCCGCCATGCTTCTAGGTTCATCTAAAACTACATCATCTGCATATAAGATTGTCCATGGTACCGGTTTTTGAAGATCTTTGGTGACGTAATCCATGACGATGTTGAACAAAAAGGAACTCAGTAGATCCCTGATGTACGCCGACTTTGACTTCGAAGCTGTCCCATTTCTGTTCATATCCTGTACGATACCGGTGTCCTGTTCCGTTACTAGTTGGGCCCTGAGACCTTACCATATGGATTGACGCGGTACTCGGTCGAAGGCCTTTTCGAGATCAATAAAGACCATATGTAAGGGTTTTATACTGGTCCATCAGTATCCTTACAGAGTGTATTGCATCTGCAGTACCAACCCCTGCAGAAAAGCCACACTGGTTAGGTGAGATTTTTGTGAGCAAATTAAGTATCTTGATAATGTCTTTTTCCCAGATTTTAAGGGTATGTGACGTTAATTTGATCGCTCTATAATTCCCGCACTCAGCTACACTTCCTTTATTCTTATAGAATGGTATCATGTTGTCAGTCTCCACATATCTGGCATATTTCCTTTAGCTATGATAAGGTTAAACAAGTCTGTAAGTCATTTCACACCGGTCTCTCCTTTTTTTTCCAAAGCTCTGCTGGTATCTCGTCGGGGCCTATATTTTTCATAGCCTTAATAGCGGATTTGACTACAGAAGGTAAAATGACCTCAAAAGTACCAGATACAGACGAGATGGGTATCGTTTGTTGATGTGGAGAAACTCATTCAAAAGTTTCTAAAAGTATTCCTGCCATTGATTTCTTTGTCTGTAGTAAATAATTTTCGTGAAATATCTTTAATGCATTTTCTATGCTTAATATCTTGAATTTGATTATTACGGTGTTTCGCTATTTTTAAAAATTTCGTTTTCAGTTTTAGCACTCTGCAGTCTAGATATCAGCTCCTCATCTGCTGTCGCAACTGGTTGTTTTACTGTTCGTTTTGCAATTATGTACTCGGTTTTATCGAGTTCTGATTTCTTCCTGAAATTTCCGTGGGCATTGCAATCTTTTGGGGCTTTCTGACCTCACGCCTATTAAGATCGCCTGCAATGACTTTTCTTTCGGTATACTTTGAAGAACGTCTTGCAGCTCTTCTCAAAACGTGTGCTTGTCTTCTTTTCCGCAGCCTGTCTTTCTACAGTTACAAAGAATTTCATTCCCAAATTATAAAAACTTGGAAAGTTAATTTGGAAAAATTTACGGGCTTGTATTTAATCGTTACGGAAAACAAAAATGTTTGTGAAAATCAAAATCTATTAGGTGATAAAAAAGGTAGTTTTTCTTTGTAAAGCGCCCTCTTAAGCGTGATTGTACAACAATCACTTGAAGATTACTTCAGTTGACTGACATAAATTTACCTGTGTTGGATTTACACATCGCCAAAAGAAGTATAACTTCAAAAAATACTTACGTAATGTATAATCATCATCTATACTTTATGAAATTTAAAAATATTTAAGTTGAATAATTATAATATTGGTAATATTAAAGAAAACATAAAACCATAAATAATAACGTAATGCGACCACTACTCAACCAGCGCAAATAAATTGACTCATACAATGAATACTAGATTAATGTCTAGACAACATAAACAAAAATCGTCATGTTTTCTGTTTTCACCATCTAAGAAATATTTTCATTGGTTCACTGGAGGCCCAATAGAATTCCAGCAGCAATACTAGGGATTGGTTAGTTTGTGTGCTTATTAATTGTTTGCGAGAAGAGTGAGAAAGATGCTAATTATATTGCCAAAAGAAACTGGATAAACGGGATCGAACTGTTACTGTCTAGCTGACCCAGACTGATCTGAGGAGGAACTATGTGCTTATAGAGGTGCCCCTCATTAAAGTTGAATTTCCCTAAAATGGAGAAAACAGACAAAAGCACAATATGTCGCGTAGACACCGTTTAGGGGTATGACTACCACACAGGTTAGCCCGCTATCATCTTAGACTGCATCACTTGTAGTGGAATAAAAAAATGTTTCCCAGGTCCTAGGTAGGTTATTCGCTTTTATGACGGGAATCTACAACAGCTGTCTTGGATTTTTGATGTTACGTTACTTTGAGTCTATATAACTTAGGGCCTTATTCACTTTTTAGAAATTATAAGTAAACTACATAGTTCAGTAAAGTCAAGTTCTTGTTATTTCATTATTATTTTTATTATTTTAATATTTTGATTAATGCATGGCTGCTTTTCCGGTAATAAATAAATTAGTGGGCCGGCTAAGCCACAGATAAGCTCTCAACAGGCTCCATACTAGTGCGTACTTTTTTGTATATCTCATATGGCCCAAGTTAGGATGCGTTTTTTCCAAGATGCCCATTCTTTGTTGGTTTGGAACACTAGTAGCTTACGCAATTTTTTTTATTAACTTTATTAAATGAAATTTATTATAAAGCAATTGTTCCGAAACCATAGAAGTACATTTGAATTTTATTTATTTGTGTTACGTTACCTCTAGTGAATGTTAAGAATGCCTTTTTGTTCAATTAGAAAGATTGTAAGTTCACTTTATACATTCTCAAGATATACCTAAAATCAAAAGGAGTTCATAGGTTCTGGCAAAAAAGCTCCAATCGTTCTCTTCTGTTTACTGAGAAACACATGCCGATGACCCTGACCCACGATGCCACAGCTAATGTTTTTTATTGTGTACCTTCCGACAGCCGGCCAAACTACAACTCGCTGATATCCAGGAGGCTTATCGTAGCTACTATTGAAACCCCATTTATTTTGCGTAAACGTTTTCTGTTTATCAATGTTGTAATTTGCTGGCCCTGGGTCTTTTGGCTGACGTAAACACATGGATAAATCGACCAATATATTACGTCCTCTGTACGGGAGATTCCGATTTGTTTTGTTCATCACACCAAACTGCGACTTCTTATACTTATCAAAAGTACTTTTAAGAGCGATAGGCCACGTAGCAGCGGCGACTCGTGATGTGGTATTGAAATGGTTTTTAATTGAACTGCCATCACGCGTTCCAGTAAAGAGATCATATGGTAAGGATACAATTTTCTTTGATTTCAATTCAATACTATCTTTATCGATGATATTGTATCTGTTTGATGCTAAGGACCACTTAGAAGAGGTATCTTTAAACCGACATGGTTCTTCTCTTTCAAAGGTCTCTCTCGTAGAATGTGGGCCATATGGTGCTTGAAAAGGAGTTCTAGTATAATACGTTCCAGGGCCGGGTAAGTTATCTTTAGAGGGCTTGAAGCGTGATGTTCTTCCAAACCCTAAATTTTTACATATACCTTGGTGCTTAGGCACTTCAATGACTTCATGCCATGCTGGACCTAACACGGAGTTGAACCACTTTCGTCGTTCCAAAATTTTTTGATTTCTGTATCCTAAATTCTTAGCCCAATCTTCCAACTCGTTTTTGTACCTCCAGGGTTCTTTGTCGCATTTATTGTTCTTATTGACTTGGAAAATTTTATGAATTGGTTTCGGGCGATAGAGACATGGGTCACAGCCATCCGGCCTTGTTGTATAAAGACCACTAGGATCTAAATTTGGATGCACGCTAATTATACCGAATCTCTTTTGACTAGAACCAAAACCAGGGCTGTTTTTTTCAGATGCAACCATTTTACTTTCGTATCTGATATTGTGTTAATTTCAGGAGCTTGGGGACAAAATACATTTCCAATAACTAATCATATAAACCGAATACAGCTAGAACAAAAAAAAACATTAACCTGGGATCATTTGAAATTTTCTCTTGTAAGAATTAGGTGTGCTATAAAAAACTCAGATGAAATAGCTAAAAAATTATTACTTATTATATATTGAGGATGTGTAACTGTTTGAATTGTCAAACAAGTTGTCAGAGTAAATTCAACTTATTTTTTTTTTTAAATCTATTCCATTTCTTTAAGGTTTAAAAAGGCTATGCTTTGCAAAATCAGACTTAGAGGAATCTTGGAACACAGTGTGGTTTGAATCAAAATCGGTTACCCCCGACAACCTTGATCCTTTATACATAGAAAGTCGGTTCTTGCATTTCTATATAATCGACTGTCGATTAAATGCTGTAGAAATTGGTTTATTCTATCCGAGATTTAGTTTTGTGGCTGAAAACTTTACCATCGGTGTGTTTAAAGAAGGCTGATGTATCATATGACCCAGCCTATTGCCAAGGATGCCTTTTTTATACTCCTTTGTCTCATCTATTATAGAGTAGCGGAATCACTTGTTGTCAGTTTGACAGTTTTTGAGGACCACTCTTATTTATGCGATCTTTTGGTAACTCAAAAACTTTCTTACCGCTGGCTGACTAAGCTCTCTCCTTAGCCAAAATCATATCTACTGCTGTACTATAATTATTTACACATGTCATATAGTGAATGACTTTCAAGGATTCAATATGTATATATAATTCAAGTACAAGAGATTATTTAAAATAAAACGAGGTACGTTATTGAATGGCCGTTTTTATTGAGAAACAAATCTAAAGTTTATAAAACAACTTCTATCATTGCTTTCCTTTTTAAACATTTAAAAACAAACACGAAGACTGAATGGGACATAAGTCTTAGTGCGACGGTAAAGAAAACTCAACAAACTAAATTGACAGAACCAGATATAACATAAGCACAATTAGATATCTGTCATTTTAGTTAAGTTTAAGTTATGTGAAAGTACATCTGAATTGATATCGTATAAGTTTTTAGTTTTGCTCCTCAATCTTATCCGTTTATTTTAAGTTTCATAGACAGATATTACATTTATAAACTACCTTTATCCTATTACATAACTATTTTACACAACTTCAAGTACGTAGATGCATTCAGATAACCATTGTTTTACTTATTACCGCTACAAAAATATCCTTATCATACTCTAAATGCGTCTACGTACTGCATCAATCTTACTTACCTTTTAACATAACACAAAATAATTACCATATTTACTTCCTAACGAGCAATTAGCAAGGAAAAAAAGCAAAATATTAACCTTAGTGAAATGTAGTAGCAGTTGCACATTATTTCGAGGCGCAGAAAAAAATGTAAGGAGCGTCGACGAGGTTTATGTACACAACGTACAAAGTACAAAAAAACATGGGCGCGTTATGATTGTAGAATTGTAGGCACCTACTCTAACAATTAATAACGTTAAACCCAAAAATACTAAACTACATTATTATAGGCCATATATATGACAAACTCTGGCAGGTCTGTTTTTTTTTTACGTCAATTCACAAAAGTGTATCTACATAAAAGATTACATTAGCTGCGTATTTGTTTTAGCTAGTTAGTTTTAGACATATGTGCAATAAATTTAATCGTGTACAAAATATTAATGCGCGCTGAGCCCGCTAGAAAAGTTTAATAATGTATATATAAAGCTCTGGATGGCGTCAGCATGGGAATGTAGCCCAAATATTATATAACTATTTAGAATTGAAAACAAAATTTATTAAATATTTACCCACGGCGGTAATAATTAATAATACTCAAGTTTTTTTCAATTTTTACAATAAAGTATGATAAATTTGGTATATTTAAGAAAAACAAAATTGTACCTAAAATAACGGCCATGTTTTGATTGGCAAAATTTATTTGGATCATATGATCAAAAAGAAACTTCCATCCAGCCTTAGGTTAAACACGAAACCTCAAAAATAATTGACGTATGAATTGACTTGAATATGGCAAGTCTACCTACTATGTATTGCGGTGTGAGCTGACAATTTTAACTACCCCTACATAAGAAAAATAATAGGGTTTAAAGTTTTTACGAAAATCTTAAGATACATTATTATTATAGGCTATATATATGACAAGTTTTGCCTTCTAGAATGAAAGATTAATTAGTTTTTTCGCACCGCGGAAAAACTACTTAATCTTAGTCAGTTAATCAAAAGTTCTACGCAGAGTCTCGGGCAGCCGCTAGCTTATCACTGTCATAATTTTATAATTTTTATTAGTGTTTTTACCTACACTTGGAGGAACTATCAATTTTATAAATTAAAAATGCATATACATATTGTCAGGACTGTATTTGAACCTGCGACTTTCATTTATATGCATTTTAAATTTATAAAATACTCTGCCATGTTTAGTTTTCGAATAAAAATTGGTTTATTTTTCTATTCAAGGAATGTGTTTTTTACTTTCATTTGTCATATATTATAGCGTAATTGTTTTACTTACAAACTTGCATTAAAATAAGATTAAATTACAACTCTTATAGTTTTAAATTTTTTTGGCAAAGTGTACAAGAACCACACCGTCTCCTTTAAAATGATTATAAGCTAAAACACACACTAACCATATTAAATAATAATCTATCGAAAAAATATATACTACTTATTACTAATCTATTTACATAATAAAAAAAAATGTTAGGAATACAAATTCTTATCTTAAATTCTCGTGTCTTTGACTTCCGGTATGTTACTTCTATTATTTTATATTTTATACAGTGCAATATCAATGAGTCACTAAATTTGTTACTATAACTTTTACTATTACAGCTTGTTGTTTTTCGCTGGGTTTATGGTATCATTACCTATGTAATTTTTTAAAGAATTTTCTGCTATTAGTACCGCTGCGATTATCGCAGTGTGATGTTATTACCATTATAGGGACAGCTCACGTACAAATCCCATAAAAACCTATGTATTTAATTTTAAAGCAGCAGAATAAGAATTGTCACCTTATAGTAGTGCTGCGATTATCGCAGTGTGATGTCTAATAGCGATAAATTACCTAATGATTTAAAGAACGCAACTTAATAAAACCTACATATATTTTTTAAATTAAAAATTACATCTATCTATTTTGCTCAAAGTTCTTATATTATGAAATAATATAATTAAACATTAACTAGTAAAAAATTAATACATATATAAAGACAATTTTTGTAAGTTTTATTATAATCATTAAACTATGATGTTCATCAATATGCATGGAATAATTAATATTACAGTATGTAATGCTAATAATATTTACCTGTTAAATATTATAAAGAGTAGTAAAAATAAAGACTTACTCATTATTTTGATCAAATTACATTAAGATTTATACATATATCTGTAATGTTATGTAAATCAGGTAAATCAGTTTTTCGGGACAAAGCATACTCTACAGGTAATAATATCTCACTGATTGATAGTATCAAAATAGTGTCGTGATGTCTTGGAATCTAAAAATGTTTCTCAAACGTTTCATAAACATTATGTCAGTTATAATTTTCGTATACTTTAATTATTTTTATATAGATCCACTCAACGGTAAATCACTCAAAAATAAAATGTTCGCTACCGTAAACCTCTGTTACTTCGCTTTAAGCTAAAGATACCCAAAAATAACTAAATTAACAATAATATTTAACAATAATTTAGTAAGACAACAGACATAGTCGCGATTCGTTTTCATCTTTAATTCTTGTAGTTTTGCCACTATTTTTTAGTATAAAACAAGAAAATACCAAAACATTAAAACTAAAAGCTTTTCAATAGCCTCTTATAATAAACTGCGACAATTATTGTTATTGGATATTTTGTTTTGCTAAGGACTTTCTTTCATATACAAATCTTATATATACAATATTCCTATCATAGACAAGAGCTTGGATTTTCCTAAAAAAATCGTTCGACTACTTTAAACACACATTAGTCGCTTAATTTGAAGAACTTGAGGAGTAAGAAACGTAAAGGAAGTTTACGGTACTTACTTATAATATTTTTTTACATCTTATGTTATTTATAAATATATATCCGCCTTAGCTTAACCGTTTACTGTGAAGACCTGCTTCTTTTTAATGTAGGTATGAAAATATTTAAACAAATCTTGCGACATTTAAACAAATATAATAAAAATCATCCATGGCTAAGTAAAACTTGTATTTCAATATAATATCATGTTATCGAATCTACCGGTGATGATAGAGCGGGCAGTTACCTTGGCCAACGAATAAGTTTGGCCATCCAAAGGGGCAAAGCTGCCAGCATCTTAGGAATTGTGCCTCGCTGCGGTGGTTTCGAAGACGTTTGAGATTTTATTTACTTTTAAATAGTTTATTTTAGGTTATATCTATAAAACAAATATTTTAAAGAATAAATAAATGTATTTTATCATCAACTAAAAAAATAATCCATTTCGTTTCTTTATCTTGTAGGGTATCCAGTAATCATTTATGTGGCCCCCAAAAGCGCGCTTGGCTTAATATAATCCGCTCCAATAGTGGGTATTTGCGAGTTGGTTGACCATTCGCTTTTTTTTTGAAAAATTTAGGAGCTCAAAACAGAATGTTGCTAACATAGATGATACTTCAGCTTGGCCAATTAAGGGTAGTCCATGCCGAAATATCGACTAAAAATATCATTTCGTAAACTAATATATTATTATTACCTAAGGAAGTATAAACTATAAACATCATTCATTTGGCGGTCAAAAAAGCGGTCGCAGCTTAACACTAATGACCATTTAAAAGCAAACATACTAATATCCATTTGTAATATGTTGGTTAACATAATGTGTATTGTAAAATGCATGCTCACTTAACTACATCTAACAATTCTTGCACTTGCGATTTACATTTTATACGTTTAATCTCGGGTGCTTCTACCAATTTGTTTTTTAAACGAATTAATTAATTCAAGCGATAGCGAATTAATTGGCAATGATTTGGTGCTAGCCAACCAAAATCAAGAAAATGGGATAAAGTAAATGAAAAACGTTGTAAAACATGAGTGAAAATATTTATGTTTTTATAGATTTATTTATGTTTTCTTATTTCACTCACTCTTTTTGGTTGAGTATAACATAAGTAATAATGATAAGCTACTTTTAAGTTTGCGGAGGTTTCTAGAAGTATAGGCAGCGGCCATTGCCAAAACGCGAACCGTAAATAATCTTTTGAGTTAAATTACCTTTATATAAAATAAACCCTAATTTATGTACTTGCAAATATACATATTATAATAGTAATTTTTCACACTTTAATTATAATTATTATTCTCAACAATAACCACTAATTCCACTCTGACTTTAGTCTTTATTGAAGAAGTATTAATTTCCGAAATTTCCGTAAAACAGGGAAATCATTTTTTCTATTTTACTGTTAAAACTACACACTGGTAAATATAAGATTCAATGTTGTTAAAAATCATATAAGACACTCCAAATTATAAGACCAAAGTTTTGGTTGTTAGGAATTGTTTGTGGAATCGAGAATATCACTGATTAAGGCATTTCGTTAAAGTTCAGTTTTCACCAAGGATTTGAGGACCAAATCACGTCAAAGTCCCAAGGTGCATCAGTGGCGACCCCACGCTAGAAAATGCAGCGTTGGTAGACCTACTTGTGCATCCACATCAAGATGCAGCTTGTTCCTGGACACTCGGCGGTACAAAGATCTAGTTTCAGCAGTACACTTTTATTGGTTAGAATAATTATATCCCTTCGTGGGTCAATACTATCGCAATGGGGTAAACAAATTATTTTGTTATTATAACAATAAATAGTGTAAAAAT
This sequence comes from Pararge aegeria, assembly GCF_905163445.1. Taxonomy (NCBI): domain Eukaryota; kingdom Metazoa; phylum Arthropoda; class Insecta; order Lepidoptera; family Nymphalidae; genus Pararge; species Pararge aegeria. Next base: position 10,869,129 of record NC_053208.1, read on the forward strand.
ACTACTATAAATCATTCTCAGCTTCATTTTGCATTATTTTCTAAATATTTCAAAATACAAACACTCGATATAGCTACTTTTACTTTAATAAATCTTCATAAAACTACGTATTATATACATGAACAACAACAGTATATAAATAATTTTGATCAACAGATAAGTTTAGTAAAAAAAATACGATCTTGCACATGACATTATTTATTTTAGTAGCTTTAGTTTATTATACGATTAAATAATTGTGTTTTCTCAGCATTTTTTATTTGGCCGTGTTAGGATTAGGCCACGCTAATTTTAGAAAGAGTTTTTGGCGTGAGATAGGTTCAATAATATAAGGTTTAGTCCACATAGTAATTCAAGTTTTTAACATTTCCATAAATTATTATTACGAACTAGTAATTTTATATCCGTACTGAAGTTGCTGATGATTTCTATATAAGCCTGGCACTGCCTACTTCCAGTACCAGCAATATTCCGCAACATCGCTAAAGAGCAATATGTTCCTCTAGAAAATTTATTGTTACAGGGAATTATAACAAACTTTATTATATATTTTCGTAAATGAAATAGATACTAGTCAGAAAGAACACAACTAGCTTTATATAACTACATAAGTTCGAAACGTTATAAGTTCAGTGGTTTTTAAATAATAATTAGTAAAAGTAAAAAGTAACAGTACAAAATTAAGTAATTTTAGCATGTTTCCCTCGTTTAGTGAGTAGGTTTAAGTGTTTCTTATAAATATTGTATATTTATACGTACATCCCGCACGGTTTACGCATATTTTTTATCATATCCTGGGTCAACGGCTTCTAAGGGATCTAACCTGTTACGATATGTCCGTCCCGAAACGCGGGGGTATATAAGCCCTTTTTGTTCTACAAAATTATCTACTAAATATTTTTTATATTGTTCACTTTAATTTTATTCTATCTATAGAAAGTAGAGGTACTTCATTGGTAAAGATGTTCGTATCCACCGAGATAGGTGAAGAAAAACACAGCAATCTGATGTTACATACTGATGTATGGAATATTTTTTTAATAGCCAGTGTTATTTGTATTCATCATATAATAACACATGTTATTTGTTTAAAAATGTCATTGCAAATAAAGAATGAACTGTTTTAGTATTACGTAATTTTATTTAACTAGATTTTCACCCTGCAATATTACTGCATTTTTATTTAGGCCACTACTGTTGTTTAGTATCTATTATTTAGGTCCAACTCTTTATCCTTACCTGATAATAGTTATTATCGTCGGTAAATACTTTTACTATATAATACACACATAATTGCGTTACCGTATAATCAATAGAGTAAGGAGCACAGTAAAGGCCTCATTTAGTTTATCTACCTTAGTCCGAATTATATGTAAAACACGTAATATGTTACGTGAAACTTAACTCTCCAAAATAACTATCACCTTAATAAGGTGGGTACTGCTCCTAAAATTTCCAACGAAGATCACGAAAAACGAGTTCTGTTTATTATACTATAGAATATGTACAAGCAAAGTTAAATAATAACTGTTCCATAGACCAAAGTCGACTGAATTATTTTTATGAAGTGTTGTTAAATAAAATAATTAATTTATATTTCAAATCAAAAACAAACTGTTATTTATTACAAAATATATACGTCAGTACAACAATTTTTTCCTATGGAACATAAATATACAAAAAAAATGTTAGAGATTAAAATGTGAGTTTGATCTTTCATGTTGTTACATATATGTATGTTGTTCAACACATTTTTTCCTGCAACACACATTACTGTGTTTATATTATAAACTGGAACAAAGAGCAGTAAATAGGAGAGGATAAGAACAAGGATGGTAACTAAGTAGTACTGATTCGTCAAATTAAATAATAATAACAAAGAGTTATAATTTTCTGATATACTTAAAATCGAGATTGATGATATAACTTTTTTTAAATAATATGTAGCGAAAATAGTGAGTTGAACTTTAAGTGAAAATATTGATAATTTTTATAAAAAAAAGTACACCGATGACAAGCACTATTTGTGGCCACTCTTACTCAGGCACCCGAGACAAATTTATCTAAACTTTTATTTCATGAGCACTGACAGGTATTTTTTGTAACGCAAGTCTGCAAAATTTTATTAAAAGTCAAAATGTCATATCATATTACAAAATAATCATATTACGCAATACGCAAGTCAAATTTAATGATACAGCCACATCAACTGTGTGTATCGATAATGCTAGTACACTAAGTATATGTCTATACCTTCATGAGGCAATCAGAGTACAATGTTATTGATATTTGTGCTAAGCTGCCATGGATATTGATCTAACGAGTTATTTCTACTTATATTATATGTTTTTCAATACATTTGCTCGCAAAGTGGCTCATCGATCACCGTTTTCAAAACATTAATTTAGTCTCTTACGCTCACATAGTGCAGAATATGCACAGTAAGTATGATCAATTAGCTTAAAGGGTGTCATTTTGGGAGCAATAAGTGAGGCGGTAACTAATAAGGGGGTAAAACAACCACAAGGGAACTGTGGCAAATAAACAAATATGGCAAATATAAACAAGAACAATTTGATCCCAACCAAGATCAACGTTTTACCATTTAACAAATAATATATGTAGATAACAAGAGGGACCTGTTGTTTGCATTACAGGTTGTTTGTAACCTCGATATTTAAAAAAAGCTACATTATTTGGGCTCATGCGCTTACGCAAGTTGAGCGCGACCATTTTGTTTTACATATGTGTTTTTTAACATATGAGATAGGTTTAGGTGTTACATACATATTTTAAGTTCTTAATTTTTTTATTTCTACCTTCTTTTTGTATTACTTGGACATACATATTTTATGAGTTTTCTTTCTTTCTTTAACTATATTTAACAGTCAAAATTACTGGACATTCTGAATGGATTATTCTAAATTTCTGTCTTAAGAGGCGAGTGATTCAGTAGGACCAAATCTTAAACTATTAAAGATAAGGTGTGATGAGCAACTTTAAAGTTTTAAAAAAAAGTGTAATCTCTGTACCCCACAAAATTCTTGCTTACCTTTACCTAAATTATAATCTTTGAATGGTTGCGAATTACGCCTCAGTGACATCTCCCAACATAACATCCGATACATAATATAATATCTAGTTGTTTAAAGAAATCCTATATTAGTCCAAAAGTATTTAGTTAATAGCAATGATGGATAAATTACGTGGTTTTGATGAATACGGTTTAATTTAACAATCCCTTTTGTTGTATTAGTTTATTGTTTTTTGTATAGTAATCTTTGTCCAATACGTAAAAATCTTGATATCTTAGGCATTACATTCTCTTTGGTAACTTACGGGCACTTAACAAGCATCATATTTTTTTTCACTCACAAATGTATTGAAAATTATACCACATGTGCATTGATAAGAATTATTCGTACTATATTGAGATGAATTATAAATCATCTCTCGTCACTATGTTAAGTAAGATTGTAAGTAATTCCTGCGACTTGAACTATCCTTGTAACGCAGTTGTCATAGATAATCTACCATAATACAGGCTGTCGTCACTAATAGATAGACATTGCAAGCCTATTATTAAATCTAAATTTAAAGAAAAGCTCTATAACAGGTGTAGTTAGAGCGCCTTATTTTTATATGTCAATAAATTCAAATATTCAATTATTTTTTTCATTACCATTAATTCCAAAAGTCGCCGGGACAAGGAGATCAGGTAAAACTGCTTAAGAGGAAGACGATTTCTTTTTAGGATTTTATATGCCTAACCTGCAAACGTAAAACTGATTTTCCGTTTTATACTGCAAGGACGGACTCGACGGGAGCTTTCGACTTTGCAAACTAAATTGTACTAGGACTCGTTGCGAGAGCGAATTCATTCCTTAGAAATATGTTTTTACGTATTCACCAAATCGTTCTGTTTACGAACAAAACGCATGCGCATTCTATTTTGCGAGCACAACTTTTGGAATTCTTTATTAAGTACTCATCAAACTGTTCTTCATGCGAAATATACTTGCGTGGAAAACGATAGATAACGAATGCTTAGCAAACGAAGGTTTGCGCTGCGAGTGCTTCCGGTGAGCATCGACCATAAATCTATTAGTTAAATAGCCGTTCCTTGAAATTAATATAGAAAACCAGTCAGTGTCAAAATTCTTAAACTTATAAAACCGACTTATCTAAAATTTTGCTAAATCATTTTCTACACATACTTCTTTATCATATTCTGTCGTCTCATATGAATTAAATTTACTGTAGTGAGAAAGGATGAGCAAGACTGCGTAAACATCCATCCTTAACGCTCACGTATTTATTTTAATACACATAAGTTATTATCCTAGGGTAAACTCACTAAGTATAAAACTTCGTCAATGAACTGCGTGCAAGTTGTTGGCGATGAAAGATGAAATTCATCGTTGGTTGGTCCGACGCACTGCCCTCCTTATTGGGCGACGGCCCATTGCGTTGGGAGCTCCGCCTGCAGTTCCTATGTTGAATTGCCGTTGTGGTGATGCTGACGCCTGGGCCCCGAAGTTATAAACTGCACCTTGGCTCTGCGCTTGTTGCTAGAATCAAATAAGCAGCTTCAATTAATAAGCTTTAGATATTTATAAAGACTTAGAAAAAAGTTTTTTTTATTTCACTACAAGTTAGTTTACGACTGAAATCTCGCGTGGTACAATGATAATAGATATCTTAAAGAAGATTTCGTAGCTGCTGGAAAGGCATTGAAGACACTCATAACATCTGATATCGGCATCCCAGGCAATACTAGAATCTTCATTAATGATCACCTGACGGTCAAAAATAAACAGCTGTTATCTAAAACGAAACTCCTTGCTAAGGAGAAAAATTACCGTTTTGTTTGGGTGAAGCACTCCAAACTATTTGTAAGAAAAAACGAAACGTCCCCCGTCTTAAGTATCAAAGCAGAGAAAGATTTGACGAAAGTAAAATAAAGTTAGTAACTAAAATAACATTTATTAGAAGTATATACCTAGAAATAAACTTTAATCTTAACCTCATACCTCTTCGTACCGCAAGGTTGGGAAGCACTGGCGTTCTTATCTCGCTCCTTTGTTCGAAGGGCGCAAGCTATTCATTTGTAATTCCGAGCGCCTCCGTAGTTTTTGCAATGAATATTGCTAAGTTTGAACGGTGTTATGATAATTTATATTATTTCTACTTACGTTATGTAATTCATTCGAAAATATTGTTTTTTCTTAACCGAGTATTATTTACTGTTTGCATTGGTTACATTTTAATTTTATACACTGTTTACCATATTCAGGGCATTTGGAAACTAGTTGCGTATATTATTGCTATTAGAAGACGTCGATTTCTATTACACTATTTTATAGTTGTTAATGGATTACTATTAAGGTACACTGCAGAATTAAGAAGTGCACTTAAGTATGATAATACAAACAGTAGTTGGTGTAAGTTTCTCCATTGTTTATGTTTAAATACAACGTTTTTTACAAGAAACGGACCTACTATTTCTATTAATTTCAACATATTGTCATTGATAACCTATGTTGGTGTTGCAACTAAGTCGTGTGTATTTGGAAGGCTGCAGTATTCTTATTATTGTGTATTAATTACTATGGTCTATAAGTGGATTACTTTTAGGCTTATTTGGTTTTTTTATAGTTATTGTGTGCAGTGTTCACTCTAGCTAAACTCAACATTTATCACCAAAATGTTAGGGGATTGCGGACCAAGACGGACACTTTTTCCAGAAATATTTTATTGAATGGTTACGACATAATTACAGTGACGGAAACTTGGTTGCTTGATAGTGTTTCGGACACGGAACTTTTTGACACTAGATACTCTGTATGGCGTCGTGATCGTGATTACAAGCAAATGTGTCAGACAAGGGGAGGTGGTGTAGCTGTGGCTACTAAAAAGAGCCTGAATGTTGAATGTAGGTCGGATTGGCAATCCTCAGCTGAAGACCTCTGGGTTTCAGTCACTTATCACAACAAAAATCGTAACACTTCGCGTATTCATATTTGCACTATATATCTCTGTGCGGAGAATAAAGGTAATTCATTTGATCAACAATTGGATAACTTTTTGATCAATCTTGAAAAATTAACTAATGAACATCCTAATGATATGTTCTTAATTTTAGGTGATTTCAACATGAGTTCCATTCGATGGAATGAAACTGAAGAGGGCCTTCAAGCTTATAATTTAAATGATAATAATTCAAGGAACTTTATTGATACATTAAGTTTATGTAACCTTAATCAATTTAACAATATTAAAAATAACTTCGGTCGCATATTGGACTTAGTCTTATCGAATGATTCAGTGACTGTTTTACATTGTGATGACCCTCTAGTACCTGAAGATCCATACCATAAGGCCCTTTGTATCAATTTACCGTTCTTTTCCATCCAGACACTACCATTGTCATCTAGAACTATGTATGCATATAAAAGAGGTAACTTTTCTCAGATTAATGAAGCCTTATCGAATTATGACTGGGATACTCTATTGCATGTCGGGGATCTTGAATCGGTTGTCAAATCGTTCTATAAAATTTTGTATGAACTGCGAGATAGATTTGTTCCCTTAATCAAAAATAAAAGTAATAAATATCCATCCTGGTATAGTATTCCACTTATTAAAGCAATTAAAGAGAAATACAAACATTTAGTTAAATATCGTACGTATAAAAACCTAGAAGACAGGCTTTCATTCGATATACTAAGAACCAGAGTCAAACTACTTGAAGATAACTGTTACTCATATTACATTAATTCACTTGAAGAGTCTCTCACGAAAGATTCTCAATTATTCTGGTCACATGTTAAGCGTAGTATTGCCAAACGTGCAACTAGCTTCTATCCTAAGTCTATGACTTATTCCCATTCTAAATCTGACACTGGAACAGGTATATGTGAACTCTTTTCATGATACTTTCATTCAACCTATCAACAAGTAACTTCTTCATCTTCGCATGTGCAGCCAGGAGATTCTATTACAACTGACATTTATACAATTGAATTCATTCCCCAAGTTATAGAAAAAGCCCTAAAATCTTTAAAACCTAATAAATCAGCTGGCCCAGATGAAATTCCTGCCATTTTTCTGATTAGTTGTGCGCATAGTTTATCAGTTCCCCTTTCTATTCTTTTTCGGAGGTCTATATCTGAAGGATATATGCCTTCTCTTTGGAAATCTGCTTATATTACCCCTATTCATAAGAATGGCCCAAGAAATATGGTAGAGAATTATCGCCCAATCTCTAAACTTTGCCTTGTGGCCAAAGTTTTGGAACGTATTGTATATAATCAATGCTATAATGTCCTAAAGTCGCAATTTAGTCAGAACCAACATGGTTTCTTAAAGGGTAGATCTACGGTCACAAACTTGGCACTATTCTTAGATTTTCTTACTGATAAGTTAGATAGTCGTGACCAAGTTGATGCTGTATATACTGACTATAGCAAAGCTTTTGACAGGATTGACCACATCTTGCTTCTAAAAAAACTGGCCTCCCTTGGGATCAGAGGAGATTTGTTTCGCTGGTTTTCTTCTTATATTAATAACAGACTTCAAACAGTTGTGTTAAATGGTTTTAAATCAAATTGGATGGCAGTACCGTCGGGTGTGCCCCAAGGGTCCTTGTTGGGACCCTTTTTATTCACTATTTTTATTCATGATATCGATCTCTGCTTTATACATTCAAAATTTTTACTTTTTGCTGATGACTTGAAGGTATTTCGTACAGTCAATAATGTTAAAGATGCGGAACTTTTACAAGCTGACTTGTTTAGATTAGATGATTACTGCATTCAAAATAAACTTGATCTTAATGTCTTAAAGTGTAACTCTATATCTTTTACTAGGAAAAGGGAACCTTTTCTCTATGACTACATTTTAAAACATCAAAACCTTAACAGAACTGATATTATAAGAGATCTCGGGGTACTCCTCGACACTAAACTAATTTTTGATTATCATATAGATGCTATTGTGACCAAAGCATTTAAAACTTTAGGTTTTATTATACGTGTTTGTAAACCATTCAAAAAAATGAAAACCATCAAAATCCTCTACTGTTCACTGGTCCGTAGTCAACTAGAGTATGCTTGCCAAATATGGAATCCTGCGTATCACATTTATATCAATAAATTAGAAAGTATTCAAAAGAAATTCATTAGATTCCTTAAGCACAAATTTCACCTTCCTAAAACTTCCTACGAAATATCATGTTCGGATTTACACCTTGTACCCCTTCATACACGTAGAAACATTGCCGACGTTTGTCTCTTACTTAACATTGTTAGAGGGTCAATAGATAGTCCGGAATTACTTACTAAGTTAGATTTATTTGTACCCTCGCGATTACCTAGGCATAAAAAGATTCTGCACGTACCCTTAACTAAAACTAAGAATAGATTTAATTACTTTTTAATCCGTGTCTCTCGCCTTCTTAATTCTGTTTACAATGACCCCGAAATTGACCTATTTTATGGTAATATGAATAGTGTACGTCGCAAATTAGTAGATAAACTGTTGCATGCTAGGTAAACTTAACACTTTGTTTTAGTTTGCTGCGTTTTTGCTGGGTTCTATCAGGTACCCTTGTTTATATAAGACTTATCTGTGGAAACCTGTTATTAGTTTTAAGTCAATCAATCTGTTAACTAGTTAGTATCTACAACTGTTGGTTTTCCAATTAAAGAAAAAATAAAAATAAAATAAAATAAATAAAATTATTAAAACATGCTAGTGCCATTAACTTGATAATTTGTCCAGCCCGAAGAAACCGTCGGACCAAAAGTTTGATGAAATCTACTTGCCGCCGTACCTGCAACCAGCATCATGCATCATGCAAGTTTTGAAGTCCAAGGGCGTGTGAAGTCTACTGATAAGTGGAATACGACCTAATCCCTTTTCATTCTGAGAGGAGACCCGTGCCTTGCAGTGGGCCGTTAATGGGTTGAAGGTGGTTGCGATGAATATACCAAAAAAAATATTAATTCTTAATTTCTTACCTGTCCAAATCCAAATACTCCTGTTGTCTGTTGAGCACCAAAATTAAATGTCGGCGTAGGAACCGAATTCAATGGTGCAACCTCAAATGTGGATATTGTTGAATTGGGTGTCCCAAATGACGGAGTTGCACCTGTATTTATCGTCCCAAACATTCCCACTGATGGTGAATTATTGTTAACCGTTTGCCCTCCAAACATATTTGACGGAGCTTGACTTTGTAATGTTGATGAGAACATATCTGGCTGATTATTGTTTACTTGGCTTGACATCCCAAAGAGGTTTTGTGTAGGTTGAGCGAGGCTTCCAAAAGTCGGAGCAGGTGTCACGTTGTTCGAATCGAACTGCATCGATGATCCAAAAGAAAAAGACCCGGGCTTTTGCAAATTGCTTGCCCCAGCGTTTGATGCAAACATATTGGAATTATTAGACCACATGTTCTCTTTCTTTTCGGGTGCTCCAAATATTCTGCTCCCTGACGCAGCCCCTAATACATTATTAGCAGGGTCTACATTGTTTCCTGTAGGTAATGGAGTCGACTTTATATTATCAGTAGGTGTGTTCTGATTCAGCGACCATGTGTTATCTTCTTTTGCTTGAACCGAAAAAGGATTGCCGGATTGAATCGCAGGTAAATTATTGACGCCTTGTACTGCGTTATTGCCTGGTGACATTTTAATTGAGGAGTCCAACTGATTCGATGACCACATTATATTTTCCTTCTTTGCTGGTCCTCCCAAGAGTCCTGAGTTCGAAGAATGGCTGGTACCAACTACAGTGCCTCCTGTTGCTAACCCATTACCTCCAGATACTATATTACCAGAAGTAGCATGACTACTAGGTAAACCATTACCAGACAATGTATTACCGGTATTTGATGTCGGCAAATTAAATAAAGTAGGTTCAGAACTACTTCCAAAAGTGAAATTAAACTTCGGCTTCTCAGTTTGTATATTTGTAGTATTAGCTCTGAAGCTAAATACTGGGGCACTAGGGAGTGACGACGGCGCTGCTGAGGTCGTGATGGAGTCGTTTTTATCAAATAAGGTTAATGAAGAAGGTACTGAATCGGTTTTAGAAAAAAAGTTCACTGGAGATGCAGGTTCTCTTTTTTGGAACATGGAAGTAGAGGAAGTTGAAGGTGCTTGTATAGCAGGAACTGTAGAAGCAGTTGTTACAGCAGAAAATAATTGTGAACCTGGTTTGATACTAGAAGCCGAAAAAGTGAAAGTGCTTTGAGGAACTTTGGCATCAACAGCAGTTGTGGAGACAGAAGGTCCTGCCGGAGTCTTAGCCATTTGACCAAAAGAACGCGACACTGGTGCAGTCGTAGCTGCTGAAGTATTCGAAGATATCCCAAATATACCAACTAGCTTTTGTGTATTTGGTAGCGCAGTCTTATTAAATTCTTCTATATTTGGAACTTCTTGGACTTTTTCATCAGTTCCTGGTGATTTTTTTGGTTGGATAATTTGAGGTAACTTTGTGCCTGTTTCGATTGGGTTTCTGAAAAGGTTAGAAGTGGTCGGTGCCGATGATACCATGGGTTTCGATACGCCAAATTTGAATGTTGGTTTAGGAGTTCCTTCTGCTTTTGTTTCTTTCTCTGTGATATTGATAGCACAAGATTTTGGTTTTGATGTACCAAAAGTAAAAGATGCAGGTTTAGTTACAATATTATTATTGGTTTCAGATTCTTTAACTGTAGTTCCTAATCTTGTTACAGGGAAGGACTCAGCCTTTTTTTCAGAGACATTGTGGGCAGGTTCGATACCAAACTTAAAAGTTGTATTATGTGTACTAAAATTAAAACTATTCTTTTCCGACTCCTTTATTTTGCTTGGATTTTCTGTATCACAACAGAGACATTTACTTCTATCTTTGTCATTGCGTACCAAACAATTTGAACACTCCCATTTATCACTTTGTAAATTAATAATTTTCTTAAAAGAAGAATCATTACTTGCTGGAGGTTTAGAGATTTTTGACTTTGGTGATTTGTCCTTAGGATCACTTTGTTTAGGAGTAGGCTTTGTTGCATCACATGCTACACATTTATCAGCAATACTCTTATTTTTTATTAAGCAAACTTCGCATTTCCAGTCGCTAGCAATATCAGCTGACTTGGAGTTAGCGACAGGACCTACCTCTTGAGATTTTTTACCACCACAACAAACGCATTTGTCCACACCTTCAACATTGCTCACCAAACAATCCTGGCATTTCCATTTAGATGCCTCAATGATTTTTGTTAAGGATTTAGCTACTTTGTCAATTTTCATTTCACAGTCAATACATCTTTCAGAATGTTTTTGGCTCGGAACAACCTTACAACAAGAACAGCACTTAGGTTTGCTCTCACTACTTGCAGGTTTCTTCGCACCACAACAAACACACATGTGAGAACCAGATTTATTAGAAACCCAGCAATCGTCACAATTCCATGTTTGTGATTGAGTTTCTGCTTTTTTGTTTCCAGTATTAAGAGATTCTTTGTCTTTCGATTCTTCTATTGTCCGCCGATCTGGAGAGCCAAAAGTATAGTTAGGGAGTGATGAAGAATTTTTTACTGTTCGTTTATTAATCATTACAGGACTCGAAAATTTATAAGAATCGTCATTTAAAATGGTTTGTGGCTTACAGGCAATTTCAGTTATATTCTTAGGTACAGGATCTCGTTTCATCAATTTGGTAGTAGAAATGGGCATTGTAGATGTAGCAGTAGTAGTAGTTCCAGTCGTAGAATTTGCAGTAGGTTTCTCCAAATTTCTCCTTTTAGACACGCATGAGGAAACAGAAGCACCTAACGTAAATTTCGGTAAGTTATTGTGATCAATTTGTAAAACCGCAGTGGGCAGTGGAACTATGGCTGACCCATCAATTTCGCTTGCTGCAGTATCATCCCGGTTAATCCGTGTTATCTTGGTTTTCATTTTAGTAGTTAATTTATCGGATTTTTCATTTGGAATGTTGCTAAAAAAAAAAATATAACATAGTAATATGTTTTAAAGCTATTTTATCAATGTAAAATAAACTTATTTATATTTACCCATGACTTTTTGAAGAGGGAGATGGTGTAAAGGATAGTGAACTGCTATTTGAAGCTATTAATTGGCGAGCAGCACTTGTGGTATCCATTAGTCTTGACTTTTGTTTGAGTCGCAATGTTTTAGCAATGCTTGGCACATGGAGTTCTTCAGTTTTGTAGCCTAAAAATAAATGAGAAGTAAATACAAAATCTCAGTTCAAGTTCTGATTTCAAAATAATAGTATCTTAATTTTATACACCTACCTTTAGTACTTAGTGAATTATCCAAGCTGTTAGGGGACCTTACGAATTGTGATATCCTCTTGGCTTCTATTAACGGAGAAGAATAATTTTCCAATAAATCCATTACACGTCTTGTAGCATGACTAATGTTTACGTTGTCATTGTTAGCAGGTTGATTAATTAATGTGTCTTTTCTGGTTTTAATGTTTGGCTTGTTCATGTAAGAACTTGCCGCTCCCCCATACCTTGTTTGTCCTGGGTAAAATGGCGAACCAAATAAAGCAGGTTTAAAATATGGTTGCCTAAGATCCAGCACTGAATTTGATCGTTGCAGTTTATCTAAAATTAAATTTGAAATTGTTAGTGTACGATTATAGTTAAAGTTGCATATTATGTTACAGTACGAGTAGGTCTTACGTCTAGCATGGCGTGGCGTGAATCCAATGGCATTATTGGCCTACAGAATATACATATACCCACACTGACATTATAAATGCGAAATTGTGTGATGTGTGGTTATTTGTTTGATTGTTTGAGATTAGAGGTGACAAATATGTTGACCTGGACAAAAGTTGGCACAGAGATAGCATGCATGCTGTAGCAGACAGCTACAGACCAAAAATGTTCAAGATCATGTATTGGTTACCTATTTTTTCACAACAATAAATAATTCCTTCGAGTTCTATAAAAATCAAAACAAATTCGAACGAATAGTCTTTGATGCTAGTGGAATGGTATGGAAATTCATGTACCTACAAATCTGAAGTAAGCTAAGCTACAGTATCTGAAGGATTTATGTATGTAATATTAATGCACCCGGTGCATTTTACAGGACGCAAAGCAAAGCCTTGTGGGTACTTACCACTGGTTTTCTCATCATCTGTTACATCAAAGAGTGATTTTCGTTTTTTTACAATTGACTGATTAGTTGAATAAGAAGAATTTTGCGATTTATACACTGCTGTGTCTTTTCCACGTTCTGAGATTTTTGCTTCAGTAGAAGAAGGTACAGGTGTTGATATTGTTTCTGGTCTAAATTTGCTCCTACCTGTTGCAGAGTTCACTACACTGAACGTCTCAGTAGATTCTGTATTGGTACCAGTACTTTTTGTCTGAAAGAAAAATTATTTCATTAAGAAAGTTAAGATATTAGAAATAACTTACTTTTTAGTTTTAATTGTTGTTAATATTTTTAAGTGTTGAACACTCCAAATTTCAGTCATGAAATATTTTTTAAATCTCGTTTTATATTTTTGAAAAATCACCTTAAACAAAAACACTTTATATTTTATTTATTTTTATTTACTTTTTAGTTTTAATTGACAATGTTTTTATGTGTTAATAGTTGGTAGTCACTACAAACATACATACTTGACGTTTCAAAAGTGCTTATAAAGTAGGTCTACTTGAAATAAATGAATTTGAATTTGAATTTATTAGACAACTTAGAAAATTACTAGAAATGGAAGGCTATGCTTTAACGTTAACAATTACTTACTTCGGGTACCACAGAGACATTTGGTAAAGATGGGGAACTGAAGCGCATCCTTTTAGAAGGAGGTTGAGCAATTGGATTATCTGTTGCCTCATCTTCTGTTGAAGAATCTGAGGACTCCGCAACGGGTGCTGAACCATTAGTGTTTGAGGAACTGGGACTACCAAACCATTTTGTAATAGAAGATGGCAATAAACCTGACATTCTCGATGTTACATTCTTGACAAACGACTGGAAAGAGGTTAATTAATTATGTAATATTCACTCATTATTTATTGTTATACATCACTTAGTCACTACCTATGGTCACTACATGCAACAATTATTAGATAACACAATAAAACATAACCTAAATCAGTTCTAGTAAAAGAACATATCGAATCTGTAAAAAATATCATATCGAAACTGTAAAAATATACATATTAATTGTAAAGATTATTCGTAGTGTTCGGCTCGTGTTTGGAAATTGTGTTTTTACTATGTGCTAGTTTCTAATTTCTATATGCCAATTGTAGCTTTTCCTTTAACATGTGATTAGTTGCAACTTCCTATCCTAATACAGCAGCATTGGATTAAGCTGAATCCGTAAGGTTGTTGAGATTTGTCAATACGCAGGCCGCAGTAACCAAGGAGCGCCGATTTCTTGAGACTCTCACTCGAATACAGAGGATAAAAGTCAAACACGAACACACTGGTTTTCTCTTGGTATTTAAACAATATGTTAATTCCTTATAGAAACTCGGGAAATTATTCCCATCAAAAATTATCAATCCTAGGCACCTTCAGTAATTATTTATTTTTTGTTAAAAAAAAATTTTTTTCTTGTGAACAAAAATATATATTATTTTACGAAGGTATATAGGTATGGGGCGGCGGAAATAAAGTGGCCTACAATCGTAAAAAAATTTTGGCACTAGTTAAGTTAACTAACTATCCAGGACGATATTAGATTCTTCTAGTCGATTACAGCGAAGATTGTTGAGTCAACTATACAGGCCGAATGTTTGGTACTCAAATTTATAATCCATTGTTCTTCGCACAAACGAATGCAATCTCTCATATTGTTTTCATATATGGAGTCTCGGTCTTGATACAGTGTGTTTGGCAACACCACTCCTATCACAATCATATCTGATAATCTTAGACAAAAGTTTACTGTGCATCGTGTTTGAGGCATTCAGAGAAATTCTCTTGGTTTCCAAATATTATTGACTCTTTAAAGTAATTGAAATTAAAATATCGTTTCCTACTGACGCCATATTGGCACCTTGTCGCCCAGTCCGAACAAAGTTCTTGTGGCTTGGTAGCAACAGCAACCCTTCATAAAATCAATAAAGACTTGTGAGAAGCAGGCTATTTATAGAAATCTCTTAGGGTTTCGTTGTAAAGGTTAACGAAGGGAAATCATATTGCGCAAAGCTTTTATAAAATGTTCTTTACGTGCGATAAACAAAAATAATGCTCCAGTCCATCGTACCTACCTCCTACACACACTTCTAACTGGTAAAAATTATGTGTGTGTATAAATCAACTAATTTATATATAACTCTGCAGAAGTTATGTGCGTTTATGATTGAAGTAATTAAAATATCACTCACACCAACGTGCCTGAGCATTCTACATAATGTTTTCAAAGGTGTGTAAAGTCTACTAATCTGCACCCTGAGACCAAGTGGCCAGCGTGGTTGACTAGGGTCCTTCTCATTCTGAGAGGAGATTCTTGTCCTGCAATGGGCCGTGTGGCCGATATTTTCGGATTTCTGATTTTAGCTTAATTAATCAATTTACCCAAAATCAGAATCCGAAAGTCCTATTAGTCGAAAACACGACTGCTCTAGTGACTAGTGATAGGTAGGCTTTATTTTCTCATGACAAAGTCAATATGGCTGATTAGTTTGCCAAATACGCAAAGAACAAAGAACACTAAAAATAACTGTTTCGAGTTTGGTATTAATTTAAAGACATTCATATCATACATGGTGTTCCCAGCTGTTTCTTTAGTATTAACTAAAAGGCGAAACATAATGTTATTTTCATTTTTGTTGTTGACGCAACAATTAGGTGCCCACCTGATGGTAAGTGGAAACCCATCGCCTATAATCTGTGCAACTCTTCGCAGGGTATGCGAGGGACACGATATGCAAAGTGCCTCATGAGCGTGTAATGTAAAACCACACCCTTCAGATCGAAAACCTAACACAAAAAGCTCTTTTAATTTATAGTTTAAGAACTGCAACTAATAGACGTAAAGTTACCTTTTAAAAATAGCCTTTCAGAGGTCCTTTTTCGTCAAGATCTATTGGAGGTAGCCTAGAGAAAACGGGGGAACTCTGAAAATATTATGGGCACACCTATAGCCAGTGGCGTGCATTGCATATATGCAAATAAGCAGTGCATACCCTACCCTCAGGGTCTTAAAGAACCTTCAGATAGGACCATTAAAGTTTTGTAATTAAAAAAAC
This sequence comes from Pararge aegeria, assembly GCF_905163445.1. NCBI lineage: Eukaryota > Metazoa > Arthropoda > Insecta > Lepidoptera > Nymphalidae > Pararge > Pararge aegeria. The sequence goes on from NC_053208.1 coordinate 10,885,378, forward strand.
ACTAAGTAAAAAATATATGAAAGCGCCATCTAGTAATGAGCGGCCAAACTTCTAGGTCAATTGTCGCTAGACAGGCGACAGCGCAACCAGCGCGCGCGAGGCGTAGGTATAGCTTATAAAATAAAATTTTCTACTTCGTATTTTAATTTTTAACCGTAAATGCTAAACATTTACCTTTTAAAACACGTAAAAATACCTATATTATCATTTAAATCTCATGTTATCGATTGCAGGGTAAATCAATTATTATGAATCACTCGACATATGACGCCATCTACTGTTGCATAGAAATATCAAATAAAATAAGCACGCCCAAAGAAAGAATCGTTCTGCTAGATGTGTGCGTGCAAGTTAGTAGTGTGTGTCGTGTAATGTTATAATCGTGCGCTTGTACTTACAAGATTAGCATCGGTCTTGTGTGAACAGTTTCATTCATAAATTCTCTATGTATAGGTGTCTATAAGCACTGCTTACGGAAGTGGATAATCAATTACGTGTTTGATTTTTTTATGAAAAGTATTCCAGGAATTATTGGAAAGTGAGAAAGTTAACAATAATTATTGTTTATATTTATTGTTGACATATCAAAATAAAATAGCGTTCGTACCCTTACTTACAAAAAAATTAAAGACATATTTTGACTAAATTCGATTGCAATATTATCATTAGCATATTCAATTGCCATTATTGTTTACCTTCGAACAATGCTCTATGGCGTTGGTGATAAATAAAAGGTTAACGTGCATAAATACAGCAACTTATAAAAGTTTGAGTAGTGATAGTTTAATGTGTTAACGTTTTTTTATAGTTTATTCATTCATTTTATAATGAAAGCATATTCGTGCGGTCTTTGTTTGGGTTCAGTGTGCCTGGAAAAAGTACTTAGAGACAACTTTAATTTCTATCCCTTTATCGTAAAATTAGAAATCATTCGCAAAGGAAGGTGTGTACCAATGTTACAAATATCCACAAAAATAGGTGATAAAGTAAAACGTATGTGTAATAATAAATTTTACGAAAACTAGGTATTCTTGACTAAGCGGCTTTGTACACACCAATCGATTATTTTGCTTTCCTTTTGTTTTATTGTCCAATATACGTAAAGTTTGAAATGATAAAGGATATTGTGATATTAATAATTTTCATCAAGACGCTAAAAACATGTTGGAAAAAAATATTATCATCTTCAGTGTGCTTAGAAAATGCTGCCGAATGGTGTGTCATAATTTTGTGACGTAAATCAGGGTATGTACTTTTATTCAATTAGCAGTAGATAGACGATAGTATTAAATCAATCAAAAATATAACTTTCGTAAAGTAATTTGAATATAAACCGACATATCTAAAATATAAATTTTACTTTATGTTTGTGCTGAACACCTTGTGCATACCCTGGGTCCAAGGGCTATGCACGCCACTGCCTATAGCGATTTGAGTATTTCTTAAAGTACCTTACTTGTGCGATTTCTAACAAAAACAACCATTTGGTGTAATTAAATCTTAATTCCTAATGCATATAATAAAATTTGCATTGTAATGTTACATTTCAACAATAGTGACGCCTAGTGCAAACTGCGCGATAGAGTGCCACAGATGTAATAAGAACTTATTTTTTTTAATTATATTCAAACTTGATAATGTAATTTATTTTTAAGTAATAATGTCTTTTGAAAAGTAGCTTTTAATTATTTTAGACATGAAAAGCATTATTATTGCTTATACACATAAGCCATAAGGTACCACAGTTCTTTTCGATTAACTGAAGACCAATTTTGTATTATAAAGTAATAACGTATGACAAACTATTTGATCAGCATACAAAATGCAGCTAATATTATTTCAGGCTGAAATGTTAATGTAAAATATTTTTTTTAATTAATTAACTAGTTTAAAGTTAATCCATTACATTAAAAACCTCTTCCTCTTAAGAATGTAAATATAGTTATATATTACAAAAAAAAAACCCTCTGGCGCAGCTACAAATGTTGTGTTTTGGATGTTTCTCTTTTGTAACAGCCAGCCTAAATTTTAATCATCATTGTTAAAATTACACAATAAATTTTTTAAGTTAATAGAATAACTTTATTATACAACTAAAAAGTATAACAGCGAAAATGTAACAAATGAAAGATGTTGATTTGTAAACGATTCAAATTAATGTAGCATGTCCACGATTTTTATTTACAGCTTTACAATGGCGCGGCGAGGCATTGATTCCTTTAATTTTTTACATTTCGCAAGAGAAATGAGTTCCATTCTTCTTAGAACGTCGAACAAAGTCATACAACTCTCTTAAATTACCACACAGTCGATTTGAAACTTTTTTTTCGAATTCACATCAAAGATGCTCGATTGGGTTTAGATCTGGGATGTTAGCTGGTCAATCTAAGACATGAACTGATTGCGACGAAAGAATTTCCTTAACGGTTTGTGCATTTTGCTTTGCATAATTGTCGTGCTGGAATGTCCAAATAACCGGAAGCACGTCTTCAGGTAACATTGATTCTTCCAGTATATTTTTGAATATTAGGTTCAGATCTAATGTAAAAAGTTTATCTATTTATTTATTTTTCCCAATCAACAATATAGTGCTAGTGGTGTTGAACTGTTTTGAGATACCAACAGAAATACAAAAAGTAAACATGGTGTTAGTTGTACTTGTTAATTTCTAGCATTTGTTAGAATATAAGTCAGAGACTATAAGAAGGTATACTTATTTCCGTAATTGAATATTGGAATATTTTATTGTTTATATAATTTTAAAATGTTCTGTCTATGCTACTCTATGGTATTTTTGAGTATAACATCTCTATTCAGTTGTAGAGTGTCAGCACTAGTACTGCGCTATATTTGCAGTTGGTAGACCATAACTGTAGTAAGTTACTACTTGATTTATTCTTATTAATGTAATTTAGAAACTGCTTGGATATTATTTAAATGAATAATAATTAATAAAGAGATAGTTATTAAGAATTTATAATAATTTAAGAAATACTTTGATTTAAATGAGTCATAATATTATCTACTGGTTAAATAAGATTTAAGGATAATATTCAAATTAATTATTTGATAATTGATATCATATCTAATTATGTTTTAGTGTAAAAGCATATCTCTGGTAAAGTTATTATAATATTAAACAATTAACTTATTATTGTGGTTCTTAGATTTCCACCTTAGATAGTAAAATATATTTTATGGGAAGGTGGTGAGTCTTAGTTTCCCATCTACCTTCAAAGATATAGAACACAGTGCAACTCGAAAGGTAAATAAAAAGTTATAAAGGCTATGTATAAATTTGGATAACAACTGAAAGACTTTAATTAGTAATCTTTTAAAATTTATTATATTTATTAAAAATTAAAACAAAGACCTTTTACAAGAATTTAATATACATAAAAAAACTTCCCTTATGGCAATGTACAAAGTGGCTATTAGGAGAACATACTACAATAGCATCTAATAGAAGCAAAATTTAAATGCATACATGAATATTTTAAAATGGAGAATTAGTGATTATCTGAGGATTATTCCAGGTTGAAATAAAAACGTTTTTGAGTTGCTAAACAACACTTCCTCAACTATTTGATCAGTGAGTGACTGGACTCATTGGGAGCATGCAGCACAGGACCATGGAATGTGGAAGTTCCTACAAAAGACCTATGTCCATCAGTGGATGTCTATCATTTGAAATGATGACAATGGTAAAACAGTGCAATCCTAAGATTCAACAAAAACCAACGCAATGTTATGTGGATATAAGCTTCACTTTTTCCTTAAGTCATGAAAATTTGAAATACCTACATAGACACAATTAACAAACATTGACTTGAAAAAGTATGAGGAACTTTGTTGCTATGGGGGTTTGTTAGGTGGGTTTATCAACTTTGTTTCACCCAGTACAACAACCAGTGAGTTTTTTTTTTAATTAAAGCATTTTAATCAATACTGCACTCTTTGTTTGGTAGTAGTACTAGGTTCATAGCGATAGTCAATATTGTTTTCTGTTTAGAGATATTGTTTCCACATCAAGACTCAATGCATTATTCAAAAATAAATGCAAGTTTTTCTGTTGTTCAGCTAAACAACTGCACCAAGCTTGGCAAAAATTTGCATTGAGATCGCTAAGGCGCTTAGCAACAGCTAGTAAGGTTATATAAATTGCAAAATTGGTTGAAAAACACTTTTTGAATTGCACATAGATTAAGACTCATGGAAATTTATTGTTAGAAGAAAATCAATACGCTAAAACTTGAAAAGATAAATTTTGCAAAAACAAGTGTTATGGTTTTAAAAATTACAAAAATATACAACAAGAAACTAAACAACTATATTTAACAGTTGTTTAATTTGATGATAGTAGAATTTAGAATTATTGATATTGAGGTTTTCCTTAGTTATATAATTAGCAAGTGCACCCAATTAATTAAATATTTGCATTTTGCTTAGCTTAGCATTTGATTTTGTTTTTTAATGTGGCATTCAATTTACTTGTAGTTCTAAAAAAATTTAAAGTATTCAGTATCGCTAAGCCTTAAATGAGGGGTTTTCTACTGTCCGCTGAGGAGTTCTGTCCTCTATCTCCAACCACAATCATCAGATTAAACAAAGTTTGGGCAAAATTAAAAACATATTATATCCTCTATAGTACAAAAATAATTATTTAAATTGGTTATAATTTGTCGGAGTTATGGTGTAAAATCTTAAAAAACTTTCATTCCCTCTTCCAAAGGAACCAAGCTTAATGTCGGGATAAAAAGTATCCCGACATTAAGCTTGGTTTTTATTAAGCGACATTAAGTTGTCCGCGTGACAAACAAACTTACATTCACATTTATAATAGTAGTAGGGATTATTGTGTTAGTAAAAGTAGTGCTTTTGTGATAGAGGTCATCCAGGGAAGTATTACTGCTTTGCTTATTGCATCATTATCATCGCCAATAAGCAGTGCAGAGTTCCTATCTGAAGGGTATGGTTGCCAGTGTAATCACAGACACAACAGGCTTAACACCTACGCCTTTTGCTGGTTGTGTGCCTTGCTTACCATAAGGTGGATTATCTGCTTGGTCTAATAATTCGGTGGTTGTATATATATCCTACTCATAATAATGTGGGATATATAAGTGGATATAAACAGTCGACTTACAAGAAATGGTCATAAATTAGTGACATCTGCATATCGTCTGCGAAAGGTGCAGAAGTCATTTGTGGGATTGAGTATACGCTTTTATAATATGATTCCTAAGGTAATTTTGGACCTACCAATCCATAAGTTTAAAGAATGTGTTAAAACACATTTATTACAGCGAGGTTATTATACAATTGATGAGTTTCTTAATGACAAGGTTGCTTGGAAGCATCCGGCTCCGCTTTCATCTCTCACAAGATAGAAAAATGAATGTTAAAATATAAAATGTAAATTTTTGATGTTGGAAAAGAGCAACTGCTGAGTTTCTTGCCGGCTTCTTCTCGGTAGAATCTGCCTTCCGAACCGGTGGTAGAGTCACTACACACGGACAGACTTGACGTTTCAAAAGTGCTTGTATTAGGCCTACTTGAAATAAATGAATTTTGAATTTTATACATATATATATCCTACTCATAGTATATGACTCAAATATATATTTATATAAATTAAGAAACTGTAGTAAAATCAAGTACAGATTGACAGCGATGATAATTTATGTATCATGGTTAAATAAATAAAGAGAAAATGATTTGATGAGAAAACTATTTAAAGAACAGAATTGACACAACCCACAAAATTACAAGAAAGAGTTGTGGTTACTAAATTGGATCAAGAAATGACTTTATTCAACAAAAAGCCTGAGAATAAACGAAAACATATTTTATAATATTCATAGTATTGTGATTTTAAATGTTAGGCAAGTACTGTTTGTGATCAATCACTGTTTAAATTATCAACATCACAAAACAGAATTCCCAACTTTAGTAATAGAATATCCTAGAACTTCGATAAATAACTTATTTGTTGGTATTCCTCGAAATTGAAGGGAAAATCCAATGCAATGATATTATTGTAATTTTAGTGTTCTTTATGCAAAGTGTCGATTAGTTTCGACTGATAAAATGGTAGAAATCTGCACGATTTTATATTGTAAGTACCATTTATACAGTCGCCGAGCCTGGCGTCGTCTTATTAATGTAAAAATATACATCTACGCGTGAGGCCGTCGCTAAGAGCGGGAACTTGAAGAAAACTTACCTTATTGACGTCGTTTGATGATCTGGGGCGTTTCTCCTTTTTTGATGGATATCCCGCACTCATTTTGATTTGTTTTATTATCACTGGATAACAACTGCCCGCAGTGTAAACTTTAAATGTTGTATATTCGATTAAATCTATATTACAATTGGCAAAAACGTGACAAACATGGCGTCTTCAATAAACGTCAGAGACAATTGAACGCAGAATATACTACCTACCTAAGTACAAAAATAATTCATAACGGAATCACAAAATTCAATATTCACTTCCCAAAGAAAAAATATGTATAGATTGTTACTTATTCTTTGTTCATTACACAAGGAATTTGCTACTAGCCAGAGGAGTCTAAAGACGCAATTAGGTACATTATTTATTTAGTAAAAATTTAAAACGAATAGTCCATGACAATAATTGATGAAGAATCCAGGGGCAAATCATTTATAACCAAAGAGCATTGAGCTTCAGTCTGCGCCAATTATCGACAATTTTTTTTTACTTTTTTTGGACAGGTAACTTTTTGAAAGTTACTTTATTCTCTAATATTACCCACCATCAAATTGCTGACTTAGTACACGTTTTTTTTTAAATAAGTAGTAATTATTCCTTCCATCCATCCATCACTATTCAGGCTGTTAAGCGTTGGAACGCCTTCCCTTTGGCTATTCAAGAGGCCAAATCCAACCATATCTTTTAAACTTGTAAAAGATCACTTTTCGTCTCAATCGTATGTAAACCCATGATGATTCACTACTTCCTTTTTTTTGTTTTCGGTTTTATTTTTATGTTTGAGGATATTTATTTTATACTTATTTTATTTATTAAATTTTTTTAAGTAAATGTAATTTTTATATATTATATTTGTATTGGTAGTTACATATTTATTTAATTACAAGTATTGTTGTATAAATTTTATATTTATTTAAGTCATGGAATATTTTTCTACGGGTATGTGTGCACCACCTACATATTTTCTGTGTTTGTATTTATTCGCCATTGGTTGCCTGGAGGCTGAAAGAAATTGCAATGATGCGATAACGCCGCCAAATTGTATACGCTGTTTTGTTATACTTTTATTTTTTATGTTATCATTCATTCAAAAATATTTTAACTCCCATAACGTTGCTTTATAATTTGACTCAACTCTATCACTTTGAGCATGTGCAATGTGCATAAAATAATAAGGGTAGAATTAGTCAATGTAGAGATAAAGGGCAATATGTTCAGGAACTGAGTATGCTGACTTTTGTCAAGCCAAGCCCATTGCTGCACTAAACTTACTGCTGCTCGCAGCAGCAGATTTAACACATTCTCTTTGATCTCAAGGTGAATTACTAATACACTCTCAGTTGTGGTCCGAAGAATTTTTATTTTATTTTCTCAGTTGTTTTTAAGCAGTGATGAAAATATGTAGTGTACTGCAAACACCAACCTAGTATGTACTAGCTCTGTGACTGCAAATCATTTGAGCTTACGGACTGTATTCGGTGCCCACCAAAGCTCTTGATTTAATGTGTTACTGTATTTATAAGATCATTGACCAAAGTATGGAGGGTACAGGTAAGGAGAGTCATCTTATATGGGAGAAAAGTTGAAAAAGTGTCCAGTGTATGCGCTAAATAACAGTTCAAAAATCCTCCACAATGGCGCTGGTGGATGCGCAGGGTATGGTATGAATTATGGAGGGTAGAGGTAAGGAGAGTCATCTTATATGGGAGAAAAGTTGAAAAACTGTCCAGTGTATGCGCTAAATAACAGTTCAAAAATCCTCCACAATGGCGCTGGTGGATGCACAGGGTATGGCATGAAGTAGCAATCGTAGATGAATTGAAGTATGCCGAGTTAAAAAATTTAATGTCATTATCGACTAAAGTAGTTAATTATTGAGAATTTCAACAACTTACGTTGTACAAAATATTGTGGTAAATATAACCTTACTTCCTTGTATCTCCATACTTCCTTGTTTATTTTTCAAGCCTACTCTAACAATATTTATATTTGGCGCTTCTTTTAAGAGTTACCCTGATGCAATTGTGGCGCCATCCTAATTTAATACATTTTGACGACACTTTTTCATATACACAGATGACTCTCCTTACCTGTACCCTCCATAGACCAAAGTAAATAAAATGGTGACAAATACCGATATAGTTCATTCATCTTAAATTGACGCCTTTGTTTATTCTCTGTATACGTTGGCAGCACTGGAGCATTCAATATTGCAAAGGACGTTAAGAACTTAATTAAGATTACGGCTTCAAATTTTAGGGCCCATTTATTTATTTGGGTTTTATTTTATGATTACAGCTAAATAACATTATTTCATAGACCATTCAATTATTTCCACCAATCTGAACTGGGCCTGCAGCGTGGGGGACTACGGCCTAAGCCTTTCTCACTGTGGGAGGAGACCCGTGCCCTGTAATGGGTTGATATGAATGATGATGATGATTATTTTATTTACTAAAGATATAATTTTTGGGCAAAAATATCATAGTATTATTTTTCCATAGACAATAATTTACAGAGAATACATTAAATACCTCTCTGTGGTTATACTATAAAAAAACGTTGGAAGGACGTAGATTATTCATAGGCAGCGAACGTAAAATAAATTTTAATACATACACAAAAATCTTAACGCCTCCGTTGGTAACAAAAATGGATGGAATGGAATCAGAATATCAACCTAAACCGAGTCCAATAAGAGCTTTTCAAGGTAAACAAAATGATGTTCAAAGTCGTTTAAATAATTGAAGTACCTACGCATTTTACAAATTTATTTGTTTCTCTGACATAGTTCTGCATGCAAGTTCTCAAGAGGCTGAAGAAGCGAACACAAGCCTCTCGGATTATCACGATTATGAACCGAGGTTGGAGTTCGATGATTCAGAGCTGATGGCCGCTTCTACATACCTGAGTAAGCTGTTTAACACAATAAACACAACAACATCCTTGAGAAGTTGGTTCCATTTGATAACTTTTCTTTATCAACCCATTACCAACCCACTACATGCGCATGGGATATAATTTATTGTATCTAAAGTCAAATTTAATTACTAGGCTGGGAACAATATTTTCTTGTGGATTGATAGATAGACCATTCTTAAGAAATTGGTAAAATTTATTGGGTAAAGGGGCTTTGTATTTAAAAATGAGTGCAATATTTGATTTTAAAAAATGATTTATTTTTTGTTATTTCATTCATTCAAAGAGCTCTAAGTCTACTGTGACTGTATAAATTCTATCTTATAATCTTTAATGTGAAATTTTGTTGACTGAGGGAAAACCCTAGAAAGTTCAGGGAGGAGGGTTCATAAGAGGCAACTTTTTTCCTAACAGACTTTATTTCTGACTATTTTAAAATGCCTTTGTATAGTTCAAGATATATATTTTATCATTTAGATTAATGTGAAAAACAATAGGTTAACTTATAGGAATTATGGGCCAATAGTAGAGTGTTTTGTGTTATACAAGCACTCCATGAAGCAAATTCATTTCAACTCACAATAATACTATTCTTAATTAAATTTGTATGAGTCCTAGTTTCTTTTAATTCACTGAGCATCTACTGTATATGGACATAACATATACTTTTTGCATAATAATTGCTCTTTGAGTGTGAACATTTAAGTTGTGATCAAACTTCTTTTGATGTGTTTCAAAGAGAATTCAGTAATTATTTCAGTAATTTTAAACTAAATTTAAATTTTTTACATTTGTTATGTTCAATATTTAATACAATTATTGTTTCATCCAGCAGCCAATGATCAAAAAATGCCCCAAATCAGCCAAGTTCTGCTCTCATTCTTTAGATAACATGAGTTACAGTTGCTATAAGACACATAAAAAGCATATACTAATGTTGGCTTCGGCGGTAAGAGAGTTGTTAAAGCTTGGTTTATAAAGCACTCAGGCTGCAAAGTTAAAATTATTATTATTTTTTAAATTTATCAAACATATAAATTGTACTTATTTCGTATACAAAACCTATGAAACTGCCAATCCTATTATGTAAAGAATACTTGACAATTATCATCAATATTTAAATAATAATCAATTAAAATAAATCTAATTTTATATTATGAAATTAATTTATTTACTATTTGTTTTATAATTTCAGCTACTCTGCCACCTGATACAGAAGATTATCTAAAACGATCAACTAGCGATGGTACTATTGAAGAAAACTTTGAGGATGCTCTTGCAGGAGCAACGGAAGTATACACTGAGGTACTTTTAATTTCGTATTTGTAGCGTAGGTAAATAATAGTAAAGGAATATTGTTTCCATCTTAAGCACATCTTAAAATATGACTAGTTTTCGGGAGTCGCTGGATTGTGTAGTTATACCGCATACTTGTAAATGGCATTTGAACTTACACATTATTGTGATGTTTAAAAAAAAATCAGTTCTGTTTTCAAAAACACTTTTTGTACCAACTCTACATGTCTTTAGAATATACCAAAGAACAATACACATGGATTTAGTCAAACTGGGAAACCTTGGTAACGTTCCAAAGTAGTTACTGTCGAGTTATTTTCGAAAACCTGTGGTGGTACTGGTGCCCTTAAAAGTTATTTACTATTTTTGTAGTGTTTACATATCTGCATTTGCATTTCAGCCTCACTAAAGTTAAATAGTCTATCTTTTAATTTTATATGCTAAATTTATTTATTTAAGTAATAATACATATAGATGGAAATAATAATTACAAACTAAAATTAATATTTATAATAAATATAAGCCGTCTAACTGTTCACTTATGGGCATGGTACTTATTATTATTATTTTATATTACTTAATTTAAATAAGAATTCCTAATATAAATTAGTCATCTTAAAAGTTACAATTTAGGAAGAAAATTTTGTGTGAGTGCTACTTTTGCACGCCAAATTAGCTAAAAGAAGATCGGGGGGTATCAATAGGCAATCGTTCGTTAAATAAAACGATTGTATTTTTGAGAAATTATATTTATTTTAAATTTTAAATCAACAAATAAAACTTAAAAATAGTCGTATTTTGAATTGGTAGTCTTATTATTACCGTCATCACTGTGTAAGTACCTACATTACCGACAGCGTTCTTTCCACGATTACTTTATTTTTATTTTAAGAAAACTGAGAAAGATTTGAAAGGGTAAAGAAGTATTTAAAACTAATGACCCTCTAAAAAGTAAATCGGAGAAATTGCAGTAATTCCTTTGCCATTTTATATATTTTATTTGAAGTAATGTATAATGCGATACTAAACACCACCAATATGATTTTTGATCCATTTCCATTATTTAGAAGATTTTAAAAAGCAATCTGTTCACTTGATCGCTTTATTAACACTCGGACCACGTCACGCGGTTTGATAAGAACGTTTACGCGGCATTTTAAAGAATATGTTTTTGGGGACATATAACGCTGTAACACACTATTTTGATTCCCTATTGATTAGCTGTTTTACACTATTCTATAGGTGCATTGTCTCTGTATCTATACCTTTGTATACCAAGATCTGTGCGGAGCTTCATCTCTGAATATTTGTCCTGCAGATTTCTGAGATTCTAATTTAAGAACTGAATGTAAATTGTTTGTTTAGATTTATAAAACTTAGGGGTTATTAATAAAACTTTGTTATGAAGTCACTAGAAAAGACTGTTGTAAACAGTGAAAATGTGTACCCGCTTCAACTAAATTGCAGTCATCTATGCTATCAAATTCAAATTCAAAAATTCTTCATGCATGCCTATCAGGCACTTATGAAGTGTTCATCATAAAACTTTACATTATTGTGAGGTGACAGGGAACTATACTCGCTAACTTATTACTTGAAGTTAATGACTTTAAATTTAAAAATAAAGATTTATAAACAAGTCATTCAATCTTTACATAACACACATAATAACAATATAAGACTGGTTACAATTATTGAGTCCCATAATTTCAAAGGAGTCAATATCAAATCTCTTAAAAATGACCTCAAAATCTGGCATTGACCCCTAACTTGGCAGTAATTAGAGCAGAATACTCAGATAATGATGATTATGGCATTGCAATAATATTATATTAATATTAACAGTGCCTTACAAAAAAAACAATGTGTATTGCATTTAAATCTTATGTGTTTTTTGTTGCGTTTGTTTTTTTTGTTGTGTCGCATGTGGTTAAATTGTCATTTTTACGGTAAATGTTTTCTTTCACGTTGTTCACGTTCTTAATGGCATAGCATGGGCAATTCTTCAACAGCACTTATAGCGCTTCAGTAAGTGTTTCAATATCTAATCTTGACTTCTTTAATTGGTTTTTTGACTTTAATAATCCATGTATTTACCTAAACATTGTAAACTGACCAAATTTTTTTTTTCAGTCACCTGACTATGGATGCAATGGAAAATTTACCCAATACCAGTTACAACAAGCTTATATTATAAATGCTGTGTTTTAAATAAAAACTTAATTTTCCAATATAGGCAATACATAGAATAGACGATGCTGATGCTTTTTTCAAAGAAGATTGTATGGTGGTGTTTTCAAAAACGAAACAAGAAAGCAATGAAGTTTTTAAATATTGGATAGAAGCAGGCGTTACTTTGCGGAAATCCATGATATATTATCAAAATTAAGCTTAATTTGCTATACTCTGCGAAAAGCAGGAGAATCTGTGTGGTGTAATTTATAATTTCTTCAATCCTTATACTCCACACCAAACAGATCTTCGGCAATATACCCTCCTGCTTTTCGCGGAGTATAGCAAATTAAGCTTAATTTTGATAATTTTGATAATGAAGTTTTTTGTATGGAGGCTGGCTTACCTATCTTCTGACATTTTGATTTTATTACGAAATCGCAGTCACCCATAATTTGAATTTAAAGAAACAAACAAAAAATAATCTTTGACAAAAAGTCTTTAGTGTCACATTTCAGAGATATAGGCTGCTAAATAAGTTAAATTTGAAGAAAATCGGATTTTAAAAACAAAACATTTGAACGGCCCATCGCATAACGATAACACTTTTAGTCCATGGCTGGTAAGAGCGGCAATACAATCGCGTCACTAAATAAACAGTTTTGTTTTTTTTATATTTTACTAGACAACGTAAGCGTGGTCGAAATTATATTATAGAACATGACGTTCTATAGTATCATTTCGATCACGCTTTAGTAATTGTTTGGTTGGGAAACGTAGGTACAATTGATGCTGTGCTCAAATCATTATGTGCTTAATGTGACGAGTGGCGCCATTAAAATGCCGCTTATGATCCTCCGGTCACTGTTTTAGATAGTTTGCTTGAATTAGCACAGGACGCTGATTTTATATTGTGCATATAGTATATAAAATCAATAAAAAACAAATTTACTAATCTCGTGAGCAAAGTTTCGGCTTCTCTTTCGGAAGAACGAATTTGATCGCCGGCACGCGCGTCTTATTATTCGCAGTTGTATGCGTTTTTAATTCAAGCAATCTAGTATCACTTGCTTCACTGTGAGGGGAACCATATTAAATGGTGATAACTTCGTTCGCCGACTTAAACCTAAAGCTACGAGGGTTCCAATCGCGCCCTGGTCTAAAAAGAGCCCACAACACACTTAGCCGGGTAATTTTTTTTTGTTATCACCATCTCACAGTAAAGTTATATTAAGTTATGAAGCCCCAACCAAGCTTTTTTATCGTTTAAGTAATGCTTAATATTATAATAGGATTTTTAAAATCCATCATGAGAGCTCTTCATAATGGTCTAAATTGTCAAGGACATGTGGAGTCTACTAATCCACACTTTTCCAGGTTGGATTAGTAGACTTCACTACGTCTAAACCCTTCTTTTTCTGAGAGGAGCCCCGTGCTTGTGTTGAGCTGGCAATTGGTTGATGTTGAATAGTTATTCATATCATATAATTAAAAGTAAAGTCAATTTTGTCGATATGTCTTCTGAGTTGAATCTTTAATAATATTTTTGGTTTCTGTAATCCCTTAAAAGCTGACGTAATTAAAGATATTACTCATTAACTTTATAGACAGTTTGACTGACCGACTTTAGCCAGAGTGGTCAATCTCCAGAGAGATTTTCCAACTACGCGGAAATATTATATAGTACATAAATGTGTGCTCAAACATAGGTGATCTCTCACTCTCATCGCAGTTAATTTCTGAACCAAGAATTTGGTACTATGAATTTATATTACTATTTGGTCATTGGCTGGACTTTGCAATATGGCATTTCATTAAGTATTATTTTTATTATATATTTCTTTTTCTTCTTGTTATGTGGCATTTAATTTCTTATCAAAAGTAAAAAAAAAGCCATGGGCCAAAAGTGTCGTTATGCGATGGGATGCTGGAATGTTTTGTTTTTAAACGCGGATGTGGGTCTTAGAAGTAAGTAGAATTAATTATGACTTCGAAGGATTAATTTTTTTCAATGCTTATCTTCGAAATGTGAAGCACAACTTACACTTACACAATTTTAATTACTACTATAGTGTGTTTGGTTTGAATAATAAAACCAAACACACTATGTTCAGTTTACACGTAGTTATAAGCTAAAACCCTCAAGAAAACCTCAAGATGCTCTCACAACAAATTCCTATTTCAAAAAAAAAAAAATATATTAAAATTACTACTAATATGTGTTTTTATTTCATATATATATGGAAATTTATAACAGTTATTATGTTTTCAGGATTATGATTATAGGCCTTCTGTGAAAGTTTAAGCCGAATGATCTGCTAATAGTCTAAAAGTATCAAATCTTCAGTGTAGTGTCTTCTTCACTTATTATACTTGCAAAAGAATCCCCATTAGCAAGATATCTTAGCTGATTGCAAGTTAATTGCATCAAAGCCATTTTTAGTATTGTTTGCAGTGGCCTTGCTAGTAATTTCAGGTTCAAAGGTCAACGATATTCGTGTGAATTCTTAATTACAAACAATGGATCTGATTGTGGCCCAGAAAAATTATATTTTTGTACGTTGTCGCTTTGCTTCCCCAAAAATGCTTTGCTTTTGTCAATTTTCGGATCTTTTTGTACTTTAATAAAAGTAAGGATGGTGAGTTCACCAATAATAAATATAAAAAAATATATATAAAATAATAGGACCCCTTATAATAATTAAAAAAATATCATTATAACTATACTATACTATACTTTTAGGTAACTCAAAGCTGTAGACCGTAGAACACACTCAAAGCGCATTATTTTCTTACATAAAAAAACTAGTATTTACAAAAGTAATGGTAAAAATATATATTCTTTACGTATTTGTATCATAAGTAACTATCAAGAATTGCCATTTATAACCAGGTAGCCCGGTGAACTTCGAACCACGTTAAGAACGCCGTCTATTTAAAATATAATTTCTAAGTGGCAATTTCCACAAGATTGTATTTATTTAACCACAATGTTGACAAGTACCTGTCTTTCGGCAAAAAAATGTCTTGTCACAGACGCGTCCAAGAACGGGTTGCTTTATTTTTCTGAAAAGTCTTGCATTGTTACTGTGTTACATGATCGTGTACCTATAGCAGTGCATCAAAATTATATAAGGATATTAGTGCGTATTGGGGCAAGCAAGGAATTCGGCACCTTCTCTGAGATCACGATTAAGCTGGTCCGCAATTCTGCCGAAACACTAAATTATCATAACTCACATAACGTGTACAACTATCTTAATACCCCCTTTAACTATTCTCCTAACCTTTCACCTTGCGACTTTATTCCATAACAGGAAGGAAAATTAAAGTTTAAAAGCTTTGAGTAGGTCCTGACTGCTTATACTTATAACTTTGAAATTCCTGACATGACTAAGTAAAATTGGAAAAAAATTGGTAATTGAAAATCAAGATTGCCTACTCTAAAATAAGAAAATGTGTTCACTACATTTTATTACTTTTGAGTACTTTATTGGCATGTCTCTCGTTATTTAAGCATACAAATAAAGCAAAGGAATGATAAATTGCAAGCTTACGCTAAACATCTACCTAAATAATTCTCAAATTTAAAATGTATTTATAGACAAATAGGTCTATTTACAGACACGTGAAACGGGCGTACCTATTTCTCCATGATACCTAATGGCGTGATAGTTATTGTTTTCTACATCTTCAAACTATATAAATCAAAGACCAAAAAACTTAGCCGAGTTTTGCTGTTGATATGAGTAATTGACCATCTCTCAAATCACTTAAAACTAAGTTTCAGCTTAGAGCAATTAATTGCCAAGCCTTTTAATTGTTTATGTAATCCCATTACGCCATAATAGGATTTTTAAACAAGCTTATATATAATAAGCAATAATTTTTCTTCGTCATATAGGTTTTATAAATAATACATGCTATTTGAACACAACATTGATATTTGAAATCGGCGCATTAAAAATTGAAACCTGCGTCATCACTCGCTATCGCCGAACCGGTAATCAATATTGCAATCTAGGTCTCGAGCCCCTGTCAAAACGCATTCAGGCTGCGTACCTCTAAAGGTGCAGGTCCTATTCTTACGCCGGTATGTTGCTTAAATAAATGATAACATTATGAATAATATCAGTGATTGTGGTGATTAAGTGATTTTGGTGAGCAGTAACATTACCGCGGTGTTTACAATATCGTTTAAATTTTTATTTTATTTCATTCAATGAATAAAACCATCCCGTGTGATCCCGAGAGATTTTTTTGTTATTAAGTGATACCGGGAACTTTATCAGTTAGGAAGCATTTGTGGTAAGTCTTATAGTGCATAAGTAGCTTTATTTTTACCGCGCTTTACTGAGCATCTTTTCAAATATTTTAAGTTTGCAATAAATTAAAACAGTAACTATCATTAATTTATAATGCCCGTTAATTTTTATGTAAGGCAGTAATGGTTAGAAAAAAGATCGCGATACGTAAAAAAATATTGAGTATCGTTTTTGATATTTCTGTTGTTTTATGTCTACTTGTATTACAAAAATCATTTATTATTTTAAAATTATAATATTATTTTAAAACTACATTAAACGTATAATTTTCTATATTAAATTTATCATAAATCACAGTGATTAATACATTAAGGAAACCTTTGCATGCTACGAGAGAAGTAAAATTTTAAGCAAAAAACTTAATAACATAAAAACTTAGTAAGGAAATATTAAAAAAGGAAAAAATTGTGAAAATATTCATTTTTCATAATGATCTTTGATCCTTAATACCACCCCAAATCACGGTCTTCCAGTTCGTATTCATTTGAAAATCGTCGGTACCGTAAATTTCTTTTCAAATAATAAAGTAAACAATCGCTCGGTGCCCATTCTTTACTTTTTGGTAGTCTATTTGAGCAAAACCTGTTTATTTCAAGTCCACAAGAAAAACCCTATCGCAATACAGAAACGATGTTGCAGTACTATTCTGGATCTCCTACATACGCTCGAAATGCAATGCAGAAGCAATGTCGCGCGATTGTCTAACGCGCAGTACATAAACGAAGCGCAGAACATCGTTGAGAGTTGGAAGCAATGTAGAAACGTTACAGCGAGCTGTATCGTTGCAACATCGCGCTAGGTTTGGATTTTAAAGGGATCTCCTACGCTCAAACGCGATGTAGAAACGATATCGCTGGATTGTCGAACGCGCAGTACATAAACGAAGCGCAGAACATCGTTGAAAGCGATGTAGTTACGATGCAGCGGCGAGATGGCTAATTCGCCGATGCTAAAAGTATCCGGTTATTAGTCTTCATTTAAACTTACATCACAAATCAATACTTATTTTTAACATCGCGTGTGTTCTCCGTTCGGTTTGGGATCTTGAAAAGTATACACAACTAACTAAGCCTATGATATAAATACAGTAATTCATATATTTGCATTAGGTCTAATGCTAAGAACAATGAATAGGTTTAATGTAAGTTGTTTTGTTTTTGTTTTTAAAGCATCCCGTACCGTGACGTGTTGCATTTAATTTTGGCGTCGTTCTACTGATATTTTAAAGTTGCGTATTCTTGTAGATAAATCGGTGGTTTTTAAAAACAAAAATTTCAAATACTTAATAAATAGAATAAAATATCTTAAAAGAACGGTTTTGCTTTGGTGTTCTTAAATATTTTTAACTCGCGATAAGTTAACTAAATGAAATGTCCGATTGGAATGAATTAAAAAATATTTTACGGCTATACATAGTTACCCTTGATAATAAAACTATTTATTTTAATTAGAATTAATACTGCGATACTAATGTAACTGACTTTTGTTTCTACTAGCGATCTAATAACATTTTAGAATACTAAAGCTTCTAACGCGACCAAGATTAAGATTATCTTCTCTCGCGGACTTTTTTGTAGGTAATAATGAGTAGGTACTTCAATCATGTAGTGCAAGCCAAGTAATGGCATTTCATAGGCAAAACTTTGCTACATTATTGCAATTTTCTTAAGGAAATCCTGTTTTTTTGTTAATGAATTAAATACTATGTTACTTTGTGATAGTTTTGCTTGTTTGTTTGCGAAGAAATGGTTAAATTAGGTCAAGCACTTTAGGAGCCTATTGCAGACTGAATCTTTTCTCTCTCTAATATTAGTATAGATAAAGCAGGGACGTGAGAAATAATTTTTGTCTTAGATCGCTGATTCATCACTGGACTATGACTGCTTTGCTGAACTTGCGGAAACAGGCTTTGTGGAAGTTGTCGGCGACGATGAGATTGGTCGCCGCATCATCATAATATCAGCGTGTCATATGCCACCCAGTAAGGACGTTCACCCAGATATCTTATTGAGGTAGTAAACTTTTCTATTAATCAATTTTCTTCTACTGATTACATATTATGTCGATGAAGCTACCTGCACTGAAATAATTTCTTTGTTACAGATACATTACATCAACTTTGGACAAATTTGTGAAACAAGACTATAGTGTTGTGTATCTTCATTATGGACTAACTAGTAAAAATAAACCTCCTCTTTCGTGGCTGTGGAAAGCTTATAAAGCTTTCGACAGGAATTTCAAAAAGAATCTCAAGGCACTTTACTTAGTGCATCCAACGAACTTAATTCGAATCGTATGGCAAATGCTAAGACCAGCTATAAGTGTTAAATTCGGAAAAAAAGTAATGTACGTTAATTATTTACATGAACTACAGCAACACTTGGATCTTGACAAACTGTGCATTCCTGAACAAGTGCTTGAGTAAGTGCTGGTTTTTTTTTTCGTTAATGTCATGAAATACCTAACTAACCTCCAACGTTTAATAGAGTATTCATGTTACTGGAACTTTTATGAAAAATATATCAACAAGAGCCCCTCTCTTGGATCGTGGAACTCTTTTTAAAATACCTATGTCCAGCACGTGGACGTGAATCGGTTGAAGTGATGCTTATGATAATGATTCGCCATATTTAACATTGCGAAACATACATGCGAGTTTTACTTAGTTTGTTAAAGTAATAAACTAAAATACGATAATATTGTAAATAAATATATAAATATGCTACGACAAAGCACACATCGCCATCTAGTCCCAAAGTAAGCGTAGCTTGTGTTATGGGAACTAAGGTGACTGTTGAATATTTTTTTTATGAATAACTTACATAAATACTTATAATATACAGATAAACACCCAGACACTGAAAAACATTCATGCTCATCACACAAACATTTCCCAGTTGTGGTAATCGAACCCACGGCGTTGGACTCAGAAAGCAGGGTCGCTGCCCACTGCGCCAATCGGCCATCAAATGTGAAGTTAAATTAATAAGTACCTAATGACTCTATATTTGTTTAAAATTTTATATAGTGCTCTTTGTATAGGTACGATAAGGTGCTGCTATCTAAAAACCCAAGGGCTGCTGCTATGGCAAGACAAATGGGGCAGACTTCACTAAATTCATCAAATACAAACCCAGCAATGAATCCCGAAAGCCTATCCCCGCCCGCCACGCAACAGTTCGGCGTTTCGCTGCAGTTCATCAAAGAAAACAACGTCAACATGATTGACTCCGTACCACCCGTAATCAGACAGTGTGTCGATTATTTGTCGCAACCTGAAGGTGAGTTAAAATAAATCGTTTCTGCCTTTCCAGAATTGCTAATTTTAATAGAACTTTAATAGAACGGATCTTATTGTAGCCTTTATGAACAGTGTTTATTTGTAAAATCGACTTTAAATTGCGGATAAATCAACAAAAAAAAACAAATATTTAAAAAGCCATCTACAAATTGAGATAGGTTTGTGTACGTATTACATAATCGTGATCGTTAATTTAGTATTTTCTGAAGTTTGCCCGACTTATACAAGTTTTATTTTAACATTCCGACATCTGAATTAGGCATGAGCTTACCCAGTTTCTGGTCTAGAAAATGTGATTTTTATAGGTCAGGTCGTCCGTGGCTGTTTTGTGATTTTTTTTTGAGGGCCCTCAATAATCGATACTAAAGCCAAAACTGTATTTTTTTTTTTTTCATTTTTGTCTGTCTGTCTTGTCTGTATCTTGGCCACCATACATTTTCTGCTATATTTCCTGGGTACGCCCATGGTAGTAGGTGACCTAAAGGAATTATGAACTGAATATGAAAAATGTATAATTGTAACACTAACGACATGATTGTTTATAACTGGCAGCCCTGGAGACTGAAGGGATATTCCGGAGGTCAGCGAACATTACGGTGATCAAGGAACTGCAGAGAGCGTGCAACAAGGGCGAGCCAATATCGTTCAGAGATGACCCGCACAATGCTGCGGTGCTCATGAAGACCTTCCTCAGAGATTTGGAAGAGCCATTGCTGACTTTTGAACTGTTCGATGACATATTAAAATTTCAGAGTAAGATATATACTTTAAATTCTTTCTTATTACATCAGTCATTATAGACGTACATTCAAAGGATCTAATTATAAATTAATTGATAAATTTTGTCACCGTACTAACTATTTCTTTTTTTTTGCAGCTTGGTCGAACAGTGAGAAACCTCAAAAGGTTAAGTTGCTAATTTTGGAAAGGCTGCCACTGGATAATTATCGATTGCTGAAATACATATTTCAATTCTTACATAAGGTACGAATATTTTAAACTTTAGTTATACAAATGCTTTTCGTATCGTTTTTTTGTTGCTTGCCTACGTTCCACCAGTTTATTTATATTCCAGGTCATGTTTATCTAGGTCATGTATTTCGGGATGCAGAGTTCGAATCCAAGCTCATCCTCCTCTAAGTTTTTTAATTTATGTCCGTTTTAAGTAATTAAGATGTCACTTGCTTCATCGGTGAAGGAAAACATCGTGAGGAAACCTGCATGCCTGAGAGTTCTGCATAATGTTCTCAAATTTGTGTGGAGTCCACCAATCCACACTGGGCCAGCGTGGTGGACTATGACAACCTTAACCCCTTCTCCTTGTGGGAAGAGACCCGTGCCTAGGTGTAGTGGGCCGGTAATGGGTTGATATGATGATGATGACGATGATACAGATGAACACCCAGACACTGAAAAACATTCATGTTCATCACACAAACTTTACCAGTTGTGAGAATCAACCCACAGCCTTGGACTTAGAAAGCAGGGTCGCTGACCACTGCGCCATCGGCCGTCAAACATAATTAATTATGTGAATGTATAAGTTCACTATTTTAGCAATTCTTTGTTTCTCGAATGCCTTCCCGTCCCGTATAAGTCACCTTAGGAATTGATGAAGTTAAATAACACATCAACGGTTATTATTGAATTTCTCGCATTAACAATAACTGTGATTCTTTGGACTACAATGGCAACTGGTTGATACCGTTCACGTTTTTCCACAGGTGCAGGACAGGAGCTGTGTCAACAAAATGACATGCAGCAACCTAGCTGTCGTTTTCGGTCCAAACCTGGCCTGGCCAGCTGTCGGGCAAATGACACTGCATATGATTGCACCAGTTAATGCTTTCACAGATTTTATCCTTGAAAATCAGAAAACCATATTTTTTATATAAACACTTAAATAACTGTTATGCAGGAAGACTTTTTGATTATGTCCAAATAATAAGAAGACCTTTGGCGAAAATTACAAAACATGCCATTTCGTTTGATGTCAATCAGTAGTAATATATTGAGATATTTGTTACTACGTATAATTTATGTTTCAAAAACACTGCCATACGCTGTGTTTTTTTCCATTTCCAGTATGTTTACGAATGTATTATAGTCAACTTTCTATATATACATTTGTCACATACAAAAATTATTTGGCTACTTTACACAATAATCAATATACCACGGGCATGGTAGAACAACACGAAGTCTACCTGAAATCCTCATCTACATTCTCGGTAGCTGGAGAACGTCAAGAATGTTCGACGTACAACAAGCGGCAAGTCACCGACACAAGTGGCAAGCGGCCCAGCAAGAAAGATACCGTTATTTCTCTTTCTCTTTTTGCTCAGCTCCTTAGGGTCGTAGCATTATGTTGAATAGTCTATAACCTAATGAAGCTTTAAGCAATACGAAATATTTCGTAGTACAGGGACTACACTGAGAAACCTCACTGTATTAAATACTCTTTCGGGATAAAAACATTGCCGTAACTTATTTAAAAAAAATACTTAATGCCTAGAAAAAGATTTGGACATCGATTAAAAAGTCTTCCTCTATAAAAATAAATTATTATTTATTGATTTGGGAATGGCCAACCTCTGGCTCCAATACGTGCTATATGCAAGTAGGGACATTGCCATGACAACATAATATGTATGACAAAATTTGAGAAGAGATTTAAGGGTTTATTTAAAGTTTCTATGACGTGAATAGGGAAAATTATACGGGTTTTTTTTTTCTTATATTAACTCGTCTTCGTACATTAGCAAATTTGGGGATATTTATTAGTTACTTTAACTATTGGTATTGAATTTTCTAATAACCATTTGGAATTTTTATCAATAACATAGTGGCAGAGTAAATATCACCAAGTTTCTTCTACAAATGTGTTTCTGCGAGTCATAATAGAGTTAACTATAAAAATTTAGTGTTATGTTTCATTAAAATACATAGGAAGGTGTGAAACATAGTCCTTGATGAATCTCCGTCTATTATCCATAAACTACTTTCAGATAAGTGGATTTCTATAAACATTATTTCGATTTTATCAAATTAAAGAGTTCCCGTTTGCATTCCTTCACCGCCTCGTGATCCCTGTTATCGATTAACCTATAGACGAATCACGGTGTCTGTACAGAGACCTCATTAACTGAAAATGTGATGAATGGAAAGAAAAGAAAAATACAATCAAATATTTAAATAATAACTAAAAGGTTCGCAGAAACACTTTTAGGTAGACAGCAAATATTTGTTTATGGGCACGAATGGCCGCCATGGTTTGTCATTTTTATCTTAAGAGAATGATTTTTTTTACTCTGTAAAGAAAGTTGAATGCCAAATACGTTAATATACAAATTACGAAATTTTACCTGAGAGAATAAGTGCAAATATATATTAATTGTTTTTTTTTAATTATTATTATTATAATTAGTTCATAATTACTGTGCTGCACTTGAAATTACTAAAACACAAACGCTATACGAATGCAAACATTGCTAGTGCCTAAGTAAGTACTGCATGCTTCGTGTGCATCTGTCAAAGCAACAATTATTCACTATTCGAGATTTGATCATGTAGAATGTTAGATTTTAATGATATATATATATCTATTTGTGTCTAAGTGTCAATTAATCTTAAGAGTCTTATTGTCTATATTTGTCTATTGATGTAACATACAGGATGTTTAATAAGTTGGTCCGCATTATAAAATTTCTGTAACTTTGATACTTACTTTCTGAGCATTATACAAAGACCAGTTCTTACAGTATTTAACGAGAAACACCTGAAACTTTTGAACCTTTTAATCCAGTTAAAGAAACGTATACTACAAATTACCTTCGAATGCTAATATTTATTTCTTTTTACATGTTAATTAACAACAATTCAACGTTTATTACTACCATTCTGCACCTATCCCTAAGCCTCCAATCATACTTACTTCATATACTGACTGAGTAGTTTCGATACTAGAAATTTAAAACATAGTGAAAGTAAGGTGAAAACTATCTATTTTTTGACTTACAAAACATCCTGTAGATTTAAAATAGTACCTATATAAAGTTTAATAAATGTTATAATGTTCTATAAAATATACTTTGTAAATATGTATTTTTTTTCTAAAGGATTATTTGCAAACATGTGTTGCACACTGTCGTGATACTTCGAATACTATTAATGTAAGACTTTTTCTGTAAATGTTTACAAAGCCAAATATTTTCCACGACTTTATATATCCACGAGTTAATAATATGGATATTACTTCAATGATTCATTCCATTCGAACGGTTTAAACGTACATTATTTTCTTTAACAGAACTTAAAAAATATAACTTAAGTTCGTTACCACAGGCCATTTTGGTAACTATATGAAAATAAATAATTATATATTATTGACCCTCAGAACCAATTTGCAACCTTTCGACCGCTTTCAGAAAACGAACTACAGTATATAGCGAAGATGTCGTACAGGCATAAAAGGAAAACATAAAAGACTGCAGAATTAATGTGTCTCATATTAAAAAAAGGCTTATTTAATATCTGTTTTAAAGATTTTATAGAAATTTTTAAATTAAATGTACCTAAGTTTCTTACTTTGCACTCAGAATATGACTATATTTCTTAATATTGTTTTTATTTTAATAAGAACCAAACAGTATTCTTATTTTCTCACAATAATGATTTTGCAGACCAATAGAATATTGGTCGGGTCACGCTTGCCAGACGTGTTTGTGATCGCAGTAGATAGCTGATCTACCGCCAGCATGCAGCAGATAATGACGAACTTGTTTAGGGCGGCGCAATATTCATATTATTTACCCGTATATACAAGGCTGTTTATGAAGGTGGTACTAGTAAACTACCCGTAAAGGTATCACTAACGATCTAGAGAATCGGTATTAATGACAGGACCATCATCGTTTTGCTTAATGTAAACACAGCTGATAATATGGTTTGTCACTGCATAACTTTGCATAGTTATATATCTAAAAGTATTATTTATCGGCTCTAATACCCCCTTTCCAACTAGCCTTGTATATTATATAATATTTTATTGGCATACTCTTTAATAGATTATACACAAACATAGAAAATTAGGTACCTACTTGGAAAATTGGAACGTACACTTTGCAATTTTTCCTTTCGTTTGTATTTTTAGGTAATAGCTTTAATATAAATATATTAATGTTCACTCAGAATACGATTCAAATAAAAATCACATGGGTACTGGGTACGCATTTAAATAAATTTTAAGTGAACTAACTAACTAGAAACTGTTTGACGACATCAAATACTACGAATAAAAACTAAAAGTAACTAACATTTTGACTAAAATAACACTAACAAAATAATCATTATAAAAATAAAATTCGGTAGAGACTAAATAAATCACAACTGCTTTTATTTAAAACATATCACAACATAAAAACATTATCAAATGTTTTAATTGATTACCACAATTTTTTATTAATCCTTACAGTTGCTTGGCCTATAATACAACAGGTGGGTAATGATACAAAAATTTCTACACCTATTCGTTCACACACCCCGAGGTTTTTATCTTATGTCCATACTATCCGGAGTTGACCCTGGAGAATACTAGAAGAGATGGTTCATGGAAAACAAGTTTTCTGTTTTACCGCTTTCTTATTTTATTTCTGAGCTTATGTGGTTCCCTACTCTATTGCTAAAGGAATACTTTCATGGTAGTTATATTCTAAATACATATTTTTAAAAATAAGAAAAGTTTAAATATCTTAATGTTAGAAATGGTGTTAGGCTAATGATAGAACGGCACCTCACCAGATGCCATGCCTACCGAGTTAAAATTAATCGTAGCGTTTTACCATAAACAAACGAGCCTTTGCGGCGCGTTTCTGGGTACTTAGTGTGATATTTTCTACCTAAAGTAGTAAAAGTAAGTGAAAGTTTACTACGATTAGTATGGAAACCAAAGAGCGCCATCTAGTAAGAGCACCTAGTGTTGTAACTAGATCTAAATAAAATAAATCTCACACTAAGTACACTGATGGTGAAGGTTGAACACACCTGACCCTTCATAAATGCACTTGGGCACCGAACACGTAAGGCGTTTACACGTAGTGTAGGGTGGGGTGTTGCTTAGGTTTTAAAAGATATTTACTTACATGTTTACCAAATTTAACCAAGGGATGATTTTAATATATATATGTGTTTGATGTATTAGATTAGTGTGGCGTAAATAGTGTTGATATTTCCCATAGCTGGAAATAAATTTCTAGTACACGGGCGAATTGTGTATCGGCTACATTCTATCTCATTTAGTATTTATGTGGATGGGCTCATAGAACATACGGGACAGCAATGAGAGCGATGTTTTGAACGAAATGGGTATGAAATGTAATTATGGCAAAACAATCAATTAATTAAAAAAAACCTAAATTCTCTTTTGTGAAGGTTCAACTCGATCGCATTTATTAATATATAAAACGACAACGACTTCGCTAACATACTTATACTTTTATTGATTGCGCTCGTTTAGCTTTGATTCTATTTGTAAAATAATACTCAACCTTTACTCTTACCGCATCAAGTAGTAACTGTGCTGTCAGGATTTATTTTTGCTCCTATGTTAACGTATTCTCAGTTTACTTATTTTTTATATAAACATTGAAGTAAATAAATGTTGCAGTTCTTTTGGCAAATAAAAAAATATTAAATACCACAACTTTTTTGCCCATTCCCTGTTCCCGATTACTCCCGATTCCCGATTATACTTAAATTAAAAACTACACCAGAATTATTAGTTCGAGTATTAACTATTCCATCTAAGTCTAGCTATTAATGATTATAGTTTTATATGTTAGAAAAATTACAAAATGTTTTACGACTACATATATGTTACATTAAATGGATATTAAATGTAATTTAATGTTTAAATTTTATATATAGAGTCTATCTGATTTAACGCCATTTACATATATATCTATCACACTACATACTTAAGACATTAGCAAAGATTAAATACTTAAAGCAGGGAACACTTCAAACTTTTATAGATATTGGTGCCAATTCTTTTGTAAATGATTCTCTAAATTAAACGATATGACTTAAAGGAAGTCTTAAATAGTGCTATCTTTCTTCTTCTGGGTGTGTGCGTTGTTTTTCCCAGATGTTTTGGGTAGTTATATTCTTAATTATATTGTATGTATTTTTATTTCGTTTAATTTAAACATATTGTACACCTTTTGTAGTCGTACCTTTCATATTCTTATGTCTTTTTACGCTTTTAGTTGCCTGGAATAGATCGCTATGTATCAACAAGGCCAACAAATTGTACCCTCTATCTAACTTGCTCTGTGTATTTTATTATATATATTTTTTATTGTTTCGTTCATTCACACCTTTATTCATCCTTATCCAGCAGATACAGCAAAACTCTTGGACCTTTCAATTTAGTTTAGAGATTTGTGTTTAACAGTATCGACAACATCGTATTCGTTAGATAAAATGTAGGTATCAGGTGCTTCAGAAATTAGTTAAAACTCTTAGACCAATACTTGCGTAAATCTAGTATCCTAACACTAAATTTTCCACTTTTTTAAGTAAGTTTACTAGTGGTTTAAGGCATCACGTTATAATTATATTTTGTCTTTAATACTAATATTTAGTTTTTTGTTATTAAAATAAGCTATACCTACATATTTAATGACATGGAACAACCATCAACAAAACGTAATTAACAGTTACAGATAATTGAAAAACATGTAAAATCCGGAAGTAGTGGGTTTAGAGTTTTTAGGAACTTCCCTTGCTGAGTCAACTTTTTCCCTTAAAACATCTAAAGGTAAATGAGACGTATGCTATTTGATAAATCTTAAAACTTTCCCTGACGCCCATCCCAAACACGATTATTGAATTATAATAATTTAAATTAAATGTTTGAAACTGCACAAGATATATTTAAAATATAGCTGAATGTCACTTTTTCACTTGATTTTTATGTAGCACCTTTTAAGCACTGAGCATTGGTAAATGTAAGGAATTGCGTTGCAGGATTTGAAAACTTATCGGAGGTACCTTTAGAGTTTGGCAGTTTTTTTTTATAGATAAAGGGGTTAGTCTTATGGTTTTTGAATCTAAAAAAAAGAATCGTTTGAATAGGCGGGTTCCTTAATAAATACTTACAACAATCGCACTTGTAAACTGGGCTATATTTTTAATGGGGGCTTAAACTCAATAAAACTCAATAAAAAAATAACTAACTATCTCTATTTTCACATAGAGCTAGTTAGTTGTTATTTTCATTATTCTGATCTAATGGTGTTAATAATATTAGTTCTCAGAAACAAAGGCCAGGATTATAATATTATACGCGCCTTGTTATGACGCACTCTTCTTGGATTTTTATTGTTATCACCATCTATCTGTCAATCTGCCAATGGAACTTAAAACTACAAGTATAGTGAGAGCAATTCATTCCTAAGTTTTTTTTTATTAATTTTACTCTTTAGGTTATCTTTTTAATGTGAAAGGAGAAGTATTGTTTTGAAATGATAAGGTTACGTTTAATGAAGTTGGAAGGACATCTTTAAGATATAATATTATTGTCACCAAAATCAATTGAAAAATAGTATCAATGTAAAAATAGCTGTAGTATTTGAGGAAAATAAATATTAGTAATTAATATCATGGTGTTTTTATTCCTACATAATCCTTCGAATGTTTTCATTTCTTTAAAAACACGCAATCAATGTGTGGGTTCAATATTGATAGTAAAAGTTTTACTAACACTTTTGACGTTTTTTTCTCTAGACATGCAAGGAATATATAGTAGTATTATAATCATATAGTCACCAGATTCGAATCCTGCTTTTATGGCTAAAGAAACCCTGAGGAAAACGGCATATCTGGGTTAGTAGGTAGGAGAAACTGGGTTAGTAGGTACCCGCCACCTCACATTTGAAAGGGGAGTAATATGTGACTAGACTTTACTTATTAATTTTTCAAGGAAAATAAGCAGTGCTATTACACTTAAGAGTAATGCCTCATTTTTTTATCACATAAACCAATGAAGTTTTCACAACTTAGTTATACATAAACGTTAACATTAACCACAAATTGCTTAGCAATTAGCGGTAAATTACCAAAAAACTTTATATTGCCAAAATTATTTTCCTAAAATGCCAATTTTGACATACATATTTAAGTACATTACCGCAGAAATGTACACTAATATCATAATACTGAAGAGTTTGTTTGATTGAACGCGCTAATCTCGGGAACTACGGAAACTGTGGAAAAATCTTTTTTTGTTGGTTAGATAGATGTTGTTGAGGAAGGCATAATATATAAAATCACGCTACGACCAGGAGTAAAGCAGCAACGTAAACTTTTGCAAAAACGGGAAAGAATATTTTGAGAGTTTCCGATATGTAAACGATTAAAGTTACGCAAAAATGATGTAGGTATGACTGAATGGTTCCGCTTTGTACGTTCTAAATAAAAGACCGGGGCAGTATTTGAATATCTGCAAAGGTTGACTGATACGCAGAATCATCGCAGGGAACCGCAAGTTTTAAATAGTTTGATAATTCGAAAGTAACTTTGAATCTGCCTTATTTCATCATTTGATAGCAAATAACCTAATGCTTGACTTGCTATCTCACATGCCCCCGTAATCGTAATATATTACAACACATAAGTAAATGATATCATACACTACACATATTTTGTATAGAGTTAACAGGAAGACGCCGTTATCAAAACGGTACGACAAGACACATAATACGGGCTTCTTGTGCGTAGGTATACAAGCAGGGAACTGTTCGAAAAAATGAAGGGTTCATAAGCAGTTCATTTAAATAATAGAGATACCTACCTGCATTATTTAATACACGCCAAATCATCTTCAAATTGCTTTGCAGTAAGGTGCTAACCAGCCGTAGCCAAAGCGGAAGGAGTTCAGACAAACTAACCTAGACGGCCTCTAAACAGTTACCTAAATAAGTATCTTATCTTATATATTTAAACGAGCAATTCTTGTATATATATAATTGGAATCTCGGAATCGGCTCCAACGATTTTCATAAAATTTAGATCTAGCTAGGATTCATTTTGTCGTTTAATTCGTGCTTTCCGGTAATAACCGATTTGGTGCAACGAAGTTGCACGGGTCAGCTAGTATGGTTTATACGGTATGTAGGTATATACCTATTAGTTAAATAATGATTTACTAAAGCTTTCTTACCTACTCTTAAATACCTACTCAAGCCAGTTAAAAAAAAATTGTACTAGGTAGGTACCAACTAACCACGAAGACTACTTTAAATTAAATAATAATTATTAAAATAGCTACGGCTACATAAAGAGTAGCTACGACTCATGGGTGACTGCCCCAAAGATTACAATGGTATACTGGACTGTCCATCGTGCCTACTGTAGTAGATTCTAAGTAAATATAGCATTCTAATAGAGAACACTAATAGAATTTTCCATTGAAATATTAATGTAATATTAAAATAAATAATTTCAATAATAAAAAAATCAACAAAAGAGTCGATGGAGTCATCATTTCATGGCAACCCTATTAGATCTAAAAAGAAAAATGTACCTACCGATCGTTACTTACGGCGCCGGCGTACTAACTTCTCTGGGAAAACAGGAAGGTATCACAAATATCTACTAAAATAGGAATAATTTGTATTTTGATCCCACTAAATTATCAATAACCAGTTATTGCTTTATTGTTTTATTTTCGCTATAAATTTTAATGTGTACCAAATACCTAATGTTGGCATAAAAAATTGTTATAATAGTTCACCTTCCTCATCGCTAAAATAATAAAATTAATCAAAACACTATTACATTTAATAGCCAGACTAAATGCAAAGAATAATGTAATTGTTCTTTTTTATTGAAATAAAAGTAATTTTCATGCTAGCAACATTTATTTTTTGTTGAAGCGCCCACTTGTGGAATTATTCAGTAACTACTTATTGATATTCTCCCATTTCGAGTTCATGTGTAGTTCATATCTTGAATGATAAATTGTGCTTCTTTATGACAATTAAGTGTACTGAATATGTGTTTGTGTTGTTTGCATTAAGGATTAATGTGTTAAAAAGGTTTTCTCAATGTTTATGCTGTGTCACAAGTTCATTTCAAAACCAATGACATTATATGAACTCGATGTGCGTTTTGGCCATTTTACTTGGCTTGCGTTGGTGATTCGTATATAGTCACGTGACCAAAGTGGATTTCGGATCAATGGCGCCAAATGACTTTTACAGAAAATGTACGTAAACGTAACGATAATATATATAAATAGAATTAAACTAAATGAATGCATAATCGATCTGTACGTGTTTATACATACGTGCCTGTATTTCATATCGAAATGTAATATAGACACAATAAAATGATGCGTAGGACTCACGTCAATCTGGCAACAAAACAGTGCTGCTATCTGTGTTGTCAATTTTGTTATGTAGTCTAATGGAAGACTAGGTATAGACTAATCTTGTGATAAATATTTACGGCAAAGGTATTAAAGATATATTTAATTAGTTTTACAGTTTTAAGTGAGTTGTTTTTTCACGTGGAAGCAACTGTAGTGTAAAAGCCGTCTGATGGATTGATTCCGGAGGCTGTGCCCAGATCGAAGAATTCACTGGCCCGCCATACATTTTACAACTGTACTGAAACGTCAAACATGATTGTTATTAATTTTTCCCTCGATTATGGATAAAATCATGTTTTTCATCGTCGATTCACATATTTAAAGTTTAAAAACAAAGAATACATTTTTGCGAAATAACTAACTAAAGGATCTCTCAATAATCGATGCCAAGTACCGAGAAGACATATTTGTTTCGTACGTCAAAATTCTTCTTTGCATCTTCTACAGTTCGTATAATTCCATTGTTGCGTTTTGTATCAACGCCTTTGATATTTACCGGCGCTCTTAAAATTCGCGCATGCGGAGGCGGGACGGGTTGCATTGCATATTGTTGCAAAAACCTTCCTACAGTCACTTTGTGTATATTTGACTGTCAAAAATTGATTAAAGGGGAGCTGCAGCACACAAATTAATAAAGAATAACAATTCAACAGGTATAGTGTGCACATCTTATCATTAGAACAGGCATCTTTAAACAGTATCTATTGTATTTAAAATACACATCTGCTTTGGTAGTGGACTGTATGGAAGGCCTTAATATGCTGGGCAAACAATTTTGTTAGGCTAATATTTGAAAATGGAAGTCTTACCCCCTTATCTGTGCTCACATTGCACCAAAACACTAAAATACTGGTAACTAGCTACGGCCAAAGCCTCCTACTAGACAAGATCAAGAAAAAATCGGAAATAATAATTTCCCAAATTGCCGGGAATCAAACCCCAGTACCTCATACTTAAATTCAGTTCTCATTGTTGCGCCAGGAAGGTTGTCAAAATTCTTGGGTGGCATATGTACAACTAGGTGTTTAATGTGTCCAAAGTCTTTAGCATCTAATATCTTAAAGTTATATAAGGAAAGGTGTTAGCACAAGACATACTAAACAATTGAAAGACATGTGACCATGCTAGCTTGAAATACTTACATGTACTGAATGTTTCTGGATAAGTAATAAATAAGACTATTGTGTAAGTAAAGCAATGGATCAAGGTTTCAGTAACAATCTATTCCGAAGGCTTTGTGGAATGTTTTCATTTCTAATTCTGGACTTCTATTCTATGCCTCTTAGCTTATCTTTAATCTTTAGTTTCAAGGTATTTGGTCCAGGATGTAAAGGGGAATGCGTCATTAGTTTGATACTTTGTTTGCATTTGCTATCTTAGGGAGTTGTGGTGTGGATGTATTATTTAAACATTATACAATACTCCAGTCACTGTCCTTAAGTTTCAAGTTCCACCACTGTAATGTGATGATGTTTTTTTTTGTTTTCACTCTAATAAAGTATTCATAAGTTTTGTCACATGTCACAGTGTACTGTGACACGTGTCGACAGCTGATATCTGTCCACCATTAAACATTTTATCATTTTGTTGCAACAATTCAGTTGTGATGGTCTTTCATTAAATCATCTTGTAACCATAACTGGAAAACTTCAGAATCTACAAATTCACATGTAAAATGTTTTGCACTTGGCTCATTTCAATGCCACAGTAGGTATGTATTAGTTAACATGTAATTTTCTTGTCAGTTACAATCAGTTCTTGTACACCAATATTGGATTTTGTTACTGTAGTCACCATTATGTTCATCCTTATGGAGAGGATCATGTCCCTGACTAAATTTTCAGAAGTATGAAGACACATGATGAAGCTCCAAGTTGCAAACCTCGAGCTTCATATTTAAAAAACAAATGCAATTCTGGAAAATTAAACAAATCCTAGAGACCTCCATTTTCTTTGTCTGTAATTGATCTTTTTTTATGGTGGCTTGGTATTGTTCAGGGCTCAGTTTGAGATTCTAATAACATGCCCTTTATGATATTGTTATTAAGATATTGTTTTATTAATTCATAACTATTATTTCTGTTTGTCAATAGTTTGTAATTTTTTTATTTAATTTCAGGTTTCACCTTATTTGGGGATGGAAACTAAAGTGTCACCATGTGAATGATGTGACATTCTACACCATGCTACTACCGCGTTCAAAGTGTAAAGCCGTAAAAGGATCGTGAACATGTAGGTTGTCAAAAAAGTAATCAAGATGTCGTTGAGAGGCACAAAGCGGGCATCTGGGATGCGGGGGGATGAGCCAAGCACATCCAAGCGTCGGAGGGCAGAGCCTGAAGATGCTCTTTGGCAGCTTCGGCCTGTCAGTGACCTCAAGATGTCATCTATATATAATCGAAGTGCCTCTGAGGCACCTGCTGAACTATTCAGGTTTGTGTGTTTATTTGCTCAATGTATATCTAGTTACAGTGAATAATGAAACTTACATTATATTTGGCTTAGCGATAACTTATTTCTGACATAAAACAAAGTCAATATATACATAAAATATTATATATTTAGATATAATAGTATTTGGGTTTGCTTATGTGACTACTGCATTATGAGCAATGCAATATTATTATATAGTGTTAATACATATGCCATGCTTTATCACTGGATATTTTGACTTAAAGGGCCTTCGCGATTTTTTTTTAGTGTTTTATTTTTTGGCATATTATTTTACATTGTCAATTAGCTTATGGAAACACAATATAACAATTGATATAAAACATAATCTTAAAGAAAACATATTTTATTGGAAAAAAATGTATGAGAATATATGTATCAAGGATATTGAAGCTTTCAAATCACTTTTAACTTATGTCATCATCAAGTGGATATAATTAAACAAAGAAATTCTAATCCACAAGTCACAAAAGACAAGTTAAATGTTTTCAGCTAGCGTCATTGTAGATTTGAATTATTTTAACTACATCCCAATATATTAACTTTATGTTTTTATACACTACATAACACAGCAATTAATTGCATATTAAATCTTGTTGAATCAACAAACAAACTTATGATGACATTATCCAGATTTTTATCAACAAACATGGCATATTTTCTAACCATTATACCATAGATATAAAGAGAAACTGCAATAAGCTGCAATATTATTTCTGGTTCCAGTGCTTTATGTCAAAGTGTCTGTAAATTTACTTTTACAGATATTACTATCTGTTTTAAAGAATCCCAGCAAAGAACCCAAGAATTGCTTTGGACACATATTGAAAGCGAAGCACAGCTGTTGTCAATTCAAAGTTAATTAAATATTAGAATATCTTATTAACTTCTTTGTTTTGGTTCCACTAAAGTTAAGGCTGGTTTATTCATAGCATTTTATAGTGACTCCTCTGAGAAGTAAAACACCTGACCACCCACCTGCTGTGCGCATTCCCACAGTAATTTCAGTGACGTAATGAAGTATTGTGATCAATATTATTGATAGATGTGACAATTTTTCACTTTAACGGATTTTGACCCAAATAAAAGCTTGTTTCTAAATTCGTTCAAAGTTATAGTTATAGTTAACTGAATTGACTGACCATAAGATATAACCAATAAATATACCACATTGTAACTTTTAATAAGTTTAGACAATTATAGTTTTATAAATATAAAATTTAGAGAATATACAAAGTTATACCTGACTGTTATGGTTAGGGATGCTATATTTTAAATTAATTTCAATTTTTTTTTTCTTATTTTTCTGGCTGAAGTGCATTACATCCTGTCTGTCATACTGCTGAATGTCCTGGCAAGCTCTCATGCATGTGTATATGGCATACTTTACAATATATATTATGCGATTGGATAGTATGTAATATAGTAAACTATATCCTTAAGCTTAAGTGTTTGTATCTAGCTTAAAGTTTCTACTTGTTCTCTTAGATCCCATTAACAAATGTAATAATATGGCACTACACACTACAATTGTAAGTTCCTTTCTAAAAAGTTATAGGTACCAATGCTCAGGGTTCTAATCTAGGTTGCACTTTGTAATCTTTAGTTGATCATCATCTTTTGATAAAGTATTATAAATAAGTTGGTGTCGGTGAACCTTTGTTGGTTGGTATTATCTGTTGAGCAGGACAAAATAAAATGGAAAGATGAACTAAAAGCAGTAGCAAGAAATCAGGGTCAAGGAAAGTTGGGGATAGACATGAATGGCAAAAATTTATATAGGGCATTAGACGAACAGATGTAGTTGCTTAGAATATTATTTATGTTATTATTTACGTTTTTTCTACAATATAGGCTATATCGTGAATCGTGAAAAAAAAAAATTTTTCTGAAAAGTTGAATTTTCTCCAAACCAATGAACCTTCAACACAGTTATTGTTATCATTCAGATTTTTGAAGTGAAAAATAATTTAAAAAGAATAATATTATATTTTGGTTTATATTATCACTAGCTGTTGCCCGCGACTTCGTCTGCGTTTGATTTTGTTTTTTGATGTGGCATTAAATTTTGTTGTAGTATTCAGTATCGCGAAGCCCTTAATGAGGGGTTTGCTGCTATCCGCTGAGGAGTTCTGTTTACTGAGGAGGTTACAATTTTTGGGTGTTATGGCGTAAAATTATGAAACACTTTCAACCCCTCTCCCAAAGAAACCGAGCTTAATTTCGGGATAATAGTATCCTATATTACTTCTACCACTTCCAAGAATATGTGTACAAAGTTTCATGACAATCGTTTAAGTAGTTTTTGTGTGAAAGTGTAACAAACAAACTTACATTGACATTTATAATATTAGTAGGGATTAGTAGGGATTATTGTTAGTTATAACTAGAATATTCTTGTTGTAAGAGCTTAGCTTATAGTTTTCTACCATTGCTTAAAGCATTACTATTTTATTGATGTAGAAGTTCTGGTTTCAGAAGTATCATCTTTATTGCAGGTATGTCATTAAAACTGATTTTAAAATACTTTAAGCAATGGAAATAAGCCAGTTGATCTTGTTGTAGAGTCTAGTATTGCATTGCTGATATTTTTGCTGCATATAGAAGTATTGTATTGCTACTATTATTGTGTCATTTGCCACAGCAAACATTTGAAATTCTATTTATTCAAGAAGTTGTATTCTCTGTTATACTAACTTGCATTGCATAACATATGAATTTTGCGATATCAGAATGGGACATTTTCTGTTGAACTGAAGGCCTTTACAGCTATTTACTATTCATTTGCATGTTTTTTTTTTGTATTTATTATTAACTTGGCCAAAACGGAAATAACGTTTAAAAAAACAGTACTATACACACCAGCATATTTAGCGGAACACAAAAAAGGTGCATAATTAAAAATATATGTTTTTTATTTAAATCTACTTATTACATTTCTTTTGTTATTTAAAGTTTCATTTGTTTTACTTAAAATGAGATCACATTAAGAACAGATTTTACGAGTAAAGGCAATAGCCTTTCTTCTCATATAAGTACCGGACTACTCCCTGAACCGTTGGATACTGCGATGGATCGTTGAAACTGGTCGACGAAGATCTCTGGATATCACTCTGTAGGTTTGAAAATATCTTCGCATTTCGTGTGCCCTGGCAATCGCCGTTGGGGCTAAGTCAGGCATAATTCAGTCCTCAACTCCAGAAAGATAAAAAAAACTAACAAAAAACAGTATTTCAATGAAATTTTAAATCAAACTCAGAAGGAAGAAGTACTCGAAGTTCGCTCCAGATAAGATGTAATTGAATAAAATTAAAACAATAGCAAAAAAAGTGATGTTCAGTTATTTGCTTAATGTGAAAATATTTCTTTTTAAATTAAATGAATAAACCAGCCTGCAACCTTATATGATACTGATAACCAACCTTTTTTTTTGTGTATCGCTAAATATGCTGGTGTGTGTATTAATTGTTTTATTGTATTTATTATTTAACTGTTTAAACGGTAATAACGTTTAAAAAAACCGTACTATTATTAAAAATAAATATTAAACCTATATAGTATCTGTTATATTACATAACTTTTTCTATGAAATTATACAATTAATCAACCAAATCTAAACAAATTTTATTTTACTTTCACAGTTTCAAAAGTGTAAGCTAAATTATAATTTCAATAGAAAACTTAATAATTGTGAAACCTTATGTAAATTTTCATGGCACCCAAAGGAAGGACCTCATCAGTGCGATGAAACTTCCCGATTCAGAACCACTTACACCAAGTGAGTACTGGGTCATCACAGACACATGGAAACAAGACTGGGAACGAGGGGTACAAGTCCCTGTTAATCCTGATTCACTACCAGCTCCGAAAGTCAAAATCATTGATAATCCAATGCCTCCCAACTTTCAAGAGTTCAAATTGTAAGTTTCATTGAGTTTGGCCTAATAATATTCTTAATTTTCAGGTAAGTTCTTAATTATAGTGTGTTGCTTGTTTACAGACCTAGAGATAAATACATCCATTTAACGCGCGATGTTCACTACCAATCAGATCAACATTTTCTCAGTTCAACTCCAGCAAGAGCCGAAGCAGCATGCACATATGACTTAGATTCCACAGATACAGCATGGCTCAAGCTGTTGAATGCAGAACGAGCGCGAGCTGGTGCTCCTTCGGTCACAGAAGATCAACTTGAGAAGGTTATCGAAGAATTAGAGGTGAGAACTATAAAATTCCTGCAATGAAAACTTTGGATGAATTATTATTGCATTGATTGCATTAATTAAAAATACCTAAACGTTTGCAGTCATGAAGCTAATTTAGGCAATTGGTATTGACTGAGACAGTTCTAATGGTGCAGCAAGCTGGTAAAACAGCTTGATTTATTCTTTGTTTAAAAAAATATATATATAGTTATGCGAAAAGCTTTTTCATAGATAAATAAACCAATGCTTATAAGTTTTTACTTGACTGACTGACTTGAATATTTTTTGTAATTTCAGGTTCGAACATGGGATAAAATCCAAGCCATCATTAAATCTGAAGAAGGATTAGGCATTGAGTATGACGAGAATGTTATCTGCGACGTATGCCGATCTCCGGACTCTGAGGATGGAAACGAAATGGTGTTTTGTGATTCCTGTAACATTTGTGTGCACCAAGCATGTTATGGCATAACTGTTATTCCTGATGGTAAGTGATTCCAAATCTTTGTTAAGAGTACTAAGAAAATATCATTTTAATTTTACTGTTTACTAAAATGAGTTTTTTCTAATATTTCAGGGCAGTGGTTGTGTCGACCTTGTGGAGCTGGTATAAGACCAACTTGTGTATTGTGTCCCAATCTTGGCGGGGCGATGAAATGCACACCCTCTGGACACAAATGGGCTCATGTTAGTTGTGTACTTTGGATTCCAGAAGTGTCTATTGGTTGTGCAGAAAAAATGGAACCCATAACTAAAATAACCTCTATACCAGCATCACGCTGGTCTTTGGTTTGTGTTTTGTGTCGCGAACGTAAAGGTGCTTGTATTCAGTGCTCGGTGAAGACTTGTAAGACTGCTTATCATGTTACTTGTGCATTTAAACATGGATTAGAAATGCGTGCGATAATAGAAGATGAAAATGCTGATGATGGTGTGAAGTTACGTTCTTATTGTCAAAAGCATAGTGTGAATTCCAAAAAAGAAAAATGTCCTGGTTCTGGGTCAGAAGAAGAAGAAGTGAAGAGGAAGAGGCGAAAAGACATGACATCGGAGGAGAAGACGCAAGCGCGGGCGGCGCGTCTTCAAGAAATAGAAGGAGAATTCGATCGCCACGTTACGGTGAAAGATATAAGTACACATCTTTTGGATATTGATCAAGATGCTATTCATTACATTTATAATTACTGGAAATTGAAGAGAAGGGCTGGATATAACCGTCCTCTCTTACCACCAAAATCAGATGACCATGAACTTTTAACTCATAGGCAAGAGCAAGCAGATCTTGATAAAATGAAAATGTTTGTACAACTAAGGCAAGATTTAGAAAGAGTGCGGAACTTATGTTATATGGTCAGTCGAAGAGAAAAGCTTTCTCGTACATTCTTTCGTATGAGGGAACAAACGTTTCATAAACAAATAGCAGTATTAACTGAAGATCCAACATTATCAGGGCCTGATCTTGCTGCTATTTTACAGGCTAATCATGGCCCATCAATTTATGACAGATTATATTCACATCCAAATGCTCCAGATCATAAAAATGACTTTGATGATTTACTTGCTCGTATAGCTCCCCAGGACTCAAGTGATGATAAAAAGAAAGATCGTAATGGTCTTGTTCGAGGCTCTAAGTCAGCAAATCCATATAAAAAGCATTATGTAAATGGATCACGTAGAAGTGGCAGCATGTACAGTGGTTATTCCAGTGAGGAAAGTGGGGGTGATGTGAGTCGTTCAACTAAATATCGAGGCAAAGTTATAGGTTCAACCACTGAAGATGATGTAAAAAAGTCTGGGTCATCTCCAAAGAAGAAAGTTTCTCCGAAAGGAAAAGGAAAGAAATCGCCTAAAAAGGTAGAAAGAAAGAAAAGGAAGGTACCACAATCTAAAGCTGTTGTAGAAAGTAGCAGTGAAGATGATACGTTAAAATCTAGAATGAAGAAAGATAGATCACGTAGTAAGACTCTTCAGCAAATGGAAAAAGAAATGACAGCTGGTAAAACAGGTCAATCTGGCACTGACAGTGATGACTTAATTCCCATCAGAACTACTCGTAACAGTAAATTTCCCATGGATATTTATTCGGACAGCAGTGATGAGGTTTCAATTAAAGAAGAAATCAAACCTGGAAAGTCGACTAAAGCTAAAAATGAGAAATCTAAGTCAGAAAAATCTAAAGCAGGTAAATCTTGCAATGATAATGATTCACAGCAGCCATTACCACGTACAAAAGCTGCGATGAAGGAGTTCATTCCAACACAACCTGAAAAGAAAACTGTTCCAGTGCCAGAAAAACCCGCGCCTAAAAAGAGGGGACGAAAACCTTCGAATAAAGAGAAAAAGACTCCAGTTAAAACTAAACCATCTGACGATGAAGCAAAAAATAAGGAAAACATTAAATTGGCTAAACAGAAAGATAATCCTACTGACTTAATAGTGCCACAAAGACAGGCTGCTAAAAAGGCTTCGGAAAACATGCGTTCAACTACTGCAGTCAAAAAAGAAGACACTACTACAGATAAACAAGTCAGTGGTGATGATGCAAAATCCAAACCTAAGTTGAAATCAAAAGGAAAAGAAGTTAAGGATATTCCACGTAAAGTTGGCCGAAAAAAATCTTCCAAAGATCAAGATAAAGAGCTTATTGCTTATGTTCCTCAGAGACAAGCTGCTAAAAAAGCAGCAGCGCACATAAAGAGTGGCTTAGGTACTAAAGCTCCAGTTACTGAAACTATTGATACTGATAAGAAGAAAGATATTGAAAAGGTAGATACAAAAACTTCACCTAAAAAGGATGATCCTAAGAGGTCAAAATCACCACAAAAAGAGAGTTCAAGTTCTTCATCCAATTCTAGTAGCAGTAGCTATTCCTCATCATCTAGCTCAGAGGAAGAACAAGAAAAGCATGAGATTAAGCCTACTGCTAAAGCAAGAGAAATAAAGCCTGCTCCTAGACAACCATCTATGTTTTCACCACCAGGCTCTAGACCGACAGTGGACTTGCCCTTTCTTGACAAGGTGTCAAGACCATTGTCTTCAACAAGTGCCTCGAGTGATACTGACAGTTCTAAAGCATCAAGACTTTCTGAATCAGGAAGTCCATCTCCCAAACGTCCACGTAGACGACGTAAGAGAAAAAGTGTCTCTGTCGATGCGTCCCTCCGCAAGGCCCCAGACAAGAAGCTTAAAACTTCCGATCAGGGGTCCGAGTGCAGGGTACCATCACCGGCTATTGAAGGAGAGGAACCGAGTAGACCCAGCGACACGCGTGCTTCCACACGTGCTCGGACCAGAAGCACTACTTCAAGCGGAAATATGCCTCATAAGTCTGATGCCCGACAGAGAAAACCATCTAAAGACGACACAGGGCATGCCTCTGCACCAAATAAAATTTCCAAAGAGAGCAGCCAGCCCATTGAACTTAAAACTACGAAGCGGAAAGAGGACGAGGAGATAAAGAAAGAAACTGATGTCAATCTACCAATTGAGGTTACCAACAATGATATACAAGTAATTAAGCCTATAAAAACTAAGGGGCGAAGTGTCTCTATTGAAGAAAAAGTAAAACCGAACTTAAGTGAAACTACTCCCTTAAAGAGGACAAGTCCAAGAAAGAGTACAGAAACAAAACATAAAATTGCTGTTCAAAGGAGAATGAGTGTTAAAGATGCTTCAATTAAGGAAATTTTGTCTCCTCCTAAAGAAACCTGTGCACAAGTACCAAAAGGACGAAATTCTACCAGGCGAACATCACAGGCAACAGAACTTGCTAATGTTTCGCCTGTGAAGAAAGTAACTGAATCCATTGATGCTGCACCTATGGACAGTATTGAAAACAAACCTGTGATCGAGGAAGTCGACTTTCCGGACAATGACAAAAATTGGTTACCCAAGGCGCCTAGCCCAAATGTCCACCCACCGCCTGTGGAAAAACCGGGAGACCATGAAAAATATATGACTGAAGATAAATCATTGGATTCGGATTGTACAGATAAAAGTAGTATAAAAATGATTGCTAAAATACAAGCAAATCTTAATGAAAATACGATGATAAAATCACCTAAGACTCCAATGGATGCAAGAACTATTGACCCTATGGATGTTGACGCTATTACCCGTAATGTAAGGAAACGTTCTATCATTGACATAGAGAAGAAATTTATAACACAAGATTCAAGCCATGTTCAGGGTGTCGAAATATCCAAAAGTGCTAAAATACCTTCCACCACCAATCCATTTCCGAACAGGTCGGTATTTTCTCCAAATAAAGATACAGAATTATTTGAGTTTGATAATATGTTAGCTGTTGATGATGGATTCAACCATGAGGAAATCATGAAACCATTCACATCATATTGTGATGATTTCTTTTTCAAAGAGGATTCTAAAGAACAAGGTGTCCAAGAAACATTAAATCT
This sequence comes from Pararge aegeria, assembly GCF_905163445.1. NCBI lineage: Eukaryota > Metazoa > Arthropoda > Insecta > Lepidoptera > Nymphalidae > Pararge > Pararge aegeria. The sequence continues at coordinate 10,928,134 of NC_053208.1, forward strand.
AGTTGATAGACTAAGAATGCAACTCAACACCAAAAAACAACCTATTGAAAATTCTGCTCAGGATGATGCAGCAATGAATGATAAAGTACAAGGAGATGAAGATGTTCCCATTACTCTCAATGTTGAAAAAAGTGAGCAAGATGTTTTAGGATCGAAAAGTCCAGTTTTAAATGTAGAGGATGAAAAGGAATGTCCAAGTGATATTCAAACAACAAATCATTTTTCCGATACCTCAGAGTGCCTTGATGTAACTCAAGATGCGGTTTCAGATAACAAAGAAGCCACAATACCCACAAATAGCAAAGAAAAATGGGTTGATTTAACACAAAATGACTCTCCGTTAGCGCTGACTGACGAGGTAAAATATGGTCTAACTGAAGATGTGAAGGATCTAGCAACTGTCCAATCAATAAAGTCTGTGTCAGAAATAGGAGACACTATATCTCTGTCAAAACAGAGTGATGATTCACAGTCTTTGTCAGTTGTAGATCATTCAATGCACAGCAATGATCAAGAGCTAACTCAAGATAATCAAACTTACGACAATAACAATTCAATGATACATTCGGACTGTGCAACAATATCGTCGCCATATATAGGTCGTGGAGAAAGTAAAATTACAACAAGAAGATCATCAGCCTCTAGTACAAATTCCGAAGGCTCAATTTGTTCTCAGAAAACAGACGTAAAATCTCATCTTAATTGTGAATCTCTACAAGGAACTTTAATACCAGAGATTGATGCATATCCATTACCAGCTTATTCTTGTCGTGTTGAACCTACAATGCCATTAAATCAATATACTACTTACCCACCGGATAGTTCACCATTTTTGAGTACAATGGCAACATTGCCTTTATTCGGACCAGGGCCTTGCGCTTCATCACAATTAACTTTACCGTCGCCAGCGTCTGGAATTTACGGCTCTGGTTTACCCTATTCAGCGAGTCCTCTAATACCACCATTAACAAAACCAGCATTCACCTGTGCTGCTTTCACTTCTTCATCGCAAAACATAGCATTGACAACAGCTATGATAGCATCGCCAATTCCTAAACCACTCGATTCTCCGCGAGATGATGTTGACATAAGCGGGAGCGATAAATTATCTATACACGTCGCTTCAAGTCCTAGTATTAGCGTGGATTCATATAATGAGTCAAGTAACACCAGAGCGCTAAATAAATTGTCGAATGATAGCGATGAAACTGTAATGAGTCTGACATCACTGGATACAAAATCCTCTCCAAAGCCAACAACAAAGTCTACTAAATTTTCGAGTAAATCACCCGGTAAAAGCCCTGGTATATCTCCTCGACAAAGTGATACGTCCAAGGGTACAAAACGGTCCAATAATAAGAACAATAGAAGTCAAAGAGGTAGAGGCAGATCAAAGAGCCGTGGCCAAGGTAATCAATCTGGGGAATTTTCTGGTAACTCAATTCAAAGTAAACTAGTTGGCACTGTATATGATTTCAATGAGGAAATGGCTAATGATGGAGTTGATCTTAAAGCATTAAGGGAAAGATGCAAATCTTTAGACACGAAAGATGACAGAAAATCAGAACATTCTTATAAGGATTCTTCCCAATCTCCTCGTGCGGTAAGCCCTCACGCAGTGAATAAGAAATCTACGCCAGAGCAAAAAGAAATTAAACCCTCTACACCTGAAACAACAGAGGATCCACAATCTCCTCTTGGTAAAAATAATGCAGATAGAGGACCGGGTTTCACACAGGTACAACCAGTCCTGCCAGGACCTGTTGATATGCGTACCTATAATCCCTTTGACAATCCCGCTCCTACAACAGGTGATGCATATCACAGTCACTTGTTGGCCTTTGCTAGTGGGACAGCTGACCAACATTTGGTTGATTTTGATGAAGAAATGGAGAAAAAGCTACACTCAGCACTTATGGCTAGCAAACCAAAACCTGGAACTCCAGCGGCGGCAGCAGCAGCACAAGAGATTGTTGAGCCTCCAAAAGAGACTTTCATACCACACTTACCAAAAGTATCATTGAGTGACTCAAGAAACCAATTGAAAGTAAAGATTAAAGGCCCATTCCTGGATGCTAACTATTCCACTAGTTCAGTGCAACGCGTAGCACCACAACCTCCGCCACCAGCACATGATTCAAATACGACCGTTTTTAATATATCCAACAGTACTACAAGTTTCATGACCGGATCGACCAACCTAAGACGTATGCGAAAGAAGGAGTTGTTACGTCAATATTGGACTCAAGACATGAACATGGACGACCCAACAAATATATCAAATGTGGGAATCGCTCCGCCGCCCGCCGCTCCTCAGCCTATGCTTCGTGCTGTCATTACAATACCAAAAGCAGTAGCTTCTATGACCAGCATTCCTACAAGAGAAGACTACAAAATTATCGATACGCCAGTTGAAAAGAAAAAGCGAAAGACTACTAGTGGACTTTCGCGAGAACTTAGGCATTTAGAAGTCAGCATGAATGATGACGCTGACCCATCTGATGATGTCAAACTATCTAATTTCGCTGGTAGTTCAGCCCAGGCGCATAAGAGACGCGGGCGAGTTTCTACCAAACCTAACCAGACCAGCACTACACCTCCTGCTGCGCCCAAATTAAAAATAAAATTTGGATCAAACATTGTGCCGCAAGTGAACGAGGAACCATCTGGAATTCAGTTTAGGCCGCCGAAAAAACGATTACAGAGTATACCTAAACCAAGCTTGGAAGATTTAAAGCGTGAAAGTATGAAATATCGACGATTGGTAATGGCCAATTTCGAGGAAGATGAGAAGGCCAGTACACATAAACACAAACCTAGCAAAACGGAAAAACGTAAAAAGAAGAAGGATAAAAAATCTGGAAAAGAAAAACTACAAGTCATAAATACGGAAAGTGAAAGTGCTACTAAGTTGATAATAAAAAAAATTAAAATTAAATGTCCGAAACCGGCAAAAGGGAAGCCCGTTACCTCTGAAGGAGGTTCGATAGCGGGCGCTGTGGCAGCAGCGCCTGAGCCGCCGGTCGATCCCCTCGACTACGACCCCACAAAACCGGACCCACTGGCTTTTGACTCACCGTTGAGCTCGGAGTGCGCTTCTACGTTACGTAGAATAAGGACAGACAAGGTGACACCTATTCGATTAAAACGCAGTCCGCAAGGTTCAGGTTACGTGATGGAGGCGGGCGCGGACCTGGCGCAGACATCTGCGTCGTTGGCGTCGACCGCCTCATCGGCCTCGACGGCCTCAACGTCCGCGTCCGTGTCGTTCGCCGTGAATAAACATTGTGAAGTGAGGTGATATAAACCGCGCAAACGGCGTTAAAAACTTTCAAAATTAATATTGAACATTGTTGTACAGTAATATTAATTGGTAGTTGTAAATAACTTTTGGGCCGGTTTCTCAATCGTCAAAATAATCTTTAACTGAGCAATAAATTTCATGTTATGACAAGTTATATAAAAAAATCTGTCATATTTATTGCTTACGCAGGCTATGTAACGATTGAAAAATTATCCCTTGAATTAATAATATTTCTTTTGATTCTTGATGTAGTTTATTACATTATTTATTTGTATAAATGGAAAGCTCAATGTCTAACTTAAAGTTATTCTAAGATGTATAAAACTTTTGTGCATTTTGTGATGCACAAGTAAATCCTAATATAACATATTATATATTTTTGTTAATGTTACTATGTTACTCCTGCCTCATTATAAGGAATCTCATTAAGTATATTATTATCATTGCATGATACATTTGAAAAATTGAATTCTCTAAGCTGCCCTATCACAAAGTACATCACAGGCTGGCATGGCATTTTTTTCTGTTTTTCTAAAATCCAAAATGTACATGTATAAATATGTTTTTTATACGAGTTTTATAATATTTTCCACACACAGTTTAGCAAACACAACCTCAATTAATTGCCACCCTTAAAAATCTGATTCAACTTTTTTTTGAATAGCGTAAGAATTCATTATGAATTTTTTTTTTTAATTTTGAATTGTTATTATATTTGTTTTATTAAAGTTCCGAATTAATTTATATTATATAACTAAACATCCTAGTGCGTAATCGTCGGCGTGTAGGTATTTTACCAATTTATTTACATTTTTAATCGTTTTAACTTATTAATCCGAAAAAAATTACTGCCAAATAATCTCTTAACAAAAACCCCAAGTAAGAGTTCAATAATAAGTACAGATTATTACAGCAGGTAAAATATATTCCAGTTTCGTAAGTTCTTGTAGAAAAACCAGACCGGTATGGAATCCCTTTCTTTTCTGTCTGTCCGTCCTTCCGTCCGTCCGTCCCTGTGTCCCACTTTTTGGTTGAAATCTTCATTGAAATTTATTATTAAAGCGATAAATTCTAATTGGCCTACTATAAAAGCTTATAATTTCTAAAAAGAAATTATCTTGGGAAAACTTATGAAAACTTCAGTTATTTATATTATGAAATTTATTTTATTAATTTCACCACATACATATAGCTTAGGTCTTTTAAACATTTAAAATTCCTGTGGTGCTGTTAAGGTTTGAAGATCGCCGCCTTAAGTAGTCTAGTCCGATGTCGGACTTATGTTTTTCTATTATCGGATAGCTATACCAGTAGTCTTAGTTATTTTCATGCTTAGTGTAGTACAACTAAAAGAGCATCATCTATTATAAATAATTAGTGGTATCAATTCCCATACAAAAGATATTTTTGATATTTCGCCTGTTCGTCGTGTATTTCCTAATTCCCTTTATATTCCTTATTTTCTTTCAATGGATAAAAAAATTAACAAATCCAGTCATTTCGTTTTGTGAGACACGCCGGACAATTTTTTTTTTTTTTTTATGATGAATAAAATAATATTTTATTTTCATTTTGCTTGCTTAAGGCGCTGAATCGGGAACCTGCATTTTAAAGAACTAGGTCATGAAAGAAAGAGTTTCATTTGAATAAATACTATGTTCTGTTGTCCTTTGTATTTAATCGTACTTTTCACATTGTGCGGAACCCTTGGTGATCAAATATAATTCACATTTGACTTTAATAACAATAAAGTGCGACTAACGATCGAATTTGGCAGGTACCTATTATGAACTTCTAAAATTTACACCATGCTGTTAATCAAATTCTGATATTGAGTTGAACTGCCGCTATGTTAAATAGAACTAGGCGACAAAATTAAAAAAAAATAACACAAGTAATGAATGCAGTGCGATTCTAGGTGCTTTAAATTAGTTATTTAACCAATTTTGTTCCCAATAATCCGTAAGGAACTAAGAGTGTCTTGAGAAAAATATTGGTTAATTTCCTTCGTTTCACGAGCCTAAAATCGAACTGTACGCATAACTATTTTTTTTTTATTTTGTTGCCTACTTTCAAACTAACCCAGTCGAATATCGATAAAGCTCTATTTGATATAGATTAGCAAAATATATTGGTTCGGTAAATCTAAAGGTTTTTTCCAATTTATTCATAAAATTTTGATAAATGAGGCTCGGGTTTTTCTTATTGTTCCGGGTGTTATCGAGATAATTATCAAATAAAATACCTAGAAGAAAATATTACCTGTTCTTAATGTGGTGGTCAATTTAATGGAATAGTAATCGGGTATTTCTTTTTGAGTTTTATATTTTTATTTTTACATGAACATGGATTATTACAAGTTTATCTTATTAAGTTTTATTTTATAAAACAATTCGAATGTACATATTTATATAAATGCACTGTATTGTATTTTAATATGTATATATATTTTAAAATAATTGTACAAAAATATGAGCTGGGCTCCTCTGTGTAAAATTATGTTATAAAAATCAATTATTATTGATTGTTTTTATAAAAGTTACTATTTAAAATACACGTACATGTGTATATATATATGCGTGTGTGTGTGTGTGTATGTATGTATGTATATATATATACACATTAAGTTTAAGTTGAATACTTTTATTATTATTATATTATTTAATAAACACTTTTTCTGTTACATATGTACATATTACATTTATTCATAATATTGTAATATAATAGTTTGTACATAGATTATTATGTAAAAATACAATAATTTTCGTTTTTTACAATTTAATTTCAATGCCCTGCCAGTTATAATTAATTAAAAACAAAACCCTAAGTTATAGCTCATAGCTTGGGTTCCATGATGGGACAAAGGTAAATTATATTATTGGGAATTGTTTTAATAAATTGTGATTCCAATAAGTTGCAGTTATTCATGTGTTGGATTTAAATGATATAAGCAAACACTAAAGATATCCAGGTTTTGTGTTGTAAATGATCTATACATCTACATAATATTAGGGTTTTTATAAGCTTAACATTATACCAAATTATGTAATTAAGTTTCGAGGATTGGTGCCAGAACTAATCGCTGCAACAGTATCGATAAATTAAATAAATATCTATCTAACTATTGATCTATCTTATGATGACGTTTACGAGATAGATCATTAGTCATCAGTAGATTTCCTTTTATTTAAAAAGGCGGCAAACGGAATGTAATATAATACATGAGAGTTTCTTAATTCATATGGGCATTAAAGCGAAAGATGTACCAATGTAAAGAACTTAAATAAAAACAAAACTCGAAACTCGCCTCTGAGATTTTCTAATTTGGTATAATCCCTTATAGTCTTATCCAATCCAATTTGCAGATATTAGATTATCCCTTTTTACTTCACAACCTGAACGATACATTCATAAATTTAACGGTTTAGATAATATAGAACAGCATTCCGAATAGAACACTGCAATCAGTAACTTGTATATAATTGAAAACTGATAATATTTTGTTGCTAAGTTTTATTCTTTATACTCTACAAGGTGGAGCTGAATTTATTAGCGTTTTTTCTTTTATATATATATTTTTATTTTATATTTTAATTGGATCTTTTTTTTTAATTTTTAACTTTCACTGTAACATACTTTTTTATCCTTTTCCGTATTGTTAATAAATTATTTCGCATTAGTTCGTCAGGTAAAGTTTGAATCAAAATTTATGTCGTCGCGGAAGTAGTCAACTGTAACGTTCCTCTGATTGTCTGATACCGAATATGGAATTCTGTCATATAGTTTGAATCAGACTGTACCTATCTGACAATTTCAGAGTGTCTTACTCTTGTTTAATATGAAATATAAGTGCTTTTATTTTAGCTTTTATTGTTTTTTAATATCGTTTTACATTTTTTTTTTTTTTAATGTTTGCCTTTCTTATTATTTTAATAATTTATAATCATCAATTAAATGTTCCCTAAGAAACCGCTAATTTTTTCAATTACACCTCGTATATTATCATATTGATAGCATTATAAATAACTATGCTAAAGTATATTTGCATTTATTGAATTTTGGAAAGGTGTTATTGAGAAATAAAATCTTTTAAATATATTGTTTTCTTTTAATTTCAGATAGTTTTTTACATTTCTATTTGCATATCATTTTTAACAACTGTAATTATTTATAAGAGTAATTTGAAGATGTAAAATACTGTATATTGGACTGACTGGAATGTCGATTTTATAATGAGATATTTTCTATACACCTTTATGTGCAATATTTGGCAATACTCATCAGGATAGTCAAGGTTTTAAGGCCTAGGTGGGGTGTGTTAGTTTTAAGTGCGTGTCTGTTAAGTGTAATTTGTCGTGAAAGTTATTTTAGCGCGTTGTAAATATTCGGTTATAAGACGTGACTGGATTATAACCGTTGACACCATTATGACAATTTCAGCCAAAATGGGAAAGTCGAAAATTATTGTGAACTACCTACCCTTCATGTTTTGTACATGTTGTAAAAACTATATATACAAAATTGTGTGTGTGTTCCTATCCCATTGAAGTAACAATGTTTTCGACTTTTCCAATTGGTTATATAAAATGTGTTCTCAGTATCTAGTTGTGGGGTCCACGCCATGGTCAAATTCCATAGATATTTTGCGTGCATACTATGCAATTAAATTCATTTATATAAAAACACCATAGCGTTGATTCCCATCTATGGTATTCTACATGGACTATATAAAGTAAATTATTAGAGATCATGGTGATTCGTGTCATAAAGATATTTAAGTAGAATCATCGACAAGAAGGTATGACTGCTAGCCCGCAATTGGAATAACACCAAATACATTTAAATTATCAAATTTAAAAACTTCCATATTACTGAAATAATATCTGAAATATAATAAATGTTCTTGTTTATCAATTTCATATCGATTCATATAAAAGAAATATACTAATATAGTTTAAATCTTATAATAGGTAAAATTTGTTTGTTTGTTTCTATGCATTTGAGGGGTAATCACTAAACTATTAAACCCATAAAAATAACAACATAAAGTGACACTATCCCTGAGCAATATAGGATTTATTTTTATTTCATGTAACAGGCGAGGCCTATTATAAAATAATGAAGGTAAATCTTGTAATGATATGTTCAGACAACGAGATTTTAAATACATTTAGTTATAGATCCAGTACTTTGGTATGTAACCGTGCAGGTTATAAAAAAATAATAACAGTTTCTATATTCTTTGCCATCTAACATGCTCTGAAAAACTTATTTTTGGACTTTATCACTTAAAATCTTAGCACTTTGAATATGAAGATTTTATAAATGTATTTGTGTTTTTCTGTAAATTTCGCAAATGGTTTATCAACTTATCGGTTGGTCTGCCGCATTGTTGATGTCTTTAAAACACGGATCTCATACTGCATTTTCTCTGAGTATTGCTGACATACCGAATTACTGCTCGCGTACCACGAGCAAATTACGTCTCCTCAATAGTTTAGAAATTTTAAGAACACCCTTGTTCGTCTGTCGTATAGCGTGCGCGCTTTTACATTAAAGCAATAGACTCGATGAGCTAAGCGAAAAAAGAATTATGTTGAGACAAAAATTGCAAGTGGTCGCTCGCCGTTACTTGAAAAAAGGTCAAGACAATTCATTATTATAAGCCAAAAAGTTGTACAATTAGCCGCTTATGACAGTTGCGGCACGAGTGCGTTGTAACGTGTCACTCTGAACTATGAAGGAATACCATCGGTAGGTACTTGTTTGTTAGAGACAGAAAGTAGCGATGCTAATGCATCGCCGCATAACTAAGGGCGTTATTGCCTGCAATTATTAAGAAATAGGTTAATTCGATGTGTTAAATGTTGCCATATATCCAGATACAATTGTAGCTTAGTTATTACAATTGTGTATTTTGCGTCTTATTTCTATAAAATCGTAGAATGTTAATTTAATTGGTGAACATTAGATGTTTCCTATTGAATGTAATTAATGTTTACCTATGTGGAGGCGATGTTCATATTTATACACTTAGAGTTAAACTCTTTTGATTCATGACGTATGTCCATTATATACATAATATAGTCAGTTCATGGCAGCGATTAAACAGGCAATTGTAAACTTAGCTCAGTTATTTTTTTTTTAATTGTTTTAACTTATTTTTCTTATTGGTTGTTACATTGTATGACTGTTAACCCTGACTCGTATCTATGACCTCTCACGCTCATATCACAATAAGGATGTATCCAATTGAGAGTGATTTACATTGATAAGTCAACCAGTTTATTACTAGCAATTCATGAGAGTTATCTACTGATCCTTTTTCCAGGTTCTATCTAAATCAATTCGGTATATAGTCGTTTTTATTATTATTATTATTATTTTTGTTGTATATTTTGTTTTATTTTTTAATTATCATTCAATTGAACATAGTCTGAGCAGACTTTTCTTTGTAAATAGATAATAGCAGTTCATATGTTTAATCATAACAATTTCATAAATAAATGTATCGATAAATAATTGTCTATTTAATGATTGGTGTTAGTGTTATGGACGTATTTCACCAATTTCTAGCCGTTAATAATAGTTACTGCAATATATTGTGACATGTATTCATTCACTGTTGTTTATCAATAAGTTATTAAGTATCAATAAACCCCAGACTAGGGCTTAGTAGAGGTTTTATCTATCTTATTGTAAAACCAGATTGGTATATTGTATATATACCAATCTGGTTTTACAATAATACATTCATATTTCATAGTTATAGGTGGTGCGTTCGTTTAGCAGGTAGTTAAATAAAATTAAAGTTACAACTGACTTGACGTAAGTGCAACGTGTGGTATGTTATATATACACACTAAATTTAGAAAAGGTGCTTGATAAAAGTTTAAAGTTCATACTACAGATTCTCTATGTATAATAAAAACGTACAATGAAATATGGGGCCAGATTTGGCTACGTTAAAATAGCGCTGATAGCCTAATGGTAAGGTATTCGGCTTCTCTATCCCTGACCTCTAACGGTTGGGAGTTAGTTCGTTTTAAACAGTTTTAGTAGGTATAACTTGCTTTACCGGTGAAGGAAAACTTCGTGAGGGGACCCGCATGCTTGAGAGTTCTCCGTAAGGTTCTCAAAGCGGTGTGAAGTCTCAAAGACTTGCGCTTGGTCAGCGTGGTGGACTAAGGCAAAAACCATTCTTATTCTGAAAAGGTATTGGGTTGAGTATGATTATAAGAAAATTACTTTAAAAGTTGTAATGGTTGCAAAAACAAAAAACAATTGACCGAAATCCAATAAAAATCATGTCCTGCTATGGTAAACTTATAACATAGAAAATATGATAAAAAACATCTTGGAACAACCTAATAACAATTTCAAAATAATCTTAAAATTAGTAAAAACTGCTTAGGTACAAACATGTTTTAAGCCAATGAGTTTAGAGTAAAAAAGAACTAGGTAACAAATGTTTCATACTAGCTTTTTACTTAAATTTCTAACGCATTTGTTTCGATTTTTCCATTATAATAAAATTTCACCTAGATAGGTTCGTGTGTTGAGCCTTGCACTTTAAAAGTTGACAAATTTTTAGAACCCGCGCGAAAACGATTGTTAAGCATTATACGTAGATAGGGGCAGAAGCTGAGCTAAACATGGGTTTAAACACACACTTTCGCTTGAAACTGTACCATGTCTACGTTTACCATTAGGTAATGTAGAAGAAACATACAACTTTGAGCTTTTATCAGGCAAAGTTTTTAATCGTAGATTACTTAAAATCGAGTAGATGTTTCACTGGTTTTATTTTACAAAAGCCTTTAAATTATATAACAATAATATTATAACATTAAATAGTAAGGATATTCCGTTTGATAGTATGCCAAACAGTCGTACACCGGGTTATACCTCGTTTTTAGTGCAACCTGGGATCTCTGTTAATAAATGGGTGAACTCGAACATTTAATGTATAACGTTAAGGCTCGATCAAATCTACGATTCAAATCTTTGTCAGCACCTGAGAATATTTATTTTCCATCTATAAGACGAGAGCTGTCTTATCCGCCGCCACCATACTTAGCTCGTAAGGTTGCCATAATCGGGCATATTGCCGTAAAAAAAGCAGATTTTTGTACTGTTAATTAATAAATAAAAACTAAACTAAGCTAGATATATTATTATCTTGACGTTATCAAGTAAATCTGAACAGCATATAAAATTATTTTTTTAGTTTTATTGTGTTAATTAAGTTTTAAGGCAAGCTTTAGGACAAAATACTGAAGCATTATGTATATTAAGGCATAGATAATGCGGAGATATAACGATATCTAGCTTAGTTATTATCTACTATTAATGGTTCTAAATCCTAAGATTTAGAACAATTAATAGTGATCTGCTGACAGCTTATGTACCTATAGAGATGCGGCGTGCTAGGGCGACCTTAATGTAACTGTTGAAACCAGCAAGCAAGTAACATTATGCAATGCTGCGATTTGTGCATTTCCATAAGCTTAGTATACAGTCATATCGAAAACATAGGTTAGGTTTGCTCAGAGTCTTGTTTATTTTAGTTTTATTTTCACGTACGACGTTCTTGAATCATAATGACTGAAGAATACTAATTTCAGCCAGCTTTTGAAAAAAAAACTTAATTTGCTATTTAATTATCTGTAGTATACATTTAAACGCATACAATAATATTGTTTTATGGAATTCTTAAATAAAATCAACCGTTCTATTTCATAGTGGGTATATTTAATAAGCCTTTCTTAATGATTTTAGACGAATAAAACAAATCCAAAGCGGGAATAATGTACCCATAATAATAAGTTTAAACGCAACGCAAAAAAATCAAAAGTTAAGGAATATTAAGTTTTTGAAATGAAATTAACCAATTAAAATAAATCGTAACCTCAACGTACTATAATTAATAAACCAGCAAGAAATAAACAAACAAAAAAACTACACTCGATTTTTTTTAAATATATACCTTCACTTCCTTGCAAGGGAATATAATTTTATATGCATTTTAAAATTTAATATTTTACGCTTAACTCTCTTTTCAATGTTAAATGGATTATGGTGCTAGTTATTTTTTTTTCACTTTGCCTTACCTAAGAAGCCATTTTGTAAGAAATCATCAAGTCAATTTTTTGATTTTTGATCAAGCAAAAATAGCATTGCTATCATTATATTATGCGATATAAAGTGTTGTTTGGTGCCACGTGGGCGACGAGTGGTCCACTCGTCGTATACTACTGACACAAAAATTTTAAAGGTTTGCTTTATGTCTGTATGATATTCCAATGCTTTAATCTCAGCTGAGTCGGTGATGATCTTTGAACACATCGGTGCGGAGATCATAAAACATGATTTACTTTGTTAAATAGCTAATTCGAATTGTGTTTCTAGTTGTGCTTTACAATTTGTAAAGAGAACAGTTGGTTACTTTAGTTGCATATACATATACATTATACGTAGTTAATTTTCGTTACAATTCAATGTTTGCCTTTGTGAAAGTTATTTGTTTATTGTTTAATATAACAGTTAGCAAAATATAACAGTTGTTTTGAATAACATTTTTCTTAATTGAAGGAACATTGTAACACAATACGAATCGGCCTAACACGATCCATGACCTATTGTATACATGAGAGATCTATGAATAACCTAACACAATCGCATTACTGTTTGTACGTTAGCGGTTTGCAAATGTCTAACGCACAAGCTGCCCGCAAGAGCTGACATCACACTTCAGACAAATGTCGATCATTACCTTGTTACTGTGATTTGTTTTATCTTAAACATAATTAATAAGATTACGTAGAAGGCTTATTTAAAGGAGATTCCAATTACTGGAAATAAAAAAAATCAATGTTTTTTTTTATTTTATTGTAAATACATTATAAAAGATAGGTACACTTCTTGAAATAGTAAAATATTTTAATAATATTCATTAGTAATATTGATATAAGCATGTATGTCATAATGGATATTTTAATAAATGTAATAATTTCTGGTACCATAATATTATAGTCGTGTTATTTAGATTTCGTGCTTTGAGCGCATGATTTTTTATTGAGTAAGTATTTTAAATTACTGAGTGTTGATTATTATAAGTGTTGTATGGAATTGTAACTTACTTGACTGTAGGTAACGTTACTAAGGATGGGTGTTGTTTATACGTTTATGTTAAATGTACGTAAGCAGTGATCGTCGTAGATAGTCGATACCATTTTATCAGGCACTGAAAAGTAATCAACCGAATTTTAAAGAACTTTGGTTTAGGATCAATTTGTTCCGTGAACTAATTTTCAAGTTTATAGGTAGTTTGTTTACAAAATTACTTATGATCTATAGTGTTTCAAACCGTTCTGGATTAGTACAATAGTTACGCGGTATGATAGGTCTTCCCTGATTTCTGACGTCATCCGGACATGGGTCATGGGGACGTTCGGACTAAACACTAGTCCAAAACCAAAAAAACGTCATCCTAAGCAGGTGTCCGAGTCTCACAGTAGGTACCCCTAAGTCGACGGTTCCCCCTCCCCCGATATCGTGAAGCGCTGGGGCTCATCTCGCGGGCGCTCGCTTCAATCAAAACGGTGTCTTAGCAAGTCCGTTATCAAATATCAGTTACAATCCAAACATAGGTATAGGTCTATCATCGACGATGTGGCACTTTAAGTGGAGTTTGACAGGGCCGACTCTGATCTCTTATTCATATAACCTTGAGCACTGAAAGGAAAAGGGTCTTCATCTTAAAATATAAATGACGCACTTTTGGCATTTTGTTTATAGATACGTCTGATGTAGTATATAATAGGACGCCTCATCAGGCGTCCACAACAGTTTATTGGTTGAAGTATTTGACCGTTTCTTGACTAAAGAAAATTACTATTTGTGAGTAGTGACTTAGAGCCTAGACACAAGCTTTGATATTGAATGTTCAAGTAGCTGCGTGTTTCTTTACTTTATATTTTCAAAATCTGAGTACATTTTTAATTGCGCTATATTATAAACGTAGATATATAACTTGTATGTGCCACAGCCGCAAAAAGTTATACAAGTGTTAGCTGTAAAGTCATGGCTGAGGACTAGGACCAGTCATTAGTTTAAGAGAATTATAATACATATATGATTATTATTTATGTCTTAGTAAGTAAGTTATAACTTTAAGAGATTAACATCTTATACCACTATCTGTTTAAGTATTATGATCAACAATATTTCCAATGTTTTAAAAACTTAGCATGTTAGATTTTTTTTTTTTGTTAAGTTGTACAAACTACTTATGTACAGTGTGTTATTTTAAGCGGATGATTCGATGTGGCAGAGGCATGCTGAGGATGCAATGTAACGCGGGTGTTGTAAATAGTGGTAAAGTGGTTGTGTAAAATAACAAGTGTTTTAAATGTGCACATAGTCGCCTCATTCATTAAATAAATTTTTAGATCAAATCTTTATCTTCTTATTTTTATTTAAATAATATACTAGCTGTACCATCGACTCTTGAGTTATAACGGCTGTTGCGAAGCTAAAGTAGCGGAGCATATAGCTAGAATAACCGATGAACGTTGGGGTCCCAAGGTGCTGGAATAGCGACCGCGCACCGGTAAACCCCCCCATGTGGTGGACGTCATCAAGCGAGACGCAGGAAGCCGCTGGATCCAAGCGGTACAAGACCGGGGTATTTGGAACACCCTCCAAAGACCCAGCAGTGGTCAGGCCATTAGTTGACATGATGATGATGATGTACGCCAAGGTTAACGTATCGTAAGGTGCCTTACTCGTTACTCTACCACCAGTTCGGAAGGCAGATTCTACATATAAAAGATATAAAGAGATTATTAGAATATTTGCTCATAAGAATCATTAAAATTTTAAAAATAATACATTACTGTAAATATATTATAACCCTTAGACATTTCGGCTACGGTCTCTGCACACTTGTTGCATTGTTAAAAGGGCTTCGTTCGTGTGCCCTAATATGACTGATGTACGGTGTACCCTGTCTTTGAACTGGAAGATCGAGCGCAGTGAGGACAAGTTAAGATACCATCAACATAATTATACATTATGTTGGTGTGTGGTTTTATTTCAAGATGGTTGCGTTTAAAATCGAGTTCACTCCTCATCTGATGATGGATTTTAATGAGTCCTATTAAACTGACAATTTATCGTGACCATTTTTAAACCACTTCCCTCTCATAACAATATCCAACTGTATTAACATTTACTCGCAGTATTTAAAACTGCAGTTTTGAATACAGATGACACAAGTGCCTGTTAAGGCTTTTAAGGAAATTACCCATAAAAAAACTTTTTTGACAAAAAAGAACCGACTTTGTTATACAACTAACAAAAAAAAAAGCAAAAAATAAATATTTTCTATAAATTTTTTAAGACTGTGCCAAGTAAAATTTAGAAATTTGCTACGTATAGATCAGATACTTCGTTTTTATTTTTGTAGTTATAACCTGTAATTTTCTACACTTGGCGCCGAACAATGTTTTAAAAAATATTTATTTCTGGCTTTTTAGTTGTATAACAAAGTCGTTTCTTTTTTATCAAAATTTATCTTCACGTACCTACTTTTGTAGGAAGGTTTTCAATCATAATATGTAAATTATACCTAATAGCCGAATGTCAACTGCTCATGAAATTCTACAAAATATTGCTTTTCCCGAAGCCTGAGGAGTTTTCCCGACTCTTCACCATCAGCTCTGTGTGTGTAGTGTGACTACTATTTACTTAAGTACCATAATCGAAGCACAATTAGTGTAATACTTATTATTGTGTGACTCCGGTTGCCATTCGTGGTCTTCATAACAGATTCACTTAACCAAATGGTTATTTCCGATAGCAAATGCTCATGTTACTTTAAAAAATACTCAAATAGGGTTCCCGATAATATTTGAAACTGGGGGGAGTTTCAAATATTATCGGGATTCAATTTCTCCAGGATCCCCTCAACAGAACTTGACTTGATGAAAATGGGACCACATGGAAAGTATAACACAAAGACTAAACAGAAAGAAATATTTTTCAACTCAGTTTATAAATGACAGAATTCTGAGCTAACCACCTTTTTGTAAGTCGGTTAAAAAAGAGTAAGTAGATACCAAAATTTAGGAATTCGCGGACATGAAATGAAAGATGTGAGATGGGCGGAAATTAGAGTTTCAATGATAAGAGTTGTTTGGAAGTGCCGCAAAATAAGTTCTCGTCTACCGGCGGAAATTAATAATTCAATCTTAATCGATAAATGAAATCTTTGTAAGGCATATTGAATTAAGTAGCGCTATCTATTTCCTACTCTTCCCTGTAAATACCTAAGGATAGCACTAAATGATTCAATTTGCCATCTGAAGATGTTTGATTAGAATGATTATCTACTAACCTCGGGGGTAAACTTGCGAGCCCATTATATTCAGATTGCTCAAATTTCTATACTTACATTCGATTACCTGTACTAAAATTTTTCTTTAAAAAGAGGTTAAGGCTTAATGATAATTGCGTTGAAATGGTTTCGCGTAATATTTCCATTGAGAATAGGGAAATTTTCAGTCTTTACGTGCACCTCTGTACTTTCTACGGCTCGGCGCCCCAGGACACCGCGGCGCCCAGTCTGGGAAGCCCTACAAATTGATACTTACTTTACTTTAAGTAATGTAAGGCCCTTGGAAACCCGTGCAGCCTACCGAAAAAGTGATAACAGATATTTAGCGACCGATATCTCTGTCTCCCATTGCGTATAAGAGTCCATCGCTGCTACGTCTTCTGCGTTCTCCTATTTTGGGTAGAAACCCTAAGCCAGAAAATATAAACTTTCGAAATGTAGGAATGTAAAAGAATGCTGAGAATTTCATGTGTAGGTACTGTATGTAAGGAACAGTGCAGTATTACAGAAGCTAGGCAAAGATCTATGAATACTTAAGACGATTAAAAAGCGGAAGTTAGAGCATTTTGGTCATATTATGAGAAACAATGAATGACCTTCAGCTCATTATTCAGGGGAAAATAGCCGCCAAAAGACAATCTGGCCGAAGAAGAACATTTACCGCAATGGTTCGGGAAAAGTACGCAATTAATGTACTGTGCAGCTGCGTCCAAAGTCCGGATAGTCTTAATGGTGGCCAACAACCGATAGGAGACGGCTCTGCAAGAAGAATGTAATTCAGACAGGCTCGAGCACTCTAGGATCTATATGTACCTAGCTCAAACGATAGAATAGTAAATGTGCGGTCCGCCAATCCACTTTGCGGTAGTCTTATCAGATAATAAATGATTAGAAATAGAGTGTTGATTAAAAATTATATCACTCTGCCATTCGTGTTATGTGTTTGAGACAATAAATTACCAAGTAGATACTTACAAATAGTTTATCGGTGTTCAAGCATGGTGCTAAAATTAACTTTGAACGTAGATTTCCGTTTCTGGTTTAGCACGTGGACGTTTATAAAGTTTGTTAGACAAGTAAACTGTAAGTGAATATAAGAAGTGATCAATGGAGTCTCGAAGGAAACATAGAGCAAGAAGAAAAAAATGTTGTATGTCGGTAAGATTTTTCAGTGCCTTCTATTGCCTTCACAATCATCATCATCATCATGTCAACCAATGAAGTTCCGAAATTTCACTGCATAGGTGTTTTGTAGGGAGTTACAAATACCACGGTATTGTGGGTCCAGCAGCACAAGACAAAGAAACACAGAACTAAGAACATACAGAATCAACTTTAGTAGTGTTTCACGAACAGGCGCGCGTCACATTCATTTAGCAGTTGACAATTAATATTTCACCTCTTATGCTCTAAATGGGAAAAGTTTGAGAGCTGGCAACATTCCGCGGGTGTGAAATGAGACATGCTTGGGGCGTCTTCTCTGTTTTTGCACACTATGCACTGCATGCAATAATGGCTAAATGAGGATGCTGTATGTTCTTAATACTCTTTAAATACTTGCCTAAATAAAATTGAAGCGTCTGTTTGTAAAGTCAAAATAACAGATCTTTACTAAATGCATATAAAGTATACTCAATACTTGTTTATCATAACTATCAAACCTTTACCGGCTCACTACATCGCACAAAGATTAACGTTTTCACTAAACCTAGAAATCGCCTTAATCGGATGCCTGATTGTGTCGGATGGTGATTCCTAGAGAAAATAAACGTTTCACGAACTCTTATGTGATATCTAAGTACGGTAGGCGCCTTCTTAAGTTACGCCGCCGATAAGGCGGATCGTAAACTTTAGGAGACTCGTAAACTGACACTTGACAGATGGAAAAAATATATAAATTTAGTTGTTGTTTTAAATCCACACAAAAGGAAAAATATGTTAATACAAACACAAACAACACCACACCTTGTGGCAAGAACCATAGACAAGTAAGATTATATATATATATATATATATATATATAACTCGATTGGGTTTTTGTTACGCCGCGCCGTAACAGATATTATTATGCTAACATAAAAATGTATATTTTTCATTAAATAATAAATAATAAATATGAA
Organism: Pararge aegeria; assembly: GCF_905163445.1. Taxonomy (NCBI): domain Eukaryota; kingdom Metazoa; phylum Arthropoda; class Insecta; order Lepidoptera; family Nymphalidae; genus Pararge; species Pararge aegeria. Next base: position 10,946,960 of record NC_053208.1, read on the forward strand.
TTGCCTGGTGAAATCGATTGGTGAAAGGTAAAAAGTATGCGTAGGAATCTTCTTTGATGAGGCATTACTTACTTATTCATTGCCTGGTCCATCGTTAGTGAAACGAGCATAAGAGAAGCTACTAGGTATTTCTACCGGAATTTGGCTTGGTTGCGGCAGGGGTTAGAAAACGTTGACTCGAATCGGTAGTTAGATAGGGTGACCGTCATTGCAGATTCGAATAAGGCCTTTACCTTTCCTCTGTGTCTCTGTGTCTGGCAGAGCAAGTTGAGTCTTCAGTCACGGACCACGGTCACTTATATAATCCACGGTCACTATACCAAATAACACCATTCAAGTAACTAATTGTCTAGTCAAATAATAATTTTGTTTTGCAGCTTATTAAAGCTGTATCTAGTATTGTATTTTATGCCACTAGAAGTTAACCCTAGACTACGATTTCACCCCTACCATTATCACTTACCACAAGTGACAATGGTAGCTGGCTAACCTGTTGGGTGTAGACATAGCAGTTATATTCAGCTAATACCCCTAATCGGCTTCTACGCGGCCTCGCTTAGCGGTCATCTTTTTCGGAAGGGTGGTAACTAGTCACGGCCGAAGCCACCTGCTAGGCTCTGTACTCCATTTCTTCTAAACTGTCTTACAGTAGTGCCAATCCGTAGTGGTATTCTCTTAGTCCACACGGTGTGAACACAGAATACAGTTTGTTCTGCAGGTTTCTTAGGGTCTGAAAGTACATTACTAGTTTTAGATCTGTTGTTTAAATATTCGTGTACCACAGAATTTACCAATGCAAGAAATTCGATCCATATAGAATAAAATATTTTTAAAAATTAAAAAAAAGTAAATCTGTGTTTAAATTAATAAAAAATAAATCCAACATAGATGAGATTTCCTAATGTGTGGGTGTTTTTTTTTGAAAACTTTCTTTACATTACTGATGACTGGCAAGAAAATAAATAGTAGTAGTAGAGCTTTTTGTAGCAGAGCTCGTCTGGTGAAGTACGGTACCTAGTTTAATAATAGAGGCAAAAGGTTTATATGAGGCTTCATACCTACGCCTAAGGTACTACGACACAGGGCGGCACGTTGCAGGACGTGCTCCTTGTATGCCCTGAGAAGAGTTGCTCTGTTTTCGCTTTTCCTCTTACCTACATGGACTCTAAATTATAACTATAAAAATAAATTAAAATTGTAATTAAAACTCACGCCCGTGCTTTAGAAGGAAACGTTGTATTATTTTATTTATTAAAATAATAAAAATATAACATTATTTTTAATTGTCAGGAGTTAGTATATAAACTTTCTTTACCTGCTGGCTACAGTCGGTCGTTTGTCTCGCAGGATAGATAGACTTAGTATATAAACGCACTGCTCTTATGCGGAAGGGTGGGCTGCATCTGCTTAATTCTTTAAACTAAATTAATCTCTGTCAGTAGGTAGGTACTTTTGAATTCTAATTGAAGCAGTTACGAGTATATCTTTTCTCTATGTATTCATATTTATTTTTGTAGTAGTCTCCATGGACATCCCTATGGAGAGTGTTGGACTTCTGCCGACTAAAAAGAAAAACCCCTCCTGCCTTCTAAACGTTAGTGTACCTGCCTTTTGGCCTACCGCTAACGTCGTTGTTCTTTTACCTTTCCTCTCTTTCGTAACTTTCCTTTAATTTTATTATCTCTTCCATGTTTTTTTTTATAGATTCCCATTTCTTTGATGCCTCTAGCTTTATTTTTTTTTAATTAAGTTAACCGAAATAAAAGGTCTTGATAGGCTTTCAAAGCGTAGTTATATCTTAGTAAAATTTGCTGGCTGGTTCTTAAAACAACTTATGCGTGTGGATACAGACCGACGGTGTATCCTATAAGGGTTTCTCTCGGTCATTTATCGAATCCCTATAAAAGACTTAAGACTTTTGTTTAAGATTGTGTGTATATTGGAATGCGCTATTTAAGCAAACATAGATATATAAATACGTTCTCTTCAGTTTTAAAAGTATTAAGTTGTTAGTGAATATTTGAAATATACCCTATTCATCTTAGTTTAAGAGGAGAAAGTTATAAAGAGTCGAACGTTTTATTTAAATACCATATGATTGCGGCCTCTGTTTCGGGAGAACTTTTCATAGTTATGTGTGTTTTTAATTCACGCAATCCAAGTATCACTAGCTTTAACGGTGAAGGAAAATTTCTTGAGGAAACCTGCTTGCCTGAGAGTTTTCCTTTATTTTTTTAAAGGCGTGTGAAGTCTACCAATTCGCAAATGACCAGCGTGGTACTTGGACTACGACCTAAACCATTCTCATTCTGACAAGAGTGTTCGACGTATTTCAATCAGTTGAATACAGATATAATTTCCAAGACTAAATTGTGCTCAGAAATCAACTGTAACGTAAAAGCACCTATTTCACCCTTAAGGAGTATGGCTTCACTGAAGGTCACAATTGATGCGGGTGCAAAACTTCAATAGAATATTTACCTATACCATACTACGACTATTACCCTGGTGGGGCAGTATCACAGAAGGCCAATACTTAAGTACTTACTTAAGTACTTGATCGCATTGAATAGACAACTTTCTTACAATAAACCATTGTGGTCTTAGAAACATTACACTGGAATTAATTGCTTCATTTAATTTGCTTTCCTTCAATATTTTAGTTTTGGAAGCAACGAAATATGTATGTAAAGTATTTACAAAAAAAAAATGACCAACTACTGTAAATAATATTATAATATACAAAATATTTATAAGTCACATATGGTATCGAATTGTTCAATACGTCCCAATGCTGGCAATATTATTTGCAATTTTCAGGTTATTGACAATAATACATTACAAGCCAAACGCATGCGCCTCAAAAAAAAAGTCTTTACAGTGAGACGCTGCCAACGCATCAACGCAGGTCATATGCCACATCACATCATTAATAAACAAATAATTATACAGTATACTACGACAATACACACATCGCCATCTAGCCCCAAGTAAGCGTAGCTTGTGTTATGGGTACTAAGATGACTAATTAATATTTTTATGAATAATAATTTTGAAAATCGGTTCTGTACATCCAGAGATTACCACGTCACAAACTTACAAACTTAACCTCTTTAAAATATTAGTGTAGATATACACCCAGGCACTGAAAAACATTCAAAACCACACAAACATTTTCCAGTTGTGGGAATCGAACCCAGAGCTCAGACTCAAAAAGCAAGGTCGCTAGCCTCCGCCAATTGATCTTCCCTTATCCCCGAAAATGTTATTAAAATCAAGACGGAATTGACTCCATCTGAGGCTCCAACATAACTTAATGATTTTGAGTGAAATGCTTATTAATATATATATATAAAAAACGTTAAGAGAAACACCTAAAACCTAATTCTACAATCCCCTTTTCTAAAAGTGGTCATGAATTGTAAGCTGTAGCACAGATAGCACAGGCAAGAGATTTTTTTGTACCCTGGCTATGTGCACAAAGGATGAAACTTACTTTTTCACCTGCCAAAGCTCAGTATTAGGGAAAACGTGTATAATTTAAATATTACTTCCATCCGTGTGCCCATGCTCGGAGTGTCTAAACTGTAGGGGAAGATAAACATTTCGTCCTCTCCCAGTGACGAAAAATGTCTCCTGCCCACGCTAGCCGTGCAGTGGGGCGTTTATGTTACAACGCGAGTAAACTAATAAGGTACAGCTAGCTGCTTACGCTATAAACAAATTGAAACATCTTCACTCTTCTGTTCATTTTGGCATTTTCGAAATGAAAATCAAACATTTTTACCTTATTTAAATATAATTTTTATTAATACATAACTATAACCTAAAATAAACTATTTAAAAACTAAATAAAATCTAAAACGTCCTCGAAACCACCGCAGCGAGGCACAGTTCCCAAGATGCTGGCAGCATTGCCCCTTTGGACGGCCAAACTAATTCGTTGGCCAAGGTAACTGCCCGCTCTAGGATCACCGGTAGACTCGATAACCCTTTTCGATAATTCTTTGAAAAGGGCTCTTGCCTCCGGACCTCACGGTCCCAAAGTCTCTACTCCAAAAGGTTCTACCACAAAAATGAAGCTGCTATCCAGGTTTTCATATTTACGCCTCTTGGTCTGCTCGGCACTGGAAGCAGCCGCACCTACCATTGACGAAGTGGCCTGGATGTGTGATGCAGCTAGGGTATCAACACAAGTTGCATCCCACAGAAGTGACCTTCCAAGCCTCCAAGGTATGAGCGTCATACCATCAGGTCTCTTGCCATCGCTCCGCGCCAAACCAATAGGTTCTAATACAGCTGGTACGTGAGCGGTAGCTAGAGAACGTCGGATGATGTCGTTGATGGTGCTATGGCGAGAGAAGCGACCAGCGCTTCTTGAACAGGAGAGTCCATGGTGACCGTAGGTGTCAACGCTGTTACCGCAGTGGCATCGATGAGGCTGAATGATAGAGGCGCCAAGCCTAAGACCAATCACCACCGATAGAGTGGTGTGGTCTAACAGTAGCCGGACTCCTTAGCAGAGAGAGCGAGAAGACGAGCACGGTCTCTTTTAGATGGCATTTGGTCTAAAAGTGTGTCAAAAGTTTTTTTGCAAATAATGTCGTCCCACTGTCTCTGTGAAGAAAAAGAAACCGGCAAAATACTGGGACTAAGAGCAGACCAACTATCTCTTGCCTCTGCCAAGTATGACACTTCTATGGAACCCAAAGAATTGGATATAATTTTTTGAAAAAGAGTGTGTGTACTGTACACAGAGGAAAGAAAAGCTGGCAGCGAAACACTTGAAATTTTGCGAATTCCAAGACCGCCATACCCTATCGGAAGTGAGGCCTGGGTCCATGCCTGATTACTTATGGGACAATTAATAATATTAACAAGAATATCTTTTATAAAAGTATCCAATTTCTCCATTAAAATATTAAAATTTCCAAAGAGGTGAGCATCTAAGAAAATACGTAAATTTTGGAACAAATAAACAAAAGCGAATAATGGTTAGAGCCATATGTGGATTAATTTCGAAAAGACGATCGGAAGTGTTGCTAAATTGGGAAATTAAATCGTCAATAAACTGTGGGACTGACGTTTCCAGTATAGGTGCCCCTAGAAGACGAAGTGATTTATCATTTAAAACTTTGATGCCGGGAGCCAAGTTATTAAATTGTTTTAAAATGTGCTGTTTCGATTCATCCGAAAATGAATTTGGAATAAATATTTCACATTTATCAAAGTTAAGCTGTAAGCCAATCAGTTCAAATTTTGATATGATACTCTTAAGATCATCCAAAACTGTGTTCACTTTGCCACCTAAGGTCCCATCATCTAAATACCAGATATTAAATTTTGAATTTATAGTTGAAATTATAGGATGTATAGCTAGACTAAAAATAGCGGGACCAAGGGGATCACCCTGCTGGCAGCCGACGGCGGAGCTCAAAACGTTTTTTTTTATAAACTAACCTCGAAGGATTCTGGTAACACTGTGCTAAATATGGAAACAACTGTGGTAATTTATTTACAACTTCTGAGAGGAGGACTCCGCGATCCACCGAGTTGAAAGCATTTTTAACGTCAATTTTCAGAAGCACTTCCTCCTGGGAGTTAAGGAGAAATGTACGAGTAACATGTAAAGCTGCTTCACACCCCCCCTTAACTCCGAAACCTAACTGTATTGGGTCAAAAGTTGATGAAATAGAAGGTAGAATTTTTTTACAGCAAATTTTGGAAACGCTGCGACGGATTGTTGAACCTACTGCTATGGGACGGATACCACCATCTTTTTTCCTTAAGGCACATAAATTTGCGCCATAAAGTGTAGAGGTTATCTCTTCAGGTACTCGTCCAGATAGCATCAGATTCACCAGATTAGTGATGGATTTCATCCGTATCCACGTTTGTACCACAAACTAAATCTTTAAAATGTTGTGGAGACAAACCATCAAGTCCCGCGGCGGAGCCACTTCTGAAAGCCGCTAGAGCTCCCAGCACATCGTTTGTAGTGGCCTGAAAAAATGAAGTGCTTAACGGTGCGTCCGGAAAGGATAAATGAGTAGATTGGGATGAATGTTTTGAGCGCAGTGCTTCCAGAGTCTCCGGTGTATCAGGGGCAATAGTGTCACTTGAGAACAAAAGACGAGCTGCTCCCTTAAGGTCTCCATCGCCTATTTTATTTTCAATCAGTTTATTTAAATTAAAATTGTGGTTTAAAGTGGAATGTGATGGTATACTTAATAATTCGAAGCTACTACTAGTGACCGTGGAGTCATTTTTAAGACAATTATTTTTAATTTTTTGAGTAAGTGAAAGGTTTTTGTCCTTGTCTGCGTGGAGAGTACGGTACGCGAACGTGAGCAAGAGTTCCCAACTACGGATGGTGTTATGGGTGATGACGTTATCTATAGTTTTTTTGAGGGATGATAATACCGAATGGCGTGAACCTCGTGGAATGCGTCTGATTAATGGTATTGCATTTTTAAAGTTGCTTAATGATTCCCATAAGGGGCAAACAGGTATATTTAATGATTGCGAGTTACTTGAAAGGACAGGAATTGCTGAAGAATCTGATGATCTATGAACTCTACCTATGTGAATGTTTAAACCTTTTCTGTTTTTAAAATAACGGCTCTCTGAACACCGGTCACAGCGTACGTTTTCAAGTGGCATATTACCCCGGCAACTAACTCAATCTGGGACAGTTCGCATGGCGCCTCGGTAACAAAATAATATATATTATACCTACTAAAAATACAAATAATAGTTAAAAAAAATAACTAACAAATTTCACAACAATCACAAACACACAAAATCCGCGCAGATTGATAAAATTGTACACGCCTTCGGATCCAGTTCTCCTTACTGCTGACTGGGAATTTACTGGATTGGCAAGGTAATAAACAAAACTCCTGAATCACTTGATTACAAATTGAAAATTTGATCTCAGTTAAATCTTATTACTCCTAATATCGCCTTGGCTGTGAAATGTAATATATAACTATATTGATATGTAATCCAATGTTTTAATAAAGATCTTCTATGAAATTCGACGGTATTACAAAACTTTTCTATGATTTTTGTATCGTTTTAAAATATATTTTAAATTATATTTTAAATTTCGGTGTGACCCACGTTCTATAAAGATACATGGGATTGGAAATTGGGCATTGAAAGCGACGAAGCTTCTAAAGATTTTGAATATTGATTGATTTGAGTTAGTATATTAGTAATTAGTATTCCTTATGCAGAAACCATATTTGTTGCAAATCAGGAAAAAAAACCTACTAAACTTCGATCTAAGAGATCCAGTACTGTTATTTATTCTGTGGTAGCTACGCATAGTCAATTGAGTGAGTTCACTTATTTTATGGTAGACACTCGTCGATAATTCAAACATTCACTTTGTGTTTAATAAACTGTCATCAACCATCCCGACTAGCGCTTTGAAATAGGAGTTAGACTGAATCGTCAAACACCATCGTATCAAGCTCTACCTTGTCATTTAACTATGAGGCTTAGTCTATGGCTACTCAGCCTAAGGGTTGGTTGGTGGGCGCATCACGCATGCGCAGCGTCTACTTCGGGCGTGCAACGGGCTAACGCGGCAGAACACGGTCTCGCTTGCGTGTGACGCCATCGATCCACGTTTCGCGCTCCGAACCTCGACCCGTCGGCCGCCGTCGATTCGGCGTTCCGCCTAACCATGCAGCCTCCGCCTAGGAAGGTGAGTAAATTAATATGATAAGAACATTAGGCTGTAATATAGTGGGCTAGGGAGTTTTTTGCTACTTGCCACAGCCTGAAGCCATGCTGTACTCTCTTTCACGGTAACGCCGTGGGAGCTATCGCAGTGTCAATGAATTATCTGCGCCAATGTTTTTACTTGAGACTGGAATGGAAAAAATCTTTTATATTATATAACACGAAGATTCTTAAGAGTGTTCGCTATAACAGTCACAAAGAGTTCATTTCAATGGTCACAGTCGAGATCAATGATCTTAGATTAAGAAATTGGTCCACTCCTTTGAATAGGATGCTATTCGACAAGAGATTTCGATGCAATTTTACAATTTACACTTCGTCAATTGTAAAATTGCATCAAACGTTACACATATGTTTGTCTTTGTTATGTCACATATCTTAATATATATAAATCTCCTGTCACGATGTTTGTCCGCGATGGACTCCTAAACTACTAACCGATTTTAAATTAAATTGACACACCGTGAGCAGTCTGGTCCAACTTAAGAGATAGGATATCTTAGGTCTTTAATTATAGTCGCAATTTTATTTTTAGCAAATTATTTGTCTATAATAAATTGACAGTCGCATGTTATATATATACTACTATACTCATTTAAGGCTTAGCGATACTGAATACTTTAAAAACAAAATCAAACGCAGACGAAGTCGCCGGCAACAGCTAGTTTATTATATGTTTTAGTCAATCGGAGTCAAAATTAAAGCGTCACGATCTCGTGTGTTCCTAAAACAGTAGGCAGCATGTAAATAAGGTTTTCCGTAGCCTACGTCTACTTATATTAGTAATGTACGTTATACATATAAGTTATGAAAATCCAGTTTGTTTCAATCGATTTATTCAAATAATTTATAGGTACACCTAGTAGCTACCTACTAGGAAACCACTTCCTAAAATCAATAACACGCGTGTTTTGCTGATTTGTAAATATTAAGACCTCTCCGATTCCTATTTCCTGAAATTCGGAGATTAATTGTAAAATAAACATAAAATGACGTATATCTTGGCGCCAATATAATCAAAAATAAAATTATGACCTTGATTTTGTGTGGGTTTGTGTGCGTGAGAGTGTGTGTGCAATCTTTCACTTTAAAAATATACTTCACAAATTAATTTATAAATTTTTGTTTATAATTTTTTATTTACATTTTTTTTAATAATATGTACATGCAGCTTATTGAAGAGTGTAATGATTAAAATCATGATTATTCTAAATTTTCGAATCAATGCAAAACATTCACGACACACGACATTTTAAGCCATACATATACATTATATTCATATATATAACTTAAGAACAACTGACTTCAAGATAAAAAAAATCCCCGTATTTTAATTTTTTCTCTATAACATGAATAAAGATAACACAGAAAATATATTTTCTAGATAATAATAAATAAATTGTAGATTATGTATCTAGTTCTGTAGCATTGCATTATGCTGACCCGATTAAGTTTAGTTTGTACCTCACTGCAAGGTAAATGTATTAAGATGGACCATTTTAAATTAGCAGGGTAAAAAGATTCTTTTTTTTAAACAAATAAGAGGTTTTATGCCGCTAAAAATAGTAGGCATTTCCTTAAATGCACAAATTGTAGGCAATTCCTAAATATTTTTACCTTCTCAATTATTATAAATTATAGTTAAATTTTTTGTAAAATTATTAAAATTCAAAATTCAAATTTTCTTTATTCACGTAGACCTATCACAGGCACTTAGAAGCGTTCATACATATTTGTTTACATAATTGTAAGGGGATGGTGATAACTTCGTTCGCCAACATAAATCTAAAGCTACGAGGGTTCCAAACGCGCCCTGGTCTAAGAAGCGCCCACAACAAACTTAGCCAGGTAAATTTTTTTTTTGTTATCACCGTCTTCCAGTAAATTTATATTAAGCTATGAAGCTAGAGCAATTTACACCCACGCTCTTGTATCGTTTAAGTAATCCTTAATATTATAATAGGATTTTTCTGTAAGCTTACGTTTTATATAAACTATGAACTTATTGAGAGACATCGCAAAGATTTCATTTGGTAAAAAATTCCCAATTCATAGCTAGTTATGTTTTAAACTGGTTTAAAAAAATATACCCATTATTATATTTAATATAGGCTGTTTTCATCGAACGATAAGTGTATATCGGTATACCGTGGCGCGCGAAAAAAAAACCGCTGCGCTATTTTCCGTAATTAATATTTTGTTATTTTCGCGTTTTGGTCCATTATAAAAAAAAAAATGTCCATTTTAAATTGGAAAGTGGAGCAAAAGTAGATAATAATCGCGGTAAGAATCGCGAGTGAATAACCTGTTTCAACCAAAATCTAAAAAGCGGCCTACGATACTTTTATACAATGGAAATCAGTACTTTCAGAATCACTTTTATACAAAGGGTCAGTTAATTTCTGAGCACGTATTTAAAAGTTTATCGCTTTTTTTTCTCGCAATTGTGATGAAAATCTTGATATGAAACACGTTGTACATTACTTGTTTCACTCTCGGCTTTCTTAGCGTACGCGTTTAGCTCACGCGCCTAATACCGTGTAGACTGTAAAATAAAATATAATCAGACTTGATGCATAATCTACTATTATGTCATGGTATAGGTTCACATAGTATAACACGTCATCTCTTTACAAAAAATCACATATATAAGATCGTAATCACAATCTATCTATATATATATAATGAAAATGGTCTTCGTTTGAGGCTCAATCACGCCTAAACCACTGATCGTATCGACATGAAACTACCACCATTCGATGCGAAATTTTTCCTAGATGGTTTATGGCTATCTATTTTTTGAATTCCAACATTCCTTCATTTTTTTATTGCTGTTTTACTTTTATGAACATTTATCCCGCTAATAAAAACAAAAGATAAGCATTTTCTCTTGATTCTTTTGTTTTCATGGATTTCAACAGAGTGTATTAAACGGATTATGGTTTTTTACATTCAGCTAAGAATCTACTCACGGTAGTGGAGAACGGCTGGACCAATTGGGCTTTTTTTTATCTTCAGAATTGTCAGGAGAAAGTTTTGTATGTAAGAAAATTTTACAAAAGCCCGATAAAAAGTTAAAAATTTCGATGATAATCGAAGAATTCCCATCTATATAGTCACTCACCAAGAAATCTCGGGAACCATAAGACTTAGAAACGTGAAACTTGGTAGGAATATTACTTTTGCTATGTAGAGGTCAGCTATGAATAGATTTTAAGAAATTCATTCCCCAAAGGGGATTGCGGGGGCGTTAACAATGAACAATTCCCGTTTTTAAACTATAGCTCCTATAGACTTCAAATTTGGTAGGAATTTTCTGTAAGAGGTGTAGAAATAGGCTATGAACGAATTTTACGATAGCTCACCCCACAGGGGGTTGCGGGGGTGGGTATTAACAATTAATATTTTTAATTTTCCAGCTAAAGCTCCTACAAGCTCCAAATTTTGTAGGAATTTTCTATAAGTGATGTAAAAATGATTTATGAACAAATTTTACGATATCCCACCCCAAAGAAGATTGCGGGGGCGTTAACAATGAATATTTTCAATTTCCAAGCGATAGCTCCTATAGACTCAAAATTTAGTGTGAGTGTTCTATATGTAATATAAAAATGATCTTCGAGCGGATTTTTCAATGAATCACCTCCAATAAGGTTCGCGGGGGTGGGTGTTAACAATAAAAAATTTCAATTTCGAAATATAGCTTCTAAAAATTCTAAATATGGTAGGAATCTTTTATTATTCACATAAAGAACATCTCAAAATGGATTTCAATAAAGTCTACTTCCGACAAGAATTGCGGGGGTGGGTGTTAAAATCTAAAATTTTCATTTCTAACCTGTAACTTCTACAGACTCCAAATTTGGTGGGGATCTTCGTGTATGTAGGGATATTCGTGTATTTCCTTACAACAATCGTCTTTTTGGCAGCGGAGAAAAAGTCATTGAGAGGTTTCAAAAACTTAACTTTACATGTAGCTATCCAATCAACGGACTAAGAATTTTACATTCATTTTACTTTTGCAGACTACATAACCGACGAATTCTTTTATTGCGGGATCGCGGAAATGTAATAGATTAAAATGAATGCATTTCCAAGCACATGAGATGTGGAAAAGAAATTTAGTTACTTATTCCAATAGAATTCATAAAAAACATGCACAATTAATTTTCTATAAAAAATTGATGTCACGGAGAAAATTTTAGTTAACAGAAAATTCGTCGCACTTGAACCTAGACAGATTTCAACTTCACATATGAGACTTGCAATGACTTTAACTTAAACTTTCAATGCTCATTTCAAATTTTTTTCTTCATGTCAATTATTATAAATTTTTGGAAGAAAGGCACGGAAATGATTGCACATTGAAAGTTACAATGAATATTAGTGAGAAAAATCACCTGGATGAAAGATACAGGCTAAATCGATGGAATTTGGAATTTGAGTAAGTCTAAAAAATATCGATGCTTACAGTTCTATCCGCGGGGCCTATTTATGTTCATACAAAAATAAAAAAAAGGAGAATAATAAAAATATGAAAAAAATAAATAAAAATGAAACATAAAATGTAATTTATTTCCTTTTTCAATTCGCCCAGCGAAGCGGGCTGGAAACGGCTAGTACTATATATAATATTAGTATGGTATTATAAACTACTGTTATTATTATATAATGATTCATGATTGAGGCAGGTTTTACTAGTTAATCTCTTAATTAGCTAAATTTCAGCTGGTTTATTCTGCCTTCTTATTCTTTATATGAATGATTCTGAGTCTCCATTACTGAAGATCACCCGTCATTATTTAAAACCTCTTTTCTTCTAGCAGAACATTTCTTCGAACTTCTTGATTTCCGTCCACTGCCGTGTATATTGTAGCCAGGACTTCTGTCTCTTCCAACCCTTCGCTTTCCTTTAATCCTTCGCATCCCACGATGCGTCGATGGGTCGTTTTAATCGCTACCTATCGTGTCTCAAGATATGGCGTAGGTGCTTGATCTTAGGCCGCTTCATAGTCCTGTCCAACTAGATTATCTTTTGCATTCGTACAAGGACTTCAGTTTTAGATACATTAGCAATCCATTAAAAATTTTGGATTTTTTTCACGCAATTGACACTGTAAAGAAGTTTAATACTATAATTAAAAATTTAAATAAATTTAAGTTGTATTGGAATATTTCTGATGATAATATTGATTTATTCGGCGGAAAAGCTTCTTTAACAGAATCAGGTTATCCGCTTTTTACACAACATTTCTTCTAACTTGTCTACATTATTTTTTTTGTGTAGGTAGAGTATTTTTTAAAAATATTCAACAACAAGTGCGATAAAATAAATAAAAAGAGGTTTTCTGCATGTAGGTGTGTTTTTATAATTTTTTAACAATATGGATATCAACTTTACTAAGTAATAAAAAAGATTTTTTATATTATAAGAAAAATAGATTTTACAGCAGTTTTTGAAATATCACAGACGGAAAAACTTGGCGGAAGGACTTCGTTTTATAGATATATATTTACCTATTGATAGGGAGATATTGCGGTAAATATGATTATGAGAAATACAAAATACTTATCGATCCAACTTTGTCCCCAGTTCGGGCCCTAAAGCTTATATTAAATTTATTCGGAGTTCAGATCACACAATATTATATCCTATCATCCCACGCGCAAGTTATATGAAACCCGAATAAGAAAGAACCACTCCAATAATATTACTCGCAAATTAATTCTTGATAAGATTTTCACATGAAAAGAAATAAATCTCGGTAACCATTTTTATACCGAAAATTAATTCAGTATTTTGAAATATAACTTCCTCAGGCTCGGTGGTTAGAAGAAACGTGAAAAACACGTCGGAGTGACTTAATTTTCTGAAATGTAATTACACAATAAAGATACAAAAACAAGATCAGTCTTATAGCGACTGTAGTGTCATCTAGTAGGAAACGTTGCAGTTTCGATCTACTTTCTCAAAGGTCAATATTACAATGAGACACGTTTGAAACAAGAGATGACACAGTCGCTATAAGACTGATGTGAAAGTCATATACTAATTTCGGCATCGACGGTAGGAGAGCCGTAGCTTAATTGGTGAAAGCGCTCAGGCCGCGATTGCGCGAGAGTCGCAGGTTCAAATCCTGTCGGTTCCGAAAAATTTTTATATGCATTTTAAATTTACAAAATTGAATCATGAATGTATTCCTTTACCTTTAAAGTAAGGGGTATTTACTTAATTGCTTAAATTAAAAACGCACATAACTGGGGAAAGTTAACGGTGCAGCCGATGCCTACCACTAAGCTATTACCGCTCTTATTTTCATCATCATCATCATCATCATCATCATCATCATCATGTCAACCAATGGACGTCTACTGCTGGACATAGGTCTGTTGTAAAGAGTTCGCAATACCACGGTCTTGCGCCGCTTGGGTTCAGAGTCAGTTTTCACCATATACATTTTTATTTATTACCTACAAGCGGTTCTCCTTCTCCTTTCTCTTTCCTTCACTCTCCGTCTTTTTTTATTATTACAAGTTAGGCCTTAACTGCAATTTCACCTAGTGGCAAGTGATAATGCAGTCTAAGGTGGTACGTACCTGTATGGCAGTTTAAATTGGCCCCTTAATCGGGTTTTACGCGACATCGTACCGGAACGTTAATCGCTTGGGGCGGGCCTTTGTTTGGCGGTAACTATCCATTTTCTGTAGAACCCTATACGAACTATCATTCTATGACCCAACGCGACTGATGAGCCGCCCATTGTTCGACTAAAGGGTCGTTGCGTGATGTTGAAACGCAGACGAAGACGTGGACTACAGCTAGTACCGAGTATATCGCACTTTCTAATGCAATCTCAAAAATAACAGAAGCCATAATGAAAAGCTCTTTTGAGGTCAACTAGTGTGTCGTAATTTAAGACTCCGACTACGAGTCCTTGCTGCAGTTATCAAGGACATCATTAGTGTCTTTTAATGAATGCTTCTCTCAGTTCAGATCGATCCCTTCGCGGTATAATTATGAGGCTTAACACCTATGCTCAGGTTGATGGACATAGGCCGTAAGTCGTGTTCCTTGCATGCCCTGCGATAGGGCATTTTTTATAGGTAGGTTTATGTTTAGGTTTATGCAATTATATTTATCTTATATGACATGACAACTACTCATAACTGATGACAAAATATTGGTTTTCCCAAAGCCGGTATTATTAGCCTTGGGTGGTTATTGCCGAGCTGAGCATTATTTAACTCACAGAATTAAGAACATGCAGAAACCGTTAACAAGACTAATATTGGAGTATCAAAAACTACTCCACTTTAGTAGTGTTTCTAGAACAGGCGGTTAGTCGTAGCACTCCACATTTAACTATAAACTATAAAAAACAAATAACCGTTAATACTTGAGGAGTTCGGCACTTTATTTTGAGGATCACAATTTGCTTGGCTACTATAACATAAAATAATGGAAGCGCAACTCGTTTAAAACTTATTATGTATAGTTTTTTCTTGCTCTTACCTGCCTTTCATTCACTTTAATTAGCCGTCAATCACTATCCTGTAAGTAAAACCAAGTCTTTTTCATTAATTGTATAATTAGACGAAGCAACCAGCTTATTTCGGATTTTACATAGAGCTTTATATACTACATAGAAATCTTGTACCGACTAATATTGAAGTATCAAAAACTACTCCACTTTAGTAGTGTCTCTCGAACAGGCGGTCAGTCACAGTCCATTTAACCGTAGGCCATAATTATTTTATCTTCACTGTTATAAACGTTTACCATAAAATGGAGAAAATGGGAAAAGTTTTTGAGCTACCAACATTACGCGAGTGTGAACTTAGACGTGCGCAGGTCGTTTTCACTGTTTTAGTCACAATGCAACGCATGCGATACTAGCTGAATGCGAGTTCTGTATGTTCTTAATTCTGTACTTGAATCATATAGTAATATAATTTAAAAAAAAATTAAAAAGGATTATTATAGTTATATTTCCAAGTTGAACATTTTCATTTATTGTCCTGTTCATAAAATAATATTTAAGCAGTTACAGACACACTAATATTCCTTTACACGTGTATTCTAACTAGTAATCAAGTTAAGTTAGAAAAATATTTTCTTAAATTGTAAAGGAATAGTAGCTACGCGATTTAATATGCTAAAGGTTCACAGCAAAAAAGGTTTTTGTTTTTGTTAAAACAGCACATATAATTACTTCTATTTTAATGAGAGTTTTCTGTGAACCTGGCTTGTTAATACCACGAATACCGGAAGAATTAATACGTCGAAGTAAACACTTGATGGTTTAATTGTGAAAGTGCGGCTTTTAAGAGCAGCCTGAATTCTATTTTCGAAAGTAATTATAAGTTCTATTTTTAAAAATTAATGGTTAAATTTGAAAATTGTGCTGTGAATGCAAGTACCTACATTTGACCCTATGTTATGTTATTTTAACAAGTGAGTTGAATACTTGTTAAAATTACCTTTAAATGGGTAGGTACTCTTGCTAGTTGCTCAACCTATCAGAAAGTGTATTATGCAGTGAATTTATTAATTTATTTGCATAATCTATTATTTGCGTGTCGGTTCTTCTCAGGCTGACATAATTATGAGGTTAGCGGAGAAATACGGTTATGTAGCCCGAGCCTCTTTATCCTTGAGCCTCGTTTGCTCGTCCGTACCAATGGGTTCCTCGTGAGTCTAGTAAAGCCAACGAGAGAGGCATGCTGGCCGTGGCGGTTTTTAGTTTAACACACACAAACACGCACGTAGACGTACACACACACACACACACACACACACAGACGCACAACGCACGCACACTCATACACATAAACACTTACTAACCACTTTTCTTTTATTTTATATGTTAAATTTATAGCTAAGTAATAGCGATGTCTTGATTTCAATCTGTTTATGTATATTTCCGGTGGAGAGGGCCGGTTGTCCTTAACACAGATAAAATCTAGCTAGGGTAGCCACTTCCTCAACCCATGTTATGTTCAATTTTAATGAAAGAAATAATGATATTATTATTAGTTCGGGTATCATCCCCTTCAAAAGGGGGGAGGGGGCACATGACCTCAGTCCAATGGGCAGGAAGTACGTAATAATAAAACAAAAACCTCCAATTCTGTCTAACAAACCCAAAAAAAAGGGTCTCATATGCTGGTATCGATTAAGTTTGGTGATTTGATATCTTGGAAAAAGGACGGTTCAGGCCAACCAAGTACGGAGATAAACCCAGGAACAGAACAGAAGACAGTTATGGGTTTGATGTCCGATGCTTCGTCTTATTCGGACCTGGAGTCACTTCATTTTATAAGAAGGCGTAGTAACACCCACATCTGCTATCGTCTCAGTCAATCAACAAAAAGTGATGATGAATTTAAACATAAAATACTTAACACTTCTTAACCCCAAGCAACCTTTGCTGAGACTCGTTCGTCTAGTGGTGATAATCAACTACGGATCACGAGGTCCTGGGATCGAATCCCGGGTCGGGTTGAGGTTAGGTATGGTGAGTTTTCTAGTAAGAATTTTCAGTACCAGCGGATTTAGGAAATTGGCGGTGTCAATCCACGTGCCTCGCAGACGTTACGCTAAGCAGTCACGGTTATTATCACTTACTTGTGAATGGGCGTTAAAGCCCACCAACCCGCATTGGGGCAGCGTGGTGGGTCTATGTTCTAAAACCGTTTCCCCTATGAGAGGAAGCCTGAGCCTATGGGAGGTTAATTAGCTGCGGCTGATTAACTCCAAGCAATTTTACAATTCATAATATCTCCGATGGTAATAAAATTCCACAGTAGGTATAAACAATACTCGTAGGTGCCTATTTCAATTGTTTACTTGTTGCTTGGTTACCGTAGTTTTTCCACAATTAATTATTTAAGGAAAATGCTTGCACTGCTGAATGTTATCCAACTTCTTTTACTATTTGTCGCACATAATATTTTAATAATAGTAATAAAACTTCTACGATGCCATTTGAGATCGGAATGCGTATGTACTCCGTCCCATTGCGAGTTTAGCTCAGTTTGAAGGCTATATAAGTATAGTATTTCATTTCAGTTTCTGACGGGATTTCAGTGAAGTCATTTTTACAGTTTCTGACGGGATTTAATTTTAACAACATTTTTAGTTTCCATATAAACGGTGATTATTCATCAAAAAAATATCATCGAAATTTTCTGCTTTCATGAACTGACAATTAACATCAAAAACAAATGCTCCGTCGGTCTAGTTCTTAAGTTATGATCTTTCATGCATATGTTAGTATTGGTTTTTAATAAGATACTTAGGTATAAAGATCGCAAGCTATTAGCTCAGCTTTCAAAATGGCGCTATGGGACGCGAGCTCGTATCTTCGGCGTTAGAGATCAATAATCATTCCAGATCCATCTTTATGAAGGCCGATGGCGCAGTGGGCAGCGACCCTGCTTTCTGAGTCCAAGGCCATGGGTCAAACTCACAACTGGAAAATATTTTTGAATATGATGAGCATGAATGTTTTTCAGCGTCTGGGTGTTTATCTGTATATTTTAAATATTTATGTATATTATTAATTGAAATATTAACCAGTCATCTTAGTACCCATAACACAAGCTACGCTTACTTTGAATCTTGATGGCGATGTGTGCATTGTTGTAGTGCATTTTACACGAATCTGCATTGCGTCCCAAAAAACAGTGAAAACGTTGTAAAGTGAGACGTGACGCGGAATGTTGCTAGCTCACAAACTGCTTTCCATTTTATGGCGAACTCTTAAAACATTAGAGGTAAAATAATTACTCCCAACTACTATTTAGTATAAAGTTACTAGGTATAAAGTTACTAGGCGTTGCCCGTTTGTTCGGAAAACCATACTAAAGTGGAGTGGAGTTTAATGCTTCAATGTTAGTCCCGTAATCGGTTTCTGTACGTTTGTTCTTAATGCTACGTGTACTTATTAGATGTAGTGTGGGAGGGTAGAAATGTGTGTGTTTTTATATGTCAGCCTACTGATATATTCTTAATAATATAAAGAGGTAAACATTTTGAGGTTGTACGGGCGTGATCTCTGTTCTTCATAAATTCTTCAACATAATTTTTTTTTTTTTTTTTAAATTTAAAATGCATATAAAAATTTTCGGAACCGACAGGATTGGAACCTGCGACTCTCTGGCAATCGCGGACTGAGCGCTTTTTTTTCAGTTTCGATCTACTTTTTCAAAGGTCCATATTACAATGGGACACGTTTCAAACAAGAGATGACACATTGCTTTTTCATAATTTCTATAATTTTATTACCGTGTTTTTACCGAAACTTCAACGTTTCCTACTAGATGACGGTACAGTAGCTATAAGACTGATGTGAAAGGCATATACTAATTTCGGCATCGACGGTAGGAGAGGCGTAGCTTAATTGGAGAAAGCGCTCAAGCCGCCAGAGAGTCGAAGGTTCAATCCTGTCGGTTCCGAAAATTTTTATATGCATTTTAAATTTATAAAATATTTATAACTCCTCCAAGTGTAGGCAAAAACACTAATAAAAATTATAAAAACTAAATTATTTTTATATTGGATTGTCTATTAATCGAGAAAGGCTATATAACATCACACTATTACCAATAGGCTCATAAATTTTGCAAACATGGGAAAAATCTATCCTTTTTATTTTTTTTACAATTTTTTAGTTTTTAGTTTATTTAGTATCCGGATAACATAGGTTCTTAAGACCTTACTTCATAGGATTTCTGTGGTAGCTATTTACGGGAAACAAAGTTTATCTTTTTATCATTGGAACGATCCGTTTGCACTTTTTCGAGATAATAAAATGTGCGAAATTAGAGCACTAAGCTTGCTCAACTTTAGAACCGTTAATAGAATTAGTAGGTACCTAACAATGGATTATTGATCATGTGACATAGGCGAGACAATAATTATTTGCGTCGCGTCTTGGGAACAAAGTCATTTAATGTGGATCGGTGTTTATGAAGTGTGAACATGTAGGTAGGTTCTTGTCAGAATATTAATTGAAAATTTATGCTACATTTTCAATGAGAGTTGACAGAGACTAATATGAGTGAGTCGAAGATTGTTAAGCTACCTACCTACGTATTATTCGATATCAGTCGATACATACTTAATATTAAGTATTCGAAAGTAACTCGGTTTGTCTGTTACCTTTCAACGCCTAAACCTCTAAATTGGATTCAATAAAAGGCAAGGACATAGTTTGGATGAGACACTTTTATACCAGAAAATTAAAAAAGTCCCGGGGGTTTTTTTTAATACAAAATACCTATCTTTCGTTAAAGTTTTTCCCTTGTGAACACGAGTTTATAGACTTCATTACTATGTTAGATAGTAGTTCTTATTCTTGGAATCGTATTAATTTAATTTAGCTCTGTAATTATTACTAGGAACCCAGGGGGTTTAGGCGCAATCGGATACGCCAATTTTATTCGCTGAAAATGCGTAAAAATATCCTGAAAAAAAAAGTAGGTAAGTCAAAGTTCATTTCAAACATTTGGAATGTGAATTACGTAAAAGGGGAAAACAAAATACAAAACCAAATGTTCTGGGTTTAACTTTTCTGAAAAACTTTTACCCACCAAACTCCTTACTTTGCTTAGGTTAAGGGGGAAGGAGAAGGCAATTTAGGTTTAGGGATTACCTGAGCTCTCAATCAACTTCTCTAGCCCGAAAGCCAATCCGACTAAGAAGAAGAAGAACAAACAATTTATTGCACGTATAACATACAGGAAAAGAAACAGTAAGGAGTATACAGTACACAAGCAATCTCTTACAGGCAACCTTTGTAGATAGGACTTACAGCAAGGGAACGGGATAGGGCCAAGAGTGTTGATACATAAATACCAAAATCTAAAGATACAAATACATATATAATTGAAATAAATATACGTAATAAAACGACTAAGTACTAAAGGTACATTAATTTCGATTAACACAACCATTATTAACAAAAACTACGTTCTATATTCTCTGGCAGTGGGAGGGGGAACTACTAAGCCTCCACCTTTCCCCTCATCACACCCTCTCGACTCCCTCACTCTCATCTTTCAATAAAGGTAGCGCGATCCAAAACTTGATACCAGCGAGGTAAGGACTCATTTTCAAATATATTTTATTCTTTGCAGAGCAACTACACGAAGTTTCTGAAGAATCTTCACACAGAGCAAATAGCGAAACTCCACGCTAAGAATCAACATGAGTGCGATTTGTTGGAAGATCTGCGCACTTACACCATCAAACGATCGGCAATTGAGAAGTCGTACTCCGAGGTAAGTCAATTTCCGTTTTAATAAAAAAAAATATGAACTAATTTGTACCATCGGTAGTAATGTACCTACTCGTCGTAATACCAAACTTAACGTATCCGAACGCCCTAGATTTTCGTAAGTTTTTTCACAACTGAGAGCAGGGTGAAATTTTGAGCACGATTCAACTCTGAAACTCACTGTGCCAAGACACCTTTTCTTGACACCGTGAGCTTCTGAGTCACACAGATATACTTAGGTAATTGTCGTTTGTCAGTGAACAAAGCAGATGTTTATATTAGACGGAGGCTGGGCTGAACACCTTGGTTTGGATTTCGGAGCGGAAGTTCTCAGCGGGGTACCGCGGTTTTTCATCATATGTAATAAGTATGTTGTTTTTTTTTCCCAAGTAATACTTGACGGACCGAGTAGATGGCCCAGCTGGGGGTCAATGAAAAATCATAGTAAACCCTTTCAAGGGTATGCAAAAAAACTCCTAAGCCTGTAATTACAACGGAACGGCCATTATGCCTTTCAGAGTGGATTACAGCATTGCAGCAATGCTGTTTAGCGGCAGGAATAAGGTGCTATAACTGTGTGATACCTATGTTAAGTTCCATTTACTACCCATATATATAATATACTAGCTGTTGCCCGCGACTTCGTCTGCGTTTGATTTTGTTTTTTGATGTAGCATTCAACTTAGTTGTAGTTCTAAAAAAATATTAAGGATTCAGTATCGCTAAGCCTTAAATGAGGGGTTTGTTGCTGTCCGTTGAGGAGTTCTGTTCTCTATTTCCAGCCATCAGATCTACACAAAGTTCGGGCAAAATTAAACACATATTATAGCCTCTATAGTAGAAAAATAATTATTTAAATCGGTTATAACTTGTCGGAGTTATGGGTGTTAAATCGTCAAACACACAGCCAAAGGAACCGAGCTTACATTGCCAATTATAACATTAGTAGGGATATATATCATAATATATATCTATATCTATATATATATCTATATATATATATATTATATATATATATATATATATATATATATATACCTAGATAATATATTGTATATTGTATTTAATGTCTACCTTCTTGTACTGAGGAATTGACATTACTTTAAAGGTGACGAACCCGATATCGTTTCAAGATTTCTACTCTAGTTCTAACTTATAGTTTTCAAAAAGTACTTAGTTATTACCTAAATGCTAAATTACGTTCGACTAAAACGCATACCTAAGCAAACATTATTATCATAGTAGGTACCAGAGTGGGTA
Source organism: Pararge aegeria (assembly GCF_905163445.1). Taxonomy (NCBI): domain Eukaryota; kingdom Metazoa; phylum Arthropoda; class Insecta; order Lepidoptera; family Nymphalidae; genus Pararge; species Pararge aegeria. The sequence continues at coordinate 10,969,258 of NC_053208.1, forward strand.
GTAGTAAAAGTAGGTACCATATATTCATTTGAAATTGTCCATATCCATTATTGATGTGGCAGTTTCTAAATTGAAAATTGTATGTACTAATAACTACTTAAAAATTCCTAAAGTTATTCCGACATGGAATTATTAATTGTATGATTTCCAGTTATAGAACCCATTCCTATTTTTGTATCTAGACTTCTATAAGCTACTGTCTGTCAAAGTGTCTATATCCGGTCTTGACGGCATAGACCTTTACGCCGGCTGTAACCTTTACGTCACTCGGAGAGACAATTAAGCTGCCAGTGCACTACGATTTGAAATAAACTTTAAATCTAATGAAGTTAGGGATTAAATAACAATACAATTGGCTTCTACTAAATATATATTGAGTTCCATTTCAAAGAACATTATGATTTCTGAGTTTTATTATATATCAATCAGTATTAACAACGTAAATCCATTCCATTCCACTGCTGGACCATATGCTCTCCCAACCGAAGGGTTTGCCCTTAATCACTACGCAGGGCAGTCGGTCCGGTGACAGCGGTAGATGGTAGTAGCAACACAGAGGACGCTGCTGCCCGTTCTCATTTATATTCCCTTAGTCGCCTCGTACGACACCCAGGAAGAGTAGGGATGGTGTCAACTGTATACTCACCTACCGACAACACGCGGCTCAATTTGTATCAATACGACACTCTCTCACACACACACACACACACAACCACACACACACACACACACACACACACACGCACGCACGCACGCACGCACGCACGCACACACAATATGTCATTTCAGACCTTGATTTTGTTTCGTTAATTGGGGTGTAAGGTATGAGAAATTGGCGCACATCGAAGCAAATTAGATTACTTGCCCTTGTACCTATTTAACCTAAAGTTAAAATTTCTATCCCCAATTTCTGGCTACAATCTTCGGCAATGGAATTTTAGTTTTTTTTATTAGCACGATATACGCATTTCACAGGTTGTATGTTATTAGTTAAGATAGTGGTCACTGGCAAAGTGGAAGGAAAGAGACCTCGAGGACGTAGCCCGTTTCGTTGGTCGGATCAAATCCGCACTGCTCTCGACACCAAAGTGCATACGGCTTTAAACGTTGCTCAAAGCCGAGTCAAATGGCACAAAATCGTCCAAAAAGTTGTAAGTGGAAGGGGTCACGACCCTCAGCAATGAGGAACACGAACGTAGAGAGAGATCTTATTAGTTGTATAGAATCATCAGTCGTATAAGACCCATTAATCGCTCTCGAAGTTTAATACCTACTACGTTGCAACACAATTTCTGCCTGTTTGCCTTTTGTCGCCTACGCCGGATGTAGCTAACGGTATCCTCCCTTCATTTAAGCAAATGGCGTCAATAATCAATACCTTGCGGTGGTTAGTTAATTTTGTCAGATAGTTCATGAATATTTTATTCCTATATCCCTTCACTCTATATAGGGGAGAAGTGGCAAGAAAGAGCCAGTTCACTAAACGAAGCAAAATAATACTTTTAACGAAAGAAATTATGATCTTTTGCTTTAACTATTATTAATTTATTAAAGAAGCTTAGTTTATACGAAAAAAAAACCTTAAACACTAGGGGAACTGTGAAGAAAAGTGTTAAAATTAAATGGGGTTTTACCTACCAAATAAGATCCCTGGCACAGTGGTAGGCGTTGTAATCTAATACCCATATTCCGTCCCTGGTTGGGGCAATTTGGGAATTTATAATTTCTGTGTATTTATAATTTGTCGGAAGGCTGCGGCCATGACAAATGAGTTGTTACCATCCAAGCGGTCCATTTTCAATAAACTTACTTACGGAGCTTACGGAGAAATAGCTATCTCGATAATGAGATCCGTATCCACCAATACTTTGCGTTTCACAATCACGGTTAGGTAAGAGCTATCTATCTTTATACAACAATAGAAAGCGTCTACCCGCTCGTCTATCCAAACATCTTGAAAAGTTTATTTCTACGATAGCCAGTACGATGCCACATAGGAACAATTTAGAAGTATAAGCTTAATATACTTAAATGTAAAACAGGTCAGCGCTACAACCTTAGACTGCATAACTAAGAATAAAATTATTTAGTAACCACAGGTTAGGGTACATTGCCGAAGATCTGTTTGGTGTGGAGTATAAGGATTGAAGAAATTATAAATTACACCATACAGATTCTCCTGCTTTTCACGGAGTATAGCAAATTAAGCTTAATTTTCATAATATATCATGGATGTCCGCAAAGTTACGCCTGCTTCTATCCAATAGTAACCACATTCATACACCAAACTTTTGATACAGAATTGTTAAAAGCTTTAGTCTTTCTCAGCATTTAGTGTTTCTCAGCATTTTCAAAGGACATCCACCACTTTTCTACAGAAGAACTTTTCGAGAGCATATTCAAGAACGCGTTGTTTCATTGTGACAGGTTTGTCTTTCAAATGCATATATGGTATATATGCATTCAAAAATCATAATGTTATTGAATTCGAAACGAAAAGCAGAGAAGCTGAATGAAGTTTATAATAATAGTAGCTGTTGGCCGCGGCCTTCGTCCGCGTTTATTACGGTTTTTTTACCTACCCTAAAAATAAAGTATTAAATAATAATATCCTAGTTTTCCTGGGATAAAAAGTACCCTATGTTACCCTAAGGCCTAACTCTGGCCAAAAATCAAGTTACTTTGACGCTTAGTTAGGGTGTAAAGTTAAAACAAACAATCAAACACACTTTTATAATATTAGAAAGGATTAAGAAAGGAACTCTCACATTGCTTTAAAATGAAAAAAAAATAAAAACTACTACGCTAAAAAAATATCCAAAAGTGGCAACTAAATACCACTACTGAAAACCAGAGCAGTAAACGGCAAAAAAAAATTAAAACGAACAGCGAACGACGTCCAATATTGGTTATGTTACAATTTTTTGAAAAAATCATTTTAAAATAGCGGCTTTGTACAAATGGACTTATTTGAAGTCTTCGTTGTCATATTCTTATTACTTAGGCAACTACTTCGTTTTAATTCCCTCTGAAAAAAGTTTTGTTTGTTCCCAGGCGCTGCTGAAAATATCATCGGCGTATCTGAATAAGAAAATACCAAACATTCCTGATCTGAAGGTAGACGGTGCTGAAGAAAAATGGTAAGTTAAAATACTGAATTGCACTTCTTCTATATGAAATATAATTTTGCACTCCTCGTAGGTAGGTGTAGTGGTTGGCGTGAGGTCACCACAAAGGTGGAATTTTGAGGCTAATGAAATACACAAATAGCTTTTATAAAAACTAACTAAACCCGGCTACGTTTTGCTGTGACTCAATCTGGTATTTATCCCACTCCCTTGCAAGCTTAGGGATAATATTATTTAATATGGAATGTTTTGCCAAAATTTTAAGTTCATCCATCACGACTGCAGGAACGCTGTGGTTCTAACCTGGTGGTTACGGGTTTGATTGGAAATTTGTGAATTAATAACTTCTGAGTTTTCTCTCGTCTGGTCTGGTAGGCAGCTTCGGCCATGGCTAGTTACCAACCACTTTATCGGCAAAGACGTGCCGCTGAGCGATTTATCGTTCCGGTACGATGTCGTAAAAACCGATACAGGCACAGGTTAGCCCGCTACCATCTTAGACTGCATCATCACTTACCATCAGGTGAAATTGCAAGTTGATAATTTTTAGTGGAATAAAAAAAAAGTTTCTTAATACTTTGCGACAAACTTGTATCAGAGCTATTTTTTTTAAATACACATACGAGTACCTATAGCACGGATTAGTCGCAAAACCGCTTTGTGTGAATCTTTGCTAGGAGTTCATGGAACTGTCAAATTAAAGCTCTAGAGCTGATTTATATTCAAGATACTTATAGAAAAATAATTTTCTTCCTGGTTTGCTATTACATAATATTTTGATCGAAATTCCCTACTGGAAAATATATTCGAGCCGAGGTTTGGCAATACGTTTTTAAAGCTATGTTCGGTCCCACTTCTATTACAGCTGGCATTTATAGCGACAAAATAAAAATCAGAGTATACAAATGTCAAACGAGGAAAAGGTATATTTTGCTATGACGCTTACATATTTACTCGGGAGTAGTGAAAACGTGCAATACGCATACAGTTTTTATTTTTATTTTTTATAACTTTTAAACAAGCGAATGCTTTAGAATAGAATAGAATAGAATAGAATAGAATTTGTTTATTTACCAGAAAAACACAAACAGACTTACATACGGAGAAACTTAAAATTTTGTAATTAATTAGATATTAAAGTCTATGACGTATCGTGCTTAATGTTCCGGATACTAATGTACCCACAACGCTGGTATTCTGTCAATACCTATTGAGTTGAGGGAAGTCCAGTTATGAAGTCACATATAAAAACAAAAAGTATAAACTTTATAAAAGGAAGTAAACTTCATAATGAAAAGGAGATGAAAATTATTTTTTTATTTAAGTAGTAGGTAATGGAAAAGTATCGTCAGTCAGAATGTCAGTTAATAATTTTTAGTTTTTAGTAAGTAGTTATTATTGTAAGACTAAAATATAAGTAAAATCGTATATTTTTTTTATCGCAAAACACAACTGAGTTAATGTGAAATAAAACACGTGTTAAGAATAAATAGGATTATAGGACTTAAAACCGATGTAATAATTTGATTGTTGAATTGTACATTATGATACTAGTGCGGTATGTTGATCCCTTGTGAGGACAACAACAAACTTGTATGTATTGTCCTAACTCGTAATTATCATTTCCTTTTGTTTTCCGTTTCTTTTATTAAATGGGGTATTTTTTTCACACAGTAAATTATAGCCAATATTTAGGGCGCGAAGAATTTTTTTTTCGGGCCCCAAGAGATGCGTTGTAAACAATTAACGCCTAAAAATAAATAATCCCTACAGCGAATATTTTTGTAAGTATATCTCGTGATAAGGTCTCTTTTTATCTCACACTTTACAAGGTTAGCTGGTAGAAAATGCATGCAATGCATTTAGCATTAAGTCCGTCTTTTGTAAACCATTTTTATTTTGGTGCGTTATTAAGATTTAAAAAAGGCGTTACAATTTATTTAATCAAGGAAATCGGTACCTTTTTAAATAGCTACGTAAAAGCATTAATCTCAGACGTGGGAGGTATCTGAAGGTAAATGAAATCTCATTGGAAAAACAAGCTTTAGATAGCTAATTAGGATTAAGTAACATTGTAGGAGGGTAACATTAAAAGTTTGATAACAAAGAAATACCGGGCTAAATACGTTGTGCGCTAAGTCTCGAAAAGGGGAGCATGTATTGTATCTTTTTTTTTTTTTTTTATATTAGGAGGGGAAAATCCTCATGGACATCCCTATGGATAGTGCCGGACTCCTACCGACTAAAAACCCCTCCTGCCTTCTAAACGTTAGTGTACCTGCCATTTGGCCTACCACTAACGTCGTTGTCCTACCTTCCTTCTCTTTCGTCCCTTTTCTTTACTTTTATTATCTCTTCCATGTATTTTTTTATAGATTCCCATTTCTCTGATGCCTCTAGCATTATGGAGGTTAGGTTTTCTGTCTTTATTTCACTTCCTATTTCCTTCTTCACATTCTCTTTCTTCTTCAAATCGTGGGCAGTGAAACAGGGTATGTTCTGCATCATCACATGGGTGTTCACAATACATGCAATCACTACTCACTCTTTTCTTTATGCGTGCTATGTATTGCATAAAAACCCCATGGCCTGTAAAGCACTGTGTCATCCTAAACGTTATATTTCCATGTTTCCTATGTACCCATCCCTTTATATCCCCAATTAGTCTATGCGTCCATCGGCCTTTGGTAGACTGGTTCCATTCTTGTTGCCATATCTCCAAGGTCCTTTCTCTGGCCGCATATCTTTTCTCCGGTAGGTTTAAGCAATATGTACCTGATCTCTCCTGTGCCAAGATGTGGGCTGGGATGAGGTTTGCCAGTACAAGGGCAGCGTCGGTGGATGTTGTTTTATATACTGAGCAAGTTCTAAGTGCCATCGTTCTCTGGGCGCTTAGAACCGTCTTTCTGTGTACTTCCTTGTCCATGGCTGTTACCCAGATTGGTGCCGCATACATAACTACAGCCTGCATTGCTAGTGCCAAAGTCCTTCTTTTTCCTAAGCTTGGTCCACGTGTGTTGGGTAGAATTGTGCAGAGTGCTTTAACAGTCTTCTGAGCCTTTTCACAAGCTATCCTTACGTGTTTGCCAAAATTCAGGTTGCAATCCAGGGTCACTCTCAGGTAGGTTACAGATGGGGCAGGAGTGACCTGTATACTTCCGCATCTGAAGGAGTTTTCTGCCCTTAGCCTCCTATTAAATATTATGGCCACAGTTTTCTGTGGAGCAATTTCTAAGCGATTGTGCGTCATCCATAGCATTATATTAAGCAGGGTTTCATCTCCTTTCCTCATTAAGTCAGCCGCACTATTAGCTGTCACTGACACCGCTAAGTCGTCTGCATAGCATATCAGGTTGACCCCTTCCGGCACTTCTACTGACATAATGTCATCATATAGAATGTTCCACAGGGTTGGCCCAAGAACGGATCCTTGAGGAACACCCCCTCCGATCTGTACTTTGACTCCCTTCTTTAATATAATAGCTCTGTGCTCTAAATAATCAATTATACTGTTTATTATGTACTTGTTCACTTTCCTAATTCTAAGTTTAGCTATTAATGTATTGTATCTGTAATTATTACTATCATAAAGTTTAAAAATGGGGACGCGGTGTAATTTATAGTCCTAATTGAATATACAACATTTGGAGTTTGAGCTGCAGCTGCTAAGGCATGCTGTAAATGAAATAATAAATAAATAATAAACTTTAATATTTTACGTTACGCAGTTGCGTTAGGTGCGGTACTCCTTCCAAATAATGTCAACATAACAATATATATAAGCTTATCTTTCAATGTATCACATTAAATCCCACTATAGTTTCTACGGCGTTCTTTCGGCGCTACGATGCCGTCTTTCGATTTCCTGCAGAGATACTTGAGGGATATTTCTATAATTTCTTAGTTTTCTCTGATGTGGTCTGGTTGAAGGCTTCGGCCGTGGCTAGTTACCACCCTACCGACAAATACATGCCGAGATGAGTTTAATAAAACTGCTATAACCCTAACAAATTAGTCCGCTACCATATTAGACTGCATCATTGCTTTACCATAAAAAAAAACCACTAATGGCTACCGTAGAGCTAAAAATAAATCAAGTAGGCGCTGCTTGGCATCGATATCATACATAATGGCAGTTTTACCTGAAGTTACTTGACCACGCCCTATCAACCTTTCACGGGCACTAAATAAACAGGACTGCAATAACCTGCATATAAGTTAATTTCTTTTTGTTTAACACATTGAGTTCCGTATAAAACATTGAGTATATTTTATACGTTAGTATTTTCGTATATTATGAAGATGCTACGCTGGTCTGTAGTAGTAGATAAAATTAGAGAATAGAGAAGAATATATCCGTCGTACTTTTGAAGTCGCTAAGATACAAAAAAAACTAAAAATCGCGAGGTACGGATAGTAGTAGTTTTAGTAGTAGTTTTAGTAGTAGTAGTATTCCGCGAGTTTTGTGTGTGTGTGAGTGATGTGGCATAGTTACTAAAAGAGTCGTGAACATATAGACAGAAAAAAAGGCCGTGGAGAGCCACCAATAACCTGCCTACAAACAAAAAAAAAATTACATTATAATGAGCAACACTACAAAATATCAAAACCCAACAGTGTGACGCAGAAGTATCTACTAGGAAGGCTGACTCCTAACAAATTGGGATAGGTAATAGCCAGGAGAAAGAAGAAAGAATTAAATATTGAGTCTCACACTTAAGTTATTTTTTAAATCAAGTAAATATATATTTTTAACCTGCACCGTGAAGGTGTTAAGTTTCCGCCGATGTATGAGTAGGTACCTACATAATATCGAAAGTACCTAAGTGGTTCAGCAAAAAAAACGCGTCGTTGAGTCTACGCGGAATTTCGGTATCCTCATGGGAGTAAAACATTCTGCTGTAACGTATTACATGGCTTGTATGTGTGATTTCAATGAAATCCGCACTTACAGTCTTTTACAATTTTTGTACATGAGTTATAAATATAGAAGTATTACTCTCAAAAGAAAATGCTGAGCATTGCACGAGGGCAGCGAGTTAACTGCAGAGTGCATGTGGCTCGTAATAACTCTAGTTAAATTCAATTGAACGTTATTTGATTGAAAATAAAGAAAAGGAGCTAGCATACAATTAACTACCTACCACTGCAACTCAGGTAGAGTTGCAGTGGTAGCGCTAAATCTGGACGCAGGACAGTATTGATCAGTGTGGTCTTCTCTAATAATATAACTTATTGGTCTGTATTTTTATTTCATATAAGGGCTCTGCCGGCCGCTGCGCGATCGATCTTAAAGTTTTATTCACAACTCTAAAAAAGCACCCACACTACTAAAGAATACATTTAAAGCAATATTTATTACGTGTAGTAAATATTAAAAAAAAAAAACCTATAAAAACCTCTTTGCGCCAAAATTTTAATAATTTCATGATTATCTTTTATTTACAATACGTTTCATAATTCGTACATCTAACGATCATTATTAAGTAATTATTCAAATATTTTAAATATTCTTGCCCAGCAACAGATACTTCGGCGTAAAATATGCATCATTCAAAGAGTTCCAGGAAGTGAGATGTAATTACCACTTGAGACCATAAACCCCTTAGTTTTAGTAGCTACAAAAAGAAGGCTCACCTAATGTCTTGAAAGACGCAATTAAGAAGTAAGCATGATTTGATAATTATATTCCTCATCATCCTGAAATCTGGCCTGCATCTCGTCATGTCCGATAGAACAATTTTTTGCGGGACACTGTTGTTTCTAAATGTAATAACATGTCACTGGTCGTTGGTATAACATACTAGCGGCATCCCTTTTAGATATCCATTCAATTTGCGTGAGCTTTCGCCTGCCCCTTGCGAATTGCTGTAATTGAAAACCTTTAATATGTCAAAGTGCTTAGGCTCTTATTGTATTTGTAAATGTACGCATTCTCGAAAAAAATCTCAACTTTGTCGGCCTAATTAGGAATGATTTACGCTAAACCAGCAAGGCAAAATTTAACAAACAGTTTTTATGAAGCGCTGAATTTTACGCTTCCACGGACTGTTTTAGGACTGTTCTTCGTTTAGATACTGTAGCGGGTATAATTTTTAATTGTTTTTGCTTTATTTTAATTATATTGTAGGTAAATCTGTATGAATTCGTTTCAAAAGTAATGACATTTTTGGAATGAAATCATACCTACAGTTGGTGCTAATTTAATCAAACATTGATTAGTTAGTGATGCTCGTTTCAGTAATTTTCACATTCGCAGTACTCACATATCGGTGATTTGTTAACGGTTTGACCATAAATTAAATAATTTTTACATTTCTGTCCCGTTGGTCAGCAATGGTCAGCGCGGTTCACTGAATGGAGCAAGCAGCTTCTTGGAAACACAAAAAAATCACTGGTGCCTTTTCAATATGTTCGGAATCTGGTTTAGTTTTTTTATATATAGTTCGGTATGGTGTTAAGGTTTAATTTGGCAAGCACTACAATATTATAGAATCATAGAATAATATAACTAAAATAGCCCTCTACGCATATGTGGTAGAAAGTTTTAACGTACGCCATGCTGATAGCCAGTAGCTATCTCATACGGACTTACAGCATCGACAAATGACTGAAACGACCACACCAATCGAATCCAAAACCATGGCAGATTGAATTTAGCAGTGCCATTTTCCATTTGTATTTATTATTTGTATAGGAACATGTGGAACGTTTGGCGCACCGTCTTGGAGGAGAACGAAAAGTTGGCTCGTGCTAGACTTGCAGCCGTTGAAATATTTCAACAGCAGATCGCTGACGAAGCAAAAGTCTTGCGACAGCATAAGCTTAATGTCGCCAAAAAGGTGAGTTAAGAAATCCCTGTTAATTTTCTCTTAAAGTTCTTCGCTTATCATATACTCGTATCTGTCGGCTAGATTTTCAGAAGAATTTAATAAACTCGGCAAAGCGCTTAGTGTGTAATTCCCGCTCCAATCAAACATTTTTCTCAGTTTTCGTTCAGAAATTCCATTTTATTGAATGTAAGCTTATTGAAGTGAAATTTCTTGAGTCACGTTAGGGTGAGTTAATTAAAATTAAATAAAGGAACACGGTTGGGAAATTTTTTCAAACACTTTAAAGCCACAAAAATGTTGATAAACTTTTGGTTACGCACGGCCTGAAGCCAATGCGGTGTTGCAAATGTTTCTTTGTTCTTTTGTTTCTTTGTTTTTGCAACATCTATTTTTGACTTGACAGTATATATTCAATCCTTGAGCGGGTTGCAGACCAAGAGCTGAGCTAAGATGGTTTAGCTTAACTTACAAAGCTGACGCCGTTTTTCATACTTGTGTGCAGCCTGCAAAACTATGCAACATAGTTTACAGTCTGATTTAAGAAAGGCATGAACTGTCACATAGATAATAAAAATCGTTCTATAAACTCTGTTAGAAAGATCTTTCACCGTCTAGACCATGTTGAAAGTAATATCATTATAGTCGCGTCGCCCGTGGCAAGTGCGTCGGCAAAATTGCATTTCCCGTTTAGCGATATTTCCTTCCATGCACTCTAAACGAATTACCGATAGGTAAATTAAACTTCAACTGAGTTATCGATAGATCAACATCCTGTGACTATTAATGTCCCACTGCTATCAGTGTGCAAAGTGAGCCGTGCACGGGGCGTTTTCGCATTGGTTTCGTTATGGGTAGACAACTGATTATTATTTTTATGAATAATATACAAAAAAAACACCAAAACACAAAAACATTCATGTTCATCACACAAACATTTTCCAGTTGAAATCAAACACACTGCATTGACTCTGAAAGCAGGGTCGCTGCCTACTGCGCTAATCGGCCATCAAAATAATGGTTGTATGAGGATTCTGCGTGTTCTTTATTCAATGAAGCAAGCATTCCTACTGATTATATATTTATGAGCAATGATATGTGTATATTATAAGCAATGATATTTATGATAATTAATGAGAGGTAGGTAATAAAAGTCAACCTATACCTACCAAACAAGTAGTTTTATATGTTTGACGTCAAAGCGATCTGTTTCTGCTTTCAACTTTGTATTTTTGTAACTTTAATATTCAATAAGCTTTTTGATCTGCAGACCAATTATTCTGAAAGCTTCTATCCACGCTTCAGTGGATTAGTTTGTTTGTACCGCATCCGCATTTGTTTGTATCTGGGCTGCAATTTTATGGAATATAAAGTCATCTTTATTCTCAGCCTATAAGTAACCTACTGACTATTAGTGACAACAATGCCAACAATTAAATATTGCAAAAATATAAAACCCGTCATAGAAAAAGTAGTATACTGCCCCTTAGCTGAACGATAGGAGAAAACACAAATCTTAAATCTTCGTATAGCGTCTCAAGGAAACTCTGAAATGAATGCCTGGGTTCTCAATTATTTATTTGTTATGATGCCTCGACACATGAATGAGGTAGTTTTAAAAAAGAAAATTAAGATAAAACCTAAGGAACAGCCAAGTAATAGAAAATCAATCGCAAGTTTTGATTACTTGCCTTGCATAGATAGAATATAAATTATATAAATAAAATATTTTTTTTAATGAGTATACCATTTTTTATAAAACAGACTACGGATTATCTGGCCCAAGCACATAAAGAGCTACAATTAACAGTTTCGGATATTGACAAAACCAAAAAACTCTATTTCGACGAAGAACACACGGCCCACGATGTCAGAGACAAGGCTAAAGATATTGAAGAAAAGTAAGTAAATGGAATTCTTAAAAAAGTACAAAACTAAGATTTAGTTCTTTTTAATGTAGTTCTTACTTTTTATTTAATAATACAGGTTGAAGAAGAAAAAAGGTTCCTTCTTTCAATCAATCACTTCGTTGCAAAAGAACAGTGCAAAAGTGTCATCTCGAAGAGACCAGTTGGAAGAGAAATCAACCGGAGCGAGAAATGATTATCTCCTGAGTATTTCCGCTGCTAATGCTCATCAGGTCAATAAAATATCAACTGTGAACTACTTAGTCATATAAATAATTTTTACACACACTTGATTTAACAATATTTTTACAGAATCGCTATTTTCTTGTCGAACTGCAATCGTGCATGCAAAGCATGGAAGCGTCTGTATACGAAAAAGTTTCCGAATTTCTTACGCTGATGGGTCGTACTGAATTACTAACCTGTTCTGCAACCCAACATTCCTTTGGCAAAATCAGAGATCAGGCTCAACAGCTGACTCGAGAATACAATCTGCAGTGTTTATACTTGTACTACCCTGTTCTAAAACAACATATTCAAGTTAGTAGCAAAAATATTCCTCTTGAAATGAATAAAAAGCATAATATATTTTTAATAACATTTTCTTTTAATTATTTCCATTAGTATGAGTTTGAGCCTTGCGACAACGATCCTGTTGATACTGTAACCATGGAACACGACACTGTATCTCAAACTCTAGCCCAAGAAGCACGTCGATGGGCAACTCGGGTAGTAAGGGAGACTGCTCTCGTCAGAGATGCTACGCGTAAACTACATTTGTACCAAGCTATGCGAGATGCAGGACAAAAGGTTGGCAGAATGCAAGATACATAATTAGAATATCAAAAAAATAAAAACATTAAAGAATGCATAATTTTATTCTTTTTTAAATTCTCTTACTTGACAAAGTTTTTTCTTCAGGTTGATCCGAATGATCCAAATGGACCCGAACTGGAAGTTCGTATGGACGAGCTAAAGTCCAATATCAGGCGTTCCGAAACCTCAAAAGTAAAATACGAGGCCAGGTTGGAATGTTTACGGCATAGTGGTGCTCCTGTGGATGAATGGTTGAAAGAAATCGACTTGCTTGCAGTACAGGAAACTCTGCCGCGTAGCAGCAGTCTCCTTAGTATTCGCACTGATGCATCAGGTGCAGCAGTGAGTATGCCCACTAAATATTTTAAGAGGCTTTTTGTTAACGGACTTCGTTTTTCATTTTTTTAAGTTTATAACGGAGCATGAATATGGTAGAGACCGGTCAGATGATTAAGTTGTAGACCCACCAATTTTGGCCTCTTTAGATGGCTCTCCATAGTCAGGGTCTGTTAATAAAGAAGAAAATAAAAGTGTTAATTATTCGATTTATGTCATTAGGATCAACCAAGTTCAGATTCATTTTACGACAGCGATAATACTGAAGGTGAAGCACCTTCAACATCGGCGGTGGCTAGTACATCTGGAGGCCATCAGCGTACAACATCTGAATCTCAAAATGAAGACGAGCATGATGAAGACGTTGACGGTATATAATGCAATATATTATTTATCGAAAACTAAAATCAGTACTAATTTTAAGCAAGCATTTCCAAGCAGAACTCTGATTCGTTCCTGATCCAATGCCCTTGTTGACGTAAATTTGGTACATCTTGTCACATGAGGACTAACAATTTTAACGTTACAAAACGTGTTCTGGAGTGTTATGAATTTGTTCCCATAAGGTATCGGGGCCCAAAGTTATTTTCATATTACCATGATTCAAAATTTAAGCATCTTAATGTTGCTAAATTTCTCCATAATTCTTCTCTAAATCTTTTAAATGCCAAAATTTTGAACACGCCAAATAAACTGACCATATTATCTGAATCCCTTACTTTAGCTGCATTAGAAGAAGAACGGATGCGCATTGAACAACTTACAGTTGGGTGGGATGATCCTACCCAAGTCAATTGGGGTGAAACAGAGCCCGAAGCTCCTGCTGCTCCAACTACTGAGCCACCTGCAGCTCCATTATACAAATGTACCGCTTTGTACTCGTACACAGTAAGTATTATTTTGAAAATAGTTTTATTTAAAATTTTGCTCCTATATACTTGAAAAAGTATACTTCAAGTACATATATACATAACCCTTGCAAGAACAAGAAGAAAAAAGTTTTCAAATCGCCACATAAAATTAATAAACAATATACACACAGTAACTTTGCATCGACTTCCAAACAGCTCCTTCGATCTACATATTTAACGATTTACGTATTTTCAAATAATTAACAATAAAAAATATTGTTCAGTATAGTCAATTCACGGTAAAAAAAATACTCACCACCGCCTTGTTGCGTCGCTCGCAATGTTTGTATGCTGTGTTGTTTCTTACCTCATGAAATTCATGCACAGAAACAAAGACGCCTTATGGACCTCAGGATTCGAGCGATAACATTTGATATCCGTACTCTGGTGGTCTAAAATATCATTGCACATAATAGAAAAGTTGGATAATACTTTGAACTTTTATAGGCACAAAATCCTGATGAACTATCCATCATTGAGAATGAACAACTGGAAGTGGTTGGAGAAGGAGATGGAGATGGTTGGCTTCGTGCACGAAACTATCGAGGAGAAGAAGGCTACGTACCTCATAATTATCTGGACGTCGAAAGGGAGCAGGTTAATATCTTTAATTTAAAAAAATCTATATTAATTTTAAATTAACAATTCTTTGACTATAATCCTTTTTCTTATAGGCAACTAGCGCTCCGGGATTAGTTACCCAAATATCATTTTCATCCGTGGATTATACAGTGGAAGGTGAAGACGCAGACGTTGTGCAATCACCAGATCAAATCTCAGTAATTTCCGCTCCTGTTGCCAAGCCAGATGAACCTAAAGCTGATGAAAAACCAGTGGCAGTGGCAGAAGCGAAACCTGATAACACGGAAACCATCGGATACTGCTTCTCTTTGTATGATTATGAGGCTGAAGCTGCTGACGAACTAAATCTCGAGGAAGGACAGGTATTATAGTAAAAATTTATAAAAATTTACTTTATTTTTATAATTGACGTAGATAACACATGTCATAAGAGATTTAAATTAAAAAAAATGTTTTCTTGTTCAGCTAATCCGTATTATCTCACGTGATGCTCACGACGTAGACGATGGCTGGTGGCGTGGAGAATCCAATGGTGTCATTGGTAACTTCCCATCTCTTATCGTCGAGTTGTGCGATGAGGTATACTATATATTTTAGTACTTTTTTCCAATTATTTATTATTAAACAACTTTTACTGTAGTACAGTGATAACATTGTGTTGAGTGCTCTAGCCATCCTTTCGGCACCTCTAACTTTTAACTGAGAGTTCTCCATATAGTTACCGAAAGGTGTGTAAAGTCTACTAATACTGGGCCAGCGCGGTACACTCCCGCCTTAACTCTTCTTATCTGAAAGGGTCGTGGAATGTTGAAAAAATAAGATTTCTTGATATGACCTAAAAATGCTAAACCGACTATTATTTCTTAGTGTTAGAAGTAATAGTCGGTTATTTTTAATAAAAGTGTAATTTTTATATTGATAATTACACTTTTTATATTAAGTGCATTGATTGCAATGCACTTAATATAATAATTCGACCCTCACACTCCAAAGATGCAAACTATACTTACATAGCACCACTATAGCCTATCAATGAAACTTCTAATTGGCTCCCCAGTATAAAGTTTTCATCAATTAGCAAATCGAAATGAGAAACTCCGACTCCGAAAGCCGATTACAGACAAAGAGTATATTCTCGCACAAGGTATATGAAACGTTAAGCAAGTAAGTATATATATATCGTTAGATAGTTTTAACGACTTGAAACTAATTGAAATTAATTAAATTACAAGAGATTTCCTTTTCCATGTAAATATAATTAATACATCATATAATTAGAGTCAGCAAAAATCTTGGAAAGTACCATAAAGTTAGCTCACTATACAGATATTTGTCTAACGTCTTTTAGAAAGGTTGAGTTGATAATTATTTATAACAGTTTTTCGAAAGGTAAGGAAAGTTGAAACGATGAAACGAAAAACGAACGAGTTTTTTTTTATAGTATGGCGAACCAATGAGTGGTGAAGATGATTGGACTCTATCAGATTCGGTTCCACCAGTATTTGCTTCGCCTCCGGAATCCCCAACTGCTTTCAGCGACGAAAGTAAGTATTGTTTATTTAATGCTCTTTAATCAGTAACTCACCATTTCTTTTCCTCCTTTGCACTGGTCTTTCGTGCTTTGGCAACTTCAAAAACTTTTATCTTTGTCGGATTATTAATTCGTAACTGAGTAATGGCGTAAGTGAAGTTGTCTATGTGCGGATTCCATATTATGTCGGTGTCTTTTGTAACGCATTAAACGTACTTTTTGTAAAATTACTAGTCGCCATAAATATTGCGGTTGGATACCCGATAGCTTTGGCTGATTGGGTCATTGGTTGTCGTTTTCATTCCCAATTGGCATGGTACATTTTGTTGAACTTACCGTATTTAATGGCACGTTTAAAAATCAATCGTTTATTAGCTATTCGTAGGTAAAAAGAAAACGCTGTGTACATTAGGCCCATCTTACATCGTCGTAAATGCATGATGCACGATCATGTTAGATGTAAACATTTGCAACAATGCTTCAAACTCTGTTTGAAAATTATTTCAATTTTTCACGCGATAATAAGCAATTTTAAGATATTTTTCCTATTAAAGTTGAAAGTTTGCGAGGCGAGTCTTCTTGCCAAGTATGGCAAAATAAAGCTGCAGGATGAAAAAAAATAAGAAAAGCGTAGGTTTTTATTTTCAGTAAAATATATATATATATATATATATATATATATAGTATATTCTTATAGTATGATATACTAAGGGCAAAATTTTCAATTACTCTAAATAAAGTTTTTTTAAAGTATATTTCAGGGCTGTAAAATCGGCCCTGGGAAATAAAATTGGTAAAACGATTCCGACGATGGGTAATAAGTATCTCAGATTCCACAACATATTACGTTGACTTTGCCTCATAGTACACATGGGTCAGTGGGATCTGAGTGGACCTAGCAAAAAACGTTCGCTAGGACAAAAATAATATAGAAAATATTTAATAAATGAACGTACTTTAATATCTGAAACCTTATAGCCTTGTACTATATTATATCATGCATAGTTACAGAGGCAAGCGAGTAAATCTGTCAATAAGATAAATTCATAAATCCTGCACCTCCCATAAATGAGTAAAGCAAGTTTAGTTTACCATACATGAGTAAAGCAGAAAAACCTCCTCACAAGGTTCCAGCTTAAACGGACAACCCCGAAAAATTGCTCATGCTCTTCCGGAATATAATAAAACTGTTTACTTAGTATAAAAAAGTTTTTAAGGGTTAATATGATAATGTTTAGATTATGTATAAAATTAACTATGATTACAAAGGTATTGCAAACTATTAAATTTTAGTCGTCTATAGTAAACACCAATGGAAAACGCATAGGTACCGACTGTTTCTCTATTTCTTCCTGAAGAGTTACTCGTCTTATTTCACTCCTTTTAAACGATAATTTCATATATATCATTTTATCTATCTAACTCTCTGTCCTCTTGGTAAACCTTTTTATATATGAGTAAATATTTAGATTTTAAGGTATAACGCGTATGTACCTGTAATTTAAGTTTTATTAAAATATTGTGTCTACAATATAATATTTTATTATTATTTGACAGTAAACTATATATGTATTACGTTTGACATCAAGGTTTGAAATGTACTGAGTCTAGCCAACGTTACTTTCGTCATCATCTCAAACAATATAAATAAAGTGCCACTGTCACTGCTACTTCGACTTGTTACTTTAGCTTACTTTAGCTTTACTTTCCTTGTTTTTGAATTTTATCTCTTTGATTTGTTAATTGGTCTACAGGTGACTAATTTGATGAGCCATATGGTATCACTAGCAATGTGCAATGCCGAAGACTTAGGTTCTTCTGGCATTGAGAGTATTTGTACAGTAAGAAGTCATAGAGTTATCCGCTGCTATCCAGCAAAGTTCATTTATAGACCTTGACTTAAAAAAAGTAGTCTACCAGCTGAATCATGTGTTTTAAATAGGTATCTATAATGTCGAGTGCAAGGAGGGAATATTTGTCGTAATCTTCTTAGTCGCATTTTCCGGTTATAAGCCATTTAATAACCATCTTCCAGAGTCTAGACCTATCACGAGTATTTAATGGCTAACCGTACCAACGTAGATGAAATGAGAATGCAGAAGCTTCAAGTCTTCAAACACTGAGTAAATAGTTTCTCGAAGCTACGCTAAACTATCAGTCGTACTCCTCGCTCCAATGAAACGGTCTTCATAATCTGGTCCTGGATACCGATTGACATGGGAGCTTTTCCAAATAGGCATTTAATTAAGTGATAGTCAGTTCGTATCTTTTAACGAACAAGTTTCCACTCAGTCAAAGGCTTTCTCATATCCCACATAGTGGTTTTTCTGGTTTTTCACTCTACTGTTCAACCAACAGAACATGTTAATACACTTATACTTCCAATCATTTTCGGAGTCGGACGTCTAGTGAGTTCGAAATACGTCGAACGTAGTAGTATACAAAATTTTATTTTTAGTAACAGGAGATTATTTATGACAGGTTTACTTATTATTTAGTTGACATCGGCTCTTTATTACTACGTGTATATAAGATACTGTGAATGTTTTAAATTGGTAATTCTAAAGATAGTCTAAGTACCGAAACTGCTGGTGGATGTCAGGAATAATTACTATAACACAATCATCTTTGGGTTATGAAACACACCATTACCATTTTTCGATTTACCACATATTAAACACCTTACTATTTTCCCCCAGAAACATAGAAAATAATCTTAATCTCACTGAGCGTGGTGTCCAAACTTGCAATTCAATTGTCTGCTAGGTTTTTTTTAAATATTTTATTTTGAAAGAAGTGAGGGCGCAATTCTTTACTGAAGAAACGCCAAATTGACGTGAAGTTTATTTACGACGACGTATTTAAGTGGATTATTGAATTCAAGGATTATATTGCAATACATTTCGGACATCCACCAATATTTGGTGGCTTACTGTATCCAAAATATTAAGTCTCAGCACACTTCGAACATGACAATAACAGATATACCTACATAGAAATAATAAGCATGTCCGTAAGTGTGTAATTAAAACTGTAAGAAGTGAAATTTCTTTGGGCTTGTTACATACGATGATTGTAACAAATAAAATACAAGTATCTAAGAACTCATGCCATAGTGGGATTTGTTCACACAACTATTCAGATTTTAAACGATTATCGTGTAGGTACCGTTAACTTAGTCTAGAAGGTCATATGAATCCACTATGTATCATATATTTTATTTATTTACTCTTGTCCTTTTTTTGTTTTTTTGGGTTTTCACCACTAAAGAAAAATTATTATTGAATGGAATAGGCGTGCGAGAACTCGACCCTTCTAAAGTATTACTATAAAGTATTAAGTAAATATAAGCTGGATTAGAGAAAGCTTATAATTTTAAATAACATCTACTTTAGTTTTATCTCGAAAATAATTTGACTACAATATTTATTTGCCTATAAACGTTTGTCTAATGATTCCTATAGGTGTATAGCCTTAAATATAATTCTATTAGTATTTTATTAATACTCAGTGAACGAATTTGTTCTTGAATGTACTACAGCTGATGTTGTGGTTGTCACCGCATTTGTTTTTGTGAAAAGTAGTATATTCATAAAAATTTTGTTACAGTACCCCATCAACATTGTATGCCCCTTATATAAGCTGACGTATTCAGCCGGAAGCCATTTCACTTTTTAATTTAACCTGTGACGTAGTCTTAGAAACTTTAAATAACTGAGAGGTGTTGAGATTTATATCACTTCCGTTCGCGTCCGTTTCATATTTCACCGTAAAATTAATATTTCACACAGAGCCTAAAGAAGTTTCACTTTAAAATAGGTACCTACTCAACTATGAAAACGGTCGAATAAAATACTACTTGGTTCACACTTTCAAAAGCATTATACCTAATACACATCATACTATACATTAATCTTGTTTAACCTTTTACCTACGTAATTAAACACGGGACGTTAGAGGTCCGCACGACGAGACTCGAGGAGACTCGAAGTAGCGGATACCTGGCACAAGTCCCTTGAATTATTTACCCCTATTCCTGGACGCTGCCAGTCATCAACGAAAACAACAACACTAAGAATGCTGCACCACCAGCAGACCCGCCGCCACCGCCTCCTCTTGACAAAGGAGACTCTATGGACAGTCAACCCGACTTCGTCTTTAACCTAGAACTTAGTAGATTCCATCACGACCATTATGACGCGCAGTTCTCATCTTCGCCACCATCGAGCCACCCACAAGTCGTCATTGTTGGTAAGTACTAAATAAAATTTATGTGAAAATTAATTTCAGTTCATTACAAGCGATTATAAAATCAACTCACACAAACATATTCTATTAAAGACTAAAGTTAAACAAGTAAACCCTGAAAGATTAAAATCGTTAGATATGCCTTTATTTAAGATTGACGATAAGTATATTGCGAGAGTATCGATAGTAACCGATAAACTTAATTACACGTCAATATTTTACAAAACATGTTAGAATATATAGGAACGATTTATTTGAAAAAAGTGTTCAATTCTTATACTCCTACCTAAAGGGAATAATTTTTAAGATTTTCCAGGATTATCTATAACATTCTTTCAGAAAAAGAAAGAAGTTTACCCCTTTTGCATTACGTTTTAATCCGCACATTTAAAGCATAGTTATGTTACCTTTTGACTGAAGTTTTACTTGCCTAGTACAAAAAAATTAGGAAGCCAACCTCATCAAAGTGGGCGAGAGCCACTGTGAAAAAGATGAAGAGGTACTTAATAACCAAAAACTGAATTCTATAAAATTATTAACGTTGTTAAACTTCATACAATTCTTAATAAATAAAAACGCTACTAAGCTACTTATTGACATATTAAAGTTAGATTGAACACAGAAAACGCACGTAATACATTATTTAACACGAGACTAAAAAAAGTGTGAGAGAAAAGGGCACAGATAATTACTGTCCTTTTCTGTCACGAATAAAATATCGAAGTTTCGTTGGAATTTATTTAGGAGGCATTACTTATCGAAAGAAAAACCAGCTCTTGATATAAACTAAACATTGCCACAGTGCGAAATCTCTTAAGTGTCAGAACTTAGGTATCTAGCGATTTAAATTTTTGCTTAAATAGTAAAACTAAGATATCTTCTGTATCAATAGATATCCAAAATATATTTCATAGTCCTATAACAATAATGTCATAAACTAACTATGAAATAAATATATTAATCGCTTAAGTAATTAGCTGTATACAATTTCGCATTTAATAACCTGAAATGATTTTTTTCCATGCTTCAGTCGATGAGGCTGTCAGTGATATATTTGAAGACGAGGTTTGGCTTTTAATTACATTATACTCTTTAGTTGATTGCACATTACGCGACGAGACGTACCGCCCGCGCGTTTTTTAATCGGTGACATTTGCCAATAGCGTGCAAATGGTGTCGACAGGGTAGGCATTAAGCACCTGATGATAAAAATTAAAAATAAAGGTTATGAAATATAAATATTTTTTAAAGAAAACTTAGTGTTAGAAATGTTAGTGTAGACCCTTACACAAATTTGAATTTTTACATCTACAGAAGAACTACTTACCCTAAAATCATTAAAATCTCTCCATCTGAGCAATACATTGTAAGACTTTGAACGACCTATATTCCCGCAACGCGTGACAGAATATGAGTACTTCAAACATTTGAAAACTTTGTTAGCGTTATATAGAATTCTGTCTCATATTTCAAAAAACATTTTATTTTAATTATAATGTTATAATTATCATCGAAGGAAAAACGTCAAGCCTACTGTCGAAACAGGAATTGGGGTGTTGAGGCATTGTGTAGTCTTAGTATTATTTGCATGTACATTGTACAGTAAAACCTTTTGTGATTAACTTAGTTGAAACTTCGTATGTAATGTGCGTACATAAATGCACACTTCATTTTTTTCATAACTGATATCTACTGGAGAAAGATTTTCCCATTTTATAACATCTGCCTGATCAATGCCGATCCTGGTCGTCACCCTGTGCATGCCACCCAAATAGCCGCCGACACCATCCGGATCAATTTGGCGTCTACGTTGCGATCGCGTCTTGCATTTTTAGTAATGAGAAATGCATTTAGTTCGGTTCGTCATGTGATATTACAAGTCGTCACGCAATTTGCATCAACTACTCGTATATACACTGATCATTAGCTTAAGTTAATTGTAGACTTCCGCAAAAAAACGCAATTGCGGTTTTAACTGGAAAAGGCTAAAAAGTCGCAAGATGTGCAATAATCGAGTCCAACTGCTGCTTTTGCGTCAGTCTGCAATCAACTTACTTATGTGTCCGCTTGGAGTGGCGCTTTGCCAAAATGTGAGTCGGAGCTTGTAGTTGTCTCTTAATTCACGTGACTAGAGGTTCAAAGTTAATCGCACGCTGCGTGCCACAAAATAATTGGGAGTCGCGTGTATCTAATGAAATCGAGCGCAATGAGTTTTTCAGTTACCGCATGCGGATAACATCGAGAAAATGAGCCGCCTGCACCAAATAACCACCAATTTCTTAAGGCTCTGTGCGTTCAACTCAGACTCTAGCAAATTATAAGCAATGGTGCACATTGACAAATGCGCTGGGGGAAATGCCTATTTGCATAAGAAATGTTGTATTGTCCTGTGTGCTTGTTCCCTGCATACCTGGAATATTGTAGACAGCCATGCTAATTTTGTCAACTCGGGCCAAATGGCACATAATTTGCAGTTAGCTAAATTCGGGGATAGTAAAATTCATGATAAGTCCAATTCGTACAAAGTCCTAAATTAAATAGAGTATTTTATTACCGAAGACGCAACTTATGAAGGGCGTGTTTAAATTTGCTGCCTTAAATATATCGAGAGGGGTTAATGATAAGGTGACATGAAGGAACCACGAGGCAAAACTCCTGGCGTCGCCTATTTAAAAAAAAAAGAAGCAGTTTTAGCGACAGAGGGGGCTAATTTATTTTAAGCAATCTAACAATAATATTCTGAGAGATGAAAGCACGGTGGCCTTTTTCCTCACAACCTTGTTATCAAGAATGTCATAAATTTTAAAGCATTCAATTTAGATGCAATTAAATTAATGTAGCATATTCAAAATGGTTATCTAATCAATTTTAGACCATTCACTTAATAGGCCATCTGTGAAGTGGACCAACCGCGAATTGGACCAACCATCCACGGTTGGTCCAATTCTATACAGAATAAATGCTTATTATATAAACGCACAGCCGCAGCAGTGTGACCAAATTAGGCATGATCCTGCAACTGTAGCTTGAATGGCTTATTAGATGAGTTCTTCGCGCGAAGGTTGAAATTTACATACCAAATTTAACCATATTTGTTATTTTCCTGTTTATATATAATGATTTTAGAAATGAAAACAAGTATTTTCAATTTTGATTTTATAAATTAAAAAGCCGTTAAGCGATGGTACCGGTATTGTAATAAATATTTTGCCAGTTTTCAATAAAAAAACTCAGTTCCCATATTATACAGTTTCAAGTTTTTTTTACCCCTGGATGAATTTGTACCCATGAAGAATTAACAACTCCTAAATTATAGCTCCGTCATAAAGGTACAACTTATGTAGATTTTTGAGAAAGAACCTGACGAATTTTTCTATTATCATATCCCATACAAATAGATAAGGGCGACACTTTTCCTATCATCCGGCAATGAGTAACAGGTGTACCTGTTACTCATTGCCGTTTCTTTTCATTACGGTTCAGTGTCCCCTGGGTGTGACCCGATGGGGAAAAAAAACCCAACGAGTCGAACTGTGAAACGATAAGGTGTGACTAGTTGGGAACTCATCAATTTTTTTACATCACACTCCAATCTACTTTCACAGATCCATATTTCAATGAGACACTTTTAACGAGTGACGACACATTTTATTATACTCTTTATATATTCAAAACTTATAATAACAGCTATATAGTGTCAGATGTCGTGTCATAAATGTGTTCCAGCTTAATTATAAGCAATCAACAATCAAAGCTTAATTTTAAGAAAGTGATAATGACGCCATAAAGATGAATATAATGCAATTTTGCATATTTAAAATTACATGCCAGTGAAAACGAGGTGTCTTGTATATAGCAGTGGTGTAGCGTGGGAGGGGTGGAGATCATCGCCCCGGGCAGTATATTTCAGGGGATGGAATTTCGAAAAACAAAAGTCACTGGTTCGCGGCACTCATTAAACCACGCACTCTCTACTGTTATAATTACGTACATAAAATAAAACTTATTGTGTAGGCTCTCGCTGAGTATTATGAAATTTCATTGCCCGAGACCCTCAACGCACAAGTCCTACTCAACAAAAAAAAAAGAGTTTCAAGCAAGACCAACGAATGCACTATTTAAGCGTCAAGACTGTCTGTTTACTGTGAGACTACCAGATTCTATTGAGAGGAAGCTGGCAATAAACTCGGCAGCTTATACTTTTGCAACATTATAATTTTACAATCATTAATTTATCTTGAGATGAAAGGGGAAAGCGGAGTGGCATGCTTCCAAGCCTTCTTATCGATAATTTATACTTTATGATGCGTGGTTGTTTCGATTGATTTTTAATAACGATAAAATGACTATTAAACAGATGGACATTGGACCAGATATTGTCGAGAAAGGCTCCTATATAGGTGTAGTTAGTATATAATCACTACTTTAGTGCATACCAAATACTAGGGTACGCCACTGGGACGGTAAATATATAAGCTTTTATACTTACTGTGTCTGGAACAGGAGGAAAACTGACGCTAAGCCACTGGGTTTTTAGGAATTTGTGACTGAACGTCTGGTCAAATGGAAGGTCACAAAGGATATGCTGTGTTTCACATATTACACTTTATTAATGTTCTGCTCTAACAAATGTTGAGCATATAACTATAACTTTTTTTTTTATAGAATTAAGTTAGAACTATAAAGGTAATATATACCTAGTAACTAAATTAAATGTTTCGTATTAACTTAAATAAAATGCAATTTTACCTTTTAAAAACAATAATTACGAATAAAAAACATATTATGTTATACTGTTAGTAATATAGGTGTATTGGTCTAAACTGATTATGTTAAGATTAAAATAAATAAAAAGGTATTATATAACTCTCGGCTGTAGTAGGTAAAGCCGTATTTATAATGAAAAAGCTGATTTAAGCTCTTGAGGACTTTTTTATAATACTTCCTAAAACTAGATTAAATGAATATGATTGTACTAACATCATCCTCGACAGCATGACAGCTTCATTTGCATGAAAACAGCTAGCTAGAGAAATATTTTAGAAATAATGTCATACATATCTCATAATTTTCATTGAGTTCCTATCTGAGTACATAAGTTTCTTAGAGACTAAGAGTTTCATGCATACGAGTAGATAAAGGCCTTCGCACATTTATCGACTCATCATCATCCATCATAACGCCGATTCTAATTAAACTTGCACTAGTATGCGATATGGTGTGCGAAAGCCTTTAGATGCCAAAATATAACGGTTCACAAGCGAATAGCACCTATCGCAATTTTATTGTTATTAAAGAGGGATCTGGTTCACAATGGCATTCAAATGTTGACGCACTCGTACCTAAAATTAGTGACGTTATTGACAGTTGTGTTCGTAAAGATGCCAAATGACGTCACAGACCCATTTTGCGCTTAGCTACGACTGTAATGGTTACTTTTCGGCTGTACACAGATGTATAAGTCGCAGGGAAATGATGAAAACAGGGATTTCGTGAAATCCCTAGACATTTGTGCTATTATTATTAGGGATATCACAGATATTCATATATAAATATGATAATTGCCTTTCCACTAAACTGCATGTATTGAAATGTCAAAACACAAGAGTTGTGCTAAACAAGAACTATCAGGCTCGAAGTAATAAAATAATTATTAAGAATGATGAGCAGTCGATATTTGTGATCCTCCGTGCGTTCGTTTTTATATACTTTTTAAGAAAAACTTCTTTAGGCACGTTTAGCACTTAAATAATACAACTTGCGTGATCGTCACCGAACGCTTTCCCTGAGCTATATGTATACTGTATTTATAATATGTACATAGATCCACCTCCGTGCGTTATTAGTAAGTAGGTACACTTTATTTTTAATCAAAGAGATATATATTTTTTTAATTATTTTTGGTTTGTAAGGCTGTGTTAATGACCAATATGAACTTAAATCCTCGATCATAATCATTTCTTTATAAACCAAAATTAAATAAAAAATAATTCAAAAATAATAATCTAATAGCTCGACGATATAACTAACAAGTTACATAGTTACAGACAAAACTGCCTCGCGTAGTTTTTTTATATTTTTATTATGTGAGCATAACTCTTTATTGTAGGACCAATTATTGTAATCATTATTTTTGGGTTGAGTCCACTATAGCTTTCCCAAGTGGTCCAACGTAGTCCCATTTCGATTTCATTAATATTGAACCTTGGAATACTAGGCAATGCTATATAAACACCAGGGAAAATGTGTAATGACTGGAGCGTTCAGAGAATTCCAAAACGAATAGGTAAATCCACTTTAATTAAAGACATACCCCTCTGGATTCGAACTGGGAAAGCATACAATGGAATACCTTAAAGAAAAACACCATGAATATAAATTGAGCGATGGATATCGAACGAACCTCGATCGATAGCCATGAGCTGACTACATAGATGTAAAGAGTAAAGAGAATTGAAATTAGTAAATATATAATGTCACAGGATGAGTAATACTTCGTAATCATATCATTTCAGATATGATCTGTTGACTTTAATCGCTTTAAATTAAAAAGTAATATAATAGTTAACTCTACAATAATTTGAAGTCTATGCCGAGTAAAGCATACCAATTTCTGTTGAAACCTTAGGTGTACGGTGTACCGTTCGTAATTACAAAAGAATAGAAGGATTGTTTGTTTGGGAGGCCGGAGGAGGTATAGCTACTAAACTAAAAAAGTGTTTTGTTTCATTATTTCGAAGTAAGTATTTCGCGTAAATCAGTGTAAAATTTTCGGCATTGAACTAGATTTTATCGTTGAGAAAGATGTAATTGAATGGATTACCGATATCCCTTGGATATGAATGCAATTGTTTCTAGCATTTGTGGTATCCCTGGGGATTTAACAAATCCTTAATTTCAGCATTCCTCTGTGATTTCATTTCATAAACTAACACAAAAAGCCTAAAAATACTAATTTCCTTATCCGAATGGTAGTTTGGGAATGAGATATTAAGGGCTACCGTTCACATTTAATTTAGTTTAGAGATTTGTGTACTACCGAATTAGCATCAATGTGAAGGTTGAACCGCACTAGACGAAACTGCGTAACAGCACAGCACAGCGCACAGCGTAACTGCGGTGGGTCGTGGCCAAAATTTTTTATATAAAGCGTATGAGCTAAATCGCTGTTAGCTGCAGTAAATTTCGCGGGAATGAATAATAAAAAATGTTTGGCCATGCAGTTCCGATGCATTTTAGCCTTCAGTTTTTAGGCCCAGCAATGATTAAGACAATCTGTCGCATCTAGGAAGTGGAGGACCTGCCCCCCGCCCCGAGGCCGAAGCCTGCGCCACCACAAGTTGAAATTACACAGGAAGATTGTGGGCTGGGGGTAGCACAGATCGTCATTACAGCAGCCACCCCCATGATGGAGGAACCAGAACAGCCGTTTCCGCCACCCGAGCCCGAGACACAGCCCGAGCAGCAGGTTGAGGAGCCAGAACGCATAGAAGACAACGAGGACGAAGAGTCCTCTCTATCCGAACAGACTGCCGTTTGCCTCCGCGATTCCGAAGAAGGCCATGCTGACTCCGCTCCACACCCTGCTTCAAGTTCCACGGCCTCCGAAGGAGATTCAACTGGGGCCTCAGTAGCTTCAGGACCTCCTACAGCCCCGCAGTCACCACCATCAGCGCCCCGAGCCGGCCGGGCCTCCATCCCTGATGAGTTGGAACCAGCGCAACTAGCCAGGCTCACCGATCTCAAAGAGTCCAACGCTTAGTCGATATGGCTTTTCGACTGAATTTTTTTTTCCCACAAAAGTTTGACCACAGTTTTTTTAGAACGACTTCACACTATTTCACCTTATGATACTTTTTTAACCGAGACATTGTATTGACATGTTTCAGATTGTTGTCAAAATACGACCGTTTCTCACACAAGAAGGTTTTCATTTGTCTGTAATTTGAAGGATTACTTATTTCAGGTTTATGAGTAGGGAAAGTATTTCAACAAAATTATCTTAGGGAAATTCCTATTTTTCAGATAGGTAGTCAGTGATTATCACCAGTGTTATTAATGTAAAACTAAAGAATCCAGCAAATCTACAAGCCAGAAACATACTTATCCAGTAATAAATAATGATTCTTTAATTTTTTTATTAAGTATTATTAAAATTATAATTAAGCGGAAAAAATTAAAAAGTTAGGGCAAAGAATAGAAACCTGAAAAATATTGAGGCAAACAAAATAAAAATTCTAATCTATCGAGCAATTTTGGCGACGACGACGAAGTAATGTTTTAGTCTACGAACTCAGAATGTAAATGGTGTACAATTTGTTAGTATTCTTTAGTCTGAAAAGCTTAAACCATAACAACATGACAGTGGCGTGCACTTCATACATGCACAAAAGCACTGCCTACCCTAAAATCTATATATAACTGGTACAAGAGGAGGATTTTTGCAGTTTTATGCAATTTTCCTGCTGTATGCATACCCTGGTAAGAAACCCATTGCACGCCATTGACAACATCAATACAAATAAAGTGTGAAAGTTAAGAACTTAATATGATAATTTAAAGCGTTGACGATTTTATAAATAAGTGGTATATTTCGGTTGACCTTATAATGAGATATAATAAATAATTAAATAACTATTTAATGTGAAAATTAGTACAAATCCAAGATTTAACAAATGTTTAATTCGTTTATATTTACATTGGTTTTCCACTGCATGTTTAGGGCGGGCATACCTTATTCATAAAATATTAAACGGTAACCTTTATGGTAATTCTACATCAAAATAAACTCATTTAAGTAGGTAACTAAATAAATAAAATAAAATATTAATCAATATTCTTTCAAGTTTCAAACATTACTTATATTATATAACTGTTTAAATGTTATTATTTAAATTATTATCTTATCAATCGTTGTAAACGAATTATAAAAACGTAATATTAAATAATTCTTAAATAATAAGTAAGATCAAGTAACGGGAATTTAGTACGAGTACATGGAGCGTACAATAACAATTTTCATAAATAATATTTAGATATCTTTATGCTACTTAGGATGAAACAAAATGTTATACCAACCTTAAAATGAAAACTGCCTTACTTTTTACTATTCTACATAACTCCTAAGGCGTACACGTCTGTCGGATACTTTTTGTATTGGTAATTGGTACGTTTGTAAAGATATATCCGAGAGGGATATATATATATATAGATACTACGTAGCTGCGTAGGATCGACGATAACGGATATTAGCTTACGTAGGACCCTTATATCCACCCTATATATGATATGGCTTTTATATTGTACTCGAAAACGCAGGGCTGGTTTTTGCGCTGTAGATTCCATAGAAAATATTATACACACAACATTGTATAAAAATATGATAATCTTTTTTAGAACATTATAGAAAGTAATGCCCGTTTTGCCTAATCTAAGGAATGCCTAATCTAAGGAAATTCCTAGGCATAAATAGTTATCACGCAAAAATTGGTGAAACGTTTTTTTTCTAAGTATAAACATCGCCTAAATCATTGTTTAGTGAAAACGGGCATTAGTGTATGTTGGAACATAAGATGATGTAACAACTAGGAAAATATGCATACAAGTTTTAGCAATTAAATAATATTGGAGTGAGAAGCGGTCACATTATCGTAGAACTATTGTATAGTCTATACTTTCATCTAAAATACCTATACTATAATATACTAATAATCTAACGGTTAAAGTACGATGTAGATTATCTGAAATGAGTAGATAAACTTCCCTTGTTATTCGAACCCATTAATTTAATGTATTGCGGTACTATTTTTAATGCAGTCTGTCGTGCATTAAAGTCTACTTTAAACTTTTGACAACAGTGAAATAAGAAAACACTTTTCCTGTATTAACCTGATATTCAAACGGCACCTATTAGATCAGAATTAGTTTAATTATTACTTATAAACATGTAGTTAGAAGTAGGTGGTTTGTTGTTAATTTAGTGTTATCAGTACGTTTTAATTGTTCGTGTCTAGGGTCTTTGGATGATATGCACAATATAATTGCATACAATTAATTTGAAAGAAACATACAGTTATACCTATCAATGTTATGTAATAATATAAAACTAGATTAACGTTAGCTTAATTATCTACATGATCTTATATAAAAAAGTGCTGGTATAGGTGTCGTAGTAAAGTCCGTTATAATAAACCGACATCAAGCTAAGAACAGGTTCTCAAATATCGTTTAATTTATACTTAAGACCTAACGTGAGAACCTGTAGCCTTAGGATTTGCTCGCTTGCAATTGAGGTGCTGTTTTTGAGTGTGGAAATACTTGAACATCAGCGTAAAATGGATCTTATTTACAAAAAATTAAAGATCACATTTGCCTACAATCGTTTAGCTCGGACTTTTGACAGAACGTTTTAAAAACAACAATCAGAAGTACCGACAGGATTGGCTACTCTCAAACGACATTAGGTCCATTTGACTTCGGCGACACCGAGTTTAATACCAGTGATCGACTCCTCGACTGTCAGCGAGTAAATATTATACTAAAGCTATTGCTCTTAGTTCCATGTAGGATATTAGGTAAAACGGGCTTTAGAAAGCAATGAAGCTTCAATCGGTTATATTCGTATACTCATAATAAATATTTAGACCTGGCCTACACTAATCAAAGAGAAGTACGCATACATTTTGATATCCCAGGTCTCTTTCGTTACATATATATGCGCCAGATAAATTCAACGCGAGCCTAAACATGTTTTATTTCAATAATTGCTACTTCAGTAAGGGTAAACACACTAAGACAGGTTTTAATTTGCGATTTTCAACTTATGTCTTTGCCCGAAGTGCAACAAGTTGCGAATAGATATGAGACCTAGTTTTATATCTACTCATCAGCAGCAAATTCAATGGTTTAATGTATAATAATCGTTAATAACTTAATAATTAAATGAATTCAATTGTTAACATTTTTATATTCTAACTAGCCTACATTGATAAATTTTTTCGACCACAGGTAAATAAATAGGAAACTATACTTAATTACATACCTACCTGCCTGTATTTTTTCGTTGAATTTTCGAAATTCGAACTGAAATTAAATAGGTAAGTACGGAAGTATTTGTAGTAGGTATGTATGTATGCATCCTACTCATTATTGTTTAATTTTATTTAAATCAATGTTAATAAGTATGCACATCTTCGATCAAGTATGGTACCTACAACTTGATCGAAGGTATGAGTGGTTATGAGTATTAATTTTATGAAGATTATAGACATAGTATGTTAATAATTAGAACATCAATATCATCTTAGTTTATTATTATCCACATTATTGTTTTTGGTCCGTATTATAGGGCGATTGTGTAAGATTTCTCATGTATTCATTTTTCATGTTTTAAATTGTTATTACGTAGAGCGAATGGTGGCTTGGACGGACAAAGCAGTTGACCTGATGCTAAGTGAAAAAACATCGCTTACAAACAAAGCGAACGTATCCCAGGGCATGCAAGTAACGTCTTACAAAGTGTGACAACCTATGTCTATACCTGTAATTACACCGGCAAGCAAGCCGTTCAGAGCGAACACAGAAATTCGGCTTGGCGGTAGAAGTTAAGTATGGTGGTGTCTGGATGAACCAGACATTACTTTGACGGAACATTGTTCGGTACATGAAAGCGAGCCTCCGTTTCTTAGTGTGCAAATCTTATCAATTTTTTCTTACACAATCGCCTTTGTGATATAGGCCTCGTAAAAAGAACTGTGACAATTGACCAGGACCAATGGACAATTTTTACAATTACATCCAAATTATGGCGAATATATTAGTTAATTAATGTTTGTTTAGTATAATAAACATCAAACATACGTTATTTAAAAAGACGATAGGCTAAAATTATTCTTATGTAATTTGAATAAATAGTACCAAACCTGCGCAGTAAAATCGCCAGAGTTCTTTCTACGTAAAGGTACGAGTATCTTAACAAAACTTTAGAAGCGATTGAATAATAACTTGTAACTTAGTTTTGTATGAGACTAAAACACCCGTATTCTGTATTACTTTTCTGACAGGTTGTATACTCATTGCGTATTATAAATGGAGATGACAGGTCGCCACCGGTCGGGACTGTCAGAGAAGTAACTGGATACGGGGACTGGAGGAAGCTAGACCCAGTAGACCTTAAACAAAATGTTAGTAAATAATAAGTATTTTGCGTGATAATGTACTACGTTCTAAAAACAACAATGTTTGTGGTCCAGTGGGCTGCAATTGGCAACAGTAAGTGCAACAGTTTTCTATGAGGACGACATGCCACTTTAAACAAAGCCATTTGTCGCCGAAGGGTTAAAGATGGTTTTAGTATCTAGAACCGCTCCTTAAAAACCCTAGATTAAATTAAATATGATTGCTTTAGACTCGACTACGTAATACATTATTACACATTGGTTCAATCGAGTTGTTTTATATAAGACTCACGAGAGAGGACCGTAGCATTCTGTAGAAAAATATTGATAAACCGACACCAGTTTGAATTTTGATGTTTACAATCACTAATGTGTTGTATGTTATTCTTGACTTGTATGTTAAACTTACGTACCTACATTTTTTCTAAGTGTTACATTTCTTTAGGAAATCAAAAGAATGTTAGGTCACTTTAGCCTAAGCACAGGAAATGCTGAATGAATTTCAATATATTTAACACAGCAATATTTTGTATTATTTAAACTCCTCTGCCTCCATATTATTATAGTCCTCAACCTTTGTGTCCTGACCCCAGGTCAGTAAAGGACAGGTATGTTTCAATACAGATTGGCAGGCCTTAAGAACGAAGATTTCTTTGTCTTTCTCTTGTTGAGAGAGAGAAGAGAGAGAGAGGGGGCCTTATGAACGAAAATTTATCACATGTTAGTCATGATAACCGGGAACAACACGACTTTGACGTGCTCTCTGAGTCACAGGCTTATGTCACACAAGTTAATGAGCATATTACTATAGTGAGTCAACTCGGCCACTCGCCAGCAAGACAATTTACACATATGTGCCCATGCGGGCAGCGGCACATGGTACGGCTAGCATGGGCAGGAGACAATTATATCCCCGGGAAAAGGATAAAAAATTATCTTATCTCACAGCTTTATAAACTCTCAGAGCAATGGCGCACAAGTGGAAATTATACCCAATTAAAATATGTGTTATAATAAATGGGGGTAAACTTTTCCTATTCAATGTTCCCGTACTTTAGCAGGTGGACACGATAATTGTGCTTGCCCTGCAGGGGACAATTTGCTCCCAGGGGAAAGGATACAATTTTATCTTCTCCCACAGCTTTATCAGCTCTCACAAGTAATAAATAAAGTAGGTATTCTACGACAACAAACATCGCCGTGTAGCCCCAAAGCAACCGTGCTGTCATGGGTACAAAGTAGACTGGTGAAAATTTTTGTGAAAAAAAAGAAAAGAAAGAAAGAAGCTATGTTAGGTTAGGTTAGGTTAGGTATACAAATTACAACACAAACTAGGTTAGGTTAGGTTAGGTGTACAAATTAGGTTAGGTTAGGTAACCTTAGGTGATCAAATCAGAAATGAGGAGATCCGTAGAAGAACTAGTGTTACCCACATAACTCAACGAGTCTCGAAGCTGAAGTGGCAATGGGCGGGGCACGTAGTTTGGAGAACCGATGGGCGTTGGGGTCCCAAGGTGTTGGAATGGCGATCCGGCACCCGTAAACCCAACGTTGGTCGACTCCCAATGAGGAGGGCAGACGGCATCAATCGATTCGCGGGAAACCGCTGGAAACAAGCTACTCAGGATTGTGGATATTGGAACGCCCTACAATAAATCTATGTCTAGCAGTGGACGTCAATCGGTTGAAGGGATGATGATAATGATGGGATGAATAAATACTTATTATATACAGATAAACACACAGACACAGAAAAACATTCATGTTCATCGCACAAACATTTTCCAGTTTTGGGAATCAAACCCTGGACTCAGAAAGCAGGGTCGCTGCCCACTGCGCTTATCGACTGGCAGGTGGAAATAATACCCAAATAATTTACGCGTGAAGGTACGCACTGATATAGCAGGTGGACACGTAAATTGTATCCCTTGTCAGGATATAATCGGGGGATAAAAATCTCCTAACCGTGTTTGGCAACGAATGGGCGCAGTGCGGAGGAATGGGGAGTCCCCCCTTCCCGCAACCCCTGCGGTAGACCGGCTCGCCTTTATCTACTTGTTTTTCGGTACTCATAATCGCCATATACTCATTGCACATATTGCACGACATTACACAACGCCAAAGAACTCAAACCGCATTTTAAATAGTTTCGACTTCAGCGTGGTAGAAGCTCGACTTCGAACAAACTTCAATATTTTTGATAAATGCTGTCTGGATTGCTTACTTTAAATACATATAATAAATAACTTTGAATGAGTAATTTGGTTTGAGTGCATCATTAATATCGGTTTCTAGTATTTTCGATTTAGATTACTATATCGAAATCGGCAAGTGGGAATATTTAAACATGGAACATTTGAATATTACAATAATTTTTTTAAAAAATAAGCTATAATTTTATTATAAGCTATTTCCTGAGTAGTAATTCCCTATAACATTACAATAATAACAAGTTCTCAGTTGCAGTTTAAACCGACCGTACTTATAACGGAGATCGTTCAAAGTTGAAGTTAGCCACAGCCATTGGCCATTGGCATATATGCGAACAAGAAGGTTAGGGAAGCTCGCATGTCTCGCAACGCTACTTTAAGGAATTCTAGATCTAGTCTAGGAATTAGCAGACTTAGTCAATAAGATTACTTCCAATAGTTACTTGTCGGTTATAAGCTACGACAAACTTTGAATCTTATTCTAAAGTAGGTAGGTACCTTCCTTTTAAAATATTTATAAAATGGGTATGCATATTTTACGTACTCTGTCTGGCTTCATAAAAACGTTCACACATAAAGCCACCACTAATCAATGATCATCATCATTATATCATCCCATTTCCGGCTCACTTTATGGCGCGGGTCTCCTCCTACAATAAGAACTGTTGACTCCACACGTCTTTGAGAACATTATGGAGAACTCTCAGGCATGCAGGTTTCGTCACGATGTTTTCCTTCACCGTAGAAGCAAGTGATATATCAATTGTAAAATTATCTCGGGAAATAAGAGAGTTTCCCGTAGTTCCCGAAAAAACCTTAAACCATGCGAAGGAAGTCGCGGGTATCAGGTCGTATTTTAATAATAATAAACGTATTTTTTTCAATAATTAGTAGTTTTTATCATTGCAATAGAATAATTGGGCCATAGCTATCGCCGGATCTACTTTGCATATTGTCCACCGTGTTAAACAAAAGAGGAAAATGCCGCCGAGGAGACCCCGGTATACATCCCTGCACGGCTAGCATGGGCAGGAGACAATTATCTTACCCCGGGGAAAGGATAAAAATGTATCTTCTCCCACAGCTTTATCAACTCTCAGAGCATTGTGAAAAGTGAAAATAATATCTAAATAATATATGTGTTTTAATAAACGGGGGTAAATGTCACTGCATCCTGCCTCAGTAGATTCAATTTATTTTTCGGAAGAAATTTGCACTCGTAATAATAATTGTAGAGTGGTTTTCAAGGACCAAAAACTGTTACTTCACATTAAAATAAACCGAAACCTATTTGTTTTAAAGCTTATGTTTGTCCGCATTTTATACCCTGACGAGAGTGCAGCGTTTTGTAAAATGAGTTGTACAAAATGCACGACTTTAAAACTGAACAATAGGTCTGCGCTCTATTATTGTGACGGTGCGAATATCATAGTGAGGGTGACAAGGTCCTGACAAAACAACATATCCATTAAGGGGCCTTGCGTAATGTGGCCGCAACCGTCAACTTGCCGAATTCAGTACCTATATATTTTACAACAAATGGCCAACCGTCAACATACGGTAAAGGTTAACCTATGGAATGAGCTGCGAGGGAAATTAGACAGTCCAAACAATTAAATATTTTTAAATCGCGGTTATTAGACTATTTCCTGTCTGTCTGTGTAATAAAATATCTATGTAATTTTATGTGTATGTTTAAAGATGTATTTAAGTTTATATATATGGATATTTATATACATATAAATAAATATACATGTTTTAACAATATATATTTAGTATTAGTATGTATTGTATATATAATGTATACAATTAGCAAATTTGGGTATTGCACTATCCCGTTTTATGTGATATGTTTCTTCAACCAAAGGTTGTCTGGAGGAGATCGCTTCAAGCGATAAGGTCTTTTTGGAAATGTTTTGTACTATCGTTTAGTTTTTTAACCTGGTTAGCCATTGTGGGCAAAGGTTACTGACCACTATTCAGTAAGTAACTTTTCTTACATATTATGTACTTTTCTGCAATAACACACCTGCCACTGTCGTTCGATTAAGTTCGTTGCGGCCAACAAACCGGCCGTAAGTGCATACTTTATTATAAACACCCATGCAATAGGCATGATGAGAATAACAAGAAATCGCTAAACTATTGTATTTAACTCATGATATGATTAATGTATTATGTAAAACGTATTTTTATTTATATTCGTTCTATTGGTATTCATTTTCAATAAATAAAACTGCAAAATCTAGATATCCGCCATGACAGGTGAAACGCCGAATTCAAAATTATGACGTCATGTCTATAAATATAATTTTGCTCGAAATTTGAAAATCTATATCTTGTATTTTCATACTGTCAGTTACTAAGGTTTTTGGTTATCAATACCTCAATCAGTAATCTTCAGCTATGGAACAAGAACTTACTTAGGCAGATAGTCTAAGTAAGTTCCGCCTTTTGTATTACTACTTCTTTCGCTGTTTCTGTTTTTGTTATATTTTAACTGTTGTGGTATACAAATAAAGAGTTTAATAATAATAATAATAATAGTCTACCTATGAAGTTACGAGTGCAGCAATGACAATAATTTTTTTTAAATGTAATTGTAGTTTATATTTTAAAAAAAACGTTTAATTCCTTCAAAAATAAGATATTTTTTGTATATGTTTAGTAAAAAAATATTCAAATGTGTTTTATTGCAGTGCAGTTTTTATAATTTAGTCATCATGCATACAATACATTATGCAATTCATTACAAATAACAATAATTTTTGAAACCTCAACCATGCTCAGCCAACATGGCCGCGTAAAGCGTTAGGTGCCGTAGAAAAAGAAACTCATATGATATTTATCGATAAAGCATCATCAAATTGTAGTTAGTCAAGAAATAATATAAAATTCTGAATTGAACTGAACCTAAAACTACACAACCTAACCTTGCAAGTATAACCTAGCAATCAACTAAAAATACCAATTTATATTTACAAAGCTATTCTTCAAAGACCTAGGCAGTTACTAATGTGTTAGCTAACCCTTTAATAATTCAGAATCCTTTGACCTAGACACTTCACTACAACTTTACACGTGGATCATGGGTTTTGCTTATGAATTTAAATGCACTTTTGTTCTTCGATTAACCCAAAATATGTACCTAGTCTAAAAACAAATTTTAAAAGCTTCGTTACACAATTTGTAACCCTCGTTTTTCTACGAGTAAAAGTGCGTAGAGAGCGCTTTTTGAATGAACTTTACAGAGAAAAAGAAGTTACTAAAAGAATATTACAAGATAATGATTTGATTATCGCGGATCATAGCAAAACAATAAATACTTTTATAATTGTCAATATTGGTATATAAAATGTACCTACCTATATTAAATGTTTTTGTATTATTTGAACCGTTATTATGTATTAATTTTACTCATGGTCATATTAGACAATAATGTTTATATGTATCAACATATACGTATGCCCCCGCCCGCACCGCATTCAATAATTATTCTAACAGGTTGCCAATTGTATATCCATCCAGCTACAGTACTGAATTTCGGGTTAAAGTATGTATGTTCTAAGTATACGAAAGTGTGAAAAAACCACGACGAAAAAAACTTCCTAAGTTATCTCTAGTGGGTAAGGGAAATGTTTCAATTAAGAAATAACTTGAAAACATAAGACCTGCCCTATAATAGGATCCTTATAAAAATATTCACATCTTACTTATGTTAACTAATAACCATCGAGTAACTTCAGTAGATAAATTGTAAAAAATAAAAAAGATGAACATGAATAATCGTAGTCTAGACATAAATGTAATAATAATAAACCTGCGTCATAGTAATTCGTGCCTAGATCTAATCAAATCTGTCTATCTAATGACATATCTATGTAAAAGGGGTGAAATATAAAGGAACTCATTTTTCATCGTGGTTCTAACTTACGCAGCATGTTTCAACTAATTGCTTATAAACTGGAATTACTTAACTAAGGTAAGCAAGGTAAGTTGCAGTCGTTTATGTTGTTGATAAATATCTTAGATAAATAGTGGATCAACAAGAACTAATTAAAGAAATAATGAAACGGGACGATGGATCGGATGATTGCAAAGGTTTGGTCTTTGACCGACCGTTCGTATGGCTGTTTTAGTACAGGATTTATAGGGCCTTAGGAAATTATTTAAGGAAGGAGTGCTGCACTTTTTGCTTGCATCATTCACACTCTTTCTCCTTTTATCGTTTAACGGCCTTGGATCAGTCACGCCGGTTAAGGTGTCGGGCAACGAATCCTTAGCTGATTGCATCCTTAGTGATCGCGTGATTGCAGTAAACATTTTCAAATTAGTGATATTTAGCTTTTCTTCCCTATATCTAAAGCGACAGAAGAGTCTTCGTAGAGCCTTCGCCCTGGCTTTGAACCCGTTGGTAAGCCGTGCTCGGTCCCCTGCCCTATAAGCGAGGTCGGATGAATCATGAACAAGGAACGCATCAACGCCATAAATTATTTAATTGTGTCGTAAGAGGCTATTTCTGTTAGCTTAAAATACCCTTTCTCTTTTTGGTACCTTGAACCTTTGTTGCTGGTACTAATAGCCCAGTGGGTAGGACTTCGACTTCATTTTCAGGGAGCTGAGTTCGTATCTCAGCACGTACTTCTTTTCTAAGTTCGTGCGTGCGTTTAAAGCAATTAAAATATCACTTGCTTCAACTACGAAGGAAAACGTCGTGAGGGAACTTGCATACCTGAGAGTTCTCCATAATTTTCTCAAAAGTCCACCAATAGGGTCTGCGTGGAGGACTATGGCATTAACCCCTTCTCATTGTGGGAGGAGACCCGTGCCCTGTAGTGGGCCGGTAATAGGTTGATATGATGAAAAACAACCTTCTGGAATCGACAGCAATGCAATTATATACTCCTGTTACTTCAAAATCTTTATAGTAGCAACGGTTCCTGACCCACGTCCCTCTCATAGAAGATATTGTTTTAGAGCATAGACCCACTGGTCGAATGCGAGTTGGTGGGCTTTAACGATTACTGTCACAAGTTTGTGTAAATAACCGAGACAGAACCCTTAACATGCTCTCCGAGGCTTGACACCGCTTGTTTTTCTAACTCCAAACTGCTCGCGATTTGGGCTTTGGAAACCAAATATAATAAAACCACGCTTTGTTTTTTCATATGTTAAAACGTTTAAACTTCAGGACAAATCCCAGTTTAAACAGGAATTTTAGTTTAGCTTAAGTAAGTACATGAATATTGTTAGTTTAACTAAATAAGGCCTTTTAAATTCCTTTTTGCATTGGAGTTAATAAAGAAATAACCTATTCAAGGTTTCAGGCTGAGTGGGTATATTTAAGTCTTTAAGGAATCAAATATGTATTTACAAAGCAATTTTACAAAGACGTATGCAGTCACTAACGTACTAGCCGCTTTCAATTCGAATAAATAATTCAGAATCATTTGACCTAATAGGCACTTGGAACTGGTTTCTAACAACTGTATACACGTGCATCATGGGTCGTTAAGTGCTATTTCGAGGAGCTACCTATAACTTATTGCGCTTTCGTTCTATTATTAACATAAGAACTACTTTCAAAAGAATTGAAGTATTTTTGAAAGGCCTGGGAAGAATAAAAATATAAAGTAAAAAA
This sequence comes from Pararge aegeria, assembly GCF_905163445.1. Lineage (NCBI taxonomy): Eukaryota > Metazoa > Arthropoda > Insecta > Lepidoptera > Nymphalidae > Pararge > Pararge aegeria. The sequence continues at coordinate 11,009,574 of NC_053208.1, forward strand.
TTGAAGAACGTGCTCTGAGATGACTGATGTAATGCAAGACTACACCAAATTCAACTCAGTAGTTTTTCAGAAAAATAGTAACGTTAAAAAATGGTTGCGCTGGGTTAATGCATCCGCAACCTAATAAATATACCTACTTCGACAATACACATATCGCAATGTAGCCCGAAAGTAAGCGTAGCTTGTGTTATGGGTAATAAGATGACTGATGATTAAATATTTTTATGAATAATACACTAGACAGCAAATAAACCGGGCCACACGCCCGTTGGTACTTTTAATCGATTTTTTTTTAAGTAAAAAACTTACAACTATCATATTGGATAGAAGCAGGCGTCACTTTGCGGAAATCCATAATATATTATGAAAATTAAGCTTAATTTGCTATACTCCGCGAACAGCAGGAGAATCTATCTGGTGTAATGTATAATTTCTTCAATCCATATACTCCATACCAAAAAGATCCTCGGCAATTTACCCTCTACGCACGTTTCGCTCCGAGACCGGAGCATCCTCAGGAGATGTTGACTTTACAATGAATAATTAAGGTAACATATAATTACAACTATCAAAATTATACCTGCAGAAATTAAGTTTTATGAAGAATAAATTAAGATACATTGATTGTAATGTACCGTCAACTTACATTATAATCAATCATCATCATCTCAACCAATTGACGTCCACTGCTGGACATAGGTCTTTTGTAGAGAGTTCCACATCTTTGTATGAATAAAGAAAAGATAATCAATCGGATATTTCATATTATTTCTTTAGTTTTGGTCCATCATTTGATCAGACGCGTGTATTTTTTACTACTTTTTTCGGTCAATAATGGATACGACACCTCAGGAAGCAGCTCAAGCTGTAGCTCTACTTCAGTCAGGCGTTTCGCAACGTGAGGTCGCTAGAGGACTTCGAACCAGCAGATCTTCGGTGCAGTGAGTTTACAGACGATAACTAAAGACCAGCATTTGATTGCCGTCCATTTACGGGCAGACCTAGGGCTACATCAGCAGCTGATGATCGTTATATCAGACTTGCTGAACGGAACCTGACGCAAAAGAGTGATGCAACAGGTCTAGCATTAACGGCAGCCCACCGTCGAGCTTCGAGTACTTGATTTTGCTCGAGAGCATAGGGATTGGACGTTAGAGCAGTGGGGTAGTGTATTTTAATATATTCTTTACTGATGAGAGCAGGGTGAGTCTACATGGAAATGATCAATGTCAGATGAGTTTATCAGCGAACGTTATTTTCAGTGTTTCATCGAGGAAACTGTTTATTATGGAGGAGGATCTGTAATGGTCTGGGGCGGTATCTCGATACGCGGGATATATCAGGCAAATTTTACGACTATAACTGTGAGCTGTAAAATAAGAATATTATGACCTGACAATTCAAGTTTTCATAGATAGCATATGAGAAAGCAAAGAAAACAATGATTTTGCTTTAAAGATCTAAATCATTTGCCTATTTATATAATTAAAGGCCAGGGACTTTGGGGCTATATTTAAAGTATACAGGTAGGTACTATTAATTCATTCCAAAGAATATGTTAGAATTAGTTTTTCTTCAAAAAATATCAGTACCAGTCTGGAGTTCGGGAATTATCAAATCCGTGCCTCTGAAAGCTGGATAAGATCAAGGCCCAGCTGTGGAACTGCTGGCTAAAAGGCCTTTGATGATGAAATACTTTCGACGGTGTAAAACTACTTCAATGTTTGTAACTTCAGGTCAAGCCATCCGTGGTTACAAGGACCAAGAAGTTAGAAGTCAAAAATGGTTTATTCGACTTGGACATTATATTATCATTGGTGGCTTTTCACTTCAGTTTAGGTTAAGAGTTCTGAGGCCCTGGTTCACCTAGTCCCGTAGTTTCGCCACTGCACTTCTCTTAATTTGTCCTAATTGCCTTTTCCATTGCCATCGGCCCCAGTCATTATCACTTAACAGCTGACAATAGATAGTTGACTCAGAGTCAACTTTTAAAATTAAATTAAAATCGAATAAAAAAAATTAAATAGATTCTTAGATAAAGTGGATACTATAACATTTTAATATGCAACCAAAATAAAGTACATGGCTCTATATATTGGATAGAAGCGTGTGACTTTTTTCACATTCATTACATTACTTTATATATAATGAACATTAAGCTGAATTCGCCATATTCGGTGAATACCAGGCTAATCTGTACGATGCAATTATAATATCTTAAATCTGTGTAAGTACCTACACGATACCGCATAGGTCTTACAAAATGCATCATCTACACACGTTTCGCTCACACCATAGCATCCTCAGGAGATGTTGACTTCACAATACACAAGGCTAATTAAATACTTTAACAAATACTCAATCTCTTTTTGAATGTTTTTTGTTACCATTTTATCATATCGCGGATTATTACCAAACATTGTTAGGAAGTGGCTCGGACACATTGACAGATCACCAATCAAAGTGAATTCGGAGACATCGCTTTGCTAATTCAATTGTTGTGACGTAGTTAATCATAAAGAACTCAACGCAAAAAATTAAAAAAAATGACTCATTGGTAGATACTAAAATGGTACAATAAGCTAGGTCCACAACTACTGGACCGATTCTAACCACTTCTACCGATAAAAAGGTAAACTATTAGGAAGTAGCATATGATATTTTTTCTTACAAAAAATACAGGGCACGGGTGCTCGGTCCTCCCACAATGAGAAGGGGTTAAGGCCGTAATCTACCATGCTGGCCTAGTACGGATTGGTGGACCAAATGTATACTTTCTGTTAAACTACAGTAAGTAGGTACGTGGGTCGTCGGTGTTTGTTTTAAATAAAAAAACCAGTGTACGTTAAAACATTTATTATTTTATTTCATTTTATAATCTGTAATATATAAACTTCGTTAGAATTATTATCACAAATATAGACATTTAAAAACAGTTCAAATCTTGTATAATGAAAGCGTTATACTCAAACTACTCGGCAGCAATATAATCTACGGTGCATACAAAATATTGTGCGTCATACTTATAAAAATACAATCAAAAGATCGACTTCAAATGCAAATGAAGCTGGACGAGATTTTTAATGCTTCAATATTAGTCGTTTACATGGTTTCTGTATGTTCTTAAGTCTGTGGAGGAAATAGACGATTGCTAAACTTTCTCATAAATGATGACCTAAATGGTTTAGAGTAATCATCATCTAATAATGTCCGAATGTAGAGCGAACGCCCTCTCTCTTATAGAAGAGATATTTAAAGCTTAGCATCGCCACGCTGTTCACATGCGGGTTGACAGGTTTCAACGTTTATTATCTACCTATCGCTACCGAAATTAAACGACCCAAGGCTTTTTATGAAAGTATTATCTACAAACACACCTTTGAAAGTTTCCTCTGTTAAAGTGCACTATATATCATCTCAATGATTGAATCAATGTTTGGGAAGGCACTGGCCCCTAAGATACGGGATTTCCTAGTTTAGGGTTCAGGATTCCAAAGATTTATTGTACTGAGTTTTTCTAATAAATATTTTCTATTTCTATTTCTAAGTAAAATATCATGGAGGGAATTTTGCCCTTGAGGCATAAAACATATTTACAAAGTTATACATATAAATTCACTGTCAGATGGTTCGCTATATAATTCCACAGGCAGACAGAAATACAATACATGATCACACTGAAATCCCCTCTACATAATTAGGTTAAAATACCTACGCGTTATAAATATGACTCATCTGGTTTTAAAGTTTTTATGACTATTGAAATAATACAGTTGGGCTAAATATCCATATCAATAATTGATGTGGCAGGTCCTAAATAGAAAAGGGTAAGTACCAAAAACTACTCAATAATTCCTAAAGGTTTTCCAACATGCAATTATTAATTCAATGATTTCCAGTTATAGAACCCACTACTATTTTTGTATCTAGACTTCTATAAGCTAATGTCTGTCTAACGTCTATACCCAGTCTTGACGGCATAGACCTTTACTCCAGCTTACGCATATACCTAACCTTTATGTCACTCGGGGAAACAATTAAGCTGCCAGCACACAACGATTTCTAACAAATTTTAAAGTAAGTATTATTAGACATTAACAGACGATAATACCTGCTGTTCCTTGCGTGTTGCGACGTCATCTGATAAATAAGGCGTTAAATAACAATACAAATGTCTTCTACTAATGTTCAGTGTCCTAACAAATGAGAGAATTTAATGGAAATACTCCAAAACTAGAAGTTTTGTAATTTTGGAGGGTTTTCCTAAAATCGCCACGCTGGGTAGGCAGACGGGTTACTACCCGTAGTAGTATCTTAGTAGTAATAGAACAGAGGACGGTGCTGCCCGTTTTCCGTTATATTCCCTTAGTCGCCACGTACGATACCCGCGAGATGAGAAAGGGAGACCCACACTTTATTATTTCTATTGATAAGCTTATATACCTAAACACCGTACTTACGTATGATAACAAGTCAGTCACGAGTAGTAGAAAGTACAATCGCATTAAATACAAATAGTGAGATTTCATTACCTAGAGACCGTAGTGAACATCGTCAGAAAGAGACAGGTTAAATTGCTTTCCCCACAGACACACTTCACTTTTTGTTACACTTCGACATTTTAAGTGCAGTACTATCGATATATTACCGGCCCACTGCAGAGCACGCCAAAGATGCTCTTTCGAGGCTACATGGGGAGGGGATTTATATATATATATATATATATATAAATAAATATAATACCATAAAGAATGTGTTAAAACACATTTATTACAGCGAGGTTATTATACAATTATTGATGAATTTCTTAATGACAAGGTTGCTTGGAAGCATCCGGTTCCGCTTTCATCTCTCACAAGATAGAAAAATGAATTTTGAAATGTAAAATCTAAATTGTTAATGTTGGAAAAGAGCAACTGCTGAGTTTCTTGCCGGCTTCTTCTCGGTAGAATCTGCCTTCCGAACCGGTGGGAGAGTCCACTACACACAGACAGACTTGACGTTTCAAAAGTGCTTATATTAGGCCTACTTGAAATAAATGAATTTTGAATTTTGAAATATTGCCTTATATATATATAAATAGCTGGCCGTGCTGGATTGTCAGAATAATGTATCGATATCAACGAAAAGTAAGTACATCACTTTACTACGTTTTCTCGATAATGTAGCTGATATGGCAGGTCTTTAATACTGACTTCCACAGCGATTTTCATCAGGTCTAATAACCTAATAATGAACATGTGCAAGGCGAAGTTGTCTATCTGAAATGCTATTGTATGCTTATAGTTTGATCCGGCGTCCATCTAGTAATTATTTCAAACTACATATATAAGGACTTAATTGAAATTTCTTGTTTACTACTTAAAATTAGCACCTAATACACGGGCCAGTTATGTAGGTATTTCGAGAAAGAGGTAGATTAGTCGAATAATTCAACTTGGTTGGACATCGTTCGGGAAACTTTCTGACATATTTCTCTCTTATCAATAGTAGAGTGAATACTACTACAAGTTTTATTTATGGTGGTAACAATATCTCACTGCCTACAATAGTTATATTATTTACAAGATTATCAACCTAAATTTGATTTCAATATAAATTGTAACTAAAACTGGTATAAAAATACTGCTTTAATAAAAAATATATTCATTTGAGTGTAACATACTACGTATATTTATCTTTACAGTTTATCATAAAACCTAATCTAACGTTGGAACAAAAAAACTGTAATTGTTAAAATTTTTGTGTGCGAACTAAGGCCGTAGCACACTTATCGACTCGAAACGGTTTTTACACCGGTTTATCTGACTTTTGATTCGCCGTCAAAGAGCCGACAACTCCGCTCAACGTTGACGAATTTAATTGTATACAAATCTGCATCGACTATCACTCATATCACGTAAGCGCGAATTTTTCCAACTACTACCATCTACGCCGCTATTCGCTTTGACATGAGTGCCACTGCGTCGCGCTCGTATCTGTTTCAGGAGCACCATGCCATTTCTAGAGTAGACTACGTAGAGCTTCAAATTTTATAGAGAAACAATGTATGTCAACGTATTGTCGAATAATAAACAATGTGTTGTCATCGCATCGTCTACGAGATTTCCAAAGCGTTACCAATAAATGGTTAGCGGGAAAGATGGTTAGAAGACGGACAAGTGTACGAAGAGTGGGCAACACCACGTACACACGTCTTCGAATTATTACACTTTTTATAACAACTTACTTTATGGCACACCACATAAAGCTCCCTTTTACATGCTCTAATTTGAGTGGAGTTGGTGTCGAGTCGGCAGTTTGGCGTCAAGTCAATATGGTATGTGAAGGCCTTAAGTTACATAAATGATCATTTTTTATTCTATTTGGCAAACATATATTTAATCATTTTATTATGATAACGATAATATAAATATATTGAAAAGCTAGCTCCTCGTCCTCACTAATATTGTAAATGCGAAAGTGTTTCTTGGTTCTTGCTTCGACCACGCTGCTCCTATACCAAGAATAGATTGATGTGATTAGCATGGCATAAGTCGCTCTTTGATCAGAAAAGACGTATATACGTAGTTCGTAATTAACGAATTCTGAGGGTGTTTAGTAAGAAGAAAGATTATTAAGGTTTAAGAATTATAACCAGATTACTTTATAGCACGGAAAAAAAACTTCAACATAATAAATGCATATGTGAGTTGTCGGTTATAGCTCCTTTTACGTAGTAGCTTTCACATTTAAAACATTTGAAAGGAATAAGAGATAGATACAGTAAACGCAAAAAGCACATGCGGGTTAAGTAGCTGGCAAATATTATTAAAAATAAATCGCTTTTTTGCGAATGTTAGCATTTTTAACTCTGATTAATAATATTTTTAACGTTACATTTTCACTCGCGCCTTTATCCTGACATCTTCGAGAAATCTCTATCATTGTAGCTATAACATTATTTTATAATTATAATTTCTATAAATCCCTTTTGTCAACCTTGTTGCAAATAAGCGAAATTAAAATTTATATAATTTCACGAACGTAGTCCCCTTGACACAATAATTGCATGGCCAAGTTGAAGGAAGTCCAGAACTTATAACTCTAGTTTATACAATTAGTAAAACATAGCAGGAGTCCTATGAAAGCTGTCAGAATAACATACCGATTGATCTGGAACTATGTGGATGGTTATCAATATTTTGTGAATATGTTTAAATCAAACGCGTTACATATTTTTATTATTATAATTAAATAATCTCGCGTATCTGTAGCCCCGTATGTGTATTATCTGTCTCGCTTACTTTCACTGTCGCAAAATACGATTCTAGATGGTCGTGACTTCGATGACGTCTCATGCTATTTTTTACAATATATTATATTAACGACTGTATCATTACAAAAAATATTTAAACTATTCCAAAATTAACTATTGAAAATGCTACAATAATACTTATACCTATACGTATCTTTAGTATTATGCCAATTATTTACCGTTCCGGTACGATGCCGCGTAGAATCCGATTAGAAGTACGGGTCTAACTGTGATACCTCTAACAGGTTAGCACGCTACCATCTTAGACAGCAGCATAACCTAGCAACGGAGATATTGCAGTCAAGGGTTTGTGATGAAATTATAAAGGAATACATTTACATTTAGGAATTTAACCTTAAGAGAACGAATAATCCATTGGGGACTTTGTACGTGAAACAAACAATGGGAAGAGCACTAGAAATGTTAATTATAAATTGCAGTACTTTTAATTTTTAATTGAAAATACTAAACCCAAATACAATCAACAAAAAATTTATTTAAGGGCGATTTTTCAACAGCCAAATAACTTTAACTAAGGAACAAACATTGCGTTTTGTCCGTTTTTGTACAAAATAATGTTTCTAACGAAATAATGAATTGAAGCAAAAGAACAGATTTTTGATTTCTCCATTTAGAACACGAAATTGATATTTGATTCCTCAGTAAAAGCCAATAATTTGGCGATAGCTGACAATCGATAAAATTTTATAATTTTGAAAATGAAAATAAGGCGTTTGTATTAAATCTTAATGTTATTCTGTAAGTACCTACACTTGAGTTAATTGCATTTAAGTCTTACAATAATTTATTACATCGAATACGGTGGTTCCACGTTCATTTCGGGTTTTGGTTTTAACTTGACAGCTGTTGGAATAATAAGCTGTTAAATATGTGTAGTAAGTATAGTGTCGACTGAAAACCATTGTCTGGTGATTGAGAACAAGGGCTCCGGCTTCCGTAACAGGAAATGCTGCGGGTATCCAAATCTCAAGAAACGCAAATTTGTAGGCAAGCCTTTATTTCTGAGGTAGCCTGATTTGAATGTCAGGATCGCAATCGATATTTGGGTAAATGAAATGACTGTAAACGTTTGTCGCTGGAGCCTTCTTTTAAAGTTGTATTATTACCCCTAAGAAATAAACATAGACTGCCAACCTATGCCAAGCTGAGCGTGTAACCTCCGTGTAAGGTCCTAATTAAATTATGTTAAGGTTTTATATTGCTGATATATCTCTTCAAACATATGGCGACAGTTCATTTTCACCTTCAGTTTGGAACAGAGGAGGAACACCCCCGACAGTTTCCTATGCAAAGAGTATATCTCCTCTGGGGGAGGGCATAGTCTGTGGGTCAATATCGTTGGTACAACTGCTTGGATCCGTCTTGTTGTATTCTGGCCACCGAAGTCGAACTCGCCAGAACCCTTCATGGTGAATACTTCTCCCATTATGAGTACGGTGTCCACGTGAGTTTCCTCCATTACCTGATTAATAAAAGCACTAATTAAGCATTACTTACTTAAGGCAACGCTTAAGAGAGTAACGCCTTATCAAAGAAGATTCCTATGCATACGTTTACCTTTCACCAATAAATTTTCACTACGCAACTCGTATAAGATAAGCTGTATATGATTTTTTTTTTAATTATGTAGTATTTTGTGTTTGCATTATCATATTTTTCTATTTTCGTATGGATATCAGTTTATTAAAAAAAAATATTAATTCATATTTTTTTCATCTGTCAAGTGTCAGTATATGAGTTCCCTACACATTACGCACCTCCTAACTCTCGTCTCGTAACATTAAATGTCATTAAATTAACGTCGTTAGGCATCATCTAAGAGTTGGTGAAAACAGGCCGTATCTAGGATAAGTTACACTGACAAGTACATAAAATAAACTACCCAGTAATTGAAGAAACCACCAAAATACTCAATTAACTATTTTTTTACAGTACTATATGTCTTGATATAATATGCATATAGTATGTTTAAATTCTCACGAAACTTAAATAAATAACTTGGCATTTTTTCTAGAGGGAAATTTTTACTAAATCGCATAGAACGGACTACCATAGTCAGAAATATGGTCAAGAATTATTTTTTTCGCTATGTAAAACTGTATATATGTTATGAACAACTTAAGTTCTTTTAACCTCATTAAGAAGCTCTCAGCATCTTTACTTAGTTATTTCTTACCTTTGACTCGTATCCGGTCAAAAACTTCATTTCCAGTGATTTCCGTAAGATGGCGTCACGGTCACCATCCGATGCCGCTTTTATTATCTCGATATATTGATCCATGAACTCCTTGGAATATTGACGAGTAGCTCCAAAGTCCAGCAATACTACCTGGCGATTATAAATGAATGCTACAGTACACACTTGGCATTTATTTCTTGCAGAAAAAGATTGCTGTTCTTGCGATCTACAAAATGAGTCCAAGAGAGTATAAATTTTAAGATGTTAAAATAATATATTTGACGGCCGGTTGACGCAATGGGCAGCGACCCTGCTTTCTGAGCCCAAGGCCGTGGGTTCGATTACCACAACTGGAAAATGTTTGTGTGATGAGCATGAATGTTTTTCAGTGTCTGGGTGTTTATTATTATTAAAAAAAAATCATCAGTTATCTTAGTAGCCATAACACAAGCTGCGCTTATTTTGGGGCTAGATGGCGATGTGTGTATTGTCGTAGTATATTTATATATTTATTATTGCTTATATATATTTGAAAATTTTACATATGTAATTAAAAAAATATAAGTTTAATAAAAAATGTGACTGCAATAATTTCAACATTAGAAGTTAGAAGGAAATTGCATTGTGTGTGATTTATTGCTCTAACCAGGTTGGTTTTTGAACAATTTTAAATGATAACGTGTGCTTGTTATAACTAAAAGAACACCCTCTCAGTTTTTTGTGGGCTTCTTCTTGGACCGGGGCGCATTTGGAATCCTCGTAACTTTAGTTTTAAGTTTACCAATGTTGTATTCGGGATCATACTGCACACTTTGTATACATTTTTATTTATTTATTTATTCATAAGACACACCAGCAATTAATTGTAACTACATTCATAAAAAAAAAATTATATGTTAGAATTACAAATTCTGCCTAGTGCCATTACAATAATAAATTATAGGTGTATACAGCATTATAGTTGTTATATCCGGTTACAATTAAAAAAAAAAAAATTGTATATAATAATTTTTAATAATTTAATTAAATTATTTATGTAATGCGCGCATCAAAAGTGCCATCTATTAGTCTACTTGAAACATTTTTAACTATAACTTTGATATGGTTACAGCAGGCGTACATACATCAGCTTGTTAATATCAGTATCATTCTCAACCCGTTACCGACCCAATACTCCTGTATTGGGTACGTGTCTCCTCACAGAATGAGAGGGTGCAGGCCGTAATCCACCACGCTAGCTAAGTGCGGTTTGGTGGACTTCACACACCTTTGAGAACGTTAAGGGCCACTTTCAGGCATGCCGGTTTCCTCACGATGTTTTCCGTCACCGATGAAGCAAGTGATATTTTAATTACATGACTTACAAAAGTTAGAAGTGCGTCCTGGGATTCGAATTCGGCCTATGCAAGTGAAGTCGAGCTCCTACCCACTGGAATATCACCGCTACATTAGTAAAGCAATATTAGTATAGATATATTGTATCACACACCTGTTTAGTATTTGTGTTATAGAAGAAATTGGCCCAATTTGGATCGGTCTGCATACAGCGTAGTACGAACATCTCACGTAGGCATAGATGCATGATTTTATAAGCGATGTCGTATTTGACTTCGTAGGGCGCGTCAAACAACTTCTCGATCGGTGTACCTTCCACCAGTTCTGTGGTCATTACCTCCGATGAGCACAGTTCATCTGAAAAAAATAAAAAACAGATAGTTTATCGTATTATTGATAGAGCTAAACAAGATCTTATGCTGAAGTCTTGAAGACAGCGGGGCGGAGAGTAGAGCGGAAATCGGGAAAATCGGAGCAATAAAATTCAAAAAGTTCTTTATTATAGTCGTAAAAATTTAAAAGGCCCGTTATGACATTTGTGCAAGACCATAGAATGTAACTTGCAACCAAACTGAAAGAATAAAATAAAAATCAATTACATACAGTGTTTTAAAAAATACGTAAATATTTTTGGGACGTTAAATAATATGAAAGAATATATCGCGAGTATTCTTTTTGCGCTTACTTATAGTAGCATGCAATTTATAATTGTTGTGAAACGTTTCGAAAACAGTTAAGTTCTCAGTCTTTTTTTTTTTTTTTTATTCTAGAGTTGTAACCATTTTTTTTACTGAACATCGAAAGCCGCCGCGCTTGGTTCTCAAAGCCGCAAATAAAGTTTTGAATTGACGACACTGGGTTCTAAATAATGAGTCTGAGTTGATGTATCTGACCAAGCGGCACATGACTGAAGCGTCCCCGCGCGCACTGCGCAGTTTTTCGTTCCCCATCTTGTAAAGTTGACTGTGCGCTCGTTTAAGTTTGATATATACTGTTTACTATTACGTTAACTTTTGCTCTCCTACTATGGATATCGATTTAAACATAGTGATTTGACTCGAGTTTTGTGTTTGTTGTTATATAGTACGAACTCTGTTTCAACATGTTGAAAAGTGGACGTATAATCAACAGCCAGTCACGCGAATTGGTTGTGAAGTTAAAGGAATACTTTGAACGAACGAACACTTTACAATACAGAATCATATCAATCAAGTACTGATACAAACTTGAATTTATTTATCGTGAGTATCGAGTACCGAGTCTTATGGTTGCATAACTAGTTACGTCGCGATGACAAATTTCAAAACGGGCCTATTACTTTTTTACGACTATAGTGTAGGCCTATCACTATGAAACGTTTATACACATATGTTTCCATTATTGATAACTGATAGTTTATCTTATTATTAATCAAGAAAAGCGAGATCTAATGCTGAAGTCTTGTCGGAAGCGGGGCTGAGAGCGGAGCGAAAATCTGGGCATAAATCGGGTACAGCGGAGCAATAAAATTCAAAAGTTATTTATTAGTGTAGGCCTATCACGGTCACCTATGAAACGTTCATACATATATGTTCCCATTATCGTGAGGTGATGGCAGTGGCGTGCACTTCATACATGCACAAAAGCGCTGCCTGCCCTAACAGTTTAATATAACTGGCAACATAGGAGGATATTGCTATTTTATTTCTTTATGCTTACCCTGGCCCAAATTCCTGTGCACGCCACTGGATGATGGTGATAACTTCAATCGTTAACTTTTACCTAAAGCTAAATATATAAAGGGTACATATATATAAATATATATATAAATATATATACATATACCCTTTATATATATAAATATATATACATATACCCTTTATATATATATATAGGGTTCCTGAATTGCCATGGTCTAAGAAGAGCCCTCAAACTTAGCCGGGCTTTTTTCACCAATCTTACAGTCAATTAATATTCAACTATGAAGTTACGAGCAGTTCATACCCGCGCTTTTTATCCTTTATGTAATCGTTAATATTATAATTGTAGTTTTCTATAAACTCTATCATATAAATAAACTTTGAACTCATTGACAGATATCTCAAGGATTTTATCCGGTAATTTCTTATAAAATTATATACAATTCCCCTTGAATGAATTAACTATTTTATGTAGTCTAGTAAATTGCACTACTAGTTTCTAATGATGATTTGTTACAGATAATAATTTCCAGTTAAGAATATAAGTTATGAAGTGATAACTTAACCTATGTTATGTTAACAACCGAGATTATACTATAATACTGTAAGAACTAGCAAAACTGTGATAGACCAGTGGCTAGGAGTTCGACTTCACTTTCGGGGGCCCGAGTTCGAATCCCAGCACACACCTATAACTTTTATGATGACTGTAAAAACTTAAAACTAGAAAAGAGTAATTATTTTTTTCATTTAATCTAAAAAAAAAACTAAAATACTACAGCAGAGTACAAACTAGACAGCATTGTTTAACATATGGTATTTATTTTCTATTCAACTATAAGTCTGCAATCTTACCAGATGGTAAGATGCAATCTAAGATGGTAACAAGCAAAACTGTGTGGATACGGCAGTTATAAGCCATACCCCTTAAAGGTTTCTACGCGACATCGTACCGGAACGCTTAACGTTTAATTATCGCCTCCAAGCAGACCAGAGCAGAGACAATTCAGAATATATAATTTTTTTAAATTGAAAACCCGGGACCCCTTATAAGACCACAGCAATAGCCACTGCCAGGGAGGTCATCAACAACTTAGAAGATGGAAGTTCTGGTTTTGAAGTTTTATACCTACTCGAGTGAGAACAAATCCATTTAGAAATTCAAAGCGTAGTTTAAGAGGTATTACAAACTAATTTTGTCCAATACGCACCTATGACTCCCGGAACGTAATACTCGGGGTATGGTTCTAGAAGCTTCTTGAACATTCGCGTGCATTCGGCCTCACGTACATAGTCAACTTCCCATGACAACTCCTTCTTTGCCACTTCGACGACATTGTCAATAAACATACCCTTTGGGAACATGTTCCACACCTAAAAACAAAGTAAAATTAAACAAAGAAGCAATCCTTAACCCTAATATACTCATATATCTACATATATATAAGAAAGTTGTGTTCGTTACACCATTTATAACTCAAGAACGGCTGGACCAATTTTTATGATATTAGATTTTTTTGATTCCTCTTAGACCGGAATAGGATAATAAATTTTAAAATATATATTCAAAAAAAAAAAAGATCCTCAGTACGAAGTTCGCCGGGACAGCTAGTATATCTATTATCTAAATATTATGTAATATTAGTATGTAAAGTACATGTAATGTATATCAATTATTTATTTTTATATTCAATGTTGCACTATCCCGTTTTCCGCACCAAACAAAGGATTTCTGGAAGAGATCGCTTCAAGCGATGAGACCGCTTTTGCGTATATTTTATTTACCTTTTGTTGTGTTTAATTTTTTTTTTCTGTGTGTGCAAAAAATAATATCTATCTCTCTAATACAAAACAAGGATAAAATAGATGCAGGTTTGTTTCGTTTTTTTTTTAAATGCGTATAAATTACTTTTAATAATACAAAAAATAATATCTAGGCACCTAGACACTGAAAGTCATTAATGTTCATCACACAAACATTTTCCAGACAAAAATTATCAAACACTCATATTTTTTTTTCTAAAATATAATTCAAAGGATGTACCACGACATTTTTGGTGACGGGACAGTCCCGTCGTGACCACGATCCATACAACTATGTCGAAATATCGACAAATCCAAAAATATTATCGTGGTATACCCATTGAACTATATTTAAGAAATGTTGATTAACCACGAAAATCTTAGTTTAAAAACACTCATATAACCAAAACAATGGTTGAAACATATTACTAATGTGTTATATGGAACTGTCTCAACGTACTATGTGCACGGACAGTATAGGCAGGAGACAAAAATTGTATCCTCGGGCAAGGGATAAATTTTGTGTGCCCACCTGCAAAAGCACGGTAATAGGCTATAGTAGAATTTCATCCCTGTTTATTATTACACATATATTATTTTCTACAATTGCGCCTATGCTCGGAGAGTTGATAAAAGTGTAGGGGGAGATACATATTGGATAGAGGCAAGCGTTACTTTGCGGAATTCCATGACATATTATGAAAATTAATTACCAATTTTGTCCTTGCCCTGAGGAGGTATATACGTCTCCTGCCCATGCTAGCCATGCAGGAGTTTATCGATTGAATCGAACATTCATTGTCTAACTATAAGTACTAAGATATTTTGTAAATATTAAAGTTACTTGCGATTCTTTATCACGCAGTTATTTTTTAAAATAAGCTGTTAAACAAATTATTTTACTTTAAAAATAATTAGAAATCATTACACACGAATTTTACGTAGCGTAGCATGTAAATTCATAGATGGGAATAATTTAATCAAAAAATAAATGATATATCAAAGGATTTGTATCATAAATTATAATCCGACCGTACATTGCCACTACTGCAACTATCAATTCCAAGTTCAATAAAATAATCGAAGAATAATCAATAATCGTATACGTTAATTAATGATTATATTAAACCTCATCCTTTCTGTGAGCTGTCAAAGTCAAAGCATAAAGCTGCATTTACACATTACACTTACTTTTAGGACTCCAACAAGGTTGTCTATGTCACTATTGATACCCTTCGCTACACCTGGATATTGCACTTTCATGGCAACCTCTTGGCCATTGTGAAGAACTGCTAAATGCACTTGACCTAATAAAAAAAAAAACTTGGAATTTAGAAATTATTTATACCCAATATCAAAATATCGGGCTTGTCTTCAGAAGAACTCTAATTTTTATTAACAAGCGCCTCAGCTGAAGGAACTATAGTAGAGGAAATAATTTTCTTCTGTGTCTACCAATATTATAAATGCAAAAGTTCTTCTGTCTGTTTGTTTGTTAACTTTGTCCATCTCAAGCGTTGAACCGATCTTGATAAAATTTCGGATACATGTAGCTTACATCCTGGAAATGGAACTAGGATAATATTTATTCGGGAAAAGATGGTAAGAGAGGTTTCAAAAATTTCATTTCTTACCTATTCACATTGGTAACTGATCTTGGTGAAATTTTGCTTAAAATAAAAAAAATAGTTTGCATTCTGGAGGCGGCCATCGAATACATTTTATGCCAGGAAAATGAAGGGTTTTTTAAATAGCTAGTTTACTTTAATACATAGTACGAATCCATTCTACGTACCAATCGAGGCAGCAGCGAAAGGTTGCTCCTCAAAATGCTGTATCCGGTCTCGCCAGTTTGGCCCAAGTTGCGAAGACATGACCTTCTCAACTTGCCACGTCGGCATAAAGTCCGCTGACTGACGAACGCGATCGAATATGCGCTGTAAATCCGATGGGATCACTGATTCATCTTGGATACTTAAAAGCTGACCGAGTTTTAGCGCTGCACCTGTAATAACATTTAATTTGCGATTAAGACTAATTTCGCTCTAGATGCTCAGTATTCCAAAATGAGGTTCAAACAACATATACTATTACTCAACCAATCAGTTTATTTCCAGCGAAATGAAGAAATCTTATTCTGGACCATTTTTATAATCTTAAGTCTCAGTCTACACTTCATTAACCCGCTTCCCCACTGATACCTAAATTAAAATTTTCAAAATAATTGTATGCTCACACAGCTTCTTCAGCATATTTAAAAGGCAGCCATAGCCATTATTAAAATAAATGGTTCACTGACCTCTTACTTTACACAGGGTATCAACAATCCTTTCAGCATTGGCTGGTGATAAGAATATATTGGATGACTCATCCACGCGGCCTGTGACAGACTGTATCGTGTTACGAGCATATTGCGCCACTGTCCCGACGCCAAGGCCTGCTGCGAGGGACCCGAAGGACATCATTCTACCAATGCGGGAAGACGGAACAACGCGAGCTTTGGAATTCTCACTGAGCTGCAACAAGAAAACTTAAATTAGAATACAAGACACAATCTATTTGATTTAAAGACTTCTATTGACTAATATTGTTGAATAATTTTTCATGAATGTACTTAATGGGCATATTGGAAAGTTTTATCAACTTATAATGTCTGGATAGGGATGTTACAAAAGTTAATTGAGATTTGTATAAAACAACTGAATTGAACTGAATCCTTATTACTAATTACTCAGGCCATATATAGTTATTAAAAATACCAGGCTATTTGGAATGGTGGGATACTAAGCCGATGGATAGGAGGGGATAGGGGGAATAACTGCAGATCAATTTATGTGTAAATAAATGATCATCAAAAGTATGCATGGACAACTGGGTCTGGTTCAATGGGTTCCCATTTGGCTTTAAATGTTAACCAACCATTACCCACCATTTAATATAAATGAAGTATTAGAGACTGGTGATGGTGCCCAACTTGTCTTCTATAAAATGGGAATAATCGATTAATGACTAAAGATATAAAGATACAATCAAAATAGTTACTTTCAATTTCTTCTTAGCAATCGGCTTGGGAACAGCACCAGTTCCACTGGCTACGATACTGGGCACAGGAGCTTGTCGTGTTTTTACGATATCATCCTTTGGAATGTCAGGCTTGTCTTCAGAAGAACTCTTATTTTCTTTCACAAGAGCCTCAACTGAAGGCACTATAGTAGAGGAAATAATTTTCTTCTGTGTTTGTTTCAAGCTCTCAAAAGTCTCATCAAACTGCTTATTAAGGTTTTCAATATCTTCTTGCAATTGTGGATCCATGGTTTCGGTACCGTCTAGGTTTTCATTGAAATTCGGTTTATACATAGTGACATATTGTTTGATGCCATGAACTGCCACCATGGTTCTTTCCAAAAGATCGCTGACATTTTTGGAGTTAGGTTTGTAATTTGAAATTGGGTTAGTAGAACAGTTCTGAAGAGGCTGCCTGATGCTAGAGTTATTCCATATTAGTCTAGTGTTTTCTTGCTGCAGTTTTAAACCTGCTTCCACCACCTGACGGAGACCTCTAACTACTCCTAAGAAGTCATTAATATGTGACATTGCCTGAAAGGTGACGGGTTACATTATGGATTAATTGCAATACAATATGTGTATATTGAATTTTAACAAAACATGAATGAAACTAATAATGATCTAAGCTAATAATTAAGGTACTTCATGATAGAATTCCTTAGCTTATTATAATAAATTATAATTAATGTTTCAAAGATGGTTCGGACCACTATCTATATTTCTATTTTCAGATAAAGATAAATACTAAATAACTATTCTATGTCAATACACACATCACAATCTAGCAGTAAAGTATGCATGTGTAGCTTTGTGTGACAGATACTATTATGGCTGATGAGTTTTTTTATAAATAATATACATAAATACTTATATACACAGATAAACACCCAGGCACTGAAAAACCTTGATGTTCACCACATAAATATTTTCCTGATGTGGGAATTGAACCCACAGCCTTAGACTCAGAAAGCAGGGTTGGTGAGTACCTAAACCTATGGATAGCAACATATTCTTTTCCATCATCTTGATAAAAGCAATGGGCCAAATAGAATTAAGCTCTGACATAGCCACATAAAGTTTGTTAAGAAATTAAAATTAATAGCAAATATAACATGCAGTTATACGATAAAAGCTTCCAATTTATTTCAGAGCATGCTTAGGTCTGCAGGATTGATCTGGATGGAAAAAACTAGTCACAATGAAGAATATGATCAGAATGCAACAATTTTAAATGTTCTGAAGTTTATTAAGTTGCTTTTGTTGCTCATCTCACAACTTTGGCAAACACAGAAAAAAAAAATCTATCAAAATCAACAATAAGATTTTTTATTGAATTTTAATTTGTAATCAAGGTAGCCTAGCTTTAGACTGCTGATAACAATGAAATTTGTTTAAAATTAATTTGCCTTATGTAAACTCCATGGAGCAACAGCTATATAACAATATACAGTACAAACAAATTAAAAACCACATTTATGATTCATATTAAAATCTCACCCTCCATATTAATGGTTACTGTAATATACCAGAACTTCAAATATAAATATTGTACATTTTTCTTAATGTCTCTACAGGCATGGTTTAGTTTATAGATAGAGCTGTACATTTGTAGTGACTATGCCACCAGTTCAAAATTTAACAATTAAAGTAAGTATATTATATATATCTATCTCAGATCATTTACCTAATCTTTGGATTATGACACAGTTTTGAGAATATTAAATTTATGCAACTTTTAAACTTTAACAACATTAAGCAGCAAGATTAGAAGCAGTTAAAAAAGCATGAAATATCATGGAAAAAAGGATTGCTTTCTGTTGCATAACATTTTATAAGGATAAAATACCAATATATAAAAATGATACTAATAAGTTTCTTCAATGATTATGACATTCATATTTAGGACAAAATTCCACTTCTAGATTTGCTCTTCAATAATAAATATTTTGAGAATTATTGGATCAATTTAAACTATTATTAGGATTAATAATTAGTCAGATGATTTTGCCTACCTTTATCAAATTAGGATACAAATATTAACATAAATAATGCAGCAAAACAATAAGCCCATTTATTAAACTAAGGTCATTCTAAAACAATTTGTAACATTTAAATGTTAGTTTCAGGTTCGTGTTTCGAATAATTACCTAGGTAGTAGGTACTACCCATTTTTATCGCACCTGTCACTGCTCACACAGATTAATGATTAGTGTCACTGCTATTTCCAGTCTGTACATATATATCAATGTCAAATGTCATAACCTCGGGTGATACCAATTTTTTTATTGTTAGGCTATGGCGCTGGGTCCTAGTACTTATAAAAAATATTTTTAGTGACATTAACATTAGGTTAAAGATTGAAAAAAAACTAAATATCGCGGTTTGCTGTCAATTTATAGAATAGACGTGAGTGGCTCAGGAACTATTGACAGACACAGTTACCTATATATATATATAGGTAACTGTGTCTGTTTGACATGGTACTGCCATTTTGTAGAAGTAATATATATATATATATATATATATATCCACACTTGATCTGCACCACTGACCTCTATAATTAACAATACAAATAACATAAGTCGGTGATCTTCACCATCAACTTGGTCGAGACTTTGTACTATATCTAGGCCGCAGCATCATATTAATCTGTGATCACCATTCGCCACATTACCACCCCAACCATTGATATGAGATTGATAAAATACCTGACCCACAATCGCGCTGTGGTCGTTGCATACAAATTTTGAGGTATCTACAAAATGTTATAATTTTTCAATTAATTATACTGTTGTTTTAAATTGTCCTAATATTTCTGTGTTGTAAATTTTAATCATAATAACTATTCTTGTTGCTTTTTGTTACTTGTTGTTGCGGTTTGCAGTTAGAATTTCTTTTCAGCACGATTTTCAATAAATTAGTTTTAAATTGTTTCAGTGCGTTGCCCCGACACTTTTTACCTAACTAGGCAACTAGTTTTTTTTTTTTAATTACAACACTGAACACAACAACTAATCTATCGACTTTCAGAAACTATTACACAGCCGATTGTTGCAGTGGTCAGTGTCCCGGCTTTCTGAGTTCTGTCTGTCCAGCCTAGGTTCGATTCCCACAGCTGGAAAAATGTGATAACCATTAATTTTATTTAGTATCTTGGTAAACACCCAGATCATCAGTATTTTATAAGTATTCATGAAAAAAATCTAAATCTTGATTTTCTTCATTCATCAAGTAGACCTCTGGTCCTCACCTTCTGGTGATCACCCTTTGCTAAAAAACTACTCTTGCCTATTTTATACTCTCCGAGATAGACCTCCTCGAAATTTGTATGGCTACCATCTTGAAGCCGCCGTTTGATTTTGGTTCAGCTCACTACCTACTGGATGAGGTTTCGAATGAGGTTTGGGCGATAGAAAACGTGTGAAGAACTGTGAATTATTAACATCCTTCAATTATTCATGTACTTAGCTGTACTTGTAGAGTCATGTAGGAGGATAGCTTCTGCAGCCTTGTCTGCTCGGCTCATCTCATGAGCGATCTTCCACGCGTTCTGTTGCCCTCGACACCTCCTTGGACAACTAGACGGTCATCGTATCTTCTTTACATGTGACCAAAGAAAGTGATAATTCGAGCCTGTACGGTGGAGGAGGACAGATGTTGCGTGATGAGAACTTCAAGAATGAACTTGTTGATCCGGAATGCATTCCAGAGTTCTCTTAACATTCTTCTCCAGCACCACATCTCAAGAAAGCAGGGTCCAAGTTTCCGAAGCGAAGAAAAATATGGGGAAAACAAGCGTTCTGATTAGCCGGATTTTCGTGGCTTTGGTTATTTTACGGTTCCTCTATAAATTCGGCAACTTATCCATAGGGGACCTATCTATATATCGCCATGCGTCGCGAAATCAGGCGATTTATGCAATCTCCATTGTTTGAGACCAACGATTCCTAGATATACCTTCCTACATATATGTAAGTACCTATGATCGGACGACTTAACAGTTTGCTACTTGAAATTTCTGGCAAGATGTTGGTCATGCGCAAGACAATCATAATTTACGTCTTAATGCGCTTGCGACCTGCGAAAAGTATACTATTTTCTGTAAAAGTTCTTCTAATGCTGAATACTAGTTGCGAAGTGCTGTCATCTATTAGTCTCGAGAGGTTCCGAAATAGTACCCGTAAGTCGTTACTGTGCAAGTAATGTACAGAATGTACATAAACATATATCTTTGGCTAATCTGTGTAAGCCTGAAGAGGGGGAAAAAAAAAGAATGTACAATAGCCAAGCCAACTGCCAACGTATCTACAATCTAGTGATTTTATACACGTAACACGATCTATACTCTATGCATCGTTAGCATCGGTGCATCCGTAATATATAATATATTCGGAGTTATCACTCTTACTTTTCTCACACTTACCGAATACTAAGTTTTGACTTTTACTAAAAATACAGTACCTAAGACGAGATTTATCGTGATAAAACATTACCTCTTTATTATCAAACTCCATCGATAATGATCGGAACTTGGCTGTCAATAACACGGGTCAATAATTCATGAGGGCCGGGAACTCGGGATGTCACGATGTGTTCAGGATCGGGAAAGCTACGGTACCGATATTACTTCTTTTTCCCAAACAAATAATACGTCTAAAGCTAGAAATTGTGCTTATTCGTATACATCGTAAAGTATAAACAACTTATTTCTTTTTAGGGGCTTTAATTATCGCATTGCAGTGGATTCCAAATGTTTCGAGTAGTTGCGCATATCGGAGCACTTACCCAATTGTATATCTCTCGCTGCGGATAGATCGTTAAAAACAAATTTGCATCATAACGATAGTCCTTAAGTATTTCCAACAGGTTTCCTATTAAAAATGTTTATTTAAATATGTACAAAAAAAATCGTATGATACAGTAATCGTATAGTCGTACCATATCCATTTGTCCCAATTAACTAAAGGATAATAGGGAATAACACAGATTAAAACAGGAAAATGACTTTTAGAGGTATAAAATATCATGGGTAGTCATATCTATCATTTTCCATTGAGTAATGGGTTGTCTGATTGGTATTAGATGGCACCAATAGCAGTTGTATTGATTTTTCTGTTTCTGGGGATACATGTTGGAATTACAAAAGTGAAATATTATTTCAATTAAGATGTCTATGTCAAGTGCAGCCTTAAATAAAATGCTAAAGGAGATAGCCCCTCTAGTAATAATGAACAAGGAGTCAAAGAAAATGATTAACATATGCTGCACAGAATTTGTTAGTGAAATAACTACTGAGGCTCAAGCAGTGTGCACTATAAGTAAAAAGAAAATTGTTAATGGTAACCATGTTCTCAAAGGTAAATTTCACAAACAGTAATCTGTGTATTTTTTTTATAAACATCCATCTTCTAAAACTCAGGACTGCAAAAGTTGATATCTGCAGTTATTGTTATCCTGTGGCCAAACATCTTTAGCAGTACCTAATAGTTTTTTGTGAAAATTGTATGGGGAAGTAGTATGACAATGATTATTTCTGCCGCCTTGGCTGTGTTTGGTTTTTTAGGGTGTTGTTGCCGGTATAATTACAGGCACATGAGGCTTAACACCTACTCTCCTCAGATAGAACTTTGTAGGACTTATTCCTTGCATGCCCTGCAAAAAGTTGCTCTATATTAAGGCGATGATTATCAACTTAACATTGCTTTGTGCATCAATTATTACTATTAACAAAAAAAAGTATCACATATTTGTTTCTTAGTCTTCTTATCCAGCAAAAATTAGCCTCCCCATATTTGTCTATCAATAGGCACATGATTTTTTCTGACTGTCTGGGTGCCCATTTGAGTTATGGATATTTCCCAATAATAGGCTGACCAAAGATGTCATTTATTTCATAATTGTATCTAATTGGTCACTTCTATGGTCTGGATACCTTCTTTTAAATATTGCATGGTCCTATTTG
Organism: Pararge aegeria; assembly: GCF_905163445.1. NCBI lineage: Eukaryota > Metazoa > Arthropoda > Insecta > Lepidoptera > Nymphalidae > Pararge > Pararge aegeria. The sequence goes on from NC_053208.1 coordinate 11,032,916, forward strand.
TTGTGCCTACAAAGTATCTACCTAGCAACAGTATAGTTAGCAATTCCTCTTCTGGGGTGCCCAGATCCTCAATTAATATTATTATGGTTCTGTATAATGTTGCTTTTAGTCAGGAGATCCTATGATCACTTTTTGTACTTAGCTTCAAACCTATTTTTTTAACTTAAATTTCTTCTGAGGACAGTTATATCTGGTCTGAAATTAACATATAACAAACATTATTCCCTATATACTTGAGTCAACAGGATCTCAGAGGTTACCTCTTCAACTGTCTTAGGGGTCTCAGTGAATTAGTCTTTTTCAAGGTATAGTGATGAAAATTGGTATTAAGGTAAAATAAACTTTTAGTGAAATCTTAGTCCTATTTAAAAACCTTTTTTTATTGGTAGCCCAATTCTCAACTAATTATGTATGGTATTAACATAATGGTACAATCCTTAGGAGCCAATAAAACATAGTGCAGTCTCAGTCAAGTTGATGGATTAGATTTAGATATTGTGAAGAATAGAAGTTTGTATGCTAAACTTATCAGAAGTTGTAAGTGGAAGAAGTTTGGTGGGCGTTAATTAAAAATACAAAGCTGCAAACATGTGAAACAAAATGTACCTTGACTTTCCACTGCACATGCTAATATAGCCTTAGATTAGGCTATATTAGCTGTAAGAAAATATGAATTGTAATAAATATTCTTATACTTCCAATAATTTGGATAAACTGATGGCAGATGAATATATAAGGCAAAAAAACAAATATTACACTTGCTACAAATTTATTATTCATAACATTAACATTATATACAAGTACATACAGTATACCAGAATAATCCTCAGCAATTGGTTCTCTCTTCTGTCTGGCATAAGCACATGTTGATCCACTGGAAGTAGATAAACAACAGGTACCTAAAATTCAATTATTGTTTGCCTAACACCATTTTAACACATAGTATAGTGGTGTGAATCAATTGGTAAACTAACTTAAAGTAACACTATAGGTAATTCTTGGTTTGTTTTATACATGTATACTCACTAACAACCGTTGATTGAGCTTGATCATTTTGTATTCACTATTCATGATTAGTTTGCAAGGTAAAATCTGTGATTCATTCACTTATACGCATGTGATCCCTCAAAACTCAAACTTTTTTACTGTAGAAAAAAGAGCTGGTCTGAAGGGATGAATAACTTGCAGGTAGTTACCGTCTTGAAATCCTTAGGAAACCTAAATTGGACCTATAAATAATTTAAAACAGGATATTGTTCCAGTGTCTTTAGATGGATATTTTTGAATATATATTTTATATTATTTTTGGTATTTTATACCTGATCTATCTTGTTTTCTTTGCATGTTCAGTTCAGCTACTGCTTTGATATCTTTTTCCTACCAATTTTTGGCATGTTTCCAGTTATTCTCAATCATACTTTGATAATTAATTCCATCTCTAGTCTTTTTCTTTCACTTTCAGGAGATAACATCCTGTCCAACACCAATTTATTCTTAACTGATTTGTTTTTCAGTTAATTTTGTCTCTCTTTTTATTGTTGACAATCACTGACCTCTATTAGACTATAGTATGCATGGAGGATAATGTAGACAATATTTCTCTTCAAACTATGCTTGTATGCTGTAACTGTCAGTTACATCATACAAGCATATCTTTCTAGTAGACCAGTTAAAAATGTATAAATTAGTTAGATTTGGATTAATCTCTAGTTATTTGATCATATTGCATGAGTTAACTGACACATAACTCGGCACTGAGTAATATTTTTTTTTATCTTATACAGCATTGGCTAAACTTGGATTCAAAACATACAAATTAAAAGCAGAAGCGGCCTGTACAGATTCTAAGGCTACTAAAAAAAGGAAACTTTCCCCACGACTTGAGGATCTGGGCATTCCAGAAGAAGAATTGCTTAAAACGCAGCAAGAACTATTTGCAAAAGTAAGATTGTCACTATGTTGCATACAACTTTACGTCAATTAGGCAGCTCTCACGGGAGTCATAAAGCTCTTCTCTTCCTATGGGCCTGTTGTCTCCATAATTAGTTGGCCGGAATCATCCATTGTATGAACATTCATGAAATTACAAATCTATCTATATAATAGGTTGGGGAAAAAGTCTTTTTACATTATAGTATGTATGAACTTGTAATAAAATCTCTTTGGCTATACTACTTGTATCTGGCTGGTTTTGGTATCATTAATTTGGAATTAAAGTTTTAATTTTAAAGAAGATACCTAATTCCAATTTCAAATTAGGAAAATGTGTGATTTTTATTTGTTTTTCGAACTGTGAAGATGAGTGAATCTAATGAAGAAATTCGATACATTTTAAAATTTATTTTTTTGCGGTGGTTTTGAGGACGTTTTAGATTTTATTTAGTTTTAAATAGTTTATTTTAGGTTATATTTATATTTTAAAGAAACTAATATGTATCATTATGAATATTAATTATAATAAAATAAATAAATAATAAAAACAAAAAATTATTAAAATATTATTTTAAAATTTTACTATAAAAAAGGTAAAAATGCAACGCAAACCACGAAAAAAATTTGCGAATAGATGGCATTTTTGAAAAAGTGGAGCAAGATCGGCATATATGTAGTTACAACTTAGCTGAAGGACTGGGAATTGACCACAAAACAGTTTTGGCGCATTTTAAAAAAACTGGGTACACAAAAAAGCTGGATATTTGATACCTCACGAGCTTATTGAAAGAAACCTAATGATTCTTTATTACGACGTACTGAAACCGAACCATTTTTGAAGTAGCTGATAACTGGTGATGAGAAGTGGAACATGTACGACAAGAACTTACGAAAAAGGTCGTGGTCAAAGGCCGTTCAGGCTTCACAGACTGATTATCTCGTAACATGGTGATTCTGTGTTTTCATTATTCATTACCACCAGGCAGGCAGGACCATCGATTCTAAACTCTACTGCGAACAACCGATATGATTAAATCAAGAAGTTGAGAGAAAGCGGCCGGAATTAATCAAAAGAAGGGGTGTGGTTTTTCATCACGATAAATCTAGACTCATATCTTTAGCCACAGCAAAAATTAAGAGAGTTTGGCGTATAGTCCTGACCTTGCACCTTCAGGTTTCTACCTGTTTCGGTCTCTTCAGAATGCTTTAGGCAGTGTTAGGTTAACAACACGAGAGGACTGCCAAAACTACTTGTCGCGGTTTTTTGATCAGAAGCCCCAACATTTCTATAGCAATGGGATTATGTCCCTACCTACAAGATGGCAAAAAGTTATCGAACAAAATGGTACCTACATACCTACTCTAGTTAAATGTAAATAAGCTATATATAAAATGGTATGAATTTTCTTAAAAAATGCGAAGAAACTTTCTCCCCAACGTAATATATTTTAGAAAATGGGTTATTTGGGTTCATACAAACTTAATTGTAACAGCTTTAAGTAGAAGTTTCGCAAGCTGTCTAAGAAGATTAATATTGTAAATTGCAGACTGCAGACCTGACAATTATTTTAAGATTAAGATTTCTTTTACTCTGAAATTATGTTTTAGTTAGTAGAGGTAGATTATTAGCATGTGGCCACAATACTGTACACTGCTTTGTTTAAAAATGTATTGCAATTATTCAATTGAGTTATCCTCATCATATTATATCCCATTAGAAAGAAGCTTGTTGTAGTTAGGATTAATTCAATTCTCAACTTCTAAATTGCAGCATCATGGTGTAACAGGGCTAAAGTTTAGATAAAGCTGTGATCCTGAGAGATCATCAGCAATATTATTAACAGAATCAGTCATAGTATGGATTAAACAATATATATAGCTTATAAATAAGTACCTATGTGCCACATTTAGTATAATAAAAGTGTAGTACCTATATTTTTAGAACACTACTTTTCAACTAGGTATTAGATTAGTTGTACCTAAATAAAACTAAGCGTGAAGTTGTATGTACAGTTAATTCCTATTATTAAGTTAGGTATTTTTCATCACACTTGCTCATAACGTGGATTTCGAATGACATCGATGTAAGGCTCTAATCTAATCAGGTATTAGTTTAATAAGGTATTAGACACGCGTGTTTTATTTATGACGTCCCGATTAAGTTATGTTTGTACCATACTGCAACTTATATCTATGAAGATGGTTTTTTTTTAATTTAACTGGGTAATACAGATTATTTTTTTAATGCCAAAAAAAGTGTTAATGCGGCTAAAAATTGTACGTATTTTCTTACATAAACATATATTCTGCGCCTTTTAAATTTTAATAAATTAACGATTAATTTGATCAAATTATTCACAAATCATACTAAATTCTTTTAAATAAGAAAATATTCCCTTAACTTAGGCGCTATGAAGCGATATCTTTTTCCTACTACGACGATACTGGCCGCGTAATTGGCGCGCAAAAAAAACTGTCTTGCCATTTTCCGTTATTAATATTTTGTATGATTTCGCTTTGTGGTTAATTAATAAAACTTGAAATGTCCAGTTTAAATTGGAAAGTCGATTTTAACCCGCTGGGAATAACAATCGAGGCACGAATCGCGAGTAAATAACCTGTTTCGACCATATGTAGGGAACAGCTGTCTACGAAATTTTCATAGAGTGGAAATAGCAAAAAAGGGTCAGTTATTTTCACAGAAAATAACTGACCCTTTTGAAAGATTATCATGATTTTTTTCTCGCAAGTGTGATGAAAATTGAAAAAAATACGCGTAGTTAGACTCTCTGCTTCAGTAACGCCTCGTCTGTAAAATGCAATGAAACCATACATGATACATAATGCACCTACTTTAATGTTTTAGGCTAAGGAGGAACAAGCAAAACTTGAACAGGAGCAGTTGTTGATGCCGCAACAAGGTTTTAGTAGTGCAGTGGATGTGCAGCAACCATATTGTGGGATGTCTAAGGAATCACAGTATGAACACATTTAAAATGACCTCTACATTATATTTGGTGTTCGATTAGAAACTGTGTTTTATAACTAATCTTATTTATTATCTGTAACTGTGTTAGCTATGTGTACTGTGTGGGGCCAATTCAATTATACGGAATTTATAAACACTTTTCAATTAAGCTCTAAAAATTAGTGTTTACCAATATTATAAAGAGAAAATATATTTTGTTAACGCACCTTAATCTCTGGGAACCGCTATAACAAATAATTTTGGCACATTAATATATTATTTTGTGGATTAGTCCTTTACAAGCGTCTTCGCCCCATTTTATGTTTATGATCTTATATAATAAAGTCTAAGCAAAATGTGTAATTTTTTCTTATCATTCATTTGTAAGACTTTGACTTTGACTTTGACTTTATCTTGGAGATGTCTCTTAAAAAGTTCAAAGTTTGTATTAAACGTAAGCTTATAGAAAAGTCCTATTATAGTATAAAGGACTACGTAAACGATAAAAAAGCTTGGGTGTAAATTATTGCTCTAACCAGGTTGCTCTTCTAATAATTTAAAATTATATTGTGGTGATGGTGATAACAAAAAAAAAACACCCGGCTAAGTTTGTTGTGGGCTTCTTCTTAGACCAGGACGCGTTTGGAACCCTCGTAGCTTTAGTTTTAAGTTTACGAATGTGGTTATCGCCATCATCTCACTACCGTGTGGTTCTTATGTACGCATCAAAAGTGCCACCTGTGGGGCCTACTTGAATAAAGATATTTTTGACTTTGACTTTTGACTTTGGTAAGTCATCATCATCATTCATCAGGTAGTATCAGGCAAATTAACCGGAATAAGATTACTTCATAGCCATTAAAGCGAATGGTTTCTTTTTAACTTTTTTTTGCTAGTTTAAATGTGAAAAGCAATATTTAAAAAAATTACTTTTCCTGATGCGAAAGTTACTTACTCAAACCATACTCCAAAAATACTTAAAGCGCTTTATTTGGAAGGTTCCGTCGATTCTTCTAGGATCCCATCGTCAGATCCTGTCTAGTCATCGTCATCAGACGGCCACCTGGGAAGTATACATGTTTAACACCAGTTTTGTGGCCAGTATGTGCCGGAACGCAAACATAAGTAATTTCAACTCCTCAAATGCAGTTTTCTACTTAATTTCGTAAATGACATAATTAGTTTTCATATTTAGTTTCTTGTGGAATAGAGCTTTATGGACACTCATACTATCGCTAGGAATCACCTGATAATCAATTTTAAACAGTTTTCTTTATGGTTTTCAACGTGTTCTAACGCAGAGAGGATAGCAAGAGATCCATATTCGAAATTAATTCGGATTTATGTCTTGTAAAGTAAGCTAATACTTGCTAGGGTAGATTTCACCTTTCGGAAGTCACATTAATTATCTTTATCTTTGCAAATTCACAATCTTGGCCACTTGAACATTCAGATTCTGCACTAGGTGTCGGTGAAGCGTCTTTTTTTTCTCATGTTGTGAGAGTCCCTAAACGTACTTCTTACTAGAATTAAATCTGCCTAAAAAATAATAAAATATTTTATTTGCAAGAAATCGCGCCTTTACTATTGAAGCGGTCCCGCGCTTTCTTCCATTTTTTTTTCTTAATTATTTAAAGCAATGATGTTGCCAGAATGTTACTTTTAGGATTTGATAAATAATTAATTAAGATGTCATCGTTATCGAATAATAGTTAGTTATTGCCGTTTTGGTGCACTAGACTTTGTGCCCTGCACCTGACTCTTGTTACGTTACGCAAATTGAGTACCTAGGCAGCGAATGCGTCAAAATCTGTTTCTGTATCGCACATTCACTCACTCGCGTTTATTACCTAGGCAACAAATGCGTCAAAATTTGTTTCTGTATCGCACATTCACTCACTCGCGTTTATTTCTGGCTCCGCCATTCCACCTACTCCGACTAGCGAGCGCCTTAGGGTGTCTTGGTTATCAGTTAGATTCAGCTTGTTTGTTTGGTTTTTTGTAACGTCTACGTAATGTCTGAGTATCTATCTTTGGTTAGCCAGTTATTATGATGGTTGGAGTTTTGAATACAATTTTACCAGTGGGAGCGGGAGCGAAGAGCCCCCTCCCCTGGTCCTAGTATCTTTCTCATCCTCAAAACCTTAATATTTTTGAAAGGCCTAAGAAAACTTGAATCTATGGCCGTAAAATAAATTAAAAAAAAGAAGAAATAACATAATTTGACTATCATACACAGCCATAATACACAGGCAACACTAGTCATTGGTTTCTATCTCATTTTCTACCAACACAGTCTGTGTCTTTGACGTTTTTTCCTGAGAAGTTTGCTTTTGGCGGCAACAACCGACATTGCAACTTATTCAAATTATATTTGAAAATTATTTTGAACAAGCATAATGGTTAAAAGAGAGCGCTCTGTAAACTGGGAAAGCGGAGAAAAGGTAAGAAAAAAGAACTTTAGATCTACCATGCGTGGTATTTTTATAGGTATCGTAAGATATAATCAAGTGTGGTATTTTAATCACTAATGATATTTTAGTCTGATTCATTATCACTTTTGTTTATTACAGCAACTTCTTTTAGAAATTGTTCGACCATATATAGCTATCATTGAAAACAAGGATATGTCAACGGATATAAAAAAGGCAAAAAATAATGCTTGGATCGAGATAGTGGAGAAGTATCAGTCTATATTTATCTCTACTTTTAAATAAAACTTCTACGTAACGTAACGAGGGCGTAAAAGTGCTTGATGTTTTTTTACACAATTACTCCATGAAATCTAAACCAATTTAAATAATTATTTTTGTAGTGGATAGGCTGTGGCATTGATTTAATAGTGGTTGTTATTTCACCAAAATCAAAAAGTTCTACCAAAATTTTGGTAAATTTTGTGTAGATCCGATTAATAAGATTGAGATTGGAGTAGAGGATAGAATTCATCAGCGGGCAGCAGTAAACCCCTCACTTAGGCGTACAAGTAAGGCAAGGTGGCTCCCACACACGGTCATCTGCATATGGCAATGTTAACGTGATTGAAGGTTTCAAATTCTCAAATCACACCTTAATGGTTTGTTTAAATATGTTGAAAGAAGTTACATTGCTATCTTTTATATTTGATAGGATGTATTTTTGGCACTGCCTGTAGAATTGAATAAATCTTCATGTTAGGTGTCTAATTTATGTAGCACTAAGGGCGAAGTCGCAGAGCGCAGCTGGCTATAAGCTCTATATAAATTGAGTTAGGTAATTTTAGTGATGTTAAACCTTGGTTGTAATTTTTAAGGTTTAATGCGGCAAATACATGGCAAAGGGATAAAAAGCAGCTGCTTAATCAGTGGAATCTAATCAAAATCTCGTCAAAGAGGGAAATGTCCTTATTCTGCAAATACTTAATTAAAACTGAAGGTAAACTGAAACCGGAGGATAAAGAAATGATGCCTCAAGAATTCCAAATGGACTCTAAAGATTTATTGCAGATAATTGATAATGAACCTGTTATGAACACCAATAAAAGGGTAAAATTCCTTTTTTTTTTTCTGCTACAAGTTAGCCCTTGACTGCATACTCACTTGGTGGCATGAGTGATGATATAATCTAAGATGGAAGATCAGATACCAATGTGAGGGGTACAGCGGTTGTAATATATATACCCAATTCACCTAATAAGTTTCTACACAACATCATACAAGAACACTAAATCTCTCTGTGACTTGATGGTATGGTGGCAGACCAGACATTAATTCTGTTTGTGGAACAGCTACCTGGAGAGTTACTGCCACTACCTATTGCAGCAATGCAAGTAAAGCATTTCAGATTTCGCTATGAACCATTTTTATGTTTATATGCATGTTTGGTATTTACAGTTATATTATTTTTAATATCGCTCATAGGATAGAATTCGTTGTTAATTAAAAAGCAATTAAACAAGGTAGCATATTTCAGCAATGGGGGTGTTTAATAATAATTCTGTGGTTTTGTTTTAGCGGTCACCAAAGAAGTGTTCCTTTAACTTTTGGAAATCCTCATATCAGGATATGCATCGGTTCAGGGTCTTAAGGGACAAGCGACTGCAACAAGAACATGAAATACGTATGAAAAATATGGCAGAACTACAAAGTCAGGCTATGGAAAATTTGAAATTACAATATGAATTCCTGAAAAAGACAGAGTCTCAAATGTAATTTTATAATAACATGTCACGGATTTTTATATTCCAATAAATAATATATAATTGTTTAAAAAAATTGGTTTTAATGGATAATTACAAGTTTCAACCATCGCAATTTACGCCTACAAGTATCAGGAGAGGGAAAATTATTAGTGCCTAGATTAGACCTACTAAAACATTATGATTTTTTCACGGAAAGAAATGTCTTCCAAGAATGGATTCTGTGACATAAAACAAAAATCAATGAGTTGGGGGTAGGGTCTTATGAACAGGTGAAAGAGAGGGCCATGGATAGGGATAGGGAGAGGAAAAGGATACACAAAAAATATTTTAGCTCTTAAGTTAAAGAAGATGTAGTAGTTATCAATGGTGCTTGAGGCTGTCCTTTCATTCGGCTGTGGCTATATTATGTAAAATAGGCAATACACATAGGTACTAATTTGAGAGTTCTCTATAGATGTTTTGCACCCAGTTCATCACCCACGGGTAAATGTATATGGCATTGCAAGTTCTAAACTGAGTATGGTTGTATTGTAAGATTCTTCTTTGGGTCCATGGATTAAAAGTAAAATTGGAAGCGATACGTGTAACCGAATTTCGAAATAATGTTGAAGGATGTATAAGTATATTTCCTAAAGAATCACTGTGTAAAAATAATATTCAAATTCAAAATTTCTTTATTCATGTAGGTCTATCACAGGCACTTATGAAGCGTTCATACATATTTGTTTACATAATTGTAACTTCGTTCGCCAACTTAAATCTAAATCTACGAGGGTTCCAAACGCCCTGGTCTAAGAAGAGCCCACAACAAACTTATCCGGGTAAATTTTATTTTTGTTATCACCATCTTCCAGTAAATTTATATTAAGCTATGAAGCTAGAGCAATTCACACCCAAGCTTTTTTATCGTTTAAATAATCCTTAATATTATAATAGGATTTTTCTGTAAGCTTACGTTTTATATAAACTTTGAACTTATTGAGAGACATCTCAAAGATTTCATTTGGTAATTTTTTATAAAATAATATACAACGCCCTTGAATGAATTTGCAATTTTGTGTAGCCTAGTAAACTGCACAACGAGTTTATTTTGCTTCTTATATTTATATTGTTACAGTGCATTTTCTTTTTAAATTTTGATATGTTTAATAAATCAAAAGAAGCATTTTTATTTTTCCATTCAAACAAAATTAAAACATTCTAAGTGTTAACTTATGATAAAAGACAGACACGCATAAAGTACCTACGCTACGCGACGCTTACTTAATAATGGAGTCGCATGATTTTAATTTTGCATGTGATGTTAGGTCTGTAGGTATTTCTTTCAATAAAAACAATGGCAGTGGTTTATTCAAAAACTATTAGGTTTTTGGTTTCACAGATGTCTCAGAGACAGAACATAATGTACCTCTAAACCCTGTGAGATATTACCTATTTCGGTTTTCATTTCCACATTGGATAGAAGTAGAAGTTAGGTATAATAAATGAAGTCTTGTACCTATGTGTAAAGTAAAAAGATTTATACCTAGGTACTTAGTTCCAAAAACAAGTCTCTTATGTAATTCAGTGTTCAAAACTCATTACAACACATTGTTATAATCCTTTAACAAAAAAAAAATTGAGTATAAATTATTGAACTCATTCATATAGCTACTTACGACATACGACAGTATCTCAATGCCATCAATGTCTGGAGAGATGGAAGATAAGCCGCCTCCACGTTTATCCATGGTTATAGATGTACCAAATAATTAGCATAGGAACACAAAACATCGCTTTTAGAAAAGAGATATTTATCTCGGAATTACCAATTTGTCCTCCAAGTGTAGGTAAGAAATAGAAATTTGAATTACATGCAAAAAAATTGCAATTTGCATATGGTAATCATATAGGTCGTAACAGGATCTTAATGCCATCGTAGATAACAGATTCTAAAACATTGATTTAGGGGATTTAAGTAATCAAAACTAAGGTTATTGTAAGAAGAAACGTTATGCTAGGTACTTATATCTAAGTTATTCAGAGTTTATTTTTTAAAACTTGCTTAGGTATTCTTAGTAATAACCTTTTATGGTTTGTTAATATTTAATTCTAGAGTTTTCTTTTAACTTGCTTAGGGACATTCTTTGTTCATATATCTTTAATTATTCCGATTTAGAAGCCTAATAATATGGTTACAAAATGGTGCATTGTTTTAAATTGTATGTACTTTCGGTATATTACTCTCATGCTTTAAGCATCACGATTTGTATTTACATAGACACCTGCCATACTGAAGCGCACATTTCAGCAAGTACCTACATTTTAAAATCGATACCTATTTGTAGGCTACTTCAAAAAGGTTCGGGTCAATTCCGATGTTTATTTATATCATGTAGGTTCTTTTTCTATTGTAGAAATGGTCCAGAATAACTTTTTTTTATAGATCTAATGATGAGATTCGGAGACGGAACTTTTCAAAAAATGACCACCCAAGATTGACGCTATCGCATAAATATGCATTGTTTACACAAAGACAATACAACATCTCGCCTTTACACGCCACGCCACTGTAGGAAAACGAGTTGATCGCAATGTTGTAGTAGCGCCAGAGGACGCTGACCGTTTTCCGTAATATTCCTTAAGTCGTCTCGTACGACATCCCTGGGAAGAGTTTAGTGTATCGGGGTAGCTACACCAATAATTGCTATGAAATTTAGTAGTACCTAGTATTTGCAAAGACTGGAAGCTAGTTGTAATTATAAACAGTATTAACGCTTGATATCCACTACTTATTAGTTAGTTTTTACATTCATTTCAGAATCCTGTTTTTTTTCGTGGTAATTTTTTTTCTATCTTGTTATAAATAGGGATGGTGAAGGTATTTTGTAAATGAAAGTCGACTTTCGAAATGTTCACATTTATTTCTCTGCTACACCAAGAATATTAAATAGATGTCCAATACCGTGACAAAAATACATTGAATATTAATAAAATAGACATTCTTTTTTTTCATACATCCATATCATTACACTAATAAACAATTCGAAATCAATTAATGTTCGATAAAATATAAAGGTCATGCTTCTATGGCTATATAATAAAAACAAATTAAATAGCGCAGTGTACAATAATAGTATATCTATTGACAATAAAATAAATGAATCTGGCTGCTAAATCACAACAAAGTAAGTACCTGATTTTAGGCGGGACGTTAACACATCGGTAAGTTTAATGCAATAATAAAAATACATTAAATATTATGAAAATATTTAGTAAGTAATTGTATGATTCATACATTCATTCAAATTCATTGAAATATGTATCTACGAATACCATTGATTCTACAAGAAGAAATTATTAAACATATAAATAAAACCTTGTAAGGTCCAGTCATGTACACTAAAGAATTACACTTCACATTAATATTATCGCATCAAAGGTCTGAATCTATGACGTATGGAACTTTAAAAGGTACAGCTAACTTAGAACGGCACACTTAATATTATTAAAGAAATGGGAATGAATATTCCCGCGGGATTTAGTTGGAACCAATAATCCAAGTGATAAACTAAGTAATAAATAATACAAGTGATAAACTAGTAATAAATAATTGTTAACTAGTCATAATTATCATTGCAATTCTTTTTACATACAACATAAGACTGAATCTAGATTCAGTCTAGATTCAGTCATGTCATGGACCTTACAGAGTTTAGTGTATACTTACTTAGCTAATATTATTAAGGCTGATGACACACTTGCTACTTTTCAGACTACAGCTACTCAATTTAGTAGCACGAGTCTACAACAAACTTGGAAGTAGCCAATGTGCAGTCAGCTTAAAGGCTGCCAGTTATTATCATAAACTTGTTCACAAGAAATGCACGAAGGTATTTTATTAAAACATTGATTATATATTAAAAAGACAAAAGTATGTCAACTACACATCCAATGTTATTTCTAAAACAGATTACAATGGTTAAACTGTAAATAGAATGTTACTGAGATTGCTGATAATATATTCACAAAACATTAATTGTGACGTGTATTCCATTAATTTCCAAAATGCCGTTAAGCAACATATGCTATAAAAATAAATAAAAGAAAATTTGTTATTTGATAGGTAAAAGTCTCAAAAAACTTATGCTAAAGGTAAGAATCTAAGAAATACATTGAATTTTAAATAATTTGGAATAATTTATATTGCCTGCAACAAAACATGTTTGTATAGTTATTGTTAAGTAGTTATACTTCTTTGGCGTTTATCACAAAATAATTTTAAGCATTTCCATTTCAATATACTTGAACAGAGCTGTACAATAGATTCCATCAAATACTAAGGAACAACAATGCCTCAAGACTGTTTATTTTAGAAATACCAGCGTTGTAAGTCTTACTCAACACTGACCTCTTTTATTGGTTGTAATAATAGAGTTCAAGGTGTGACGATTCGTCTCCGATAAAGAAAAGAATATTACTTATTCCATATGGAATGCTTTACAAAAGCTATGTGAACTAAATATACGCAGTTTTTTTTATTTACCATCGTCACCGTCTTTTATCGATCCGATCTACAGTAACTCTGAATAAATCTAATGAATTTTCAGCATTTAGAATATGGAAGCAGCTGATCAAATTTATTTAATATCTATTTTTACTGCATGAAATGACAGCAATTGATTAAATTGGTATTGTATTGAGGATGCTAATTAAACACCCATACTATTATTATTATTATATTTAATATTCCTTAATTTTATTCTTTTTTATTATTTTTTTCATTAACTGTAGAACATTGCAGGTTTTATTAACAGTATTTTTTTAAACTTTTCTTTTATAAATCAGGTGACTATAATTATATAAACCTGAGGGTATGTATTTCTGGTATATAGGCGTAAGTGATCGCGGAAGAAGTTGTGGGCAACAGCTAGTTTGGATATATAGCAGTGCAAAAGAAGTATAACTTGAATAAGTATTGAATAACAAAAGACTGCGCGATATTAATCAAAATAAATAAATAACTTTTTTAAATAAAATTCCCTTATTAAGCAGCATGAGCAGGGTGTCCAGTAATCATTTGATATAAGTACATAATTTATTTATCATTGTTAATGCTATCCATAATAGCTTCGAAAATATCCTCCGGCAACAGAGTGCAGTGGGTTGACCGAAAATCACGCGAGTACTTCGCTATCTAAAAATTGAAACATTTCGATATTAGTACATACTCAGTAGATAATAAATGGATACCTGCTAATTAAACATCATCAATCAGAAAAAATCATTTTAGGTCTTTACTATTGATTCAGGATGTCATTTTAAGTATTCGCAAAACCATAGTTGATGGATTGACTTGAAAGTTTTACACATAGCAGTGTTGTCATATGGCCAGTATCCCTCATTATTAAAATGTATGTAGGGTTTTCTCCCGTAGGGGTAGGGTCCCGGGGTCCCCTGAATATTCTCTGGTCAGGTCTAGTAGGAGGCTTCCCACAAAGACGTGCCGCTAAGCGATCAAGTGTTCCGGGGCGATCTCGCGTAGAAACCGATTAGGGGTATGACTACCGTACTCCCTAACAGCTTAGCCCGCTACCGTCTTAGACTGCATCATCACCTACCATCAAGTGAGATTGGAGTCAAGTCTGTCAGTTTTATTTTATTCCACTACAAGTTAGCCAACAAACCCACTTGTAGAGGAATAAAAAAAAAATTGTTATTTTTCAGAAAAATACAAGTTAGCCTTTACTCACCAGACGTAAAATTTTTCGTTTGTAATCAGGGATATCCTCACGCGAGAACACTATGCGTTGCTGGTCTGACAAAGCAGTGCACGCTTTGATGCTCTCCAGAATCGCCTCCTCAAATAGATAAGGATGTCGCTTTTGTAGCAGGTTGATAAGCAGAGCGTTCCCACAGTTTGTAGCAAGTTGTCCGGGTCTGCAATAACACTCTTTAATATAGTAATCTATCCTACTCTTCTCGAGGGTGTTATACGAGGCGACTAAGGAAATATAAGGGAGATGGGGCAGCCGCGTCATCGGTGCTACTATCACCAACCAGTCTGCCCAGCATGGTGATTATGTGTAAACTTTCCCGTTCCAAGAGGCCTCTAGTCCAGCAGTGGAGTAGTTATAGACTGCTGATGATGATGATAATAATCTATACATTACCAGTCCACTGTAGAACTCTCATCTCCTCTCAGAATGAGAAGGGTTCAGGCAGTAGTCCTCCGCAGTGGCCAAATGCAGATATACATCAACATTCCCCGTTAAAGCAAGTCATTTAAAAGATTTATGGAAATTAGAGATCACATAGTATTGCTGTGGCATGTGTTTTTTTGTTATAGTTACCAAATTTTACCTGAGACAGACAACTTCATCTTCGGTTCTTCGCACTAGTTGAACAGGGCCAGAATATGTATCCAACAACTCGGATATATTCAGGTTTACAAACGACCGAACCACTTCCTTCACTAATCTTGACCAAGATTCGGGCATTTGTTTTCTGGCTAATGGCAGCAAATCATCGAAGGAAGCATCCAGAATCTGTAAAAATGTTTTATAACATAATAAAAATGGGAATGACACAATTGAATAAGGATTTTATTAATCAGTATTTAGTAGCCAATTGTATCTTACCAAGCCTTTTATCTCTGGATAATTCACTGCGGCCCATGTTGCAGGATAACCTCCAATACTCCAGCCATACATTACAATGGTCTCCACATCAAAACCCAGCTCCGTAATTGCATACTGAATAACAGCATCAACAGCATTCTGCTCTTGACGTGGGAAAGGGAGCCCCTGAAATTACATTATTAATTTTAACTTGAGAGTTTTTAAGCCAATTTATAAAATTATTTTTTATTATTTATTTTGGCTATTCAATGAATGATAGTAAATAATTTTGTAATTTCACTTTGAGTATTTTAGTTCTTAAATTACTTACACAACAAATCTAATAAAGCTATATAGCTAATTCAAGTACATGTTATAGTGAGTTATCAAATCGGCTGTAATGCTAGCTATATCTAGGACAGCTAATAGCTTTAAAAATATGAAAAACTTTGCGAGGATTGGTAAGGCCACTTACAGTGCTTCCACCAAAACCAGGGTGGTTCCATCCCAATACAGAATAGCCAGCCTTAATAGGTATTGTCATTATTCCAATTTCATAGAAGCCTGTGTTGCCTTCACAGCAAATGACAAGTGTTTCCCCATTATCAGATTCAAGCCTTTTGTCTACAAACATTGTGTCTATAGCATTTCTATCTGCTGTCACAATCTTTGCCCTTTTCCCATTTAGAGTCTCCACAAGATATGATCTGCCTTCAAATAGTGGTAACCCTAAAATGAAAATATTGTAATCAAATAAGTAAAATGTTTATTGCTTGTACCATATAAGTAGATAAGTTGAATTTAAAAAGATTCATGAAACTTACACAACATATTCTGAATAATGCCAAGAGTTCCTGGATATATGATACGCAGGGCAAATGTATGAATTGCAATATATGCAAGAAGTTGAATTGTGACTCTGTGATAATATGGCAAATCTGGATTTGCACATTTAGTAAATGGTTTGTTATCATGCCAAGTTGAACTGAAAAAATAAAATCATTTTGAATATGAAAACTGTCATTATTAAATTCATTGAAACAAGTAATTTAAATAAGCACAGACTTTCTTACCTAGGCATGGGTGGCATTGCAAATGCTGTTGGCCAAGCTTTGAAATCAAAATCATATTTCCTTACACTTCGTGTATAAGCTTGTTGATCATATTTCTTATTATTGAGAGTATTAACAAACTCTACATATTTTGGATTAGATGCTCTTCCATATGCTCGAACCAGGTATGACAAGGATAAGATGGTGCCTACACCAAAAATTATGTAGACAATAATGTCTACATCTGCCAATGTAAACCCCCTCCTATAAATGTATGTCAAAATAAAGGGGGTTGTGTATATGCCTATGTTGGCTACATTATGGATCTGAAAGAAAACATTGGTGAAAGATTAGTAAAAGTTAAAATTAATAATAATTAGAAATAAAGCAGTCAGTCCAATGAATGAATTGATTCTACTTTCTGAATCATAACTTACTGTTGTTATAATTTTGTCTGTCACTTTCTCTGGAAAGTTTTGTATATGTTCTGTCTGTAAATTTATAAAGCCATTAGTAATTTGTTCATGTTCATCTTGGGATAGGTAGGTTAATATCAATCAATAAAAAATAAAGTCTGATTTTTAATTCTGTGGAGTTCTGACATTTCTCTGTGATACCAGACATAAATCAATGATCATAGAAAAATGGGTAAAATGATTATATGTTTATAAATCTGAAAGTATGTATTAAAGTGATAACTAATATAATATCATTTTTATCTTTGACTTAAATAATGTCATAATTATATGGAATTAAAAATCACACTATAGAAGGTTAGTTGCCCCATTAACGTATAACGTATATGTTTACAATAATGAACACCTTCCAAGTAGTTCAGAAAATCCATAGCTATAGTTATAACAATGGGCACATTTAAATAAATTATAGTTAAAAATATCATGCAAGATGAATAGTTTTTAATAGGAACACATGATTAATGGGGGTAAACTTCTCCTATTCAATGTTCCGGTGATTTAGCAGGTGGAAATGTTATTTATATTGCTGTTTCTGTTGTTAAATATTATGTGGGTAGCTAGGATAGGTTTCTAATAACACAGTATTCTAACTGAAAGCCATCTCCATACAAGAACTGAATACAGGCAATACATATGGGAGTACATATGGGTATACTCTTGATACTTGATAAAACACTAATTGCTCTATTTTGGTTTTTGAAAATTTTCCAACTTGTTTTTTATTTTATATTTACATTATTTACTTGTACATACTTTCTTTTCTTTGGTGTTCCAGGTCCTTCTTAAAATAGTCAAGTATTAAATATTTGTTTTAAAAAATCCTCCGTTCCAGTTTGGAGTATGGAAATTGGTTGTCTACCATGTTTCAAGAGAAACATTATGATTATCTAAATACATATTTAATTCATGTTGTGTCATGGTGCCAGCCCTAAGAGTGATTTGAGTGTAGGTAAATAAATCATGTTCAAACAAAGCCAGCCTTCTGTTAGTATTCTGTACCTAAATATTATTTATTTATTATTAATTTATTTATTATTATTACCTAATTTATATTTTGTATAGGTAACCAACAGGAAAAATCAATACAGGGTGTGTTGATTTGAGCATGTGCAATGAACACTTAGAAAAGATTTCTTCATCTAAATAGAGTACATGCATACTAAGGTATGTATGTATTCTGTTATTATTTATAAAACATGACTTGCTGATTTTTATAGCTAATAATAACAGTTAAACATTTAATGAAAACAACTTACAATACCAACTGCGTCGCCATAGGCCCTATAGAGCCGCGGTGAAAACAAACACCGCCACAATAATTTAATCATTTTGAAGATTTGATACTCTTATTTAAATTAATCTTTGTAATCTATTAATTAAAAATGTTCGGTTCAGTGGACATAATTCAACTACTTGTATAAGCGACCCAAAAGATAATTTTTATCACATTCACCGATTTCGTCACGTGACGTTTTTATTTTACATGAAATTTGTTTTTTAGAAATAACAATATTATAAAAAATTCAAGTGTCCGAAACAAATACCAACGAACCGAATCACACGATGCACATTCTCGACTATTTTTATCGAACAACACCGTGGATTTATTACATTAATGCTTAAAAATACTTAATTTGTCTTCTTTCTACTCTTTTTTTTAATATTTCAAAGGAAATCTTAAATGGAGGCTGCGACAGGAGACTTCCAGATTCCAGTTGCTTCCAGCCAACTTCCGGCTTCCGGCTTTCCAATCGATATCGATGTCCAGGGTCCACCAATGAAGTTATTGCTCCAATGAGCCAATGAGTAATGAGTTCAATCCTCCAATCCAATGTTTAATTTACAGGACATGGATCAATACATGCACTGCGATGCTAGTTGCTATTGAACATTTATCTTAACTTGACGCGTGAACTGAATCGAAGTACTGGACCGGAGCATGCAGTGTTGCATGTTTCAATATGAATTTATATACTCCTAAAAATTAAGAACTAATGCGTCTTTGGAATTTTGTCGGAGTTATGGTGAAAATCGTCAAACACTTTCATTCCCTCTCCCAAAGGAACCGAGCTTAATGTCGGGATAAAAAGTATTCTAAATTACTTCTAACACTTCCAAGAATATGTGCACAAAGTTTCATGAGGATCGGTTTAGCAGTTTTGGCGTGAAATACGCTTTCACTTTCACAAACAAACTTACATTGACATTTATAATATTAGTAGGGTTTGGTTTATATTGGCCTCAATTTTTTTGGATCCCTGTATTTTCATTTTTTGGTATTAATATAACTTTACCTGTTGTAAACTTGATCTTTATTTATCATTGGATGAAATTTCAATTTTATTTAATCCATTTGGCTTCTTTATTATATTCTATGGGATTCGATAAAATTGAACTATGAGCTAGTGTGATCATTATTATTTTGAATATTGTATGTCATCATCTTACATGTGCTGATTCCTCTTTCTTATTTTATTAACTGTCCTAATTATCTTCTAAGTTTTTATTTTGTATTCTTTATTGTCGTGGTAGATCGTGTTTTGGCTTTAAAGTATTTCCAGTTGTGTAAGGTATTTGTTTGTTTTGCATATATTATATTATTTACTTCGCGAATGCTATTGTTGGTGATTAATAAGTTGGGTAAATATTTATTTAATTTTATCTATATTATAATTATAGATTAAAGACACGTATGATGTACTAAAGTAACAATAGCTAAATTAAATAAACCCGTGAGCTTAAAACTAGGTTATAAAAACCAGACTGGCAGTTCCTTTCAAACAATAGGCAATCGTACAGTTATTTCAGAAATCGAAATATTTTTGTGAAATAATATTAATTTTTAACTTAACGAATTGAACTAGTCGTGTTTTTAATCTGTGGTTGATTCCTAACGAAATCCCTATGGAGGGTAGAGGTAAGGAGAGTCATCTGTGTATATGAAAAAGTGTCGTCAAAATTTATTAAATTAGGATGGCGCCACATTTGCATCAGGGTAACTCTTAAAAGAAGCACCAAATATAAATATTGTTAGAGCAGGCTTGAAAAATAAACAAGGAAGTATGGAGATACAAGGAAGTAAGGTTATATTTACCACAATATTTTGTACAACGTAAGTTGTTGAAATTCTCAATAATTAACTACTTTAGTCGATAATGACATTAAATTTTTTAACTCGGCATACTTCAATTCATCTACGATTGCTACGTTCATACCACACCCTGTGCATCCACCAGCGCCATTGTGGAGGATTTTTGAACTGTTATTTAGCGCAACAACTGGACACTTTTTCAACTTTTCTCCCATATAAGATGACTCTCCTTACCTCTACCCTCCATAGAAATCCCATCCAAACGCGATAAACGACTGACACTGGGAGGTATATATCTTCTATAGTTATATATCTTTGCATCGTTCGAGTCCATGTAGGACTGGAGTGTACCGATAATGGAGTCGTATTTATATCGAAATACCTACCAACTCAATGTCATAAACATTTTTTGTTTAATAAAGTAACAACTGAAAACAGATAACCTGCAGGCAATTATAACGTGGCAATGCCTGACATTGCTTATCTCGTTACGATAGATACGATTCGATACGATAATAAATCAATCGATTTAACTTTTACTATCTTTTAAATAGTAGAATGGGACCTCAAAAAAAATATAAATTCGTCATAAGTACATCATTTTTAGAAAGAAAGATCAGACACCAGGAATGAGATAAGTAGGCTTTTGACTCAAATAGGTATTAAATTTGCACACTCCATACCTACTTAACCTTCATGACTGTTACCCATATGTTCTCTTTGCTATCTGTATGATGAATTATCTGTAATCCTCTATATTATTAAACTCTTTGAATTCTGAAATTACAATGACCACTCTGGTCAGAAAGCTGTGTTTTTAAAAAACTCTGAATATATGTGGATTTTATGAAGGTTCAAAGCGTTGCGTGTATTTTGTTTATTTTAAAACTGGTAAAACAGAAGTAATAAAATATGACTGCTGTTGTGGCGAAAGCTCTCGTGATCCTCGTTGTTGCTACGTCTGTTACTTGCAGAATCCACAGGCTGCCTCTTACGGTAATTCTTTAATATCCATTATTGTTGTTATTTTATCGATATGCATGCCGGAGAAACCTAAAATAATCAAGCAATATGAGAATATAAATTTTATCCTACAGGAATATTTTTGTAAACTACCCACACCACCACAAATTATTACATTTTTGCCACGTTCTAATACTGTGTCGGTGGTTATATGAAAAAGAAATATGAGATACAATCACAAAGCGTGTTGGCGGGCATGACTACGACTATTATTTTTAGGCCTAAAGTGCTTTTGAAGGGGTGGGTTTAGACAGTGGGGGAAATGCTTGGAATCATAATAGAAAAACAAAATTCTTGTTACTTTTTGGCTCTACCTAAGAGTCGAACCCTTGGACCTTGTGATCTGTTGCTGAAATAAATCAATTTCTTCCGCCAAAACAAAAATTAGATTAATAACACATTGGGTTGTGTAGCATTTGTAAATAATAGCTGTTTACAAATTCCAAGTGAGGTTTAAACACAAAATAAATGATACTTATTTTTATTGAAATGAGTACTACAAACCAAATTGTACATTCTTGTACATGCAACTGGGATTGAAAAAAAAATTGTGTTGGGTTAACACAAACTTGATTCTACGTATAGTAATAGTCCAAACCAAAAGTCACACAAGATCTTTCTTCCTACAAAATTTTTTAAAGGGTTTAGCTTTATTTGTTTCTAAAAACAATCTATACTCTCACTTTTAGAGCTAAATTCCTTGCACAACTTTCTACTTCAAGGCATATTTGGCTCAACAGTTCTGAGTTATCTGTAGGGCAGATTACAAGCTTACGCTGGGTATTCTGTAGCAACTTCTGTACATCTATTCAATAGTGAGTTTAACTTGCAAGATTTGACTCAACTTTAATGTTTTTATTAATAAACATTACATTACTAGAAAATTGCATTGTTGGGAGTGTTCCATAACTATCTCAAAGCCCTGTAGCGTGTAATGGGTTCATCATAAAGATGATGATGATGAAACACACAACTAAAACCACCAAATCTTAAAATATAAATCTAAAATATCAGATATAATTATTATGTTATATTTTAAAGAAGACTGGACTCTTTTGTGTTGTTAGCTTAAACTGGATGAAATGGTCTCAACTAGTTTCTATTATTATAAAAACTGATGTTTATTCCTGGTAAATTATAATAATATGTTGACTGCAATGTTCCATCTCTATAGTAAAAAAAACTCATCTTTATAGACTTTATTTCATATAAACATTTTAGATGTTATATATTTCATTAACTTACACTGCTTCCTTGTAAACCTATAAAATAAAACAAAACAGAACTGTGAACGTGCACATTTTATGTCAATCAATTTGTCAATTGATTGATTCGAAATTACAGTTCTATTTTGTTTTATTTGCACTTCATATATTAGATATCTGTAATCCAGAGTAGACTATTTGTAATTGCATTTCTTTTTTGTAGGATGATGAGCGACATTATGTTGATCTCACCACGTTTGGATTCTACGAAGGGGGAATTCTCGATGTGCATGTGATTAATTTCATGTTACCATCAGGCCCAGTCTATGGAGAGGTACAGATATTATAACTTCATTCATTGAACAACCAGAGGGCCTCCTTCCATCATTTAAAGCAGTATTATTTCAAAATGTCAGTTTATTTGATAGACTTTGCTTTTGTATAAATAAGGCTTTTAATTCTAAAGCAATTCTTACTTTCTCACTTAAATAAGGCTTATAATTAAAATAATACTGGTTTAAGCGATGCTATTACAGAGGCAGGTGAGTTAACTATTAGAAGATGTTGATTATCTTGATCACTTATTTTATATTAACTTACTCATTCTCTCTACATTAGTTTAATATTAATTGTTAACTAAATTTGGCCAGTATTAGCTTTATCAGATCAAAGTATTATCTTTAGGAAGTATATAACATAACTTAATTTCTGTTACAGTATGGATTTACGCTTGATCGAACAATAAATGATGCTATTAACCCATACTTGGAAGCACACTCTGACACATGCATACTTAAAGGGGTGCAGAAAAACAGAACACACCATGGAATAGTTTTCCTGAAGATGGATTTTAATACCCTAAGGTATTTTAAATTCATTATGCTTATAAATATATTTTTATATTTATCAATTGCTGAGTGTCTTGCTAGCTTCTTCTTGTCAGAATCTGCTTTCCAAACTTCGAATGAATGTATGAACCTTCTTTGTATGAATGTATGAACTATATATGAATTATATTGTTTGTACATCTACTTATGGGTCTAACATAAGTAGATGTACAAACTTTTTTTAATATGTCCAATATTAAAAAAATTGTCCAAAGGGGTACTTTTTCAAATCAAGCTAATGCATATTTTAAAGCTATGCGCGTGTATTGCTCTCTCAAAAGAAATGAAATATTTTATTAATTATTCCAATGTTTTTGAGTCGCTACTAATACTACTATATAAAGCGATTTTTTGAACGCAATAATCTACACAGGTTATATAACATCAAGCTACAGCCTATAGTATAGTTGTTTTATAAATTCAAAATAATTTAGCTGGTTTTTGAAACAACATTGCGAAATTTATTATTGTACCTAGTGTTGTTATCATTATCTCATGACAGCTTACAATTAATTCCATTTTAAACCCCCAACCCAAAAACGACGGGGCATTATACTCGTAAGTTTGACGTGCCTAAGTGTTAAGTTTGTGAGTAAGTGAGTGTGTGTCTATCAGTGGCATCGTATTTCCCGAACGGATGAACAGATTGTTTGTTTTGTCGGTCTAAAATGGCATTTCATATTTTTTCACAACTCCCTCAATATGGGTGGTAAGTGGCTTGGTAGTAGGATACCATTCATTTTGACGAATTTAAATTCCAAGTTGGCTGCCATCACAAAATGGCGAATTACATTTTTTTACAACGACTAAAGGGCTAGACTAGCAGAATACTAGATTCTATTTTTTATTAGGTGTCGAGGATTTTAAATTTTTAATTTATATAGTTATTTCTTTGGAAGTGTACAACTTTTCCACTTGATTTGATTATTCACTGGCGTACAGGTTTAAAACCCAACTAGTGTTTTATAAAACTATTAGAAGAAACAAAAAATACTCTATCTACAAAGTGAGTCTCTAAAGATTTTTTTGGTTTTAAACATTTTTTCGCCTAAAGAAAGCTAAACTATCACGAAGTAAACTATGCTATAATTTATTTAAAAAATTTGAGATCCTTAGAAAATTGCAATAATGTCACCCAAAGTAGCAAAATTTTGCATATAAAATTCATTACTTGGCGTAGTGGATAATAAACAAAAATTTAGCTTCCTGAATTTGGACAAATAAAACGATTGGACATGAAAAGGACTGATGATGAACAAAAGAAATTTCAAAGAAAAACATGATAGTCTTGCCAGCTCTTATTGATACAAGTAGGCTAGCATTGTGATTATTTACTTGGATTTCAATGTTTGTACAAGTGTCTCTTTCCGCTCATTTCTGTTTGATGATTTATTTACATCTGTACTAATACATTGTATCTGGATTCGAATGTTAAATTTTATGTATAAAGTATTGCGAACTCTTTTCACTGTGTTATATTTTCTTTATGAAAAGGTGAAATTATAAATTATTTTTATTACATTATTAATCGACGCGCAACAAGATTCTGGGCGGACTGTCGCATGTTTGATTACATAGTATGTTACATTAATACATACAATTTTGGTTTTTAAATTTGTATGTACAATAATACTTTGAAGCAAAAATAATTTAACTTTTTTTAATTCACAATATTAATTTTACAATAATTTTGTAAAATTAATATTTTAAATATATGCCATTTTTTTTCGTTATGTATGAAGTGAATGGCACTATGGTATATAGTGCCGTTCCATGTATTATTATTATTATATCCTCATTGTATCCTTAATTATTTTTTATACTGCTTCTTATTCCAGCATAGTGATAATTAATATTGCTTTTACAGAATGAACATCACATGCGAAGGAGAAATTTTAGCGCTACACCTGTACCAGGATAAGTCTATGATACCAAAGGCCAAAATGAATTCGAATTCCCAGTTAAATACATTTGGAACTTCTGCAGAAGGTAAGACGCTTTCAATAAAAGCTAGTCATATAAATGCCCCAGAGGAGGATAAAGCAGAAGTAATGTCTTGCTTGTCTTGTGGGTTGCATGCCCTACATCTTCTGCTGGATTTCAGAAAACAGCTTATATTCATCGACCACCTTCTGGTCGAACATGCCCCTGTTGGGTCTACGACGTCTCTTTTTTTCATATTTATTTAACACACAAAACAGATCATGACAAAAATAAAAATAAGCACCATCATCATCTTCAAATCAACCGACAGACGTCCACGGCTGGACATAGGTCTTTTGTAGGGAGTTCCAAATTCCACGGTATTGTGCCGCTTGAATCCAGCGGCTACCTGCGAAGCGCCTAATGTCGTCCGTCCACCTCGACGGGAGTCGACCAACGCTGCGATTACCAGTGCGGGGCTGCCATTCCAGCACCTTGGGACCCAACGTCCATCCCTCCTCCGAACTATGTGCCCCGCCCATTGCCACTTCAGCAGGTCGATTCGTTGAGCTATGTCGGTAACTCTGGTTCTTCTACGGATCTCCACATTTCTGATTTTATCACGTAGAGATACTCCGACAATAGCTCTCTCCATCGCCCGCTGAGTGACTCTGAGCCTTCTTCTTTCTAACATAAGCACAACAACCAATAAAAATAAAACTAGCTATTAACCACCACATGCGTGTATGAATGCAGCCAATATATGTGACAGACGTAACATTCTCGGATATTTTCTTACAAAAAAAAAAACTATTTACATATTATATAAAAGAACATAGTATCGAGTTAAATTATGAAAAAATATTTTATTTTTCACATTTGTCAAGCATAGTGCTAAAACTGAGCAGAGATTTAATTCCAGAAACAGATTTATGATTAAAGATGTCAAGATCGCAGGAGAAAACCAACTCGTTATAAAGGCGGCACATAATAAACACAGGATTGTAGAAAGAAGGGTTGTTTTTGTATACGTTAAGACTAAAAGTTTTCCTGGTTTTGGGATTTCTGCTACGATATTTAGTATTAATATCTACCAAAGACAAGCTTCTTACAAGCGTACGCGTCAAAATGCATAAGTTATAACTTAGTCAATAGCCTTTAGCACTAGTGCGGGACTACGGGTTGGCGATCGCAGTAGTAGTAGCACTGAGGACGCTGCAGCCCTTTCTCCGTTATATTCTCTTAGTCACATCGTACGACACCCGCGTGAATAAGATGGGGAAGCTATTCGTGAATATATTAATTAAAAACATTCAGGTGGAATATGAATTTATTAGTTCTATCCTTTTTGTAATCATTTCGGCGTATAAGGATAGCACTACTAAACTGTCAACTGAAGATTTTCGATTCATTTACCCCAAAATCTAATTACTAACTTCGATAAATTGTTGTGGATTCGTTCGGAATAAATAAATGAGTTATTGTTATTGTGTCTAGAACCGTTTTCTTACTTTTAGTTGCAGAAAATGTGAGTGAAGTGGCGCAAAATCGGTGCTCCGATGCCGTAATTCGAATCACAAAAGAGACGCGCAATAACTTCGATTATTACAATACAAGTGTGAGTATAAAACACATCTTGAAATATAAGTGTTAATTATTGTTTATTAATGATATTTAATGACTTAATTGGCGTTAACCTACTCTCTGCCTCTGTCTATTACGTCCGAGGTTACTAATCTAGATTGATTATCGAAAATCTAAACATGGCATATTGAACTTAATTGTGCAATAACTATTTTCTTGACGGAGTAGGAGAAGGATTTTAGTAGTAGTAGCTTACCGTTAACAGGGCTCGTCTGGGGCATTGCTACTGCCATTCCTATTCTTCCGCCAAGTAGCTGCTGTGTTCCCGTCTGAATGGCGTGGTTACCAGAGTTATTGAGGCTTAAGTTATATACATGAGGCTTAAGATCAACGCCTCAGGTTGATAAATAAATATAATACGACAATACACACATCGCCATCTAGCCCCAAAGTAAGCGTAGCTTGTGTTATGGATACTAAGATAACTGATGAATAATTTTTATGAATAATATACATTAATACGTATAATATATATATTTGTATCTGTATATTATAAGTATTTATGTTTATTATATTCATAAAAAAATATAACACAAGCTACGCTTACTTTGGGGCTAGATGGCGATGTGTGTATCGTCGTAGTATATTTATTTATTTATTTATAAATACCCAGCCACTGAAAAACATTCATGTTCA
This sequence comes from Pararge aegeria, assembly GCF_905163445.1. NCBI lineage: Eukaryota > Metazoa > Arthropoda > Insecta > Lepidoptera > Nymphalidae > Pararge > Pararge aegeria. Next base: position 11,060,529 of record NC_053208.1, read on the forward strand.
TCACACAAACATTGTCCAGTTGTTGGAATCGAACCCACGGCCTTGGAAAGCAGGGTCGCTGCCCACTGCGTCAATCGGCCGTCCGAGATGATGTATGACGTACTCAGGACAGCGCTTAGTAGGACGTGTTAACGCATGCCCTGCGAAGTATTTCTCTGTTTAGACGATGGTTTCCCACATACAATCTATTATATAGGTGGGCCATCTATTTCGTCTGTCAATTATGACAGTAAAGAAGCTACTACTACTAAATCTACTACAATCTTCCAGTAATAATCATTAACTGAGAAGTAGCTGAGGAGAGTAGAAACTCTTGTGCCCGTTTTCACTGGCAATGAATAAATAACGCCTAATAAAAGAAGATTCCGAGGCATATTTCACCTTTGTTTTCACTAGGTAACTCATATAACCTCACTTGACTATGATTCTTGTCACAAGCTGTGGTATTTTGTGTTTGTATTATATTTTTCATTTTTCGCATGGATTGTATGAAGGTTATTAAAAAAAATCACAATTTAATATTTTTCATCTGTCAACTGTCAGTTTAGGTTCGGCAGTGCATAATGTTTAGGGAACTCATCCCTAAACATTATGCACTGCCGAATCGGTGTCGTAACTTTAGATGGCGCCGAATTTAGGCATCATATAAGAGTTAGTGGATCGGATTTTTTTCTCTACGCATCACCTAAATCTTTAGGCATCCGATTTAAGCGTTTCCTAGGTTTCAATTTATATTTAATGTATTGATATGATACACTAGAAGCTCATTGTAACAATATTAATAACAAATAAAAAGAGTAGGAATTAAATGTGTTGTCTAGTGATATTAGTCAAAGGTGCGTACATTATATACGTTCACAACCTCTATAGCGGTGAGCGCTGTGTTCTTATAAGTCACAGATTCCGGGTTTGATTCCTGACGGGGGCAGTTTGGATTTTACAATTAAAATTTTAAATTTTCTCGGGTCTGATCTACTGGCTTCGGCAGTGGCTACATAAAACAAAGTCTTGGCGCCAAGTGAATTAGAGTTCCGGGACGATGCTCTGTAGAAACCATAGGGGTGTTTGGGTTAAACATAACTGTCATACCTCTAACAGTCCGCTGCCATTAGGTGAGATCGCGTTCAAGGGCTAAACTGGTAAAACAAGAAAAAAAAAAATTTTAAAAACAATTTGACATGACATGCTAAACAAGAAGTCAAAACATTGCGAATTACAATGTCTAGTGAATTAACTGTGTATTCTTCGATCAGTTTAATTATTGTTGAATTTATCTTATTACAGTTCGCTATGTATGTGGCATCCGAGCAAGAAATGGGCCTCTACAATCTCTACTTTCATTATTGCCCGCAAGGTAGCGGTCCGACCGTACCTACTAATGCAGTGGTAAGCTTTACTTTTGTATAATCTGTTTTTTTATGGTTGGTCAATCATGTTTGACTACAGATCACGATATCCGATTTCCGCGTTGAAAAAAATGAGTAGTATTGGCTTTTTCGGACAAGAATTCTCAATGTCGCCAGGAAGTTATAAAAAAAATTGGTACTAAGTGTTTACTTTTTGTGTATCATCATCATCATCCCATCAACATATTACCGGCCCACTACAGAGCTTGGGTCTTCACCCACAATGTGAATGGGTTAAGGCCGTAGTCCACCACGCTGGCTCAGTGCGGATTGGTTGACTCCACACACCTTTGAGAATGTAGTATGGAGAACTCTTCGACATGCAGGTTTCCTCACGATGTTTTACTTCACCGCTGTAGCAAGTGATATTTTAATTACTAGAAAAGTTAGAGGTGTTTGCTGGGATTCGAACTCGGTTGGAAAGTGAAGTCGAGCTAATACCCAATTCCGATCCCATCATCACACATTTCCGACCCGTCACGATCTAGAGTGTAACCCGGAGCGGTTACACTCTAGATCGTGACGGGTCGGAAATGTGTAACCTAACCTAACTTAAACCGCTCTTGCAAGTTATGGGGGGATAACTGGTCGTTTAAAATACGTTTAAGGCTTGCAAGAACGTGAGCATTCCGGCGAAGCATAATGTTGAGCCACCCTAATTCTGAACGGAAATTAGAAAATATGATCATACTTACGCGAATCTCGTTGGTTTTATATTAAATCGAATTCGATTCATTAAATTCGCGGCATTATTTATTTTCACTTAGAGTCTTTCTTTAAACACATCGTTTCATTTATTAATTCATATTATTTATTGTTACAACGCAAGTTATGCATAAATGTCATAACTATGGTTTTAATTACAGATGTAATAAAGTGAGTCGTTCTCGGTCCAAACAAGTGATATAATAACGTTGTGTTGCATTATCAACATGTAAAGTTTTTTTTAATGCACATTACCTTATGTTAAAACAACTTCGTCATGTCTTGTTCCATTATCAGAAATAATTGCAAGACATTTTTCTAAGTGAGATAAAATAAAGGTCAATTTATTAATCTTCCCCATTGCATCGAGATGAGAATTCCGCCTTTTTTAAGATATCAAATAAAGAATCAAAAATGTACTATGCAGGCTGTAAAGTTTTATGTAATAACATGCCTTAATTACTGATGGTTTTCTGTCATTGTAACTCTTTACTTAAATAAGATACTTTTCCACTTTTATTGATTTCTCGGACGACAGCCGGTTGGCTCAGTGGGCAGCGACCCTGTTTTCTGTGCCCAAAGCCGTTGGTTCGATCCCCACAACTGGAAAAAAAATTGTGTGATGAACATGAATGCTTTTCAGTGTCTGTATTTGTCTGTATATTATAAGTATTTATATGTATTATATTCAGAAAAATATTTAGCTACCTAGCTTAGTACCTATATATAACACAAGCTACGCTTACTTTGTGGTTAGATGACAATGTGTGTATTGTCGTAGTAAACTTATATTTATATTTAACCATAAACATATTAGCTTATTCACGAGCCATCTAATGAAAATAGACTCAGTTTCTGAGCGAATTCTCAATTTTCACGGACACTAGTTATAATTGAACAAAGATCAATAGTGCATTATCTATATTAGCCAAGATTGTCGAAAAAATATTCAATTATAACAGATTCGTCGGATCAAAGGGGTTGCCGGATTAGACAGGTGCCGGGGGTCAACTGTAATAACTCTGGATAGTTAAAATTGTGGCCAATAATGTTTTATATTACCTTCCAGATTGAAATCTTCGAAAGCAACAAAAACAGTTTCCTATCGGCAGGCGAGATTCCCCTACCAGCGATTTACAGTATGATGTCGTTGCTGTTTTTCGTGAGCGCCTTCTTCTGGACGTCAATGATCAAATTCAGTGTACATAAAGTGTACAAGATCCACCACATTATGTGCGTGCTGGTGTATTTGAAGGCGATCTCGCTAGCCTTCCACGGAATCAACTACCACTTCATACAGACTAAAGGGGAGCACGTCACCGCGTGGGCTATACTCTATTACATCACGCATTTGTAAGTATTAAGATTTTTGATCAATCAATTCACCGAAAACAAATCACAAAGTGTCATTCCGCAAAAAAACGTTTAGCAAAATTATGAATCATTATAAAACTTCTGGTTCCGCAAATAATTCACTTGACAAAACAAATTACTAGACAAATTGTGATAAAGTAGTAAAATATTATTTGACAAACAATTGATTTCTTGATTGTGATAATTAGTAAAACAACATTTTTTTTTAAATTAACTGTTTTTAAACGAATTAATACACACTTTAAGTTTAGATTTGTTCAAGGTTTATTTTTTCTGGGTGAAGGTTTCGTTAAAACAGTCACAGAGAAGTCTGGGTGCAAGAGCAAGCGAAGTGAGCTCGCGACTCTGTAAGACCTTGCCGTCCTCTTATAGACCAGACCCCCTTCTAATCTCCAAATGAAATAGAAAACTTTTATTATGTTGGAGGGGTCTGCTCGTAATATTTTTTTATATATTTACCTGTAAATGATTTTACCTAAATGAAAATAACAGCCACGTGCTTATCAAACAATAGTTTGTTATCTACTATTTTGTAAAATTGCGAACTTTGATAAATAATTATTTGGTAAAATAATTAATTTTAAAATGATATTTGAAAAACAAAACATTTGGTGATCCTTTGAATACATCCCCATAATCTGCTTTCAAAATATTATATTATACAGAAAGAAAAATCGTAGAATTCACAAACCGTCAAATCCGTAAACAAATAATTGGTAAATTCTAAACATAGAATAGGTCTCCTGCCATCATGGCAGGAAAAAAGAATCGCTAAAACTAATTTATTTATCTCTATCACTAATGATATACGTGTATTATGAAAAATGTATTTTTATTTGAGTATATTCGATGCGAAATTGCTAGATTTTTCTAAATTTAGCAATTTCGCGAGCCGCCATGACTGGGAAACGCCGAATTCGGTTTAATAGATATAATTTAGAACATCCTAGGGCAGTTTTTCAAACGTAGTCTAATGCCTATTGTTATTATTATCATTACTTTTTATAACAAAATAAAATCATTAACAAATCCTGAACTTTACTAGTAAAACAGCGACTTTTTCTATTTTAAGGCGCCGTTTCACATAAAAAAAAAAAAAATGAATTTATGTAAATGAATTTAATTCATTTTATCTATTTCATCAATAGTCTATAACGGTTCACTGCTGGACTAACGGCCTCTCCCAATGCGGTGATTGCAGTACATGCTATTAGGTATTAGAACAGAGGTCGCTGCTGACCGATCTCCGTTATATTCCCTTAGTCGCCTCGTACGACACCCGCGGGAAAAAAATGGGCGGTGGCAACTGTATTCTGAACTGCAATCACCAAACGGCATTTATCTATTTAGAAGTTGCTAGCGTATCCAGCCCGTTTCGCCGGGCTAGATTTTCCTTTATGTTATTGAAACAATAAACTTACATCATGAAATTTTTAATTTAAGTCTCATAATATATTATATCATTTATTTCTCTCTGTATTCATTCTCTTCTCGACCGGGTGAAGATCATTATCTACACCCATCCATGTACACCCAACAATAGAATATCATCATAGTAAATAAAAGATGTATTTGACAGTTCAAAAATAGGAGTGCTCCGATCGTCACCAAACTTTACAGGAATACTCGCCAGGTTAATCCGGAGATTGCCTGAAAGTTTCGGAGCCTATACGGAACATACCCACACACTTTCTCTTTTATATATATATACATTTAAATTTCAGGCTAAAAGGCGCAGTATTGTTTGTTACAATCGTGTTGGTTGGCACCGGTTGGAACTTCATCAAACACATCCTCGCTGACAGAGATAAGAAGATATTTATGATTGTTATACCATTGCAGGTAAGTTTTTTTTTAAAGTAAGGTTATAGTTATAGTTTAGATAATTAAGTTGCATTCCTTTTCAATTTAATTATATTACATAGCGCATACTAAGCCGTTTTATGAAACAATTCGGAATTGGAGGAGTTTGTTAATAGCCTACATGCCAATGATAATAGAGTTTACCGTAATTAGTTATTTCGTCGATATTTACTCAACTTTTTTTTTAAATAGGTTAGTGATTTTTTTTTTATATCATTGTCTATGGCCTCATTTTGATGCACATTATTTTATTCTATGCTTAGCAAAAATCGAATATCAATTTATCTTTCGAAAAAAAAATTGTGTTGTCATTATAACAATTATTAAACCATTATCTGCCCATTATAGGGCACAGTTCTTCTCTTGAATGAGGCTTTAGGATTATTTTATTTATTTATACTCTTTATTTGTACCGAGGAGCGTACGAAGCGCTTCGCATCTTCGTTTCTGATCCGCACCGTTAGGATCTGGAATGCCCTTCCAGCTTCCATTTTCCCCAGTGCCTACAATATGAGTACCTTCAAATTAAGAGTGAATAGGCATCTTCTAGGCAAGCGCGCTCCACCTTAGGCTGCATTATCGCTTACCATTAGGTGTGATTGCAGTCAAGCGCTCGTCTATAAACATAAAAAAATTGTACACATCAAGTTCGGAAAAAAAATTAAAAATTGAAAAACACATTAGAAGGTACTGTACGCCTTTCTTTCTTCTTTTATTTTTTTCGCCTCATTTTCCTGTAACACGTCGACCGGTTGTGATTTATCGTGAGCCGCCGTCTACACCTACCTCCAGAAATAGCTGCAGTTTGCTTATAAGAAAATTTGAATCCTCAGGTTGAACTATATATTTTCCAAGAAGGCTGAAGCATTTGTGTCTCAGAAAAGGGAAGGAGTGTCTCGCACAAGGATGCACATGTTCTATTGAGTGTTTATATATATTTTTTGTCAATAAGTTTAGTACTCTAGAATAGTTAATGTATGTGCGTTGTCTCCAGCGAATTAGGGTGTGGTAGTTGCAATAGTTTTGCGTTATAATGCGTACAAAGGGTACTGGTGTCCCGCTTGATGTATCGGATTTTTAATTCACTGGAGTAAAGTGACATTTGCTACTGGCAGTTTCAAAACAATGTTGCCACATTTATTGTAATAGTGATATTCCACTTTAGCAGTGATTCAACTCACTTGCACAAAGCTAATGAACATACTTAATATTAATAATAATTCTACTTATAAGTTTATAGTTAGGCGTCAATAGGTATTTATTAAACATTCATTGAAATAAGGGTATTTTTGTTTAAAAATGTGTTCAGAGGCACACATCATATGAATCATTTATTCTTTTAAGTATTAGTACTAAAAATAATAAATGAGTTCTCACTTACTCATTAATAAATAAATTTACTCCGACAATGCGCAAATCGCCATCGAGCCCCAAAGTAAGCGTAGCTTGTGTTATGAGTAATAAGATGAATATTTTAATAAATAATATACATAAATACTTATGATATACAAATAAACACCCAGACACTCAAAAACATTCATGTTCATCACACAAACATTTCCTAGTGGGAATCGAACCCACGAGACTCAGAAAGCAGGGTCGCTGCCCACTGCGCCACTCGGCCGTCAAATTCATTTGAGTGATTCATATATCTCTTTTTGTCACATCACTATTTACATTCCATTAAAATCTGACAACATCGTAAACGTCAGTTTCCTCTAGTGAATTACAAATCCACGAAGATGATTGGCCATCAGATCGGAATAGATGATGATGATGATCGATGATGTATCTCTCCGTAGGTGGTAGCTAACGTGGCCGAGATCATTATTGCGGAGAGCGAGGAAGGCGCGGCTGAACACAACACGTGGAGGATCCTGTTCATACTTGTCGACATGCTTTGCTGCGGCGCCATAATGTTCCCCGTTGTATGGTAAGTGCTCCCAGCGATAATGATTGAAAGCAAGCTTCATAATGATTGATTTACCCTGCAATCGATAATATGACATTTAAATAATAATGTAGGTATTTTTATGTGTTTAAAAAGGTAAATGTTTAGCGTTCACGGTTAAAAATTAAAATACGAAGTAGAAGATTTTATTTTGTACGCTATACGCCTGTCTAGTGACGATTGACCTAAAAGTGTGGCTGCTCATTACTAGATGACGCTTTCATATATTTTTTACTTACTGTTTTTTTTTTATTACAAAACTTTAACGGTTCTATCTGAAGACACTGTAAGACCGTGAGGGTAGGGTATGAACTGCTTATTTGCATATATGCAATGCACGCCACTGCTTCTGATGGCCAAATAGTCATCAGTCTGAGCTCTCGCGAACATTTCAGATGCGCTGTAATAACGCGGTAAGCCCATCAGCATTCTGAAACCACCATCGTCGTTTTGTTTAGCTATGTTATTATATATTTTTCCGGTTTTACAAAGAGTCGCTCAACAACCTAAGCTGGTGTTGAGGTAATACATAATATATTTGAAGCTTGGAACGAGTCACGAGTCGCACTTGGCGTCTTCTGTGATATTTCCAAGACATTTGATTGTGTTCAACATGAGACATTAATCAGAAAATTACACCACTATGGAATTGGGGGCATAATTCTAGATTTAATGATTTTCTATCTAAACGATAGAATTTAAAAAAATAACGTTAATGGAAAGCTGTCTAACGGGTCATTTGTAAAATTAAGTGTCTCTCAGGGGTCTATATATGAACCTTTCCTGTTTCTCATTTACATGAATGACCTTCCTTAACTTGCTAAGGATAATTAAGATCGTATGATTAGCTAATGATTCATCACTGATGTTTAAAATTAAACGACGTGAAACAAATCTTTAAGACGTAAATAAGAACGGTAAAATCCAAGTGTTTAAAAAAGGATTTTCGTTTTCTTTCTCATCATGCCCTCCCTTGCTTACTTACAAGGCTCTGATACAATTTGAATTATGTATTACTAATTATTATCTTGATCGTTTATAGGTCCATCCATCACTTGGAAGATTCTTCAACAACCGATGGCAAGGCTGCTGTCAATCTGCGGAAGCTGAAGTTGTTCCGGCACTTCTACATCATGATCCTCTGCTACATATACTTCACGAGATTCATAGTTACCATCTTAGAGGTAAACAACAAGTTTTTTTTGTATCTCATACGCACTGAACAGGCCACTTTGACCTGTAGTTGTTCTTCTTCTTCTCTTCTGCTTGTGCCTAGTGTCGAATGTCTCGCGGTCTTGCGCCGAGACCGCTTTATTCCGAGCTATCGATATTGATCCATTCACGGATGTTACGCAGCACGGACTTCTTTTTTGCTTTAACGCGTCGATAGATATTCAGCTTTTATTTATATTATTCCCAGGTATACGAATTTTTTCTTGATGGTTTGCAGTAACTCCCGGTTTCTGGCGACGCCCTGGAGTACTCTCACGTTAGAAGCTTTCTGTATTTATGTATCCAGCGAATGCAGTGCATTATGTGGACCACCACATCCCAAAAGCTTCGAGACGTTTCTGGAGTGTTAGCTTTTAGAGACAAAGCTTTACTAGCATATAAAACTACCGGCCAGATATAGTAGTGGAATATTCTTACTCTGAGTTCTATGGACAGTTCTACGGCTGCACAAAACCTTCTCTATCCTTTCAAGACTTGGGCTGGCGATTTCAATCTGAGTTTCTTATCCACTGTCCCATTGTTCGTTTTAGAGTGTTGACTTTCCATCTAATGATTGGCATTCGATTTTTTACCTGATGCCACCAGAACCTTTGTCTTGCTCATATTCATTTACAAACCCGCCTTCTCACTGCACTCGTTAACCCTGTCTACCAATGTTTTTAGGTCCTTTTCTGTTTATAGAGGCTATAATGCCTCGTTAGTACCCTACCGTTACCCTGCAAAAACCTGCCATACCCCTAGCAGGTCAGCTTAGTAGGTGAGATTGCAGTCGCAGGACTTACTACTTACTGTAGAGAAAATAAACTATTGTTAGAAGCTAGAGCCTAACCTAAAGTAAAACGCAAAAAAAGTAATAAAACTAATAAAAAATAAAAGCCAACACTAGAATATGCCCCCTGCGATAACTAACTAGTTCGATAGAACTAGCCATACCTCACTGCGTAAGTGCGCGAGCATGCGCGAGCCATGGGGCCGATACGGATTTTGCAAAGCGCAACAAACGCGATGAATCATTTATCAAAATCGAATCGAGGATTTTCTATCTAATTACCTAGGAATATAATCGTTAGCATTTGTAGAAATAGTTATTTACTAGGTCTAGAGTATTTACACAATAAAATAAAACACAATGCTTAATTTTATTAACTAGTAAATGAAATGATCGGTATCAAGTAACCATGCATAAAAGTATTACAATATTCAAAATAAATAAAATATAACAAACTTACTTAAACTGCAGCTCCATTTTTGGCAGCTATTTCACAACATTTGTTGACCGACGCTCATTCATAACACAAGAACCTTATTTGACAAAACCAAGTATGAGATTTTTTTCCCTCTTCAATAATCCGCAGTAAACCACTCCATTTTACCTCCTATTTAAAAGGCAGGACCCCAAAATTAAAATATATAGTATCTTATTTGGATATTATTTCTATACTTGTGAGCATTTTACAGAGTATATAAAGCATTGGTATAGGATACCATTTTGTCCTTTCCCCTCGAAGAAAAATGTCCCTGGCCATGCTAGCCGAGCTGGATTAAATGCTCTCCCAAAAATGGTAATAGTAGCAACCTGCTTCGCTTTTCAATAAGTTTGAGAGTGAGTGGCGTTTATACTTTACCCTAACTGTGCTACAAACTTAGTTATACAAAAAAATCAAGTACGTAAAATGATACCAGCTACTTATCAGCTGTAAACAGTACGGCAGGGCTATTACATATCTCGCGACAGGATTGCGACAGTCGTAAATTTTTATTATTAACGTCACTTCTGTTTATTTATTGTATGGAGTAAGTAAGTGACTTTAGACAGCAGTGATTGCAAGATTTACGCCTGTCGCAAACTTGTCGCAAGATACGTAATAACCCTGCCGTAACAATGATTTTTAAGTCTTTCTTAAAAATCATTGTTATTAAGTATTATTAAATATTTTAAGTTTTCCTTACAGCTTAGCACGTCAACAATCGATTTTCATAATATGTGATAATCTTTCCTATTTATGTGACAGCAATGACGCACTTTTTGTCTCGACAAAGAAAAGCATAAAAGTTTTTTTTTTTGTTGTTCATTTGTTGAGCAGATGATATTAAACTTGATTGGTATTTCTTTTGATCTCACCCTAGCATTTTTGTTTTCCAATTTAGAACACAGTGCCGTTTCAATACACATGGGTCGATGAGATGTTCCGGGAAATGGCCACTCTCGTGTTCTTCGTGATGACCGGCTATAAATTCCGACCGGCGGCGGCCAATCCCTACTTCACTCCTCTACAAATGGACGACCACGAAGCAAAAGTGTAAGTTAATCTATGCTAATAATAAAGCTGAAGTATTTGTTTCCACGAATCCGCACTGGGCCAGCGTAGTGGACTACGTGGCCTTAACCTCTTCTCATTGTGGGCGAAGACCCGTGACCTGTTATAATGGGCTGATAATGGGTCGATATGATGATGATTAGTTTTTTTGTTAGTATTTTTCGGAAAACGCTTATCTGTGAAAATTCATGGGTAAGTTTGTTTGACTCGTTAGCTGAGATATAGCTAGAATAAACACTAAAACCCAGCCACCTGCGTTCTTGGTGGGGCGCCAAAGAAGCGCGGGCGCATGCAATTTGACGCAACTAAGCGCTGATCGGACCGAATTGGTGTCTACAGGGATGTTTGGAGGTGCGCATATTAGCGCCTCCTATTTATTACATCTTAACAATTCTTGTGCGAGAAAACTCAACCTGGTTTCAGCCACCTGCACTCCCACTCCTAAGCTTTCTAAACGGTCTAATAATAGGAGGCGATGTTAGACCAAACTACCCCGCTGCTGAAAATGTAAATAATTAAAAATCAACGCCTGACAGAGATTTTCGTCAAGAAATGACACCCGCCCTCGCGGCGCCCTTAAAGCGCATTCTGCCACTTGTGTGCCGTTATGTGAGAAGTACCCCGACGAAGATGTACTCCCCATCTCGCCACCGCATATCCCTGGCTTCTCTCGCAGCAGAGAGAGAGTGTCTAAAGCCGCTCGCAAAGTCATCATCATCATCATATCAACAGATAGACGTCCACTGCTGGACATAGGTCTTTTGTAGGGAGTTCCAAATTCCACGTTTCTGTGCCGCTTGAATCCAGCGGCTACCTGCGACGCGCTTAATGTCGTCCGTCCACCTCGTCGGGGGTCGACCAAAGCTGCGTTTACCAGTGCGGGGCTGCCATTCCAGCACTTTCGGACCCCAACGTCCATCCCTCCTCCGAACTATGTGCCCCGCCCATTGCCACTTCAGCTTCGCGACTTTTTGAGCTATGTCGGTAACTCTGGTTCTTCTACGGATCTCCACATATCTGATTTGATCTCGTAGAGATGCTCCGAGCATACCTCTCTCGATCGCCCGCTGAGTGACTCTGAGCTCGCAAACACAATCGCCACCAATTGTTGTCACCCGTGCCCCCGAAAGAATGAGATGGAACAAAGTATGACACACGCCACATGTAGATATGACACTCCGCACCGCACCGTTAGCAGACCTTGCTTTGGTCGCAGCGAAAGAGGAACTGAGAGAAATACACGGGGCTTGTACGTGCCAGATCCATGAAACTGTAGTAGTGCAGGCGGCGTTGCCCTAGTGTTCGGATACCGGCGAAGTTCCACCCTAACGGCAGCCTATCGGCGTCGCACATATTCTTCGGCTAAATCCACACCTCTGAAACCGGGCTATACAGCTCACACTGTTACTGCCAGCAAGTAGCATCTCCCTGCACTGGCTACATCCGCCGCCCTTTTTCGCCTTCGCCTTCGCCTTGGCGTAGTCATCTAAGTCGTAGCCCTAAGAGTCAGTTTCTTACATGACTCTGCACTTATGTACTTTCTACTGTTTCTGTGTATGTTTGCTTTTTTGACTATAATCAGTGTTACTATTCGTTACATTATTTCAATGACCGTTTTTTTTTTTCAATTCGCGTGTATCTCGTGTAATTTTTTAATTATTGGTATTTTTAATTCCTCTAGTTCTTGATCGTCTATTTTTTGCGGAACTAAGTCAAGAAAACTTTTATTGCAGTTTATCGGATATCGGCGTGTTGGATGGACTTACAAATCGTGAGAAACGAAGAGAAGATATGCAGCCTCTAATGCAAGATAATTCCGATTAGAAACTTAATTCCTAAGTATTTAGTTATTTTATTATAGTATCTTACCTCCCTGGCGCAACGGTGAGCGCTTGTGGCCCTAGTGCCTGAGTGGGAGGTCGCTGGTCCGACTCCCGGCTAGAGTCAATTGGGGAATTCGTAATTTCTTAGTTGGCTCAGGTTTGGTTGCTTTGGCCGCGGCTAGTTACCGTTCTACGTGTGTAGAAAATGTAGATTTTAGCTGTAACATGGTGCCACAAGTGCGTGAGAGAGTGAGAGAGTAAGAGCAAAACGATCTACTATTACTTTGCTTGTGAGAGTGAGAGAAAAGCAGCCTACTACTTTGCTTGTTCAGTGTTGGAGAGAAAGAGAGCAAAGGAGGTAAGATAATGAGAGGCATGCAACTTCCGCACCATGCTCTACAGAGAGAAAACTGTAGAGGATTTTTTTTATACTGCCACAACATTTCAAATTTTAGCGCGATTGTCTTATTTAGATAACATCCAGATGAAAATGTAGTAAAGTGCTAATTTCTGACTAAAATAAAGTTATAGACCGTTAATTTCATCCGATAGGCGAAGACAATATGATGGGTACACGATAAAATATGGGATGTCAAAACAATATGTCCTTATTTTTCTCTGCATTAAAGGGTTTTGGTAGGTTGATTATAACAATAAGACGTTATTAATAAATCGAGCGACTGCGATTCCTTTAAAGCTGTTTGCTCATGTCAAAATTAAAATATTAACATTTTCTTTGGATTTCATTTGACTGCTGTTCTCCCACAATATCCTTCATATAGTCAAACACTAAACAACGCCGTTTCTTAGTTTGACGATCCACTACTCGTGTCAAGTTGTGATGATCAAAATATTTGTTTTTAATACTTCGATCAATAATAGTACTTTATTTGATAAAAGGGACTCCTCGTATAAGTAGCCATCTTTTAAAACAGATAGATAAATATTTATGACTGTTAGTACGAAATGTAGAAAACTATTATTATAGATACAGCCTTAAAACTGGGAAATAAAGATTACTAGAGACTGCAAAATATTTACGTGCAAAATATTTACGCGTAAGATCTTATGCCATCGGAGACATTTTAAAAATTCGTAAAATAGGAATAATTTTTATTAATTCCAAAATAAACTTATCGTCTTAAGTATAGAACCTGGTCTATAAGTATAAAAGGATTGGTGCTTTTATTTTTCGGGTCGTTTTCAATGCTTATCTAGTACTTTTAATGGTCAAAGTTTCAATTAGTAATAGTACAAAAGTTTAAGGATTTCGCTATGATAATTATATCTTTTATCTCGAATTTTATAATCAATAGTGAAACTGCGTCTTCGTAATTAGGATTCACGTGCCTGCACGAATCGCTCTAAATTCAGCGCTGGATTCTCCCTAGTTTAAATAGAACTCTTATACCTACATAAAAATAATTAAGTCTGTCTTTGTTGAAAGTTGTTATAGCGGAACTAGTAAATTATTTCGACTATGAAAACATGTATTATTGACGTTTTCATATGACGTTTTCATATGAAGTTATTAATCATCTTCTATTTGTTGAAGGACCGAATTTAATAGCCCATCTCAATTGTAAAACCAATTCAAGCGAAACTGATACAAAAATTGCTTATAGAGAATGCCCAGAATCAAGAATGTGCTGATTTGGCGTGTAATTTAAACAAAACAGAATTTTTACTACTTGAACTAAGAAATAAATCCCATTCGTTTCTATTATCTATCTTCTATCTATCTATATATATAAAAGAGAAAGTGTGTGGGTATATTCCGTATAGGCTCCGAAATGGCTGGACCGATTTCAATGGAATTTTCAGGGAATCTCCGGATTGACCTGGCGAATAATCCTGTAAAGTTTGGTGATTATTGGAGCACTCCTATTTTTGAACTGTGAAACTGTCAAATACAGCTTTTATTTACTATGATGATATTCTATTGTTGGGTGTACATGGGTGTAGATAATGATCTTCACCCGCTCGAAGAAATAAATGATTTAATATATTATGAGACTTAAATTAAAAATTTAATGATGTAAGTTTATTGTTTAAATAAAATAAAGCAAAATCCAGCCCGGCGAAGCGGGCTGGGTACGCTAGTAATGAATAAATAAATAATAATTAGCATTTAAAAAGATTACTAATAGAAACTGATAGTTTTAATAGAAACTGATGGGTAACAGATTTCGATTCAGTAATGCCATGTGAAAAGGCCAAGTCAGTACGTATATTGGATAGTGTAATGAATGGTCCAAGGATGTAAATAATTGTTAGGAAATTTAGGATGCGAAATGCAATATTTTATTTTACCTGACTTTGTTACTAGGATAGTTAAACATAAAAAAAGCATGATTTCGAGTGGCAATTTTTCTTTTTAAAAATATTATATGATAATTGTATAGGTGTCAAATTGTAGTTAATAACGATTGGTGTAATTTTGAATTTAGTTGTGCAACAACATAAGTAAAAAATCATTAAAAAAATCTAGACTTCTACTTGTAAACTACTTTTTAATACCAATATATTTTATTAAGGTTATAAAAATCTCATGATGATTGTTCTCAAAGATATCTGTGTTTAGTAATTAAAAATAGGAACTAATTCTAAATTTTATTGAAACATGTGTAGAAATCCTTTAGTAACCTACTTATGTAGAAATCTTGACGGAATCCATCTATTGAAGAATTGAATATAAATATAAAAACCTTAACTCCACATCTGTCATACATGAATATATGTATTTATGCGAGAAAAATACTAAGATTTAAAATTACTTTACAGAGAATTTTTAAATATACTTTATCTGTTCTAGATTGCTCTTTTCCTTTCTTTAAATATGCTATGATTCTTGCCTTTGTCTCTTTTTATAAATATTTTAACGTCACCGCATGTTAATAGTATTTTTCGGAGTTATCTTTGTGAATTCGTTATAATTACCTTATCTTAGAAGTGTTATGCAAATTTAAGAAAAACAATCGTACCTATTTTATTTACATTTTCCTTTTTACCCTAAGACAAAGTCGTAAAACAATTTTTAACAAGTATCTACTTTTGTTTTTGAATAGTAAGATCGATGATGTGTTTTTCCTATTGTGTTGTGTTGCAATATAGTTTTTCTATTCTATTCTATCGATTATACTTCAATATAACTAAGAATGTTGTTTATAATTAACAAAGATAAAAATTACTATCATTACAATTGAAGTAAGACTATCTAAGCAATTGCTTATATTGAAAAATAAACTTATTTTATCAACTGTCAAGCACGTAAATATTAAACGATGTAATTATTATATTTATATTTTATTATTTATTTATTATTTTTAATAATATCAATAGTTATATTCTTAGTTATTCACCTGTCTATTGGCTCCTTGCCTCATAAATTAAAACATACATACTTTCCTAGTTCGTTGGCAATTTTATTTCATCACAGCACATCTATTTAGGTATTTATGTATTCAGTAACTTGTTTCTGAGGTACAAGCTATGTTAAGTTTTTCGCAATAATATTATGTATATTCTCCGTTTTTTAATAAAGCATAATTTTAAGTAATACTATAGTCGTAAAAATGTAATAGGCCCGTTTTGACATTTGTGCAAGACCATAGAATGTAACTTGGAACGAAACTGAAAGAAACAATAAAATAAAAATCAATTACATACAGTGTTTTAAAAAATACGTAAATTTTTTTGGGACGTTAATTAACATGAAAGAATATATCGCGAGTATTCTTTTTGCGCTTATTTTATAATTCTTGCGAAACGTTTTATAAGTCTTTTTTTTTTATACTAGAGCTGTAACCATTTTTTTTACTGAATATCGAAATTAAATATTGTGTACTTATCTTTACTGCAAAGAATGAGCTTGGTTCTCAAAATGGGTTCTAAATAATGAGTCTGAGTTGATGTATCTGACCAAGCGGCACATGACTGATACTTCCCCGCGCGCACTGCGCAGTTTTTCGTTCCTCATCTTGTAAAGTTGACTGTGCGCTCGTTTAAGTTTGATATATATTGTTTACTATTACGTTAACTATGGCTCTTCTATTTTGGACATTAATTTAAACATAGTGATTTGACTCGATTTTTGTGTTTGTTGTTATATAGTACTAACTCTGTTTAAACATGTTGAAAAGTGGACGTATAATCAACAGCCAGTCACGCGTATTGGTTGTGAAGTTAAAGGAATACTTTGAACGAACGAACACTTTACAATACATAATAATATCAATCAAGTACTGACACAAACTTGAATTGATTTATCGTGAGTATCGAGTCCCGAGTCTTATGGTTCCATACGTCGCGATGACAAATGTCAAAACGGGCCTATTACATTTTTACGACTATAGTTTAACTTGAATGTGTTTTTAAATACAATTGAATTCACGTTAATTAATTTCAACATGATGGTACATATAAAACAGTTCCTATTTCAAGATTAAGAAGTAACAGTGGACAGTACCATTTAGTAGAAAAATCAATAATTTGTTGTAATTATTTCAATAAATAAAATAGAGTTTGTCGTAAAGTTTAACTCACTGTATTAATCTTAATTTCTATTATCTCTAGCAGTTAATGTTTTTTATGCATAATTTGACAGATTTCTTACACTTTATATTTTAAATTTATTAAAGTGATATTAAAAAACAATGATTTGGTGATACCTTTAGTTTATATTGATTATAATTGGTTGTATACTGAATTATCGCCTTAGTTAGCGTGTCCTTAATTCAAAGTAAAGGAGAATGCCAGAGATATACCCAGTGTGCATAACTTAATTTGGCGGTAAATAGAAGGTCCACAGGGAAATTTAATTTCACATTAGCACAGGCTAGCCTACGCGAGCTCATAAAAGTATCAGCAAAACCAAACCGCCCAATCCAAACGGTCAAAATTCCAGAGTTCCCTTCTATTTATACCCTATTATCCATACTAATATATAATAAAAAATGAGTTTATAGTGTTTATAGTGAGTGAACTCGTTTGTATACTCATTGGGAGTATCGGTGCGCAAGCAAAGCCGCCACCGGGGTCGCGCACCCCGTTTCCCATTTACTCCGCGTATTGCATTTATTTGTTGCCATGTCGGGCGTCTGAATTGATTCACTATATATTTATTTTACATATTCTAATATATTCTAATAATATAAATCTAAAAGTGTGTCTGTTTGTTTTTACCTATGTTTGGTAAAACCGCCGTACTGAACTTGATAGAACTTGACATGGATATTTTATATCCCGGAGAAGAACCGGGAAACGCATACGCAGTAATAAAATCCGCACGTGCACGTCCACAGTTCATGGTTATTCTATCCATAATCTCGATCTGACAGTTATATGGACTATTTTTTAAAAAAACATAACGTTGCTTTAATGTAGATTACAGAGTGATTGAATACAGAAACTGGACGTTTTATTGGTAAACAGCTAAACCAGCTAAACCTTCGATTATATATCGATTGCATTCGATTTATATTGATTGCAGCGGGCATGGTGACCGTGTCTGCATTTGCAAAGCAGTTGGACAACATATTGCTGTCGATACAGTCGGCTAGGTTAGGTAAGGTAGACTGGAAAAGGTCCGGAAAAGGTCATAATTATACTTTTTAGCACCGGAATAAGTCGATTCGTCAAAACCAACACAAACGCGGACGATGACTCAAACATTAAAAACATTAATTATACTCGGAAAACCAGTATAATTAATGTTTTTGGTCCTTAAACCTATACTCATAGTAATATTAAATACTTGAAGAGGCACGGCTTTATCATATAGTTTTCGTATAAACTGCTTCGTTTTTGCCGTTGCACTAGTAATTTAACCTTAAGTGTAAACTCAACTGATTTTATATATTTGTCAGGTTGTCACTGCGTGCATTTATATAACAACTTTGTAAAGTTATTTCCCCAAAAGTATTGGTATCAGGAGAAATAAGTTGAACAAAAGATTTTCAGGTCGGTCACTGCTTAGCTTTAATTGATTGATTTTACATTAAATGAGTAGCATGGTCCTTAAAAAACGTTGTTAAGATCGGGCATTGACCTGAGGCGATAATGAATTTTTTTTTTTATATTTAAGAAAGAATAAAATAATATCTAAGTACTTAGTATGATCTATGTATATAAAGATTAACATGATTTAAATGTGTATATAATATAAATTGATAAATAAAATAATTGTAATGAATCATTTGTTTTTTTTTACGATACTTCATACGAAATTTAGATAAACGGTGTAGAAATGAGAATGACAGTTTGTATGGTAATTTAAAAATGGTTGGAAAATCCAAAAGTGCCTTAAACTATTATGCCTTGCCTAAATTATTATGCCCCATAATCATTTATTACAATAAAATTGAGATTATTTGTAAATAATAAAAACTACATCTAATTATACCGTGAAAAGTAATAGGCTTGTATTCCTTAAAATACTGAAGCCTATAAAAAAAATCAAAATTCAAAAAATTCAAAATTCATTTATTTCAAGTAGGCCTAATATAAGCACTTTTGTCACGTCAAGTCTGTCTGTTTGTAGTGATTCTACCACCGGTTCGGAAGGCAGATTCTACCGAGAAGAAGCCGGCAAGAAACTCAGCAGTTGCTCTTTTCCAACATCAACAATTTACATTTTGCATTTTAACATTCATTTTTCTATCTTGTGAGAGCTGAAAGCGGAGCCGGATGCTTCCAAGCAACCTTGTCATTAAAAAATTCATCAATTGTATAGTAACCTCGCTGTAATAAATGTGTTTTAACAAATTCTTTAAACTTGTGTATTGGCAGGTCCAAAATCACCTTAGGAATCATCCCACAAATGATCCCACAAATAGTCCCTGTACCTTACGCAGACGATATGCAGATGACACTAATTTATGACCATTTCTTGTAAGTCGACTGTTTATGTCCACTTTTTGTTTATAAAGACTAATATGTTGTCTTACAAATACTATATTGTTATAAATATATTGTGAAGCTACAGTAAGTATGTATTATATATACCTATTTCTTTAAACTTCTCACGGAGGGATTCGCGTGATTTAAGTTTATATATTGACCGTACAGCTCTTTTCTGCAATATAAATATAGTTTCGATATCAGCTGCTTTACCCCATAACAAGATTCCATAGGACATAACACTATGAAAGTACGCAAAATAAACTAGCCTAGCTATTTCAACGTCAGTAATCTGTCTAGTTTTTCTGACTGCGTAGGCAGCCGAGCTTAGTTTACCCGCTAGTGAATCTATATGGGCACCCCACTGTAGCTTATTATCCAAGGTCACGCCCAGAAAAACTGTGGAAGTCTCTATTTTTAGTGATTCACCATTTATCATTATATTTTTATCAATTTTCTTTATATTTGGTAAGATAAATTCGACACACATTGTTTTTTTTGCATTTAAAAGTAAGTTGTTAACTGTAAACCAGTGCGACACATGCGACAAAACACGGTTTACTTCGTCAGAGTTATCTTTACTCCTATCAGTCTTAAAAATTAGAGATGTATCATCTGCAAACAATACAATGTCGCATGTTCCACTGACATGGTACGGTAGATCATTTATATACACTAAAAATAGAAAAGGACCCAAATTCGAGCCTTGTGGGACACCCATTGAGGTATTTGAACCCTGAGACTTTGCATCATTTATGCAAACTCTTTGGGTTCTATTGCTGAGATAAGAGGCAACCAAATTTAGTGCAACGTTTTTGATACCATAGTGGCTTAGCTTAAGAAGCAAGGTTTTATGATCAACACAATCGAAAGCTTTAGATAGATCACAAAAAACACCCATGGCGTTCTGTGAACATTCCCAGGCATCATAAACATGTTTTATAAGTTTAGCGCCTGCGTCCGTTGTGCTACGACCTTTAGTAAAGCCATACTGCTCAGGGTGTAGTAAGTTATTTACATTAAAATGATATAAAAGTTGATTTAATATAATTTGTTCAAATATCTTACTAAGAGCTGGTAAGATTGAGATAGGTCTGTAATTGTTTATATCATTTTTATTACCAGATTTAAATAGAGGAATGAGTTTACTATGTTTCATTAGGTTCGGGAAAGTACCTAAATCAATACATTCATTGAAAATTATGGCTAAAAGAGGAGCAATGACGTCAATAATTTGAGAAATTACCTTTACCGACATTCCCCATATATCACCTGTTTTCTTTAATTTTAACAACTTGATGTTTTTACTGAATCAACTCGATAAGTGAAGTATTTCGCTCGTTATCGTAACCACAAGATACGGGATCCGCACATACAGAAACACTGACGTCCAAGACATAACTTTTTTAAACAATTTTTGAATTAGTTTAAACAAAATAAAATAGAGATTTAAAAATATCATGAGTGTTAAAAATAGTGTTTTTCTCAACATTTGTCTATTTATATTCACTTATAAAAGCGATAAAGAAAAAAAAGTGACATTTTAAGTAGGAGAATCACTTTGTGTGCGTAAACTGTCAGTAATACACACCTCAACGCTTCGCTTATGAGGCGTGCAACAGTAGGAGGACAAACCATATTGACGTGACAACGTCTTATAATTCGATGGAGCCGGCTGCACGCACGAAAAAACATGACGCATGCGGTGTTACCTCGCTCTGAGGCGTTCCATTCAAGGCTTTAAGTGCCAGCAAGAGCGCGGAACGAGCGACAAAGAGGCACGAGGCATGTCGAACGCGGAGGCAGTCGGCCTCCGCGTTCGACATCTGTCTCTCTCCTACTTGAGTGAGCGATGCGTCCGCGTGGACAGCTTCTATACAATAATACACTTACATGTTTTCGGCAAGGATGAAGTGCAGTGAAAAGTGAATGTGGTGTCAATTGTTTATAGCAACGATAATATCTATCAAACAAATAAAATTAAAATTTTCTTTTGAAAAATGCAACCATTCCATCAGTATTTTCTTACGACGTTGTCACGTTCAGCTATGAGTCTTAGAATATAGGAAGAGTACCTTAAAAAATGGTACTCTTTTCAAAAATTGCTTTTCTACTATCCACACCATACTGCAATTGCATTAGATCCTTGGGGTCTTATGGATTGGCTATGGAATCTCATTAGCGCGATTTACCCAAATTTGAAGCGCCATCTAGACTTGTATTTAGAAACAGTATTTTGGGCATCTTTCAGTACAGAGGCATCGGTGTATACAAAGTTCATCTCACCGTCTAACGCCACCTATCGAGCCTTTATGTAATTAGAAGATGCTACATTTATACCCCGATAATACGTAGGTACAGTACGGTGTATAGTATTAAAACATAAATCTGTTCCCGTATTTATGTTTTACGTAAAACGCACCTAACATTGGCACAGGGTCTTCGCCAGCAAAGCCAAAGGGCTGGGCTGCAAGGCCCAGAATCAGAAGTAAAAGCCAATCTCTTAGAAATCTGACAAAATTCGGAAGTGAGTCTTATCACTTTGATGTAGCTGAAGGAAAGCATTACCTACTAGGAATCCTGCATGCCTGAGAATTCTCCATTATGTTCTCAAATGCGTCTGAAGTCTATCAATCCGCACTTGGCCATCTTGGTGGACTACGATCCCATCTAATTCTCAGAGGAGACCCGTACCTTAGTGACAAATTAGACAGTCATTAAGGATAAATTACCGTATGCGTACCGCCGACGCGTGTCATGATTGCATGTATTCGTGGCGGTTGAATACACGCAGTTATGATACGAGGTGACGATAAGCCTCTCTGACATGATACGCGCTACGGCCCGATCCATAATCGGCTTTTGTCTGATCAAATGAGAGCGCACACGGAAGGTCTTGATCATAATATGACCGTAGAAATATAAGTAAAATGTATTTTTCCATACAAACTAATTCAAAACATTCTCAGTGTTTATTTAAGACAACCCTATTGAAGATAAGGAAATTAGGGTTGCAACTGTTTATAATAAGTGATATTTAATTTATTAAACAACGAGACAAGTTCTGAGGCAATTGCATCCAGCGTACATAATACATTGAGAGATGCGCGTTAAGGCGAGAGGTTTGTCTGCTGTTAAGAAGGTACAAACATGGAGTTGAAGCACTTCTGCGTAATGAGTCGACGCACTTCTTATATAGATAAATGTTAGTCAACCGCCACGCCGAGATACACGTAAAAGTGTGTTCACGAACCCCTTATGCAAATATCCACTATTGTAATGGCATTCGTTAAACATTATAGGCATTTTATTGTCCCTGTGAATACGGAGTCTGGCAATGCGCCAAGCATTCCGATGCTCCTAGTTACAGAGCCGTTGGCGAAAACTTCTAAACTCTGGATGTGTTATCACCTCTATAGGAGTACCTAAGTATTCCTTTCATCTGGCGTCAAAGAAGCGGCCCAGTCAAAGTAGCCTATTCATATTATCAATTATGACACTACCTATTTACGACATTGAACGATATTCAAGTCACTAAACCTGTTTTGGTAGTCCATTTTGATCGCATCTTTGTAACTTCAGTAAGGTATGGAGACTGAAATGACAAATATATCGAGCGAGCTTTAACGACTGTTAGTTTTTTCTTCTAAATAAATAGTATCTTAGGCTTTAAAACCGTGTTATGACCGGATTTTATTTAGGTATTCTCTCATTGTCGACTTAAAACTAGGGTGGGAGCAGCGAGTATTGTATAGTTTCATGTGAGACCCAATACTATTATAAATTCTAGTCTTCAAAAGAGTGGCGATAATATAAACCTCAAAAAAACTAACAACACGTTTAGACGTTAAAACCTAATGTGAGCCATCTGTAGTTTGACGTTAGGGTGGGTTCCAGATCTGACTATTAGTAATTGTATGTGAGACTCGCTTAGTTTTGACATCTTTCAAACAGAAAACATAAACAAATGAGGATCGTCCCATCATCATCATCAGTAATGAGTTGATAGCAACTCATTACCGGCCCATTATAGGGCACGGATCTCCTCTCAGAAAGTGCGAATTGGTTGACAAAGGAACCTAAGTCCTAACCACTAAATTATTGCTATATGCTAGGTACTGGAACGCACCGCTATAGAAAAATAGTTATAAGTAATTTTAATGACATCACGATATATCCTACTCTTGGTGTCCATAGACTATCTAAGTGCCATTATTAATGTAAAGTATTTATGTAAACGTAACAAATCTTATGACAAGATTATCTTATACCTTTAAACGAGCCATTCCATTCCATTCCATTGAGTATATATGTATTTATGTATATATATATATATGTAGCACATATTATACCTACCTACACATAATCTGAATCTCGGAAACGGCTCCAACGATTTACATGAAATTAAGTAGGTATACATACCTACTGAATTTCATGAAAATCGTTTCCGATATATCGCTCTAGCTGTCATTTTTAGGGAACGTCGTTTTGTCGTGTTTTCAGGGAAAGAAAAACTGCTACTATATCTTTAGATGCGAAGGTAAATTTCGGCCGTTTTTAAATAGTTCATTATGAATCTAGTTTGGTATATTTTACAATCGAAGCGGTATTAGGCGCACGAGCTTTCTCAGAAAAACATACAATTTTTTGGAGTTTTTCAACTGTATGTAAGTTTTCTAGGCCGCTCTCTTTTTTTTTTTTAATTTATTTTACGGCCATGGATTCAAGTCCTTTAAGGCCTTTGAAAAAAATATTACAGTTCAGCTTAGAAAGGCCGCTCTCTATATTTTGATCGAAACAGGCTATCCACTCGCGATTAGTGTAATTTTTTTCGCGCGCCAAGGTAAATCGACATACAGCCATCGTTCGCAACTATATTAAACATTTAATAAAGGGAATATTTTCGTAGTTAAAACATGTTTAATATATAATTAGTTATAATTTGTAAATAATTTTAATAAAATTAAACGTTCATTTATCATCATTGAGAAGGTACAAATATTTGTTCATTTATGGAGCTTCTTATTTTAAGCAGTTTAAAACCTCTTTGTTGGTTAAAAAAGTAATCTCTATTACTCGGCTTAGTTAAAAGTG
The DNA here is from genome assembly GCF_905163445.1 of Pararge aegeria. Lineage (NCBI taxonomy): Eukaryota > Metazoa > Arthropoda > Insecta > Lepidoptera > Nymphalidae > Pararge > Pararge aegeria. The sequence continues at coordinate 11,085,196 of NC_053208.1, forward strand.
GTTCATCTTCATACATATAAACTTGCAGTAAGGTGCAAACTTAACATAATCGGGTCATCTGTACGGTACTGCAGTAATTTTAAAATAAAACACACATTTCTAATATCTCCGATTATGAGCCTTATATCGATATAATAAGATTCTCGTTACGAGCAAGTGGGATGAATAGTTATTGTATGATTGTATATTTTATTTTTACTTATTTCTGCGTAGTTCTTTTATTAATCGTAACAGTTACAGAAAAATTAATACCTTTTTCTTCCCTATTATACCGAGTGCTACACTTATCGGAACATCTAAGATAGTAATTAGGCTTTTAAAAGAGGTTTATTTAATACCTACCGTTAGTGTTACAGGCAAAATAAACAAATCTCTATCTAGCCTAGTTTTGTTTAGATATCTATACTTAAAATAAAACTAGAAGATTTCTGTACATTTAATATATTTTGAAAATTTTGACCGAAAGATGCTTATTGAATCGATACTGTCCAAAATAGATTTTTATTTAGTTGTCTGTCTGTCTCTCCGGGCATCACGTGAAAACTACTGACGAATTTTAATACAATATGGTATAGTGGTAGCTGATATTCCGGGTCAACATATAGGACATTTATTATCCCGAAAAACAATAAGTCTCTTGCGGGAAATGGGATGAAAATTTTTATCAATTTTCTTCATAGCTCCGTTAAATTTGAACCGATTTAAATAATTCTTTTTTTATTTGAAAGTGTATAATACTATCAAACATATAGATATTGTCTAATTTTAATGAAGATCTGATAATTATTATCGGAGATAAAGGATAAAATTCTTCACATATATAATAATACATAATAATTAAATAGTTCAAACAAACTAACAAAACACGCTTGGTATAAAAAACTAAACTAATTTCTTTCTTTTAGTTTATTCATAAAAGCGATTTTCTTTAGTTTTTCCTGATCTATTATTTTTATTAGAGCAAAATTAATGGGTAACCCATCCACCATTAAAGAGATAAAATATTTTTTTTTTATTCAGTGTGCCCTTCTCTTTAAATGCAAGTTCTAATTATTATTTAAAACCGGCCATTAAAAAGTAATAGCTAACGCCCTCTACCATCTAGTAGCTTAATGTTTTCTGTGGAATTTGTTAGGTACGCGAACGCCATAGGCTTTTTACATTTGGGTCTAGATGGCGCTGTAGTAATTAGTAAAAAATCTTATTTTTTATAGTGAAAATTGGAATAATCTTTTCAGATTAGTGTATTGTCATCGGTCCTCGATATGTCTACAAAGTTTGAAAGAAATCTGACCGTTTAAAGTGGGTCAAAATCGCGCCCAAAGAAGTCGGTTACAAACAAACATACAAGTGAAGCTAATTTAAAGCGTGTAAAATATAATATAAGTGTGAAAGTTTGTGAGGATGGTTTTATGGATGGATGTATATATGTATGTATGTATCAACTAAAATAATGACATCTTACTATGTATACTAACTCAGTAGGTATACCACGTAAAAGAATAGTAGGTACGTAGGTAGCCACGATAATTATCATCAGATCGATGATTGATCAGATCTATTCTAGCTTCTCGATTGACTCAAAGGCGGACGAAGTCGCGCGGGTCCGCAAGTCAGCAATAAACCTCTAGATACAAAGTTAGTTTGCAGTTTATTAAAAACTATTTTATGTTCATAGTAAGTACGACATTTTTGGTGCACGGGTATGTCTCGTATCATCTGGGACGGTCCTGTTTTTAGTAAGGAGCAAATTCCAAGCAAGTGGGCATAAACCTTTTTTTTTATTCCACTACAAATTAGCCCTTGACTGCAATCTCGCCACCTGGTAAAGGAAAATACAGACCAAGACTGTAACGGGCTAACCGTTAGTGGTATAGCAGTTATGTTTAACCCCCAATTGCGACATCAAATAGCAGCACGTCTTTGTCGGTAGGTTGTTAACTAGCCACGGTCAAAGCTACTGCCGCTGCCGGGAACCTTCTACTTATAACCACAGCTCTCACCGCTGCGCCAAGGAGGTCGTCATAACTCCGTCTTTAAATTTGTACTCTGTAATAAACTTAATAAAATAATTTGTACCCTTGCCGATTTTGGCTATATTAAAATGCATGCATGCCTACCCAGTCTGATCTTCCCTGAAAGATCGGGTGCAATAAGAACAAAATGCCACCAACATAATTAAATATTAAGTCGTTGAAGTGTGATCTTATTTTAAGATGGTCGCGTTTAAAATCCAGTTCACACCTCTGGTAGGTGCAGTCCCATCAGCGCAGTTTGCTTTGTAGTGTATTTTCGGAAAATAATAAATATATTTGGCCTTTTGGTGTTCACCTTGCACGTGTTATTTAATGGTGAGACAAATGATAGGATACTATTAAAAAGTAAAGGGCCGCTGTCTCCAAAGACACGTGGTGCGAAGCGTCAGGAAGCCCGACGCGACGTAAACATGCCTATTTGCACAACTGATCTTGGCCAGATCTTGACCCATTAACACGGGAGCCGATGTCAGAGCAGTGTCGCTTTATATATTTTTAGCTGGTAGGTGGGAGTGGGGTATTCGCCGAGTGAGGCGCCGAGCCGCGCTTCAAACACCGATCGCCAAGCATACGGGAAGTTCGCCGCGCGGCGAGTAATGCGTACGGGAAAATGACATCGCGAGGCATAAGACGGAAGAAGTCTTCGCTGTCCGAAGTGAAAGTGGCCGTCGTAGGCGCACCGTCGGTCGGCAAAAGTGGTATGTGTGTAAAGAATTTAAGTGTGGTACCTACGTAGTAGATACATTGTAAAAGTCGTGTTTTTCAGCTCGGCTTTCAAAGTGTAACTTTGTGAAATATTTTGCAAATTAAATACATAATATTATGACGATAATTGATGACTTGCCAATAGGTAACTATTGATTAAGAAATTTTCGTACTTATATATCATCATCGCATTTATTGACTAATATAAAGATTTTTTTTGAGTTGAAATAAAGGACTAAAAACCTCAATAGGTATGTAGGATGTGGTTTCTCTAAAAGTCTTTTCAGCGATAACCCACATGATAAGCTTATATACTTACGTATGTAGTTTAGTTTGAGGATATGTACCTAGGTATACGTCAGTTTATAGTTATTCTACCTACCTTATCGTTTGGATCAAATCTTGTTAAGAGTGTGTTGGTATATCTGAAGAACAAAAAACATTATTGGAATGGTTAAGCTGTAAATTAGAGCAAGTGATAGATAGGCTCAAGTTAATATTAACTGTAGGTACTTCCTTTTTTTTATAATAAATAAGAAAGAAAGACGTCACGTCACGCAATAAGAGTGATGCTAATGTTCGAATAAATGCGATAGAAAAATACCGATGCTATCCTTCCGCTATTAGGGCGCGAGAAACTATTGACTCTAAGCATTAGACCATCGAGTTTCCATTGTTTAAGTTTATTATATTCACAATTCCCGTTCAGTGGGCATTGTTGACAATTTCCGGTAGCTGACAGTATAGCGATGAGCCAACCCCATCATATCATATAGTAGCATTTGCGTTTCTCCCTCCCTCCGCATATAAGAGATTCCAGACTCTCTTAAACCCTCTCATAGTTACGGCTTCTTTTTACTCACCCAACCTTTGCGCCGCTCTAAACAAGACTGATGACTCTCTTCCTGCTCCAGGAAGAGAAGAAGCATAAACGAGTCTGACGATCAGATTACTACTGACGATGCTCCCTATCAGAACACACAATCAACCTCTGCACAGCGTCTTCGCCAGCTAAGAAGAGGTCCCGACTTCTGACGTCATCCCAAGGTGGGCTCTTAGCACGGCCTGAGGGGTGCGGACTAATCACCGTCCAAAACCCTTTCACTCCAATCGTCGCCTGAGCCGAGGTTCGGCCTCACATGAGGCACCGTCAGACCGACGATCCCTTTGCTTCTTCGAGCCCTTAGAGTTCAAACTATTCGTGGCAGATCCCCATTCCGAGATACCTTAAAATCATTAGGGTTAAGCAGCTACACATAATCCGAAAAAAATAAATAAAAAAAGCTTCGGGCAAATTCGAGTTCGCAAATAGCGAATGTCACCGGAATTTGAAGGCCATGTAGACTTTCGTGGATTTTGCATGTCGTTAATTGATATTTGCTTATCTACCTTTTTTTAACATTCCACACATCCATCATTTTATCATTTCCATTTTCTTCAGCTCACCAATGTCCCATTGCTGAGAACAGGCATCTTCTCACTTAAAAGACAGCGAGCTAGGTTACTGAAATACCACGCAATAATGCCATTTTAGTTATAGATACCTAAAAACTGGGACATACTGCATAACGTGTTTTCCAAGAGACAAGTGAACAACGCAAATTATACATTTTGGTACTTACCTCCTGAAAATATTTTGACTAAAACCTACTACCCAACCATTACCTACTGGCCCGACCTGGAAGTCGGTCCATCTTGATAATATCTATACTATTAATATAATACAATAGTTTAATATACTTAATAGTAGTGCAATCGTATAATATATAGTAGGTTAAATTAATATATTATTTATATTAAATTAATATATGTAATATCTTAGTATAGATATTAATTATAAGACGGCTATTTATTAAATAGTATATATTTTAATAATAATAATTTTTTGGCTACACCCTCACACGTTTTTCTCGCACGTCCGAAGGTTGGCTGGTAGATAATGCTTTCTCATCTTATTATATTATATATGCGAAAGTGTAACTTGTTGCTTTGTTCACGCAGCAATAGAGCAACACATTGCCATGTATTTTTCCATAGAGCCAGTTTGTGGACTTTATAGGCCAAAAATATCGGGTTCCTACGGAATAAGCTGCGATAGTAGTGTTTATCAAAATAGTACTTCGCAATTTTAACTTTTCGAAGTTATGTTAAAATTGTTAAGCAGTTCACTTGGTTTAACGGTAAAGAAAATTCCATTCTCAGAAAGACTATGCTAGAATGGGTGAATGAATTTGGTTCTTATTTTTAAATACCGTTTGTCACAAAAGATCATTTTGTGACAAAGAAACCTAACAATATTATAAATGCAAACGTGTTTGTTTTTGATCATAAGGGTTATATAATATAAGTATAACGGCACTGGAAATGTTCTCTTGGTTACGCAACAGTTAAGTAACATTTTTAACGCACCTTTATTTCTTCCGGGATAAAAAGTATCCTTTATTCTTTTTAAGGTTGCCAGTGCCAAATTTTATAAAGTGCACCCGATGAGCCTAACGGGTAACCGACATACAAACATCATTAGCAGACTATAAAAGTTCATTTTTGGACTAATGTCCTAGGCAGGAGGTAGGGCTCATAAACACCAAGCTGGGCAGGCGGGTTGGTGATGACAGAACGGCTAGCACAGACAGGATGTTTTGTCCCATTATGTCCCTTGACAGGGGATATTATTAAAGTGTCCACCTGCTAAAATACGGGAACATGGAATAGGAAAAATTTATCCCCGTTTTTTATAACATACATTATTTCCAATTGTGCGCCAGTGCTCTGAGAGTTCATAAAGCTGTGGGAGAAGATAATTTTTTATCGTTTCCTCGGGGTGATAACTGTCTACTGCCCATGCTAGCCATGCTGAAGATGGTAGTACTTGGTAGTAGTTAAACTTGCACCTACTTACAAAATTTCATCCCGTTCGTTTGTAAAATATGACCGATGCAAAAGTACAATTTCGCTAGACTTTAAGCAGAGATGCCTCCCTCTCTTGATCAACAATTAAATTGCAGAGCTTTTAGGGTAAAAATCTCTGGAACTGTACCTATACGGCTATACGTATTATAATAATCGTGTTAGAAAAAATGTGTATTATCTATCTATATATATAAAAGAGAAAGCGTGTGGGTATGTTCCGTAAAGGCTCCGAAACGGCTGGGTCGATTTCAATGAAACTTTCAGGGAATCTCCGGATTGACCTGGCGAGTAATCCTGTAAAGTTTGGTGACGATCGGAGCACTCCTATTTTTGAACTGTTAAACTGTCAAATACAGCTTTTATTTACTATGATGATATTCTATTGTTGGGTAAGATTGATATGATAAAATAATAATAATAATGATAAAGATCTTCACCCGCTCGAGAAGAGAATAGAAGATAATGAATACGGAGAGAAATAAATGATTTAATATATTCTGAGACTTAAATTAAAAATTGAATGATGTAAGTTAAATAAAAAAAAGCAAAATCTAGCCCGGCGAAGCGGGCAGGGTACGCTAGTTATAAATAAAAAAATCAAGGGTGGAATTCGAAAAATTGCATTATATTTTTGTAACACCACATTGCATTTCATCATCATCATCATCTCGGGTCTCCTCCCAAAATGAGAAGGGTTAAAGCCTTAGTCCACCACGCTGGCTGGTGGACTTCACACACCTTTGAGAACATTATGGAGTACTCTCAGGCACGTAGGTTTTCCTCGCGATGTTTCCCTTCACCGATGAAGCTTCGTCGAATTCGAACTCGGCCCCGATTCGGATTCGAAAGCGTAGCCGAAGTCCTTCCCACTGGGCTATCGCCGCTTCAATTTGCATTTCTTTAAAGAGTGCTATTTATACAATTTCAATGTCAGGCCAAGCTAAAGCGAAGTGCAGTCGGGTTCAGTGCTACAAACATATGCTTCGTGGGGTAGAATATATCTATATATAAATTTATTATAAAGGTACAAGGTACGCGCGTAAAACTATAAAGCATAGCTAATTGGAAAAGGTTTTGCGGCCTGCTTTCCGGCCTTATAGGGAAAATCTATTATTTGCGTTGAGCCCAGTTTGCAACTGGATTGGTGACCGACTTTGGAAATAAAAATTTTTCTTTAGCGTTCTTCGGGAAACGGTCATGATTACATTGGAGTATCATTAGAGCACCGAACTTATTTTGAAGACGTTGATTATTTAAATAAAACTGGAACAAATACTCGTCTATAAAGATGTAAATAGTGCCAAAGACAAGACAATGACGTGCTTATAAGACCGACCTCTAGTGTTCTAAAAATATCCTCAGAAATATGTGAACTATTTCTGTATACTTATACAAAGCCGATCGGAACAATATCTCAAATCATTACGTCAACCAAGTCATAATGATATTGTGTATCAACGGGAATCGTATTGATATTCCATTTAGTTAGAGATAAAAGCCACATGTTTACTATATATTACAGTTATGCCTCTTAGCAAAACGAACACTAAGTAATTTAACATGTACAAAGCGATGTTCATGTGGTAACACGAACGGATTTATTTAGTCAAATAATATTAAATTCTGTTATAAATCACAAAATCACCCTACTCGTTGCATGCATTGGAATCAACGTTCTTTTTCATTCACACGGCTTACTGAAATAATCAAATTTTATAATTCTTCTTTATCTTTTTATATACATATAGAATATGTGTATATAAAAAGTTTCATTCGTTCGTCTGTAGCCACCACCACCTATGATCATGCTCGTGCTCATGGTGTTCTTCATGGTGTGATAATCTCGTATGTGGTAGACTTGTGACCTCCGCTGCCCTCGAGGCCCACTAGTACTGACAGTAGAAGTGACATTAATGCAATAATCAATGCTTTTCCAGCGAGAAGTGCTAGGGCTCCAATGCAGCAGCGGATATATCGTTATAATTATTATAAATGACTTGTTGGTGGACATCTATATATCCGACAATATATTGACAGAAAAGCTAAAACCTAACGGCTTTCCCGTTTCGATCATGCATCTCAAGACCGCGTCGTACACAGTCGAACATGCTAATTACTAAACTAATGCGGCAGTGTGCGACAAAACGAAACCTTAAAAACCTACGTATAGTCCTAAAAATCCATATTTAAAGTAGTCTATGATGTATTAAACACAATCACAAAAATAGTTTCTTGTTATTGGAGAAACATTACACGTTTACGCTTGTAAGTGGGTATTGCATCGTTGAACCAGATTGCGTCCATCGCAGTATTTTCTCTCGAAATAAAGCACTTCAGTCTCAACGTTTTGTACCAAATCCTTTCGTGAATTTTGTGCTCAAAATGTACTTGCAGTCTATTTTGAAACAAAGTGAGTAAATAACTACGTAGGCGTAAATGCATGTAATCGCGTAAATTATCTACTGTGCAGGTCGGAGATCTTTTTATGTGACTCTAGATAAATATGGCGGAATCAAGGTTTCCTGTTAATTGCGCCTAGAATCTTGTTATAGTGTAAAATTCAGTGGTTTCGTTACATTTTAATATTAACATATACAAGATAAAAAAAAAACTTCTTTCTTTCTTCCTTTCAAAACTGAAATGCTATTTAGAAATATTTTTACCGTTTTTTCATGACATCCTTTTTCCTCTCTTAGGGAACCCTCTTAAATAATTAAAAAGTAATAATAAATAGAAATAGGGTATAAAAACTAATAATAAAAATAAAATAGGAAATGTAACTTTATATGAAATTCCGTCGAGAAGAGAAAATTTGCCTTTAAGTTACAATTAAAATGGTAAAATAACTGTTTCAGGATTCTTAAAAACTCTACCTCCCTACCTCGAAAGGTTAGATATGGCATGAAAGTTTATTTGTTAGTATGCTAATAGTGCCTCGAATCGAATCGAAATACCTATATTTTTGCTCAATTCTTAAGATACCTATAGGTTATTAGGCTATTTAACATTACGCTACGAAAACAAAGAGTCGCGTCGCAAAAGGTGGGCGATGGGACGCGTAGAAGTAGCGAAGCGAAGTGTAATGTAAATATTAATTTAATTAGAATAAGCGGTGAACCGTTAGCATAGATATAGATGCATAAAGGATTTAGGCTGCTCACTGACAGACGGTCTGTTAGATTGAGCCCATATTCACCCAAGTAAATCGGATTGGAGATCTCTAGGTATGCATGGAGCAAGACGAATGACACACTGAAATTGAATTAGTGTAAAGTAAATAAGTGGGTATAATGTTTCGCTTTCAGTTTTACAAATGTTGATTGATAGTCTGTTTTCTGAACTTTGATGTTGGGCCAAAAATGTGTTTATCTACCAAGTGTGAAGTCTCAAATTCTAATATGTAATTCGGCCTATCAGCGTTTAAGAAACGGTATACTTTATACCTACTTAGCGGTCAACTATAAAATACAAATATTTTATAACCGAAAAAAACCTTTACCTACTAGTAAATTAAACAAAGCGTCAGTGTTTGTTTGCTTTTTTGTTGCATTTAGTTTACACGAAATCAAATTCTACGATTTATGATAATGAATATGATGATAATGATGTCTACCAATGCGCACTTTGCGAGCGTGGTGGGCTACGTTTTCATTCTGAGATTGCTGACGCGCGCTCTGGTAATGGGTTGACAATGATGATGATGATGACCTTTATTTGCTTTGGCTTTGGCTTTTAGTATTAGCCACACGCCAATGGCACAAATATTCTGGATGCCAAAGATTATCACTTTAGAATGGCACGAACAATTTTAAAGGCTCCGTAGTCAACCACGGAGACCATCTGTCCGTCTGTCCGCGGCTTAGCTCTCAAACTATTACTGCTAGAAAGCTATTGTTCAGTATTCATATTTATCATGGCGAAAATGTGGAAAAAAGCTTAAATGTGATTAAAAAGTTTAAGGTACCTACCTTCCTTACACGTAAAGTGGGGATAGATTTCAGTTTTCTTATGGTGTGGGGTGTCGCTGGTTGTGGTTCTTGGTTTTTGGTATATTTTGATCTAGGTACTACTTAGATCAGCATTTTTGTACCATTTCGCATCAGTCAATCATTTTCGGACCACTAATGCACGTTTTCGCTAAACCTAGGAATAGCATTAAATTTAATTAGATTTCGGTGATTTCTAAACAAAAAAAAACAAGAACGTGTGTGTACACGCGTTAGAAGTTATACTCCTTAATTTAAAATTCTGAGGAACTTGACAATAAAAGCCTTAGAGTAGACCTTTAAATAAATCATATTTGTATTCACTGATCACTAAAGTAACAATTGTAGAGGGCATGCCAATAGCCTACCATTTGGCATTTTAGATCATATTCTAAGCTTGGAATATGGCCAGCTTATTAATGACAAACATAACATCAGCCATGTGTTTGCTTACACTCATTTTATAAATAAGCAACTGTCAGTGTCATCTGCTGGCGCCAAATCTTCTGACAAGTTCGTATTCGGAACGGAATTCAATAAAGTTTTCTTTTAAACGTCTTTCATAAAACTTTCGTGTACGCAGACAATAGGTCCACGTGTTTTATTGGTGTCATAACTTTATATTGGGTTGACCAATATCATGGTTTAATGATAGGTACTTGTTTATTTGATAAGTTATGCTTAGTGACCCGATATAAAGGAAGTTTTGAAGTTTTATTTATATCATAGGTCCGTCAAATGTTATTACTATAAAATAAAGTGCAACTACTTGCACAACTTTACATTCGAATATAAACTCACAGCTGCCCAATGCGGCTTATTAGGTCTTACAGAGTATGATCACATATTGCTGACGACTTATCATACTCTCCGACGTACGGGAGGTAGGATGATAGTAAAGAAGAATTATTTTTTTTGCGAAATGAGATTCGTATTTATCTTCAACAAATAAAACTGCAAAAATTAGCGATTCGCAATATCCATGAAACACCGAATTAAAAATTAGGACATTATGTATATATTAACATTTTTTTATACCGCTTGAACTTCGATAATCTCTTCTTAGGTATATAAAGTATTTTGTGATTACAAACTTTCAGTTGCTACGTTTTCGTGGTTATCAATACCACATCAATAATCTTTAGCTGTGAAACAAGGACTAATTTGCCTATGTATTCACTTGTGCGGCCATTATACAGGGCGAGCGTTTCAGCGGGGAAATTAAAAATATATACAATTTGAATGTAATTTATATCAATAAAACCTTTTACATTTGCAAACATTAGATTTTTTTTTAGATATATTTGGTTTTTCAAAATTAGTTATCAAGCCTATTCTTGAGAAGTCCTCAGCCGAGGAGATTGAGATCCGTAGTAGAACATGACGAAAGAGTCTGTCAATTATTACTAACACCTGTTATTATGGAAGGCAGGATATAAGAAAAGTCGGAATTTATTATCTAAACAGTCATTCCGGTTTAGAGTAGTCTTTCAAAGTATTAGGGTTTCATAAGTCGAAGTAAAATTGGTAAACACAGGAGCAATGTGGAGTGGGCGCTGTTTTCTAAACTGCGTTTATTGACATTAACTGGCTAATTTAAGCCAATCGTGGAACGTAACTTAAAACGAACACTATAATTATGCGGAAAATAGAATTCAATACGAGAAGCTAGAACTTTTAATAGGTTAAAACTTCCTTACCTTTCTAATCATACCTACGAAACTATGACATTAAAGTCTGAAATAAATTTGGTAGACGGAAAATTATTTTGGCATCTCTTATATTCGGAAAGCAGGGCAACTTGACTATTTAAAGCGAAATGTGACATTTCTTCTGAGAGAGAAGAAATATAACAGTTTGTATATTAGGTACAAAACATAAATAACATCTTCTGTACAACTTAGGAGTCCTTAGACTTTAAAAAGTTTGACAGTAGGCCACAGCAGGCGAGATTAAGCGCGCCACAATGATGTAATACAGGTTGGCGGGCTATAATATTAATACCACATCAACCCTTTACGGGCAAAGGGTTGATGTGACGGGACGGGACACAATGAAAAAGATGTAGGCCATAGTCCAACACGCTGGCCTAGCTGGATTGGTGGACTTCACATGCCTATATGAACATTATGGTGCACTCTCAGGCTTGCAGGTAAACTCACGATGTTTTCCTTCACCGTTGAAGATATGATATTGATTTTGATATTTTAACTAAGTACTTAAAACGCACATAACTTAGAGGTGGGCTGGGATTGTAACTCGGCCCCTTAAAAGTGAAGCCGAAGCCACTGGGCTATCACCGCTATCGAATATTATCAATCTCACAAGCTAGTGATAAACCGGGATAGAACGCTTACGTGCTCTTCAAGGCTCAAGAGAGACACATCGCCGTTTTCCTAAGTTCTTTTTTGACCCAAATTTTCTGACCCGATTGGGATATAGAAATCCGGACTTAAATCGTAGCTAAACAAGCTTTAATGACAAAGTTTTGTAAGCCATTAGAAACAGCGTACCAATCGGTATAGTCAAGTAAGTTAGACCTATCTGGTCTAACTTTCCCGACTCTATTCTCACGTGAAGCTGCAACTCGAACAGTGGCTTTTGCCGGATACATGCTACCGTTGAATGTGTCATTATCATACAATCAACCTAGTATTAACATACTTGCAAAGAGTTGATACTTTTCGTGCCAGAGACACGAGTGCCAATCAAAAAGTATTTAATATTGGTAACTGGAAACTAAATATAATATAGGTTTTACAGCCACCAGTCATTTTATTAAATGAATTTATCGCATCGCAATGCAAGTTTTCCTATAACGATCGATTAATAATTGTATGATGCATAGCCAATGTTACACAATCTCTCACAGAACAGCGCCGGCAGCGTCAAAGATATAAATAAAATATAAATAGATAGTTGGTATGAAATACGATTTTCTGTATCAGTAATAAGCAACCAGAGACTTAGTCCGGTTGCATCTACGGGACTTCGCGTCAACTGTGTCCTGCGACGTTGTTTGCGCTGAACTCTGTTATTAACACACTAGGCTTGCTGTACCTATAGGTACAGATGACAGCTTTATCCCCAATCACACACACATGTGACATACGAATGTCTATGGAACTAATAGTATAATGTCATAATACTAAGGTCAATTAATTCTTATTTTAGTGGCTTGGACACTGGTATTAAAGCACACCAAACTGGCGTCAATCAAGTGGAGATAAAAACAAAGACACTTGAGCTTATTACACGGCTAGCAAAGACAAGAAATACAAATAAATTCACCCGATTATATCCCCAGACAAGGAATAAAATTAACGTGTCCACCTGCCAAAGCGCGGCAACAGTGAATAAGAGAAGTGTACCCCCTTTTTTACATTATATTTATATTTGGATATTATTTCCACACGTGCGCCAATGTTCGGAGAGTGGAAAACATTTAGTTCTTTTGTCCGTTCGTGAAATCTCTAGCCGTCCAGTGATAATAAAGGAGGTCAGTGATGTCGCTTGGTTGTCGCTTGTCGGCAACATAAGCCTATACGCAGACAGCGTTTGCGTAGTGCTCAAACAACGGAAATGAAAACTCGCGTCTCTTCACGCTGTATTGGAAACAGGGAAACCATCTGCATTGTCGGTAAAATGAAATCTCTCTAATTAATTTAAGCATTTAAATATGACTATTGATAATGTTAAGATAAAACTTATAACTAAACTAACTCTTCTGTCACCAGATTAGGCAACTAACCGCGGTGTAATGTGTCGCAAGATTATTTTCTTGCTGGCAGGTTTGATTGCCAGAACCTGTGCCATACAGTAGGGTTTTATATAAACTATTTCGTTAGGCTAAGGTTACTAATATAAGTTTTTTTAACTTTATATTTTACTAAGAATTTACGATAATATTCGGTCGAAATAAATGATTTTTATTTATTTTATTTATAACATCACAATAACTAAAACACATAAATTACTTCCAAACAACAGATTAGACTCCATGGCCCTAGGGTATCCACGGCAAACGGAATACCACTTGCTTTAACGGTGAAAGAAAACGTGGGGAAACCTGTAAGCATGAGAGTTCTCCAAAATCTTCTCAAAGGCGTGTCAAGTCAAACAATCCGCACTTGGCCAGCGCGTTGGACTGCGGCCTAAACCCTTCTCATTTTGAGAGGAAATCCGTGTCCAGTATAGTCAGTATAATGCGTTAATCGTTAATGGTTCTTGTCGATAACAGAATTAGTGCTAATCTAAATCGAAAGTCAGGGGTACGACGAAAGATTTCAGTGCGATTTTAAATTGCAAACAACCGCAAGAGCTTACAAAAACAAACGAATAAACTCGATGGGCATCTGTCTTAATATTAGATTCTATTTGTTTGTTCAGGACACAATAAACACGCCAAAAGCTCACGTTGACCTTCCAATAGATATGTGTGGGGACCCGAAGCGCTGGCTACGCTGAGCTATGAAATTAAGCGGTCTATTGTCGGATCTCATTGTACATTATAATTTTCAATTCGGTTTTTGAAAACAAACTTTTTTAGAATCATTGTGATTGTAAACTCGCGTTATTAAGAAACCACTGACCTCTGTTATACTATAGTAGGTACGTATAATGGAGGTCAGTGTAAGAAATAAAAACATACACGTCTGGGAGAGACTGAGATAGAATACATTAGATATTATTTTACCATGGAAAGTGAAATAATACTTGTGTAATATAATATACATATAATATAATATACACTAAAATATAAAATATTTTTTAAGCTTGGTAAGCCTTACATTTACTCTACTTATCCATTACAATCTTTCGTAGCCTACTTTCAGAACTTCAACTTCTGCCGTGTGTGAATTATTGCACAGAATTTGATTATTTTATTTTTTAATCCTTACTATAAAGGAGATATAAAAAAGAAGAATACTCAGTCGTTTTATCGTCTTAAGTTCGGATCCTACTTGCGCAGAGTCGAAGCGCATCGATGTGTTAATCTCTTCACAATAAAAGTGAATAAAAAAAAACAATCAGCGCTAGACGCGCCCCTCTTTTTTTCCATCTAGATGGTAATTACCATCTAGATGGAAAAAAAGAGGGGCGGGATTAGCAATAAATTTATTGCTCGTTTTGTAGAAATAGGTCGAAATAGTAAAGTTTTGAGTTATCACCACCCTTCTCCTTCCGGTTGGTGTCGTACGGTTCCTTAGTCGCCACTAAGGAAATACAACGGAGTACGGACAGCAGCGTCCTCGTAGCTACTACTCCCATCTACGATAATCAACCAGCCTGCCCAGCGTGGTCATGGGCAAACCCTCCATTGGGAGGGTTATTATTTTTTTGCCCTCCATTATTTATTTGCCTTTAGTCCAGCAATGGACGGTTGTAGGCTTCTGATGACGCCACAAATGTTTTGTAGTTAACGCTTCGATTCGTTTCGACTCCGCGTTAGCATGCCGCGACCTTTACATCGGCAGTGCCAATAATCTTTCTAATCTAGAGTAACCTATCTCCCGATTCTTGAGTTTTTAATGTTGTTATATAAGTAGGCCGTGTCTGTGTGGTTGCGTCTGTCTATGGCATCGTATTTCCCGAACAGAACAGTCGCTCATGATTTTGTTTCTATTTTTTATTAAAAGGTCAATTATATTTGATGAAAATTGGTCCAGGATGGCCACCACCAAAATGCCGGATTACATATTTTTCCCACAACATCGGTATCAATAATGTAAATATGACAAAATTCTAATCTAAGACGGCCTGGCAACACTAAGTGGCAATTTTTTTTTTCACATCTCCCTCAATATGCGTATCAAATGCAAGGGCTTGGCTCGCAGAATAATGTACAATACACATATTGTAAGTCGGGGGGGGGGTATGCTATATTTTTATTCTATAGTTATTTAATTATTAAAGCTTAGTGTCGCAGCCCCTAGTGATACTAATTAAAAAATAAGTCCCTTTTTAAATTTTCGCTAGAACGATTTAACCAGGGCAGTAATTGGGACCGTGCGTCCTGCACATCTTTCGCGCGTAGGGGGATTTTTAATTATCGAACTCAAAATTTGGATTCATTATATTCTTAATCTTCATGCAAGTTGCTGCTGTTTATAATTAGGTACAAATTAGGTATTAAATATTGTCATTTTTCACTCATGATACCAGTGTGCTTATAGTCGTAAAAATATAATAGGCCCGTTTTGACATTTGTCATCGCGACGTAACTAGTTATGGAACCATAAGACTCTGTACTCGATACTCACGATAAATCAATTCAAGTTAGTATCAGTACTGGATTGATATTATTATGTATTGTAAAGTGTTCGTTCGTTCAAAGTATTCCTTTAACTTCACAACCAATACGCGTAACTGGATGTTGATTATACGTCCACTTTTCAACATGTTGAAACAGAGTTAGTACTATATAAAAACAAACACAAAAATCGAGTCAAATCACTATGTTTAAATTAATGTCCAAAATAGAAGAGCCATAGTTAACGTAGCTCTCGTAGCTCTAGTATAAAAAAAAAAAGACTGAGAACGTAACTGTTTTCGGAACGTTTCGCAACAATTATAAATTGCATGCTACTATGAAGTAAGCGCAAAAAGAATACTCGCGATATATTCTTTCGTATTATTTAACGTCCCAAAAAAATTTACGTATTTTTTAAAACACTGTATGTAATTGATTTTTTTTTTTTTGTTTCTTTCAGTTTCGTTCCAAGTTACATTCTATGGTCTTGCACAAATGTCAAAACGGGCCTATTACATTTTTACGACTATAGTAGTATGTTAAATCAATCATGCATTGATTTAATGTAGGTACTTTTAAGCTCACTTATTTATTAAATACCTACTGCCTTTGATTATGTTTGCGGTTAAGGTTTTATCATTTTTGTGCGGTTTTTAAGTGTGGTACTAAACTTATGTACTAAAAAAATATTCTTTGAAAATCCTTGTTAAAACAACAAATAAAGATTGTATAAGGTAGTTTTATTGTGACACTAGCTACTGCTCGATTCACCCGCGCTTGTTTAAGTTTTATAGAAACTGCTTATTTGCCCGGGTTGATTTACAATTATGAAATGTCTATTTCCAGGATGCAAGCTATGTCTATGCAATAATAAAATAATGCTGTTAGGTGAAAAGAGTAGATATACCTAAAGGTTAGATTTTTTGACTATGCTATAATGGTCCTGGATACAAAGTATTTTATAAATTTTATGTTTTCTCCAGAATGTGTAAGCTTTCTGTGTCCCCATTTCATTAACATCGTTGAATTTTGAGCCAAGCGGAAAAACGGACAGTCAGACTTACGCAATCAACATTTTCAATCGCAACTGACCGTTCCGGGGACTTACGAGTACTACGGTTTCACTTTGACTACGATACTATTCATTCTCTATCATAAATGTACTTATTGAGTAACTTAAAGTATTTTGAAAGTGAGTTGCTGCTGTCTATCTCAAAGTTATTAAACCCGCAGTATCAACTACTTATAAGTAAAGCAAATATCATTTAAATCCGTTCATTTAATTGAGAATTCGTTCAAATTATGCCGGTTCAGAACGTTTTTATAAGCGATTTATAAATTTGTAGCTAGTTGAAGCATTTTGTAATCAAGCTTGATTTATATAAAAAAATATTTTCTTTAGAAACCACAGATATATCTAATGTATATTATTTATTTCATTAGTCAGTTTTCTTTTGTTAAAAAAATACCTATCTAGTTATTAATTAGTGTGTTTTGTTTCTAAACAAGAATGTGTTATTGCATGGAATTTACCTGCTGCAAGATGCGTTCTAGGATAATGCGCCCCCTTTAAATACACATCCGCGATCACGTCAGTCAGCATGGTCAGTATAGTACGTACCATTACAAGTGTGGGTTACCGTGATAGTTGAATCGTAAATAAAAGTTATTTATGCGGGCTGGAAGTTACATTTATCATCGGTTATACTTTGCAATTGAAATTTATTTATTTACATTCACCAATTCTACGATTACACATTGCATATGTAAATGTAGATATTTACGGCCGAACTGCTAATGGAAACACATGTGAAAATTTTAGGCCTTGTGGTTCTTAAAGCTGGTATTGACCTACTGCATTATATTCTAACACCCGATATTAATAAATAATCAATCTAATCCAAAAACGTTCGTATGTCAGATTGAATTTAGTACTACACTCCTTATCTAAAGGGAGAATAGGACAAGAATAATGATAAATATCATCTATTACCACTTACCAGCCCCACAACTAACAAAGTCCGGAGACTTCATAGGTATCCTTGAGAATATTATGAAGAACTCTCAGGCATGAAGGTTTCTTCACGATGTTTTCCTTCATGTGATATTTTAATTGCTTAAATTAAAAAAAGACATTTCGAAAATTTAGAAATGCTGCGAATCGCGATCGCCCTGGGAAATGAGGCTGAAGTTCTAACCATTAGGCTATCGTCACTTTTGAAAAAGGATAGTTATAACTGAACTCCATCTGTCATCTAACAATACTTTGATTATTAATTTCGTTCAACCTATATATTCAAGTTAACAAACATGACTGCCTTGTTGGTCTAGGGAGAATCGATGGACTTCCTGAGATTCGAGTTTCACAATTTCGCTCTACATACTACATATGTAAAAAAAGGGCACTACCATTTTAACTGTGTAAGTGATTTATATAGATAAATTGTAGAGACACGAGAAGTATTCTAGACGACTCCGTTTTTATTCTGGATGTAAAGGATTTAGAGTCACAGTAATTTTTGTCTATTTCGTCTCCATGTAGACCATAGGCAATATGTTGGTTTTCTGATGTAAGTATATGATTAAAGGTAGTGACATAATACACTAAGCTGTAAAGAGAGTAAGTAGTTTTTGTATCCTTATTGGTATAGACTATAGGTTGCACAGGTAGGATCCCATGTCCTGAAAACCTATTTTGAAGAACTACGATTAACAGCAGGTGATAACCACAATGCATTTTGTAAATCCTCATATAAACATAAAAGATTTTAAAGCGAATGTTTTTCTATTTATAATAAGAAAATCTCTACACCCACATGTTAGTTTAACAGACAAGTGGGTTCCTGATTAATCCGAATACACATTAAATATTTTGACGTCATGTCGCGTTGCGTTGTTAGTCACACGAGTAAATATGCATATTGGCAAATGTATTACATAAAACATTTGGAAACATGGGGCCTTGAGTTTTTTTTCTTTTTATACTAAGAGATAATGCTTGACGCATACCAGTCCGCCACGCTGGTCGAAACGGAGTAGTTATATGGTAATTGCCCCCACTCAAAATTCTGTGTTCCTCCTTGGAGGAATCCTCATATTTACCGCTATTACTCCCTGAAGGTTTTTACTTAAAGCAGCTTTGTAAGTCCAACATTGGCCTTCTCCTCCTGGTTTCTTCTCATTTCAAAGATGATTACGTATGGGTTCAATTAACTGCCAGCCGATATCATAATTTAGACGATATCATAATTTACCACCAACAGGGCTAGCACAGGCAGAAGACCAAAAACTATATCCTAACCTATACTATATATATTAACCTGCGTGAACATACAATTGGAGAAGTTGACCCCCGTTTATTATTACACATATATTATTTGGATATTAGTTCCACTTGTGTGCATTTTTTCTGAGAGTGGATCAAGCTGTGGGAGAAGATACATTTTTATCCTTTCCCCGGAGTGATAATTGTCTCCTGTCTATGCCAGGTAGCAGTCAAGGCCTAAGTTGTAGTGGAATAAAAAAAACCCGAATGCTATGTAAGATGTTCATGATGTTCATTACTTTTTTTTTCATTTCCAGCACTGACGGTCCGGTTTCTCACCAAACGATACATTGGCGAATATGATCATCAACAGGGTATATTATTTTTATAATTTTTGCTTATGGTGTGACATTATATGTAATCAACACATTCGCTCATAAAGTGATTATTATTTTTAGTAGATACAGAGTACAGTGCAATCTAAATAATATAAATTTATTGGCAAAGAGTTTGAAATCGAGTATACGATTAAATTTAAACGTCTCTGTCATAATCGACTGCTAGAATTACAGGTGGTCAATATAGGCTTGAATTTTTCCTCTTTTTCCTTTGGCAATTGCGAAGACTTTAATTAGGAAGAGTTTTGTTACATATATAAATAGCGGGCAAACCAGTAAGTGGTTCACCTGATATTAAGTGAATGCAGGACATCCAAATCTGCAGCTTGTTTATTCGCCTCTTGATAACCTCAACTCGTCTTGACGACCTAAGTGCCACACTATTACCATGGCGAAGCAGTGTCCGTTGTAGTTTTAACTGGGAGATCTGGGGTTCATTTCCCGGCAGGGAACTTTTATAATTTCTGAAGTTTCACTGGTCTGGTATGTAGGAGGTTTCGGCCGTGGCTGGTTACAACCCCTACCGAAGAAATGATTAAGCGTTTTTTTACGATGTCGAAACCGATTAGTGTTATGGGCTTGATATAACTGCCAGGGTAGTATAAAAGGTTAGCCCGTCACCATCTTAGACTGCATCATCACTTATCACCAGTTGGGATTGCTTCTCCCAACTTCGATTGGAATAAGAAAACACTCGCAGTTTTGATTTATGGCTATGCATTGAAATAATGGTAGCGCATTATGTCAGTGGGTACCGCCCTCGTATTTTTACCTTTTATTCATGCATTTCCGGATTCATGTACTCCTTTATTTTAAGAAGTACTTAACTTTGCACCCTTGTATCATAAATACATAACTACTATTTTTGTTTTTCAGAGAGTAAATACAAGCATGAAACACTTTTAGATGGGGAACCGATACTCTTTGAAATACTGGACACATGCCCAAAGGTACTTATGTTCTATTTTATTTAAACTTCTACCGTTTTGCAGAGAGTTTATGGCCGATTGAGATGGCCTCAAGCCGATTACCGATACCGATTTGTTTTTTTTTTTGTATAATACAACGTGTAAAAGACAACCAAAATAATACTTTACAGGCTTTAGAGAGGTACATTTCTTACTGTCTCTGAGACTTATCTCTGAAACCGAAAACCTTATAGTTTTTAAGTAAACCACTGCCATAGGTTATACTGAAAGAAGTCAAATACATGCAAAATTAAAAACATGTGACTCCAGTCCATTTAGTGTCGCGTAGCGTAGGTAGGTACTATGCGCGGGTCGATCTTCAATCATAAGTAAACACTTAGAATGTTTTGATTTTTTGTAGGAAAAAATAAATATGCTTCTTTTGATTTAATGTATATACAGGGTGATTCCTTATGAAATATACTAATGCATCCTTCAATATTATTTCGTAATTCTGTTACACGTTGTATAGTTTTAGTTGACTAGTGTGTTAAAAAAAATAAAAAAAATAATCCACTGCGATCACCAAATCCACCTGCACAGATATGGGCCTTTCCTGACTGTTATATGCTATTTTGATGATTTAATGCAACGATTGGATTTAAAGCCCAACGAGTGCATTAGATGGAAGCCGGCACAGCATTGCAGATCTTTGCGGTGCATGGTGTTACTTCTACGTAGCGGTTCAAGTCGTTCGTATGCCTCGCGGTTCAATAGTAGAAATCTTTGAATTTATACTCCTAACTTGTTCCAAGTCAGCCAGTCATTCAGTTTACCCTTTTTATTGGGAATTATATCTTTAACTGGCATCCCTATTCACGAACACTGAGGCAAGACAAATAAAATGACGTAGCGCGAGAGTAAGACAGCTGCCGCGCGCGCATACAGTTATACGAAAGTTGGTCCGTTTTTTATGTGGTGCATGGACGTTGTCTATGGTGGTATATATTCAAAGGTACAGGGATTCCATTGAATATTTCATGAGACAATTCTCCAAAACGTTTTTTGTAAAATACCGTTTGAATTTGGGATGACGATCATGGTGATA
Source organism: Pararge aegeria (assembly GCF_905163445.1). Taxonomy (NCBI): domain Eukaryota; kingdom Metazoa; phylum Arthropoda; class Insecta; order Lepidoptera; family Nymphalidae; genus Pararge; species Pararge aegeria. The sequence continues at coordinate 11,106,765 of NC_053208.1, forward strand.
TATTGCAGGGCTTGAACGAGCTGCCTGGCAATGAAATCGCACAGTGGGCTGACGGCTTGTTCCTTGTATACTCTATAACGGACAGGGAATCATTCAACTATGTGCGGCGAGCAAAGCAGAGTCTGCAACCGGAAGTACCTTTGACCCTCGTAGGCAACAAGGCCGACATGGTGCATTTAAGACAGGTAACGAGTCTTTTCCAAGTTAAAAAATGTGCCTCACTTCGTTAGACATTAAGCAATATCGGAAACTAATCAACGTATCGTAACAATACGTATTGAATTCACAGAAGAGTATCTGTGTTAAGTGATATTCTTTAGTTCAATCTGAATCGGTTAACAGAGATAACCAGTACGATGTCGGTTTATAAATCAGGGGCTTATCTTCCTACTAAAAGATCTTAGAGTACTTACATTATCTTTGCTCAGTCAAAACAAGATAGATTATTGTTTGACATAACATTTTCGTTTTCTTGTTTCTTGCTGCAAACTGTTTCTTGCCTGCTTTAAGATTTCAAGCCTTAGACAACCACATTATGTTGCGACTTGATAAAATTCCAACTTTAAAGTAATAATACCCTGATTATGTATGATATTAAAATCCTACTATAGCTTGAATAGAATTTTGTGACATGTGTCAATATTGACGTCACGTATTGAAGTCGGTTGAACTGTCCCATAAAATCTATGTAGCGCAATCGTGACTACAGCAATAATTTAGAACCCTAAGTTTACATTATCGCCTCGCTGATCGCGCCTTAAATTATATCCTTTGAATATATGCGAAAGTGAGTCTGTTTTTTATCATTCAATACAGTAGTTATGTTTGTGTGATATGCGATGGCAGGCACACAGACAAGAATGAAAAAATACTGTTTCGGTGTCTAAGTAAATCGATATTATAACATCCTAATACTTCGTTTTTAAAAATATAATAATATATTAATGTACAGAAATCAACGGGTTTCAGTTTAATTATGTGTAAAATTAGGCTACGGCCATTCCTATCGTGCATCCAGAGCCGAACCTCATTATATAAGAATAATTTGCAACACAGTGGCAATCATTGTTGTTTTATTATTCATTTATAGGTTAGCCATGAGGAAGGGGTAATACTGGCAAAGGATTTCGATTGCAACTTCGCTGAGTTGGCTGCCGCTGAACAGGTCAACCAAGTCGGAGAAGTATTCCACGAACTTTGCCGCGAAGTTCTCACTCACCGAAGACGCGCGAAGCATAGCCTTTTAGATAGAATGCTGGGATCCAAGACGGCCTATCGGGTATATTCCCGTGGGAAAAGTGACAGCGCTCTACCCAAAGACTAAATATAATTAAGTTTATGCATTTAGTTGTATTTCTTCTCACAAGAGAATTTTCGTTGAGATTCAAGTTCGACAGTTATATTGTAAGTGCTCTTCAATAAATTATAAATGAACCAAGTTGAGTATGGTCTCTTATACTTGGATGACATTGTATCGTCAGCCTGTCAATTAATCAGATAAACAGAGAACTATGAAATAAGAAACTATATAGCTTGAAATTCATACATATGTATTTAAATGTAGTAACACAAAGCCAGGCAAAATATGAAAATCGTTGTATAGACAAGCATATATTGTAAGTATTGAAGCGGTGATAGCCCAGTGGGTAGGAGCTTGACTTCTCTTTCGGGGGGCCGAGTTCGAATCCAAACACGTCTGTAAGCAAGCAAAATATTTTTTTGTATTTGATAGCCCTATCAATATGTATAAGTTTTATAAAATGAGGTAATAGCTTTGTAAACTATTGCTATAACCTTTTGTAGCGGAGCAAACGCAGTTATAACGCGGTCGGGCGTGTGGACGCGTTCGGTCTGAGTATATTGTGTAGAATAGCCAATATAAGTTTGTATTGGAAGATTTTATTTATCAGAAATAAATAGTACGTAAACATAGTCGCGAGGGAGAGCTAGTTTTAAATCAAATAAATATTGTAACCAGACACCAAAGAGTTAAGAGTCCTCTCACAGGGCAATATTACAATTTTAGGTAGGACTTTTATAATGTTGATAGTAAAGCCACTGGCAATACAAAATATTTAAAGAATTGTCCTTAAATTCTTATCATTAATCATTATTTTTATAACTAAGTAACAATTTAAAGACACACTAGTAATTTAATGTTACATAACTCTTAATTAAAATAATCTAGATGGTGTTAGTTATTCAAATATGTTTATCGCAAATCCTTTTGAAGTAGGTATTTGCAGTTACTGCTATTTTAATTTAAGATTAATTATTTACCTTATTAAGTATACCTACTTATTTATTCAGAATAATTGAAATGTAATCTACCTATGTTATTTGTACCTATATGCGCTAAAGATACGTGTGAAAATAAAATATAGATATTTTTTTATTGTTTAGGTAAACTTCTTGTTTCTATGTTTGAAGTAATTTAAATGCAATACAGATTGGTATTTTCAAAAAATTACACTTCTTTAGTCATTGTTTTTGCAGCCGATATTAACAAATGACTTTGATATTCATAATCGAGTCGATCATATCCATGTGATAAAATGTAATTTTATTTCTGCGAAATGTACCAACGACATTCCAAAAATTCAAAATATTTCCAACTCACTTTCTTATTTTATTAATTACGCATATAATATCGTTAATATGCAGGCTATTTCAATAAAAATTGCATCAAAAAGCTTCAAATAATTTAAAATAGCAGTAAAATTGGGTATTAGGAACGTTCTTTGTATAGGAAGAATGTACCTACCTGGAGTTTGATGCTTTTAATTAAACATCAGATTTAATATGGGATTAATAATGGAATATGCGCTAAAAAGTACGAAATGTGCACCAAATATGCATAATTTAATATTGCACCAAATACTATTATTCTAATTCACACTTATTATCACAATGTTTATGTATCTATTTATACATTATCAAATTATTAAAATATTGTATTAATATGATATCTAATTATTTATATTGGTAATATTTATATATTTATGTACTTTATTAATCAGTTTTAATTTTTGTGACATTATAAAATCAATAATTTTCTAGATTTTCTAAAGTAAACTTGTGACGTTCCCGCATAATACAACACGCTTTTAAAATTTAACTAAGAAAGTACTGAAATAAGCTGTAGTAAAAAAAAATACTAAAACATGCAATAACGCTGTAAACTAAGCATTTTATGCTTTTGCATTATCCGATGTCTACTTATCAGGATTTTGATTGTAATGAAGCAAGCGTGAGTTGAAGTTAAAAAACGAAAATGGACGCTTTCCTGTAGAGCTAAAATCAGCACCGCGCTAGGATTAAGTCTAGTAACGGGTAGAGATAATTATCCCGTGGTACGTTGCGTACGCAGGCTAGGCGTACTGGATAATATGAATCACAATAGAACGCCTAAATAAACGTGACCGATATCAACGCGCACTAAACCCTACACTTGTCTGCGCCCACAGTGTAGCTCTAAGAGACTATATATAGGGTACTTAGACTTTGCTCAGCCATTGATAAATGTTAAAAGAAGACAGATTTATGTTGGGTCCAAAGTTTTGTCTCTTAACTGTTCCTTAAGTAGGGGAGAATGAGGCCAAATATAATAACCGTAAGAGATATTATGTCTCGCGAATTCTAAAATTTGACGTCCTCCCTGCAGCAGTGGTAAGTGTTGTGTTGCTAGAGGATAGTCCCGGGTTGCATCCCCGGCGGGGAAATTTGAGAATTTATAATTTACATTTTTTTCTGGTCTCTTCTGGTAGAAGGCTACGGCTGTGGCTAGTTACCACCCTATCGATAAAGCCGCCAAGCGATTTAGCGTTCCAGTACGATGTCGTTTGAAGACCGAGGGGTATGGGTTTAATATAACGGCCGTACCCATTACAGGTTAGCCCACTACTATCTTAGAGGATTACAGCCACGGGCTATCCTATAGACAAATAAACAAAACAACTTATAAATCGATTAAATTACATTTGTCAGCATCGATTCGCATTTTATACGGTTACCGTATTTATTTGGTCAACCATCGCGAAGTCTCAGGTATCAACCATTCGTTACTCGTTTGTTACAAAAATATCCGTAGAATTTTAATAATAAATAGTACACCAAATCTCAATTAAATATTTTTACCCTAAAGAAGTGATATAAAATATATCCACCGTTCAGCGCTTAAATGTACGTAATGCGCAAAGTATAAAATTGATATGATTACTTATTTCATTCTTACTTAATACTTTATTGCACATATTTTACTTTGTAAACGTAGGTATATCTATCGTATTTTCACATTGATGTTTCTGTTAAGATTGGAATGAGATTTTGAATTTAATATGTCTGTAGAATATTACATATGTTATTGTATTATAATAAATATACCGAATGATTGTACATTATCTTTTATATGTTCCTTGTAAGTGCCGATCGTGACTTTACTGATTTAGGGTTGTTGAGTTGGTTGTACTAGTATTCAGGACGGCAAGAAGCGCGTTAAAAAAAATAGGTGAAAATAGTTATAATTGTTAAATAGTTGCAGAGGTCTTGTCCAAAATACAAAGTCAAAGTCAAAGTTATTGTTTATAATAATAAAATGAATAATATTTAAAACTTCTTTTTATTACATGTTAATAATATTTTAAGTCAATAAGCCTACCCAAAAAATTCAAAAAAAAAAATTTAAATTGCGAAAACAAAATAAGTAAGTACATAAATGAATACAATTATATTTTAATAATATATAAATCAAGCAACTGAATACAGTTCCTTGATTTTATATATCTTTTATATGTAATCCGTTTTTGACATAGACGGCAATCAACAGAAATGTTAAAAGGTAAAAAAAAAACCATAGTGCATTTTGGAATTGACCTCTACCTACGAGTACCTACCTACATAGAATTTATTTAAATGCACCTACCTAATCCAGTAATGATCATATCATCGCTCACAGGGGTTTCTGAACTCACATTTAGAAAACACCATTGTTGATAAGTTTTATCAATTAAAATTTTAAAAACGTTCTCCTATTTACAAAAAGAAATAATGAGCTGCGATTAAAAAATGACTAGTCGTCACAAAGGCAACCCCAGAGTCAGATATACGAAGGGTAATCTGTGCAAAGTGGCCCTAAATTAATATAAAAGCGCCTCCCTTCTCCGCAGGGAGCAAAGGCTTTTGGGCCAATGAGATTGCAGCATTTCGAATACATCACGCAATGACAGTCGTTGTTAATAAAAGATTTAAAGATGGCACCGCGATCCTATTGTCGCCTTTATTATTATTAACACTCTCACCGCCACGTGGACTGCTGGCCGCCCACGTAAATTTGAGTGTAACGAGCCAATATTGTTTTTTAAATTTTAACTGGCAAGCCACGTGGGCGGCCGGCATACCAAAATTAGCGCGCCAAATTTGCTGTTATATTTACTTGTCATAACTTGTCAAAAAGTTATAAGGCACGCCACCCGTGTAATTAGGTCAGTTGACCGCGCGCCGCCCACCTAGCCTGCGGAGAAAGACTTTTGGCGCGCATTTTTGCAATGTCGGATTTTAGTGACTCTGATTCGGACTATCAACCGCCGCCATTATGGGATGGATCTAATTCGACTAGCAGCGACTCGTGTTTATCTCAAGACGATGTTTCACTTCTGCACGAAAGCACACCAGTGCCCCCGGAGCCACCGCGACCTGACTGGCATCAACCTAACGGATCGCGACAAAAGAGGTTTCCATTGGATATACAACCAGGTATTAATATTTCTAACAATTGTAACAGGGAACTTGATATTTTTCGATTATTTTTAAACCAAGATATTATGGATCTTATGGTGCAAATGACCAATTGTTATGCTAATAAGGTAAAAATACTTAAAGTTGTCACACGCAACATGAGACTTGCCAAATGGACAGACTGTACTGAAGAAGAAATTTTAAAATTCTTGGGCCTGCTGATTTTTATGGGACTCAATAAATTACCTAAAATTAGCGACTACTGGAGCAATAAAAAACTGTATAAAAACGAAATAGCTCGCCAAGCTATGAGTAGAAACCGATTCGAGCTGTTATTGAGATGTTGGCATTTTGAAGACAGTTTTTTCCATGCATCAAATACAGACCGTCTTATAAAGATAAGACGTTTGGTGCAGTTACTCACAGCCACATTTCGAAATGCCAAAACACCTGGAGAATATATCACTGTGGACGAGACCATGGTAGCTTTCAGAGGGCGTATAAAATTTATGCAGTACATTCCTGGCAAAAGACACAAGTATGGGATCAAACTTTTTAAAGTCTGTGATGATGACGGTTATACGTACGACCTTATCGTTTACGAAGGTAAAAACTCAAGCGGGCAAACCAATACACCTACGAATTTAGTAATGAAACTATGTCAACCTTACCTAGGGGTAGGCAGGAGTGTGGTGACGGATAATTATTATACCAGCGTCGACTTAGCGCAACAATTATTGCAAAACGATACGCATCTGATTGGTACATTACGCAGAAACAGGAAAGGATTGCCGAAAAAAGTTGTTCAAGAAAAATTGAACAAAGGTGAAATGATCGCTTTAGAAAACAATGACGGTATTCTTATACTCAAATGGAAGGACAAGCGTGATGTTTTAGCTTTGTCGACAAAACACTCTGTTGGTTTTGTTACTGTTACGAGCAAAAGGAACCGTAACAAGAAAGTTATGAAACCTACCCTGATTGCTGATTATAACAAACACAAATGCTCCATAGATTTATCAGATCAAATGGCAAGCTATGCCAAGCCTGCCAGAAGAAGTATCCGTTGGTTCCAGAAGCTAGCCATAGAACTGTTATTTTCGACTGCTGTCACAAACGCTTTTATAATTTACAAAACTCATAAGCAGCTTAGTAGCAAGAAGTACACCATAACGGATTTCAGAGAGAATCTCTGCTTGCAGATGTTGGGAATCACTTCCAGTTCGAACTCAGTGGGTAGTTTGCCAAGGCGGCAAATACAACATAAATTCAGTAAATCAACACTTACTGATCATAGAGGAAGACTTATTCGGCGACGATGCATCCATTGTTATAAAAAAAACAGAGATGCTGGACTATCAGCTAAAGAAGCCAGAGATCAAACAAAAAAGGTAAATACAGTGTGCCTGGAATGCCCAACTAAACCTAGTGTTTGTGGACAATGTTACGCAGAAATCCACATCCAAATTAATCCTTAGTTTTTTTATTACGTATTTTGATTTTTATAACTGTGATTTTGACTGCTTTGGATTAATAAATAATAAATAATATTTTTCTAATACTAGTTTTACTCATTCAATTTTTATCCTTATATTACTTTAAATATAGTCCAATTTTCATCAATTTTTTTTTCACGGGTAGCGTTTTAACTGAACTAATCAATGAAGTCATCTTTGAATATTTATCTAGCAAGCCAAGCTCTATAAAATAATATGAATTTGTGGGATCACAGCGGACCCCACGGCCTGCTGATAAAGTCAACGACGTATCCCGCCGATAGCCCACATGGCATGCTACACAAGTTATTTAAAATCGGACGTGGCGATAGGTGGAAGAAATCGCATGGTAGGCGTGCCGCCCACAGGGCTTGCTGCGCTAGAAAAACCTTAAATAAGTATGGCGGTGAGAGTGTTAATTGTCATTGAGTGCAATGCTATCCCTTTGTGAATTATTTCTATTTTGACTATTTCAAGCTACACATACTATTCATAAGTGTAGGTTAGAGAGTACTAGAGAAAAGAGTAAAAGTTGGTTAGAATACTTCGGACTACTTAATTTTAGGTAGTTGGTAACCGTACCTAGTGTTTCCAAGGTTATGCCCGTTTTCTCTCACGACGAACAAGGCAATCCGCGAGTGGCGTGCATACAGCATTGACAAAATCTCAAGTACGAATCATAAAAAACAAAAGAGTAGGTATTGTACTAGTTATTGAAATCCTTAAGATTTTATAACTCGTACTGGAAATTTTCTCCATTTTATATTCTGCTACCTATATGCGCGCCACAATTAGGTATTGACATCGCCTAATCATTAGGCATTCGATTTACGCGACGCCGGTTAAGTGAAAACTGGCATTAGAGACTTCCATATTCAGTAAGCGCGTTTCAAAAAATATATGCGTTAAATAGTTGGACATAATCAACCATTAGGTAAATATATTTTGCTAGCGAGTTTTTTTTATGACAAATAATAATATTCATGTCAAATATATTTTTGATAATGATTATGTTTCTAGAACTTACTACTTAACTTTTTAAATACAGAAAAGCAGAAAGGTATCACTCACTTGCTATCTCTCTGTCTGACTATATCACTGACTACTGACAAATAATAGTTTGATGTCTTTTTTTAAATCCCACAGGAATCCTTAAAGTTTCCAGGATACAGTCCATCCGTCTGCAGAATGCAAGCTATCTGTGTGCCGTTATGTAAAGATCGGTGCAAAATTTATCCGATCATAGTTATCAAACACACAAGCTGAAATGCTTTTCTGTTCATAATATTATTGTACTTAGATAAATCCATTAACCGATTTAAATCTAAATTAAAGCACGAAAGTCCGAGCCAGTAGAAGCCTGGTTTCTGATGATATATATCCTTAATTATACTCAAAAACGGTAGATTGACTGATGAAAGTTAAACTTAATTTGCTATAGGTACTTCGCAAAATGCAGGAGGATCTGTACCGTGTAATTTATAATTTCTTTAATTTTTATATACACTTCGTTTCGATACCCGAGCATTCTCAGGAGATGTCGACTTTACAATGAATACTTAATTGTTACGAAATTATTAATCACAGATTCTCCTGATTTTCGCGGAGTATATAAAGCTTAATTTTCATAGTTACCATTGGCAAAGTAGCGCCTGCTTCTATTCAATACATCAGATTAATACAAAAATAAACTAAGTCCCTAGAATTTACTTGAATTCGCTAATATAGCGATATAAGTACAACAAACTTTAAACGTTTAAGTGCGAGTCGGACTTGGTCAAAAAGGGTCCCGTACCAACGTGCATCATGAAACACTACAAAGTATTAAAATTATTATTTTTTAAACATAAAATCACGTTTTTTGTATGGGGACATTTTTAATGTTCAATATATTTATATAATGTGTATTTGGTGTAATATCCTCACTAATACTCTGTAAAATATATCAACATCTACCTATAACATGAGATACCTACAGCCCGCCGACATATACACACACATCAGGGGTTAAGTAATAGGCACCCTTCGGGTATGGTACCGTGAAAATCGGTAATTCAGAAACTTCTCTATTATAATTTTATGGTACGACAGATCAAATTTCGCAAATTAGTATGCCAATTATAATATAAGTTAGATCTGAGAAAGTATTAATTAAATCAGTAAATAAATATCAATTTCATATTGGTTAATGGCTGTCTGACTGATCTTCCCTCTAGACCTATAAATATAGACCTATATCTTTAAATTATCACGAGAACTTACTATAATTCAAAAACCTTAATAGTAATTTCAGCTCGTTTAGATTTAACTTTAAAAATAATAATAAGTAATGTAACAATGTCGCTACCTACCAATAATTATTTTAAGCTAAAAGGTTTAAACTTTAAAGCTTATAGGTGAGCGGAGAGAAAGTTGGAAAGAAAAATTAGGAGTTCGGTTGAAGTCATTCGGTGAATTGTCTGAAATAATAATGTGAGTGATATTGAGTGCGAATTTTATCAAAGCAATTCTTAATAATATATACTAATTTATTATATGGGACCAGTTCAAAGAGCTAAAATCTATCAAGTTTGATACCTTTCAGATCTTAGATTCATTCCAATCTGGTTAACTTACATTGAACAAGAATCGAGTACAAAACTATTAAAATTTGTATAAGACCTCTTTAGCTATTGTCTTTACGGCACGATAATCGATATAAGTAATCATTAATTTTACTATCACATATTTAAATCGGAAATTAATTAAAAAACTACGTATGGTTTCACCGATTTCTGAATGCTATATACAAAATTAACGTGATTATTCCGCTTATCAATTTTTCACACACAATAGGCCGGGCGGCGTAGTCACCCCGCGCGGGAATTGGGGATGAAACTCCGCAGCCTGCGCGTGCGTCATTTCACCACCGACCGACGTAAACAACGTAGGTACATCATCCACAGTACGTCATTTTTTATTGCCACTTAGTGAAGTTGTGTGCTGTGCCGTGCTGTGACTTATTGTGATGTTTTGTGATTAATGTAATTGGTAAGTACATTGTTACTTTGCTGTGCTACTTATATATTTTTATTTCTAGCGATTTTGCGCGATTTTATATCTGCCTTGCGAAATTTTCATCTCTTTTTATTTACATCTTAAATTATTAGACATGCTTGTTATAACGTTGTAGGTTAATGATATACCTATAATATAATGAAAGCTTTTCAGGTTCCTTTTAAAATTTCATTACGTTAGTAGGTAGTTAATTGATGGGATGATTTTTAATTCGTTAGATGTACCTGAGGTATTAAGTAAACAGATAACATTATGATTTTATAAATTTGACTATTAAACAGCCTCTTAATTAAGTCGATTTTCTTCGGTTACTTTTCTTTTATGCCTTGACTGTATTACATAAAGCATATTTTCTTTATCTTTATTTATATGATATTTATAAGTATTTTTACCTACCTTGAGCTTTGCCAATTTGTTTTATTATGAATCTCTAATAATGTAAAGATTTATTTACTTCTTCCCTTTGCAAATATTTCCTGGATATAGTTTTTTAGTGCTTTATTTATTCTGCGATAATTATTATTAAAGTTTCTGTAATAGTATGCCTACTATAAAAAAACAAACCATTAATATATATAAATAAATGTTTTAACTCATAGCCGTTCAAATGCCGTTTTAATTTTTTTTTCTTTCATCTATAAAGTACTTATAACTGTAACGAATCATTAGTTCAGTAATTAACTTCTTACTTAAAAATAACAAGATGTAAACATGCTATATGTAATAACAGTTACTCCATGATAAAGAAAGATTGTATTATAGGAAGCTACAAAGGTTTCACAATATTTTTTATACGAGAAAGTCTAGCTAGTTTTAAAGTCAGAACACTGAATTACAGATTCAATACAGCATTAAATCTAAAAAGAATTAATTTAATGTTTATAACTACGGTGTAGCGCTGATAGCTCAGTGGACATCGGCTTCACTTTCGGGTGGCCGAGTTCGAATCCCAGCACTCACGTCTAACTTTCTAATTTACGTTCGTTTGAAGCAACTGGAATTTCACATTCTTCAACGGGAAAACATCGTGCATGCCTGACAGTGATCCATAATGTTCTTAAAGGCGTGTGGAGTCCACCAATAAGCACTATGTCAGCGTGGTGGACTACTGCCTAAACCCTTCTCATTTTGGGAGGAGACCCGTGTCCGTGTCCGTCCGTCCGTGTCCGTGTCGCGTGATATGATGATGATGATTATATAACTAAGTCTCCGGACCAGCCAGCTTAGAAATTGCACCTCCACCACTTATCCGTCTTCAGTTTGACTCTTGATTATGTATTCTTATCGATTGCTGTTATTCGTCTTATATTAGCCAAAGATGTAAAGAAGACGATGCAATTTTTTAACGACGTTTTCTTGTGTATGTTATTCATACATATTATCCCTATCCCTATCCCTACTAATATTATAAATGTCAATGTAAGTTTGTTTGTTACGCTTTCACACAAAAACTACTTAACCGATCCTCATGAAACTTTGTAATCATATTCTTGGAAGTGTTAGAAGTAATATAGGATACTTTTTATCCCGACGTTAAGCTCGGTTCCTTTGGGAGAGGGGATGTTGTTTTTGACGATTTTACACCATAACTCCGACAAATTATAACCGATTTAAATAATTACTTTTGTACTATGGAGGTTATGATATGTGTTTAATTTTGCCCAAACCGTGGTTGGAGATAGAGGACAGAACTCCTCAGCGGACAGCAGCAAATCCCTCATTTAAGGCTTAGCGATACTGAATACTTTAATTTTTTTTAGAACTACAACTAATTATAATGCCACATAAAAAAACAAAATCAAACGAAGACGAAGTCGCGGGCAACAGCTAGTCATGAATAAAGAATGAAATTAATGGGTTATCATTTTTTTTTTCTTTTTGCAACACATAGGTACAGACTTGCCATTTTACTTTATTATATATTTACATATATTACGTATATGCCCAATTTATAGCGAACATGTGTTTGTAAACTAATATATACCTATCACTTATGCTTGATCATAAAAAATAAAAACAAATTAAAAAATTAAAAAATTTAAAAACCCCCGCCTTTTGATATATTGTACATTATTCTACTAGTCAAGTCCTTTCATTTGATAGCCATATTGAGGGAGCTGTGAAAAAAGAATGTAATTAAAATGAATAATTAGCGATCGAGTTAGTTTGGTTATTGGTATTTTACAAACTCCTGCCTCGGATAACACATTGAGCCATCGGTCCCGGTTATTATCACAAACATATCACAATATGTACAATAATAGTGATGAGCCCGCCAACCCTTATAGGTGTAGCGTGGAGGGTCTTAGCTTCTTCTTATGAGAGCTGTGTCCAGAAGTTGTACATTAATAGGGAATATATTTAAATGGAAATTAATTCGATGTTTTTACGATAATAAACAACACATTAAACGCTTAAAGAGCTTAGGTATATAAAAAAGAATATTTATATATATTATTTTGTAAATGAAAATTTTAATCAAATCTTCTGTGTAGGTACTATAGAAGTTTTTAAGATTAGCTATTTCAAATAGGTAGGCGGTGAAATAATAATTAGGTATTATATATAGGGGTTGTTAGTGTAAAATTTAGAAGGAAAGTTGCTGCGGTAGGTCGCCACAGCATCAGCTCGAATGTCAAGGATCCTTTGTCAAGTATGCGGGTGTTGAGAGGAATACTTTAGAATCAAAATATCATATTATGTTCGTGATAGATACTAAAAGCTAAATAAATAAAAAAAAAAAACAAGATGTAGGTACAACGCGTATGTAGTTTATATTACAAGCATAATTTTTGTTTGCGTCTCAATAGAATATGTTTATTGCTTGTATACAATGCCACCCAGCTGTGCCCCGCCCGTGTCACTCGTGGTGATCATCTGTAAACGAAATTAATTTTTAAGGTAATCACGTGTAAATAATTGTTCATCACGGGGAACACCGCGGTTCGCACTAAGTAAAAATTTAATTTTGAAGATTTCTGTGACAAACTATATCTATTGTTAAAGGACATCAACGTGTTTTCCAAAAATCTTTAATGAACTACGCATGGCCTATGTCTTAATTGAGGTTAAAATTTATCTCAACTTTAAATGCCAGTAAATTCCATTCTGTACATTTTGCTTAAGATAGTAACAAACATCCATACATCCATCATCATCTTCATATCAACTCATTACCGGGAACGGGTCTCCTACCACAATGCTACCGGGTTTAGGCCGTAGTCCACCACGCTGGCCCAGTGCCGATTGATCACATACTTTTACAAACATTTTTCTACGAGTAGAACAACTAAGTACTATTTAATACTTTTAAATCTGAGCTATACTACGCTGTAATTCAGTCTGACATTGAAACGATACTCTCTTAGAAACTGTAGTAATAAGTCTGAGCTCCATCCATTATTTTTAATATGGAAACTACAATATGGACGTATCTTATAAGCCAGAATGAATATTTTTAATTCAATCAGCTGTTAGAAGGTATACCACATAAACACATAAACATCCTCTTGAAATCATGTCTTTATCAATAGGAGGATATAAAGTTAAGACCTACCACGCTGTTCCAATGCGGGTTAGATGTCTTAGGTTACACTAAGTTTAAATTATCTATTGTTTTAACATGCTTCCCGAGACACAGGAATGGTACACCAAAAATACCCATTTTAGTTATCGAAAAGTCAATCGATCACTTTGCACAGTCCTATTTAGGCCACAACAAAACACTGAATTTCAAACTGTATTTAATTTTTTTAAACCAATACAAATACATTTATTTCAGACGAATTTCTACGTTAATACAAATACTTTTATTTAAAACGAATTTCTACGTTTTCGTAACAAAGCCTATTTTTTTTCAACTGTCTGGTAAACTATAAATTATCCGTGCTCAACTCTTTCATTTCTTCTAATTCCACATTCCTACAAAAATTGAACTTAAAAAAAATTGCAAGTATATGTAGTATTTCAGTATTATTTTATTCATATACCTACCTAATTAATTCCATATATACGGTGGCTCGTGTATGTATAACGTTTATTTAAACATCAATTATATTGTTTAGAAGTTAACTTCTTCTTATACCGTATAGTAAATTAAAACATTTTTCACACAATTGATTCTTATCGTGATATTTTTGAAACAGGTTCCAGTTAAATTATTTTTATAGTGCCTATAAGGAATTTTCGTTTTTGAAGTTAAGATTCAGTCAAATTCTGATCAGATTATAAGCTTGACTGGTTCATTTTAACCAGCTACTGCCTATGGGATTATACATTATAAATGTAGATGATTTACCTACTTCTACTTTTGCGGTGGGTTCGGGAGTTGTTGTGTTCGTTTGTGTGTGATACATTCATTACATTTCATTTACATAGATAGCCTATAAGGTTTAGTTTAGGGCTGCATTTGTTTTTAGGATTTATATATTGTATGTATTTATATGTTTAGGTATGTATGTAATGTATCTACACTTCACATAAGTAGATGTCTAGTATGTATCGTAAGTATACCACAGATGTGAGATTTCTCTCGTGTACCTAATGGTAATTTCTAGCGTTAAATTAATTTACAATTTTATTGAAATCGATAACTGGCGACCGTGTTAATATTCTAAATTAATTTTCATTCACTTGTCAACTCGTAAAAGTTTCGCCAGTAATGTGCTTTGGTCACGGTTATTGACAGTTAATTTTGTGTTGTTTTATCATAAATCAGAGTTGACAACTGCTTTAGACTCAGATTATAGACCAATTTCGTCATTTAAGAATAAGATAGTTACATATTTTTTCCTTAATCTCAAAAAAAAATATTTTTACAACGTTGGAAAGAAACCTATTCGGTTTGTAAAGAAACCTAATTATTCAGTGATATCAGTACAATCATCATCATCATCATTATCATAAAAACCCTTTACCGGCCCACTACAGGGCACTGGTCCCCTCCCACATTGAAAAGCGGTTAAGGCCGCCACGCTGGCCCTGTGAGGTTTGGTGGACTCCACACACCTTTGAGAACATTACGGAGAATTCTTAGGTTTCCTCAAAATTTTTTCCTTCAGCGTTGAAGCAAGTGATATTTTAATTGGTTAGATGTGCGTGCTGGGATTCGAACACGGCCCCGCTAAGTCCTTCCCATTGAGATAGTACGATAGTACCGTTTAAATCAAAGCCTTTTACTTCCTTAGGTACCAAATTTTTAGAATGTTTCCGAAATTCTCAATTTAGTAGAGAGTTTTGTACAACCGAATTAGCACAAATATCTAAACTAAACCAAATTGCCAGGACTTAAAATAGAAAAAAGGTTTTGCTGGGACGTTTGGAAAGAACGGCACTTTCAATTTAGTTCAGAACGTTGTGTACGTACGGCCGCATTATTAATATCGGATCATAACTAAATTGGTGAGACTAAAAATAATGGGCTGTGGTAGCCTTGCTTGCTTCCTTGGAACCAAAAAAAATACCATTTTATAATTAATATAATTGAAATAGATAGTCAGTATGTCCATACTTGTATGTTCTATTTTATTTTATACTGACAACATTATTAAATAATCAAACAATGAAAGTATTTAGTGAGTGCAGTCAGCTCTATGCATTATCCTTACGGCGTATTTTTTGTATCTCAATTTTAAAAGCAAGAAGCTACCGACTTTCCGATGTTATTATTGAGCATGCTTTTGTTGTAAACCCTCCGATGAACACCGGGCCTATTCGATCCGGCCAGACTCATCCGTGCTTTTGTGCTTGCGTACTTATCGGGATTATCCCTAGATAATTACCTGTTTTGCGAAACTGTAATAATTATGTATAAAAAAAACAACTTTGGCTTCTCAGTGTCCGACAAACAAACAATGAAGTGCGAAGTCCGAGCTACTGTGGATTGCAACGAATTTTCTGTTGACTCAAATACAATGTTCTTTGTGGACTCAGATTAGGAATTAGGATATTCTCAGAATCGTAACCACAGACCAGAATAATAAGACAATTTTATAGCTACTGAACAAAGCATAAGCTTCAATTATGGAAAAACTAGTAATTAAATACTTTTATTTTATATACTTACGTACTAATCTATAGTCAGAATATTTATTCTCACTTCAATGCCAGATAGCATAAAAATGGAAGTGACTGTGCAAACCGATATAGTAAAACTAATTGTCAAGTAAATGTAGATGCCTTTTTTGGATTGTTCATTACATTTTCAAGACGTTTCTGATTTCTGATCTAAGTATATACAGGCTCTTATATTAAAAGAGGGCGAAATCTCAGTTACAGATAAGAAGAACTAACCATATTGTGTACAAGTTCATGAACCGCCAAAATTTTGTCATTGGGTTTTATTGCGCCATTGGTTGCCTAGAAGAGAGCGCTATGCAGCGATAGATTTACTTTTCTGTAAATTGTTTCTTGGTGTACAGCAAAAACTGTATTAATTATATAATTTTATTTATTCATAAGTGTGTAACTACATTCATAAAAAAAAAATTATGCGTTAGAATTACAAATTCTGTCTTGTGCCATTACAATAATCAGTTATAGGCATTATATATACGGCATTATCGTTGTTATCTCCGGTCAAAATTGCTTCATTGGTCACAATAATTCATTGCTTTGCATAAATGTTCATTCACTATTTATATTACTCCATCCACAATGAGACATGTGAATTTCAGTGCTAACCAGAGTTTTATCTCAAACTTATTAATTTTAATTTTGTTAAAGTTTTTTTTTAATACTAAAGTTTCTCACACATTTACAATTACTACTTTGGGAAAACTGCAAGTGCTTAAAAGAATTAAGTGTTAACTACTCAATAGTACTTAGGGGTAAAAGCCGTTTAGTTCAACGAATAGCCACTAGAACAATGTGAATAATGAACAAAATCAGAAGTACCACTCAGCTTTATGCCAAAAAGATGTCAGCTCTCTCGCAGGAACAATAGTTCATTATTTTCGTACATTTGTTGCGATTATTACGTTTTCTTTTCTTTTTCTTTACACTTTGTATTATTTTTAAGGGTCCTTATAAACCACAAGGGATCGCGCGCCACTTGAAGGTTAAATTCGCATGCAACTAGTGTGTGAAAATCTTACCGTTTATTTTGTTACTTATTAGAAGCTAAGCTCTTTTCGTAGTTTGAGATGTTCATGTCATAAAATGGAAATATTCTTTGTTGCAGATGATGGTAGAAATATAAATAATTCAGAATGGAAATGCAATCAATACAGGCGTCTTCGAGTAAGTACCTACCAAGTAAACTTTAATAATTACTTTTGTTTTCTAGTGAAACTTAACTGTCAAATAATCAGCATTAAGTGATTTTTGTGACAGTTGTAAACTAGCCTACAACTGTCATCATTATATTAGGTACGTGATTTGTATTGTAAACGAACTAACTGCTATCATGTCTGATTACGTATTATAAAGTCTGGGTACGCAAAGAAAATTGTAAGTTAGGAACCTATTAAGTTTTAGTGTCAAGAAATTTAATATCAGTTTTATTATAGAGCGGCGCGAAGTATGAGATTTTCACTGTCTAGCCCAGTACCCCGAAGAGAACTCTAAACTATCGGTTGATTGGACGGAATTTGACGGAACTGTGTGTGTGTGTGTGTGTGTACTAATCGTTAAATACCACTAGTTCGCACTGGAGCAGTGTAACGACGTCGACGTCTACAAAACTCTTTATTCCCCTCCCCAATGAAAGACCTCCTCTTTATTTCTCTTAAGGATGCAGATGCAGACGACCTGTGGCCTACTTGTTGGAAAGTTGCTATATCGATTAAGTATGGTCATCGGAATATCTAAAGCTAAAGAGCTTGTTTATTTAGTAGTGAGAGTCTCTTGAAAAGCATAGTTTTAACTAAAAAACTCAAGTTGCAATCTTTCTATCTAGCTAGAAAAATAATACCGACTTAATTGTTACTTGTTACAAAAATACGCAATTTCGGTTGAAGTATCCATGTAATATTTTTCTTTCGGTTACTTTGATTTGAAAACAAAACGACTATAAAATAAAATAAACCAAATCGGTTTATAAATGACGGACCTCTGAAGTAACATTAAAAAAAAAGTGGAACAGAATTTATATTTTCCCACCTTTTTTTGAAAGTCGGTTTTAATATATCATAGTGACACTGTGTTTCTCGTTTACGTGATCATTTTGTTATTAGTTACTGGGAACATATTTTTGTTGTTAGCGACTAGCGAGATGACGTGTCACACCTAATTTAGCTACAGGTATTCCCACGAGCGTCGCCTGCGCATCTGCCTCCGCTCTCAGCTCTCACCCTCCATCACCCCGCAAATTGGGCTATTGATAACAATACTGGCTATTATTTCTACCTTGCTGATGTATGTTCAATAATTAAGTAGGTACTTAGCGTTGAGTAGCCTGTTATGCTTAATATTTCATAGGATTGAGAAGTTTATCCGTTTTTGCATTATGTGACAGGGAATTCCAAAAATAATTTCTCGTAAACGTTTGATTTCGGAATATAATAAAGTGATAGTTTATCCACTGAGATACCCGATCAACTATCGTTTGCGAAAGATGCAGAAGTCATTTGTGGGATTGAGTATATGCTTTTATAATATTATTATGATTCCCAAGGTGATTTTGAACCTACCAATGCATTATTTAAAACAATGTGTGAAACACATTTAATAAATCGTGGTTACTATATGCTTGAGGAATTTAATAACGACAAGGCTGCTTGGAAGCAGGCTTTGCGCAGGCAAAATAGAAAACTGTAAAATGATGTTCAAAATGAGCAATCTACTGAGTTTCGTGCAGGCCCTTCTCGGTGGAATCTGCCTTCCAAACCGGTAGTGTCCTGGTAGAGTCACTACAAACAGACTGACTTAACGTCTCATGAGCGCCAATAAACTGGGCCTACTTGAAATAAATGAATTTCGATGAATTGATGATTTAGGTTCAAACTATGTACTGTAGGTTCTAAAATAAGTAAACTGTTACTATAGGTAAAAACAACATAGGTTCATCATCAACCTATTAAGGACCATGCGGACCAGGGGTACGGACATAATCTTTCTTAAGGATTAAGAGTTCTAACTCTCACATTATCACATACCTATTAAGAGATGATAAACCCGAAGGACGGGGGCCGTCACAATTTCCTTACTTCGATCTGGTTCTACGAATTTCTTACTTTTATTCGAAGGAACGTAATCCTTAGTGCGCGATTCTAAGATAAGTTAAAGTAACGTCGTATCAAGAACGGCTTTTCAAGTATCGTAAATTTTAAAGTGTGATGTCTGTATAGACCTGACGGCCGACTGGCGCAGTGGGCAGCGAACCTGCTTTCTGAGTCCAAGGCCGTGGGTTCGATTCCCACAGCTGGAAAATGTTTGTGTGATGGACATTAATGTTTTTCAGTGTCTGGGTGTTTATCTGTATATTATAAGTATTTTGTCCCTACCTATATAATTCGTTAAAATATTCGCCAGTAATCTTAGTACCCATAACACAAGCTACGCTTACTTTGGGGCTAGGTGGCGATGTCGTAGTATATATGTATATTAAAATAAAAATAAGTATTAAATTTTATTAAACTATTTTTAGAGTATTTTATTGACGTGGGAATAGAATAACTCATTTCTAAATACATTTTAAAAGACCCGGATCCCTATCGGTGGCAATTAATAGTGAGGTTCGATTAGCCATGCGTAGGTCACGCGATGCTTAGACACAGGTGACTGGTCCCACGGGGGATGGCAGGGATGATAGCCATCGCTAAAAAGGGATAATTTTATGATACACTTGCGTTTGCCCGTGTCTTTGTATGCATACCATTATATATATATACAAATGAATCATTGAATACTTTTTAATACCTTCACTTCAAGTAATTATATAAGCGCAAGAGTGTGTGTGTTTATTTATACTTTTGCTTGCTCGTTACCGATGGTCGGTTTGACATCTACACCGATATTGATGAAACACACACATACCTGGACACATAAATACCTGGACCTTTATCCCGAAAACGTACGCGGGATCCTTCCTCGGAGGGTTTAAATAACGTTTGTTACCTATGTACGGCTTCACGCAGCAAAACAGATATCGGCTAAATTTTGTATAGAGATAAATTGTTTGCTGGAGACGGATTACTATAACCGACTTGATCTAAAATCTAACGGTTCCCGATTTTTGAAAAAAAAACCACTGAAAACACTGACTTCGGCAATTAATGGCTTCCTTTCCTTATTTTGAAATACGAGTACTTACACTAAGAGGTAAGTAAGATTTAAAAAAAAGAACGAATAGAGTAGTTCGTATACTCATTTAATAATTTAGGTTATTGGTGGTCCAAAATTGAAATAAAATGTGTTCTTTTTTTTGCTTTGTGTTGCTATGGTAGAGTTATAATAAACTCCAATTAGATGTGATCTTATGATTTTTATCAGTTAACTGCCGTCAATGGCCTTTTCATCCCGATATTATAAATTGTTCTCAAGCCCCACTTCTTGGCTTTTATACCACCATTGTCTATAGCGGGGAGTTTTGTGAATCTTTTTTTTATCATGTAATATTCGACACCGCGTTTCCTGCCCCGCAAGTGTAGGCATTCATGTGCACCGTCTTATTCGGTATGTCTTATTGTATGGAAGTGCCTTTGTGCCTTTTCGACTATAGCCCTGTTTGGAGGTGTATTAATATAGACATATTATCTGCTCTTGCCTCTTGCTGAACGGTTTGTTGTGCCGATGCCGTGGGACCGTATTGAGGATACGCGGACAAAGGAGATTAAAATGTACGATTTTTTCATTTTGTTCCTCGTCGCATAATAGTTGGAATCGGAATCGGTTTGAATACTGATTATGAGTACTTATGCATTTGCAATTTGATAACTGACGACCTCTTTTCTGCATCGGTGTGCGCTTTGTGTTTTAGGTCAACGGTTTCGCGGGCTTACCTATCTGACGCGGACGGTGAGACCACAAACTTTTCATTCACTAAAAAAAAATGTCAGATAACTGCGTATCATATTTACGTTCCGAGAATTCCGAATCTAGGTATAAGGTAAAAAACTGGGTTTGTTGGATATATCCCTTTTAGGTCAGTAAAATAGATTGTACTTCTATTAATTGATTGGTTTAAAAGCCTACAATGCTAGGTATATTTTAAATAGATTTATTTAGCAATACTAACTGACGTTCTAATCAAAACGTCATTTTCAATGTAAGTAATGAGTTATTGTAATGATAAATTGCGGGGTGGAGTTACCCTCGTCCGGGGTGGGACTTCTACCACCCTATTTAGATTCGCTTGCACTTCCTTGTGTCATATTAAAACTTTAAAAGTGTCAAACACTTATCTACCTAAAGTAGATTTATGATTGTTGTTAAATCGTTACGTTATATCATATACTTTCTGGCTATTTCCGTTTCAATACGTTATTGCGTTGTTTCTTTAAACAAACTAGATTGTACTGCCTACCTTAGTACATCGATTTCTATGATGTTTCTATAAATCGTTACCTTAACAAATATTTCTTTGTTGGTTCTGCTCCGAAACTAAATAGAAAGCAAAGTTACCCCGAGGTAACTTAGCCTAAATATAGTTTAAGAAAAATTAGACATCCTTAAGAAAATTGTAATAATGTAACTCAAAGTACCAACATTTTACATATAAAATTAATTATTTGAGAAATTATAGGCTTTTTAAATAAACTATTTCAAAAACTATCGCTAGCTAATTCGTGGGCAACAGCTAGTATGAGACATTTGAATGATTGCCAAACCAACATAACTGCCTGGTTACTGGCAGACTGGCATGTCGGACACATCACAGATCTCAAGGATAGCTTTATTTCCGTGAAGGATCCAAAATTATAATTTGTGTGTTTACGAGTTTAACGAACTAATTGGTGTATTCCACCCCAACGCATCGGAGAGCCGTCGGTCACGGTTATAAAGCTAGCCTATTGTAATAATTATCGCTAAAGTTCTTAACCTCTCTTTTATGAAACAGTGTTGTGCTCAGCAATGCAACTTTAATAGATAGATGAACAATCTCATAGTTATATTTTTTAATCTTTTGTTTTGTATTGATTCTTAGGTCGCATACTCTACGACGTGCCTTGTGCGGTATGTCGAGATCACTCATCAGGTAAACATTACGGAGTGTTTGCGTGCGATGGTTGCGCCGGCTTCTTCAAACGCTCGGTGAGACGGGACCGCCGATACGCGTGCAAATCTAGAAACCCTGGCGCCTGTTTAGTAGATAAGGCGCATCGCAATCAATGCCGCGCTTGCCGTTTGGCTAAATGTCTGGATGCAGGCATGAATAAGGATGGTAAGTCAGCCATTTCTGGCTTACTTAAAATATATGAGTCATTTTAAGTAAGTTATTTAACTTTAAACTTCTTTTTCAGCCGTACAGCACGAAAGAGGGCCAAGAAATTCTACCATACGAAGACAAATGGCATTATTTTTAAAAGATCCCCTTCCATCAACAGACATCGGCTTATCTCCACCGGTTCTAGATTTAGCTCTACCTAAACATAATCTGCTCCCACCATTACCTTCTTTGCCACTTTTTCACAGCCCCTATTATTCTTATAACAGGCTAAATCTTATGGGCTCTGTACCCTCGTGCCACGCAAAAGTTATGTCGTCCCCAGTTACACCAACTATTCCAATTACAACCGATCCTGAAGCAATGTGTGAAGCGGCAGCTAGACTTCTGTTTATGAATGTGAAATGGGCTAAAAGTGATCCGTCTTTCAGTTCCCTATCTTTATCCGATAGACTAGTATTATTAGAGGAGTCGTGGCGCGATCTTTTCATTATAGGTTGTGCTCAATTTCTCTACCCTCTCAATTTAAAAATTCTTCTTAATGGGAAAAATACGATTTTACATTCCAAAGATGTGGATGAGTTTCAAATAATGTTAGCTGAACTGTCGAAAATTCGTCCAGATACAAATGAGTATGCATGTATGCGGGCGATTGTTTTGTTTAAAACCACTTTTAGTGACAAAAACCCCATGGACAGTCCCTCCCAAGCAAATGTTGAAGTGAAAAAACTTCAGGATCTTCCCGCCGTTGCTGCTTTGCAGGATCATTCTAAACATGTTCTAAATGAGGTAAACTTGCTTTTTTTTCTGAGATACTTCATACCGAATGAAATAATATTATGTTACTGACCATTTTGTCTTTTTTTGCAGTACACCGCTAGAATGTATCCACTCGACATTACGCGCTCCAGTTGTTTGCTTCAAATTATGTCTGACATCCGAAGAGTTTCAAGTGTGACAATCGTGGAGCTCTTCTTCCGGGCAACTATAGGAAACATTCCTATTGAGAGAATCATAAGTGACATGTACAGAAGTGCTAAAGATATGACATAAAAGAAATGTACGAGTAGGTATATATTTGACGCACATCATAAAGAAAAATAGACTTATATTACCTAAACCTAAATAATAAACGTTATCTTGGTAAGTGTGTGATAAAACCTAGTTTTCATTAAAATGAAATGTAACATTAAGTATTTTTTTTAATTGTATTTCTGTAGGTACATAAATGATTGTCTTTCTTTTTACATTATAACCTAACCTAATGTAGCTTTTGACCATTGAGCAGAATATTTTTTTTATATTTAATGAAGGGATTCAACATTGTTATTATTACTTAGTGCCTAAAATAATTATGTCTACTTTATCTACTTGTGGTTTACTAACTTGTGCGTACTTCAAAGTCAGGATTTTGTATTATACCTATATTATCTGAGAAATTCTGTTCGAAAGCTCGAACGCTGCTTTATGATCACTGTAATAGACAGAAATTATGTGGATGAGATCCTGACCTCTAGTTATGAAGAATAATTAAAAGATATAAATTATCCGTTAAATAATTCAAAGAAAGTGCAACGGTGCTACGTGGCTCTTAAATAAGTCATACATTCGGTATACCAAATTGTCAAGTTAAGAAATTACTGTTTACATTAAATTATTTTCTGTTGCGTTTGCGTTGTTATTGAGTTTGCGGTTCTTACTGCAACTGAAAAGTTTGCTCGCGTATAGCTTATTCTGAGATTCGAGCAAAACCTTCAACATGCCAATTTTTTTATCCTGATAAGGAAAATCTCGACTGTAGGCCTCAAAGGTAGTCTCTCAGAGTAATGAATATCTAGCCCGCACAGAACTCAGATTTTGTTCTGAATTCGGTGGTTTTTTGATATTTTTACAACATGCCCCACTTAAACAATATGATACTCCTTTCGAAGCGGTCAGTTTGGTTTGATTTGTGTATTGTCTAGTCAAAATTTGTAGATACCCACCCATTATTTGGGATAAGTAGCGTATGATAATAATCGTATGACTTGGAATTATTATAGTACTTTTAAATTCTACTCTTAACCACAATTTGTTTCTTAAAAATTGAGTCTGTGTATGAAGCGATGGGATAAAGGTTTAAAGAAACAAAGGACTGTGTAAGTATCATTACGCTTTTGTAGTGGAACCTGAGTAACATATTAAATCAATGAGTAGTAAACGCTTGACGTAGCCTGACGTAGGCTGACGTAGGCCGAAGATGTCGAAGATTTTTTGGGGTTACTAAAGCTAAACTTTCCGTTTGTCTGTCTGTCCGTCTGTCACCAGGCTGTATCTCACGAACCGTGGTAGTTAGCTAAAATTTTCACAGATGATGCCGCTATAACATCAAATACTAAAAAATAGATGTTGCAGATGTTTGTCATCGGCGTTTATTAAAATTTCTAAAATCGCATACGAACCGTTTGTTTTCTTTCAATAAAAAGTAGCCCATTTAGCCCTCTGTCCTATCAACTCACTCTATGCTAAACTCAACTTGTAACTTAGTTGGGGCGTGAATGAAGGAAGGATGAAACACCCTTTGGCATGTTTCATTAGTAAGGATTCCACGGAACCCTTCCTGCATTTTTCGGCAGGTTTTTTATTGTATTAGATGCTTGTCGTTTGGACGCCTCATGAAAAGCAACGATGACGGATAAGTATTTAAAAAAAATGGGCCTACCCACTCTTGCCTTGAGGTTACCCAAGTTATACGTAGAGGAAACACAGACGCCGGAACGCCGGCGTTTCACACTTTAGCGGTTCATGACAGATACGTGGATGAAATGCAAACCACGTATAGTTGCCATGTAGATTCCTGCGATAAAATGGTGACAAAGCATCATTATAAAAACGTTCAAATTTACTCAACAAAATGCATTTCTTGCACAGATAAGATTTCTATGCCAAGGGAAATCAGGGTCCTGCTCTATGCTTTGTGAGTGCCATTTATTTAGTACAACAATTACGTCCAGGTTTAATTTAGGCAGACGTAACGTAGTTTTAAATATACATTTAAAGTACTTATTTAACTAAGCTGTAAGTTCTACGATTAAGATTAGTACGAAAATAGCGATAAGTACATATACTTATTACTTATGTAAATAAATAAATAATTAAACCTATTTCAATTTTATTTATGTAGGTACTTATTTTAGATGTAAAAGGTGATATTATATTTAAATACTTATATGAAATAAAATATTTTCTGAACTACTACATTCGTGATTATTTTTTTTATTTCTCTAAGTAAAAATTTTGGTTTACTTCCAGTATAACCCGCTTAATAGCCGCGAAATGGCACTGATCAAGTTTCGGAGCCGTAAGTTGATTGATTATTATTATTTTATTATTATTCATCTTGATATACGCATAGTTCGAAGAACGTGTCTTCAGGCCCTTTTCGTAGTTTAAAAAATTATAGTCAGATAAATATTACACTTCCTAACTAAGTTAAAACATAAAAACATTGAAAATTTAGGTACTCTGTTGCAGCCTAAAAGAAAGAACACAGTTTTATTAAAATAAGATTTTTTGCCCTTTCAAACGTCCGCCTTGAACAATCTTTATAATTTTTTTTTATTAATAAGCTCCTATAAAAAAGAGGTAATGGTAGGTGGTAGGTGTTATAAATTTGATGTATATATCTATGTGACTACCTATTATCTACTTGTACTATAACAAAAAGAGGACATTTTTCCAAAGTAAAAGTAAATAATAGATCTGTCCATATCTTCCGGTTCGATATATAGATATGTTATCAATCAATACAAAATGATCAATTACAAAATGATCTTTCATAGATATCACTAAGTACTTTATTAGTACGGTCCGGTCCGCCGCTGTCCGCTGTTTGTTTGTTTGGGGGACTTTTGTATGCTGTAGGGAGGGAATTAAAATCCCTCATGTGCATTATTCGATGCAGTCATCAGTGATCTATTTTGAGGGTTAAAACAGTAACCAAAGGAGTAGGTATTAGTACTGATTTTCGTCTTCGCAAATCATATATCAGCTTATGTCCAAATTTTAACGATGTTATCCATAATTATTTTTGGAACTAGGTAGGTACTAATTTTTCCCAAACTTTGTCTTTACGTTTACAGTAAACAATTTTAAAGCATAGGCATTGTGTAATTACTATATTAGGAACAAAAATGTCTGATTGAAAATTATTGATATTTGTTGTAGATAGGTACTTCGTTCTTACCTACTATTAACAGTAATGTTTTGCAGGTTCTTTAAAGAATTGATTAATTTAGTTTCGTTAGAAGCCTTACAACCTTGTGTTGTCTCTTTTAATAAAAGCATCAAACACATTTACATTTTATTCATTAAGTACCTATAGGTAATTTTTTACCTACTTAGTTACCCTCCGGTAGTGATGTCATCGGCAAACAAACCCAGTTCATCTCGCGAAGCCGTGACATGTGTGTGCTTCGTTTATATTGTGTCTAAATCCCCGTTTAATCTCCAAATTTTATCAGCTTTTGTTCACTCCCATTCATTTTTTTCGCAAGGCTGGGGTCTGACAACAATGATTTCTAGACTACAATACGAAATCAACCTTTACTCAAAGGAATACAGTCGAAAATAAATAGGCGAATTTGTGAAAGGGAATTAAGGTAGTTTTAACTTTATTTTTATAGAAATAGGATTGACTTCGTAACGGAAGTTATATTGCAGCGACTGCCCGCATTAACTTTTGGAGTTTAGTATGTCGGTCACGTCAGTCAATTTGTGTATTGTCAATCTGACATAATAGCGATACCATCCCTATCCCCACGGATTTATTGGTGAAAACCCGATGAAATTTACCTCGGGGTTTAGACAAATTTATTTAGCATCCCTGTTCCGCCCGTCTGTTGGATATTGGTAAAAAGAGATAAAGATAGTGTAAAATTTGTACAAAAGAATTATTTATCCAGATATGGCCCGATTATTAAGTGATTTCATAAAGTTAGTATAATGGTAACACTCTATTATGTCTCTTTGACAGTCATAGCGAAATCTGGGGATGTTTTATAGACTCTGCATGTTTATCAGACACAGTAGGTAGGTATTTTATATAGGTTCTCATCGGTTTACATGTTATGTCGTATTGCTGATTGGTACAGACCTCCTGACCGATTTTAGATTGCGATTTAGAGCGAAGTTCGCCACGCTGCTCCATTTCAAGTAGATGGCCTTGTCGATTATTAACATTTATTACGAGACCAATGTTTCGTAGTATTAGAGTTTTTGTGACAGAGCTTTTCCAGGGGAGTACCTACTACCGCCATGCTTAGTTCTGCCGCAAAGCAGCATTGCTGTGAGACCATAAGGTCATAACAGGTAGGTACATGAATAAAGCTTAACAACTACACTAAGCCAGAGAATGATGCACACGCCAAGCAGGGCGGAACTTTGCAAAACGTGTCCCTGCGAAGTGTTGCTCTGTTACAGGCGATGGATTTCAGCTTATATATTAATAAAAAAAAATAATAGAACGCTTTTAGCAACTTTTTAAAACCGTTAGTCAAACCCACGACTTCATGAACGTAGGTACCTTGCACTAAGAGTACCTACCCAAGCCTAAAGGGTTATTACCTACACTATCTGATATCAAGGGACCGTTACCGTAAATCTGACAGGTGTAATATGAAACGGGAGTAAGGGGCGCTAATTAGAGCGACCGGCAGGGTGATTACGTATCTCGCGACAGCAATGCGATAGGCGTAAATCTTGCAATCACTGTTGCCAACGTCACTTTTGTTTATTTATTGTATGGAAAAGTGACGTTTGACAGTGGGGATTGCAAGATTTACGCCTGTCGCATTCAGCCGACCAGGCATATAATAAGTAATAACATTTAAAACAATGAAAAAACTTTTTAACAAATGCAATAACTTTTAAGATAGAGGGGACCACAGCGTTGTACAAGGAAGAACGGTGAATGCAGTCGTACCCATCCAGATCGCGCAAGCATTTTGATCTATACTTTCAAAGAAACTTACTTATCTACATTTACAAGATTATCGAAGTGTCTATTAAAAGTTAAATGGGTGTAGAAAGAAATCACGCCCACCAACTCGCTTTGGCGCAGCGTGGTGGATCTATGCTCTAAAATCTATGAGAGCGGTATAAAACAGTCGACATTCGCTGAGAGATAGGACTATGTCCAGCTATGGAACGTTAATAGGCTGATTTGATCATAGTGATAATGTTTATGATGATAAAGGTGGTGATGCTAATGGTGACGATGATGATAATGATGTTCCAAGAATACTTACTGAATACTTATTCGAAAGCTTTTCTCTCATACAAAATACTGTTTCACCCGTTTTCCTTCCCTTCTATTTGGGATTCCACAACCGAAGGGTGCAGACGGGTTTAACAATACCTAAAAAAAATACCCTGAGGATACCCCACGTTAAAAAAAATATAAATGGGCGAAAGCCTTAAGAGAAAAATGTTACATTCTGTTCCAGTACCTATCTTGTTTTCTTTAAAGAAATATTCCTGAGGTATAAACAATGCATATGTCTTACATTTTGTATGAAGGCTTCCGTCCCTTCGTGCGAGTCTGACTTGCACTTGAATGGTTTATTTATTGGCAAATTTTTCGCTTTAATAGTGACGGTACCACAAACAAACATTTTGCGACGTACGAACTCATCACGAGTTAGGGCATGATTGATAATGTAAGGGTAGTGTAATAAGTTACACAATATCTTCGCGTTCCCACCCACCCGGTAAACAGGGTCCTAAATAACCTGTAGCTAAGTGTAATGGGAGTTTAGGTAATAGCGCTCTACGTGCTGGCCGTGGGACAGTCGAACAGCACGAATTTACGCATAATTTGATTGAAATTAAGAGTAGACAGACGGTCGCGTCTTCCCATGTATTGTTTTTTTTTTAATATATTTCTGTAATGTGCTTCACCATTAGCGCTGGTAAAAGTCCCGTGGCCAGCATGTTGTACCCATTTCACTTGAGAAATTGTTATAAATGTGTATAATAAATAATGGAATTTTAGATTCGATGAGAGAAACGAAACGAAAATCTGTTTACAGCTGCGTTGGAAGAATTATTTCGGTACGATAGTAACGTATTAAATCAAGGCTTTAAGATGGATGTGTTACGTCACTTATACCTACAGATCAGCATAATTACAGCATAATATATCATGCATGCATTGTATGCATATATTTATGACGCCAATTTTCATCTGAGACCCAGAAGCTAAAACATTAAACGAACAACAGTTATTAGGTATACTAATCTTTCGACCAAGCTGAAAATATTGTGATGTTATTCCTATTCAAACGTTTTTGTAATGAAATTAAAGCTGATCTCGTCAGGATTCAGAGCTTAACAGCTTAAATAATATTATTTGTATGTATCAAGCTTACATACCAAAATATAACAATTTAACAAAATATTCAATTTCAAACATATAGATTTCAATAGAAAAATTTAATTAAACATACTAAACTTATTCCTCTATTTAAATTTGGCAATACAAACTACATTAACAATTACAGACCCATTTCAATCTTACCAGCTCTTAGTAAGGTCTTTGAAAAAATTATATTAAATCAACTTTTGAACCACTTTAATGTAAATAACTTACTACATCCGGAGCAGTACGGTTTTACTAAAGGTCGTAGCCCTACGGATGCAGGCGCTAAACTTTTAAAACATGTGTACGATGCCTGGGAACGTTCGCATAATGCCATTGGTGTTTTTTGTTATCTATCCAAAGCATTCGATTGTGTTGATCATAAAACCATGCTCTTAAACTAGCCCACTATGATATCAAAAACGTTGCACTAAATTTGGTTGCCTCTTATCTCAGTGACAGAACCCAAAGACAGGTTTGCATAAAAGACATTAAGTCGCAGGGGTCAGCTACGTCAATGGGTGTCCCACAGGGTTAAATTTTGGGTCCCTTTCTATTTTTGGTGTATATAAATGATCTACCACACCATGTTAGTGAAACCTGTGACATTGTACTGTTTGCAGATGATACATCTCTAATTTTTAAAACTGATTGAGGTAGAGATAACTGACGATGAAAGCCGTGCTATGTCGCATGTGTCGCACTGGTTTACTGTCAATAATTTACTTTTAAATGCAAAAAAAACTAAGTTTGTGGAATTTATTTTACCAAATGTAAAGAAAGTTAATAAAAATATAATAATAAATGGAGAATCACTAAAAATGGAAGATTCCACAGTTTTTCTGGGCATGACCTTAGATTGTAAACTTCAGTGGGGTACCCATATAGATACACTAGCAGGTAAACTAAGCTCGGCTGCCTACGCTGTCAGGAAAATTAGACAGATTACTGACGTAGAAACGGCAAGACTTGTTTACTTTGCGTACTTTCATAGTGTGATGTCTTACGGGATCTTATTATGGGGCAAAGCTGCTGATATTGAAACTATATTCATAATGCAGAAAAGAGTTGTACGGTCAATATATAAACTTAAATCACGTGAATCCCTCCGTGAAAAATTTAAAGAAATAATTATCCTTACGTAGCCTCACAATATATTTATAACAATATAGTATTTGTAAGACAACATATTAGTCTTTATAAACAAAAAGTGGATATAAACAGTCGACTTACAAGAAAGGTGCAGAAGTCATTTGTGGGATTGAGTATACGCTTTTATAATATGATTTCTAAGGTAATTTTGGACCTACCAATGCATTACTTTAAGTTGGATATATTTTTTTTACTATTACGCTAACTTTGGCTCTTCTATTTTGGACATTGATTTAAACATAGTGATTAAGCTCAATTTTTGTGTTTGTCGTTATATAGTACGAACTCTGTTTCAACATGTTGAAAAGTGGACGAACAATCAACAGCCAGTCACGCGAATTGGTTGTGAAGTTAAAGGAATACT
Source organism: Pararge aegeria (assembly GCF_905163445.1). NCBI lineage: Eukaryota > Metazoa > Arthropoda > Insecta > Lepidoptera > Nymphalidae > Pararge > Pararge aegeria. The sequence goes on from NC_053208.1 coordinate 11,138,291, forward strand.
TTAACGAACGAACACTTTACAATACATAATCATATCGATCAAGTACTGATACAAAGTTGAAACGGTTTATCGTGAGTATCGACTACCGAGTCGTATGGTTCCATAACTAGTTACGTCGCGATGACAAATGTCAAAACGGGCCTATTACTTTTTTACGACTATACACATACAATATTAATTGGATATTATTTCCACTCGTGCGCCAAACGAAAAGCTGTAGGAGAAGATAAATTTGTATCCATTCCCGGTAGAGATAGATCATTGTCTCCTGCCCATGCTAGCCTTGCTGATACATTTGTAATGAACAGTATTTTGTGGTCAATTGTGGTAGATTTACCAATCAATACTACTTTTTACCTGCGGGAGAGTTTGCCCACCACACCGGGCAGAAGACTGGTCTATGATCTCTGTAGATTGCAGTAGTAACACGGAGGACGCTGCTACCAGTTCTTCATTAGTCTCTGTAGTAGTCACCTCGTAAGACACCAGCGGTGGTGGTGACTACTGATCTGCCGTCGCGAGTATCCTTAATTTGGCTATCTTCTGACTTCAGTCTTTTAATAATGTCCGACTATTTTGAAAAGGCCTCCTCTCATGGGAGGAAGGGTTTTAGAACATAGATCTATCGATCTGAGAATCTGAGAATTCTTAGCAAATAAACTCAATACCTAACAATTCCTTTCCCTGGAATGGAAACCAGGACCTCGTATCGAACATGTTACATACCAACAAGTGAAGTAAGCCAAAAGTACGAAACCAACATTGTAAAGCTATTAAAGTAGGTGAATATGTACATGGGGCTGGGATGACAAGCGGTCAGAGTGGGGGATTTGACCGTTCACTTCTTAATATCCGAGGCTTCTCAATATATGAGGCTCCAGGAATACGGCATCAAACGGCAGTTTTATGTGGCACATGCTCACAGCCAGACAAATCAGTTTGGGGAAGCATTTTCCACGGGTGCGATCTTAAGAGATCCCGGAGCTTCCAATCATGTGCCGAGGTACAGTGCGCAGAAGTCCCAGAAATCTCAATTTTCTCCCCCAAGAAGTCTGGTATCTTGTAATCACGAGATTTTTTCTCCGTCAACAGAATAAAATGTATCTCATAGTACTATTTTTGATATTACATATGATTCGGAAAGACGGTTAATTTAAAAGCCCGTGCAGTCGATACAAATCTTTTTATTGGTTTTCAAACGTTTACAACAATAAGATAATATCCTAAAATTAAACTTAATGAACTAAGCACTTATACTCACATTAATTTATCACTGTGCTATGTAAAGGGATTCCTGCTTTGTAAGTAAGAATATGTTGTCCTACACAATTCCGTGAAATGGTTATTATATAGGCCGCCACTGGTACCCAGGTATATCGTTGTTAATATTTGATTAAATACTGAAAGGTAGCTTGTATACTATAAGATTTATATAACTTTGATAACGAAATGACGGGGTTTTAGATTATTACTAACATTTAAAAAATACTATAGGCAGGTTAAGCGGGCAATAGTAAAAAGGTTAGGTAAGGTAATGATATTAAAGCTAAGGTTCTTGATTTGGCCAGAGTCTGTCGTAAGATTTATAACCCGTATTGGAAAGTATTTTTCCATTTTACATGATCTTAACGCCTTAATAGTCAATAGTCAATAGTCATTTATTCATAAATATTAATATTAAAAAATAAGCTATTTTTGTAACGTTTTAGTTAATTATAGCTATTTATTAAATCCATGGCTCGTTTGTTCATACTAAATTATTTATTAGAAAAAGCGTACTCATTAGATTTTATTGAAAGCCGACGCCAAGCAAATGAGATTCGTAATTTTCAATAATTTCATAGGTATGCACACACTTTGTTTTTAATTACTTTCTGATAAATGTAATTTTAAATTAGATAGGTACCTACCTAAACAGTTATTACGGTCACTCTCTTTGCCAGTGGAAGTGATCAAAGTATATTTAGGAAGAATATTAATTCTTACATGTCGCAGCCTTCGGCTTCCCGTTGTATACATGCAGTGGTTAAAGCAGTTGAAGCTGTATTAAAAGTGTAGTTGAAACATTGAACGTAATAAAATTTTAGGTTCTTCAAATAAAACGTAAAGCATAAGCCAAGCATAATAATAATAATAATAATAATAAAAGCATCAATTTAAACATTTATTTTATTTTAACAATCATAAATAGGTATTAACAATTATTAACAATCTTAAATAGGTATTACATTTCAACTTATTTCTACTTAGTATTTCCAAAGTAACAACTGTTTTGGTACAAAATTACTTTTTATACTAGACACTGGTTATTGGATTGGCATTGATGCTCTCCAGCATAAGCCTCTCCAAGCGTTCTCCACAAAGATCTATCCCTTGCTTTTCTCTTCCAAATTGTTCCTGCCACTTTTTAATATCGTCTTCCCACCTACAATACTGTCTACCCTTACTTCTCTTTTTACACGCTTTTTATTAGCTTCACCTGTATGTTTGTTTGTAACCAACTTCTTTGGGTGCGATTTTGACCCACTTTGAACAATCAGATTTGATTCAAACTTTGTAGACATATCGAGGATCGATGACAATACACTAATCTGAGAAGATTATTCCAATTTTCAATAAATTATAGTTAAAAAAAAATTAAAAACACACTTTTATAGAAAACCGAACTAAAAAATAGAAAATAAATTTTAATAAATTTAAATTAAGAATAGTGTTAAAAATTTCAATAAATATAAATTAATAATACTGTGAATAAAAAATATATTTTATTTAAAAAAAAGCGTGGAGTGCTTTTTAAGATATCAAAATAATAATCACTCTACTCATATCTGTCAATAAAATATTTATAACTATTGACACCATGCACCCCATGCTTTTTTTACAACAAAATATATTTTACTTCCTAATTGTTGTTAACCTAATTTTATCTTTTAGTTTTATGTTTAATATACTTCTTTCCATTCTGTGTTGGCAAACTTCAAGTGATTTAATGTTTTTATTTGTGCAACTCCTTTTTGTATAACTGGGTTTGGTTTTTTTAATTGGTATATCTGGGTTTTTCATGGCATCTTTTAGAGCCCAATATCTTTTCCATCCTATGCTTATTCTATTTTGGATTTCTTTTGTTGTGAGGCCTATGAGAGATATTATTTGGCCAAGGTATGTATGCTCATTTACATATTCCAATTCAGTAACATTGTTAGGTATAATAGGAATTTTAATGTAATTTGTCACTACTTTAGTTTCGCTGATGTTCATGAGCAGTCCAACCTTATCGCTTTCATGTACTAGTTGTTCAATGATGTCCTGTAAGATTTTAGGGTCTTCGCATACTAGTATTAGATCATCGGCGAAGCCAAGCATAAACATTTATTAATATTGTTAGCATAATATGTAAAATATGATAAAAAACTTTGCCCAATGCTGCCACGTCTTCACACAGACTCCCAGGCAACTAAGTTGCATTACCAGTGTCTCCCAGGATCTTCGGGCTACATATATTGGGCACTAGGCACTTTACAGAAAACTTTTGCGGGGATTGGGTTTTTCTCTAAAAACTACTTGAGCACGAGAGGGATGCGACGGTCTTTCCATGGTGCTAAAGTTAGTTATTGTTAAAAAAAAAATAATATATATCTAATTTTAATTAAAGAAAAAGTTTAACAATATGTATATTTTTCTTCTTTATTCTAGTTTTTTTTTTTTTTTTTTTTAATGGCTTGCGTTTGTACCAATTGGGTACGATTTACTTCGCCAATGTCACGTGGGAAGGGGGAGACACGCTTTTCAGAATCGATCGGTGAAATATGAGGAAGACCAAATTTTAATCTTGACGCATTTAAATAAGTAGCAGATTTTTTTGCTTCTCCTTTATGAGTTAATTTCCAACAGAAAAACAGATAATTAGAATGTTAGTCGGTTGGAGATAGGAATGTTCTTACATATATATTTACAACTTAATATTATTACACTTAACATATTTACATAGGAATCTACAGAATGGGCTAAACACAGACATTAACAGACACTCAACATTTAGAGGACGAGGAACTTGGACTGGGAGAACATCATAGAGGGGATGAAGGAGTTTAGGGCAAGAGAAGAGGATATGGGAGACAGTGCCTTCTTCCAAGCCACATTCACATATAAAGTGATCCCTTATTCTAATCTTATTCAGGTGAACAGGCGTGCAGGCATGGCCAAGGCGTAAACGGCATATTGTAGATGTAACCCACCTATCAGCATATTTACAAGAGAAGAACCATGGACGTCTAGGGATATCAGTTTGGACAGAAGCGTAATATTTACCTTTAACCGATTTGGAATCATTCCAAAGTGACTTCCAGGATCTGATTAGATATGTTTTTGCCAGTGCGCTGATATCCTCAGAACTGTTTTTGAAATGCTCCAGGGAGCCCAAATGAACAGCTGATTTAGCACATAAGTCAGCAGTTTCATTACCCGTGATGCCAGAGTGCCCTGGTATCCAGACCAATAATAGAGCTAATCCATTTTGATGGCAGAAGTACAGAGCCTCCCTGATCCTTAGAGCAATAGGGAATCTAGACTTACTCCGGAATGGGTTTTCCTTAATGGAGTATAAACAGCTAAGAGAGTCTGTAAAAATAACAGTTTGTTTTATGTTATGGGATCGGACAAATAAGATTGCCTCCAGCAAGGCAACAGCCTCCCCTGTAAATACCGAAGACTCTGGAGGACACTTAAATTGCAGAGCAATTCTAAAGCTTGGAACCCAGGAGGCTGCACCAACATAGCTTTCCGGGGAAAACTTTGATGCATCAGTGTAAATAAGGAGGTGGTTTGGCCAATTTTGACAAACTATGTTATTAAACTTTACATTAGTATCAAGGGCTCCTTTAACTAGCCCAAGATCTGTGACCACGGCAGGATAAAAGACTAGGGTTTCAATTCAATTCAATTCAATTCTTGTTTATGGCTTTTGTCTGCGCCAACTGGGCACAAGGTATTTCGCCAATGTCTTGTAGATGACGAAGGCACGAAGGAGATTGATCGGTGAAACTAATGAAAAGTTAATTTTGAATTTGTACCAAGAAATAGTTGTTATTAGCTAGTTAGCTCTTTAACCTAAGGACACAGACAACATATGCATATATATCTTACACGGATATTTTTTGTACATTATACTTTAATTTTATTACTTACTATATATTTACATAAAAATCTACAATAAGGACTGAAAACAAACATTAAAAAACATTTAACACTCAAAGGACGGGGGACTTTGGGAGGAAGAATGGTGGGATTATGAAGGTTAACTCATGTTTCTTGGGACGTAAACTTTTACAGTTCCACTGTAGCAGGGTTATTGGGCCCATTTTGGAGTAGTTTAAAAAGTTGGCTTAAGTTTTTGGCAACGTTGGGCGGTAAGGGAATTTCACTACATGGAGCGACAATACTAAGTAGAAATTCAGAGATAAACTCAAGCATTTTACCTTGGGAGGGAGGGTTCTCAACATTGTTGTTGAGAGCGCATCCATTAGGAAGGGATGAGGAGTAATCACCGACAATAGTCTGAACAGCTTTTTTATCGTAGCCCTTTGCTAGAGGAGCTCGGGGACGAGGAGAGCGGAAAACTGTTTGCCGGTAGGAGGTTTTGGAGGAAGTTACATTAGTAGGAGTAAACATTTCTTTTGTTATCTCAGCATAGGACCTGCGGACAGGAGGAAACTGAGATGATGCTTCAATGTAAGATTTATTATTCTGAGACATGACCATTTTAATAGATTGCTGCCTGGAGAATTCTGGGCAGTCTTTATCAGTAGCAAAATGACTACCAGAGCAGTGTAAACATGTAGATAATTCCTTGATGACCAAACATGAGTCACCTGTATGGGGCTGAGCACATCTGTAGCATCTGGGCTTAGATCTGCAGATTGTTTTAATGTGGCCAAAACGGCAGCAGTTCTGGCACTGTATTGTTGGAAGTTTATATGTTTCAACTGGCAGTGAGGTGTGGTATGAATATACCTTAGCAGGAAGCATTTGCCCCCTGAAGGTTAGGACAACAGATTGGGTAGGCACCCAAGTGATGACACCCTCTGTGACAGATTTTCTGTTCAGTCGCCTTGATTTCAGAACCTCACCACAGCCAGGCGGGAGCTCTAGCGAATCAACAAGCTCGTCCATCGACCAGTCCACGGGAACTCCTTTCACCAGCCCCATTCTGGTTATGTTGTATGTGGGAATTATAGCTCTATATTTGCATAACTTCAAAACTGGACTAACCAGAAAGTTGTTGGCAGCTTGGGCAGAAGTAAACTCTACAGTAATTTTGTTGCGGCCTATATTTTTGACGCCGTCGTGGATAATTGAACCAATTTTGTGTTTGTGCAAGAATTGACCGAAATTTATAGCCCGTAATGACGCTCCAGAGGATGGGTCCTCCACTTCCCGTGAGACTTGGACGATAAAAGGCCCATTATCATCGTCAGAGTATGACTTGGCGCCTTCGGTGAAGGAAGGATGTATGTAAAGGCTTTGAACGGATGGGTTTACCAGAGTAGGATCAGTTATAGTTTTTTTGGCCGCATATACGTTGGTATCCTCTCCTTGTCGTTTGCGAGACGAGGCTGATGCCCCCGGGTCGGGCGGCTCAGGAGGTGTATCTAGATCCATTTTACTGGAAACACTATAACTACAGACACATAATAAATATTTAACCAACACCAAATACGGTTAGATTTATACGAATATCACCAATAACAACTATTTCTGCTGCTGTGTAAATTCACATAAAACACCGAAATTACACCGGAATCTCACTAACACGTGTGCACAAATTGACAGGCCAAGTTACAGTTCAATATAAACAACACCAAATCCTTTTCAAGACGAGTTTACAGTAAAATCAAAGAAAAATTTGAGAAAACCGCGTCCGCCATGTACGAAGTTTCCCGCCGAAAAAACAAAGACTAGGGTTTATTCTAGTTATTTATTTCCTAAATAAACTTCAATCTCGAATTCACATTAACTGTCACTTATACATTTTTTAATGTAAGGCAAAGATATTTCGTCATACAGCCTATATAAATGTTATTTCAGTATTTTAATCATCAAAAATTCTGATTTATTTTTTATAGCCTACATAACAAACTAATAAAATACTAAATTAAGGAATTAATACAAAATAACTACGTGTTTTTATAAAAGAAGGATATAATATTTTACCGATTCGTTTATTACAACTAAGGCCATCTCTATTTCTTCGAGCTTCGAATTCGAAACTCACTTCAGTTCGCAAGTGCGTGTCAGGTGTTTAGAGAATATCATATCAAGGTCATGTGAGATCGCTTTCGATGTGATCTTTCTCACTTAAGTGAGCTTCGATATCGAGCTGGCATTATTCAGAATAGCCTTGCTGGAGTACTTGTGTAATAAAATACAGACCAATATTTTTTGGCCGTGAACCACCGCGAATTTATTGTTGGGCTGTCAAACGTATGTCATAAAACGTAAATTATGATAACAGCCCTATTGTTTCGAGGCCCCGTTGGCTGATTTTGAAGTTGGCCCTTAATGTTATAAACTTAAATAAAGTATTTAGTTTTTCCATAATTTCAAATGTGATTTCCAACTGTTTATAGAACAACACCTACTTTTCTGTTTTGTGAAATGAATTTCATTGATTTTATCTACAATTTTTGATTTATGCCACATTTCCTAGTGCTCGCAAGATTTAGTATAGTACTTGGTATCGAATCGAAAGTATCGAGTATTTACTAGGATCTCTCCGGAACGTCTCTACCAGGCGTCACTGAGCGTGCGCGGTGCGCGCAGCCTAGCTATATGTAAACTCTAGTCAGTTATTGATTGATTGTTTAACGCCATTTTAACATTCGAGTACATTTGGTTGAATATTAACGTTTCGTTTCATATATTCTTGAGCAACTGTTTGTAACAACTTGATTAACGATGCCCATAAAACGCTTAGTTATATTGAAAAGGTCAAACTAATAATAGAATGACGTGGTTAGTATACTTTGTAGTGTAGTCCATGGAGTTAAAATGGCGTCGTAAATTGAATTAATTGTGTATTACTTTAAAAACTCTTTATGTTTAAGGTTAATGTATGGAATGGCAGCCTTGAAATCGGCGTTACCATTTTGGATCCCGAATATATGGAGCTTCCCGCAACGGCCACCAAACTCCGGAATACAGCCTGCGTATTTTCTTTATTTATTTTTAATTTCAGTATACTTTCTAGAATTAATTTTCTAGACCTATTTCTATAACCAATCATCTGAGCAACACAATAAAGAAAATACAACACAATAAATAAAGAATATAGTATATATATAGCTCAGATGATTGGCTATAGAAATAGGTCTAGAAAAGTAATTCTAGAAAGTTAGTACTAGTCTAGTAGTATTGATTGTATATATATATATGGTCTCAGTTTATCATATATATATATTCTATAATTAAGTTTAATGGCAAAACATCAAATATACTTAAATCAAAAATTCATAAATCAAATTATATTGTATACTTCTTTTACAGATAATGTCTGGCAGTTCTCAATTGCTTCATTTAAAAGGGCAGAAAAGTCCGCTGTTTACCCTCATGGTCTGTTCGTGTGGGATATTGCCAGGAGCTTTCCCGTCGTGGTACTAGGTCCTGTGGGTGGGACGTCAAATTCAATGCATCGTCTCCTGTAGGTGGGACGTGAAATTCAATGCGTCGTCCTCTTCGTCGCCACTGATGCCTGCGTTAACCAGGCACCAGCACCATTAATGTTGGAAGTAAGAACTCACGAGGCACTGGAAGCCAATTAAGGTCCTGTTTGGATCAGGGCTACTCGGTGGAGGTGTGTTCTTTCAGATAAAAAGGTAAATAAGGTGCTGCTTTGAACAGATAGGTGGTTGTTGCAGCGGCGAGAACATTCCCGAATAGGGTTGACGTCAAGAGGCCGGATTAAAAAATACACCGAATCCAAAAAAAATAAGGCAAGGAATGAGAAAACAATATTTATCACCCCTGAAGGGCACATACGAGTAATAATGTTAATTTGGCCCTTAGGTCTTATCCATGTCAAATTAATATTTTCAAACTTTAGAAGTATGGAGTAACAAAGATTATTTTTTATGATTTGTTTAATGGACTAAATAAACTGAATTTAAAAAAAATAATTAACTATCCCAAATAAATAACCGGAAAATCTAAATTGGCAATTCTGTATGGGAATTGAGACTTCGGATTACATTCAATAGCTGGGCGTTCTTCATGTCGTATGAAGTTCACCGGACCATCTCGTTCAATATAATAAAATGTTGCAGTTCCAAACGACTTGATGCAGAACGTCAAAGTGGAAGAGGTGATTTGTGTAGTTGCAATCATCAACATCGACTCAACTGAAATGGGTTCTTTGTTGGTTCCCGTAGTTCCTGTCAGCGAGACACGTCGAAGAAGGGCCGCCTTGCCTTACACCTTCCACTACATACATGGAGGGAACATCAAACTTTGCAGTTCAGGTATTTTCTTTTTATTTGACACTCAAACCATCATTATCATCATCAACCGATGACCGGCCCACTATAGAACACGGGTCGCCTTCAGAAGGGTTTAGGCCGTAATCAATCACGCTGGCCAAGTGCGGATTGGCAGACTTCAAACAACTTTGAGAACATTATGGAGGACTCTTAGGAATGCAGCCCCAACCACTGGGCTACACTTAATTACTTGGACATTTTGTCAGAAACCAATTTCAAATGAAACTTTCAACTCACCACTGCAACAAACCTTGATAACCAATGAACATAGAATTTCAACTAAAGGTTAGTTTAAAATGTTTTGCGCACAGGTAGCAAGAAGGCAAACAGATTGTCAATTTTTTAAAACTTATTTCAGCTGTGCCCTTAGGAAATTGCTTTAAAGCACATTAGTTTCATAACTTAAACATTCAATAAGATATATTAGTTTATTTATATATCTAAAAGAAAGTGAGGTCAGTCTAAATATAGCCAAAAGAAAGCTAAACAATCACGAAGTAACATAGGCTATAATTGATTTTCTTTTTCTAAGCTAAAAACTACATCCGATTTGTTTTTTTTTACAAAAATATGCGTTAAAAACAAAAACAAACGCGGACGAAGTAGGCGGGCAACAGCTATTTATACCATTAAAATAATCTAAGATACGCTTTGGAATAAGTCGCCTTAAGACATGTTCTTTATAAATAGCTCCTGAATTAACTAAGTTGGTAAATATAAATTCCGGTAGCACTTGGTCCGTACAATAGAGCAGACAACTTTATAGTTTATTACATAGTAGCTGCTATTCGCAACTTCATTCTTTTTTTATTTATTTTAAATCCCACAGGTAGTTTTTTTGGGATATAAAGTGCTAGCGAATACCCGTGACTAGGTCTGCGTTGGATTTCAGAATCTTCTCCAAGGAGGCTGTACTCAATGATATGTATCAGAGCAGTTCGGTGTCGGTCGTTTCGCTGTTCAGCCGACCTGGACTAGGTTTCAAGAAACCAGTTCTTTGAAAAGAAGACCAAGATCATCGAAGAAGAAAACTATGTACTGAACTGAGACGATGGATATCTTGTGAGACAAGCTTTACGAAATTATAAGATTATCAAAAACAATCTTGAAGATGTTAGAAATGTGAGTGTTAGCGTATGGACTTTCAGGAGGAGACTTCTAAAATAGAGAGACCGTAGAATAGAGCAAGATTATATTTTCAGATGAAGCTAGAATCTCTTTATTTGGTGAGGACCGATGTTGTAAAGTGCTAAGAAGACCAGGAGAGCTTTTTTTAAAGAAATTAAGCCGTACGGTGGAGCCGTACGGTGGAGCCGTACGTATGTTTTGGGCTGGCATAACTTCAGAAGATCGTACAGAGTTAGTTTTCGTAGAAAATGTAGAAAATGGCTCTCCAAATGCACAACGCCACATAATGAAACTCTTAATTCCTCATGCTCAACCAGCGTTGGCTGCTACAGGAAGTGCTGCTGTGTTTATTGAAGAAAATGCTTGAGCGCACCAAGCGAGGTAGATGCTTACTTAAGAGAAGTTGGGATTGGCAAGCACGAAGTACCGACCTCAATCCGATTGAGCATGTATGGGACTTCCCAAAACGACGTGTTACATCTGTACAACCAGCCCCACAGAACATGCTGGAGCTTTAAATTGCTACTACGGCCGAATCGTACTTTCATAGTGTTATGTCCTATGGAATCTTGTTATGGGGTAAAGCAGCTGATATCGAAACTATATTTATATTGCAGAAAAGAGCTGTACGGTCAATATATAAACTTAAATCACGCGAATCCCTCCGTGAGAAGTTTAAAGAAATAGGCATACTTACTGTAGCTTCACAATATATTTATAACAATATAGTATTTGTAAGACAACATTTTAGTCTTTATAAACAAAAAGTGGACATAAACAGTCGACTTACAAGAAATGGTCATAAATTAGTGTCATCTGCATATCGTCTGCGTAAGGTACAGGGATCATTTGTGGGATCATTTGTGGGATGATTCCTAAGGTGATTTTGGACCTGCCAATGCACAAGTTTAAAGAATTTGTTAAAACACATTTATTACAGCGAGGTTACTATACAATTGATGAATTTTTTAATGACAAGGTTGCTTGGAAGTATCCGGCTCCGCTTTCAGCTCTCACAAGATAGAAAAATGAATGTTAAAATGCAAAATGTAAATTGTTGATGTTGGAAAAGAGCAACTGCTGAGTTTCTTGCCGGCTTCTTCCCGGTAGAATCTGCCTTCCGAACCGGTGGTAGAATCACTACAAACAGACAGACTTGACGTTTCAAAAGTGCTTATATTAGGCCTACTTGAAATAAATGAATTTTGAATTTTGAATTTTTTGAATTTCGGAACGCATTCCCCAGGAACTCATGAAAAACCTCGCCCAAAGCATGCCACGAAGAATTGCAGCAGTTATTTCAGCCAGAGGAGATCACACTCGATATAATTTTTTTATGTTATTGTTAGTAACTTTTAGTAAATAAAGGAGAAAGCCATTTGCGGTTTCTTATTTTTTTGTTCAAAAAGAGTAATATCCTAAAAATAAAAAATAAAACAAATTAAGATTGACTTATTAACAAACAGAAGCTTTTTAACATCAGGAAATAGTATTTTTTTGCATCATATGCCTTTTCTTAACTGTTTAACATTACTCAAAGTACTGAAATAAATCAAAAGTGCCAGTGTAAACGTCAAAGTTTGTGTACATTATTATTTTTATGTTAATGTTTTGATAAGAATTAATTTAATACCATAAAAAAGTCATAAATTTTAAAAAATGGTTTTAATTTATAACCTATTATACTAAAGTGTTAGGGAGGAAAACTAGCTGCTGTAACAGTATGTGTTGTAATTAATTCGATGTCAAATAAATTTTCAGACACAGTGGCAATGCGTACGTCGGGATATCAAGATGCAGTCGCCATTGTCAGCCAGCCTCTACGTCGCGGTCGTCGGTTTAGGGTGAGATTTGAACAGATCTTGTAGTTTGTAGGTAAAATTTGCATTCATAAATTCTTTAGAACAAACAGGACGCGAACTTTTATTACGTAATTTCGCTTAACAATTTTTTTGGCCGGTTGTTGTGTCGTGTCGTATTTCAATTCCCATACCATCCAGGGGGGATGGTATTTAAGTATCATATCACGCCGAGTATCATACCACGCTTAAAATAGCGTTTTATTTCGACGCTATTTAATCTTAAGTATCTTTATAGTATTATTAGGAATTCTGTGTAGATTACAATTGTCCTTTCTAGTATATTTTAGAATAAAACAGGAACCGAAAAAATAATCCAGCGGCCGCGTATTTGCTTCGTATTGTGTAACGAAAGGTCAGCTGCAAACATTGTTTATAAAGTACATAATTCTATAATCAAAGACGTCTGTATTCTTCTTTTTTATACCCGTGCGAAGCTGGGACGGATCGCTTGTTACTAATTGTTTTTAAATTAAGTTTCACAATCCGTATTGCACAATAAGTAGCCTGAGTACAAAATTTGCCGTCAAAAATCGAGAAGCCGTTTTCGCATATCAAACGCGACGCGTGTATTGTCAAAGTATAACGGACCTAATGTCAATGGATTAAAATCGGGGATTCTTTTACTTCTGATTTTGTTATACAAATGTTCCATATAAGCCTGTGCTAAAGACTTGTAGGTGAACTTGAACTTTAATAAAAAGGAAATACTTACACTATATAAGCTATCTGGCTGGGCGCAGTGTTTTCATGTTTTCACCAATGGACAGATAGATTCTTGAGGAAGGTCCATGGATCCCTCATGCGTATTTTGTTTGAACTTGCTAATCGGCTATTTATGCATCACCCTAGTACCCATAAAAAATGCAGGTGAAACGCAGAAAACTGCTAGGTGCAATAATCGTCTCAAATCAAAACAATAATACTTAATATACCTGTCACAGTTACTTTTTACAAGAACTACAATCTATAACTAAAAGCTGCCTGAGTTCTTAGTGGGGTTTAAGGTCGTTGAATGGTTTTTACACTTCAAAACTGAGTATATTATCATTTTTGGTTCACGGATAATAAGTTCCCTTTAAGCTTTCTCCCGTCCTGTTTACTCTAAAGTTAATTGGAATGAATTATACAAACTCATATCTGCAAATACTGCGATTTTTTTTGGCTAGTTTATGTAGTTTTTTTGACAGCAATAATCCGATTCTTATTGTTTCATATACAAATAGCTATCATACAGATGGTTAAATACCTTTCAGTATCAATTCGCAATTCCATTATATTTCAGTGGGCGTTGTAGGTCGAAGTTGTAACACTCAACTTACCGGTCGCCATAAAACTGTATGTATTTGCTGTCTATTTCGGATCGGATCATTGATGGTTAAATATTTCTATTGTTATCATGAATACAAATTTATGGTAAATTCATAGCTTATTCGTTACTGCGAATTCAGTAAAAATCTTAGAGACAGTACGGCCCAGATAAATTGTCTTTGCTAAGCGATATCTTAAGCAAAGTAAGCATTACATTAATTAGATTGACTTTAGCATCTACTTTCGTCTTAAGTCAACCTAATACTAAGCCAATGCTTAACTTAGCCATACTACAGAGTTATGTGGACTTTTAAGCATAGATTTCCCACATTGTTCAGAACTTTCAAAACGTTTTCACTTTAATACGACAGAATGCATGTTGTCCTATGCCACAACTCCGGCGGTATCGATTAGGCAAACGTAGTCGAGGAATTTCATAAAATCTCACAAAATAATCATTAAAAAATTCACTATAAAAATCCAAACTCCCAACAACAACAGACGTACTAATAAATAATAAATAAATAAATAAATATACTACGACAATACACACATCGCCACCTAGCCCCAAACTAAGCGTAGCTTGTGTTATGGGTACTAAGATAGCTATTGAATATTTTTATGAATATAATACATAAATACTTATAATATACATATAAACACCCAGACACTGAAAAACATTCATGTTCATCACACAAACATTTTCCAGTTGTGGGAATCGAACCCACGACCTTGGACTCAGAGAGCAGGGTCGCTGCAAACTGCGCCAATCGGCCGTCAAATCGTAATGGTCATTGATCGAACAGAACGACAAAAGCACACAGTTACATTAACGCATTTCAAATTTCTCGAAGTCATATCATAACGTAACGTCGATTTTAAAATATTGTAAAAATTCTAGACTACACTAGTTTTAAATACAATGTTGATGAGTGTTGTATATTTACGTGAGATTCAATAATAATCATTGAAAATAAAAATTGTGCTCAGCAAAACTATTCTCTTAATCCCGTTTATTTAAGTTGGTATGAGTGTCAATGCTTAGTCAAACTAGTTCCTCGCGGAGTTATACTTTTGAATAACGTAAATAATGACTATTTATCTGGGCGTAAGTGTTCAATAAAGGTATTTACTACTAGCTGTTGCCCGCGACATCGTCTGTGTTTGATTTGTTTTTTGATGTGGCATTAAAATGAGGGGTTTGCTAAAATCTCTAACCACAGTTTGGGCAAAATTAAACACATATTATAACCTCTATAGTACAAAAATAATTATTTAAATCGGTTATAATATGTGGAAGTTATGGTGTAAAATCGTCAAACACTAATCCCCTGTCCCAAAGGAACCGAGCTTAATGTCGGAATAAAAAGTATATATATATATTACTTTTAACACTTCCAAGAATATGTGTACAAAAGTTTTATGAGGATCGGTTAAGTAGTTTTTGCGTGAAAGCGTAACAAAGAAACTTACATTGACGTTTATAATATTAGTAGGGATGGATTGATATTCAATGGTAACAATAACATTAAGCGAAACAAAGACTATACTTATTGTTCAAACCTTCTTTTGAGTGAGTGTTTTGGCATGGGCATAATAAACTCTGCACGTAAAAAAATCTCCCATTCGTTGTCTACCCTTTGGGACTTACCGCGATAAATTTTGGATTTCCCATTCCCAAATCAAAAGAATGTTGGTAGTTGGTACCTTTAATTAAAAAAAAATTAAGGACTTTCATACAGACTATGCAACCCCTTATTAGAATGATGAATCAGATTTTTGTTTTTATATACAACGTGTAACGGAATTACGAAATAAGTATATTTAATGAGGAATCACCCTTTAAGAATAAGATTTCAATAGAGGAATATTAATTTTTCCATAGAAACTAATTTAAAACATTTTAAGTGTTTAAAGCCTTATTGAAGATAAAAGATCGACACGTGCATAGTACCTACGCTACGCAACGCGTACTTTATTAAAGTGACAGGAGTCACTTGATTTTACTTTTGCATGTGATGTTAGGGCTGTATCTGATTTCTTCCAGTAAAACTATGGCAATGGTTTACTCAAAAAATTTTAGCGTTTCTGTTTCACAGATAAGTCTCAGAGACAGTAAATAATGAACCGCTAAAGCCTTTGAAGTATTATTTCGGTTTTCATTTACACGTTGTATATAGATTGTGATGTTGATGTTGTAGCATGAGTTAACGTGAAACATATATATTTTAATTTCAGTTATTTTTTTTTCATGGTTCCAATTAGAGCATCGAGAACTTATCTTTAAAGTACCGGTATCATCAATTCCAGCATTAGAACCGTGCCGAAAAAGAAATGATTACTTACAGTTATTGTTTTTTCATATAATATTTATATAAAGAGTGAAGGGAGATTGATTGATACAACGACGAAAGAATGAACAGCATAATTAATTTGTATCACAACTTAACATCAATTGACCCACTTGCTCGTTTGCCCGGTATTAATATACAAATAAGCACTTTTGACAAGTCAACAGAGGCATGAGATACATAAGGAATATGTTGCCACTCGAAAAAACATGGGTTTTCATGTTATAAGACACAAGGTCTAGAAAATCCTAGAACAGAATATTTTTTGTTATTTTATTTTAGAACACAGTTCCGATGCTCTAGTTGTAATATTTACGAGTATAACTTGATTTAGATTGAGCGAAAGCAGAGTATCATTTTAATGACACTGGTGATACCTGTGCTTCTGCTACTTGTTGTATTGTTTACTCGGAAATATGATTTATTGCTGAAGTGTATTTGCTTGCTGTTGTACTATTTTTACATATTATATTCTCTGCGCTTTACCGTAGGTTAGGTAGAACTTAATTGTACTTTATTTTATGTCATTATGCGAAAGTGCGCTGCGATTTTGATATTGCGATGCGAATGTATGTAAATGTGTGCTAGCGTAATATTAATAATGCTTGCGATTGATGGTTCAATTCACTGCTAAATTGTTCTTCTTCATTTTCTTAAGCTTTTATACGGTGCTGTCTTAATTAGGCGTTTCTTATTTCCATTAAAAGTATTAATGCTGCTGGATCTGTCATCACGTCTTCGGATTGTATTGCTCCAATTAGCACGTTATTGCTTCAGCTAAAACGTTGATCGCCTATGGTTTTAGTCAATTGACAAGAAGAGTATAAACAAATAGTGATCAATACAAAATACTGTCGTGAATCAGACTAATAAATTCTGATGTATACCAGCAAAATAAAAGGCAGTTCATAATATTTGCATCTGGTTCTTCTTTTTCTTCTGCTCCTGGACTTATTTCCGTACTTAGTTGACTGGAACAGTCCGTTGTATACAGTACCACCACCACCACTGGTAAGGCTCCCCGTTGGGTCACTAACCAATCGAGCGCACTCAAGAAGCTTAGCTCTTATTTTAGGTCGGTTAAACCTAAAGAAAACCTTAGTTTGTCGGATGCGTCATTACCATAACATCTCAGGTTTACTTTGGTTGTTTTTGTTAGAGTTTGTAAGGCTCTATGACAGTTCAGTAATGGTTTGGATGAGGTCGCGCGTCATTGGCTAAGGCTTTCAGTACTGCCTGCCTGTCATTGTTTATGTTTATATTTAAACCTATTCTGTCCTTTCCGATCACCAGAGCTGTGAAAGACACGAGTTGTTCTTACAGACAGAAATTATGCCACAATTTGGTAACTTTCTGCCTCACGACTTTCTTGGATTGGCATTGTCCCGGCCTTTTCCGATTCTAGTGGTGTCTTAACCTTTGTCTTTTTCTTACTAGGTCTGGATCTCACCAACAATGTTTTGGTGCTTGCTTTGTTTTCTGTCTTTAGTGTGCAGTTTTTCATAGCATTCCGTAATTTGTCGAACGTTTTGATTTCGAGTATTTCGTTGTTACCTGTGTTTTCACATATCAGGACTTTGTATTGCTGTGTGTTTGTTTTACTCGAAATTTCCCCGGGTGTTTATTGTGCATTGCATCTTGTTATCGACTTGTTTTAGAATCAAGACAGTTGCTGGTATTTTCAGACATAACCCTTGAGATTAAAGGAATATTCTTTTATTGACGTTTGTTAACGTTTCATTATCTTTTAGAAGGTTGAGGGCAGGCTTTAATATGTTTAGTGTATTGGGCCGCAGTCTTGCAAAAACATTTTAATATGTATGGCGCTTTGGGCTTGTACTTGCGTTGTAGTATATAAAGGGCTTTAGTCATACAACATATAGGTATTGATATTAGACCTCGTTCCTGCAGAAACATTGTAATATATTATGTTGGGCTTTGGCTTAGCAGTTACGTTATAAAATGTATAAGCTTCTGGACCTTGCAGCCACAACCGGCGTGGTCTTGCGCTGTAACTTTGCAGATACATAATATTAGGTAAAGGGATTCGTTCGATCAATTATTTACTAACCGTCCGGTCTAACATAAGCGTTTAAGATCAGTCTCGAACGTCTCGCTTCGTTTGACCGAGTTAGAGGTAAGGTTCGGTGAACGATCGTGTAAGACGAGTTCTTAGTCTGTCTCAGTCAGAAAATCTGTCTCCACATGGTCTCAAACTTCAGGTGGATTACGTTTCTGTTAGAAGTATTTTTAGAGCGGAGTATAATGGCTAGTATCAATATAGTTTCAGTAGTATACATTTCAATACTCTGTTTAAGTATCAAGATATTTTTGTTGAATTGAATCATCAGAACCGTACTTTGCGAATTTATTTTTATGCTCTTTTTTATATACATGTTGTTTAGTATTTATATATACTTTTTCTTCTTCGATTGCTGTATAGGAAAATTAGCAAAAGGTCTCTTTACTTATTTTCCTAGACATACCTACGTCGAAGTTGATTGTCACTTGCCACGCAACTAGATATGGGCGCCGCCATATTGTCCCCCCGCCGGCGCCACCTGTTGTCACGCGGCGTGAATGACGTGAGGACGTTGATTAATCAACATCTCTTAAACAGACTAATACTCAAGCTACTGTGTCAGCTGAAATTTTATATAACCAACGAATAGCTGGTTTCATACATTTTAATTAAAAATTATTATCATGACCCTCAAAGAAAAAGATCGTTTAGGGAGCCAAAATTTGACCAGGACTTCTTAATTTTTTTTTTTATAATTAAATTACATTATAACGGGATTGGCCACAATAACAAAGTAGACAGAAATTGTGGATACTACAGGCAACGGCAGCAACGCAGCTGATAGCTTTTGCGCAAACTATCTAAAGAAAATGGCGTTAGCGTGTTTTTAGAGAGCAAAATTTGACCAGAACTTCTCTTCTTTCTTCTCACGAAGAAGACTTCTGACCCTTAATAGTCGAAAGAACTATTATCTAAACATCTATTTTAACTTTAAATCAAAGACACGTGATTTGCGACTCGTATACAGAGTGTATTAAGAATGAAATTGAGCAAAAAAACTAGCCAGTGAGATAATAATCAAAAACATCCACGCCGCCGACACTTGATGGCGGCGCCCATGTCTAATGACCCAACAAAACACTGTTTAATAAGTTGAATTGTCATATAACAAAAAATCTTTTTTTAAACAAGTGAACAAGCATTCGAGCATGTTTCACCTCACAAAAAAGTTCATAATTTCAAGAATCAAATGTTCTTAAATACCAGTACGTTAAAATTCGGTTCATTAGTTGTATGGCATTTAACTGGACATTTAAAAATAGGTAAAATAGTCAAAATTCTTACTCAAATGATGACTCACACACACTACATTATATTTTGCTTTAAACATTAACACATTGCATTAAACATTAACACCTTCAAATTACATAAAAGGCATGATGACTAATTTTGAAATCGGCTTCTCTCTAGAGGATCGTTAGATTTTGCTTTTTTTAACTGAAAATAATACCTATTTAACTTCCAAAATAAATAAAAATACGTTTTTATAGTACATTAATCATATATGATTAGATAAATTCATCATTCAGTTATCATGCCTATTGCTTGCGCTAGTCCTTAAGAAAAAATAGGTATTAGTATTGCGATTGCCGATTTATGATATTGCTGGGCGATTATGCTTGCAAGCAGACTTTGACGAGCTCAGCGTCGACCATATGTTCGATTCTTGGTGATTTATAATGTATTGCTTAAGTTTGTTTTTGGGGTTATCAACCGCGGGACATTGCAACCCTACTCCAAATTAAAGAAGGAACGTTAGCTCTGCTTATAAGCATAATAGTTTTTGATATAATATTGTACATTTACTGCCAATGTTGTAATTCTAGCTATTAAGCAGAACGATATTTTTTCCCTTAAGGCTAACATTACTAAGTCCCGAAGCTACGATAGATAACCTCTAGGTAGACAACCTCGCGCTTACGTATGTGTTGTATGGCAATAGTTTAGCAAAAAAAACTTTTATTTCAGGTCGGGCACTCGATATAAAAGAGCATTTATACAAATTAAATTGTTAAGATTAGCTAAATAAATATTAAACTCGTATAAACTTGATATTTTTATCATTGACCACTTGATCTATTTTTTTATAGTATGTGAGACATTTTAATATTATATTCTCATTCACAATACCTTTTCTTTTAATTATATGGTGTTATTATATATTTTTAATATAACTGTAACTGAATTATATATTTTCATGTACTTTGTTTACTTTTAAGGAAACATTACACTTAAATAGAATAGTTAAATATGAAAAACGTTTGTATTAGTGTAAGTGTTTACAAGTAAACCTAATAAATAAAATAAAAGTCAGATAAAACAAACAAGTTAAACAATTAAAAAACAAAAGTAACATTAAAAATACAAAATTTACCGCGAAATATTTCGTTTTACTAAAAGGTACTCACGGATTAGCTTGTGTTGTTTAAGTGTTATAAGAGTGGGACAAGCTAATCCGTGAGATGTTCCCATGATGACGGTAAATTCATGTAAACTATTTAATTAATAAAAATGGTGATCAATGGACAATAAGAAAGAATTCACTGTCGAATTGATTTAACTAAATTTTCCAGTTTAGTTTTCAAATTTAAATTTTATATAAATGTCCCGTATAGGTTGATATTCATTTATTTTATTTATTTATATAAGTTGATATTATGACGACGAAGATAAACGTCACTATAACGCTTAGTCTTTAATTAAGTAATCAATTAATTCTTTGTATTGTGAGTGTAAGTGGAAGAATATCGTTTCTGCTCTTTGGCATAATCATTACTTATAATTATTTGTTTCTATAGTCGGAAAAATGTAATAGGCCCGTTTTGACATTTGTGCAAGACCATAGAATGTAACTTGGAACGAAACTGAAAGAAACAAAAAAATAAAAATCAATTACATACAGTGTTTTAAAAAAATACGTAAATTTTTTTGGGATGTTAAATAATATGAAAGAATATATCGCGAGTATTCTTTTTGCGCTTACTTCATAGTAGCATGCAATTTATGATTGTTGCGAAACGTTCCGAAAACAGTTACGTTCTCAGTCTTTTTTTTTTTTATACTAGAGCTGTAACCATTTTTTTACTGAATATCGAAATTAAATATTGTGTAGTTATCTTTACTGCAAAGAATGAGCTTGGTTCTCAAAATGGGTTCTAAATAATGAGTCTGAGATGATGTGCCCGCGCGCACTGCGCAGTTTTTCGTTCCTCATCTTGTAAAGTTGACTGTGCGCTCGTTTAAGTTTGATATATATTGTTTACTATTACGTTAACTATGGCTCTTCTATTTTGGACATTAATTTAAACATAGTGATTTGACTCGATTTTTGTGTTTGTTGTTATATAGTACTAACTCTGTTTCAACATGATGAAAAGTGGACGTATAATCAACAGCCAGTCACGCGTATTGGTTGTGAAGTTAAAGGAATACTTTGAACGAACGAACACTTTACAATACATAATAATATCAATCAAGTACTGATACAAACTTGAATTGATTTATCGAGAGTATCGAGTACAGAGTCTTATGGTTCCATAACTAGTTACGTCGCGATGACAAATGTCAAAACGGGCCTATTACATTTTTACGACTATAATAATGACCAAAATATCATAAGACTTAAAATAATCAATATTTGAATTATAATCAACCGTGGCCTACTGCACTTGAATTAATGCATATTTTTAATGAAATTTAATTTTTTGAGCGTGTACAAAGTCTATGACAATTTGTGTCATTTTGCATTTCAACTTTGATATTTATATTTGCCTGCTACTGCGATAATTTAGCACTGCGAAATTACGCTGCTGTTGCTTTTTTATGTCGCCGCTGTGAATTTGAGCTGCTGTTTTATGAGGTTTTGTACGTTTGGAACAAATTTGGACGCTGATGTAAGTACTGATTTATATATATTTCTTTAGTCGTAAGGAGAAGTATTCGTTTTGAAATGTTAATATAACCCGCTACTTATGACATGATTTAGACCTACACCTTTGGTGACGACGGTCGCATTTATCTTAACTCTTTTGCATTTATATCATTAGAAATTATCAAGAATTTTCATTTCAATGCTTACGTTAAAATTAAATAACAAAATAATATTTTTTTATATAGCAAATTCAGACTAAACCAGTCTTATGACATCAGTTACTATAAAAATCAAAAAAGAAAAGAACTCATTACAATGAATAAATCCTAAAGAATAGCACACCAGTTAGAATTTCGTAATGCTTAAAGGTTGTAATATTAAAATGTAAACGTAATTTCAGGCTTTGCCAGTCTTACGACGGAAAAAAACGACTGCTTCCGATAAATAAATACAAAAATTCATACTAGTTTTATTAAAAAAAAAAAAAAAAAAAAAAAAAATACATAAACACTCTAATAGAAGCAGGCGTTACTCTGCTGATATACATTTGCTATACTCCGCGTAAAGCGGGAGATAATAATTTCTTGAATCTATATATATACTCCACACCAAACAGATCTTTGGACATGCATCTACTCTCAACGCACGTATCGCTCCGACACCCGAACGTCGTTAAGATAAATTGACTTTTTGAATGTTATTTGACTTACGCAGTGAGTCGTATGCACCAGGATGACGTTAAAACTCAAAGACTTGCGCCCGCTTCACCCGAGCGGGGAGGACGCGCATTGAGGATAGTACCACTACTCTATTCTCAAAAAAATATTCTAAATTTTGAACCACCCGGTCTTACAGGCATTCACGTCACAAATGGCGGGTTAAATTATTCGTTCCATATTTAAAAGTGTTTAACGTATAAGTTTTCTTAGTCTCTACGCGAAAATGTAAAAAGTCAAGTTTACATCAACAATTGTTGTAAGCTCTTCGAATGAAATTGTTATTAATCAACCGCTAACTGTAGTTGAACAAAAAAATAATTTAAAATAAAGTTTTTTTTTAATTTACATTTGTTTCGTATCTATGCCGTAAAAATACAAGAAGGTCGATGCGATGTAAACTTGAACTTACGATGCGTATAAATATTTTGGGACATCACGGTTGATTTTTGTCAAAGTTTGATCTTTTGTAATTTTATCAAGATTGATTCAGCGCTTGAGCCGAACGTAGGTATCAAACGAACAAACGAAAGGGTGATTATTTTAATCAGCTCACCTTTATCTTGTGTTTTATATTTTACTTTTTCTTATTGCTTGCGAGTCGGAGTGTGAACGATGGCAATCGATACAACGCGAGTGTTAGATTGCTTTCTGGACGAAATATAATAAATAAGTCTACTGTACCGCATAAGAACCATTGCTGTGTAGAAGTGTTATAAAACTCAAAGACCTGCGCCTGCTTCACCCGAGCGGGGAGGACGCGCATTGAGGATAGTACCACTACTCTATTCTCAAAAAAAAATATTTTAAATTTTGAACCACCCGGTCTTACAGGCATTCACGTCACAAATGGCGGGATAAATTATTCGTTCTATATTTAAAAGTGTTTAACGTATAAGTTTTCTTAGTCTACGCGAAAATGTAAAAAGTCAAGTTTACATCAATTGTTGTAAGCTCTTCGAATGAAATTGTTATTAGTCAACCGCTAACTGTCAACCGCTAACTGTAGTTGAACAAAAAAATAATTAATAAATAAAGTTTTTTTTAAATTTACATTTGTTTCGTATCTATGCCGTAAAAATACAAGAAGGTCGATGCGATGTAAACTTGAACTTACGATGCGTATAAATATTTTGGGACATCACGGTTGATTTTTGTCAAAGTTTGATCTTTTGTAATTTTATCAAGATTGATTCAGCGCTTGAGCCGAACGTAGGTATCAAACGAACAAACGAAAGGGTGATTATTTTAATCAACTCACCTTTATCTTATGTTTTATGTTTTACTTTTTCTTATTGCTTGCGCGTCGCAGTGTGAACGATGGCAATCGATACAACGCGAGTGTTAGATTGCTTTCTGGACGAAATATAATAAAAAAGTCTACTTGTACCGCATAAGAACCATTGCTGTGTAGAAGTGTTATCGCTACAGTATACTGTTCATTTTGCAGTTCCGAGTGGACAAATTAGAAGACAGCTGGGAAGGCAGCCTGTCCATAGGTGGGGTGCCATACGCCTCCCTACAGACTCCGTGCCAGAGTGTGCCATGCGGCTCGATCCACCAGCCTGGATTCTTTCCAGCGATTTACAGTTCAATGTTAGTAAATTTCCCTTATATTTAACTATAATAAGACTAGATTAACCTCGTACCACCTAAAAAAACGCCATCTATTGAAAGTAATCCGAAGTGGCAAACCATACAAAATAGAGTATTTTGCGGACTGTTTGTATTTCATGCTTAATATGTAAGTATGTCTGTCAGATACTCGAAAAGATATAGAATGTAGTCTTTTTGAATAATTACAAAATTTGTCTAAAAATTTACTTCGACTGCGAATCGCGAGGTGCTAGATTAAATTTCCGGGTTTGGCTTTAAAGGTATTGGGTTTCCGACAAGAAAGTTTCAGCACTAACAGCGGACGGTGTTAGGAACTTGGTGGTTTCCGTCGCCTATGGGTCGGAGAGTACTTAGAGACGTCGATCCCAGTTATTATCACTCACATATTAAGATGATAGGAGTTGGAAGCAGTCAATTTGCTTAGGAGCTGCTTGGTGGGGATGTTTTCAATATTCTCGTCTTCTATGAAAGAGAAGGGGCCAATGAAGACACTTGAGTGAAAACGTTCACTATAACAGGTAAGTGGTATGAGGTATACCTCATGGAATTATCTTCCTTTTTTATTTTTATTATGTACCGATAAAGCGGCATCAAAAATAAACATTCCTTGCAAATTTAACGTCTCTAGCTATAACGGCTTATGAGGTAAAGCCTGCTGGCAGACAGACGGACGAATTGACACTGCCAGCGGGGACTTAGTGTAGGTTTTGTATCTATTAAATAGATACACACAGTGTCTTAGGTTCACAAGCAGAGGCGGTAGACAAGGTACGGATAGGACGTGTGCCAACACTTTTGACTGTGTAGTAGTGAGCCAGTGAATTGTAAGTATTACCGGCCATTACCAACGAGAAACCAAACATTGAATATGTATAAAAAAGGCAAGTAAGGTAGAAATTGAGTTTTCTCTCCAGCTTCTAATGTTGTTTAAGCTGCTTACCACCTGCTACTATTGCCGTTATCATAAGTGATTCCAAGTAATGTAAAAAGCGAGTAATTCCCGATTCGATGAGTTGTTTAATTTGTTTGCAGCAGGTGTGAATAATTTATCATGTCAGTAACATATCTGGGAAGTGAGGAAATCGAGCGACTGCTGCCTTTCTCAGCAGCCGTTTCTCAGGTTCCCTCCCCGAAAGATTTGTCTTATTTATAGTTGATGACTTTATCTGTAGTTCCTAGGCTATGCTAATTACTAAGTAATAGTTATTCCGCGAAAAATAATTTGATATTTCCGTCCTGAATATTTTGTTTTGATGTATATAAGAAGCTATTTTGTGAATCACGGTTGTCATTATATTATGGATATTACGAAATAATAATTGTATGCGTTTTAGATTTGTGGTTACATTTATGTATGTATGCGGTACAAGACGGAACTACCATAAGAGTCCATTCGCGGTTGTGCTAAGCTCAGTGCCCGATCAAAGATTTAAGTCTCTGGAACTGCACGAATTCGTAGTCCGCGCACTCGCTCTATCTCCCTTACTGTCATGCAAAGAATGCGGAAAGACGATGAATCCCGGCGAATCAAATCGGGATAATCGGATATTTTGATTGAATCATTGTATTTTAATCGGTCTTTAGCAAGTGTGCAAAGTTTGAATGAAATCTGTCCGTTCAAAATAGCGCCCTAAGGGGCTCCTTACAAACAGACAAGTGTAGCTTATATAAAGCGTGTAAAATGATTAATTAATGTTATAAACATACAAGTGAAGCTAATATAAAGCTTGTAAAAATTATAATTAATATTTGTTATTGTGGCGGATGCCTGCCATTTTGAATACTAAAAGCGAATAGCAATTCACTTAGACATTAATCTAATTATTGGATTTTATGATTAGTTTACCTTTTAATTGCGCGAGAAACATTTAGTTTATTTAAAATAAACGATAAAAATATCATTTGAATGCAATATGCATTATTAACTAGACAACAATTAAAACAAAGTTGTGCCTTCGTGAAGAGGTGATTAATTTTAATAATAATCTGAATACTTTATGTTTAAAATGATGTTTTATAATTGTCAAAAAGAGGTGATATAGTTAATTAAAAAGCGAATATCTCCTGCTTTTGATTTATGTTTTTCGTGAGAAGTTATATAGTATAGAGATTGGTATGTAATTGGTAATATTTGCATAGCTTATTTTTAAAAAGGGTGTTATAAATTAGCTATAACATGGACAAGCTCGACGCTCGTGCACGACGGCACATATGTGAAGCAGTAAAAAAAAAATTGTGGTGCAGTTTATTAGGCTGCATAAAATAAGTGAATCATTTAAGGTTAATTGTATATCTTTTTATAACAAATTACCAGATGAAATCCTTGAGATGTCTCTCAATAAGTTCAAAGTTTATATAAAACGTAAGCTTATAAAAAAACCTATTATTATATTAAGCATTTTTTGTATCATACATGTATGTATGATAAAAAAAGCTTGGGTATGAATTGCTCTAACTTCACAGCTCAACGTTAAATGATGGTAATAGCAAAAAAAAAAACGGGCTAAGTTCGTTGTGGGCTCTTCTTAGACAAGGGCGCGTTTGGAACCCTGCTAGCTTTAGTTTTAAGTTGTAACGAATGCAGTTATCTACATCACTAACCTTAGTGTAACATGTGAAATGTATGAACGCTTCATAAGTGCCTGTAATAAGGTCTACATGAATTTGAATTGGCAGTTCATCAGGGTCAGCTCCTTTCTGCATGACTTTTAGTTTCTTGATTACTTTTTTAACGGTAATGTTAGCGAACTTGAGGAAATAATTAGAATTACATAAGTACTTAGGTTAGAAGGATCGCTCGTGTCGTAAACGAAAAAATATAACGTCAAAAAGTATCACTAGGACCAAAAAGAAGACTATAGTGAAGACTTGCTGGAGTTATTACAAGACGTCCCTTTTTTGACTAGACGCAACATGTATGTACATACAATTAGATGGAGCCTCTGCACATTATGCCGCGTGATTACGTCAATTTATCACCGCGAACTATCCAAGATGTAACACTTGTGACATTGTACTGTTTGCAGATGATACATCTTTAATTTTCAAGACTAACAGAAGTGAAGACAATTCTGACGATGTAAGCCGCGCTATGTAGCATGTATCTCACTTGTTTACTGCTAATAACTTAGTTTTGAATGCAAAGAAAACAAAGTGCGTGGAATTGATGTTACCAAATGTAAAGAAAGTTGATAAAAAATAATGATAAATGGAGAATCATTAAATATGGAGAATTCCAGTTTTTCTAAGAGTTACCTTGGATTGTAAGCTACAGTGGGGTGCCCATATAGAGACACTAGCGGGTAAGCTCAGCTGCTTATGATGTCAGAAAGATTAGACAGTTAACAGATGTTGAAACTTCTAGGCTTGTTTATTTTGCATACTTCCATATTGTAATGTCGTATGGGATCTTGTTATGGGGCAGAGCTGCTGATATTGAAACTATATTTATACTACAGAAAAGAGCTGTGCGATCGATATATAAACTAAGATCACGCGAGTCCCTTCAATCAATCAATCAAAAATACTTTATTACACACAAGAAAAAAATAAATAAAAGAGTCAAAAACAACAAAGGTGTAACAAAGGCGCGTATTTCTCTTGGTGCCAAATTTAAAGAAATAGGTATACTTACAGTAGCCTCGCAATATTTTTATAATAATATAATCTTTATTAAACAAAACAAAAGTAATTATAAACAAAAAGTCGATATAAACTGCCAAATTACTAGAAACGGACATAAATTAGTGATATCTGCATATCGTCTGAGAAAAGTACAGAAACAAAAACAAGTAGAGAAAGGTACATGATACCGAAGGTAATATTAGATTTACCTTTACCTAAGTTTAAACAATATATTAAAACACATTTGACAAATCGTGGTTACTACGCGATTGATGAATTCCTTAACGACTGCTGCTTGGAAGCAGGCCACTCCGCTCTCATCTGTCACAAAACAGGAAAATTTTAAAGATTGTTAAACTATAAAATGATGTTGGAAAAGATAAATCTGCTGAGTTTCTTACCGGCTCTTCTCAGTGGAATCTGCCTTCCGAACCGGTGGAAGATTCACTACAAACAGACTGACTTGACGTTTCAAAAGTGCTTATAATTTAGGCCTACTTGAAATAAATTAATTTTGAATTTTGAATTTTTGAATTCAATCCAAACACCACACTTCGTCAGGAGGCGATAACTCTTACGAAGGACTGTGATTCACATACGTTCAACATCTCCTGAGGGTGCTCCGGTTTCGGAGCGAAACATGCATAGAGGGAGTATACGTATTGAAGTAATTATAAATTACACCATACAGATTCTCCTGCAGATTCTCCTACTCCGCGAGTATAGCAAATTAAGCTTAATTTTCATAATCTAAAATAATCTACAGGTATTTAAATACACATGTTGTATCCTATCATAGTTTCTTATGGGATTTTTTTACGCATTAGAACTTTATCGTAATTATAGTATAGGATATGCGAGATATTCTCATTTACAGTATTATCCGGCAGCGTTTAAAGTATGCATAGATATAAGCACTGTTTACAAGTTATATATATAAATAAAACATAAAATGTTATATTGGTGATTAGTGAAGTGTATGATGTAATATGTATAAAATATCATCGAATTAGCTCATGGTTTTCTTTTGGTTGCGTGTGTTAATCTGATGAAATTTAAAATTATCTACACTCACTAAAACGATTTGAAAATATCCTAGTCCCTAATTCTCTTCTTCATTGCCTTTACGCGGTAAATTTTGATACATTCGTTCAAGTACTTTTTACGGGCTATGAATATAATCTTTTTTAAACCCAGATACTGTTTTATTTGCACTGTTGACAAGTTTTAATTTCGGTAACAGGTTAAATTACGGTTACTCTATCGGTAACAGAGTACCGGTTAAGAGTTGCGAGTTATCAAGTATTTCTTTTAAATATTCTCACAGCAAGCGAACAAAGTAACATTGTGGGACATTAATATGTCTGAGGACGGTGATCGGTCAAATACGAAAAGAAAAATAAAAGTAATAAAAGTATTCCTTTCAATAAATAAAAGAATTTTCTAAATTAGTCCACACCTGAGGAAGAGATCAGTTAATATCCATAAACAGCCATCAAACACCATCAATAAAACAGAACTGCCTCCATTTATAAGTTGGAAAACAATAACCATATAACTGTTTAAAATTAAAAAATATTTAAATGCTATCTGTCATCAATAGGTTTGTCTACATTAGCATAGAAAAAAAAAAAAAAAAATTTAACTAATCTCTTCTTTTCATGCATGTTTTACAATTCACTATAGTTTGTCATAACTCATAAATAATCCAATAAAATAATTAAATCCCCAGTGGGTCCAAATATTGTCATGTTATTTTTAAGTACCTGCTATCTTTGCCCCGCGGGTAGTATCCAAACCGGTACTCAAAAGCAATGTTCCTAAGATAATCTAGTTCAAACATACAAACACTTCTGCAGCTTTATAATCTATAAATATATATAGGTATTTAAAACGACTTGTATTAGTATAGAGGAACTACGTCCGCATAGTCGTTGAAAAGCATTTGAGATGATGGTGCTAGTTAATCAAAATCATTTTCTGCCGAATTTATTAAGCTGCTCGCACATTACATGTTATGCGTTTTTTAATAAATGGAATTGCGTGTGGATTAGGTCAAGGAAAGCATTTGCGTGCGAGTCGACTCGCTAAGGCTGTAATGTGTCATCGGTATGAAACGTAATAAGTTTTTTCATTATTAATGTATTAATGTTATGTTTATAAACATAAATACAGAAATATGTTTTTACGTTCTTTAAAATGAATACATAGAATTATTCAATATCATTGCGAGATATTCTAGCTCTTATTTGTAAAAAATTATGAAGCTATAATTTAGACTTCTTTAATTGGAACTGTATTATTTTTATGAATTTAGATAAAGCAGTTTATTTTACTGTCCATGATAGCTAATCGTACTCCTAATATGATCGTTTTCGCAAACTATTATCATCTTGTATTTGCGAGAACTAATTTTAACATACTCTAATAACCTTTATCTGTAATCAAGTTTTAATAACGCGATTGTTGATTTTATTCAATAAAATTGTAATTCATTAGTTTTTGTTTTTTTTTATCACATGAACCTACCGACATAAGCAGTCATAAAAAATTATGTTAAAAAGAAATAGATAATTTAACAATGTAAATCTAACACTACCACATTATTAATTATATCTCTACACAATACTTGAAAATAAACTATTACATTGATTTGCGAACTGTTTTTATTTTGCTCCCCACTACGTACTATCCACTTATCTTTGCGCAAGGGTTTATCAATTACCGAAAAATATCTTCGGTGGGATAGGTACCCAACCGATAGAAAAAAAAGGTTTTGCAAACTATCAACATAACTAATGATAATATAATAGCCTTTCTAATGAAAAATAATAATCAAAATCGGTTCAGATTAGCCGGAATTACAGTTTTTGTGATAAAAAATATATCTAACCAAGGCCTTGAATATCTACTGTAAACGTCAGTGTCTCAGGCAGAAGGCAGACAAAATTTATATCTCCTGACAGGGAATATAAATTTTATATATAATAAACGTGTCCACCTACCAAAGCAGGGGAACATAGAATAAGAGAATTTTACCCCCGTTTATTATTATAGTCTTAAAAATATAATAGGCCCGTTTTGACATTTGTGCAAAACCATAGAATGTAACTTGGAACGAAAATGGAAGAAACAAAATAAAAATCAACTACATAGTGTTTTAAAAAATACGTAAATTTTTTTGGGACGCATAATAATATGAAAGAATATATCGCGACTATTCTTTTCGCGCTTACTTTATAATAGCATGCAATTCATAATTGTTTCGAAAACAGTCACCTACGTTCTGTCTTTTTTTTTTTTAATACTAGTGTTGTAACCATTGATTTTTACTGAAAACCAGCTTCATACGATTTTAATCGAAATTTAATATTGTGTAGAAATCTTTACTGAAAAGAATGAGCTTGGTTCTCAGTCGCAAATAAAATTTTGATTGGACGATACTGGGTTCTAAATAATAAGTCTGAGTTGATGTATCTGAGCAAGCGGCACCTGGCTGAAGCGTTCCCGCGCGCACTGCGCAGTTTTTGGTTCGCCATCTTGTAAAGTTGATTGTGCGCTCGTTCAAAGAATATTTTAAAACACATTTATTACAGCGAGGTTATTATACAATTGATGAATTTCTTAATGACAAGGTTGCTTGGAAGCATCCGGCTCCGCTTTCATCTCTCACAAGATAGAAAATAGAATTTTAAAATGTAAATTGTTGATATTGGAAAACAGCTACTGCTGAGTTTCTTGCCGGCTTCTTCTCGGTAGAATCTGCCTTCCGAACCGGTGGTAGAGTCACTACACACAGACAGACTTGACATTTCAAAAGTGCTTATATTAGGCCTACTTGAAATAAATGAATTTTGAATTTTTAAATGACACATACACAAAGGTATCAAATTTTGGACAGGCACAACGTCACAACAGCCTCTTTAGGGCTACAAAAATAACCCTACAAAAACACAAAAACAATGTGTTGCTATCCTCCTTATCCGGCTATCTTTAATCTATGGTTGGGGCTACATAGTCTGTGCTGTTATTCCTTGGAATTATGGAGGGTAGAGGTAAGGAGGATCATCTGTGTATATGAAAAAGTGTCGTCAAAATGTATTAAATTAGGATGGCGCCACATTTGCATCAAGGTAACTCTTAAAAGAAGCGCCAAATATAAATATTGTTAGAGTAAACTTGAAAAATAAACAAGGAAGTAAGGTTATATTTATCACAATATTTTGTACAACGTAAGTTGTTGAAATTCTCAATAATTAACTACTTTAGTCGATAATGACATTAAATTTTTTAACTCGGCATACTTCAATTCATCTACGATTGCTACATTCATACCATACCCTGTGCATCCACCAGCGCCATTGTGGAGGATTTTTGAACTGTTATTTAGCGCATAGAACTGGACACTTTTTCAACTTTTCTCCCATATAAGATGACTCTCCTTACCTCTACCCTCCATACTTGGAATGAGCTTAGAATAAAATATATTTTATCTGTGAATCTAACTGCGCCATCTATGGGTAATTATCCCTACTACTACGTGACAGTTATAAGAATAATATAGAATCAAGTCCTAAATGAAGTCACATTGAAATATTCTTTTTCTTTTTTTACGTATTAGTATTTGAAATAAATAAGTGAGTTTAGTCATTACATTGAAAATGAGAAAAAAGTTTTAAAATTCCGCGTAATTATTGAAGTAGACTCAATTAGACAATATTTTAAGAGTTGCCATATGCCAAGTTGTTGGGGGTATTAAAAACAGATGCCGCTACTTTCTTTTTGGCCAAGAAAATTAGCACACGCCGCGTCGCAGTGCTGTATAATTTTTCAATGTGTGTGTTATATGTGTCACCATCTGTCACACTCACACTAAGCATTTGCACTCACAGACCGCAGTAGTGTCTAGGAAGTCAGGAGATACCTGTCAAAAAGCAAAATTCCCTTTAAATGAGACTCGCGAGAGATTCTGTAAAAATGATTTTAGTTGCATTTCTATTAATTTAGGCTAAAGTAATGTATGCCAATACAAACGTATTAGAAGACATTTTAACTCGTTGTTTAAGTAATAGTACTTACGCTGACGATAGGCACCATGGTGCAGTGCCATCCGCCTTTGGAAATAGAGGAACTACCAAAAGAAGACGAAGAAAGACTAGAAAAGCTATTTTCTAAATTAGACACCGATGGAAATGGAAAAATTGACATCCACGACCTGTCTGTTGCACTCAAGGAGTTGGCTCCACACATAAATCGCAGCTATGCAGAGGTTAGAATTTGAAAATTAACTTTGCTAAGTTAACGGTACATCATTAAAATAGCCTGTAACTTTCATTTATTTGCACGTCACCAACTTTTCTATTGTTCTTTAAAATAGGAACAAGGTTATCTATGCAATTTATTAACTTTTTATGTCATAACTATGAAAATGTGTTTCTAATTTTGTATTTTAAAAATCATAATACTTAAAATTACCATAAACTAAAAGTTGCTACTGAATTTTTTAACAATCATGAGTTCAAACTGTACCACTGATCTGTTTAATTTCAAACTTCTAGGACAAGACCACAAAAATATGTGTGAATACTGTAATTCTATGTCATGGATACAATGGACAAAAAAATTTGGGTGCTTCTAGTCCTTTAGTTTTCTGGTGCATGTCCTGTCACTATCATAGTGTTATACAATGTATAACACAAAGTTAATCAAAGAAACCTCAAAGAGCAGGTCCAAAGTTAACCTCAGAACCTTAATTGAAATCACTATTTCTGAGTATTCATGTTAAGACAGACCACTGGCATTAAATGGTTTCATAGTTCTATTTGTTCTAGTGTCTAGAATGATAAATTAATTATATGTTTCCAACCACTTGGTAATTATGTAATACCCAATTGAGATTTGAAGCAATTTTAAAGATTTTTGTAACTAAACGTCATCATGTTTTCCTGTACTCTTCAGGTCATGTTAAAAAGTGACTATGACTCAAGCAAATTTAAATATAATAGATGGGACAATTAAAACATCCTATTTCCTCATATTGGCTTTTATGTTGATGTTTATTTTTTATTCACAATATTGCAGCACTGGCTGCTCTTTAAACTGTATCTTTGCAGATGTTGTGGCCAGAGTGTGTTGTTTATTTAGTTAGCACTGTCCACCTGCAGATGACATCTATAATAAAAATATCAATGAGTCAGCACCCATTTAAAATTTGGGTGCTGATTTTATAGTCAGGCATTGGTGGACAAGAGGTGATAAGTAGCTTAAGTGACATGGCTTTTATACAGCAAAAACTTCAGAAATGTAAAAGTTTCAAATATTCTGCACTTTCTTGAATGTCTGTACTGGAACACCACCCACCACTAACACCTAGGGCATTTAAAAATAAAACATAGTTAAAGTTGTTAGAACAGATAAAGTTGAATATAATCCCATCTTTTGACAAATAAGATAATCAGCAAAATAACCTATTTATATGTACTTGTAAATGCAGAGTTATAATAACCTTAAATAGTAAAATTCCAGTCATAACAGATCACAAATACATCATTAATTTCATCAGATGATTCAATAATAGCCCTACAACCTGCATTTGAATTGCTGTAGCAGATAAAAGATTTCATCTGAATGTTATTTATTATCATTAACCTTTTTTGTCTTTGCACACAGTTGCAGGGCTCAACACTGCTCCAAAGCAAGATGCACATTATTTTTAACTGACATTAAATTATATATTGTAATGATACCTAACACCAAAACTACATATTTTAAAGTTGGAAACAAATATGCCATATACGCATCAATCTCACGCTATGCCAAGCTTGTGTCACATTGAATATAATTTAGTATTATAATTTAAAAAAGACAAGTTTATTATTATGAGTACATAGTAATGATTGATGGTTAAAAAGAAATAATCTGTAGATTTATTTAAGTATTTTTCCATTTAGTAAGGGTTGACCTATAGATTACACTGTAACTGAGTTTCCTTATATGTAAATTATATGTAAATCTTTTACTTGCAACATGCAATATACATATTTTTATGTTTCTGCTCTAAGTCAAAGTAGTGATTATTAGGTAAGTATTGACAATGTGTGCAAAATGTTTACTTGTATCCAGTTATAATATTATGTTTAGTTTTATAATATATTTTTGGCATGTCCTATGCCAACAATATAAATAAACTCTCAAAACTCTCATACTCTGTTAACTATAATAAGTTGTATTGTCTGCTATTACATATTAAAATTACATGTTTTAAAGTTACACAATGCTGCACTTTCACACATAATCTATTCTCCATCCTTCCCAATTTGACTTTTTTTTTGTATATTTGTTACGCAATTACTCCTAAATATACACCGATTTTGATGATTCTTTTTTTATTTGGTATGTCAAACCTCAGAGGTGGTCCCATTTTAATTTGGTAAAGATCTATTGGAGAGATCCTGAAATAATCGAGAGAACTCTTCAAATATTAAAGGCATAACTTGAGCATTTTCATTGGAAAAGTACCATTTGACTAAATGGTACTTTTCGTCAAACTGATGATTCAGACCAAAGATGGACACCAACACAGTAAAATAAGTATTAAACTACTTGCGCTTCAATAATGGTATACAGTAGATAAGATTTTTATGTTCGACTTCCCTTTAACATCGCTGATGGTGAAGTGCGCATAAAACTTCTCAGCCATTAACGCCGGCTTCGGGAAAAACAAATATTTTGTAGAAGGTTATAAGTTATAATACTTAGATGAAATTGCAAACCTATCCACTAAAAAGCTTGAAAATAAAAATATTTGACAAAACAACCCAACTTTGTAAAACAACTAAAAAGCAAGAAATAAATATTTACTACAACATTTTTCAATCGGTTCCAAGAAAAATGTCGGTACATTTAAAAAAAATATTCTCATTTGATTTGTGGATCTGTAACATTATTATATTTTCAGAAATTTCTGGCAAAAACCGGAAAAGATCCTGGCGATGTTACACTATCAGAGTTCATACACTATGTGCGAGAGCATGAAAAGAATCTTAAGCTGCAGTTCTCCCATTTGGATAAAAATAAGGATGGTAAGTATATTTGTTTAATCTGAAATGTATTGTTTTATAAATATAAACAATAGAGTTAAGAACATACAGAAACCCGTGTACACAACTAATATTGAAGCATCATAAACCACTCCACTTTTAAGTTTTTTTTTACCAACGGTTAGTCACTTCATACAATATAGCAGTTGTAAGTAATAATTTTACCTCAGAACGTATACCATAAAAAGTTTGTGACCTAGCACCATTCTGCGGGTGTAAAGTGAGATATTTTTTTGTGAACACAATGCACTGCATACAATAATGGCTCAATAAGGCTTCTGTATGTTCCTAATTCTGTGATAAAAACCTTCAAACATTTTATTTTTCACTAGAGATAAATATATGATAAAATGAAAAAAAAATTCTTCTTTCAGGAAAAGTTGACTTGGAAGAACTGATATCGGCTTTTGCTGACTTAGGGATTGCAATAGGCAGAAATGAAGCAACAAATTTATTGAAAAGGTAACTTATTAATTTATTGTAATTGCAACGGTAATTTAAAAAGAAATAAGAACAGTATTTGTTTTATTGGTTATTATTAGAATGAAAGATTCTAATTTAGGTCAATGGAACTTTAGAATGATGAATTAAAATTCCAAATTACTGCAGAATTCCGATGAGTATAAATAATGTACCCTATCTGTGGACTATGCATAAAAGTAAAATTTTAATAAACATGGTTTAGGGGCGTCCCAGATGTGAAACCTTAGAGGCCTTGTATCAAATAGTTAATTAAAAGAAAATTCTTCAAGTAGGAGAATAAAAATAATTAAGAATGAGGAATGAAATTAGAAAAAATGCAATGCAGATTCACTTTCGCTTATTGTTGTTTAGGATAGACCTCTTATACATAAAAATCAATCAGAGGAAAAAAAACCTAATAGTCAGACTCGAATGTTTCAGAAAAGCCCGTTGGCCAAAATTCTGGTAAGTCATGCCTAAATGTAGCTGCTGCTGGGCTTGCTCATAAAAATGTACATAAACAGAATATCTTATGTGCCGTTAATGTTCCGAAAATAACAAAAAAAAATATTTAAAAGTTTACGAATAAAAAACAGCTGGTAAACCTCTCAAACAGATTAATGGAGGCCGTTATCTTTTCTTTGTTTTGAGATTGGTTTAAATTTGTACTGCTTGAAATTTCGTACTCAGTATGATATTTCTATCTCACGAAGACTGACAAGCTTTGGTTGTAACAGTGCAGTGTACCTACTACAAACAAGCTTATTTATGGGTATAAAGAAATCCTGAATTGTAGACCTAAATATTAAAATCGATTATTTTAAACTTATGGTAAAAAATAAAGGTATAAATATTTTAAATATTTTTTATAGGAGCACAAGTTTTTATATTGCCGTTTCCTGGTGACGCTCCAATAATGATTGGCAATTTTATTAATGCCATACCTACCCGAAATGTCATTCGGATGTTATCATCTGAAGTGGAATAAATCTTACGCGTACAAAAATAATACTTTGCAGAAGCCACGCACAACATCAACCCTAGCAAAATTGTCTTCGTAAGATACTCGTTGTATATCGTTATGTAATTTTTATAACTGCCTTAAATAACTTAGGTGATTGCGCTTAATCATGCAACAAGATTACATATCATCATACTGATTCCATTTTACGATTACCAACGTAGATGTTAAAGTTGTTAACTATACCTATAAGAAATCATCTCAGAACGTTGTCTGAATAAAAAATTGTATTTCTTAAGAGTATCTACATTCATTGTTGGTTTGTCGAAATAATATTCTGATCTGCAAAAAACACTAAGCTTTATTTCAACTAATTTAACGAGCGGATTTCTGCGAAGGAATGCCTGCTTAAATCTTTATGTAACTAACTTAAAACTAAATTCATACGGATTACTATACAAGTCTTGCCCGGGTGGAGTGGTGTAAAGAATGGCTGGCTGCATTGCCGCCCTTAACCAGGCTGATGCAAAGCGAAAGCCTTTTAGTCTCAGGTGAAAAACGCCTGCTTCTGTTGAATATTGTTGTATATACTTTTACAACTATTAAATCAAATTAGCGCTTCTCAAGTTGTTTTGTTTTTTGATCACAATACATCAGCGATACAGACTTTAATGTAATTTGGCACATAGAAAAACAAGTGTCCTGTACATAATATATATTAATTTTTATTTCAGCGAATGCGAACGACATCTTAGTATTATTAAGACAAGTTTTCCCCTTAAATCTTTAAAACTAAAAACTATTTTCAAATCGGAATGCTAGTTAAGATCAGCACTCGGAAACAAACTAACTTCTCAGCTTTACTGATTTAAATAATGTAACACACTGTCACTAAACAACACAATGGTCTATTGCCATACAATTCGTCGCGTCATTTATTCAAACGCCTTAAGGTGATCGGAAGTCTTGAATGCAAGTATATAACTATTCAAGACTGATCGTCGATAATTATAGTATGATTTCCATGTCTTAAAATAGCACGTCAATTTAAAAAAGCGTATGTATTCACTGTAAATTAAATACGAACAAATAAGAAGAACTGTACAAAGTCCATATTATAATTTTAAAAACCTACACTACGTATACTAACCTATCATATCCACCTAGGATATGATTTCTAAATTTTTTATTTAATAAGTTGCCTATATTTTTCATGGCGACGCTAATTATTAAGGACCCATTGAAATATTTAACTATTTTTTTTAAGTATGTTGTTTTTGTTGTAGACATGTTTCAGTAAACATTACATTATTATATAATACATATTTAAGTTGATTAATAATAATAAATATAGTAATAGGTACATATAAGTAGAAACAAAGGGGGTAATAGGTGTTGCAAGTGGTAAATAAAAACAAGTGATTACATTTAAATATTCATATATAACATTTTACCTTTCATTTAAGCATTAAATCAATATAAAACCAGCAGATCAAACTGGTCCGTTAAAATAAAGGTACCGACAAAACCACATACATACCTACTGGCTACTGTATTATCAATCATATTTGTTATTTCTTACCTAGCAATTAAACATGCATAAGCATAGATTATTCCTCAATATTTTGTTTTAAGCTTCTCGCAAATGTATATTTTTTTGGTTTCTTCGTACCTCGAAGGATATGGGCCAGATTCGGCCCATTTTTTTTTAAATAACGTCTGCGGACTGAATCATGCTAATTTAAAACAGTATTGTCAGATTGTAAAAAGTTTAAATATGACAATTACATAAACGAATCAACACAAATCACACAAAAAAAAAATCTGAAGCACTCATGCTAAAACTAAATGATAAAAAAATTAGGACAACATATCTACACCAGCCCCAAAAAATCTTGTATTATAAATAGTGATAAAATCGTCAAAAACAACGATAGCATCTTAGAAATTCTAATTGCACTTAAAGCAACTCCAAACACGCTCTTCGATTAAATATTCTACTTATCATAACAAAACAATTTTTATCATTTTAGCGCATACTGAATGAAGGAATGACAAACCGGCGTAGAAAAATTTACTTCATAAGAGCGTTGCTAAAAGGTTAGGTATAGGTCAAGATTATTTTATTAAGAACAAAAAAAAGCCATGTGTTATCTTGTTTTGTTAGATTAGGGATTACAGTTTTATCCAGTTTTCTCGCAACTTTACTTTACCTTACCTGCACGTGAGATTGAGTGAGGTTTGCCTCGACCTTCTCCACCCTAAAACACCTGACGTAATTAATAGACTTAGGTTGAGTCTCATTTAAATCTGAAGATTAATAAAATACATAATGTGCGTAAACATATTTTGCATGTTATTTTTATTTTGTGCAGTCTATTTATTTGCAAGTCCTAGTGCAGTTTTCTTTTAAGATACTAATACGCTGTTAATTTAATTGAGACATACTGACAAAAATTTTTCAGACATAATCGATTGGTAACATCAGTTTTTTTTTTAACACAACCTATCTTATGTGTTTTTCAGTGATATGTTTATCTTCAATTGGCTTTAACGTTTTATATCTTTAACTCGAAATATATAATTTGATTCTAGTCCGTGGACCTTTCCTAAAGTGGGCCGAATTGTGTGAAGTTTTACCAATATTCTTTGTCTTGCTCCAGTGTTTTTATCTCTTTCATGCGTCTGAATTTGTCGACAGGATGGACCAGGACGGGAGCCTGAATATCAGTTACGACGAATGGCGGGACTACCTCCTTCTGGCACCGGCGACCGATATTCACGCGCTCATCCATTTTTGGCGGCACTCCACTGTAAGTTATGTTTTATTACTTAAGGCATAAGCCAATGCTTTTCTTTCATAAATTGCGCTGCGTAAAAGAACGATTACTACTGCAGTCTTTTCACTTTTATTTTATCTGTGGGTATATTAATAATACATACACTATTGATACGGTATTCTGTTCGCATATATTATAAGTGTAACTGCGTAAGACTACTACCTCATTGCTACTTCTGGAGTCGGTTTTCACTTAGACGAATACCGCAGTAATACACAGTCTGTTGTTACTTTTATTACATACCTCTGTACTACCACTGCGTTCTATTTCACTTTAATGAACTGCGTAAAATACTATTTACTAATATATTACAAATCCTTGCCTCTTTTTATAAGTCGTTTGAAAAACTATGTTTTATATATGTAGCGTTATAGTATATAGTTTATTATAATTATTATATGTATGAACAATATATGTATTATATATAATAATTATATGTGTAGTATAAGAATTTATACCATGTAGTTTAGTTTGTATTATTTTTATGTAGGTGGAAATTTTTATTGCCGCACCAACCCGTTCCGTATAAGAACTACTTACGCCAAAGGTTGTCTGGGAGAGATCGCTTTAGCGATAAGACCGCCTTTGCACACCTAAATTAGTTTTTTTATATTTTTTATTTGTCAATGTGTTTCTCTTTGTATTTTGTTTTTGTGTGTGCAATAAAGAATTTTATAATAATAATACTAGGAACGCCATTACTACCGCAGTCTTTTAGAAATACGGCGTAAAATATTACTGCTCACCCCACTTCTACAACTGCTGTCCGTTTTCACTAATGTTTTCGTAATTCTATTATTCATTATTTATGTTAAAATGTTTTAAAGGATTATGGCTCATCCATAATCTTTCGCTTACTGCTCAGGCTCGGGCTAAGGACGTCAAAGCAGTTCCGATTGGCAGGCTTTAACGTTTATTATGACATCTTATTGATTTCCTAAGTCTGGACTCGACCCAGATATCGAACCAATGCCCTCGCGATCCATGATTTTTATATAGATCCTCACCGCGCACACACGAGATTAATAAAACATTCTAAGAGCGCCTCATGCATAAATGTTGCCAAATTATTACGGCTACTAATTAATTCTTTGAGTAAAAAGTAGTTTTGTCTCTCACAACACCAAAGTGTTCAATAACACAAACGAGAATAAATAAGTGTATTATGTACACTGTGACAATTTAGAAATGTCGATAGGTTAATAAGAATAATGGAGATAAATTAATAAAGTGTGTTCAGCTTTTCAACCGTCCTTACGTCGCTATTAATCGAAGTGAAACTCCTATAGAATCGTTGTAATTTATAATTCGATGTAACGAAAATGCGTCACGATAAAGAAACAAACCCATAAATGTATAGGATTAAATTGGCGAGAGAATGAGACTAAATACATTACACATATATTTACATATATTACATATATTTACATATTGTTTAGTTACCATGGAAACTAAACAATATGTAATATAATATTTTACATTAAAATATTAAATAATTTTTTAGCAAAATAAAAAATAATAAACTTTATATTTATCCTAATACTTCTGATACTCTGTATTCATCTCAATCTCTCTAGTAGGCTACTTTTTCAGAAGTTTCTGTTTGTTTATTAATTTCACAGGTTTTTTTTAAACATCGAATAGTTAAAGTATCAGGTTTAAACACTGTAGCACGGCTAGCATGGGCAGGAGACAATTATATCCTCGGGGAAAGGATTACATTTATCTTCTCCCACAGCCTTATCAACTCTCAGAGCATTGGCGCATAAGTGGAATTAATATCCAAATAATATATGTGTATTAATTAATAAACGGGGGTAAATTTCTCCTATTCCATGTTATAGTTTTTTAGCAGGTGGGCGCTTTAATTATATCCCTCGTCAGGGTATATAATCGGGGATAAATTTTTTATCTCCCTCCCGTGCTAGCCCTGCAGAGGTGATAGATATATCTGTATGTTTTTGTTGCTGTTAATATTAAGTATAAACTATCCGACGTTCAGGGTAAGCCTAGAGAAGCCAATGTTAGCGCCACATTATGCAACTGCAGGATAGGTGTAAATCTGAAGCCGGGTTTAACACAGCTTTACATGCAGGCCACGGTCATTTTCAACTAGATAATAATTAAGTTTACTTCACATGGGATCATAAAGACGTGTTCATGCAGGGATTTTTTTTTATTAAGTTTACTACGTGCAGAAAGTACCTTACATACCAAAATACACGTTAGGTACATGTACATTAACGTTACATACTTGTATTGAAGTATGGATAGCTGGAAATAATCTGGCGACACGTCCAGCTATTTTAAATGCCGTATAGTGACAGCAGAAAAAAAGACAGTTATCATCACCCCCTCTCCCCGCGGGTGTCATACGAGGCGATTAAGGTAATATAAATGAATATAACCGGTAGCACCGATTTCTGTTCTACTATTACTAATAGGTTGGAGAAAAAGTCTTTTAGCATTATAGTAAGTATGAACTTGTAATAAAATCTCTTTGGCAATACTATTTGTATCTGGCTGGTTTTGGTATCATTAAAAGTTTAAATTTTGAAGAAAATAATTCCAAATTCAAATTAGTAAAATGTGTGATTTTTATTTGTTTTTTGTATTGTGAAGATGAGTGAATTTAATGAAGAAATTCGATACATTTTAAAATTTTACTACAAAAAAGGTAAAAATGCAAAAAAAAAATTTGTTTTGTTTATGGACCTTGTGCAGTGTCTGTGAGAGTAGCACAAATTTGGTTTAAGCGTTTTCAATCTAGAAATTTTGATGTCAAAGAACTATATTAAAAAATGTTTTGAATTTTCTTAAAAAATGCGAAGAAACTTTTTCCCCAACCTAATAAGAACTACGATCAGCAATCTGCCCAGGTGATCATTTTTTTATTTATTTATATTTATTTACACACTAACATTTTGCATACCTTATAATATATTAGAAGCCCACTGTCAACTCTTATCATCATCCGCAGCGTATTAACGTCCCACTGCTGGCCAGAAACTTCTCTTATTAGACAGACGGTTTTATAGCATAGGTACACTTAACACGCGGCTCTATTGGGTTGGGGCTTAACGGCTATTATCAAAAGTAACTGATAATAACCGGGACAGACATCTTAAGAGGTAGGGTACTTAACTTATATTTTTTTCATAATACATAATTGAATTACTATCAATGTCATCATAGATCTGTGCGCCCCTGAATTTCGTTAGAAGCCCTACAATAATAGTGTCGGTTGGGGTGAACGAATTCAAGGAATCACTGTATGGTTTCTAATAAAATGTTTCGTGCACAATCGAGACATTAACAAAGCATAGTTCTTGATGAAAATTTAATCGTGCCATCTTATCATTCCTTCTACGGAGAATCTGTAATTAAACATTTTTCACTTTAGCTCTTGAAGGTCTCCAAAAAGTTTATAACTAGAATATA
This sequence comes from Pararge aegeria, assembly GCF_905163445.1. Classification (NCBI taxonomy): domain Eukaryota; kingdom Metazoa; phylum Arthropoda; class Insecta; order Lepidoptera; family Nymphalidae; genus Pararge; species Pararge aegeria. Next base: position 11,182,184 of record NC_053208.1, read on the forward strand.
TTACAACGTGGAATTTGCGTAACTTATGTGTGGCAAGTGATTTAGCGATTCGGTACAACGTTGCATAGAATGCTAGCTATATCCTATGGCAAGGTTGCGGTCATACCCCAGAAAATTTTGGAGAACTCTCAGGCATGCATGTTTCCTCACTATGTTTGTCTTCACCACATATTTACGAAAAAACACACATAACTTAAAAAAGTTAGAGGTGCGTGCTGGGATTGGAACTCGGCCCCACTAAAGCGAAGGCGAAGACCTAGCCACAGGGCTATCACCACTTCAATTATTGGGTTTGGGTTCGGTATTTGGGTGCAAGAGAATAATAGTGACTGAATCGAAATATTAATTATTAATTCTTTGGTCCGTCGCCATTTTAGACTGCATCATCACTTACCATATGCAGATGAAATTGCAGTTCATGGCTTTCTTGTTGTGGTATTCTTAGCAAATTTATATCGTGCGAACAACAAGCAATCATGTTCCCATAAACATCCACATATCGTATGTCCTAATGTCTAGACAATTCGGCGAGAATTGTCGAAACCTTTCTAAGCATGCAAGCAAATCTGTTTAAAAGAATGTGTCTTGAGTAAAGTCAAACTGCTACTTATAAATTATACGTTGCCGATTTGATTAATCACAGGGCGGTTGATAGATTGACAAGACTATCTATCAACCGCCAAATTCATTTTGTTCAAGAACTTTGGTCAAATGATCTTCATCCATCGACCCATTTCATCCATGTCATCCATGTTCTTATAGGTGAGGTTGTTATTTCGATTCAGTCACTATTATTCTCTTGCACCCAAATACCAAACCCAATAATTGAAGTGGTGATAGCCCTGTGGCTAGGTCTTCGCCTTCGCTTTAGTGGGGCCGAGTTCCAATCCCAGCACGCACCTCTAACTTTTTTAAGTTATGTGTGTTTTTTCGTAAATATGTGGTGAAAACAAACATAGTGAGGAAACATGCATGCCTGAGAGTTCTCCAAAATTTTCTCAACACGTGTGAAGTCTACCAAGCCGCACTGGGCCACCTTGGGAGACTACGGCCTAAACCGGGGAGACCGGTGTGTTCCTAGGAGTCCCACATACCGCTATTCCCTCAGGGTCACGCCCCCCGTAATCAAAAAAGAAAAAAATAGATACGTGCTCTCGGACGCGAATGACGTGACATGCTATTTCTGACATGCTATTATAAATTCTAAAGAGGCTGTTTGTCTGGTATCTTTTTACCACTGCACACATTTTGATAGAAATTTTGCCAATATCCTTCCTCGAAAATAGGCCGGCAACACTGAAATCATATTTCAAATCGGACCAGAAGTGCCAAAGATCATCACGTTAAAATAAAAACACAAACTCAGATTCAGCTTAATATATTAGTATAAGATTAGATGAAATGTTATTATTTATTACCAAAATATTATACAGGAGTACCAATATAAGCTAACATAGATTATTTTTAAATATTAAATTTAATTGACATGTTTAATATCAATCGAAAGATTACGTCTTGTTTGCCGTTCCTTACATATTTCGTATTATCTTTTTAACCATTCGTTTAATTTATATGCAGTAAAAGAGAAAAGTCTTTTGTTTTAAGTGCCTACTTGAGACGATAAGTTTACTGGTTTTGATAAGAATTCTAATATTTTAATTATTGTTTTAATATAAAAACTTCTTTTTGTTACTCAAATATAAAAGTTATACATATGCTGTCGCGGACTATCAAGCTCTACAACTTTTCTATATAACTCAAACATATTATATCTCTCATCGTTAAGGCAGCGTTCGTAAGAAACATTTTCGTTACTTTGGAAATCTGACTACTATGAAAAATTATTTTCAGTTTTTAGGTTATTATACAACTTATGGCACTCACAAATAATTTACTACGCACGCTTAATATTGGTGAAAGAATTTTCAAAATCGATTCCAGAGATTACCCACGACAGTGTCACAAATTCACAAACTTTACCTCATTATAATAATAATATTAGCATAGATAGATTTGCGCTTTTTAAATCGTAAACGTAATCGTAATGACAAGTCTGCTTGGAAGCAGGCTACTCCGCTCTCAACTCCCACAAAATAAAAAAACTGTTGTTAAACTATAACATGATGTTGGAATAGAGCAATCTGCTGAGTTTCTTGCCAGCTCTTCTCGGTGAAATCTGCCTTCCGAACTGGTGGTAGACTCATTTCAAACAGACTGACTGGACGTTTCAAAAGTTCTTCTTAACTAGGCCTACTTAAAATAAATGCATTTAGAATTTAGAATTTTTAAAACCACAAATATCTATACAGATTTTACCAATGCATCAATGAGAATTCAATAAATATTAAAAGTAATGTAAATCTGAATTAGATGTAGTTTCTGTTTTGAAATAATAAATAATCAAATAAACGTAACTATCACACCTTAAAATCTATTACTTATTTTAAGGAATCTTAAAGCTTAGCAAGAAGTATTTAGGTCTGCAGAGAGCGTTTTATCAAGGCCTAAAGGGAATCGTTTAGATTGTATTGACATTTGATATGGTATTCTTGTATCTGAATATAAAACGAATACACAGAATAAGAAATACAAAAATAAGAAAAACAACAAAAATAATAGATGCTTTAGAACATTCTCAAAAACTAAAATGGAAATGGACGGGTCATATTGCACATATGGACAAGGAAAAATGGACAAATAGAGTAACTACCTGGCAAGGTCCAACAAACAAAAGGAAAAGAGGTAGACCGAAAGATAGATGGGTTGACGAAATAATAAGAAAAGCCGGTGAATATTGGTTAACTAAAGCAAAGGACAGACAGTCGTGGGGAAAAATGGAGAAGGCCTTCACCCGTATAGGTGTCCATAGTGAAACTTGATTTTATTATTTATTACTAAGAATTTAATATATATATATATAGGTATCATTTTTTATGCATGCACATATTATAATGTATTAATAATTGTTAAAAATGTATTATGGAAATAAAGAGGCTATAATAATAATAATAATGGAATTTGGTGTAGACAAGTGTGCGGTAATCAATGTAGAGCGAGGTAGGGTTGTGAGCTCTGAGAATATAGTTCTTTCAGAAACTATTATTCTCAAATCACTTCGTGAAGGGGAGACCTATAAATATCTTGGAATGTCAGAAGCACTTGGTATTGAGGTAGGGCACATGAAACAGGTAGTGCAGGAACGCTTCTTTAGCCGCCTGAAAAAAGTACTAAAGAGTCTTTTATCAGGTGGTAATAAGGTACGTGCCTTTAATAGCTGGGTCATGCCCTTACTCATATACACTTTTGGCATTCTAAAGTGGACTCAAACTGAACTGGACACCCTGGATTGTAAAGTTCGCAACTGACGGCTTACCGTATGCATCACCCACGTTCCTCTGTAATGAGGTTGTACATCCCACGCAAGTGTGGAGGACGTGGTCTTCTGAATGCCAAGAACCTTCATAATCGTGAGGTGTGCAATCTTAGAGATCATTTTCTTAGAATGAATATGGGTATGTGTAAGGATGTCGTTGCAGTAGATAAGGGTCTTACTCCACTATTCCTTGGCAAAGAGAACTGGCGCAAGCCAAAAGTACTTAGCAACTCAGATCGTGTGGCGGTATGGAAGAGTAAGGAGTTGCATGGCAGATTCTACAAGGCCCTGTCGGGACCAGATGTAGATCAAATCGCATCTGTATCCTGGTTACAGTTCGGTGACCTATTTGGGGAAACCGAGGGTTTTGTCTGTGCAATTATGGACGAAGTCATCAAGACGAGAAACTACCGGAAACACATTATGAAAGATGGCACTCTAGACATATGTCGAGCGTGTCATCGTCCTGGGGAATCCCTCAGGCATATAGTTTCCGGGTGTTCTCATCTTGCTAACGGCGAATACTTGCACAGACATAATCAAGTAGCCAGGATAGTTCATCAACAACTTGCTCTTCGGTTTGGCCTTATCGATTTTGAGATGCCTTACTATAGGTACGACCCGGCGTCAGTTCTTGAAAATAGCAGTGCATTGCTCTAATGGGATCGAACGATTATCACTGACAGGTATATTAAGTTTTTTTTTTATAAATTTTTAATAGTGTTTTTTTTAATTTATTCTTAAGCATTGTTAATAATTTAAAAAAAAAAAAGAAAAATAATAAATGATAGATAATAATAATGGTGTATTCTTGTATGAAAAAAATTACCCAGACATTCAATCCATTGATTAGAAGTCCCTTATCACATCTATTATTATTTATTGTATTGAATCAGTCATCGCTTTTGTAAGAATTCCACAATCGATCACCTTGTCACGATATTACTGCCTTTTTCTTGTTTTTACTTTTGTTTAAGTTTGCGCAAAAATACGACGTCACCGCTGCTGTAATATTTTCAAACCGTCCAGAGTGTTTGGTGTGAGATTTTTGACCTACATATAGATATTTATTCGATAGCTTGACATTTACTACGATTTATATGGTATCGATTGAGCGCCATCTAGTTACAATACTGGAAAACGGTATTGTCAAGAGATTATAGGCGGTCTTTCGATATCATATTAACTGTATTAAACTTTCACGCGACAAAGAATATTTTTCTAAATACCCCTGGAATGTTTAACCGAGTGGTTTTGTAAATCTAGATTACGTTGTTAATAATTAGACGTCCATAGGTTGAAATAATGACAATAAAGACTCAAGGACGGTACTCATCTGGGCTCTAATCGTGTTGCGAGCATTCGTTGTGTATTTCTTACTCAAGAACATGCATTAACGAATCAAACATTAAATCGTGAGCACATCTTTAAGAATTATTCACAAAATCGGTTACATAATGTTTTCTCACAAAACAAACGTTCCTGCATTCTTTCGCGAACTAAACTTTCTCTCGCGAGCACAACTTTAAGATTAAGGATTTGTTTTTACGTAGGTACCAAACCACAGGTACCAACCAAAGCAAATGTGCTTGCTTAGTGAGCTTACCATATTAAATCAATGTGCTTGCGTCACAAACGCTTGCGTAATCAATGCTTACAAACTAAAGTATACAAAACGAATGCACCCGGTCAATCCCGTTACATTATTGTTGATACTCAATAGCTTGCAAGCAATCACATTGCTGATTCATACCAAATAAATCTCTTTGAATTCTTTATAGGGTTGTTGTAATAGTTGGACATAAAGTAAATATTACGTATGCAACGTTTGTGTTATTGCCATACTGTCTATTTTATTGCGTATTTATTACATTGATTATGTAATTACGTTGTCATTATTGTTTAAGTAATAAGGTTTTGCCCTCTTTGACAAGATCTGCTTGATTAGTGTGCTTATATAATTTTCCGCATTTATTATTAAGAACAGTTCTAAATTTTAAGTATGTCTTCGGCGATATAACTCCATAACGCCTGCGTATCTGAAACTATTATGAATCTGTCTTAGAGGGTGTATAAGTATGGCCTATAGTTAATAGGTACCTCTTCTGAGATGGAGGACGGAACTCCTTAACAGACAACAGTAAATCTTTTAGTGATTTAAACTTTAAACTCGTAATCAGTGGCTTGCACAAAATATCCGACCGGGGTAGAACATAAAGTAGGCATAATCGAAAGTCTCTTTCGAGTCAATTAATGTATGCATGAAATGCATTTTCGTATCAAACTTTATGAAAGCCAGACATGCATTGGCGTGCACTTAATAACACACAAAAGCACTGACTACCCTAAAGTATTTTTAATCTTGTATTTGAGAAGGATTTATCAAGTCATTGCTCGTAATCAGGGAAATAATAAATTTGACCGTTTCCTATGAAATCAATCTCTCGATATGTTACCAAACAAATATTGTATCGTTATTTGTATTAGAAATGCGAAAATATCTATTTCTTATAAAATGTTATCCTCGTTCGGATCAACCAATGCACGCATCTAAATTAAATTTGGCACGGAGATAGCTTGCATCCTGAAGATGGGCATAGAATATATTTTTATGCCGGAATAGTACCATGAAAACGTTTTCTACAGGATTAAAAACAATCTTCTCTATCTATTCTATTATTGACCAGTGAGATTGACCATCTCAAAAATGCACAGCTTTTTATATTCAATCGAAAACGGAAAACCGAAACAAACTGATCAAGTTGCGGGCTTGTTTGTGTTAGTCAACAGTAGGTACTTTTAAGCATTAATTACTAGCGAAAAAGCATAACCAGATACAAAGAACTTCTCCGAAAGACCTAGTCGATTCAGATGCTCAGAGAGACTGATTTTGCGAATAGATTATAAACATTATCCCTTTGAACTGAAATGTTGCTCCAGCAACAGAAACATTCCCAAGCAGGGTAGACGTCAGAAAGACCAAAAAAACACGTTTGAAAAAGAAATATGCTAAACCAACATAACGTGAGATAAGGTAGAGAAGAAGACAGACTGACATTGAAAAGGAATGGCGATCGGTTTCGTCTTTTGTTGAAATCGTATTATTCAATGTCAAGTTCTAGTAATCTGTACACATATAAATAAGTAATGGGCACAATTGAATCATGCTTGCGAATTGCGAATCAGTACAAGCGTGCTCTGATAGGTAGATTACCGACACAACGCCAACAATTTGTATATTGACAATGAAGAAGATACGAGATTGACCTCGTTGTTGTGGCACAGGGTTGCCCGTTTTCTCTTTAGCGGTGTTTTAGAGCAAAATAGTTCGTCTTTCTGTCACCATTTTTTATTTCAGTATCTACTAATGACGATCACCTCCGGAATGCCTACCTATAAATAAAAAAGCCTGTCTAACTTCATCGCAAATCAAACACAATATTATATATGCATATTATATGTGTGTTTGTTTGTTTGTTTGTCCGGTCTTCCTTCACGCAACTAAGCAACCAGTTGACTTGATTTTTGGCATTGAGCTAGTTTTAAAGGACGAAGAGTCCTATTGGCTACTTTTTATTCCAGGTTAATAAATGGTTCCCACGGGCTTATTAATAAACTACATTAAACTAAGACTAAGAACGCAGGCAGCAGCTAGTCAAAAATCTCATTAAAGGTTTTTGTTTAAACTCTCTCTTAATCACCCTATAAATTATTATTTGATAAGCCGTTTTAATTACTATTTATTGCAATCGAATCGAAAAATAAAATTAGTGTTATTAAAACTACATATTTTTTTTACATTATAATGTTTATATTTTCTCGATTGTATCAACATCGATATAAAAAAAGTGAAAACCTTAGTCTGCGCTTGCCAGACTTAAGTAACTAACACTTTAGCCAATTTTCTCGGATTATATGGGTCGAGGACTCTGCGCCAATATGATAGGAATTATATGTCTGGGCATCTTGACCTGCGTCTTACTTGCTTGGTTAAAACTGCTGCTATTAACACCAGCTTCTGATTATGATCTTCCTCTTGCGACCTGTATTAGACCCGCGTCCTATATTAGTCAGACGTCCTATAATATGTATAGGACGTTTGTACATAATATTGCAATGATAAAAAGATTTGAACAAATTTTTGAACTTGAACAAAAAAGATTTCTATTTCAAAAGAACACTAAATAATATTACATATGCGAACAATTAGTTAATTTTGAAACGTCAAGAGAGTGTTTGAAGTGACTCTAACACCAGCTCAAGGCAGATTCTACCGAAAATAAGCCGGCAAGATCAGCAGTTCCTGTTATTTATTTAACAATAATTGTACAATCATTATTCTAACTTATCCGAGATGAAAGAAAAACCGGCTGCTTCCAAGCAAGTCTCTGAGAAATTCTCGTTAGTCGTTTGTTTACTGTATAATCAACGTTTTGTTTATAAAGACTAACGTATCTTCTTACAAAGACTATATTATTATAAACAAACTCAGTTTACACATTGTCGCTGAACGAATTTTTGACAGCGCGATGATATAATATATGCGTGATTTGGTGTTAATATTTATATGTATGATTTAAAATATAAATATTTACACCAAATTGAGTTAGCATACTATGAAAATCCTTTGAATCTTGTATTGCTCCAATTCTCAGCGAATCTTACTTAAGCCTTTTAATTCCCCATATGGCGCCTCCTTTCCCGTATAAGAGCGTATCCAGCGACTTAAACTATATTATTAAATAACGTGTTTATCGAGGCACGGAGATGGCTTGCTCCACTTTCCTACTTCCAGTTTCGTACTAAAAATTCGACAATTTGCACCCGGGGTCAAGGGGACCGGATATAATATTCTTAAAAGATCTAGTACCCCGGCACATAGCCTTAGAGTTTGAAAGGAAGATAGAAAACCTGGCGTGTTAGCCAAAGCTCTGTCGGAGGTACAGAGTTCGATATTCCGGCACACAGGTATGAACTTTTAGGCTATTGTATTTTTCTTCAGGCTCTTCTTTAGGCTATGTATTCCTTTTCTCTATTCTAGTTATTTTTCTATGGTGTCCAAGAAAACTTTGTGTATTCATTTCATTTATTCACTTACACCCTTAACTCTTCTCAGTTAGGTGTTTTTTAAGCAATAAAATATAACTTCTTAAACGGTAAATAAACATCATCGTGAAGGATCCTGCGTGCCAGAGAGTTCTCTATAATATTCTCAATAGCGTGTGTCTATCGTACCAAGTCACCCAATCTGCACTTGGGCAGTATGGTCGACTATGCTTTTCTCACTCTAGAGACCCGTGCGGCGCGTGCCTTATAGTAGACGTTAATGTGTTGACAACGATAATGCACAAAATGTGATTAATATTTCACCTAAAAATTATTTTAATATTCACATAAGGTTGACAGATGATGTCAACTTTTGTTGGGTCTATGGACTTAACGAGGCACGTAAGATAACGCAAATCAGATAGATAAATCAGGTTTACCCTAAGCCTATTTTAAGTGGGGTTTATCATCAAATAAAACTCTTGACCCTTACTGCCTTGCTTGCTCTCGCAACTGTTTTTTTAAATGATTAATTTAGCATGATTATAACTTAGAGACCAGCTCACATGTGTATATGACTTTTTAAGTGCTAGGTAAGTAGCTCACCTTGATGTCTGCTTCATTATTTTTTTCGGACTCGATTTCCTAATAGGTATTTAGCGGATTGGAACGTCCTTCTAACTCAATATGAAAACTGTGGTGCTCACAGTTAAACAGCCCGTAATAAACTAAATATGTAATAGTTTATAACGGACTGTTTTAGGTACAATAATTATTTACTTTTCTTACAGAATGAATTATCCATACTCACGTACAGAGAAATCCTAAAGATCCTATAAATGCCATTCCATTAGCAATCATTCATATTAGAGTTACATAGGTATACTTTGAAATTATTATGCGTTTTTTCAAACGCATAATTTAATAATTTTAAACGTCTTCGCAATTTTCAGTTCCGTGAACCATTTGATTCAATGCTGCCATCCTTAAAATTTTACACCGAGGCAGGTTGGAAAAAGTGGATATATAAAGTCTCTTCTACGACCGATTCAACTTCGAATTTTAAAAAAAAACCTTTTTTTTTTAGTTTATTTTAACGCGCATGTTACTAAAAATAAATGAAAACATTGTCTATATAAAAAGACAAATAAGTTAAAAATAAAGTATAGATATAATGGAAACGGAGATTTACGGATGAAAAATATTGGGTAATTAATCTCCTTTTAAATCGACTAAATGAATTAGGCACTAGAAAATAAACATTATTGTCATTCAGGATAAAAATATTTATTATTCATAATTATAGTAACGAAAGAAAGAAAACATTATAAGTAACAGAGATTAGAAACCTAGTTAGATTAAACAGAAGGTCATAAAGCAAATAATGGAAATTGCAAATAGTTCAAAGTTTCCCAGGAAGTCGTCATTCAGATATCTATGAAACATCCGGTTTGAAGAGCTAGCCCTGGCCCGAAGCGATATAACTCGATAATTGACGAATCATGAATCAAATCGGCGGGCGCGTCTGTGGGCGGGCCCATTACGCGAACTCAGGTACGTCATCGCGCGCGATATGAACATGAATGATACAATGCCCTTGATCAATTAGATGACGGTGCGCAGCGAGTCAACACATACAAGTAGAAGATTGAAGAAGAAGCTTGTTGGGATTCCCAAATAACTGCATCTGATTAAACTTATTTAATGGTCAATATTACCAAATCTGCAGTGTGGGGACGGCAGATTAGATAGAATACAGTTATCACCACCCCTCCTCTTCCCGTCGTACGAGGCGACTTAGAGAATTTAACAGAGTACGGGCAGCAGGGTTTTGTGCTACTACTACCATATACTGCGGTCACCATCCCGTCTGCCAAGCGTGGTGATTATGGGCAAACCAACTCATGGGATAGGCCTTTCGTCCAACAATCGTCTGTAATAGGCTGACGATGACGATGATGATGATGATCTTTACCAAATATAAGTTTTTGTTCTCTGTCTTAAGTAATTCTTTGGAAAGGCTAAAGCGTAACGGAATTTTCACATGCAGGAATATACAGTGTATGTCACATCCCACTTTTTATTCTCAAAATCTCCGCTAAAGAATAGAAAAGGGGTTCAGAAGTGATTTTATTTATCTAAATAAGAAAAAAAAAAAGAAAATACCCTACCTAAGAATTGTCGAAATATTTTTTGAAATGGTCAGACGAAACAAAATAAACACGGAAATTATTTTTAACGTTCTATGAGTGACCTCATGCTTTTTCTTTAGAATAAATATGAAAAGAAGTACGCTCAACTCGGGGAAAGTACCGCATTAAAACCCTCAAACATCTAGCGTGAAAGAGAACTGTACTTCTCGACTTATAATTTGTTTGCATTACTTGAATATTTAACAGTACACACAAACATAAAATAAAGTTAACACACTGAAGAAATAATAACCATTGGGGCGTGCAAAAGCGGTTTTATCACTAAAGCTATCTGTTCTACAAACTTTTGTGAGTAGTTAATTATTTACGTAACGAGTTGGTGCGCCAATTTAATTTTGGTCCTCGAAAACATGAGTAGTTAATTATTTACGTAACGAGTTGGTGCGCCAATTTAATTTTGGTCCTCGAAAACATGAGTATTAATTTTTATATTACACATGGTTATTAATAATTATATATCAAGCATATTTATATACAGGATTAAATAAATAATACAAGAAAGCCCTCGGCCTATAGTTGTTTACATTTATACTAACAACTTTGGTTCTGAAACTTTTTTAAACTCGATAGTTTGTGAAATAGTTTACATAGATACTATACTTGTTACTACTCTGTAATATAACTTCGACAACAGCGCGCGTATCACGACTCCATTTTGCGGTCCATGACCCGACTATGCGACGTTGTCCAATGAAATGCATTTGGTTTCACAGTGTAATGTCACTGTACAGATATAACATAATTTATATATTTTTTTCCATAAAATAAATTAATACTTAATTTTGAAAAGTCGTAGAAAAATAGTTGTTAGTTATAATAATAGAAAATACAAGGCCAAGAGCTTTCTGCTATTTGGTTATTTAACCCTGTATATGTTTCTTTATTATAGTACGTTCTATATATAATGTTAAAATAAAAATAATGGTTTACAGATGAATTTTCCTTTTTTTCGAACAAATTTGATTAATTAAATTGGTATTAAAAATTTACAACTGTATTTGCGGTTAATGACTAGCCACCTTTGACTAGTCGTCACTAGATAGCGTAAACAATAAACATCTTACGGAATAGATATTAGTCAATAAAATAACACATTATCTCACTGGGAAAGATTACGTTGCTTCTATCCTTACTTTACTAATATTATAAATGTAAAAGTAAGTTTGTTTGTTAGGCTTTCACGCAAAAACCACTTAAACGATCCTCATGAAACTTTGTACACATATTCTTGGAAGTGTTAAAAGTAATATAGGATACTTTTTATCCCGTCATTAAGCGCGGTTCCTTTGGGAGAGGGGATTAAAGTAACGTTTTACACCATAACTCCGACAAATTATAACCGATTTAAATAGTTATTTTTGTACTATAAAGGTTATAATATGTGTTAAATTTTGCCCAAACTTTGTGTAGATCTGATGAATATGGTTGAAGATTGGAGGACAAAACCTCTCAGCGGACAGCAGCAAACCCCTCATCTAAGGCTTAGCGATACTGAGTACTTTAATTTTTTTTTAGAACTACAGCTAAATTGAATGCCACATCAAAAAACAAAATCAAACGCAGACGAAGTCGCGGGCAACAGCTAGTAGTTAAATAAATAAAACTTTCTGATGTGGGTTTTCTTTTTTTTTGTAGGGTAGTCCGTGACGCACGCATCAGTAACCCTGCCAAGAGTCTTCGTTAAGAATTTTCTATTATTTTCTCGAATTTATGGTTAAAGCATTTCTGCTGTAGTCACGGTCATTATCATCATTTTGAACCCATTACCTGCTTACTACAGGGCACAGGTCTCTTAGAATGAGAAGGGTTTAGGCCGCAGTCCACCACGGTGGCTAAGTGCGGATTGGTACACTTATGGAGAAGTCTTAAGGGCGCCTTACTTGGTCACCGTTAAAGGTGACCATAAAGTGATATTTAAATGCTCACATAACTCCGAACAGTGAAAGCCCCCGGGATCGAACTCGGTCCCCCAGAAAGAGAAGCGAAGCCTTCACTAGTCACGATACTTACTACAACAAACTGTAATCTGCTTCATTGGTCCGTTGGCTTCAAATTTTTCTTTAATCGATTTTAAACCTGGTGGGGTGGTCTTTTGATTGTATTGATCTGAACCCTAGTTGTAAATCCCGTGCACTCCACTGGCCATCAGGTGTGTGATGTGATTTAGATAAGATAAACACTGCTCACATAACATTTATCGTTTGAGATAGCAGGTACAAGATAATCCTCGAACAATAACTATATAGTCTATAGTGAGATAGGTATAACAATTTATGTAATAAACTAGACTAGATCGGTCTGCTAGTACTATTCGGTAGGTAAGTACTTAAACATGAATAGTAGTCATGTTTGAGTACTTACCGTCTCCGTTAATGTCATAAATGTGAAAGAAGGACATACTTACAAACTCATTTCCGCATTTATACCTAATCTTATATCTTTAAACGAGCAATTCTTGTATATATATAATTGGAATCTCGGAATCGGCTCCAACGATTTTCATAAAAATTAGTATACAGGGGGTTTCAGGGGCGATAAATCAATCTAGCTAGGATTCATTTTTATTTGTGTTTTCCGGTAATAAACGATTTGGTGCAACGAACTTGCACGGGTCAGCTAGTATGTATTATTACCGCATTTATATTCTAATACTAGCTGTTGCCCGCGACTTCTTCTGCGTTTGTTTTTGTTTTTCGAAAGACATGTGGCATTCAATTTAGGTGTAAGTCTACTGAAATATTAGGTTGTGTATTGTTATATAAAAAAAAGAACTGGTGTAGTTTTTAAAAATAAATTCAATTCACATAATAAACAATAACTAAAACTAACTGTAATCAGTCTCAGCTCCTCCTATCACTTACAAAGAATAGTGATCGTTGAAGGAAGAATCGAAGTCCTAGCACTGAGGGCCTCATAAATGTGGCAGCACTTTATGTATTTAGGATAGCTTAGCCTTAAAAGACGGGTTCGCTGCCGTCCGCTGAGGAGTTCTGTCCTCTATCTCCAATAACATTCATCAGATCTACACGAAATTTGGGCAAAAATAAACTGATATTATAACCTCTAAAGTACAAAAGTATTTATTTAAATCGGTTATCATTTGACGGCGTTATAGTTTAAAATCGTCAAACACTTTCGTCCCCTCTCCCAAAAGAACTGAGCTTAATTTCGGGATAAAAAGCATCATATTTAGTACTTCTATGATGCATGATGTTTACAAAGTTCCGTGATGATCGGTTTAGTAGTTTTTGCGTGAAAGCGTAACAAACAAACTAACATTCACATTTATAATATTAGTTTATTAGTTTATAGTATTGTGATGAATTTGGGGGTATTGGAAATAATTAGTATTTTATGTAATATCAGAACTAAGCTTTATATGAAACCTTAAACTTTTCTGAATCACAAATATCTTTTATATCACTCTCCAGCCCGTAAGAGTTAAGCTACATCTATGCAAAAAACCAAATTGATTCATTTAAATGTTACTTCGTGAACTTAGGGCAAACCAACTTCCTCTCTCTCTTGCTCTGCTAAGTACCAGCTCGATACTAAAGATCCTGAGGATCACCGTACAAGGAGACTCATTGGTGACGAGTCAATAGTTAGTAGACTAAAGTTTAAAACACCGTTAAAAAGTGGCCTGTCTTTCGATATTCTATTATATTTTTCATACCGGGCAGTAAGTAATAATGCAGTATAAGAATATAAGAGTCTAAACCTAACAAGGAGAATGGCTTTTATCTTAAGCCCATATTCGGTTTCCGGAACGCTTAATCGCTTAGTTGTAAAGGCTTTGTCGGTAGGCTGGCAGCCACGGCCAAATCCTCCCACTAGACAAAAACTTTTCTATCATCGAACTGCGAGGCATCGTAAGGATCCAAACCGTTACATGGATGATATCCCATAGATTCGTACAAAGCGCAACGCAATTATATTATATATTAATAATAATAATATTATTTTTTTTTCTTATTAATTTTTAATAGTGTTTTTTGTTTTTGTAAGCATTGTTAAGATTAAAAAAAATGAAAATCAATGAATGATAGAATAGTAATAATAATAATCATTTATTTCAGGCTTTACCCATAAAAATTTGCATCAGTTCAGTTCAAGTACATCAGTAAAAAAAATAATTAAATCCAATTAAAATAAATGCATGTTAAAAAAAAAAAAATTAAATATTGAATGCCCTTCCGGCTTTTGCTTTCCTCGACTGAATAGGAATCTTAAGGCATGATCTTCGGCCGTATCATAAATTACCCTCAGGCACAAAAAAGCACAAACTTTCGCATTTAGAATATAATATAGCAAGGAATAAAGCATAAGATAAATATTTATCGAACAATGCATAGATAATAGACAGGTCTGTCTGTGACATATCGACACGAGTGTCACAAACAAATTCCCTTGATGGAATAACTAGTGATAATTAAAGATAAGCTGTGGGGCTACGTCGCGTCGTTGTAAATACGAATGTTTGCGGAAAATTTTATTCTGTTTTAGTATCACTGTACCTTTGATAGGTTATTTTCCATTTGCATGTGTTTGTTTTTATTTACTATTTGTCTGTTAACGCGTGCCGCGCGTTGGACGCTTTGACCCTCTCACCTAGCATCTAGTCCCTCACTAACTAACGGTCTCGTAAGACTTGGCCCCCAAAATGACAAAATTAACAAAAGTACCTAATCAAATTTTCAAATTTTTATAAACCCTAGCATGGACGAGGCAAGGTCAAACATCTCCAACATGTTTCTAATCCCCGAGGAAAAAACTACGGGGAATTTTAATTTTCAAATGTCTGTGTTTGTGTTCTTAGCTTTATTTAATGAAAAGCGGTCCAAGAATGCCACCACCACAAAATGGCGAATTATATTTTTTTTTACAACTCCCTCAAAATGGGTATCAAATTCAAGGGCTGGACTAGTAAATTACTGTACACAATATTGAAACCCATGGGTTTTAAATTTTAAATTTTGGACACGGATTTGAAACTTGACACATTTTGTATGAAGAAGTTACTATAGTTCTTAGTTAAACTACCCTCTGTAACGGTGGTTTTCCTATCGCAGCGTGTGGGGCATTCGAATTTCTGTAACCAAAAATTCTCAAGCATGAATCATTTTATCGACCCATTATTGGCCCACTACAGGGCACGGGTCTCCTCCCACGATGAGGAGTGAAGGCCTTAATCCACCACGCTGGGCCAGTGCGGATTGGTGGACAAGCATGAATAATCTGTGCACGAAACAGTTTGTGCCCACCAGAATTAAAAAAAAATTAAATAAGTCCAGACGAAGTTGCGGGCAGCAACTAGTAATTATTACAATAAGCTAGTTCAAACATTTTCGAGATATGTACCTATTGTCACTGCCAAAACATAATGATTAAAGTCTAATGATAATATATTTTATCACAGTCCAATGTACCTACCTATGTATTTTACGCAATTATTGATATATTATTTTATATAAATTACGTAGAATAATTACATTGGACTTGATAATAATGTGTACAATAAGCTAGATAGGTACCACTTTTTTATGAAAATATTATTAGCGACTAAAATTATTATCAGTGAAAAGAAAACTATAACCTAAAATTGTAGATCGAATTTATAAGCCATCAAGATGGATCAATTCAAAACTACTTGCATCAAAAAATCTAAATCAGTTTCATGTGAAAGAGACTGGCGCCACCAAAACTTTAAACGTTAAAGTAAAACTACTTACATTGTTATTACTTTTTCTAACTATATTCCAGTATAAACTCTGTTTATTTAACAACACAAAATAGTATTTATTGCAAAACATTTCTAAGGATGACCCTTTTGTAAAATAAGTGACAGTTCATTTAGAAATTATTGCTGAATCATGATCATTCTGCGTAGATACCGTCGATTTGTAACGTGGATCTAGTCATTGTTTTTGTCGGGTACTATCTAATGCGTTTATTTTATTATATTATTATAGTTTTTGTTGTTATAGCGAAAACAGAAATACAATATCTGTGAAAATTTCAACGAAATAACAAAAAATTCAGGGTACATTTGATTAACCCGTTAGGTACAGAACCCTTAGAAGATAATATCAAAAGAAACGCTTTTCAGATCGAAATATTTTAATGAAACTATACTAAATAATCCAGTTGTTACTGCGTTAAGTGAATTTTTAATAGTAGATTGTTTTGTAACGCTGCATGCTGCATGCTTTGGAAATACCAGTACTGTATTACCAGTAATAATACTGTTTTTTTAGACGTGCTGATATAGAGGTAACAACTACCTACTTTGATTGTGCCATAAAAAACAGGTTAATGTTAGGCAATTTGACTTTACGATGACACTTGGATTTATCATACTGTAATTTACAACTAATAGGACGATATAAGAAAACACATTGAAGCATAAAAAATCACTCTACTTTAGTTGACAGTAATTATTTAACCTGTCATATACTAAACGTTTGCCATGAAATGGGGAAAATGGGAAAAGAAGAAGAAACACTTTATTTCACGGAAAAGAAACAGTAAGGAGTATACAGTACACAATGTAGACATGCAAAGGCGGCCTTATTGCTGCAAGCAATCTCTTACAGGCAACCTTTGTAGATAGGACTTACAGCAAGAGAACGGGATAGTGCCAAGAGTGTTAATAGATATACATTATACATAAGTACCAAAATGTAAAAATACAAATACATATATAAATTAAATAAATATACGTAATATATAAATATAAAATATACATACCTAATATATAAATAGAAAATATACATAATAAATATAAATATATAACAAACATAATATATATAAGTAGATTTAAAAAAAAATATATAAAGAATCTACTTCAAGTAGTAGTAGTACTTCAGACGACTCTTAAATATCGGAAGGGAACTACTTCCACGGATTTCATCAGGCAGATTGTTACAGAGTATAAAGTGAAAATTTTTGTGAGATAGCATCATTTCGCGGGTGTGAAGTGAGCTGGGCGTTATCACTCTCTTTGGATACAAAGCACTGCATGCAATAAGGGCTAAATGAGGATTCTATATGTTCTTAATTCTGTGGGTAAACTATGCCATCAAGCCAAAAGTCCGCACTGAGGAAAACATTTTATCTTACCCGGCTGGAGTAATCACGTAAAATAGACTCCTTTTAAGCTTTTCCGGAGTCAACTGAATTCTACCATGCGAGTTCCTTCTGAACCTAAAGAATAATGTAATACATACCTTCTCAGAAACCAGTCAGCATTAACTTTTACTTTCTTTTTATCAGTAGGTATAAATGTGTAGATTATTTATATCAATTTATTACTAAACAAATCGCGCGATTTAAATGCAACCGTGTTGTAATACAATATTATATCTTGTATTACAATATTAAGACATTGTTGATACGTTCCTAATTTTCAAATGTTGAGCTCAGGAAAATCTGCGAACATTGAGAGACTAGGTTTTACCCTCATTTTGTAAGGTAAAAAGCCTTAATACTTACGATAATACATTTCCTTGCCCTGGAAATTATTGGAATTAAGACTTTCGTTTTACTATATTTTTCATCTATAAAGTTTTTTATTTTTACACTAAACTTAGGCATCACTTATATTGAATACATAATGATTTAAGCGAGTTTCATTTAAAAAAAAAACGGTTCACCAACTATTTGTGAATGGCTGATATATGCCTAGGAATCTCCTTTGAATAGGCGTTACATATTTAGGCATTGGCCTCAAGTCGTTAGTTAAATGGGTCACCCTTTTGCCAACCTACCTATGAATATAATTTTGAACACTAAACAATTGGTCTCGTTTCGTTAATTTTCTTTATCGAGCTAATTTATTTATAAACTATATTTGTAGACCACAAAAAGAATGGACATTACAAGAGGAACCTTAAAAAGTAGGCTACAAAAGGCAGTTATGCCTTATGGCTTAGTTTAATGTGTTACCCGCATCCATTTTTATAAAGACGTCGTAATCGCATGAAATTACGTAGCATCATGCACATGGCCTCGCAAGGAGTACCCTTCTTGACTCCGAATCCGAATCTGCTGACTGCAATAGAATGAACTCCATCATCTTTTTTGGTTACGGCCACCAAATTTTCTATAACTAAACGCAAGGCATCTTATCGCGTTCGAAGTTCACAGGATCAAAGGAAAAGCTACAAAACTTTGACGCAGGCAGCAGGAGAGGGTGTTTATTAGGGCGACAAAGACCGGCTAATGTCTTGGATGGCCAAGACATGATCCGAAAAACATAATATATGGGTTAAGCTATATTTAGTGTTAATTTATTCAATATTCAACCACGTTATATTTGCTAGTCGAGTCACACATATAAAATATCAGTTGCTATGGCTACAGTTCAACAACGATTAACGATTTCCCAATGCATCGTTTTCCCTGCCGAGCCCCTTTGAACTTGTCCGTTAACCTTGGCGTACACGTTTTTATCAAATGCCACGTTTCGTTGATAACTGTGCGAAATATCCAGTCTTTGTAATTTTCGGTGACGGTATGGTTGTCTGCCGCTGGGCGCTTACAACCGTTTCGAAGCGGATCTCGTATGTCGGGCGAACGGACTACAATCACTTTAGTCAGTCTTTCCTCTATAGTTAGTGAGGAAACGCGTGTTCGCGTGAATATACGCGTGCTCGATGTTACGCCGCGCCTCGCTAAACTGCAATCTAACTAAAGTATTAAAAATTTGATCTGATAGTATAGTTCCAAAGAAGAAATTCATCTGTGATTTAGTTTTTATTATTTTACATATATATATTAAAGTTACTAAAATAGTTGTTAAGTATACACTAAAAATGTCTATGGAGTTGGAAGAAACCACGGTTCCGACCGGCGATGTCTTCGAGGATTTTCTGGACGTGTTTCGTCGGTGTTTGGCAAAGGTAAATGCGATGTAGTTCCGGGTTATCTCAGCCAGATGTACTACTATCCCGATACCAGTTTAGCTTTAGACTTCATTGAGATCTCGAGCCATCTTGTTCTATAATCGTCACGATCATGGATGAATACAATGACGTCCTCGAATGGATACTTAAGGTAAATTATTGTTGTAGTTCACGTTTTAATAACGTAACCGTTTTATTTCTTGCAAATAATTTGGAACGATTTCAAGGCACTCATCATCTTATCTATTTGTGGAATTAGTTGTGTTCGTAACTTGTAGCTAGTAGTAGAAAAAAGTGCGTATTTAATAATAATATTACGTGTACCAATTTCATTACAATATTATTTTCTCTCTGTATTTAATTAGCACGCTGGCACGCTGTTGCTAAGGAGTTAGATTTAACCTCGCTCTACAGGTTGAATACGTAATTCAAGATACGTCACAATGCACATGATATCAATTTGGACAGCTTGGCGTGACTATCGTCACATGAAACTAAAGAAAATTACAAGAATTACATATGCTTTTGATAATGAATCGTTAACTTAACTTTATATACTTACTTAAATCGATTTATACCAAACAGTTAGGTACCGATTTCTGTAGGAATTTATCCTACGCACAATACAAAGCTCTTTCATCATGTGTGTCTATAAAACAGGTAGTCGATAGTTAATCATTTAAAATGTTCTGATACCAACCACATTTGTTTTTATTTTCTTTGATTGTTATGAATTTCTCAGCTATGGTTTTGCTTCTAATTGGTTAAATCACAAACAAGACCGAATTTATTAGTAAATAAGAACACAAAACATTCTTTCGCATGCAATACGAGTTGTTAAAGAACTGTACGCCATTACTTACCTACCCACTCTTAGATAGGTGCCACCTATAATTTTTTATAAAAAAAATCATATGAGTGCTTTGCGAATACATTATAATTTGTCATGATCAACTTTCTATTGTCCTGTACATCACCACTTTCTATTTGTAGTGAAATTGTCCGGTTGAAACTCGGACGATTATGCTTAAATTAAGTTGCTTGGTGTGTTTATTATTTGCTATGCGAAGTGCCATTTTTTGTTTTGACTGCCATCTTAAATTGTTAAATTGAGTTAAATAAAGCATGTATGATTGGTCAGGTTCACTAATTGTTTTTAAATATTTAATGGCAATATATTCGTGTTACCGTGTGCCAGGCCTGGGTTACGACAACGCAAATCAATGGACTTGCTTTGTCGTAACCAAATGATTTACCGTGACTTAAAAAAATAAAAATGTATGTTGTACGATAAGAAACATCGATCTTAAGTGTGATATCAAGGTCAATTTCAAAGTTAGGGATGATAGGAAACTAAGACAGTTTATCGATAAGATATTATACTTTAATTATAACCCAACTCACCTGAGAAATGAATATTAATGTTCCAAACGAACAGATTGTGGTTTCAAACTGAAAAAAGGGATGCGGTTTTTTCTAGTATCTGTTCCTTTGCTATCGACTTTGATTTTTCGTTAAAAGGAACGCTCTTACGCTTTCAATAATTTTCAAATCCGACTTATAGTTTTCGAGATAAATGCGTTGTGAGTTCTTATTTTCAAACTCGTAAACGTTTGATCGGACTAGTTGTGCCGCTCGATTTCTCCTGCTTAAAATTAAAACAACTATGGCCTGTCCCTTTAAGCTACCTGACTATCGCAAAAATGTTTTTGAATTGGACTGGTTTTTACCTGAGATAAGCTCGTAAATGTTTCAACGGTCATGCAAATTCTCCGACTTTATAAAATTAAGTTCCTATATTGGCATAGATTTCATAAATACCAAATGATTATATTCATAAAGGTCATCCAATATGTCAACTAGGTATGTAACTATACTTTGTCATTTGACGATGAAGGCGTTGTGTGTAAAAAAATATTATAATTTTTGACAGACATTGAAAAGGGACTCGGGAATAAGATTTTCTACCTACGGATACTTATCCGATCACGTGAAAGTGTACAACGTTTAGTATGGATTCTCAAAGTCAGCCATCTAGTGACAATTTTGTATCCCAATATTGGAAGTAGAAGGCGCTGCTTCGATTCCATATCAAAAAAAGTTCCAAAATTACACACTTGGCACTCATGTTCGCACTTCGACCGACTATCTAAAGTTTATAGTTTTAACCATTCGTCTGAATAAGTAGTAATATTTAAGTATACAGGTACAGATCCTGTAATAGGTACTCGGTATTTAGTTTCAACTATGCCACAAACCTATACCATGGTTTACCACCTGGTGCAACTTACCGCTTGTAAATTTATATCATCAGTACTATCTCATGTCTTTGTTATGTTAAACCATGGGACCTCTGGGTTTATGCTCTCTAAAGAATACGATTTCCTCACACAATCAGCAATCGCTCATGTCGGTTAACAAGCGAAGTGGTCAATCGTCATCAAACGTTATTGAAATATATATCTAAGTAATTAAAAGGATATCTAAATTTAACTGAGTCACAACTCAGAACGGGACAATAACGCTGCGAATGTATATATATATTTTTTTAAGTAGTTACTTTAGAGCACGCGATTTTTTTTTTGTTAAATAATTAAGGGGTTTTTGTCGCTTATTAACATCTTCTGTACTGTAGGAATTAAGCAACCAAATAACAAAAATTTGATATTTTTTTTGTGAAGATCTTTGCCTATATAGCGTCAACTCCACTGTTCTTAGAAGGTATTGCCGAGTGTTGTAATTTAAACTTAACCACAACACGAGTTATTTATTGTGAGAGTCTATAACGTATTCTCACGATTATTTTCATAAATAAGTTGATTTAATCGTATATCTTATCACGCTGAGATGAAGTTTCTAAAAGTGCTACATTCTCACTGAATACGCTTAGAAATAAATAGTCATCTGAATTAGGTAATCATGAATGAACATCGAGTTCATGAATCAGAAACCATGGAAGAGTGAAATCTTATAAATATCACTCGCTCAATTTGTGTCTGCTATCTGCTGAGTAGGTCTATTTTATGTGTCGTCACGTAAAAATTGCTTTACAAGTTAACTAATAGCAAATAACTGTTAACAGAAGAATTAATCATATTTAGTTATCCTATTGAAGTTTTTCACAAATCAAGTTTGGTACATAATGTTTTTACTTTTCGAAGATTTTGAAACGTGCGAAAGATGGCGAAGTTCCTGGCGAATTAAAAAAAAGAAGACTATTTTTTCTTCTCAAACCTCTACCTGTACGTAAAATGCAATTTTCAATCGGGTAAAATATAACAAAAGTTGGCCATTACCGACGATATTCGAAACAGCATCTTTCTCTATCTATATAACTATATTTTTTAAAAAAGAATATCTACCATTGCTCTAATTTATTACTGTAAATCGATTAAAAATGGTAAAAAATGACTTCTGTGTTTGGAGAGAATTTTATAGTCCTCTCCAAACACAGAACGCTTTTCTAAAATTTAACATTATAAATCTGTTTGTTCCGACCGTATTCGTGCGATGTGTTGTAACTCGTGAGTAGACTTTGGCTCGTCTGATGACGCGTCATACGGCAACACTGCCGGCCGATTGCGTCACTTTAACCGTAATCTGTATCCTCGAAAGATGATGGCGATGTGGGGAAACCCGCATTCATTATTTGCACCGAAACCGTATCAATAGTGATTCATATAAAAAATTTGATAGTAGCTAGGGGAAAACAGATGTCAGTCAGCTGATTGTGGATTATAATCATAGCATCATAAGTACCATCCTCTGTTTATGAATGTCGCAGTGCTGGCTACAAGTAACATAACATTCCGATTTCCCTTTTTCCAAATATCAGCAAAATTGGTTCAATGTTTAAGGTTTGAAACGAAATATGCAAATTGCCCTGAAATTTAAAAACCAGGATAGAATGTTTTCCATATCTGTTAGTTATTCTCGTGTTGGTTGGCTGTTTAGCGCGGGATTTATGCTTCAAAACATTTTCTATATCCTGTGGGACGAAGATATTCTCTGCAATAAGTAGCAAAAAAAAAGGTAAAAATTGATTAAATTAAATAATAACAAGGAAGACTAGAAACAGCTCGTTGTCCTGCGTTCATTGAGACACGTGTATAATATACCATATTAAAATGAAAATAAGGCAATGCATAATTAATTAAATAAAAACAATATTAAAAATTATTCCAAACATATAAATATAATATGTATATATAATTAAATAAAAATAACATTCAGAAACAAAGAAAACAACAAAATTGGCTCTATTGCAAACCACTGAAATATAATAAACAAAACAAATAACTGTGTAGCGCAAATTGCGTTAGCGTATGCTTATTTCTCAGCAAACGCCAATTCAAACCCATTTCTAGCGTCCAAACAAACTGTTGAAACTTCAGCAAATCATCATGATTTCGACTTTGACGTTTAAATGTTACAAACAGACAGAAGAAACAATTAGACAAACCTCAGACAAACATAGGTACGTGCATCCTTAGCAAAAAAAGGTCCTAATGACCTTCGTAACTCTCGTAGTTTATGAGCTACGTTAGTTCTTATGTAGGACAACACCTTCTAGGCACTTAACATACAAATCATTATCTTGCGACGTTTATTTCTTGGAATTGAAGATAATTTATTTTATATCAGCCTTTATATAATAC
This sequence comes from Pararge aegeria, assembly GCF_905163445.1. Classification (NCBI taxonomy): domain Eukaryota; kingdom Metazoa; phylum Arthropoda; class Insecta; order Lepidoptera; family Nymphalidae; genus Pararge; species Pararge aegeria. Next base: position 11,206,380 of record NC_053208.1, read on the forward strand.
GAGATAGTTTTATTTATTTATTTAATAAATTGATGAATCATAATTTAGGTACAATAAAAACACTCGCTCTATGTTGAAATCGAAAACTAAATAAAAATCTAACAATAACGCACGTAATTTACTACAGTTAAAGACAAATAAGTAGTTGGTATAGGTACTTATGCAAAGTCTGTTCCTTGTTTGCAACGTAAGGATGAAGTGTTACAACGAGGTTATAAAGTTGATATGGAGAAATGTGAGATTCTATAAAATATAAACCTAAAATTCAAATTATTGAAACATAGCTTATAAGCTATGTTTCAATACCTGTTACCTGAACTGTGATCGTTGTAACACAATGATATTCAAAAAACTCGTATGGTGCTATTATGACGTTACACACAATCAAACCAGCATGTTATCTCTGCCTAATCAGTAATATTAACACACTTATAACTTCGAACTTCAACGTCATAATATCAATACTATGCTATATGTTTATTCAAATAAATACAAAAGTTCTTGTTCTTAATGGAGAATGGATCTTCACTTTTTACATTACTCACTAACTGTGACTCTTGACTTCGTCCGAGTAGTATTTATGTGTTTCGATATATTAGGAAAGTTAACAGAAACATAGAAATAAATCTAGCAAGTTCCAAAATTTGGTCCGATGGTTCTGTCTTCTACAGAAGCAAAAAGACAGATTTAGGTGACTCTATAAAAGGCAGTTATTTCTAAATAGCAGACAAACAGTTAAGTTTAGTGTCATTGCGCTGAAGGTCGTGAGGCGTAGTCCACCCTACGTCAGTGGTGGATAGAGAGAGCTATGCTTAGATTATCTCTTAGTGAACGAATTAGAAATGATAAGATCCGTATAAGAACTAGTGTTACCGGGATAGTTCAAGGAGCCGGGAAGCTGAAGTGGCAGTCGGCGGGGCGTATAAGTCTGAGAAATTATGAACTTTCGGGCCGCGTGGCTCAAAAGCGTGGATTTTTAAAAGTTTTACGTGACAAGAAAAAAACGCGTGTGTAGACTTAGGGCGCATATAACATATTAGCTGCTGACCTTTCTTTTCAGAAATGCCGCTCAAATCCGCCGGCCTAGCCTTATTGTGAGGTTTAATCTTCAACAGTCAAATCTCTATGTAAATTAACAGGCAAAATATAATATTTATAAATAAAAAGTGTGTACACAGCTAAACAGCGACAAATATGAAAATGGAACGCTTGAAATGCGCGAATTACACGCGGACCTCGGTGCGGGAGGTTGAAAGCTATAAATAATTATACTAACGGAAATATTCCCGCGTAGAATTAAAGTAGGTAGTAGTGTTTTAGTAGTAGCTCTTATTATATTTTTGGACAATGCGTGTTTTATTAAATTTTAATATAAGAGCACAGAATTCCGAACAATGTAAGAGGCCGGGGCGTTGTACACTACACACCTTTACAGCTTTAAGCTATGCTTTTGTGAGGAGCTATAATTTTTTTTTTATCTCAAAGTGCGATTTTTACCTTACACTCATTGACATCCAGGTATCTTTACATATACACTCATTCCCCGTGTTCTCAAAGTTTTGAGCATCGTCGCAAGGATGCTTGTCTATCTCGGTATTCTACAATATTTATATAACTGAAACTGTTGGATTTTTTTCGTCTGACACCGCTATACCTTCAGAATACGAGGAATCGCAAAGAAATGCAACCGTACGTAGTTCATATCCTATGGACACGTACGAAGCGCTTTCTACTTCTTAATAAAAATTCACAGGAAACGTTTAAAATACTCGTCGTAATATAATCGTCTTCCGTTTTCCTCACAACCTATAAATAATATAAGTACCGTGAAATTTAGAGTGAAAAGGCATATTCAAGGCTAGCGTGCTCTACTAGTTATAGGCAGCATTATCACTTAACACACTCCTCTATAAATTGAAATAGAAATGTCTATGGGATGGCTGATTGTGGCAATACAAAACAATAAAAATCTGAAAAATTCGCCAATGCGTGTGTGCATTCGAATTTTTAATGGAAGTCCCTATATAATGTCTACAAACAATTTGGACAGTCACTAGAAAGTCGACCTGTATAATCTGTGCGTTTGCTCAGTAATAGAGTGTATGTGAGGCGAACATACCTATAGATTAATAACACCGTTTACAATTAAGATTATTAAAAAAAATACTAATTGCCGCTAGTTCTTAACACGTTTGATTATTTACACTTGTGTTCTGGCCTTGAAAGGATGGTGCAGCCAAGTAGTCACAGTGCAAACGCAAACTCACTAACCCATCTAGTTACCGACTTTCTCCTCAAGATTCGAATTTGGATTTTCCTTAATGCCACAAATAAAGCCTGCCGGTCGCGTTCATAATCACAACGTTCACACTCTTTTGTTACCTATTATTATTATATCAGATATAATAGGTAACAAAAGACTGTAGGTATGTTACATAATCCCGTACCGACCTTCGAACATGTCCTAACATGCCATAATTACGTCTAGCCATTTTCCGTCTTAACTCATATAAATAGGCCACGAAAATGGTAGACATAGGTACATAGCTTACAGAACGTGGATTGGTCTACAGGAAGTTGTCGAGGCAAGACATCCTTTCTTGCCCCGGGAACTTAACATAAATACAAAGCGATTACGTATGTGCAGCAGTTTCTATTGAATAGAGGAAAAAAAATGACAATGGTATCTTATTTTAAATGCGTGAATGTCACGCTCTAACTATAAATGGAACGGTAGTTAGGTATGTGACGAAAGTAGTTATACAACTTCACATGGGTTCCGGGTGGTTATAAATAGGCAATCTGTAAAACTGGCTCACTTCTGAAACAAATAAATTATGTTCACAGAATCGTGAATGAGTGTCGTCATACAAACATACAGGTCATCTAGTCAAAAATAAAGAAGTGGGTACATTAGCTTCGGTAGGCTAAAGTGAAAATTATTAGGTTCTCAGACAAATATTTGACGGCCGACTGGCGCAGTGGACAGCGACACTGCTTTCGGAGTCCAATGCCGGGTTCGATTCCCACAACTGCAAAATGTTTGTGTGATGAACATGAATGTTTTTTAATTTTCTGGGTGTTTATATGTTTATTATAAGTAGTAAGTATATAAATATTCATCAGTCTGGTACCCAAAACCCAAGCTACCTTTGTGGCTAGATGGCGAAGTGTGTATTAGGATAGTATATTTATGTATTTAATTTAAAAAGAAAAAAAATGAAAAAAATTAATGTAGTAATGGAATCATGTAAATCATCATTTCTCATGATGTCCAAACTACGTTAGTATTTTTATGTAAGGGATTGTCTAAAGTTGTCGATAAATTCGTTTGACGTCGCTAACCGTATTACTGCAGGCAGCAGCCTAATTTAGTATCAGCAGTTCGCAGTCAGTAGTTAGCTTATGTAATACAGTTCGTTCGAAACACTATTTAAGACCATAACAATTTTCCCCAGCGCATCCTGGTGGATTTTTTTAACACTTGGATATTCCGTACTGTCTAGGTTGCGGCAGCAGGTCAAGGTAACTTAATATTGCCGTGCCATTCGGTTCTATAGAATTACAGATATTTCCAATTGAATAGACAATGCCTATTAATTTAATTGTATAACTGAAAGGAAAAATCCCTGCACCATCTGATGATAAGATAGAAAATATGATAATTTCAAACGCTTTACGCAAATAAATAAAACTGGCATTCAATATGAAAGTAATTTTGGACGTTACTGTCTAACTTTCTTTAATCTTAGTAAAAAGGGTTCTTAAGCATATTACGCGCACGGAGGAAATGTGAGTTGGCATTGTTAATAGGTATCGATAATATAGGCCAAGGGTGCCGACAACTCATATAATAATCGGTCGAACTCACTGGGACAGCCGGTTGGCGCAGTGGGCAGCGACCCTGCTTTCTGTGTCCGAGGCCGTGGGTTCGATTCCCACAACTGGAAAAAAATGTTTGTGTGATGAACATAAATCTTTTCAGTGTCTGGGTGTTTATCTGTATATTATAAGTATTTATGTGTATTATATTCATAAAAATATTCAACAGCTATCTTAGTACCCAAAACACAAGCTACGCTTACTTTGGGGCTAGATGGCGATTTGTGTATTGTCGTAGTATATTTATTTATTTACTGGGGCCTCGCTGATAAATCAGTGGCTTTATGATTATCATAATTATCAACCAGGCCACTACAGGACACGGGTCTTCTGTCAGAATGAGAAGGGTTACAGCCTTTGTAATGCAATATCTTGGCCTCATAGGGATTTTTGACTTCACACGCCTTTGAGTTGAGCCATGGTTTATTCTAATCATTGATTTGCGCGACATCACAAGTCGCCGTCATAATAAGCTAGTTAAATAGATAGGTACATAAATAAAGCATACTGTTGACACGTGTGTGCCAGGTGTAATATTGATGTGGTGACGACACAATAGTGATACTACAACGCTCGTTGTAGGTTGCTACTATATTTATTACAAGTCGCAAATCAAATCAACATACACGTAACAATATCGTCCTATCGTCCTCGTGTCCTACTACCGCATATTTTTACGTAGGTTTCAAGAATAAACCACGTTATTTTGTTAATCTTAGACTCGTTAAAAACGCATCGCAAATATCTGGAATGCCGGATACTAACCTAAAAGCGAAGGTACTCACCTTCGCTTTTTAGATCGCATTTTGGCGATAAGGCCGCTAACTGTACACTAGTTCAATATGACGTTTTTGTTTTTATTGTATGTGTTTCTAGGTGTACCAAAAATCATATTTACTTTTATTCTTACCTGAATTCTACACCTCGTTTGTCTCGAAGATACCTTTTCATTCTTGAAAGTAGAATTTTACGAGGTGTAGCGGTTTTTATTTTACTGTGAGGCAATTATAATTGTAATTGGTAATTGCAGCCAATTTCTATACATATATTTAAAAAAAATATATCAATGGAGTTTTTTCCATTTGACTTCATTTTAGCCCTTGACTACAATCTCACCTGGTGGTAAGTGATGATGCAGCCTATGATAGTAGCGGGCCAACCTGTTAGGGATTACCGTAACATTCCCCTAATCGTTTTCTCTCGGGACGTCTTTGTTGCTAGGGTGGTAACTAGCCATGGCCAAAACTTTCACTTCTGAACATTGGTGTTTCGGAGAAATTTCCACGTTCCAAGAATTGTGACACTTGCATATCTACCGCCTCCCACCCTGAACATCTAGTAAAGGCAGGAGATAAAAATGATATCCACCGAATCCACCGATTATATCCCCCAGACAATGGAAAAAATTCACGTGTCATTCAGCAACAGGAAATAGGAGATTTATTTTCATTTTTTTTTTAATTGTGAATAATGTTAACTCACATATATAAAAACAACACGATTTAAAATTTTAACAAAAACATCCACTTCTCCGCTTGCGGGTCTTTTGAATGCCGAAGCAACCGATTTACCGCCGTTTATAAATACACGTATATTATTTTGATATTAAATTCATCCGTGCCCCAATGCTGGGGGAGTTAATAAAACTGTGGAAGAAGATTTTGTCCTTTCTCGGGAAGAAAAATGTCTCCTGCCCATACTAGCCGTGCGTAGTGAGGTAGCGTAGTGGACTGCGGCTTCAAACCCTTCGGATTGTGGGAGGAGACTAGCCCTATAGTATGCCGGTAATAAGTTGATATGAGGGTTGATATGATGAATAAATAAAAGTTGCACCTGCATAGACACCATACCAACCCTTCATTAAATTTTCATAAGAAGTATTGTCGAATAGATGGCGCCCTTGTTAAATTGAAGTCGGAAATAAATAAATTGTGCACCTGCATATACGTACATCAAGTTTTCTGAAGCATTTGTAATTGCATTATGGTTGATTATGATTGGAAATTGGAATTGAGTTTCAAGCATTGGGGCAGCGTGGTGGGTATATCCTATAAAACCGTCTCTCTTGTTCCGATATGAGACGAGCCCCGCTTAAAAATAATTGTAGTAAAAAAAGAAATATAATATATGAATACTCTTGCTCTGTGTGGCGTTCGGTGACGGCATTATTTTGATCATTTATTATTATTATTTTTTATTATTTATTGTTTTATAAATTCTTAACAATGCTTAATTATAATACTAATATCAACACTATTACTCTCCTCTCCGCTTGCGGGGCTTTTGATTGCCCAAGCAACCGGCGGCGGTCAGGGCTCCAGAGTGAGGAACCTCCTCACAATACACGCCGTTTCAAAGACTACTTACTGCTTTCTGTATCTGACCCTTGATCCAACAACTAACCGAAAGCTTCTATTATTATTTATTAATTATTATTATTATTTATTAATTAATATTATTATTATTATGATTAATTAATTGATTAACCAAAATTCGCAAGTTGCCTTAATACTATTATGGTGTAATCATAAATTCTTAAAAATTTTACCGTACACAAATTTTACAATATGTATACCTTTAAGGAAATTAAATAACAATATTGGAACCTACCTACTCGCTACATAAATCAAGTTATTGCATATAAATAAAATTTCCCTCAATATTAATATGTAGGTACATCGTTTCAAGTTTAGAATTGTTAGTAGGTAGGCAGGTACTATTAATATACTTTAATATTAACTGGCAATCTTATTTAAAACTATACCTTTATTTATTTAAATTTAATTAAAAATATACTTAAAAAAATAAAAAGCAAAAGGCGACCTTATCACTAAAAGTGATCTCTGCCAGGTAACCTTAACGACAGTACACAATAATACATGAGAGACGGGAAATCGCAATTACAATAAACAATACATAATTTTACACACTAAAGTACATACTAAAAATAACTAATATAATAAATTATTAAAAGAGATAAATAAAATAAGATATATATATATCTATAAATACAATAATATATATATATATATATATATAGATATATATAGATATATATTTACTATAGATATATAAGTACACATATACGAACAACAAAATTATAATGACAAATAGTGATGCCTAACACGGCTTTTGAAAATAGCTAGGGGATTTAGAGCGACGAATATCGTCAGGGAGTGCATTCCACAGCGTTGCAGCTTTTATTGTGAAGGATTCCGAGTAACTTTGAGACTTACTATAGTTGTTTCTATAGTTGTTTCGTATGGTTTCGATCACGTCTTGTTACTCAAAATGTGGCCTATTGCCCACTGCAATAAACCTACTATATAACACTATATTTTTTTTTTTAAACCGGCTTGGTAGCGCTTTCAATCATATGTACTATTCAGTTTTATAATATTTCTAATTATTATTAATATTTCTTTCTAAGTTTTAAGCGGCCAGCATAGTAATATGTCTTAAATTTTGAAATAAAATATTAGTAATGTAATGTTTTCAATTGCACTATTAGTTTATGAGATTCGCGCATTCAAAATTGAACCCTATAAACGTACAATCACAAGCCTCAGTTTTACCATACTAAGTATCGATAAATGTACATTTTAATTTAATTTCGAAGCATGATATTATCTGCGATACAATGCACATTAACCTAATCATCAGTCAGTATATTAATTTAATTTAAGGTGACACTCCATAGTTATTTTCGTAATACTTTTCAGTTATTGATTTTGGCAAAGTTGATTTGGTTATTCAAAGATATTTATGAAATTTTTCTCTTAAGTAACGTTTGATCGGATCGATACGACAGGGGGAGCGGATAGAATTTTTTATTCCTTTGTGTCCCCTTGCGGACTGCAGCAGGGGTAAAGACTTGAATAATTCCGAATTAGAAATATGATCTGTGTTTATTGTAATAGAGACACAACTAAATTATTTTTCTTAAAAAGATTTTGACTATACTATAAATGCCACTCTCCTTCGTAATATGGTTAGAATCTAGTACAAAGTTTTCGCTTCACGTATTTTTGTAGAAGATATGAAATGCCACTGAGCGTTAGCATGCCATTTTTGATTAAGGCTGCAAGATACATTCAATTTAACCTTGTTACATTCTACTTCGTGAGACCACCTTGGTAACGAAATAGTGGGCTCGTCAAATCAACCTTGACACCATTTTTCCGACAAAGACTTATTACCTAAAACATTTGACTGATTGAATTAGGTAAGGCTATCCTTTCATAATATACATGTTGTAACGCCGGAACATTCATCAATACGATTGATTCGATATACAATCGACGGTTCTGTTCGAGTATCCTTAGTAGACCCAAATTAAAGTGTTTTTGTTTTTCTATTGTTAAGTTTATGTCGACTGCTTATGTAGGTCATTCTTACATTTTGAATCGATATGTTCAATAATATATAAGTACATTGGATATAGACGGAAGCTACTACTAGGTAAAGTAAACAACTAACATTTGATAAAAATCGTTAAATCCTTCCCAAAAATAAAAACGACTAATTGATTGAATCATTATTTAGGATGTCGGTTGCAAATAGCTTTCAAATTCTTCTATTGTGAAAATTAACCTTAAAAGTCAGAAAGGCTGATTTAACCAATCGTCAATTAAAATGGTTGTACAAAGTTGAGCGGGTCGCAGAAACAATCATCGTAACATTTTCGTACGTCTCTTGTAGCGTTGATTATCATTTTATTAACTAATCTACTACGAGTAACAAATAAATGTTTTCAATGCTGTTTAGAAATTAACTAAAGATTAACTACAGATTAATGAAACTTGTTTAAAATCAGCGTCCCAATTCTAGGGATAGACATGTAGAAACTATTGTTTCCCATGTAGACTTTGCTTTTACTGAAGTGCAATGATGTTTACAATAACATTCGAAACTTAAATACCAAAGGTACAGGATATGTCTTTGAATATGAGCTGGTAACTGATAAAACCAACAATTTGGCTAAGATGTTAAGACAATGCACGTTTTGTAGAGAGCTGATTAGTTTAATTAGCTTATCAGTGATCAACATCATTAATTTAATCAATGTTAATCGCTTCAGATATTGGGATTCATAAGATTTCATTGATCTCTTTTAAAATTTAAATGAGTGCTGATAAGTTTTAATATGACGTATGAATATTAAAAGTGGTAGGTAGGACAGAGCAGTAATTGCACAAAGCATGAAACACAAAATACAATTGAAGCATGGTCGTTAATAAGAAATAATTACTTGCCAAAAAATAGTAATAAAGGTATCATGGCGTTTCTCACTACCATCTTAGATCAGTTTTTTTCAATATTGTTCACGCTCTTGTGTAGAATTATAAACCTTATTTTAGGAACGTCAAGGTATGTCATATAAAACAGTATTTTTTTCAAATAATACTTTAAAAAATATTGTTTTATTGCCAACTATAATACTGTTATTAGTATAGTTATAGGTGTATATAAAACGTGCATATAGTGTTTAACTTTAAATAGCTTTGAAACAGGCGGAGGCTCTCAATTTGCGATATGCATTAAAACCTCATAATGGAAATAGCCGATTACGTCCACTTTCCTAATGTAGTGGTGAGCGCTTAATAAGTGGGAGGTACCGAGTTTAATCCCCGCAAGGGGAAATCCAGATATGAATAATTTCTGAATTTTCTCTGGACTGATCTGCCGTGACTCGTTACCATCCTACCGACGAAGAATTGCCATCAAGCGCTAAGAATTCCGGTACGTATCATGATACGTAGAAACCGATTCGATATATAACTGTTATAATCCTAATAAGTTAATCTGGTATCTTCTTAGACTGTGTCATCATTTACCATTAGGTGTTGCTACAATCAATGTAATGGAATATAAAAATATATTTTTTAAATATGTAAGTAAGTTATGATTGATGATGCTGCCTAAAATTGAGCGCGCTCGCTCAGAGTTGAAGCCGCAATGGCATTCTAGATCTATGCGGTGTGTATCAGAAACAAGGAAGTGAAGCGTTTCATAGTTATCGCATGAGAAATATGTCATACAGAAAAAATATGGTGTTATATTGTAAGAAAGTTAGTAGTTATTTGAATATTCCATATTATACATACCGGCAAAAACTTGTCGCCTAGAAATTTAGCGTTCCGCGGAGAACCAATAAGGTGTATGGTTTTAATATATTAATCGTGTTTTTCGGATTACCTACTTATTAATATAAACTTAAAAAAAGCCAAACGAAATATATATTTTTTTGTATTCATCGCGTCTTCACGCTCATCATCATCATCACATCAACCGATAGACGTCCACTGCTGGACATAGGTCTTTTGTAGGGAGTTCCAAGTTCCACGGTTCTGAGCCGCTTGGATCCAGCGGCTACCTGCGACGCGCTTAATGTCGTCTGTCCACCTCGTTGGGGGCCGACCAACGCTGCGCTTACCAGTTCGGGGCTGCCATTCCAGCACCTTGGGACCCCAACGTCCATCTTTTCTCCGAACTATATGCTCGGCCTATTGCCACTTCAGCTTCGCGACTCGTTGAGCAGTGAGCTATGTCGGTAACTCTGGTTCTTCTACGAATCTCCACATTTCTTGTGATCCGAGCATAGCTCTCTCCATCGCCCGCTGAGTGTCTCTGAGCCTTCTTATGAGGCCCATAGTTAACGACCATGTTTCAGAGCCATAGGTCATCACTGGCAACACGCACTGTTCGAAGACTTTTGTCTGCAGGCACTAACACTCACATACATGAAAATTTTAACAAATTTTTATTTTAAAAAATTATATTTATTATTTATATTGTTATTATAAACTTATGAAACGAAACTTTATTTTAATATAAACTAAATCCAATTCGTTAAACACATTTTAAAATGAACGAATTGCAATCTTTTAAACCAGAATAAACAGATATGAAAAATATATTAGATATTAAGGTTATAATAGTATATTTCGATACATTTTATCACTATCAAGAGAAATAAAAATAAAAGAGATTTTGTATCTTATACTTTTTTTCCTTTCAGATATGAAAGATAATTTGACAAATTGTATCTATCGTACTGTCTAACGATAATGACATAATGAATGACGACAGTAAACGAACAGGGGATGTAGTGTTTTCTCGTTAAGTTTTTAAAGCAATGTCTTAAAATAATAATGAAATTTTCAGCGCAAGGCCTAATAAAATTGTGTGTGTCCGCCGCCACTAACAATATTATGCTTTGGGAATATATACTCGCATTCCTAACCATGATGCTAGATTCGGAAGCCATGATTTTACTAAGTGTTGCGGTAATTATATGATATATTTTATTCATTCAAGGGCAATTGTATATATTATTATATTTTATAAAAAATTACCAATTGAAATCTTTGAGATGTCTCTCAATAAGTTCAAAGTTTATATAAAACGTAAGCTTACAGAAAAATTATATATTAAGGATTACTTAAACGGTAAAAAAGCTTGGGTGTGAATTGCTCTAGCTTCATAGCTTAATATAAATTTACTGGAAAATGGTGATAACAAAACTAAAAATTTACCCGTACTAAGTTTGTTGTGGGCTCTTCTTAGACCAGGGCGCGTTTGGAACCCTCGTAGCTTTAAATTTAAGTTGGCGAACGAAGTTATCACCAACCCCTTACAATTATGTAAATAAATATGTATGAACGCTTCATAAGTGCCTGTGATAGGCCTACGTGAATAAAGAAATTTTGAATTTGAATATGAATTTATATTTTAACAGTACCGTGTTACATCTACCAATCTCAATATCACTACAGTATTGATTTGACTTATACGTTCGAAGCCCTTCTTGTCCCCTAACAAGCTGCTATTGGTGTACTTAAACAATTATCGCAGCATTAAGTTAGTGACAAAAACCAGGATGATGGCTTATCACGCTCTGTTAGATACCTACATAGGTAGGCATCGCCAATTTCCTTACTGCAGTCTGTTAAAACTTACTTCATAAAATGTTTGGCCCGACTCGAGGAATTGAATCGAATATGCAATTAAAGTAGTAGCAGTGTTTAGTGAAAAAATAATACGTGGTATATTTAATTCACTTGTAACGTTTGTCATTTAGTTACCAACCTACGCTAGTGGTTAATTTCTTAATGAAGTTTCATACGATTTCCTCTTACTTTATAACGTACAGTTAATACTTATTTCTGTTTTGTAAAGTTAATGACATAAGTGAACGTTGTTGTAATTGTTGTAACAATTATGGCATATTCAATTAATTTTAAAGTTTTCTCGTTTTTATTAATCACAAAAGTGGCATACAGTACCCCTTCTTAGTTTTATATCTACTATTGTATACTTGGGTATACAATAGTAGATATAAAACTAAGTGCACTTACTCTATATCTAGACATAATATAGTAGTAATGAATGGTGTCTTCACTGTTATATAACTCAATGTATTTAATGCGCATTTGTTACCTTACAACAGACTGAAAAAATAACGTATCGCTACAAAATCCTGCTGAGTAAAATATATAATAAACACAATCACGATGTCATTCCTTGTGAAATTGAAGACGACGCTGCTATGTCCGGAAAAGTGTTGTAACATTGCTTTTATACTTAGATCATTAGATCAGTAGTACATTATTCTTATTAACACCTAGTCTATTATTCGTAGCCTTTGCACTGTAAATTATTAATTACATTTTTAAAGGGCTTTAGTATTTAGCTCTGATGTGCACAACTGGAAACTGTTTGAGTTATTTACGTCAATGTCTCTCAGTTGTTGTTCTTTAACAGACACTGAGAAACATTTACATAAATGCTTGTAGTATATATATATACTACAAGCATTTATGTATATTATTCATTAAATAATCATTAGTAATCTTACTATTCATAACGCTTACTTCGGGGTAGATGGCGGTATGTGTTTTGGCCATGTTTTGTCGTAATATATTTATTTCATTCATTTTTTTAATATCGACGATGTTAAAACTTACATGAATCAATAGCTGGAATTTCTACATTTCTTTTTATATGAGATAACATCTCATAGAGTAACAGATTAACGAAGTATAAGCAGTTAAAGTTTTTATGGTGGTTCTGCCGCTGAGTAATAAAAATTAATCCGACCGATCGCGCGAAGTGCATTTCACTAACATATTTCCTTATATTTCAACGGAAACGGGTTCAATGGGAATTCAAATGGATTCCAAAGAAATGTTTTTATTCATTCGAATCTACATTAACAGCCTATACTGACGGTAGGAAAAAACGTATCTAAAAAATAGCAACCTACTTTAAGCAGTGACCTACAAACGAGTCAATTCAAAGATTCTCTTCAATCGCACCTTGAAAATATCATATGATTTGACTGAGTGTTGACCTTTTGTTTATCTAGGTTGAAATTACCATAAAACAATAGAGTCAATTATAATAATATTATTTTTAAGTTTATTTATTACCGGTACCCTACCGGTAAAATTAAAAATGACACTTGAGAAGATTTTGTCTTTTACTATAATTATTTGATGCCAGCCAGGCTTGTAAATAAGCAAGGCTACCGTAGTAAAATATTCAAACCCCTTTAAATGTGAACATTTGTTACACATACTTATTTTAATTAGGTATCTTGTGACGGTAGTCTATGCCAGAAAATATTGCGAACCTCGAACTACCATGTTCGAGGTATCGCGATACTAGAAGTCCCATCTGAACAACAAGGTGTAGGTAAACCTGTTCAGTGTACTATGACTTGGGCCCAAGTCTGCTACATATTAATTATATATTATAACCAACGAAAAGTTTTAGGAGATTTGCAGTATGTTTCCAATCAGCAGTGAAAAATATTTTCTTTAATTATGAAAAAATTATGGTAACCGAGCGAAAAGTAGACACAGCTCGAAACAGTCGTGGTCTCGATCTCAGCGGGGCCGTGGGCATTGTCTAATGTCTATACCTAAATAATAAATAAATAAAAACTTCAGTGTTGCAAATTCAGATTAGACTCCTAATTTTGAGATTAATTTGCCTTTTGACTTTTTATACTTTTATTTACATTTCTTTAATGTTGAACATAGGAGGATATGTTATTTTCATTACCGCATCTTGTCAGATTCAATTAGTGCTAATTAACGTGTCGTTCTTTAGCAGGTAGATAGGTATTTACTTATGTGCCCTTACCATACTTTTATTTGATCATATCAACCCATTGCCCGTGCCCTGTAGTGGGGCCGGCAACTACAGGGCACGGGTATCCTTCCACAAGGAGAAGGGTTTAGGCCACAGTCCACCACTCTGACCCAGTGCGCATTGGTGGACTCCACAAGCCTTTGAGAACATTATGGACAACTTTCAGGCATGCAGGTTTTCTCACGATGTCTTCCGTTAACGTTGACGCAAGTGATGTTTTAATTGCTTAAAACGCACATAACTTAGAAAGTTACTGAAGCCGAAGCCGTAAACTATTCTTGTTGAAATATTTTTTTCACAAAAATTATTTAGATTAAACTATCCTGTCATTTTGCAATTTAAAAATGAAATTGAAGTAGCCCGCTATGTTGACTACAAAGGTAAATTATAATATTTATAGCCAGCAGACAACTCATAATAATTATCATGTCCGTTTCCGTGGGTCGCACCGAGTAATAGCAAGTAATTTTTTTTCAGTACCTCGACATCGGCGAGGATATGAACGTGCCTGATGACTTCACTCAGAGCGAGTTACAAACAGGGAAATGGTGGCGACATCTACTCGCTGGTGGCATCGCTGGCGCCGTTAGTCGGACGTGCACGGCTCCACTCGATAGACTTAAAGTATTTTTACAGGTGAGCAGTTTTCCATCTTATTTTTAAGCTTATCTCCTGACCCCGCTCGATAATAGTGTGACCTAGTCGCGACTGATTATATAGTGAATTCAAGTCAGTAACCGCCTTTAAGGGTGTCTGTTTTTGACCTTCTATGACAGGCTTGATATAATCAGATCATTCATTTTTATTATTCATGCAAAGGAAAGGTAAGTCTTTTGGTCCAAGAAACTTCGATGCGTACAAAAACTTTTTTGCACGCATCGCCTAATTATTTATTATTTTGTAACCTTACAAAATTAAAAATGACAAAAGGTACAACATTGCATGACCAATATTCAAGCCATATTCTGTAGCAAGTCGCTGTTCTCACTTGTTATCTCTTACACCTGATAATAATCGCTCACGTATAAGTATAAGTAGTGTCAGTAAGATGCCAGATAATTCTGTAATGAAAAATTTCCTATAAAATTTCAGGTGAACCCTACTAGAGAAAATATGACCAAATGCTTAGCAAAAATGATAAACGAAGGTGGTATTAGCGGTTTGTGGCGAGGTAACGGAATAAATGTTATAAAAATTGCGCCTGAATCGGCGTTAAAGTTTGCTGCGTACGAGCAAGTCAAACGACTGATAAAAGGAGAGAAGAATAATCAACCGCTAGAGATATACGAGAGGTTCGCCGCCGGGGCCACAGCCGGCGCGATTAGTCAAACTGTGATTTACCCACTAGAGGTGCTAAAGACAAGATTAGCTTTAAGAAAAACAGGGCAATATAGCGGCATCATGGATGCGGCGAGAAAGATATATGCTAGAGAAGGACTAAAGTGTTTCTATAAAGGATACATTCCAAACATCCTGGGTATAGTGCCTTACGCCGGCATAGATCTTGCGGTATACGAGACGCTGAAGAAGAAGTACATAAATAAATACCAAGCCCACAATGAGCAGCCGGGTGTTTTGCTTCTGCTTGCGTGCGGAAGTGCCTCATGCACGCTGGGACAAGTCTGCTCCTACCCTCTCGCCCTGGTGCGGACAAGGTTGCAAGCGCAAGGTATGATTGTATTTTATTTGGATCCTCTTGCGTCCGAATAGATGCTTCCACTGCCTCGTTGGTCGAGTGTTTCAAATGGATCAGGAACTGGGTCCCATTTCTGGCAAATAATTGCTTAAAATTGAGTTTGTATGCCGTTCCGTGCGGAGCCATGAGAGCCTGGGGGCTCACATTTAGACCTAGATCGAAGGGAACGGGTTTGATGGCCGGCTTGCACTTCTAGCTTTTCGTTGTTTACACCCACCATCTAGCCCCAAACTAAGCTTAGCTTGTGTTATAAGTACTAAGATAATAGATTAATAATTTATTAACAATATACATGAATACTTATAATATACAGAAAATAACGCAGACACTGAAAAACATTCATGTTCATCGCACAAACAGTTTCTAGCTGTGGGAATCGAATCCACAGCCTTGGAGTCAGAAAGCAGGGTTACTGCCCACTGCGCCGATCGGCCATCGAAGTTTAATGTGCGTTTTCAATAAAAGCCATTAAATATCACTTGCTTAAACGTTGAAGGAAAACATAGTGAAGAAAAACCTGCTTGCCTGAGAGTTCTTAATAATTTTCTCTAAGGCCTTGCCAAACCTAAACCAATCTCATTCTGTGAGAAGATTAGGTTTTGCAAGTTTGCTGGTAATAGGTTGTTGATGATGAGTTATTGTAAAAATAAATCTCAGAAGGTACCAGCTCCAAATTATTACGTTAGCTTTGCCCTCCCACATGAATTGAACAGCGTCTTAAACCGTCTCGTCAGTCTTGTGTATCCTTGATTGATTGGTGTGATGAATGAATGAATTAACTGTTATTATAGAGAAAGCTGCGAAAGGCGCCGAGGGTACGATGCGAGGTGCTTTCCGCGAGATCGTCCAACGAGAGGGGGTTCGCGGCCTGTACCGCGGAATCACGCCTAACTTCATCAAGGTCATCCCGGCCGTGTCCATCTCGTACGTGGTGTACGAGTACGCGAGCCGCTCGCTCGGCGTCAACATGACGTGATGACGCACCCGCACCCCACCCCAACCCCGCTTGCATGCTCTGGGCGCGTGTCGGTCTCTGCCACTCCACTACACACGCGACTCAGCTCGAGACAACATCACATTCTAATCTAAGCATATGTAGGAAATTTTTGCATTTTTATGTAAATAGCTCTCGTATACGTTAAGTCTATTATTTATTTTACTGTCAATTTATTCCATTTTAAATTAATGATACCGTATGAAATTGTTTAACGTGCATTGTCTGTTAACTTAGGTTTTGTAACACGTTGACATATTCTAATTTAAATTGGTACGAACGTGTTAATATAACGTTATGGCTTATGCCATCTGTGATTATTTAATAAAAATATATTTTTTTTTATTTTCTTTTGTTATTGTTTTACCCCCAAGGTTTATAATTTTGTTACGTTATATTTATGTTTGTTATCTTTGTTGCCATCCGAAGTTGAATAGTATTATGTTTTCATTATTTGTTTTATTAAACTTTTATTTTTTGTAAGTTCAAATTAAGATTTCGCATTCTGTTTCATGCTATTACTATGAAACCATAAAATTTAAAATCTTTGCATTCAAATGCATTCAATACTTATGGTATTTTTATTGTACGGCAAACGTTGCGTTTATTAACTTTCACATTCAATTTTATTATTTTCGTAACTATGACAAATTTAACGTTATATTCAATTTCTCATTTGTATTCAACTTGATTAACAATGAATGACACAGGATTTTTAAACATCGAAGACTGATGTGCTGTGGTTAGATTTTTTCAGGTTTTCTCGGCACCCATGGTCTTGGACTGCTTCTGTCTAGTGACTTGCTTGATGTTGTCTGTCCATGTAGTAGAGAAAGTGGGGTCTAAGATTCAACATCGAACCCTATCGGCATATTATGCCCGTTGCCACTTCAATTGCCCGTCATCAATTCATATTAACAGGTCTATAGATATAGTAAACACTATATCTATGGACTTATTAATTTCTGATTTAATTACTTAAAGATCCCTCTCCATCATAGATAGATCCATGGTAAACGAACATATTTGAGTGTATTCATAAGCCATCACTGCCAACGCGCTCTGTTCGAATATTTCGATCATCAAAATATAGTAAACTCTAATTCTAATTAATAGTGTTAAACTATTTATCTAGGTATGTTATTATCAATGAAAAAAAGCAATAAGATTAGGAATCATAAACATAAATGAGTAGGTACGTATTCGATTGTTTCACATTAAATTGTTAAGGAAACAATATTCGTCCACTTAAATATTTAAAACAGTGTCCGATTAAAAAATATCGCCTTTAATGTTTGAAATAGATTTACAAGTGAATTCAACCGGTTTTCTGCGCAATGGGTACAGATTTCAATTTAGACAATAGAATTTGCAAAGTATCGTACTACTTAGATATAATATTAAATGAGCAATAAGGCCTACTCATTTTTAATTACACGATCAGTTTTTCATTTTTAGTTTTGTTTGATTATTTAATTCTAATATTAATATTTTTATCGTTTTTGTAGTTGTTAATCTTCGACCTTGCCTTAATTGTTGTTAGGCCATAGTGCCTGCCACCTATATTCAAATCATTATTACGAAGTTTGACAGTGCATCCGAACCCACAGTATAGATTCCACTAATTAATACGTACATAATCATTGCTGTAATCCGTAAAGTGACTTTATTTGATTTTAATTAATAGCTGTTAAAGCGGTATCAAATACAGCTAACATATTAGTGAAAAAAAAAAAAAAAAATTAGACTAGAGACGGTAATATACACACTAGGAATTTCAACTCTACCTATTACGAGTTATAATATATGGGATTCCATTAGCTTCTCGATCTATAAAAACCGTCCCAGTTATTATGCTTCTAAATTCGCTGACGTTTTAAACTGATTACTAACTTATATATAAACGCATCTTTAGTATACACAAAAGCTTTTGCGTGGCTTTACCAACACATTTTTAATTCAGCCAGCAGAGGCTGTCGTTTAATATATACACAAAAGCAATGCCTACCCTATAAAAAAATACTATAACACCTATAAAAAAATATAGAGTTTTTTTCCATTTAATGCCATCTTCCTATTTTGCCATAACTGGCCAAATCTACACGCGTTTTGATGCATTATGTGTCGTCGTACTCATGTTTGTGAATATGGTGGTATACATCGATATTTTACGTAAAGTTTGTTTGATTGTTATAAACTATTGGCTGTTTCATACTTAATGTCATGTGGGTTGCTAAAATATCTCCAAGTTTAGTAATTGAAACTGATAGTGAGAAAACATTACAATATAGTATAAGTGAATAGTATTTCAATAATATACAAGTTTATATCGTTTTAATTGTAAACTGTGTTATACAATCAGTTAGATGTTATTACTCACGACAAGTCAATTGACACCAGTGCGTTAGGGGGCGTCCATAAATTAAATGGTGGTTTTTTTAAATTTTTTGTCCCTCCCTCCCCCCCCTGGTGAGATGTCGTGAGATTTTATTCAAACCCCCTCCCGCATCCTCCAATCTCTCCACCCACATTATCACTTACGTAAACGCGTTGAATGATCTTAATCGTATTACGATTACGCTTAAGATTAAATCTTAAGCATGTACAATCTGGATTAAGATTAAATCTTAAGCATGTACAATCTGGATTAAATGGACCAAAATAGTATAATTTTTTTTTGGTTTCAATCAGAAAAAAATTGCCTGATATTTGCCGAGGACCCCTACAACTCCAACCAACTCCAACGTAAGGTAAGATGAGACTAGACTCGACCCCCTCCCCCCCTTAAACATCTCACGTAATTTATGGACGCCCCCTTAAGACTTACCGCCTTCTTAATGAACGTGGTATACCGTTGGAATATTTACGCAGTGTCTCGTCACGTTCTGTAATTTGAAGTGTAACAACACAGCGTAATTATTATAACGTTACGCCAGGTTTTTGCCTAAGGTGGTTAGTAATTAAGTTAGAATGTAACGATGAAATTACGTAATTCCGACAAGTTTGTGAAATAATTACGTTTCGTCTTACATTTAAAATTACAAAGAAACTTTAACGTCGATCTTTTACAAAAAAAAATATCCTAAGGCTGCAGAAGTTGGGTTAGATTTAAAGTTAACAAATTTATGCCCGTTTTCACTAACGACGAAAAAGACAATGTTTAAATAAGTAACATCTAATGTAAGGCGATTCCTAGGCATAGTTACATTTAAGTTTCGCCATTCAATTTTCACTAGGCAACTCAAATAATCTAACTTTTCTATGATTCTTGCGACAAGTTGTCTTATGTCTTTGTATTGTCATATTTTAAATGTTGAGTATGGATTTAAGGTAATTAGAAAAAAAAAAATTTACTTCTGTTTCGGTGCCGTAACTTTAGATGGCGCCTAACGTCGTTAGTCATTATCTAAGTGTTTTTCTACAAGCATTCCCTAAATCATTAAGCATCCGATTTAAGTTTTCTTGGGTTTAGTGAAAGCGGGTTTATATAAGTAACTTTATAAAACTGCCAGTTTAATTCACTCAAAACCAACTCGACTCAAATTAAAGCATTGAAATGTGAGTTTTATGCCATGGGGCATAGTGTTGTTTAAGTGTACGACGTGAGTCATAAACTAATGACACCGAAATTTAAGTTTTCTTTGTCACATAACATAAAGCTCATATTCCATAGCTTTTATTTCAGCCGAGTCGATGTTTAGTTGATGTGTGCGAAAACCATTAATCACTTGGAAGCAGTCTTGGTACAGGCCTAAGGGATATATTATAATACCAAATGCGTTATTCCAGGGTAGTGGATTATGAAAAAAAGAAATAGATATACCCGTTCTTTGTATACGTGGAACCTTCCCTTCAAGCGCATTAACATTTACTGGCTATAATGATAACGACAAAACGAAATAATAATCTTATTGCCTATAAATGAAAACAGTTATAAACATGCATGGAATGTTTATAGCGCTTGCCAACTGCTTTGGTTCTAATGAACGGAATGAAAGGAAGCTTAGGCATTGCCTTTAAGTTGGAACCCATGCTACTGTGTTGTGAAAAGCCCATTATATCAAAATGGAAAGTTGCTGCCTGATATATATATGTATCCTGAAGTGAACATAAAAACTACATTAATGAAGTACCGTATGGTGGATATTTTGTCTTCAAATCGCGAGAGATCAAAATTTATAGGATAAAAGTAAAAATTTGACTAGGACCTAGTCTGCTTAATATTAAGTTAAATAAATATATTATATACATTATACATAGTAGATAGACAACAAAATATTTTGTTAATTAAAATACAGACACCTAGATTTGCTAGAGAATATTATGTTTTCGTATTTTTAATAGAACTTGTATTAAGGTAAAGTATTGCGTATATTTGGAAACCTCTAGCGGAGGTTCGGAGTCCAATACCCGTATTGTATAATTTCTTTGTTAATTTGCACGCTCTCTACCATTTTTTTCGAGTGTCGAAACACAATAATGTCAGAGAAATACGGACCATTCTGTACTACTGAGTTTTATTTCACGAACATACCGTTAGCAGCGCTAGCTGTAGGATTTTGGTCGAAATTAGGTTGTAAAGCAAGAACTATAACGTAAATTAATGATAACTCTGACGTTAAAACGTTTCTATAACTGAAAAACAGGGTCAATAGCGAACGTGTAAAATTTCAAACTACTGGTGGTGCTGGAAAGCGGATATGCTGTAAAATTATTAGACTCTTAGACATGTCGCTGCGCATTTTACGCCTTGTGTATCATTTGTCCGAGCTTATCACCGCATCCATATCGCAGACGCGTATGATTATTTCTTATTTGGACCGGTGGTGATACGCTGTCGTTATACGAGTTCTGCGAGTCTCATTTAAACTTTGGATTGGTAATTGCCGTAGAGGGATATCAACAATATAACGGTTGGAATTAATTAATTTGGTATTATGTAACCGTTCCGGCGTCAAGATTGATCGACATTCAAATAGGCTAACTTGCATAAAAATCTAACTGAATTTATTAAAAATCACCAATGCAAATTACTTCACCCCTAGAGGAGATCTGCTAGAGAGAGCTGCTATGCTTGCAACACTGAAGTCAAATATCTACAATATGACAATCGAAATCGTTTTTGATTGGTGCCATTTCACTATTGGTTAAAATAAAACTTTTATGTGTGTCAGAAACAATCGGCCAATAACAAATTGAATTGCTATAATCGAAAATTTGCAATCGACATTCAGGTCTTCTCTGAATATAGGTACATCTATTATGCTACAATTTTATTTCTAAAGATCTCTATGTGTTTGACTTAATAAATAAAATATGAATTACTATAAAAATTCTGCGTCTCTATAGTTATGTTCGCAAAAATCGAGTATCAGTTGAGGATTGACCTTAAATTATTAGGTACACAACGTTGCATTTCTATTTAACACGGGTTTTTGTATGATTTCGAATACGGCTAAGCTAGTACAAAATAAATTATCTCAATTTGGACTATCATGGAATCATCGTGGCATATGCGACTTGCTAGACGTATTTAACGTACAGCATAGAACCGCTGGTCTAGATTTAGCACTGACTTTTATTTTTAACGCTCTGGACCGGCTTATGGCTAAAATTAAAATAACCGCTTAAATTTTGTTTCCTTTTGTTTGTGGTGTGTGTGACATCCTACGATTGTCTCCGAAACTATTAATTCCGTTTTTTTAATAGTTCTAGTTCTAGTACCTGGGGCATTCGTATTTCGTCACACTTAATGCGCCAAAATGGGCTCTAAATAATTGGAGACAAAAGCAAAGTGACAGCACTCTGTCTAGCGATAATAATAGAAGTCAGTGAGTGGTAGGGTGTGATTGTGGCTATTTACCACAAAACCGACGTATATATACTGCCAAATTATCAACGCTTCGGACTCGTTAAGGCAAAAAAGTAAGCGGCTGACTGGCGGCTAACTGGCGGCTAACTGATGTTTGCAAAAGCTGTTTGTAATTTGAATAAGAATCAGTTAGCCGCTGTCTGTATCACTTTGTCTGAATGTCTGAAAAAATGGCAAACTGCGTGCAGTTTGCATTGTATAAACGCTCTGTCTTAAATATGTGGAAACACCTTACAAATAAACGTGGCATAACTATTCGTACGTTATGCCACAAGCTATTTGCCTTATATGTCCGAAGCCTAAATGTTGCGAGACTGGTTGCTGCATCGAATCTGATAAGCATTTAATTGGATGCCATAACCCTTCCAGTTCAACGAGCTTCCAATTTTTAGCACAAGTCTGCCAAACTTAAGACTGTGCTGTCACTTACCACCATGTGAGATACGCATTCAGGCGCTAACCTGTTTGCGAATTAAAAAGTAAAAGTAGATAATGTTAACTGTCTTTATAGTTCAAATGATTCCGAAAAATTGTAATAAGCTGCCTTTAGAAAATAAGTATATCTAGTTTTAAAATAGAAAACGTGGTTTATATGAAATTGTGCCTGATGCTTAAAAGTAGGTTGTTATACTTTACGTCAGGGATGACGAACTATTGGCGTAGTTATCTACCGATACAATCGTAATCGACGTAATTTTTGACCCAGTATCCAAATATAAGTACCTACCTAATGTATTTGGAAAGGTTACTTAAATATAAGCACTTGAAATGCCAAAAAATTCAATCTGAGAATCTACAATGGTTTCTAATCGCTAATGTAAATACCTACTAAAAATATGTATCTGTTGTTTCACAAAAGCTTCTCAGAGATCACTGAGTCTTTTTTGAGTCGTGCAATCGGATAAATCAAAATGTTAATGGTCCCGTTGCGGAGTGTATTACGGACGCGACGCCAAGCTCTTACCTAAAATATTTTAGTCGTTGTTGCGTTGTTTAGGACATCAACATATTCGTAAATTCTCTCACACAAGTAAAAACAAAACAGCCTAGTGTGTGACAGAATGAGAGGGCCCAGATTATGTCATTTTCATGTCAACCGATAAATAGTGTAACCATCAGGGAATACAAAGTCGAGCTTAGTATAGTCATGTCAATGAGTCAAGTGTTGACATATATAAAATAAAAAAAGTAATAAAGATTCCTTGAACAAATTTACACTTCAATAATCAGCGCATAGATACTCTAATTTACTCGTAATTTATAACGTAAGTGTAAAAGAGTTCGCCCTGCTCTGCGTAGAAGTACCTACTTGAAACTATGCTCTATTTCTTCCAACTTGTCTTATTAAGTAAATCATGTATTAAAACACATAAAACCAGTGTTTTGAAATAATAAAATTAAATAAAATAACGAGAGATGTGATTAATTTATTTAGGTTATATTATTTTTTATTTTTTTATACCATGAATTTCATTACACGGAAAAATAATGAAAAGGTGGTTTATACAATAAGATAAGTTAGGTTACACAGAGTATACAAAAAAAATCGATGCGGTACACACTGGGCAAACGAAACCATTCGTTGACGCTCGTTGCATAGATATCGGAGTGTATCCCATCGTATGCCTCGTTGTAATCACTTAAATCATGATAATTTAACTTCGTAAGTATGAAAAGCGATTAAAAAACTAGCTACCACTCAATCATAACATAGTAAACGTAAAATAAATAAATATATTTCTGGTTAGTTGCTTGAGGACGATCTACATTGATTCTCTATTATCTTTAATGGTCACTCATAATTCCATTCAAGTTTAAATATATGATTGCTACTCGATATTTTTTTTTATGTCTAGTTAAAATAACAATTTCTATAGTATCTATGCGTGTTGGCTATGTTGTAATGCGCATTTTCCTCTTGTTTTTTTTGTAATAGAGAGTTAGTAGAGCTACGCTTAGAAAATTGTAGCTGCAATGGTTAGATGTATTATCATTTTGATATATAGAATTACGATCTACCGATTTTAATGAAAATTGTACCTATTGTTATCTACTCTGAATCTTGTTAACTTTATTGTATCGAAGCAATATCTTTATAAATACTAATAACTATTTGCTTAAATATTTAATCTTTTACAATTAGTCGCATAAAATGTTATAATAGGTACTTAGAGGTATTAATCAAAAAATAAACTACAAAAAATTACAAAAAGAAATCTGTTTATATACATATTTTAACAGTTACGAAATAATACTATTTTTATAGTTTAAGTAAATGCTCTAGATATAGGTACTTAAAAACTGGAAACTAGGTAGCACGCATAAAATGCATTTGTGTTAAAATTGAGTTGTACGTTCATCATACTTATCTTTAAAATAGATGGAGGCGTCTAAAAGTAATGGCATTTTTTTAACTGCATGAGGCATTGTGAAAAGAATGGCACTTTTCAGACCTGTCCATTTCTTTAGAGCTATGTGTAGGTACAACAATTATCGCCAACGTATATTTGACTAACATAACATGCCTTAAAAGGACTTTATAACTCGTTTATTGTTGCTGTGAATTGAATTGACTTAGTGTAAGCTTAAAATGAGTGACAGTAGGTATTGTAACTATTTTGTTATAAATTCCAATAAATCATTTATAATTGACGTTATTAATTACATCCTAATAAACTTTCTCTCTAATTACGTATTGTTTTTTATCATACCTATAACTCTTTAATTCCTACCTAAATAAAATTTTAAAATCCACAATCAATTTTTTTTTAATTACTCCCAAGTACCAAGAGTCAATTTAATGAATAATAAAGTATTATAAATAATTTTCAATTTTCCCTCGGGAACAACAGTCGGGATAAGCGGTAGCCTATGTTCTTTTTCATGACAAAGGCATGCCAATTTTCATCCAAATCCGTTCAGCCTCAGTTCACATTTGTAATATAATAAATACCCCTTTGCGGACAAGTTGATCCAGCAGTAAACCCATGCTGCATGAATGCATTGACTCCGCCTTTACGCTAGAATAACTTGACTCAGTTTTAATATTTTCGGGCGGAGTGGCAACGTCGCGAAGAAGAAGCCGCATCAAAAATATTTGATGAAAAAAGTTAAGTGAGTTTTTGAAAATATGTGATCTCCTTACAGACTTGCCCCACTTGACCTCATTAGTTTTTACAAATGTAAAACACTTAAAAAGTAATATTCAAAATCATTGGTAACTTTTATTTTTGAAAATAGTCCATAACGCTCCCTTACAACAATAAGATCTTGTTAAATTCCAGTGACCCACTTGCAGCATGCAGGGTCCAAACTGGGGCAACTTGTGTGACAGCAAAGTATTCTTATGTTCGGTATTTGGATGCAATCAGGAAGATGATATGTGTATTTGGAAAGCAGTAGTTTTATTTTGTGGTTTGCTCGGGCATTTTTATTGAAGAAATGAAAATTATTTCTATTGTCTAAGCTAGTTTAAACTGCACAGCGATATATCCAAAAGCTTCTCCAGCCGAATTAAAAAATATCAAATTATTCAGTCGATTAAGTCTGACTAATCACCAAATAAAAAAGCAAGTTAATATTATGAAAACATTTCCTACAAAGCCTTTTGGCACATCCACCCACAAATGCCCACTCTGTCGTTCAGAATCAATTAGTTATCGAGTACTCGTTATAGTGTAACCCATATTTGCTTCGACCTCATTAGCGACATTTAATTATTGAGTTAGTTGTTAAAGAAATCCCGAGCCATGTTTTTGCATTTTTTTTTCTTGTTTACTTTTATTTGTATCCTCCCGTTTAATCTTAGATTATCTTTATTAAAATCATTAGAAAGAATTAATGTTACTCGTTATTATTTATTTTGGATATGAAGATTAACATATAATAACGTACTTGTGATTGTAATATTGATGAAAGGTTTGTTTGTGGCGCCATCTAGTTACACTAAGGGGAACTCCTAATGTCAGCGCCATCTAGTTACAGTTCGGGGAACTGCTAATGTCAGCGCCATCTAGTTACATTTTTGGAAACTGCTATTCTCAGTAGAGCCATCTAGTTACACTACGGGGAACTGCTGTCTGTAGCGCCATCTAGTTACATTTTTGCGAACTGCTAATTTAAGCGCCATCTAGTTACACTACGGGGAACTGCTGTCTGTAGCGCCATCTAGTTACACTACGGGGAACTGCTAATGTAAGCGCCATCTAGTTACACTACGGGGAACTGCTGTCTGTAGTGCCATCTAGTTACACTACGGGGAACTGCTAATTGCAGCACCATCTAGTTACATTTTTGGGAACTACTAATGGCAGCGCCATCTAGTTACATTTTTGGGAACTTCTAATATCAGCGCCATCTAGTTACATTTTTGGGAACTGCTACTGTCAGCGCCATCTAGTAACATTTTTGCGAACTGCTTATGTCAGCGCCATCTAGTTACACTACGGGGAACTGCTAATGTCAGCGCCATCTAGTTACATTTTTGGGAACTGCTACTGTCAGCGCCATCTAGTTACATTTTTGCGAACTGCTAATGTCAGCGCCATCTAGTTACATTTTTGGGAACTGCTACTGTCAGCGCCATCTAGCTACATTTTTAGGAACTGCTAATGTCAGCACTATCTTGTTACGCTATGGGGAACTGTATTTAACTGTATGTGAGTATAATACTTGGAAACAGAGTGGTCACAAGGTGGCTTTCGATTTCCTAAATAAGTAAAGTTGTGGAAGCAATGTAATGTAGTATAGAAAAACTATGTTACATGTATAAACAAGAAGTGTAGTTTTTTTTTATACACTTGGTATTTATTACATAAAACACCGTTTTTCTATTATATTCCCAGTTGCGGAGTCCTTTGAATGTTCGTTTTGGCAAAGCAACCCATTTTTAGACTTATTCATTTCAATTGACGTCTTTCAAAGCAAAAAAATATTTCTATGCAGCTTACACTTTGCCAAAATGTCATTGTCTTTACTCATCTTAAGTGAAAGCACCAAAACGGTGCATACATATTGTAATTTTACAAAGAGTTAATAATTTGTACAGTCTAGGGTAATATTACCTACTTAGATATGAAAATTCCAGTGATTTACATGTACAATTCATTAAGGGTCATTGTGAGAAATATTTTGCATGTTTTTGATTAGAACAGGCACATAAAAATTAATTTTAAATCCATTTATTTATATGCATTTGCTAAAAAAAATAGGAAATTGTTGACCCAGGACCCAGATAATAACTTACACTTTATTAATTAATATTATTATTGAAGCTAAATATTTAGGTTCTTAATATTATTCTTCCTTATGACATACTATTAAAGTATTATTTTTTTGTAAAAGATATCATTAAAGCCCACCAATTTGGATTAGAGCAGCGTTGTAGGCTATAGCCCTGTCTCCCCAAGGAGTAAAATAAATCAACTGGACTGACTCTTATACTGTATATTAAGCTTCTCTATAACTACTGTTATTGCTTATAAAGTTATAACAACAGGACTTTTGGAACAAGTTGTTTGTATAGAGCAACCTCTGCTATATATACTGTCGGTATAAAATAATGCTCGGGCTCCATATATGATACCTAAAATCCCAAAGGATGTTAGAGATATACTTATCTTATGCAACATCAGGCACCACCATAGTACCAACAACTTTTAACAACTCCATCACCAGTACATACTACTCATGCTCCGCTACAACAATATTTCGTAAAGTATATCTTTTCCATCATAAATCATTTATTCCCAATTTGTAATGTTCTATCACTATACTTTACTCCTTTTCTCAAATAATTAATTCAAATCCGTGCTAACTTTTCTTTCCCGCCAAACGATCTTGTCACACTCGCGTCCATATAAAGTAAAAAAATAAAGTAATAAATTGGGAAATCCTTCCGTTTATCTATACAAAATGAAACACAGTATTCAATTTTGTCAAAACTTAGATTTATTTAAGGCAATATGTTTTTATGTGCAATCGCAAAGTATTTTGTGATTAACGTTTATAGTTTATGATAATTAAGACAATATAAACGTTTATAGTTTATGATAATAACAGCGTATGTCTTGGCAAAAATGCACATGTTCAGCGTTTATCCTAACAACAGTGCCCAATATTAACTTTGTGAAAACGCTCGTGATCAACGTATTTGTTGGCAAAAACGTTGTTACACAAGTTGATTGTTGATGTTCAACGTATAGTTACACAATTTGAGCTTTTTTTGCTCCAATATTATAATACTCGATGCCCAACAATACTGCACAAATTGCAGGTGATTGAAATATGTTCTCATGACACCATTTTATTTGTATAACTTGAATTATAAACAGCTTGCTCGAGAAAAGTTTGCAAAATGAAATTTCCGTTAGACTGCGCCCGGGTTCAACTAATATTCCATACGCTACAGCGTTTTATAAAAAACTAGCGTATCCAGCCCACTTCGCCGGGCTACATTTTGCTTTATTTTATTTGAACAATAAACTTACATCATTAAATTTTTAATTTAAGTCTCATAATATATTAAATCATTTATTTCTCTCAGTATTTAAAGTTACGAAACTGATTCGGCAGATCGTGAAGTTTACGGGACTCGTAAACTGACACTTGAACTGGACAGATGAAATAAACTCGGAACCGTACATCCACATGGCCTCCGGCAGGGATCAGACCTTAGCCCACTTCTTTATAGGCTTTACACATCTGACCTCGAACAGTCCTTCCTCAGTTTTTGTAAAATCTTGCAATACGCAGATGAATTGGTGCTTTACAAATCTACTTCAGATATTACTTCTCGCTTGCATTCTGCTTATATTATGTTTTATAACGGCCTAAAGTTTTTCATATCTATGCATATTATTCTGCCCCTTAACGGCCCTCGTCCCGCTAATATGAAAGATTTATTGTGTAGTATTTTTGGCCCCTTCGCAACAAATAAAAAAAATTGGTAAATTCGATGAGTTTAATAAAATCAAAGTTTATGGATAATTATTTTGTACAAGGATTTTGAACCCGCTTCCCTTTCCTGCACAGTATAAAAATATAGTGTGCAGGAATAATTCCTTTTTTTGTTTCGTAATAAGAGTTATAGAACTAACCACTGACTATGGAGGGTAGAGGTAAGGAGAGTCATCTTATATGGTTGAAAAAGTGTCCAGTGTATGCGCTAAATAACAGTTCAAAAATCCTCTACAATGGCGCTGGTGGATGCACAGGGTATGGAATGAATGTAGCAATCGTAGATGAATTGAAGTATGCCGAGTTAAAAAAATTAATGTCATTATCGACTAAAGTAGTTAATTATTGAGAATTTCAACAACTTACGTTGTACAAAATATTGTGGTAAATATAACCTTACTTCCTTGTATCTCCATACTTCCTTGTTTATTTTTCAAGCCTACTCTAACAATATCTCTAATCCATTATCCTAAGAAGAGAAGTACATCCATACCAAAAATGAAAAATATGATAATACAAATACTATATACCATAGACAAGTAGGGGTTTATGAGTTGCCCAGTGAAAATCGATTGGCAAAAGGTGCATGTATGCCTAGGAATCTTCATTGATTAGGCGTTATTTTCGTAGCACAGCCTAGTCCGTCGTTTGTTAAAACGGGCATAATTGTTAGTGTTGGAATTATTGTTAGATTACATTTTTTAACTGCGGGAACGTGATGTAAATATGCGTCAATAAGTCAGTTGTGTAAGTAGCCGAGCCAAAGAAAAAAAAAAAACTTAACCCTATCGTGATAAAGCAAAAAGACTAAAACCTAGAGCAATTAATGCCTTTGAATTCTCTATGGCACGCCAGCTGTTCAATGTTAATGTCATTGTCGAAAGACTGTCAATTCAGCCGTATGCGTCAATGCGCTTTTTTGAATTGTCTTTCTCTTCTACGCTTAGCCGCACGTGTAGACGCTGCCGTCTTGCTTATCATCTCATAAAACTAATAGGTATATTATAACTTTTTATTTATCAGTACCGGAGTTTTAGGGGCATCAGTAGAACTAGACGTTTATGGATAACCAAAGTTACATGCGTAGCAAGTTGTGTGTGATGTAGCGTGAAGTGTATAAAGACTAACTGTATAGCATCGCAGAATCGCTCATGATGTTACACGAGCCGTTCACGTGCAAAATTACTGTATGAAAGTTTTGTTCTTGCATAGGTTAGAATAGCACAATGCCGTCGGACGCAAAAAAAAGGGCGCAACAAAAGAAAAAAGATCAGGCGAACAATAGAAACAAAAAGCCTGTGGAGAGAGTGACTAATTCGGAGACGAATGGAGCAACCAACGGCACGGGGAAAGAGGACCGTGAGCTCACCGCTGAAGGTAACTGGCTAGTGAATCGTTATATTTGTTTTACTTATAAAGCCATAACGAAAAAAAACAATTCACTTAGTTACTAAGTTTAAGTTTTATACTATTATTTTTACTCAAATATATATATATAAAAGATTTAAATGAAATCAAAGTATAAGCAAATGTAAAAATTATGTGTAATAAATAATTTCATTAATGAAGAGGAAGCAATATAGAAAATTCCTTTTTTAAGGAGTTACATCACTCCTACATAATGGAAACATGCTTTATTTCAATTTAATATATCAAGTTTATGTAGTTAGGATGTAGAGTATTATATTGTTAAGCTCTTCTTTGCAATTATATCATAACTGCAAAAAATTTGATTGTTGATGTGGAAGAAAGTAGATGGATCTATGAACAATAATTAATGGAATCAAAACTTAAAAGTGTTCATAAACATTACCAAAGTTCAGCAATTTTTTTATGTCAGAGTAGGCTTAGTATAGTATTTTAAAAGTTAATATTCTTGATTAGTAAAATATATAAGCACAGAAATAAAAATTGCCATCACAATTTAAATCTATATTCTAGAATGTGAACTGTTACACACAGTTTGCAAACAAAACAATTTTTTTGAATGTGTTAACAAGCATGCCAAGTTTATGTTGTTGTAATGTGGAGTATTATATTGTTAAGTTGTGGTTCTTTGCAGTAATATCATAACTGCAAGAAATTGGTTTGTTTTGAAAAAAATTGATGTGAAGGAAAGTAGATGGATCAGCTTTTTTATAACTTTAAGTTAACTTCCTTTTCTTTTTTAGTTTCTTAAGAAATAGCTCTAAAATATTATTATCATCATATTATTGTTATTTCCAGAGGCATTATGTCTGAAGTTAGAAGCAGAAGCAAAGATGAACTCGGAGGCCAGATCATGCACTGGGTCCCTGGCAGTTCATCCTCGTTCAAGAGACATAAAAATAGCAAATTTTTCCATCACCTTCTATGGCAGCGAATTGCTTCAAGATACTTTATTGGAATTGAATTGCGGCCGTAGATATGGCCTTGTGGGCTTGAATGGATGTGGTGGGTACAAATTATCTTTATTTTAATATAATGACCTTGTTGTCAGGGAATTAAGTAAATATACCTCATTGTTATTACTCTGAAGAATAAGTGAATACCAAAGAAGTGGTAGCCTAGTTGGTAAGGCTTGGGTTCCCTTTCGGAGGGGACAAGTTAGAACCTTGGTGTTAGATGCATTTCTTAATTTAAACAGTTAAATATTCCATGCTTAATGTTGAAGGACTGCTTGCTATCTTGCTGTTGTTATCATTTTTTTTAAGTGTATTCCTTCAGGAGTAGGTTATCTTTTAGGTTGTATTTTTATAGGTATGTTAGGTGATAACTCTTCTTCTCATTAAAAGGGCAAGGAAGATTTTGGCATACCTACAGTTTGCTATTTCGATTTTATTTCATAATCATGTTCTTGGATAGCGGATAGCTAGCTCACTATAAAAAAAAAATCTAAACAAAAACTCGCAATGTGTCTTATTTTGAATATATACGATTCCAAACGTTTTATTTTCTTTTAGTCTTTAAAATAAATTAATACTCTTAAGTCATAATTAATCCTACTTTAAAGAAAATTTGACTAATTTGGAGTAAAGTAAACCCGTGTTTAAAAACAATTTATTGAAATACCATATTGCAAGTCCAGTATTCACACCTGTGCTTCAAAGCATGTTAAAGTAACAGTCCTGTGCCTGATTTCTTTCTGGTTTTCTCGGATCTGCTGTTCCATCAAACTATGAGAGTAACACTTACGTTAGTGAATTTTTGTACTATAAAAGAAAATCTTTTTCAAGATTAGTCATTGTGGCCGAAGTTGGTCAGGGAAACTGTCTATATTATAATACCGATATTTTTTCACGTGAGTAAAAAAAAAATAGTCGTTTTTTTGCGCCACCCTTTATAATTAGGCACTAAATATGATCACAACATCTAAGTGTACCTACGGTTCCCAACCAATCAATTACTTTGACGTTCTATGCTATTATTTCGACCACGCTTTCATTGTCTAGTATAATCTATACAAACGAAAAAGTTGCGGTTTTTTTGTGCCGTGACTGTATTTTAGCTCTTAGTAGTAATGGACTTAAAGTGTCGCTAGGCGATGGGCGATGGGCCTTTGGAATCTGTTTTTTTAAACGCGGATATGTATTTCCTTCAAAATGAATATTATAGTATGACATAATATGATATTAAATTATTCTGTGTTCCGTGTAAACGAAGAATACAGTTTCATTTATTTTGAAGAAAAAAAATTATTAAAACTGTGGAAGCTTATATCTTCGAAATGTGACACTTTAATTTCTCTTGTTATAATCTGTAATTTTTTATAGATATAATGCCCTCATATTTTGAATTATGCACCTACATGTATATTTACTCGCCCGCCTTGTAAGTTGTAGTGTGGGATCGGGAAGCTCTAAATACCTCTTTTCTAAAATATAGGAAGCCGTTGGGTGGGACTTCAAACAGTGTAATAATAACATACACCTATTCTGTCACTAGAAAAATAACATACACCTATTCTGTCACTAGTTATATGCATATAAAATTCTATCAAAAGCAGGCGAATATTCAAACCAACGATAATTATAATCAATCAATTTAAAATACTCTTACAGTAAGTATTCTTGGTGTAAAACAGATTTTACCAACTTTCTGTTTACTTTCGTAACTAAGTCTAAAGAAACTACTATTTGAAATTGGATTGTAAGTTGACCTCGTTTTATGCAGAAAATAAAACCATACCAACCTCTTTTACTTTGTTTTCTGAATAGTGTGAACTATATTTGCAGTTAGTGTTTATTTTGCCTTTCTAATATTTAATTCAAATTTTAAGCGCCTGCTATTGTCAAGAGTAACATCATAATTATCAATTGTGGGCAATAATTGTAGGCGTGTAGCCGTCTAAATTCAGCCAAAATAACTAATTTGCTTTTGGTTAGGTCCTCCGATACTCTAAACACTATCTCTTATTTATGTTCATTAAAGTTAATACGAGGACGAATCGATTTAAATCTTTCCATTCGGCTTGTCAATTGTTTACGAGATTAGTGCATATTGTTTACATGAAGATTCCCATAAATATTGAGAGGCGGAGACGATAAGCGCACGTCCATAATCCACATAGGTACAGATTTCATGAAGCACGTTATTTTCCACGTTTTATTCCAATCTAAGTTGCTCATTTATTTTACGCTATAATAAAATTAATACTCGTAGTTTATATTATATCTATTAATTAACAATTGATATTGTACGGATTATAGAGCGAGTTTCACAAGAATATGAAACCAACAATAGGGAATTACTATTGATTCTGCCTTGAAAACAAAGTCCCCTGCGAATTTGTGTTGCGAATTGGCTTTACTTAAAATAATGATTTTTATTATATCTTTATTGGTTTTTCTATCTTTGTTGGTTTTCTATTTATTTATTTATTTTTATAATTTAAATAGATGTTGCCCGCGATTGTGATGACGCGTTGGTTTTTGTTTTTAAAATATAGGAACAGTTTATTTCGGAGTTGTGTGGTATTCAATTCAGGTGTAGTTCTATATATATTTTTAAGTATTTACTTTATAACGAAACGGGTGTCGTTTTTAAAAAGAACTGCTTTCAGTTAAGTGAATAACCAAAACTAACTGTTTTGTTTTAGGTATAGTCCTTAAATATTTAAAATGTCCAATTGGAATGAATTTAAAAGTACGTTACTGCTATATAAATACCCATGATGGTAAACTAATTATTTGCATAAGAATTATTACTGCGATACTAATGTAACCCACTTTTTTCCACCGCCAATTTAATTAAACCTTAGGAAATAAAATATGCTATTGCGACTTAACGATGATAGTTAGATATTAAACTCCCTCGAGAACTTTTTGTATATAATAATGATGTAGTACATATTTTTGTATCAACTATTATTTTCACAGCCCAGCCCCACGTAATGAATTTTATAGGCAAAATTAAGGTTACATTATTCGCAATAGATTAGCTTTCTTTTGGCGCTGAAATGGTTAAAATGGGTGCAGTACTTTCGGAGCCTATCGGTTACAAACAAACAAACCAGCAAAAAAATCTTCCTCTTTATAATATTAGTATAGATTATATGTTAGAGATATTTAAGAATTTCTAATCGAATCGGTTTTGGTTGCAAGTCTTGTCAATAAAACAAGGTGCGCTGTTACGTAAATAGCCGGCGTCACTGGCGGTAGCAGCCCAGTAAGCTTCATTTATAATGAAAATCTCTTCCGTCTGAAATATCAGGTGCTGCAGAAATTTTAATTATTGATTTTTCCTTCTAGTAGTCAGATCTTTAAGCTTAACACTATAGAAACTCTAGAAACACAATAACGCTGGTTACCATAATGTCACTTTCACAAAACACTTCCATCAATTTTATTATGACGTAAGAAGTAACAATCCGATATTGACTTCTACAGAACAATGCAATCTTCAACACGCGTCTGATTTTTTTCCTCGAATAAGTTTCTGGGCGTTATTTTTCCAAAACTGACGTAAATTTTTGTCTGTCATGTCGATAGCATTTGATAAGTCTAGCGTTAAAACAAATTTTGTTCCTATAGATGAAGTTTCCTTTTGGTCTGGTTCTTTATTCTGGTCGTCTATAGAAATGGTTGTTCCGTCCGCCCATTAGATTAAAAAAGACCTTCGACATTACAAATTCTATCCATATCATATTCCATTCTGAGAAACAAGCCACCTGAATGCTATGAAAGTTTAATTATTAAACAGGGCGGAGTCATAAAAGTAACGTAAATTGGTATTGCTTTTTATCGGCCGGCGAGACATTCGAGCATAAAATATGCAGTAACGTTAGAGTAAAGTTAGCACATTTCTAATAATTATATTTTGACTATACGAATATTATTTGGTTGCCCTATTTCCGAAACAGTTATGATAAGATTTAGGTAACTCTCTTGTCAGGACTATACATGTTTCGTTATATTTATTTATATTTTTTAATTACTAGTATATTTTTATTATACCGCCTGTGTATGTATTATTTTTTATTTTTAAGTTTAAATCACTTCTTTACGAAGGAATAACTAACAGAGCAGAGCAGGCCGGAGCCAAGTGCAAATTCGGGGGAGTCATGTTAAAAACTTTCGCACCAGGCGACATCTGTTAATATAACGACTTTTTGTAGGAGTGTATATGCAGACCAGTGGCGTGCACAGGTTCTTCGGCCAGGGTATGCATAAAGCAGATATATATCTTAAAATAGAAACATTCCCCTCCAATACGAGCTATATAAAATAATTTGGGTATGCAGTGCTTTTGTGCTTGTATGTAATGCACGCCACTGATGCAGACTTAGGTATATTTAGTGTTTTTAGCCCTGCGTGGAGAGTGTGAGGCATTACTCCTGTTGATGAAATAATTATGCATTTTTTTTACTTTTTGTGCAATACAGACAATAAAAAATCATAGTCGGTCCTATACTACACTATGTAGTATATATTTTATTATAACAGTCTTATCTCTAAAAATTGTGTGGTCACTTATTGACGCGTTTAACTGCTATTTCATTTTGTAGAATAAAGCCAAGGTTACCAAATCGTCAATTTACGACCAATTACAGGTTATACGTCTTTTTTGAGTTTTGGGATCGGTTGCCAAAGGGCGCAATTTTTCAAACCATACATATCCAGGCGGGTTAGACGTGTAGGTTTGCACTTGCCTAAAAAGCGCGTAGACAGCAATCTCTATGGAAGCTCACATTTTAACCCCCGACGCAAAAACGACGGTGTGTGTGTGCGCATTTCTGTGGCATCGTAGCTCTCGAACGGTTGAAACTATTTTGATTTTGTTTGAAAGGAGAACTAGTCGGGAATTAGTCGGGGAGAATTAGTTAGGTATGTTTTATGAAATCGGTCAAACATGGCCGTCGCGACAAAATGGTAGATTTTATATATTTCATAACTCCCTCAATATGGGTATAATATGAAAGGACTTAACTCGTGGAATACCGTACACTATTTTAAATTTCTGACCCAAGATAGCCGCCACCACATCAAGAAACACTCCCGGCCCCTGCATTCCTATCATATATCATGTACCTATTTTCTCTAAGATTTTTTATTTTGCGATTTTTTTTATTTTTATTTCCTTATATTCAGTTGTGGCGCCAATTGAATACCTAGTCTGGTATTTGCGACGGTTATAACTAGCGCGCGTCGAGTATATTGAATTGTTAATGCGCGCACGTGTATTATCCGTTTTCGATTGATTTCTTGTAACCATCTAGTATTGTGAAAGTACTAGGTACTGAAGCCTAATTGCGATTTATATTATGTATGATTTCCCATTTATTTTACACAGATTGTGGAATAAAAATATTACTGCACCATTTTTTTCAGGTACTTATTGTATCATCTATTAACATCAATCTTCGCGAGCAAATATATTGAACTCTAAGGTCATAGTATCTGACCTATTTAAATGTATAATGCTGGCTGGAGTCCAATTAAGTTTCGTTTATTATGTATTGCTAATTTCCGCCAACGACTTCGTCGGTGTGAAATTTCCGTTAAATCCGGGATAGGTATTTCATATCTATCAACATATCCTAAGTGTTTAACCAAATTCATACAGCTGATTTATACGCGAAAGTATCTGTTTTTTTATTTGCTTTTTTTGATACCTCTGCAAAGATAGGAAAAGGAAAAAAGTTATTTTTCATTTCAGAAAAGCACAAGGGTGTCTTTAGTGGGGATTCAAAGAAATATTTTTCGCTACCTATACATACGTCGTAGGTAAACCGATTTTGGCGAAATTTTCATAGATATAGCTTGCACCATTGAGACGGTAAGAGAATCTTCTCATCCTGGGAAAACTCATGGTGTCTGCGGGATTTAAAAAAAGAAAAAAAAAGCGGATAGTTGCTAGTTTGGTGTTAATCGGTTCAGCTACACGATTTTACATTAAACATCATGCAAACTTTTAATTTGGGTATATATTATTTTACTTGACTAAGTACTCAGTTAATTTTGAATTTTATTTCAATCTTAAACAGGCAAGTCTTCGTTATTGGCGGTGCTCGGACGTCGGGAGGTGCCTATTCCAGACCACATCGACATTTTTCACTTAACCCGAGAAATGCCTGCATCCGATAAAACAGCGTTAGAGTGCGTTATGGAGGTTGACGAAGAGCGCGTGAAATTGGAGAAATTAGCCGAAGAACTGGCCCAGTGTGATGATGATGGTAAATACTCTTGCTTCATAGTTTAAGTTTTTTATACAGTTATGTGATTTAAAGGTCGCATAAGTACCAGATTTTTGCTTTAAACAAACCGCGGGGCGGGTTATTCTCTTGTGATATATTTAATTTAATTATTACATTTATGCCCTTTCTCGCCTAACCTATGCATCGTCTAAATATGCCTATTGATTTATGTGATGTTACGTTAGCGGACATTAATAGGCTGACGATTATTAGCTTGATATGAAATTGCATATACTGCTATAAATTGTTCTTGGTTTCCGCTGACCTCAATTATCTACACACTGGCTGTCAAATTTGAACTGCCACTTCTGACTTATGAGTGCAAAAGGCATTCTAATTTTATAACCATGCGTGCGTCACACTTACAGCGACAAAATGGCGTCAATCAATTGTAGACAAAGTTTTTTTTTAAATTCCAACAAAAATGGTGATCCAGTTATGATGGCGGGCTTAACTGTCAGGGTTATGACGGTTATGTAAAACCCATACCCATAAACGATTTCTACACGACATGGTACAGGAACGCTAAAATTCTTGGCGCCACATCTTAGTCGGTAGAGTAGTTACTAACCACGACCGAAACCTTCCACCAGCCAAGAGTCCACGAAAAACACTTTCTCGTTGACGCTTGTGACGACCCTGCCTTCTGAGTCGGGCTCTGTGGGTTCGATTCCCACAACTGGAAAAGGTTTGTGTGATGAACATGAATGTTTTTCAGTGTCTGGGTGTTTATCTGTATAAAATAAGATTTTATGTACATTTTTCATATAAAACACACATAACATCAGTCATCTAAGTAAACGTAACACATGCTACGTTTACTTTGGGCCTAGATGGGCTACATGTGTGCATTGTCGATGCATTTATTGATTTATTTATTTAGTAATAATAAAGGTCAGTGTTAATTTCCTACGTTTATCCTCCAGATGCGCAAGAACAGTTGCTAGACGTGTATGACCGTCTGGACGACTTGAGTGCCGACACGGCTGAAGCTAGAGCGGCCCACATATTGCATGGTCTCGGTTTCTCAAAGGAGATGCAGCAGAAAGCCACTAAAGATTTTTCTGGAGGTGAGACCAAGATTATATCTACCGCGCACAATTTCTTACATAGTGTCATCTCTTTAACCTATGATAAGGGGTTATTCAAGGGCTGGATAAACAAATTCCTTAAAATACATACGCATTGGTGGCTTCTCTTCCCGATGTTTATGGGCGGCAGTAAAATTATCTATAATATCTGATGCAGACATGTACGTTTAAAATCAAAGAAAACGTTGCACTCATAAACATTGTCCCTCAATAAACTCTGAGCTGCAGTAGGTGAAGAATTAAGTGCACAAAATGTTAATGTTAAATTATGTTAACAAAATTGGTACATTCTGTACAAAGTTTTCAAAGGTACAGCCAGGTGGACTGTCGGCGATTACTTCATTATTATTGATAATGAACTCAAAATTAACGTCGCTAGATTTAGTTTTCCCAGTTTCATTATTAACATTTTTCCAGGTTGTTTGTACTTTGTTATCCGATTTAAATATATAATATTATATTATTATATATGTTTTATTAAACAAATTTTCTATATTATTAAAGACCATACCATAAAGGCTGCCGATATGACAGTTTTCAAAGGTAAGGGCAGGAATTTTGGATCGCGTCAATTTGTTCTTAGTTATCGGCCTATACTTGACAATTTGTTAATTTTTTTTTTTTTTATATATCAATGGAATACAGCCAAACGAATCTACAAAATTTGGGATTTTGTATCAAGTATCGAGTTCATTAAGAGTTATAAATGGGTTGTGGGTATACAATGTATATAATATACAGGAGAGCAATAAAAATATGGCATTGTATGCAAGTCTAAATATTGATTATTTATTATTTGTCCAGCTATGCTATTGAAAAAACAAAGTGGTAAAAAAATAATACATGTGCAGCGGCCATCTTGTTTAATTCTCATGATATGGCTCATGGCTCCAAGCAATTTGGCTTAGCTACTTATTCTTACTACAGGTTGGCGCATGCGTATAGCTTTGGCGCGTGCGTTGTACGTGAAACCACATTTGTTACTTCTCGACGAACCGACCAACCATCTGGACCTCGACGCCTGCGTGTGGTTAGAGGAAGAACTCAAACAGTGAGTATAAACATTATTTTTGTACTTCTACAGCTACCAAAAATTTACGGAACATTTTAAGTGACGTAGAAAGAGATTCAAGGAGTTTTTATTCTTATACCGTGAGGAATGAGATAACAGAAAATTTTAGCCTCGGCGTAGGCCTCCCCCAAGTCTCGCCAAAGCTTTTTGACGCAAGCTTTTTGCATCCAAGGCGCTACTAGCATTGAAAAAAGAAAAGAGCCAACAGTAGCTTCGTCCGCATCCACCCGTCAAGGATGAACCGCTAAGTTATTTAACGTGTCGGTACGATGCAGTGTAAAAATCGACTAGGAGTTTTATATAACTGTCTTACCAGTAACTGGTTAGTCCATTAAAATCTTATACTGTAACATTACTTACCACCAGGTGAGACTGTAATCGAGGGCTAACTTGTAGCGGTATTCAAAACTGTGTTACGGGAACGCACAAAAGTGCAACCCATGTAGTCCACAGACCTGTTTTTCGTCTTACTCTGTGATCATAGGCTACATAGTTGATACATGCGAATTTTTTTAGGTACAAGAGAATTTTGGTGCTAATATCGCACTCTCAGGATTTCCTGAACGGAGTGTGTACGAACATCGTCCATATGAGCAAGCGGCGGCTTAAATACTACACAGGGAATTACGAGGCCTTTGTGCGTACGCGGATGGAGTTGCTGGAGAACCAAATGAAGCAGTACAACTGGGAGCAGGATCAGATCGCACATATGAAGGTATGCAGGATTGTAACGTGTGGCG
This sequence comes from Pararge aegeria, assembly GCF_905163445.1. NCBI lineage: Eukaryota > Metazoa > Arthropoda > Insecta > Lepidoptera > Nymphalidae > Pararge > Pararge aegeria. The sequence goes on from NC_053208.1 coordinate 11,247,519, forward strand.
ACTTCAAATTTGAAATTGATTTATGGGATAAGTACATGGTGATTTTATTGTCGTCAGGTTTCCCAATAATCTGTCCAATATCTACAGTTTATTGATAAAAAACAATAAAGAAAAAAGATTCTAGTTTAACAGTTTCTTGTAAAGGAAATATCGCATTCGACTGTTCCATTGGGTTTCCCTCCTTGTTTACCTAGACCACCACTGCAATGAAGCTAAAGATTTTTTTCTTATTTCCTGTAGAACTACATAGCCAGATTCGGTCACGGATCTGCCAAGCTCGCCCGTCAGGCTCAATCGAAGGAGAAGACCCTCGCAAAAATGGTTGCACAGGGGCTCACGGAGAAAGTGGTCGATGACAAGATACTCAACTTCTATTTCCCCTCTTGCGGGAAAGTGCCACCGCCTGTGATTATGGTGCAGGTTAGTATTGATTAATTAACGTAGCTGATCGTTCTACCTGTAAGTGCTCGACAGATTACAAGGAACAGTAAGTGATTGACTTGTACCACCTCAGAATTGATCAAGACAAGATCAGGGTACGGAAACCCTATTGTCGTTAATCACTCGTGTCGTGAAGATCACGTAAGCCCTTTAAGCCATTTCGGCTGCTTAAGAAGCCATAAACCTCAGTGCATTAGCGTTGTGGGTCTATGTTCTTATGTCCTCCCATATGGGAGAGGAGGTTTTAAGCTGTGGGACGTTGAAATGTCTGGTGGGAGAATTCGGCCACAGCTGTACCGCCGTTATTTTGGGACTCGTCTTCCTATAACTAAGCCTTTGCAGTCCGTCCGTCCGTCTGTCTGTCAGCGGTAACCGTAATATGTGCGGAGTAAAAGTTTTACAATGTATGTCGGCAGTGTCTATTTCCGTCGAATACGGTTAACACAAATTATGAATTTGTTTCAGAACGTAGCATTTAGGTATTCAGACGATGGGCCTTGGATTTACAAGAATTTAGAGTTTGGTATTGATCTAGACACCCGGCTCGCCCTGGTGGGGCCAAATGGTGCTGGTAAATCCACACTGCTTAAACTGCTTTATGGAGATGTAAGTAATATAATATATTATTCTAAGGTCAGGTATGGCGGTAAGAAGTTTCATTGCTTTACTGTTAAGTTAATAAGTATAATAAAACAATCCACTCATTATGAAATGAGGTATGGTTATTGGGACACTCAAAGCTTTAAGGAGTGAAAACCCCTAGCCACCTAACGTTTGATGTTTGGCGGTATCTTTATTCTAAAAAATATCTTTATTTATTCAAGTAGGCCCATAGGTGGCACTTTTGATGAGTACATTACATGAGAAATACACGGTAGTGTGATAATGGCGATAACCATATTCATAAACTTAAAACTAAAGCTACGAGGGTTCGAAATGCGTCCTGGTCTAAGAAGAAGCCCACAACAAACTTAACCGTGTGTTTTTTTGTTAACACCATCTCACATTGTCACTCAAAATTATTAGAAGAGCAACCTGGTTAGAGGAATAATTCACACCCATGCTTTTTATCGATTTCATAGTCCTTTATACTATAATAGGACTTTTCTATAAGCTTACGTTTAATACAAACTTTGAACTTTTTAGGAGACATCTCCAAGATGTGAATGGGTAGTTTATTGTAGAATTGTATGCAATTTCCATGTATCGAATTATGAATTTTATGTCACCTAGTATATTGTACTGTAAGTTTTTTCTTACTTCTAATGTTTAAATTATTGCAGTCACATTTTTTCATTAGAGTTTTTAAAGAACTTCTCTTCCTCCAGAACTTCTGTAATTCAAAAGCATTGCAGAAGTTCTTCAGGTATTATCCTGAATCCAATAGTAATCATTTGCAAGTAGGTGATGATACCTCTAGTGGGCAGTGAAAGTATTCACAGGGGAGTGTATATGGCTAATAGAAAATTGGAAGGCATTAAAGAATAACGTAACTTCCTGATTGGTTTAATCTGAGATTTTTATGATCCGTAGTTGAATACAAGTTTGCTGACTATTCTTCAACTACTAATCATTAAAAATTCTCAGTTCATTCCCACTAACCTGTGATGCAAAGAGCATTTAGGCCTGGGGTCTGGGTTGTTATTACTTAAACATGTGCAAAGGTATGTAGATGATATAAAATGAAGGAAATCTCTGTATATATAAATACTTAAGAGTAGGCTTTTTATTACTCTTACATTGCCTATCCTTAAGTTTTTTATAACTCGTACTGGAGATTTCCTTAATTTTATATGATCTGCATACCCTGTGCATACCATCTATGCACGCCACTGAACATGTGATAGTAAATAATTGTTGAAACCCACTCTATTATTAGAGAGGGTCAATAGGCTGACGACGAAGTGCTATTTTTAGTAGAATTGTAGTGGGATATAAGTTTCAAAATCTCATCTTGTTATTCCAGCTGGTGCCTTCGACGGGAATGATCCGCAAGAACTCCCACTTGAGGATTGGGCGCTACCACCAGCACTTACATGAACTTTTGGACCTGGACCTGTCGCCGTTGGACTATATGCTTAAGGAGTTCCCTGAGGTCCGCGAGCGCGAAGAGATGAGGAAAATCATCGGTCGATACGGGCTTACCGGCCGGCAGCAGGTAAACTATCATGATAGGGAAGTGTCCAGACCTTTATTGAGCTATTTGTAATTGTTTTTGAGATCTACGAGTAATACATGCCCGAAAGAATTTAGAAAATCCGTCTAATTACTTTCTTTACATTTCCTCATCAACATCATAATATCAAGAATAGTTTATATTTTACAAATTTTTACAGTTTTAACCAGATTGTTAGTTTGGAACCTTCTTTTAGACATAGTAGATACACCTGTATCAGAAGACTCAGCTCTTCATGACAACCCATTATTGGCTAACTACAGGGCACAGATCTCCTCCTACAGTTAGAAGGGTTTAGGCTGTAATCCACCAGGCTGGCCCAGTGCGGATTGGTGGACTATAACTATATAACTTATTCACGTACGTTTTATTACGGGTTTTTGCAAATTCTGTGGTAACAGTTTGTTTTCATGGGATAAAAAGTAGTCTATGTTACTTTCTGTCCATTCAACAAACTGTTTTCAAGTTAGATGTTCGTGAAGACAGGACAAACAAATTAATAATCACTTTCACATTCATAATTTTATTAGTAAGTATTTATTTTTTGAGATGTTTAAAGTTGATAGGAATAATTGTTTTGAAAATGTTGGTGAATCTGGTTGGGTACTTGGCGGTCCAGAAACAGCCACTCAACTATAAAAAAATAATAAATAGAATGTTTGCATCATAAAACAAGTTGAAAAATAACGTCTGCCAGGATCTGCCGAGAAAACTATATATTTGCCCCTAGTAAAAATCTCTCTGCAAAACAGTTTTTACTTCAAAATAAAGAGTATAGTGTTTATTGAATAGTTTTCAAGAAGTTATAAAATTATATTTGATTCACTGTGAATGCTCATGGCATTGTGCTAGTGGATACCCCAACCAATATTTTAAATGCAAAAGTGTGTTGTTTGTTTTTCTTTACGTGAAGAACAAACAGTATCCTATCTAAGCCACCAATTAACTTGATTGATATATATATATATATATATATATATATATATATATATTTATATTAATATGCACCACCTACCTCTCATCTTGAGCAGTGTTTTACGAAATCGGTTGCCTGGAAGAAATCGATATGTACCGATAATTGTATTTGTAATTTTTCTTGTATCCCAGAGAAACAAACGGTTTCGAACGAAATACCTTCTGCACGGCTAGCATGGGCAGGGGACAATTATCTCCCCGGGGAAAGAACAAAAATTGACCTTGGCCCACAGCTTTATCAAATCTCAGAGCACTGGCGCACAAGTGGAAATAATATCCAAATAATATATGTGTTGTAATAAACTTCACCTATTCCATGTTCCAGTGATTTAGCAGGTGGGCGCATTAATTATATAATCGGGGGATGTAATTTTTATCTCCCGCCCGTGCTAGCCCTGCTGGTGTTTTAGTCGTTATCAATATGTTATTTCGACGGTTGTTTATGATGATGATGTTAAATATGAATCCGCGCCATTTTCCAGGTTTGTCCGATGCGCCAGCTGTCGGACGGGCAGCGTTGTCGCGTGGTGTTCGCGTGGCTTGCTTGGCAGACACCCCACCTGCTGCTAATGGACGAACCCACTAACCATCTTGACATGGAGACCATAGACGCGCTGGGAGATGCCATCAACGACTTCGACGGCGGCATCGTTCTCGTTAGCCACGACTTCAGACTCATCAACCAGGTCAGCTTTTTTCACACACAGTAACCCTTAGTACGAGATTGGCACGCTCGCAATCGAGCAGTCGTTTTCGCATATCGAAATCTGGACTGAAAAATGGACTTAATCGCTCTCGTTTTAGAGTCGCAAATACTGTACTTTACAAACGTTTTGTCAATAGCTCGATAAATTTGATTCATTTTACTCCGATGTTTGATAAGGATGCTCGAAAACGACTCCTCGGCGAGCGAGCAAATCTCGTACCAAGGCTACATTTATTTTCTTTTATAATATGATTCCTAAGGCAATGCATAAGTTTAAAGAATGTGTTAGAACACATTTATTACAGCGAGGTTATTATACAATTGATGAATTTCTTAATGACAAGGTTGCTTGGAAGCGTCCGGCTCCGCTTTCATCACTCACAAGATAGAATAATGAATTTTAAAATGTAAAAAAGAGCAACTGCTGAATTCTTGCCGGCTTCTTCTCGGTAGAATCTGCCTTTCGAATTGGTGGGAGAGTCACTACACACAGACAGACTTAACGTTTCAAAAGTGCTTATATTAGGCCTACTTGAAATAAATGAATTTTGAATTTTTGTATTTTCTAACATGGTGGCAGACAACTTCTTAAGATCGTGACATGAGCATATTCGAATTCAGTACGCAATGTTCATAATTGCAATTATTATTTTTTGGCCAATTTTATGCATTCTACGAATCGATTAGTGATCAACTCAAAGCTAACTTTAAATTCTTAATTAAGTTTTTTAACTTCACTTGGAGGGAATCAATGCAGACCAATCTTAAAAATTCTGTAAAAATAAGTTATCAAGAAATTTAACACAACCAAAATGCCCAAAAGTAATGTATCCCAAAACTTTAATGAAAAACTAAGAGAAATGTACTTAAAATTTTCGTTACATATAACTTAATATATTTTTTTTTCTGTCGAAAATATTTTATTGAATAGTGTAGAGCGGACAACAATTCAGTCAGAAATTTCCGCCATAGTTTAATCATAATTTAAGTTCTTTTAACCTAATTTAGCTGCATCTTGGCGACAGTTGCGTGCATAGAGGGTATGCACAGGGTATGTATATGATATAAAATGAAGAAAATCTCCAGTATGAGTTTTGAATACTTGAGGGTAGGCTTTTTATAACTCTTACAATGCCTATCCTTAAGTTTTTTATAACTGGAACTGGAGATCTTCTTCATTTCGTATCGTCTGCATACCCTGTGTTCCCTCTGCACGCCACTGGCCTATCTATATATGTTTACGCGTAACTGGAGTTTTTTTATTCATTTTGTATAATCTGCCAGCTTGGTGCATATCCTGTATGGCGAGCCAAATGATTGGGCCGATATCGGTGCGGTTTGAAAGCTGACGCAAAAAACCATATCGATCGATATGGTTTTTTGCTACTATTTATGACCTCCTTGACTGCAGCTTTCACACGGACCTGCAATCGATTCTTGGATAGGGCCATAAATGTTAAGTTATTAGAGTTTTCTCCTGTATAAGCAGTTAAAAAAAGTTTGTTAAACCGTCGCTCCAGGTTATGTTACTAAAATATCCAAAATACGATGAAAACCAAATAGCGATGATGATGGTATTTGTTTTATTACAGGTGGCTCAAGAAATATGGATCTGTGAAAATGGTGCCGTGACAAAATGGCAAGGTGGAATTCTCAAATACAAGGATCATCTTAAATCGAAGATCTTAAAGGAGAATGCCGATAATGCCGCTAAATTTCGTAAATAGGGAAAATTAACACCGTAGGTAAATTAATAATATAGACACTTTCACACGTTATGCGCGAAGAGACAAACGTGAGCCTGTATTCAGAAATATATTTATGTAGATGAGATCTAGGATATACATTCGTACACAGTTAGTTTAGATTCAGAGTATATTGAAGTGTTCCCATATTTCGTGTAAGTTTAGAATTACGCCTAATATAGTAGGATCGTATAATAATTAATCGGAGGGGTGTATCCGTTGTAATGTCTATATAAATTTCGATTAGTGTTTAAACGCAGTTTGGAGACTACTGTTTGCCAACTTGTCAGAATAATTAAGCATAACGAAAGCTGGGCCCTGATTCTCTTTAAATTTAAAATTGTAACGCCCTTTTTTATATTGAATTTGTGACTCATATTTGTGACAAAAAATTAAAAACTATTACAACCTTATGTCTTACAACTGAAAGGTTGCGGTAATTCCACAAACAAAACATTCCGAAGGAGGATTGACGTCAGACAGGCGGTCAACCGTAAATAATACGCCAAAAACAAATACAACTAGTCTTTGAAGAAGACACATTGTCTTGACTTCATATAAAGTGAAATAAGGGCAAGAAGAAGAGAAGTTAATTCTTGTTACTCTGTTATTTTCACATTTTAAATACTGAGTATCAGGGCCTTGTGCAGTTGAAGAACAACGGAGCGTGTTTTGTAAAGCCAACCATAAACGAATGTGTGTACAAGATATGTTGAGGTTTTTAAAATCACGATGGAGTTTAAGTTGAAAATTTCTAACAAGTTTTTATTCAGATTCATCTCTTCGCGTGTCTCAGTCTATAATAAAATCTTGCAAGTTAAATTTTACTCACTTCTCGGTTTACGATTGATTTGGAATTTTTCTTTTCCTCTAATACACCTATAACAAGGCACTAATGCGTATATACATTTTTTCTTCTTCAATATACAGCTGATGATGGGATGTGAAAAGTTGTCTTATTTATAATCTTACTAGATGAGCCGTTTAACTATGTACAACTTAAATTAATTTGTATGTAACTATACATAAACGATTATAAATTCTACTAGCTAAATATTACCATTTTACGACTATTGTTTTGGGGTTTTTATTTTTCTCTTTTCATTAACGGCTACACTTATAAAAGGCGAACAAAAGTATTTTTGGTTGAGTTTTTTGCGAGACTCGCGCAAGATTATTGATTTATTTCTATATTTTTTTAACAGTTTCCCAGTTAATGTGCCCAGTGTCAATTATTCATTCAACATCAAATTTAACGGTTAAAATTAAAGAAACTATATCTATAATACCAGATTTATTAGATTTATTTGGGGATTGAAGTTTCGATACCAATATTAAATAATACCGTTACACCATTAAGAAATATTCGTATTGCTTTTGCAAGTAAAGTAAGAAGGTAAAGTCGCATAGTAATATTTATGTTAGATGTTTTTCAAGCATGTAAGCATTTGAAGTTTAGTATGTTATTATATCAGTTATAATAATGGCCAAATGCCTATTTCGAACCTTTCACCAAATATTGCCTTTCCCAAGGCATGTACGTCAGTTGTTGAGGAATTCTTCCGATACTTCACCTGCAGCTTCTTTGTTATGATTCGAATAAATTGCTTACAAATCATTAAATTAATCGAAATGCAACTCGTGAAATCCTAATTCTTGTGGAATTTCGGTAGCCATCCTTGGTCTTCATCATCAGATAACTTGATCGCATTTCAAATAAAATGCACAATTTTACTATAAATATATATATATAGAGTTATATAAATTAAGTACTATATGAATAATGAAAAACGTTAAAAAATATATATAGTGGAATACAGTTCTAAATTTCTTTATGGAGTTCGTAAAAATACAAAAACTCCGACTTCTTTATACATTGAAGTGGATATTTCAAAAAACGGACACCGCGGTTACGAAATTATCATGCGTTGAAGTTACAGCGTTCTTCGTTGGCAATACAAGTCGTACAAGACTAGCAATTTTTTCTTGGATAAATTGTCTCTGATCTCATTTTCCTAACTCGCCAGAAAAGTATAATTTTGAAAAGTTAAAGAGGTTGCTCACTTCTTATGTTATTTATATATACCATACCATTGTATGATAATTTTCGAAACGAACAATGTGTACTTTGGAACTGTTGGATTCTCTTTGACCGAATTTTTCTAAGTACGGCTCGAAAGTTTCGCATTCCTTGTCAATTAATCCTTCTACAAGATGGAAATCATTCCTGCGACCCGAACAAACTCTGTATTGCCATACACATCAGTTAATTTTATTGTAAGTGACAATTTTTAAAAGGAATTATACTTATGTTATAAGTGTGCCCGATAACATATTGGGTGACATGTCGAATTTTTTGATGTTTGGTCTGAATGTTTCGCCATTTTTGATATATTATGGTAATGCTGTGTACACTTTCTTGTTTTTGTCATGCACATCAGCTCATTTCATTGTGTGTGATAATTTGTTTGATTCAAGTTCGGTCTGAATGTTTCGCACTTGTAATAAAACGGGTCCTATAATTGGCGTGCATTGAGGGTATGCACAGGGTATGCAGATGATATAAACAGAAGAAAATCTCCAGTATGAGCTATAAATACTTGAGGGTATATATAAATACTTTTTATAACTTTTGCAATGACTATCACTCGTACGCCCTCGTAATCGTACTGGAGATTTTATGTCATCTGCATACCCTGTACCTCTATGCACGCCACTGTATCCTATTATAAGATCGAAATCATTTCTGCGACCCGTGTACGCTTTTTATTGCCATACACATTAGCTCTTGTTACGTTTTGTGATAATTTTTGAACTGAACAGTATTCCATTTTGGAATGCTGTCTTGATAAGACATTGGGTGGCAGAATTAAATTTGAATTCGTCTTGACGTACGTTTGACGAACTCTTTTTCTCAATTACAGTTTTATAATTTTTATTAGTGTTTTACCTACACTTGGAGGTATTATCAATTTTATAAATTTAAAATGCATATAAAATATTTCGGAACCGGCAGGATTTGAACCTGCGACTCCCTGGCAATCGCGGCTTCAGCGCTCTTGCCATCGATGCCGAATTTAGTATATGCCTTTACATCAGACTTATGGCGACTGTAGCGTTATCTAGTAGAAAACGTTGCAGTTTCGATCTACGTTTTTCAAAGGTCCATATTACAAGACGTTTGAAACAAGAGATCCGAAAATTTTTATATGCATTTTAAATTTATAAAATTTATAATCCCTTCAAGTGTAGGTATAAACACCCATAAAAATTATAAAATTATTGCCATTGCCACTTTAGTGCAAGTTCACTACGAGTTGCAAGGTTAAAATCAAGTATGTCTAATTTGATTGAATAGTCGTGATTTTATTCAACTCCATCAGGTTTTATTGTACATGTTAAACTGTGTGCGGGTCTTGTATGTTGCAAAACTCTTCAATTTCCATATAATTAAGTGACACACATTCCGTTTTACCTATACTGTATGGATGGCACGCAGGCTTCGATCAATTAATGTACTAGATATGAAGTCGGTAGACAAAAAGGCTCTGAAAAAAAAAAATCACTTACCAAGAGATTCTATTTCCGTTTGTGTAATAGCCAATGTGTTGATGCTTAACGTCCGATAAAGTAATATGTGACCGAAAATCTTATTACTAGTATGGAGAATGGACATACATGTTATAAGTTATAATAATATTCAATATTTTTAAATACTCAACAGGTAACCATCAATATGGAATAACTGGACATTGTTTTAGACTGCATGTCTATTATTGACCGAAGCACTCATCATAAAAAACGCTCCGTTTTTCTGGCAGTTTACACAGAAATCTAAATAGTAAAGAGGTAATGGGAATAAAATTGAAATGTTTCTGTGCCATTCGCACCTAGTGATGTTTGTGATGATCACCTGTGCTTTTATTCGTCAATAATTCATGGACTATTTTAATTTTTTTTATTCCTCTCAGCGGAAATCAAAAAAAAGTCACCGGAATCTGTGAGGTCAAAAGCTGATCATTAGTAGAACATTGACTGGACAAAATAAACAAAGCGCTATGAATCGTAAAACAAAAATTGTACATAAATTATTGGCAACTATCTCCAATGATAACAAAAATAGATAAAGAAACTCAATTCAGCAGAACTCAGAATATAATTTTTTGCACTAAAGATCACGGTTACCGCATTTAAATAAGAAAACAAAAACAACATAATGAATGCAGGCATATTTTCCAAATTGGTGAGCTAAAAACAGTAATCTAATTCACAACATACCAATGTTATTTTTATAAGTATTGATTTCCATTTAATATATATGTATAAATTTTTTCCTTATTTAGTATAATGATTTTCCGAATTTTTAAACAATGGATAAATAAGTTATTTATAAATCACATAAAAAATACCGCGTACTATCTCGTTAATAACTGTCATTAAGATTAAGAAAAAGATTTTTCAACAGAAACTCAATTAATAATGATTTATTTACGGTTGATTTCGTACATAGTCAATTTTGCTAAATATGATCTTGAAGGCTCAATAAAAAGTAAGCTGACATTTAAGTATTACGGACATTGTTGACAGAGGAAATAATTCGTACAAGATCACATGCCTCCGTTGATTTTACAAGATGCTCGTACAGTGACATAATTTACGGTATACTCTATGACACAATAATATTAACTTTGCGAAACGAAAAGCATTATGTGACGTTATTGGTGCATGTAAAGGACTGTAATTTTGAGTCATAAACTCTGGTTATGAGTTACAATTGAAATGCAATCGTGAAATAACAACGATTTTGCAGTCGCTTCAAACATGTATACCTCTGCACGGCTAGCATGGCCAGGTGACATATTTCTCTCCGAGAGTAGAAATGAAAAAACAAAATTTTATCTTCTCCCACAGCTTTATTAACTGTCCGAAAATAGGCGCACGTGTGGAAATAATATGCAAATAATATTAGTGTAGTTATAATAAATAATAAAGTCAGGGGATATAATTTGTATCTCCTGTCTAACTAAGCTAGCTGTGCTCAAAGAAAGTCGTATTTATAAATTAAATACTGCCCGATAATCTGAATTCCATTTGAGATCGATTATGTTCCTTTGAGAATACATTTTTCAAATCAATGTACCATCATGAATGTCACGTTACCTCCAACTTATTTATCATATTTTTAATTATTTATTTATTATAATTTTCTTATATTCACTTTATTTTGTGTTTATCGTTCATACACATTGTTCTGAAATTAATACTTATATGTATTATTTTAAACCGACTTCAAAAAGGAGGAAGATCTCAATTTGTCGGAATATTTCTTATGATATATATAACTATTATTTCTACATAAATAATCAATATTTATAAATGAAATCAATGTAATTAACGCTTAGATAAATAAAGATAACGTTGCCTCAGATGATAGGTTACCGAGGTTGACCGGAATAAAAAGATATGACTATTGCCATGTTTTCTGTGACTCAACATGCCGCAGTTAGATGTCAAGTGACCTTCATTCATATTCTCCATGGCATAGTTTTACATAGAGAAGGATTTTGGCTGCTAGGATTTGAAGAATTTAGCCATTGCTGAATACCCTTCAGAATGTATTTTCAGTAGTTCCTGTTTCAACTTACCGATCTTTTCGGCACAGACAAAAACTAAAATTTCCCTAAAGAGAGCGTCTCCCTCACTGCTTTATTTTCTTTCACGTGAGGCTCTTAAATCCGTTCTAAAGAACTTAATCTTTAAAATAGCGCCTATGTTATTTTTATGTCTTCCGATGGCGATGTGTTCGTCGCTCGCTTTATGACTTTAAATATTCAGTGTAGACCTCTTCGTCAAAAAAAGGGGCAGACGTTTTATATCTACCGAAAATGCATGGGTTATGTGTGCTTGAAACACCTCAAAAACCGTATTTTGAGGAGCCTATATACACATTTTGGCTTGTGCATGCCATGGAGAGTCACACGCGAGTGGACTACCCTACTCAGGCCATCTTGTTCGGTTTGAGTCCACACATAAGGTGACCGTCAAAAAAGATATACTCAACTGTTATAAACTTTTACTTTGACGCCTGACAAGACCTTTTACAGTTTTTTTGTCAACGCTTCGTAAACAGCTTTTATTAATAATTTTAAGTTTTGTTCCCATCCCATTAACAATTATGGTTTAGATTTCTGTGTCAATTTAATTGTATGGATAGAGCCACGTATTCACTAGTTTGCAAATGTTCCAGGTAAAAATGTTTAATATAGATCTCTTACATACTTTTGAAACCAATGCAGCAGGGGACTTTCCGTCCACATCAATTTAGTCGTAGAGAAAATGTATACTTTTGAATACATGGCTTAAATCAATGGATATCACCCTTCTATTCAAATGCCTTAAAGTTTTATTATATTGGTTGTTGATTAAATTTAGAGATTTTATACAATCTCTATTCGAAGACTAAAAGCAATATAATATGAAATTGTTCATTTTTAGATCAATTGCATAGCCTTATTTACTTATACAACTTGTCATTGTTACGTTTTAGTGCAATAAAGAAGGTACTTATGATCCTGCAATAAAGTAATCCTTGTACTTTATGTTAAAAGTCAAAGCAAACGTTCATTGATTTCTGCTGGTTGCTTTGATCTTAAGTATAATACAATGGGTAAGGTGCTCTCTTAAATACAGGTTATTTTAACTTTAACATTAAGTACATCAATGTGGTGAAGTGGAAATGCTTTGTATAATTTAGGATGATAATTTTGACAGCTCACAGTTGGGATGAGGTATTGTTTAATCGTTAATGAACGATTTTTATCATTTAACGTGGAATCTATAGTTTCATGGCAATGCTGTATGGTCTGAAACAGAGAGAGAAACAGTTTGTTAACTAACAAAAAACTATAGCATACATATATATACGTAGCAAATATCATTATTATTTTTTATTATGTTCGATCATTTTATTTTAAAACGCTAGATTTACTTTATTAATGAACCAACGAAAAACATAGGGAAATAATAATTACAAACACAAACTAAAAATAATATTTACAATAAATATAAGCCGTCTAACTGTACACATATGGGCTTGGTACCCAAAATGCTGGCGCTATTGCCCCTTTGAATTGCTAGACTTAGTCGTTGGGCTATATAATCGCCAGCTCTTGTGTCACCAGACATAAGGACCAATTTTTGGGACACGATGTTGATAAATTTTTTGTGTCCGAAGACCATGGGCCCAGAGTCTCAAACCCAAGCGCCGCAAAAACGTAGTCATTACAAATAACGGAGCATTTACGGCGCTTAAGCATTTGAGCAGATTCGGCAGCTACTGCCGCTTTTTGGGAAGTACTCGGCAAGTGAGAAGCTGCCAACGTATCAACGCAGGTTGCATCTCACACCAGCGCACGCCTCATCGACCACGGTACTATAGTCATACCGTCTGGTCATACCGTCTCTTGCCATCATCCCCGGACAAACCGGCAGGTTCCAATTGTGCAGGAATAGACGGACTATATCATTGATAGCGCCGTGACGATACAAACGACCAGCACTTCGATTACAACTGCGCCCACGGTGACCCAATTGATCCACACGATAGACAGTAGTTGTGCGTTATGCGCGGAATCAACCTTGTTAAGTGGGCGGTAACCAACCTTGAAGTACGACATTATCTGTATGTTACCGGAAAAACTAAGAAACTTTACAGGCGGGTTTGGTCAATATTATTATCCTAAATTAGACAAAGCATACCTAGGGTAGACTATTCGCACTGGGTGGCACCCAATATGAATCATTCCTAAATCTGATTGTTCTGAGCACTGGATAAAACTAGTATTTGGAATAAGTGTTCTTTAAAGGTGCTTATTATTATATACGGAATATATTTACGCCAATACTAAAGTTTCAGTCACAAAGCCAAAATAGTCGCTTGTCACTTGGCGTTACTTTCGGCCATGGGGCGACGCCATTGAAACCTGCAATGGGTGACGCCATCCAAATGCGCCTTGGTGTAAACCTAGCTACGCCACTGCATCAATGAGAGCTACAACAAGAGCAAAACATCGAAGTTCATTTAAGCAATGTAATGTGTAATTAAGATGTTACAACTTTGTAGTTAATACTTATTCTTACTTTGTATCGTTGTTTGGTTTTTTAACCATTAGTTATCATATTAATGAATGTAACAAAATGTAACATGTATGAGAAAAAGGTGGTGGGAGGAACTTCTGTTTGAGGGTAGAACAGGTATATATAATTTCTGAATTCGCTCTGGACTGGTCTAGTTTTCTCAGCGGCTATTTAAAATCCTATCGTCCTTCAATACCCTAATTTTACGATTTGTACGCTAGCAATCGAAGTAGTTTTAGTCTTATATCCTTTACATCTGATTTATGTTTTCCAAACGTTCCGCTCGGAAAACTTTTTGCGGAAATTTGTATAAACTAGAGCCTTAAAATAAGGTGGATTTTATTCTAACACTGTATAAGTGTAAGCTTTTGGAAGCGGCACTACGATTGCGAGCGTTCAAATGTTAAACTAAGTAGGTATAAAGGAGTAATGCCGCTTAGAATGAAATTTTATTTCCATGGCGACATATTATCGGTTCAGTACTACTCTTCCATGATCATGTTTTCAACCAAGACTGCATCGTCGCTTCCCGTCATATTTTATTAGTCTTGGTCAAATTAACTTTTTTATTTATACTCTTTATTTTTTTTATTTTCTTTTAGTTTTATAGAAATAATGTATTTTTACTACCAAAAAGTTAGAGCTTTCATGCCTGAAATAAAAATTGTTATTATTATTATTTTTGACAAGAACAAAATAGGATTAGGATAATATGAGGAACTCTGTAGATGGTGCATTTTTTTAAGTAACCTACATTGTAATATCCACATATTTAATAATGTCGTGTGGTTACCACAATTGCCTTTCATTTTATTTAGTAGTCTTATTATATTTATAAAGAAAAGTTGACCAAGGGACAGGAGCGACACTGCAGTCAAGCGCTTACTTGTCAAGAAAACCGTTAAATAGAAGTACTTCATGTACACGCACATGTACACTTTGTGTCAATTGTTGCATAATAGAAAAACGTACCTACGCGATAAGGCGTGACGTATTCATTGAAAATTATCCGCCTACAACCTCTTAATACAATTACAATCAATATAAAATTATCGCATGAAGGCTGCGCGTACGTTGGTTACTATCTTAGATACTCAAAAGAGTAGGTTTTATAAATGAATTACTGATAGGAATTCGATTGCTTTTTCTATCAGGGGATTACTCGTAGCAGTGGCCTGCACAGGGTCTTTGACCAGAGTATAATAAGGAAAATAACATAAAATGGAAAAGTCCTTCGCCTTTGTGAGTTATACAAACATTTTAGCGTAGGCAGTGCTTTAGTGCATGTATAAAGTGCACGCCACTGACACATAGTCTGCATTAAAATTTGCGTTCCAATTTCTCTTTTACGCCTAAAAATATATCTTACGCAACGGAAGTATGAAATGAAGTTGGAGAAAATCGAATTTTCAACAACATTAGTCTATACAAATTTTCTTGCAAACTAAATGATATCGAAAATAATTCCCCTATAAATTAAAAATGGCTACATCTCGTCGATTATTTTAATTGAGATTACCAGCGTCATTCATAGTTCGAGCAAAACTCCTGTCAGTAATTTACGTAATTTACCTATTTAGCCTCGGCGGGGGAAAAATCATTAGCTCAATTGAAGGTTTCCAACGGGTAGCTGCAGTTAAACTTTTTGCGGCCCATTATACAATTTTGCTCTATACATCTTATTTCGTTGATGCGCCATTCCTTTAGTGCGTCTTATTTGTGATTGTTGTTCGCGCGCTGCACACCCAACCTGAATTGACGAGTCCTGGTCGACTCGTACTGCAACTCTTGCGGCAATGTACAATCAACCCAATAGTATGAAAGTTAATATCAATACACGCATAGACAACAAAAATAGGTTGTGCAAAGCAAATAGACTCCAAATAGCTTAATTTAGACTAAGCTTTGTTGAAATTAACTATAACGTAGATATACTAGATTTCCTTATGCCTTATAACTGCAAATTATTCTGAAATTTACCACAAGTATTTTATGCTTTGAATATAAAGTTTTGTAATGCGTTTTTTTATTTTCATTATTCCTGATCCCTACACATCAAACAAAATGTCATCATGCTAAGCCTATTAGTGTCCCACTGTGGGGCTGAGATCTCTAGCCACGCTAAAACTCTTCTCTCCTTATGGAAAGGGGAATTTTAGTGTAAGATCTAAGCTATGTCTTCCTTCCATTCTTATGAATAACACTGTTACAAAGAGGGTTCGTGGATTTCTCAAGTAAACGCCGGGACTGGCGGATATCACCAAAGGTAGGGCGAGGACAATGCCAATCGTTTGCTGAAAACTTCTTGATTGGAACGACTGTCTATTTAAAAGTACCTACGTGCTCCTACTGGGTTCTGGTAGGTCTTTAATTATTTACCTGAGCTGAATGTACTTATGGTATGAAAGGTCGCGTTGGATGCATAACGAAATTAGTCTTTATGCCCCTACTTGTTATATATATAGCAAGTGATCTTTATGACCTCCCTGGGAGGTCACAGGTTTGGTCACCGGCAGGAGCAATTGGAGATTTTTTAATTTATTAATTTTCTTTCTGATGGAAAACTCTTAGGCCACGTCTAGTTACCACTCGAACAATAAAGACGCCGCTGAGCGATTCAGCGGTCCGGTACGATGTCCGAAACCGATTAGAACCGATTATTTATTATATCATTTATCTGCTATACCCCAACGGGCCCGCTAAAAACCAAGAAGGCATTATTAGTTGCCATCCCATGTCTTTTATGCGAGTTTCGTATAAGGCATGCGAGTAGTAATTGGTTTATGTAAGTTATGAGTCTTACTTGCGAGTTAAAAGTGTCTTTCATGCGAATTCAGTGACTCAATTTCGAGTTGAATGTGAATGTTAGTTCTATATTTCTGGCATATTAGTAGAAAAGTCTTTTATGCGAACTCTGTGTGACTCGCTTGCGAGTTGCTAGTGTTTTTTAATTGTTTTTCATCTCTCATGCGAAATGGAGGTGCCCTTTATACGAGGCTTTAAGACACTTTATGAGAGTTTTTTGACTCGATTTCGATTTTAAAGTGTTTTATGTTACTTTTGTATTTCTGGAATGAGAGTTGAAGCATCTTTTTTGCGAGCTTTGTACGTTTTTCACGTGTGTGTGGTGGTGTGTTTTATGGAAGTTCTCTATGTCTCCCTGGCGAGTTGAAAGTGTTTTTTTAATGTAATATTTGTATATTTCGCATGTGAGATTCAGGGGTCTTTTATACGAGTTTCGTATGTCCAGGGTATAATTATTATTCAGGTGTTTTCTATGCGAGTTCTATTGACATTGCATGTGAGTTGCGACTGTCTTTTACACGAGTTCTTTATGTCTCACACGTGAGTGGCATGTTTCTTAAGCAAGTTCTGTGTGTGATTTGAAAGTGTCTTTTATACGAATATCGAAACTATATCCAGCAAGAAGGATGCAGGTGTTTTATGTTCGGGGTGTACCTATGTCTCGCATGCATGCTGAAAGTGGTACGTCCAGCATGTGAGATGAAGAGTTCTTTTTTGCTAGCTTTTATTATAATTATGATTTCAACCTCGGATTCGAATTGTGTCGGTATTGTAAATAATTACTAAAGCCCTTTAATTACTAATTGCTGAAGCGAAATATAAATTAACTGTGAGATGGTGATAACAAAAAAAACTACCCGGCTAAGTTTGTTGTGGGCTTTTCTTAGACCAGGGTGCGATTGGAACCCTCGTAGCTTTAGGTTTAAGTTGGCGAACGAAGTTATCAGCATCCCCTTACAATCATGTAACATATTATATGTATCAACGGTTCATAAATGTCTGTGACAGGCCTACATGATTAAAGATGTTTTGAATTTGAATTTGCCCACCACCACGAAGAGAGAAGAGATGGGCCGCATTGGTGCCGCGTGGTGGGCCCATGCTCCACATCTCTTCTCTCTATCACATGTATGCAGATGATATCCAAATATATCGCTCATCTACCCTTCAAAATCTTGGTTCTGCTGTTGCAGCTATAAATATGGCTGCAATTTCTGAGTGGAGCAGGCAATATGGGCTAAAGGTCAATCCTGCAAAATCAAAAGCTATCGTTATTGGTAGCTCAGGAATGATCGCGAGGGTTGATTGGCTGAGCATTCCTTCTGTTATTTATAATGGCATCGCTATTCCTTTTTGTGACTCTGTTAAAGATCTTGGTGTATACCTCGACCGGGAATTGTCATGGACAGCGCATGTCAAAGAGCTGAGTCAGAAAGTGTTTGTGGCGATGAGCTCGTTGCGAAGGCTGCAATCATTTCTTCCAATTCCGACCAAAGTTATGCTAGCACATTCTCTCTTTCTATCTATTCTCGATTATGCGGATGCAAGCTTTCTTAATCTGACCGAGGATCAGCTTAATAAACTTGAGCGTCTTCAAAATCTTGCTATTCGGTTCATATTTGGCCTTCGCAAATATGACCATGTTTCCGAATTTCGACAAAAACTCAAGTGGCTTCCTATTCGTCGTCGCCGGGATATGCATGTACTTTCACTTCTGTACTGTGTGTTATTTCATCTAAATACTCCCTCGTATTTAAAAGAGAAGTTCACTTTTCTTGGTGAGCAATCTGGTGTAAGATCGTGCCGTGCGCTGACGCTGTGTATGCCTTATCATAGGACAAAATTTTATAAGCGTTCGTTTAGCGTACGAGCTGTGGAATTGTGGAATGCGCTTCCATTGAGCATACGACGATCCAAATCACTGGCGATATTTAAAAGAGCAGTTAAGGCCCATTATATTGTTAACGACTTTAATAGTATGTATATATGTACTTACTCATTTATTGTATGTTAAAAGTATTTAATTATGTAAGTGTTGTTATTATATATATTAGTTTATTTTTATATTTATTTATTTATTATATTATTTACTTTTTATCTATTTGTGCACACTAGTTTATGTATTAGCATGTAGTTATTTGCATGTATGTATTTTAATATTTGTACCACCAGCAGTCTATTCTTCTCTTTTTTTTCCTAATTCTAAGGTTGCCTGGCAGAGATCGCTATTAAGCGATAAGGCCGCCTTTTGTATTACTACTTCTTTCGATGTTTCTGTTTTTGTTATATTTTAAATGTTGTGGTATACAAATAAAGAGTTTAAATAAATAAATAAATAAATACCGCAGTGGGGCTTTAATAGGCTAAAGATGTTTAAATAATTGATTTATACCAACAAAATAAAAAGCTGTAGATTTATAATCTACTATTTTTTGAAGAGACCTCATTTGGGAAGGTTATCATTCTTCTTTTTATATTCTAATTTTAAACAATAAAACTAACGCCCGTCTTTGACTGTTAAGTTGAAAATCTGTCAAAGATCGTAACATCGCTAAAATTTTATTTACAAAATTAAAATTGAAATAACGATAAATAACAAGATTAGCGTGTTTAATTGTGAAATTGTAATGAACTCTGTAAGTTAGTAATTATTTGAAAGTCATATTATGTCCGAGAAAAAAGGCAAAGATGGCAATAAAGCCCCGGATCCTAGTGCGTTTATGAAGGATTTCATCGCTGGCGGCGTTTCAGCTGCGGTATCAAAAACAGCCATGGCACCTATGGAACGAGTGAAGTTAATTTTACAAGTGCAACATGTCTCTAAGCAGATACCTGAAGATAAACGCTACAAAGGTAATATTAATCATTGAGTTTGTAAGCGCTTTAAACCATTAGCGTACCCAGGTTTTGGTTTGGGGCAGGGGGGGTTTAAACAAAAATTTATAGAGGGCCCTCTAGAATCGATACTGACGCTTAATTGTTTTTTTTTTTTCATTTTTGTGTGTCTGTCTGTATCTTGGCCATCATACATACATTTGCTGTGAGATAAGCAGGGGAGGGATTCTTCCCTTATCTAGCCTCCCTGGGTTCGCCCATAGCTATACTTAGAGGCGTTGGGGCTATTAAATAAACAAAAACTTCAAATTTTTTTT
The DNA here is from genome assembly GCF_905163445.1 of Pararge aegeria. Lineage (NCBI taxonomy): Eukaryota > Metazoa > Arthropoda > Insecta > Lepidoptera > Nymphalidae > Pararge > Pararge aegeria. Next base: position 11,267,655 of record NC_053208.1, read on the forward strand.
TCTTAGTTATTACTTAGAGATACAAGCAAATAGTGTTACATGTTGCGTGGTCTGAGACCATGAGGCTATATGGTCGCATACAGACGACATATCTTCCTCATCATCTTTATCAACCCATTACAAATCCGCTACAGAGGTCTCCTCTCAGAATTGGGAGGGTGCCAAGCCCTCACAATTCTGAGAGGAATTAACATTAAATTTCCTCCTTACATTCCCTCAAACCTCATTACATTTGCCCTTGATTGTGAAATTGTGAACCCATTGGGGGTGAGTGAGCATGCATGTGCTAAGAAAATATAGAAAATGGAAGGCCAAGGTATTCAGATATTCACTGCAATACCCACAATGTTCAGGATGGCACTTAGATCTTTCATTAATTAACAGTATTATTGAAGCTAAATACCTAGTTTCTTATCAGTAATCATTTATTCTCATAACTATTATTCTTCCTTCCTATTAAAGTATTCATTTTCTAAAAGAAATCTTTAAAGCCCACCAACCTGCTTTAGAGCAGTGTTGTGGGTCTGTACTCTATAAACCTGACTTCCCAAGGAGTGAAATAAAACAACTGGACTGACTCTAATACTGTATATTAAGCATCTCTATAATTCATATTACTTGTTACCTTCAAATGACTCTACTACCAGTTCGGAATGCTGTCTTCGGCAGAGAAGACCACTGGCAAGAAACTCTACCGTTGCTCTTTTATTCAATCAATTAAAACAACTTATCAACACAATTACAACATTGTCATATGCAATAACGCTAGGCCCTTTGATACAAGACATATTTTAAGACAGGTAAAACATAACTACTATTATCACCTATAACATCAGGACTTTTGGAACAAGTTGTTTGTATAGAGCAACCTCTGCTACATAAACTGTCGGTATAAAGTTATGCTAGGGCTCCATATATGATACCTAAATAAACCAAAGGATGAGATATACTTATCTAATGCAACATCAGGTACAACCATAGTACCAACAACTTTTAACAACTCCATCACCAGTACATACGACTTGTTTCGCCACAACAATATTTCTTTAAGTGTATCGTTTCCATTATAAATCATCTCAACCCAATTTGTAACGTTCTATCCACAATACTTTACTTAATCTCCTTTTCTTAATTAATTCATTTTTAAATCCGTCCTCACTTTTCTTTGCCGCCAATCTAACTGGTCAAACTCGCGTCTCCCGCCATAGATCCTATACTTTTATTTGACAGTTTACTAAAGTCCATTATTCTATTTTCAATACATTATCAATGAGTATACAAACTATTATTTGTTGATATATTTAATATAATCATCGGGTTTATCATAGATAAAGTGCTGTAATTCCCTATTTCCTAACACGGCCATTCTGACAAGTACTTCGTTCTCGAAGTACATAGGGTTATTCTTTTTAGGTATATGTATTGTATCATAAGTCTTTAGGTTCAAAGAACATCCTTATAAATACATCATCTTATGTACACCTCTATAAAATTAGTTCATGGTATATAAGCATAAAAAATCATCAAATCAGTTACATTCTGTATACACTTTTATCAACAGAAACTTCTCTCAACATCATACTGAAAGATCACTGACCTAACCTAACCCACAACATTTAAGCTGACTCCTAATTCTTTTCTTCACACAACCCAACATAGAAACTAAACTATTTCATTTAGCTATTCAGTAGTAATTTTCCCTATATGTATTGTTCTGACACATAATCATATTCTATTCTATTCTACCAACAAAATTTTTTTTTTTTGTTTTGTTTTATGTGTATTCTTTTATATGTTCTGAATAATTTACACAATCTCTCCTATCTCGGCTTTCCTGACAAGTACTTCGATCTCGAAGTACATGGAATAGTTCCTAAATAAAAGTCGACAGCTTGGCTAACCTGACTAGTTGCTCAATATAAACTTGAAATCTTGTATGTAATAAATAAGAATTAAAAGAAAAATCTATTACACATTCCGTTCGGCTAACCTGACCAGTTAATTTATTTTAGCCTGGACAGACTAATAAAATAAAAGTTAACACAAATTCCATTTGGTTAACCTGACTAGTTAAATAAAACTTGAAATTTTAAATTTATCAAACTTATCACACATTCTGTTTGGCCAACTTGACTAGTTGCTCAATTTAAACTTGAAATCTTGTATGTAATAAATAAGAATCATAGGAAAAATATATCACACATTCCGTTCGGCTAACCTGACCAGTTTATGTATTTTAACCTTGACAGACTAAGACCTTGACTCTTTCATTAATTAACAGTATTATTGAAGCTAAATACCTAGTTTCTTATCAGTAATCATTTATTCTCATAACTATTATTCTTCCTTCCTATTAAAGTATTCATTTTCTAAAAGAAATCTTTAAAGCCCACCAACCTGCTTTAGAGCAGTGTTGTGGGTCTGTACTCTATAAACCTGACTTCCCAAGGAGTGAAATAAAACAACTGGACTGACTCTAATACTGTATATTAAGCATCTCTATAATTCATATTACTTGTTACCTTCAAATGACTCTACTACCAGTTCGGAATGCTGTCTTCGGCAGAGAAGACCACTGGCAAGAAACTCTACCGTTGCTCTTTTATTCAATCAATTAAAACAACTTATCAACACAATTACAACATTGTCATATGCAATAACGCTAGGCCCTTTGATACAAGACATATTTTAAGACAGGTAAAACATAACTACTATTATCACCTATAACATCAGGACTTTTGGAACAAGTTGTTTGTATAGAGCAACCTCTGCTACATAAACTGTCGGTATAAAGTTATGCTAGGGCTCCATATATGATACCTAAATAAACCAAAGGATGAGATATACTTATCTAATGCAACATCAGGTACAACCATAGTACCAACAACTTTTAACAACTCCATCACCAGTACATACGACTTGTTTCGCCACAACAATATTTCTTTAAGTGTATCGTTTCCATTATAAATCATCTCAACCCAATTTGTAACGTTCTATCCACAATACTTTACTTAATCTCCTTTTCTTAATTAATTCATTTTTAAATCCGTCCTCACTTTTCTTTGCCGCCAATCTAACTGGTCAAACTCGCGTCTCCCGCCATAGATCCTATACTTTTATTTGACAGTTTACTAAATAACATTATTCTATTTTCAATACATTATCAATGAGTATACAAACTATTATTTGTTGATATATTTAATATAATCATCGGGTTTATCATAGATAAAGTGCTGTAATTCCCTATTTCCTAACACGGCCATTCTGACAAGTACTTCGTTCTCGAAGTACATAGGGTTATTCTTTTTAGGTATATGTATTGTATCATAAGTCTTTAGGTTCAAAGAACATCCTTATAAATACATCATCTTATGTACACCTCTATAAAATTAGTTCATGGTATATAAGCATAAAAAATCATCAAATCAGTTACATTCTGTATACACTTTTATCAACTGTAAACAATATTTTATCAAAAGATAGGCATAATCATAACATTTTATAATTAAAGTGAAAGAGACCAAAAAAAATTTTCATCAAAATTCCACACCATTTAACAAATTATAACAATGTAATACTTCTATCAAAGTAAAAAAAAAGATTAATTTTCAACAATGTAAATCAAAAATACTCATTTTCATTTATCTTGTACATGTACAATCACAATCCAAATATTTCCATCTCAATATAAATCTCAAACAATTTATCCATTTGCCTCCAGTCAAACTTTATCAAAATATACACATAATTGTATTTCTCCTCAATTCTGTTATTTGCATTGTTAGTCTTATTTAGTCAGAGATGCAATCGGTACAGTCTAATAGTCAAACCAATATATACCAAAACACCAACACCTCTTGGTGATATCAACAACATCATCACTCTCAAGTGATATCAATAACATCATCACCCACTGGTGATATCAACAACATCATCACTCTCAAGTGATATCAATAACATCATCACCCACTGGTGATATCCACATCATCATCACTCTCAAGTGATATCAATAACATCATCACCCACTGGTGATATTCATATTTTTTCCACTGTCCAAGTCAAGTAATATATAAGATAAATATAAATAAATTAATATAAAAACGCTAAGATGGAATTATTTCTATTAGTTTACATCTTTTTTTTTTATCATCTCATCATAAAAGCCAAAGTATATTCAATGTTTGTTCAATTGTTATTTCTATTATTCAATGTTTTATTTCAATCTAAACATCAATTAAACCACCTGTTTAACATAATCATTTATCATGCAAGGACTCTTAAAATTTCACATAAAATTTGATAATTTAAACAACTGTTAACCTAAGTATAATCTAATTATTTATAATGCAACTAATATATTTTCCTTTGCAGCAGCAACATTAATTTAGTTTATAATTGTATTTTATTTATATCATTTTTAAAAACTTCTCTCAACATCATACTGAAAGATCACTGACCTAACCTAACCCACAACATTTAAGCTGACTCCTAATTCTTTTCTTCACACAACCCAACATAGAAACTAAACTATTTCATTTAGCTATTCAGTAGTAATTTTCCCTATATGTATTGTTCTGACACATAATCATATTCTATTCTATTCTACCAACAAAATTTTTTTTTTTTGTTTTGTTTTATGTGTATTCTTTTATATGTTCTGAATAATTTACACAATCTCTCCTATCTCGGCTTTCCTGACAAGTACTTCGATCTCGAAGTACATGGAATAGTTCCTAAATAAAAGTCGACAGCTTGGCTAACCTGACTAGTTGCTCAATATAAACTTGAAATCTTGTATGTAATAAATAAGAATTAAAAGAAAAATCTATTACACATTCCGTTCGGCTAACCTGACCAGTTAATTTATTTTAGCCTGGACAGACTAATAAAATAAAAGTTAACACAAATTCCATTTGGTTAACCTGACTAGTTAAATAAAACTTGAAATTTTAAATTTATCAAACTTATCACACATTCTGTTTGGCCAACTTGACTAGTTGCTCAATTTAAACTTGAAATCTTGTATGTAATAAATAAGAATCATAGGAAAAATATATCACACATTCCGTTCGGCTAACCTGACCAGTTTATGTATTTTAACCTTGACAGACTAATAAAATAAAGCTTAACACAAATTCCATTTGTATAACCAGACTAGTTAAATAAAACTTGATAATTCAAATTTATCAAACTTATTACACATTCTGTTTGGCCAACTTGACTTGTTGGTTATCACAAACAAACTTAATCATTTCAGCAAAATAAACAAAGAGCCACTAGGCCATATCAGTTTCAGGTAATAAGTACTATCTTTCAAAAGTAGAAACCACAAAAAGAAAAGATAAATAAAAATATCACATCAATTGGTTCCCCGGACCACATATACTTCAATGGAATTTTACCAAGTCTGGTGCTCTGTCTCCAGAGTGTTTCTGTTTTAGCACATACCAGCTATTAGTTGAGACATCATCAAAAACATCAAACCATGTACTATATCCACATTTGCCGGGATGGTTATTAATTGGTTCCTCGGACCACATATCCTTAAATAGAATTTCAACGAGCATGTTGCTTGGTCTCCAGAGTGTTTCTGTTTTAGCACATAGCAGCAAAAAGTTGAGGCATCATCAAAAACATCAAATTCTTTATTATGTCCACATTTGACGGGATGGTTCTAAAAAAAGTAAATCTGCATTAGAGAAAGGCATAAATTGGACATGAATAGGATCCCACTTCTGATGCTAAGAAAATATAGAAAATGGAAGGCCAAGGTATTCAGATATTCACTGCAATACCCACAATGTTCAGGATGGCACTTAGATCTTTCATTAATTAACAGTATTATTGAAGCTAAATACCTAGTTTCTTATCAGTAATCATTTATTCTCATAACTATTATTCTTCCTTCCTATTAAAGTATTCATTTTCTAAAAGAAATCTTTAAAGCCCACCAACCTGCTTTAGAGCAGTGTTGTGGGTCTGTACTCTATAAACCTGACTTCCCAAGGAGTGAAATAAAACAACTGGACTGACTCTAATACTGTATATTAAGCATCTCTATAATTCATATTACTTGTTACCTTCAAATGACTCTACTACCAGTTCGGAATGCTGTCTTCGGCAGAGAAGACCACTGGCAAGAAACTCTACCGTTGCTCTTTTATTCAATCAATTAAAACAACTTATCAACACAATTACAACATTGTCATATGCAATAACGCTAGGCCCTTTGATACAAGACATATTTTAAGACAGGTAAAACATAACTACTATTATCACCTATAACATCAGGACTTTTGGAACAAGTTGTTTGTATAGAGCAACCTCTGCTACATAAACTGTCGGTATAAAGTTATGCTAGGGCTCCATATATGATACCTAAATAAACCAAAGGATGAGATATACTTATCTAATGCAACATCAGGTACAACCATAGTACCAACAACTTTTAACAACTCCATCACCAGTACATACGACTTGTTTCGCCACAACAATATTTCTTTAAGTGTATCGTTTCCATTATAAATCATCTCAACCCAATTTGTAACGTTCTATCCACAATACTTTACTTAATCTCCTTTTCTTAATTAATTCATTTTTAAATCCGTCCTCACTTTTCTTTGCCGCCAATCTAACTGGTCAAACTCGCGTCTCCCGCCATAGATCCTATACTTTTATTTGACAGTTTACTAAAGTCCATTATTCTATTTTCAATACATTATCAATGAGTATACAAACTATTATTTGTTGATATATTTAATATAATCATCGGGTTTATCATAGATAAAGTGCTGTAATTCCCTATTTCCTAACACATGCATGGTAGCGGGTAAACCGGTTAAGGGTCATCATCATTTGCAGTCTATTAACGTCGTACAATTAGATAGCGTAAGAGCATAGATCCACGACGCTGCTTCAATCCGGGTTGGTGGGCTGTAACGATTATTGTCAGAAGTTAATGGTAATAACCGAGACTTAACGTGATCACCGAGGCATGGGGGTTGACAGCGCGGGGGGCTGGGTTATTGCAGATATATGAAACCCATACAACTTACTATTCTACTCAGCATCGTGTTGGAGCACCAAATAACTTGTCGGGAGGTTAGTAAATAGCCACAGGCGAAACCTCCCACCAGATAGACGCCACACGGCTTTGCGAATATCTATTACGGAAAACTTAGGCAAGCCGGTTTCCTCACGAAATTTTCCTCTGCGTTTAAATCGAGATATATTTACACACTATATAAAGACTAATATCTAATTCATATGTAGGTATATATTGCTATGCCGCGTGATGATTACTGTCTATGAGAATTAATTTATCGCAATCCTTCCTCTGACCACGAGTGTTGTACGAGGCGATTAAGGGAATATAACGGAGAACGGGCAGCAGCGTCCTCTGTGCTACTACTACCATCTACTGTGACACCAATCCGTCTGCCCAGCGTGCTGATTATGGGCAACAGTTGCCGTAGAACCATAAGTCCAGCATTGAACTCTAATAAGTGATATATTGCTATTGTTAAGTCCTTCAAGTTGCTATTCTACTATTAATAATTATTTAATCTTTTCAGGAATCGTCGATGCCTTTATTCGTATACCTAAAGAGCAGGGCCTGGGATCTCTATGGCGAGGGAATATGGCAAACGTGATTCGGTACTTTCCCACACAGGCGTTAAACTTTGCTTTCAAAGACGTGTATAAAAAGATATTTCTCGAGGGAGTTGATAAAAATACTCAATTTTGGACATATTTCGCTGGTAATCTGGCTTCTGGTGGTGCTGCAGGTGCAACTTCTCTGTGCTTTGTGTATCCACTAGATTTTGCACGAACCAGGTATACGGATCCAATACTAACCGAAAAACTGTGGACGTTTGAGCAATAAAATAAGATGGGTCTTTTTTTAAGGTTAGCAGCGGACGTCGGCAAAGGAAAAGCGAAAGAATTTAATGGTCTTGTTGACTGTTTAATGAAAACCTTAAAAACTGATGGGCCTTTGGGCTGGTATAGAGGTTTTGTCGTGTCCGTGCAGGGTATTATAATTTACCGTGCGACCTATTTTGGAATGTATGACACTGCACGTGGAATGATGACTGATACGAAAAATACATCACTTTTCGTTACCTGGTTGATTGCACAGGTAAAAGCCTTGAGAGTTTATATTCTTTCGTTTCTATCACTTTCGAATGTCATCTACCTAACAATGGTGGCTAGGAGAATCTTAGAGATATTCTATCACATTAGTAAAGATAGGTTACATATGAGGGTTGCTTGCAACAATCAAATATTGGCATAATTTACGAAACCTTTCACGTTTTAAACTTTGGCATAAAGAGGGAAATGAATAAGGGAATCGGTCAGCTGCGAAGCTGACGAACAAGAACGGGTTTCTATAGTTAAGTAACAACCTATAGAGTCTCGGGTGACTACGGAATCTGCTGGACTAGGCTCTTACAGCTTCTACCAAGCTTATGTAGACCAATGCGCAAACTGCATTGCATTGTAAAGAGTCTCATCCCGTCACAAAGGAAGATATCCTGCGCTTTTTGGTTCACTCCGCTGCAGGTATCAATAAAGAGTCTCAACACTTGCTTTGGGAAAAGGTTAAATGAATCAGTCTCATTACTAAGTAATTATCGACAAAATAATCCGATATCCAAACAATTTTGACCCGATCCGGATATTTAGTTCAGGACTTCAGGATCCGTAGAGTCCATGCTAACCGTTAGACAGAAGAGGCTGATAGTTTTGAGTGCCTAGTAAATTTATGTTTTTAGACGGTGACGACAATTGCCGGCATCGCTTCGTACCCACTGGATACGGTGAGACGGCGAATGATGATGCAGTCTGGTAGACCGGCGCACGAACGCATATATAAAAATACTCTACACTGCTGGGGAGTCATCCTCAAAACAGAAGGGCCTGGTGCGTTCTTTAAAGGGGCATTTTCAAATGTTCTGAGAGGCACCGGTGGAGCATTTGTATTAGTGTTGTACGATGAAATCAAGAAACTGCTTTGATATCAAATGGCTAGGTACTTGGATTTATTAAAAATTGATTGCCCGGTGATTCTTTTGAAGTGTGTTTAGAAGCATACGTATTGTGCACTTAATAAATTGAAATTAATTTTATACTTGGTTGTTTAATTTCATTCGTAAGTTGACAAAGAGAAAGTTTGTCAAATACTCATCATGGGCATGATATATGACTAGAACAAAAGATGCTAAAATATAGCATCAGCGATTAGAGATTGAAATTGATGCGCATTGTTTGATTTTATAGCGTTCGATTGCAGTAAATAAATCGTGCCGTTTAGTAATATTTGTGGGCGATTTACTACTACGTTTTAAATACATTAAAAAATTTTACACAAAAAAGAACAGACTTTGTTATACAAATAAAAACAAGAAATAAATATTTTCTACAACTAATGATACTGAATAATATTTTCCGCGTACCTACTATATAAAAAGGAATACGTAAAATATGATATTTACATAGTAACTTTCTACATTTTTCTTAAAAAATGTGAAAGTATTTATTTCTTGCTTTTTAGTTGTATAGCTACAAGTAAGTCTGTTCTTTTTGGTCAACAATTTTTTTTTGCTCTCTTTTTAGTGGTTAGGTTTGCAATCATATCTTAAGTCTTAATAGCTGATCGTCAAATGCTCTTAACCTACTACAAAATATCGCTCTATCCGAAGCCGCTCTTTATTGTGACGAGCATAAATTGCTTACTTACTATGTACCACAATAGAAGCGCAACCAGTGTAATACTTATTATTAAGTAGTCCCGGTAGCCATCCGTGGTCTTCACCATCAGTTTCGCTTTTCTATAGCAAATGGTCACGTTACTTTAATTCTCAAATCGCTATAGGAATAATATTTGAAGAATTCCCTGAATTTCTCCAGGATCCCTTCAACAGATACTGATCTGATTAAAATGGGCCCACATGGGACGTATACTGACTTTTACTGACTTGACTTACAGTTTTTGAATGACCGAGTTCTGAGCTAACAAACATTTAAAAAAAAATTCAATCGAAATGAGAACCTCCTTTTTATTGTAGGTCGGGTAAAAAAAATAGGAGCAGGTGTTCATTTCATCATAATATATGTATTGTAACGGATACGAAAATAAAAACAATATTGGTACAGCAAAATATTTTAATAACTTTTAAAAGAAATGGCGGGCTTTGGCTAGCTCGACGTACCAAACTATAATGGCGGCATTTGTGGCACGGCGCGGCGGTGTGTACGACATGGCGGCTCGGCTTAGAATCTATCTAAATATTATAGCAGGTAATCTATCTATAATCTGTGGTCGATGCACTGCCTGACATCTCATCCGTTACAGTATATATAATTTTAAACTTTATTTGTGCACGCATAACTTCTTTATTTAACAACCAATTTTAGTTATAGTTTTGTGCAATACACCAAGCAGTTTTATTTTCATGTGAAACTATTATACTAGAATGATGAACGGGATTTGGTGTTTTGATTTGCCAACTAGTCTGCATCAGAGCACCAGAGCTGATAAAAATATGCTTTTGATCCTTCACGCTTAGATCTCTTTCGCATATGAGAGAGTAAGCATATGCCCAGCAGTCGGATGATTCCGACAATACATATTTGTGTAATATACTTTATTTTATATCACACAGAAGGGCTACGCCGCGCAATGTCCAGTGCCGAGGATTGCTATCAGTTTCGAAATCTATGGAACCGATATACTTTGCATCTGTCCGTTGCGGCTTCCTATAAATTGGACACTCGTATAGCCTGGGATCCTTGCCTGCGGTTGTGTTGATTGCAAATATATAGATAACCGGCATTTGCTCATAAAGGACTTTAGGCTTCGATTCGATCAATTTTCCTGATTTCCTGTCAAGGGACGCTCCTGTAAATATACCAAAATATTAAATTAGAAAACCCACAGCTAAACTATATTTTTGCGTGATTTTTGCCTGCTAGTTCTGTTACTTAAAACGACACTCTTGCACAGAACTATCCTGGTGTAAGCATCAGGTCAAACCTCAAAGAAAGCATTCAGTTATAAAACTTAAGTAAACGCTAAAATATATTGATCTCTTACTGCCAACTTTCTAGAGGGATTTTACACTACGAAAACCGCATTCAAATCGTTCGATCAGCGTTACGAAAATAAAAAGCAAGTAAGATATAGGTACCTTCCAAAAATAGTCCATGCACGTAGACACCTTCCGTAGGCCCTTCGTGAACCTCCTCACGATTCAACTTTGTAATATGGTTCTGGAGCACAACGGAGTCTAAAGCCCAACCTTTGTGGCTGCGGGTAACCTCCTAGAACAATTTGATAAATGGTATTTATTGTTGAAACTTAATAACACAAAATGCAGTAGGTGGGATACGCAACGCATTCTTCGTTCGTGATCAACTAAATATGGCTAACATCATACACATACTCATATTAATTCAGAACCTATTGAAGCAGATAAGGTGAAGGGCTGCCGTGGTAACCGTTGTTTCTCAGCGTGGAATGAGACTTAGGGTCCCAATTAGCTCCTAAGACTTTACCTACTTACAAAAAGCTTGATAATCTATTAAATTTGTCGATGGTAAACTTTTAAACATCAGATAAAATTTACAGTAGGAAGGTACTGATACGAAGAGGAGACGAGATGTAAGCTACTGAAAATCTCCATCACGGGTTCTATTCATGTACTCTTATCGACATACTGAAACGTAATAATTTACGATAAAAACCCTGGACCGGTGATAGCCTAGTGTTTAGGGCTACGGCTTCACTTTCGGGGAGCCGAGTTCGAATTGCAGAACGCATCACAACATTTTCCAAGTTGTGTGCGCTTTAAGCAATCAAAATATTGGTTGCTTCAACGGTCAAGAAAAACATCTTGAGGAAACCTGCATGATTGAGAGTTCTCTATCGTAGAGAGGCGTAAGGAATCCATCAATCCGCACTGGGCCAGTGTGGTGGACTACCCCTTCTCATTGTGGGAGATCCGTGCCCTGTGTATAAAAGGTCATCTTTGTTGATTGTTAGATTTTGAAAATTACGCTACGTATCGTAGTAGGTCTTGCAATTCGTGTGGATTAAGTTCGGCAATCTTCTATCCTACGAGACGACTCCTTAGACTAGAAAAAAGTTAAAAATAGCGATGAGGTGGTACCTGTCTCATTGCAGTAAGAAAACCTTGGGGGTTGAAAAAGCCTGTCATCCAGAATGCAGTGGGTCTGCCATTTCGTAACCAGGCACGATATTGTTGCTCGCGCTCCAGTAACTCCGTGTACCAAAACCCTAATGTAGCTGATTCCCATGATACCTGCAGATATTATGTTCCAAATACAAAACGTGAATTATAAATATTTTTACCGAGATTTGTAGAGGCAGTTGTATCTAATCAAAACAAAGTTTTATTTTGAATTAAAAAAATCTAAATTCATTTATTTTAAGTAGGCCTGATATGAGCATTTGTGAAACGTGATAAATGGCTGATTTAGAATTTTGATGCAATTTTTTTTTAACTATTAAGTAAAAGAATTTTACCTTTAACCACTGTTGAGGAATTCGGGCATCGTACATAGCGTCGAGTGACTCACGTAGCCCTTGGCTCATTACAATAGTTCCATCGATAGCTAACTTTAGATCGCAGAGTGTAGTGAAAACTGTTTTGATTACCCGTTGAATGCGGTCTATTTCTTGCCTGGGAACATAAAATAATGTTTCCAAAACAATAAACCTATACATAACTACCGTATTTCCGCGATAAATAATTAATAAGTAATTTCATATATTTAGATAACAATGTGATGTCTATTCTACGATATAATTTACCTACCGCGTCACATTGCCCGATCACACTAATATTTCGTGTACTCTCTTTTTTGGGTTGTAGAGTGACTTTAAATAGTCTTCGGCTGACTTCAAAAAATTTGCTTTAAGATGCAAAAAAGATTTTTAGATCTGACTGGTAGTTTCTAATTCCAGCTTTATTAATAGTATATATAGTTAAATAGGATTTAAAAAACCGTATTCTATGTTTTTAATAAACTTGCACCGAATACAAGTGATTTGATAATGTTTCTTGAGAAGTTCCATAATTGCAAAATATTCAGATTATCATCACAATTCTTTCTTATATAGTTACGTAATCTAGGAGCTCCCGCTTTATTTTGTTTACTTAATCAATGATAACACATTGTTATCTTAAATTTACATTCGACAGAATATGAAAAAACATTACTCACCGTAGGAAAATGTTCATTGGCAGAAAAGCGCCCATTTTATGCAGTGCGTCTCGAACTTCGAAGCTTATATATTGTTTTGGTAATTTTTCTAACATATCTTCAGCTAGGCGGTAAACTATACTTTCTCTTGTTTCCCCACCTTGAGATCCGCCTTCCTTGGGCTGAACACTCAGTATAGTATCCAATATATCTTTAGCACTATTGATTTGATAAGTAATATCAGCATTACCATGCAAGCCAAAAACTTCAGGTGTATCCGTTAGCGGCAACTGATTGATATAATCTACGTAACCCTGTAGGTTTCTCGTTTGAGGTACTTTGTACCCCTTGTAAAACTCAAAACCCGGTCTAAGCAAAACATCACAAAACCACACATTAGTAAATGTCGTGAGTAATCTTTTATCGAAGTCATCGGTCACCCGACCGCCGTATTGTACCTCCCCAAGCATGTAACAAATTGTAGGCCACGAAATGCCTTTCTTAGGATCTATTTCATCCAGATGGTTTTGTATGAACTGTACACTAGCAGCATAATCTGCTTGATTGAACTCATAAGGTATATTCCATCCTAACGGACCAAATTTTCTTCTTTCTTGAACAATAGTATGCAAAAAGGCCACTGCATATAGAAGAGGTGGCCATTGAGATAAAGAAGAATAATCTAATGAGTCCTGTGTAATATTTTGGTATGTTCTCTTCATACTAGCCCTAATGCCCTGAGGCGGTTCATTGGTAAATTTGATAGCCATTTGTAAAAGCCCTATAGGGAAGTCGGTGTGTACTTCTGTAGTAAGCCACAGACGAAATGAGTCTTGAATGTGTTCCGTTTCAATTAAAGCATCCATAGCTTCCACACAAAAAGGTAATGACAAATGAATGTTTTGTAAGAGCACCCAGCCTCCATCATTCATTGAGTCAGATATCATTTTACGAGCTACAATTTCTTGACCTTGACCCATGGAAACCGCTTTTAAAACTACAATAAAAACAAATATTAATTTTAAAAGTTCAATATTTTAATAGTTTCTATTAAGAATATGTTTAAGTCTGTAGTCACCTATTTCTTTATGTTTGGCTAGCGATGCAATTTGTGCAGAGGGATCAGATCCAATTGAAAGTATACAAATCAGTGGGGTACGAGGTTCTGATTCTTCCCACGTAGCTTCCAAATTTAGAATTCTTCCTTCGCCGTATTCCGGCCCAAGGGAATCTTTAAAAAATATATATAATCATAGGACAATAGACTTAGGTATTATAAATGGGCTTTTAAGAAAATAGTTTTCCTTTATTATTTTAACATGCCTAAACAGCCTTCTTTTGATTTAAAATACTAACCAACGATGTACTTTCTCGCTTGTGAAAGTGTGCGATCCGGACTCCATGATCTAATAAGTAATAGTTTTCGAAAAACGTCAAGACTGTCATGGTAACCACTTGGAATAATTTCTTCTTCCGGTTTTGCTTTCTCATACCAAACACGCCACTCTTTTTCATTAACTGCTATCTATGAATAGTATTATATTATTTGATACATCATTAAAACATGCCTTAAAGTCAACACGATTTTCAATTCATCAAATTACTTACTTTGTTTAAAACTTCTGCGAATACATTTATTTTACTAAGTTCAACTAAATTTAGCCAAGTTATGTCTAAAATCCATCGAAATGGTTTCGGAATAACTGCATTTAGATCTAATGATGCACCACCTTTAACAAATGCCATGAACTCGTCATGTGAAATAAGTCCACGTTGGCAATCTATTTTCATAGCCAACATCAAAGTGAATAACGATTTATGTCTCTCATATAAACTACGTAAGGTAAAAGCCCAAACTTCATGCGTTAAGTATTTAAGAATTATATTTATACGTTCTTCCGTCACGTTACTTTTTGTAGACTTTGTAATAGAGTTGTCAAATATGGTAAGAAATTGTTTTAACGAATTTTGATACATAATATTTACGTTGCTCATCTCAACTATCAAGAAGTATAATATGGAACCTCTTGCTGCTACTGCTCTAAACTCTTCTCTTGCTTTAATAATCTTTTTTTCGGTAACTTCAGCTACTTTTAACTTTTCATTTACTTCTTCAGCTGTCGATTTTGTTACTTGTAACACATGTATAAGAGCTTCATCGTCTACCAGAGAACCTTCAGAAGAAGTTAAACGACAAAGTAAGTTGCTTTCTAGCTCTTTCATACTTCTCTGGTTTTTCATAACAGATTCAAATAAAGCTACTCGTTCTTCTTCCAGATCAGATTTCTCCATTAGTATAACTCTACCTAGAAGTTGATCTTCAAGACCTTGCATAGTAACAGTAAAGTCAATAATAGAAGTTTTAGCGCTTATTTCAGGGGAATAAGCAGGGTTAGGTAACTTTGTTGTAATATAAAGCATGAAACCACGCATCACATCGCATTCTTTGTCACCTACAATAACTTTTTCTATTGACCCAGATTTTATGAAATTTTTTTCGAGAACGTTATCTATCACTGGATCCAATTCAACACCAACATCTTCTATTAAAAGTGGTCTACCTAAAGACAAACTGTCTTCTAAATGAGTACGGAAATATTTATGATTTAATGATGTAATTTGTAGCTCATTGGAACTTTCTTTGTTTTTTATCCAATTTTTTCCTTGACTTTGAGGATCGACCAAAAGTGGATATGAGCTAGACTTCGTAACAATTAATGCATTTTGTACAGATAAATCGTCGTTTGGTAAACCTTGAAGTGTCCATTCCGATATCGTAGCACTTTCTACTAACATATTAGTTATATTTAAATTGTCTGTTACAGGTATTTGTTTGCTTTTCAATATTTCCATCCAAGTATTAAACAAACTATTCCTGAATTCTTGATTATAAGGGCCACAGTAAGATAAGAACCCAGTTGCAAGAACGACATCTCCTACCAACCTTCCAAGTTGTTCTTTAAAATCTTTACTTTGTTGTGTCCACCGAATTTTTTCCCCCCCAAGCCCATTGATCAGTTGAGTTGCTGCTGTCATTTTCCTTAAGCATATATTCGCAGCATCTGTTAGCTGCTGTTTCTCTGAAACGGCAGCTTCATACTGCTCTTTCACTTTCCTCAAAGACATTTCACGGTCTTCTAATTGTCTTTCCGCCGAAGCTAAATCTTCCATCGCCACCTTTAAATAAAAAGAAAATTAAAAAAAGCAATTATTGGGTTTAAATAATGAAAAATGGATAACCTACCTTTAGCCTAGCTTCTTGCAACATTAAACTTGCTTTTAAGGGTAGCACTTCTTTATTTACACTATGAAAGAATGCCATAGCTTTGGTCCACGATAATAAACCAGCTACATCGCCACACACCCGTTTGGCTGTATCCATGTTATAATCCTCCATTTCAAAATAGGGCATAAGGTGCTCTACCATTTCGTTATTGATGATGTCTTTTGGATAGTTTTGGAGTTGAAGCAAGAATGTAGTACTAGCCATCATCTGTAAATTTTAATAAATATATTTGTTTGGGTTTATAAAATTATCATTAAAGGTCATTAGCTATATTAATGATACGAGTATCTACGTACCTTAAGAGATTCTGCCCAAGATGGTTTAGGGCAGGGGGCGGCTGTATCTGGTATTAAGGGATGTAATCGACGTTGGAAAAGAATCAGGACGCAATCCATTATCCTCATTATAAGGTGTGGTGGACGACCTAATTTTCTAACAGTTGCTATATGTGCCGGTTTGATCGTGTTAAGAGCAGCTTCAGCTTCCTCCAAAGCAGGTTTAGCTGCCTCTAATTTCATTTCTGCCTTTTCTTTTTCTTCTGCTATATAAGCTACTAATGCTTCAGCTTTTTCTTTAACTATTTGGACTTGGTTTTTTACAATTTCAGCTTGCATTGCTCTGTCTGTAACTTCTGATAGAACTCGATCGGCTTTTTCCGAAGCCAAAGCTAAATCTTGTTCCATAACGGCCAAATCTTTCTTTAAAACTTCAACAGATATTGATGCTTCCCGTAATTTTTCTAGACCGGTATCCATTCTCAGAGCTCCGTCTCCCAACTCTTTTTGCTTCATTTGATAAATTGTTTTATAACCACCAATAAAACTGAGATAAGATTTAGGCGTGACATGTGAAGAACGTCGAAATCTTTGGAAATATTCAGTAGAAACTGTAGATACGACATCTTGAATTGTCCCAAGAACTGTAACGAGTTCTTTTTTAACTTCCTTTGTACATTCTATTTCAAAATCTGTAAGGAAATGGTCGGCTACTGAAACAAGTGCATCTTTCGGCCATGGTTGAAACCAATCAATTGTGCAACCGGATATAAGTGCTGGAAACCTCAAAGCTCGGTATCTAAAGGCTTCACTAACCTGTAAAATAAATATTATAAAATGAATTAATCTGTCATATACCTACATTATTAACATTTATAATATTAGTATGGGTTACTTACAGGAGAGAAACATAGAACTACATGCAAGTTTTGACAGGTTCTATTAAGGAAATATTCCATTACTAGTTCATTAGTTAAAGTGCGTTTCTGATTTTCGCGTTTCATGATTGGTGTCAATTCCGAAATTATTTCCTGTTGCTCGTCTTTTGTAAATAAATTAGATATTACGCCTGATGACAGAATATTGTTTAAGTACTCCAAAAATCCTTCTTCTTTGATATCCAAGTCAGTAAATATAAACGTTGTGCCTTTTCCTTGAACACCACAGGATCTATAGAGCAACTTTAGATCTTCCAAAAAGTTACCGACGTTGTATGATCTTGTCAAAGCAATTTGGAATGATCGATATCCTGCTATAAAAGTTGATAGTTTCGTTAAAGACTGTTTGCCTGAACCTCCTACGCCAACTAACATAACATTTCCCCTGGGATGACGAATAACTCTTGATATTTTTACTAAGTGTAACATAGCATCAGGAAAAAATACAAGGTCCATTCCTGAGCCCCTGACCATTTCGTTAAATTGAGAAAGGAACATTTCCAACCGGTCTCTTAATTCTGGGTAATCAAAAACGGGTTCATAAACTTTTGGAAGTTCCATGTCTGCATCTTCACCTTCTTCTCCGGTAGGCTCGGGAGCATCCCTGGAAAAATACTCTATATGAAGACGACCACCATTATGTTACTGTAGTTAATAGGTTAAACAATGTTACTTGCCTCATAAAGTCTACAAATACAGGATCGGTTTCCATCATTTTTTTGTATTCACATCCTAATATTTCTTCAGAAATACTGTACAATGCACTATTAAACCAATCTTTGTCAGATAATAGAGTAAATCTATCAGAAAATACTCTTGAACATTCGTGCTTCCACAAAAGCATCAAACATTTTTCAGATTCAATTACGGTTGGTAATGTGCCTACCATACCTTGCCACACTCTTGATAAATCTCTCAAGGAAAACACATAATGAAATTTGGCAGGAGTTGGTAATAAATTTTTTCGGGTTCTTGCCCATAATTCCCTGGTGAGTGGAATTATTTTTTTAATAAGCGATCTTACTTCTATAGTAAAACCTCTCTTAGCATTGTAATGGCCCTCACCAATTACTTTGAAAATCTTATCGATAGACTCGTTATTAGGTAAAGGACAATTGAATATTGAAAATTGGCGTTTTAATCTTGAAGGAATATCATTCCTACCTCCGCCTGAAATATAAATAAACATTTGTTGTTAGTAGAATTATGAGCAGATTCAGTTATTATAATTTACTTATTTTTATTTAGTTATAAAATACATAACCTGGTTGTCCCATGGCTCCTAAAAATTGAATGTCGACAATAGTAGTAAAATCACCAGGTTTCTCCAAACTATAAAATCCTCCCATACTCATTGTTTGTCTTACTATTTCATTAGTAATTTGATCTCCCCACTCATTAATTTGAGGTAAGTTGATGTCATCTATAAAAACTAGCATTTTCTTTCCCCCCGGAGGGCCAAATGTCATTCCACTGCGTTTTTCTACGTAACTTTCGATTGTTTTCTGGAATTGATATGGACTTGTGGCTGAAGAAAAATTAAAAGATCTTCCCATAATCTGTTCTGGATTCGCATTTTTCATATAAGCCTTCATCATAACGGTTTTAGCAGATCCCTGTTCACCTAAAAGTAATACTGCTTTTCCTTGCTTAGCAATACAATGAATGAGATAGTTAATTCGAACATTATCAACAATCGGTATGAGGATGTTGGAGTAATCGGGAGTTGCTGTGTCGGGGTAGATATAATTTGTCATTAAATCATCCCATAATACCCATTTCCCAGGATGTTTTACATAAAAGTCAAAAAGTATACTTGGTTTGTTGTTAGGGTGTTTTGGTAAATCTAGAATTTCCTTAAATGTTGTTTTTATGAATTTATCAAAACGAAATCTGTCATCAGTTTCCAAAAGAGAACCAAAGCCCCAAACTAAGGTAAACACATAAATTTTATGTAGATGTTCATGTGTAAATAATTCAACTTCTTCAACCTTCTCTTTTTCATCCTCATCATCGATGTCGCCATTCACAGATTTATTGGCAGAAGGATCTTCAATTTCTACAATCTGTGGCGGTACCAATCCTTCTAATAAATTTAGCATTTGAGCAATAATATTACTTTGCAGAACTCTCATACTAAAAGTTAGATTTTGAGTGCACCAGGTATACGTGTTAAGAAATGTCTCTTGAAATAATGTACTGAACACTTCTAATTCTCTCGCTGATCTAGTTGTAAGCCACGCATTTAAAACTGAAATCGTAAAAAAATATCTTAGTTTCAACATGTGCAACAATTATATTTTATTGTATTAATTATATTATATTTTATTTCTAGCACATTTGAATTTATTTTAGTGCCGCGTAGTGGCAGCTGATCAGAAAACAGTTGTCACTGGGGCCCTCTCTTCTTGTAGGTGTCGGACGCTACCTACTACGATCGCCAACCTGCCTGCCCAGCGTGTTGATTATGGGCAAACCCTCCCGTTGGAAAGGCCTTTAGTCCGGCTGTGTTCTGATATTAATATTTCAATTTGTCCTAAAAATTCATACCTGGTTCCCAATCTAAGCCTGAAGAGCTCATGTATACCATTCCGTTTCGTGAAACAGTGGCAGGGGATGCATTATCAATGTTTTCCGGTTCAAATATTATCTTTGACGTGGGCGACATAGTCAGGCGATCACCATTTGCTAATGTTAGAGTCTTATTATCATCCAGCACTGAGTTTAAATTTTCTATCCATATACTATCAACCGGCCCGTCGAGCACTAGCCATATATGCTCCCCAGTTTTAATTTTAAGGGTTTTTCTCCATAAGGCTGAGAAAATGCCATCAGTCCAATCATTAGTAGCAACATCAAGTCGACCAAACATTTGTGCAGCTGTTATTGCTTTCGGGTTCATACGCATCTCCCTAGACATAAAAGGAAAAGTTGTATTATGCGAAAACTTTTTTTTTTTCGTGTTGTTGGTCAAACCTACCTGTGTGGGTCTTCGGTATCTGAAAGAGCTTCCATTAAAGTCTGTATGCAGGTAGTTTTTCCAGCACCTGGTGGCCCTAATGTCATTATTCCATGGCGTACGCGTTGCGTTTCATACAACTGAAAACGTTCATACATAAAATATACCTATAATATAATCGAGTGATCATGAAAGAAATGTTGATCTTCCTGGCACAGTGGCGATCGCTGTGGTCGCAGGGAAAATTTGGAAATTTATAATTAAAAAAAAAAAAACTCCTTCTGGGTCGGGTGAAGGCGTTGGCCGTGGCTAGTTACCATATCTACTGCCAAGCGATTTGGCGTTTCGATACGATTTCACGTATAACTGCCATAATAGGTAAGCCCTCTACCATCTTGGACTGCATCATATCTTACTACCAGGTATGATTGCAGTCAAGGGCTTCCTCGCAGTTGAATATAAAATAACATTTCATGACAGTTTACCTGTATTATCTTTAAGACCCAAGGTGGATGATAAATCAATCCATTCAGTTCTACTTGTTTTCTGATAGCATCTTCCAGATCAGAATAAGTAGTTTTCTCCAGGGCTTGATTCGGGAACAAATCTGCTACAAGTGATATAAAAAGTGGCTCATCTTCATCAATAAGCTTCGATAAGTTCATGTCTCTCAAAACTCTCATTACAATAGTGCTCTCGTTATCCTTAGTATTCACTCGCTTGACAGCACCAAGAGTACGCAATACCGAAAGAATATTACGTAAACCAAAGTCGTAGTGTACCTATAACACCAAATATTTATTAAGTTCTTGGTACTCTTAGGAAGTAAATAACGAATAGTAAATAGATTTTTTACATTTCTTGTATGCATATTCATTTTCTACATATTTTATAGTAGTACTTTTTCATCTTTACCTGCTTTGTAAGCTGTTCTTCACAAAGCTTATACAATGTGTAAAATTTGCGAGCCAAAGTTATATTTTCTAGAAAACCACAAGAAGCCAGCTTAACACGGATGATAATTTGTCGATCTGGCACCATCATAGCCACGGTACGAAATTGTATTTTTAAATTTTCAGGTAACTCTTTACGGCCTGCATAACCAGGATTCTGAAAATTTTATTATTTTGTTTTAAAGGGCGATGCACGCTGTTATCCTATTTTATTAAGAAAACAAATTCATATTTTTAAGTATCTTGCATTAATAACTATTAGACAAAGCAATAAAATCCTGCGTTTACTGTGTGAGATTTACTTTTCATTATTGTAATTTCCTTATCAAATATTCTTTCTGGTCGGAATGTTTTTGGTAGCATGTTAAAATTTTTTTACAATCAAAAAACCGCTGAAATAAATACTAATGAATTATTTCAAGCTCTAGGTCTCAATTTTTGAAATAAATATTAGCTTTCGATAGCGGTTTCATTGCAGTTTCTGATAAGGGTATACCTCTATACTTAACGCCTTTAAGGAAACGTATATTAAAATATTGTTATTTTTTAATTAAATATAAAGTTTATCTCTATCATCACCATTGTAATAAATATTCCAAATTCAGGACACATTTCTGACATATCTCCGTCCGTGAAAAGGAAAGTTTTCTTTTTCTCTTTCTTGGCAGAGAGAACAACTGCAACTTGTTGAGCTGCTACTGAAAGAACAGGTAGTTCGATTCGGTTGAACTCGTCGAAACAGCCCCAGGACCCGGACTGAGCTAATCCTTTATAAATACGTCCCAGACCTCTGTCGAACAATCATACGAAAAAATTAGCGAAGTACTTACTTACCAACTTGCAGTTTCTACGCATTTAATAATTCAGTTTAAAAGCATAAAATCAATGGAACATTCAACTTTAGTATTGTGCAAAAGTGGTTATGCAGTTAGTCAATATTGTGATATGACATGGCATTTGATAAATGAACAATTTTTAGGCTCTCAAACACTTAAAACTCAATACCTGTAATCCATTTGATCAGAACAGTTGAAAACGACAACGTATTTGGCGAGGGTTTTGCCCATATCTTTCACAGTTTCTGTCTTCCCAGTACCAGCAGGGCCACAGGGCGCACCGCCCATGCTCATTGCTAACGCTTGTGCCAAGGTTATGTAGCACCTGTTGATAACATCGCAATATATAGAACACAGTATCAATAGCCTATAAAAGTCCTGTGATGGACTAAAGGCCTCTTCCAACGGATTAGCCCGTAATCACCACGCTGGGCTGACGCGTTGGTTATCTCAGTGCATATTAGTAGTAGAATATAGAACGGGTTCTCTCGGTTCTCCGTTATTTACCCTTAGTCGCCTCGTACGACACCCGCGGGAAGAAGAGTTTGGTAATAATAGTATTCTGATTTGCTGTCGCCACATGGTATAAAATACAATATTATGAATATTAAAAATATTTTGTACAACGAGGCAACGGAATATAATATCATAAATCATAAGTAAATCTTTATTCTAGTGGCTAATTCAGTCTTGTGTTTAAATATTTAAATTAATGTTGTAGATTACGTTTATGATGATGATAGTATTATATTTATAATTAACAAACTATCATTAATTGATCACAGTGGTGATAATAATTTATTTCCACCTACCTGTCAGTTAAAGGTGTGATGACGAGCCTTTCAGTGCATCCCAAATATTCATTTTGATACGCGAACACCACATCCGTTACTGATATCCAAGTCCTATCGGAATCTTCTTTAAAATAAAATCGACATTGTTTCAGCCATTCAAAGTCATTAGCGGAACGAACGTTTAGTCGACACTGCAAATAAAATTGTAAAGTGTAAAAACAATGACTACTGTGTTCGCATGCCAAATAGTTAATTAATTGTATCCAACATTGAGCCGCAACGAAATGATGCTGTTAAATTAAATATTATATTTTAATATATTATATTTTCGCACTAACTTTCATATACAAAGTTGCACGTGCCCATCTATATTTTATGGTAAGGTTTTTTTCCCACAAAATGTATGTACTTGGGCTAGCCCAAGTAAGTTTTAACTTCTATTTTACATGCGTCAAGACACCTGAAGTCAAGTGAGCCTTCCAGTGTGAAATAATATCCGTAAAATATGCGCGTCTAAGAGACGTGTGTTGTAAGCCACAGAGCATCTCTACAGCGGATAAGGCGGGGATTACATCGATAAGCGCGTAGTTGAAGATGCTCGACTGGACTACGCTTCTTATAGACGTGTGCTTACGCTCACGTTTATGCACAGAGTGTATCAAGTTGGCCAATACAGACTTGCCACCACTTCTTTTTAACTTACCAACATATCAAAAATATCTCGTTGGTGGACATGTATAGTGATGAGAGTTTCAAACTTTGTACGTTCAATCTTCAGCAGGTCCCTTGTTGTTTGATCTATGAGAGTATTCAAGAGCTCCAAAAATTTATTATTTGTGTCCAGCATTATCTTCTTGTCCTGTCGTGCTTGCATTAAAGCAAGCTCCGCATCTCTGGTCCAAATTATTTGAATACCCAATAATCCAACCTAATAAAACAAGTAGTACTTATAAATTGGAAACAGCATAAATTACATTTGCCTCCATAGTGCATACGCTAGATAACAGCCCGGTTTACCGGCACTCTGACCTACTAAAAGGCATATCCTTGGAAAAGTACGCGAAATGCTAGATCACGCCACTGTGAAGGCAAATTCAAATCGCGGCTTCCAACCTGCGTTAAGATTGCGTCCAGCATCCGATTAATTACTAGAGTGCGCAGTCTAGCAAACAGTCTTTATTTGGTCGCTATCAGGACAAACATTTTATCGCCACTGAGGATGCGGTGGGCTCACTGACCTCTAAAATCCTACGCTGGACTGGAATGAAACATCTCCGTATTGAAGCCATTTGAATTTTGAATTTTTTTTTACTAACAGCAATGGTTAAGGATCTCGGAACTAACGCTAGTGATGCTCCAGTTTAAAAAAATCGTGCTATTAGAGGCATCTAATGGCTTTTTACCGGAAAATGTACGCATTGTTATATATTTTTTATCTTTGCTAGGGCTTATGAGTTCGTAAAAAGTTTTTTTCTCTAGGAGTCACCCAAATCACTAAAATTCCATTAAGGCTATTCCTACGTTTAGCGAAAAAACATCGTGTATAGATAACAAAATTACCTGTGCCGGCATTTTATCAAGAAACATGAGAAGATTGAAAGATGGGTCGTTGATAAATGAAACAGCGTTACGGATGATCGAGTGTAAACTGCTCTGAGCAGATTGCAATAGGGACGTGAGCCACGTTTCAACCGACCCCTCTGCGCGCACTGGTCTTTCAAGTTTGATTTCTTCCCCTTCGGATGATATTATTGCTATCATTTTGTTATATTCTGTGAAACAGGAAAAATGTAGCATTAAAATAAGTGTAACATATTATATTAATGTTTTTAATTTATTAATTTTACATCTTGTTAGTTATTTTTCATCTTTAATGTTGGTTAGTACAGCAATCCGCACTGGTCCAGCTTGGTGGACTACGGCTTCAATCCCTTCTGATTGTGGCAGGAGACCCGTGGCCCTGTAGTGGGCCGGTAATGGATTGATAAGATGATTTATTATATTAATGATACAAAACTGTATCATTGATGTAGTGGTTAGAGTTATAGCATATCAGATCTAAAAAATGATAGGTGTTTATGTCTGTTAATATAAATGAAGAGGCCTAGGTTATCCTAGCAATAGAGCATTACGGGGCTAAAGTTGATTGCCAAGACTGACGATGATGTGTAATGGCTTACCTATATCGTGAAACTTCACATATCTTATGTTGTCAAAGATGGACAACAGATGATTTTGGATTGTGTGGGAGTCAGAAGCTTGGCCGAGAATTTCGAGCAAAGCTGGATCAGATACAAAAAAGAATCTCGGAAACATGGTACGCTTCTTTTCAAGGTAACCGCTCAAGCTTTTCTGACAAAGCTCCAATTGTTCTTGAAGATGTGGCAACAGCTGTCTCAAAAGATCGTCACCAACGCAACAGGAAACAACGCCGGGTGTTTCGTGTGCTCTCTGCATTATTTTCTGCCAGGACTTATCTATTTTGGAAAACCGTTTGGCCTCCTTTGGAAGTTGCTTAGCGATATCGCCACCAACAAACACAGCTTCCAGGTACACCCACATATTCTGAACGAGCAGCCAGCGTTCAAGAATTTCATTAGTGCTTTGAAGATCGTACAACCACTGTTGTATTTGTTTTCTGAACGGTGCATTATAACTGTTGATTGAAAGTAATAAAAAACTTAATAGGCACCCTCCAGACTTTACTATAATTAGGTCATAAAGACTAGAAAAACGTTTGAAAAATAAAAAATACATAATTAACTTATAATTATAAATGTTCATGGTTATAAGCAAATTAATATTGTGTAAAATTGTCCATTTAACAAAATCATCAACGTAGTTAAGGAATAAAATAATGTATCTTTTGAGCTTAAAAAAACTATTTAAAAACATCCTCACAAAAATGATCGTTATCGAGATCGAGTTAAGTTACCTAACCCATGCATTTTGTAAGTCAATGATTTTAATCATGAAGCATATATGAACCCAAAACAACGAGTGTTAGCTGTTTGCCAAATGGAACCATTATGATTTTTAATGAATACGATTTTCTTGTTCACAATCGACCCTCAGATAATGATCTGAGGGGTGCTCCCCTATCGCTTCGGCTCTGTCAATGCCAAAGGGATAAGGGGAGCGCTTAGCTGAGCATGAAATACATTTGTGATGTTTTATAGATAGCAAAATTGCACGTCGGTCTAATGTTTGGTTAACATGTTCTACTATCATATCTTATAATATCATAAAGTCTTTGGTCCGATCTCCGGGTCGGGCGAAGAATTGTTAGATATATATACCAGCCCAAAGTTAGCAAAAGTATCTAACCCCGTGCCTCGGAGAGCACGCATGTAGCATGTTTGTATCATAGTCATTAAAGCTCAGCAAACTGAAATGGAGCAGCGTAGTGAGGCTATAAATAAACAAATAAATAAATATACTACGACAATAAACACATCGCCATCTAGCCCCAAAGTCAGCGTAGCTTGTGTTATCGGTACTAAGATGACTGATCAATACTTTTATGAATAATATAAACACCCAGACACTGAAAAAAAATCATGTTCATCACACAAATACTAAATCGAACACACTTTGTCTTAGTCCCAAAAAGCAGGGTCGCTGCCCGTCAATCGGCCATCTAAATATGCTCGAAACCACCTCTATCCTATCCTATCCTATTGACACCTCTATCCTATATGAGAGGAAGATACATATTATATTACCGATTTGACAACAAAGAGCCTAATATCATTAGACTGTCCTCTAGTTGACCAATAGTCTCCGCAGTGGTATCGCCTCTGAGAAGTAATTCTCCACGGTTATTAAACGTTTGAAAGGTTAGTTCGTGAACCGACCATTCGTTTGTTACTTGCCGCAGTTTAGCTTCTATATCCTTTTCCTTCATCGCTGATATACAAATATCCTAAAACATTTAAACATTATATTAGATGAAGACATTAGCTGAGCATGCATCGTGGCCGTGTGGTCGTAACATATGACAATATCTTGAAGTCAACGGATGTCTGTGGTTAAGATTAATCCTAGAAAATTTGATTTTAACTACCTAAACTTTTTAAATTTTCATGCCATTTTCCATTTTACTTTAAAATCTCTTCAGTGGTTTACTGAAGAGATTTTTAATTAGATTTAAAGTTTAGCAAGTAGATAGATTCTTGAAGTAAACAGAAGAGATAAATCCTGGAGAGTTTAGATTTTGGGAAGAATTTTTAAATTTTCATGCCCATTTCATGCCAATTTGCATGTCATGATGAAATTTAGCAGGTGTATTGCATTTATTGCTACTTTGTATGTCCAGTTGCAACATGGCCGCGACCGCTGAAGCTGCACTCCGGTTTTATGAACAGGTTGTCTTAAATTCTAAATGCAAAATCGGTAGAACTGCATAGTTATTCCCATAATTAAATTTAAAATTACTTAATTTCTTTTTAAACTCATATTTAGAAAAAAAATGTAAGTAGTAGGTAGCACCTAGATCAAGAGTGTGCAATGAAGGAAACGAAATGTATACAGGATTATTCGCATGGAGTCTGTTAATGACGCCTTTTGCCATATATTGGTATACCATAAGTAATAGTAAAAACTTTTATAGCCTATAACCATCTTTATAATAAATTTGGATTTAATATAATCTTTATGATAAATTTGGACTTTACGAAAATAAGAAACAGATAAAACTATTACTTTTATTATTTTGTTAATGTACATTCATTGTCTTAAAAGTCATAAACTCTATTACACATAATAAACGTCCCGTACAAATTAGTAACGAGTACCTAGAACGGCTCAATGTTGCGATAATAATATAATATAATTTAATTGAGCACACATTTCCACAACATTCACAATAAAAGACAACCATTATTAAACGCATTTGAACATTACTAAAGAGAGTATTAAATATAGAATCATTTGTAAAATTATTATAAAATAATTAGGTATCTTTTTATAAACCAGCCATTTATTGGCATCTCACTGTTTCATATACAAAATTCATATATAATTTGGATAAAAGTATATATTATATAAAATGTTTACACAATAATTTTTTTTATAGAAAGTTTACTTTTTATTCTACCTTTATTTCGATTAAGAGTGAAGATGCCAATCATTGGGTATTCATACTAAATATTGTAAATACATGTTTTCTGAGAATATATTAATAATGAAATTAAAACTAGGTCAACTGGGGATCTTATAAAAGAATATATAATATGTGTAGAGTAAGCGATAAATATTGCATTGTACATTTTAACAACTTTATCATTCCAATAATAATTGGACCTTACTTACAAATAGAAAACCAGCGGTTTTGGTTCGGTGCCCTTAATATAAGATTTACACGTTCATAATAATGTAGATACGTTTTCTAGTATTGAAATGCTAAATCCCCACGGCTTCAGCTAATGCTGCTCAAAGAAAGGGAAGAGAAGACTAAGAAATTCAAATTCTTTGGGTTGTATAAATAGTCCGCGATAGTGTGGTGTAACTCTTAAATAAAAAACACATGAATGTGTAAATAGTAATAAGATTCCATACTGACCATTGCAACTGAGGACAAACAATTCATAGGAATCGTGACTCCTAATATAGGTCAGCCCGTATCTTAGAGGCCAATCCCTACCCAAAATAAGATTGAGACATTTGCTTTATTTCTAATTCTCTATAAAAAAATGAAATTATTTTAAAATGTCTTAAAAAAACTAGTCGTAAAATTTGTTTTATTTTAGTTTTTATTGTCAAAAGTTGTATTGTACCTACCTCTTTGTTTATAAAATTAAATTGCTTATTAGATTCATTTGGCTATAAAGTTGTATTAATATCTAGTATTGTTAATTGATTATAAACATTTCCCAAAACAAAAATGGCTGCAGAAGTACACGAATTTTTGTTTTAAAAACAATTATCCAGTTCCATTTTCACTTTTCACTTCACTTTGTATTTTGATACTAGAAAATTGTTCTACGATGGTAAATCTTATACGAAGAGTATGGGAAACAAATCCTAACCAGCTTATTCCAAAAATACAATTATTCATAAAAAGTGCGCCGTAAATACTTTTTGTAAATTTTATCGATTTGGCTACTCTCATTGGCGACAAAATCTAATGACTACTACTTATCTCATATACATTTTAACAAGAAAACATTCATTTAAATATTTTACTATGTAAATACTATTCGAGAGTACTTAAAAATCTGAAAACAAGTCAATATATAGAGATTACTTATGTAACATTAAATTTTCTGAGAATAATTTTTTTTTTTTTCAAGCAGAGCGTATTTTATTAAATTTTTAGTAATAAAGATTGAATTATGATTGAAGAACTGCACCTTCTTATATAGAATTTTTATGCACGGTAAAGTTCTCATGGTTTTTAACCAAAATAAATGCGGTTAATTCTCGCGCAACAGTAAGCTTTATAAATACTGATATACGACTATATTTAGTCATGTGAAACTATGAAAACCACCTAAGACACAGACTCGAGACTTTTTAAAAAATATGCCAAGAATGGTTTTAAAAATGCAAAGTTAACTTATGACTTATTACTTACTATACTTTTAAACATCCCACTGGTTACCGATCAATCGATTTCATACATGGACTAGCAGCAGCGTACATGTATACCCCCTAGGGTAATTATGGCGAGTGCTTGGGGTCGCAGCCCCTTTTATATTATTCTGCGAGGGAAATATAATGCGAGTGAAGGTCGCTTAGTGAGGGTTCCTTGAAAGGGGAACGTATAATTAAACCGCAAATATTAAAATCAAAATATACCTTATGTTTTAGAGGTCATTACCAAGTTAGATTGAAACTGGTTTGTGAAAGAAATTTTGTTTTAATTTTAGGATATGTAAGAAAGCTTATTTAATGCGAAATCAGTATGTAATGGGGACGTTTTATTTTTCCCATCTTCTTATTATTTTTAACATGATTTTTTATTACTACTGTTACAAGACTATTATTAATAATATGTGTCTTTAGTTTAAAGACGTTAGAGAAAAAATACCTTGATTACCGACAAACACACAGAACAGCAAAATCCTTTCATTTTGCTAGTATTAGATTAAGAGTCTTTAAAGCTTATAATAATATTGTGTATCAGTAATATACACACAACACTTTATTCTTGCATCGCTTGAGCTTTTCCCAAATCAGTGTAGCATTGGCACGAATTCGGATATTGATTAATTTTTTGGTTAAGGGAATTTTTCGCACATAGATGGTTGGTAGCTGGTTCCCTAATAAACTCCTGGGATAATTCAATTTCATGTGGGGCCAATCTTCATCGTTCTTATCACTTATATATAAAAGTGTTGATTGTGTAATTTGGCTTAATTTCTTCATTTAAAAATAGCATTCCATTTACTCAATTTATAAAACAACGGGTCACCCTACTTAATAACTTAGCCCCCACCACGATAATATAAGATCATTGATTTAGTTTACGATACCTTATGAGAAATTTGGGGCCTTATTCCAGTTTAGATGTTTCGTAATTATTTTCCTCCTCTTCCTTGGTTTTGGAGCACTTAGGGCACACCCTTTTCATGTAATCGAATAAAAATTTAGGAATTTTTTCTTTTGTTTTGCAGGCATATGTGTTGCATTCTGAAGAAGTGCACTTCGAAGTATAATATTGAGAAGCATCGACTAACCACAAACACGTAGGGCAGCTCATTTTGTCGATATAAGTCCAGGGCATCGTTTGCTGCGTGTAATGGCTACACTCACACTATTGAAACTAGGCTACGTAGATCGGAGAACAATATTTAACTAGTTTAAATTGTATTACGACGACTATTTAACCATTCTGACTATTAATTCAATTGCCAGATGCAAGATTCGTGAAGTGAAGGTGAAGGAAAACGAGCATATGTCAAAATATGCATCCTTACTTGAAAATCAATAGAGAAAAAAGGACAGATGCGGTCGAGATACTCCAATTATATTGATTTATCATATGCACAGGTTGCGGTATTTACTAGTACCTGTAGCGGGTCACTAATACGCTCCCGGTGGTTTTCGTAACGATCTGTTCGTTTCATATCTTTATTTCGAACGTTAAATGAATGTTATAAATATCGATCGTTCAACCATTATCTTAGTTACTAGAAATAATGAAATATTTGCCGTTAAAAATGACTGTTTCATGGTTTTTAAGAATTAAGTTCATGAAATGTAATAGTCATTTAGTTTTCTCTTTATCGACACTACTTTTATTCAAGTCAAATTAGTTGATACGTCTGTCTGTTCGTGCTGCTTTAACAACCAGTCTTGAAGGGAGATTCTACTTAAGAATTGACAGGAAACTCTGCAGCTCTCTCTTCCAACATTTTATTATTTGATAACATTATTATTTATTGTTTATGAGATGAAAGGGTCGGCGAAAGTTTCGAAGCAATCATTTAATAAAAATACAATATGTCGGGCCACGAGAAGTAAGGTTTTGTAGTAACTGCCCGTCACAATATGCTGACATAGGCACGTTTTTTGTTTGGACCTCTGAACATATTATTGAAATTGAGTTAACGATTTAACGGCTAATTATGTCTTAAACCAGGACCACAGAGCACAAAATGGTAACTATGGTTATAAAAAACAAGATCACAAAGAAAAAAATATATATTTTTCCTTTTCTAACACCACCGCGTGTTCAAGTTGTTGTATTTATGGATTATCAATTTATATTTGCCACTTATTATATAAGTGCACTTACGAGTATTATACACAAAAAAACAATTAGTTCTAAGTGAATTTCAATGAAATTCATACGACTGTACCAAGTTCATTTTATAAGTTGGCCGTCTATTACCATGTCATATTTTATATTAACTTGTAATGCCTACTTAGTTATTATAAATAAGCACTACCAAGCCTAATCCGCAAAAAAGTCTTTTCGCTCACCAACGATAATTTAAATCAAGATAAACGAGAAGAAAAACCATCCCTAGGTTTCGCATAGGGACATATTTTAAACATACATATAAATCTTTTGATTTCTTGATTTCATTTCAAAACTTTGCCGATCGGATCCTTGTTGACTCAGTTATTTTAAACCATGAAAAAAGCATAATATAATTTTGTTGTCTTGCCAAACCTTACGGAACCTTTATTGGATAAATTTGGCGTCTGTCGGTCAATACATCCTTTTCTCAATAAAGATTTGAGATACTAGGTTGAAAAATTTAGTAAATAATAATAAATATTGCGAGATAAAGAAGATTTTATTGAAAATGATCAGTTGTTTGGAGGAATACGGTGAATACAAAGTTCTATCGCTAAAATAACTACTGTATTATAGTGGAGCGTTCAATACCAATAAAGTCTGTAGTTTGAAATTAAATTATATTTCCATATAAGTTACTTACCTCAATATCTTCTTTATTTTGCAAAAGTGGCGCTTCTAAAATATTTTTAAGACAAAAATCTTCGTTGTCCAATTCAAAAATATATTTCGTCACTTCCATAATGCGTTGCCAATGGCGCGGTTTCATAGCGCGATTAGCCATTAATTCTAGAAGCGGGCACATATCGTTGAAATCGTCTATAGTTTTCTTTAAAGCGTAAAAAGCTGGCCATTCCTTTAATCTGAAATAGAAGTTAAATTACCCACCATTGTCATACTCGTAATTTTAGTCAAAATAGGCCGCTTATCTCAAGTATCTTCCATGGACAAGAGAAAAGAAGAGCACTAATTTGAAGTCAGGTCAGCTCGTCGGAAGATTTAATTGATGATTATTATTATTATTATTGATTATTATTATTATTATTGATTATTATTATTATTATTGATTAGACTACCCAAAAGTCTATAGATAATAATTTTAGGCTTAACCTCACCCAGGATCGACCCAAGATCTCATGATCTATTAATACTATGCCTACCACTGGACTAATGACGTAGTTCCAGTTAACGACTTTTTCTGACGGTTCCTATTGACGGTGACCCGTCAACTCATTTTAAAAATTGGCGATGATTTAAATATTGCAGTTTTCAAAATGTTCGTTTTGTATTCAAACAAATTGTTGGCAATTTGCCAGATAGGTAAGTTACAAAATACGGAAACAGGCAATAACAGAACTAACATCAAAATAATGTAAATTCTCACACAACTCCAGTGAAACAAAATTCTGTGAAATTTCCATTGTTCAACAGTTTTTCGTACATAATGAAAACAATATTTTAACAATAAAGCATTACCTAACAAAATATATGTGTAATCT
This sequence comes from Pararge aegeria, assembly GCF_905163445.1. NCBI lineage: Eukaryota > Metazoa > Arthropoda > Insecta > Lepidoptera > Nymphalidae > Pararge > Pararge aegeria. The sequence goes on from NC_053208.1 coordinate 11,301,177, forward strand.
CAGTTTTAACATGCTACAAAGATATGATTACTTACCCTTTAGGCAATTTTCTACATCTATTCTGGAATTCCATTAGCTCATTGTTGATCTCTTCAATGTTTACTTCTCCCCATGGTATATCATAATAGCTGCTGACTCTGTCTATAACATCATTGTATAACTTGTAAAGCTTTTGCAGGAGATTTAATTCCTTTCTTATTTGAGCAAGCTCTGGATATTCAGTGTGTGGTAAACCAAATAGTTCTTCACCGTTTTGATATGTTTGTAACTTGCGCCACATTCCATCAAACCGATTCTATGACATAATATTAAAACATCAAGTACAAAATAAATTAACTTTATGTTTAAGAGTCAAGTGTAAGTAGTATGTGGGCTATCGGTTAAAATGACGAAAAGTAGTTTCAGGATTTTAAATACAAAATCAAGAACCCATAATTTATTTTCTGTTCCTGTTTACATAGTTACTGATGATGCGATGTTGCAATTAAATGTTTGCTATACAATTTTTAAAGTAGTTAGTTTATATACAAGTTATAAAGTTACCTGAAACAATATTAAACGATCGGAGGCCTCTCTGGGGCTTAAACCTGGTTGCATGGGTCCTGCATATCTATACTCATGACAGTATTCTGCATTATCTTCACGGAACCTGTCTAAGTTGTTTTGGAGATCTTCTTCGAATTGAGGTTGCATTGAAAGTAACTGAACATGAGATGCAAGTGCAGTGGCTTGCAGCTGTTGCCAACTGTACCTAAGGTTATCAACCTGTTCCATATCTTCTTTGCTAACTGGGAGCTCATATCTAGTTATAACGTTAAATGCTTCCTAAAATATAAACGAATTATATATGGATAATTTCTGATAGAGTATACTGCAAATATTATTATATAAGTTAAATTTAAACAATTTACTTCAACTGGATCAATTTTTAATTCCATATCAACTTCTTGTTCTCTTATCTTTTTCAGCGTTTCCATCACTGTTCTTACATCATCTAAATCACGTATTGGCCTTTCCAGCTTACGTTCTAAATCGTTCATTATAGCGTAAACGTAATCCATCTCACGTTTATACTTCTTACGCATTGCTTGACTTATTTTATATGTACCATCTAAAATAAAAAAAAAAAACTTTCGTTTTCGTACGTTTTATGCTTATAACCAAAATTAACTGGAATTTATAAAATTCTTACTTTTAAGTTCTGTGTTAAGCCCCAACTTAAGCTTTTCTGTGGACACCGCAACACAGTTGCCAATAATAAGCACATCGGGTTCGGTGGCTAGTTTGGCCTCTAATTCACTATGTCTTTTTAAGGCAAGCTCAAAATCATTAAGATTCCAAGCCAACAATTGACGTAATGTTTTTTCACATTTCCATAAGTAGTGATAAGGGCGCCAACGTTTGACGAGTGTATTTAATTCCTGTAAAGTAACTTATTCTGAGAAAACTAACTTTTTGATACAACTTATACTTGTTTTAAAAATACAATTACCGTTTTCACATGTGATGTACACATAGATAGTAAAGTTAGTGTTTTTACAATTTCCTTATTTTCCATTATGTGATTGTAAAAATTTTTCTGCTGAAATGGGAATACTGGTTTCTCTTCTGATTCTAATCTATAATATTTCTTTCTCCTTTGTCTGGCAGCTTCTACCATCTTCATTGACTTTTGTGCCATGTTCATAGGCGCCGTAATTGCATTACCCTGTCCGTCAAGCTTCGTAACTACTTCGAATAGCTGATTTGGTTGGTGACCAGCTAGTGTCTTCCAACCCACCTAGAGGAAGGAAGCGTGCACACGGGAGCAAGGCCAGCAAATAAATATGAATTCAAAAAAGTAAAAGGAAAAGATTGGTATTATTTACAAATGATAAAATAAATTGAAAGCGACATTAAGTGCAGCATAAAATAAATTTAAATGGCATTGAGCATGGCATCAAGAGTGTGTTTGCAGACAAATACACCGTCAAGTTTCACATGTGATTGGTGCAAATAAGTAGACGATACACAACAATAAACAACACAATTTGGAAGAGAACGAAAGAGAAAAATAATTAATTAAATTTTATTTCTATATGTACAATACGAAGAATTTAGTCCCTTTCTAACCTTATATTATTGATACTTTAGAAACTAATAAAAATTGTATTTTTACAAATGCTAGCTCTAAAATATTATAGTGATCTGGAGAAACACAAACCTGCGCCGAATCTTTGCGTTGATCTGAAGGCTAAAATTGATTTCGTTATCATAATAATTATTATAATTTAAAAGATTTTTGAAATTTTAAGCCATGTATGAATTCAAATAAATGGGTTGGTTAATATACAATTTATTACTTATTTTGTAAATGTTGACTTAACGGGCATCTAATAAACTTGAACATTGGTCACAAGAGTCGCCTGTGGACATAGGGGTTTTAGTGATAAACTTTAAATTGTAAATGAAAAAAAATATAATTTTAACAAAATATAAACTACTCTTAAGTATATAGATTGCTATACGTCCTAGGTACCGAGACCAATTTTTGGTTCATGGTTTTAGATGATTGCCTAGTTGCTTTATTTGGAAGAAACTTTTATAGACTTTGAGTACGTCGTTGAGCGCCGATTAGCAAAACTAATGCTCCAGTAAAACTCAAAAAATTCGGTTAACAAAACTGAGGAATATACAAAGCCATCGAACCTGTTTACTTAGCAAATCGAAATTTGCTTCCTGGGACTCTTTAACTAGACCTTATGGTGGGTTGCACGCAGTATGAAAACGTGCACAAGGTTGGAAGGCACGGCGCCTTTGCCTTGTCTTAAGGCCTATGCAAGCCCACTAAGAGGGCTTTGTTACAGGTGAAATAATAAATTTCTGTGAACTTATTCCAGTCCGTCAGTTATATTTTCAATATTCAATTTTATTATTTCATGTAAATGAAATTATTATTACAGTTGCCTGTGGTTTTGCTCACGTTTGTGTATTTTAAGACATAAACACATTACACTTAAAGCGTAACAAATAAACAAACAAACTCATTCTGAGATTTTTTTTATCATTGCTCATTTGTTATTGTTTTCATTTATTTACCTTCGGAGGTTTTCCTCCGGTCCACTGGGCAACTCCTTTTGATAACCCAGATATTTGTTTTCCAGCTAAAACGAGAACATCTTGAATCTCTTCCAGAGTTGGATTCACTGACACGCTCGGTATCAAGAGGGTAGCTTGCAGCAGGAAAATCGGGCGTTTTGGAAGATTCGCTGAAACAGTTTTTTACATGGTAGGCATTCGGCAGGCATTTTCATTAGTAGTAGAGCTTTTTCTGTGGTTATAGTTACAAGTGATAGTTCTCCGCTTACCATCTGATGGGCCATTTGCTTGATTCGTCAAGTATTACGATAAAAAAAGGATAATCTTAAATAGAATTTTTTTTTTCCTTCGAATACAAGTTAGCGGTTTAATGCGATCTTACCTCAAAGTTGCAATGGTCCACACCATTTCAGGTAGTGGTATGCCTAAGTAATTTTTCTTACATGGAAACGCGCTAGCTTAGTAATGTAGCTATTCCGTTAGGATGGCAACTAGCCGAGGTAAAAGCTTTCCTTGATTTAAGCCAATTTACTCAGTAAGTTCCGCAAGTAGATGTCTAATGTGTATCTGTAACTTATGTACATTAATGTACAGAATGCTCATGAATGCACCTTTGCTAAGTAAGATTAGGAAAGTTTATGTTTTCGAATGGTAAATTAAATAACGACGCCATTACTGTTTCTATCGATTTCTTTCCAGTTTTTTTACTTATGACGGCATTCGGTTTGGTTTGTGCACGCGTAAATAATTCAACGTTATAGCAGCTTCATCGGCGGAAACATTGGTAGTATTTTTATTTCCATAATAGTTTATTCGTATGAATTCTTCTTACTTACCTTTTAAACTGACTTTAATTACATAATAAAGAGGCACATATGGTCATTGTGTTTAACGGTTTGTCAGTTTATATAACAGTGGTGGTCACCACTGTTATATAAAACCAGGCAGTTGTAAAACTTTTTGTTATTTAAAATATTGCGAATAATTTTGAAAATTTATATATATAGATAATGAAAATTTATATATATAGATAATTTTTTTATAATGTTTAACTAAAATTTGCTGCGGTTTTTACGGGCATTTTTTGACTGTCCCTCCGTCCTTTCAACTAACTCTATGCCAAATATCAAATTGATTTGGAACGTTAGCTGGGCTGTGAAAGAAGAACAAAAAATAAAAAACTACACACTCACATTTGAAATATAAGTTAGCATAACACCTGATGATCATGAAGTGAAATCGAAGGTCATAAATTCGTGTTTAGATTTTATCTTCGATAAAGTAACTAAGCTCAAGGAGACTTCCATTCCAAAAATCTCAAAACTTTTCTTATATTGTGTGTGTGGACGTTTCTTATACTGTGCTGGACGTCCAGATTTTGGGTAACGAATCTAGGTTTGAGGTTGACCTACAATCTAATGCATAGAACCTCATGGGTTTTATACGTGGAATCGATTTATTGATAGATGACGAGCTTCCTGACGCATTGGTGAGTGCTGTGATTTTAAGTGAGAGGTCCTGGGTTTGATTGTTGGCGGGCCAATTTGGATTTTTGTTCTGAGGTTTCAGTCGTGGCTTAAGACCTTACTGGAAAAGACGTCCCGCCAAGCGATTTAACGTCCCTGTACAATGCCGTGTATAAACCATAAGGTCATGGGTTTAATACAACAGGCATACAACTAACGCTAACGCCCTGCCAGTAATCGAACTTGGACCTCCTTTTATCGTGCATGCCCAGGGATGAATAAGCAAGTATCGTAAACAATAATTCTACAAGATAGCCTAATTATTAAAAGGTTAACCTTTAGTTACCTTTCAATTTTTCTGTGATATTTGGACAAATAATCATACAGTGTTGATTCTATAATACAATTTAATTAATAATTAAACATTGGAATCATCGTTCTCTGGACTTAGCTAGTAAAAGAATATTATGGGCTATAATATATCGAGTCGGTTTTTCTGAATATCAATGCTATCAGACATTTTTATGCAAGAATAAAATTTTTCTCACGAAATTCAGTAGCAAAATTATTTTTATTTTTGTCAATGATAAATATTACGTTGCCCTGCCACCTCTCAAAACAAAATAGAACAGGTAATGACATTTCTGCATTTGTTTAGATATAAATTAGAAAAAATTCGTTCTCATCGTGCTGTTTTTCAATGATTTCCTTTTTTTGGTGATATTAAGCTCGTGGATTTGTGAGATTTGTCCTGTATTGTAATGGTTAAAAAAAAATGTATTCTTTATTTATTTTACTAAAGAAAAGTGTTCCAATTTGGTAATTATTTAAAAATGTCGGTATTGTGTGTTTAATGGTATAAACTCGTTTTGAATTTCACTATAGCAGTGAACTAGCAGTTAAGAGACGATTGATTCTTCTTATTCACTGGAAGTAAAGAGTAGCTCTCACGAGTTCCTTAGTTCGATTCCCAGGTCGGGCCAAAAATTTGTATGGTATATTTTAATTTTGTAAAAAACAGATCTAGACATGAGATGGAAATCCTCGTGCATGCGTGCCTCGTGGAAATGCCAACCCGCATTGGATCAGGTAGTATATACCGTCCTATGGTATAGGTAAGCTATATTATATATACATACATACAGTATACATACATACAGTATAGTTATATAGCTAAGATATTTACCTCTTTCTTACTAGATTGGCTATTTTAAATTACACGTCTATTACTATACTAAGAAAATAATAGAAAATAGTTTAAAAAAAATATTAAGGAACAGCTAGGTGAATATTAGTTTCATGATTTTCTCCACATAAAGAAAATCCTCGCATAAAGGTAAGCCTTGTGATAAAAAAGACTAGACTAGAGCTTGAAAGTAATTTATAACTATAAATACTTTTATGTTCAAGTGCATAAAATCGAGTTTTAGTACGGTTTTTTTAAGTATTTTATTCGTTTTATCCTAATTTAACAATATTCAGGCATTAACATCATTTATTTTAATATTCACTTCGAGTTTTAGGTCGACTGACTGGTTTGCGGAAATTGCAGCTTGAAAATTTTCCGCCGTCAACCGCACCATGACCAGGAGTACATGAAATATAAGAGTAGTGTTTCACGATCATGGATACCGCCTAAAGGGGCGGTAACCTAAGGAAGTGAGAGAGGCTATATTTCAGACTCGTCTAGCGCAGCTTGCCGTTTCCGATACTGCGCAGCGTGGGCGGTGCCATAGGGAAAATCAATACGATTCTCCCCTTTCCACTAAGAAACCGGAAGTCAGAAGTTTTCATCAGTCCTATTAATTTTTAACTGAATAGACTATACCGATATGATGATTTCATACGATTCTTTAATATTGAAATGAAAAATACCGCTTTGTAAACTTGGCTTTTGGTCAGTTTATCTATTGCTTTTTATAAAAAGTATGAAAACATTACTTCCGATTAAGTACTACGTCAGAGGGCGCTGTCGGCAGTCGGAGCAGAACTCGGTTGCATTCGGAGCGCAAATACAAGATTTTTTACGTTAAATAAGTTATTATCAAGCATAAGGGTTAAAATAACAGTACTAAGTGCGTGTAAGTGTTAATAACGATATATTACAAATTATTTGTTGTATTCAATAATCATTTGCCTTTGTTTTCGGATATCGACCACGTCATGACAAAGAGTGTAGTGAAGCGTACCTCAAACTCAGCATTACCAAATGGTGTTTGGTGCAGTTTAAGGTTTACGATTATGCAATGAAAGCAATTTATGAGAATATATCCAAATCCATAAATGCTTTAAACATTTACTACGGATTTGTGACTCGGTGATCAATACGGTGCAAATTTAAAAATAGGGCAATTTAGTTATGGCCGACGGAATTGCAAGTGCCAAATTATGACTACCGTTTTCGAGGAGGAAAAAGTATTTCTAATAAACTCCTTAAATAATAAATTAATCTTGATGAGCCTCGACGGTTCTACAACAAGCACACAAAAAAAAAAGAGAATTCATCATGTCACATCCAAGGCCAATTAATTCAATGATGCGAACACTGGTTTGCAAGAGGCACAATTAATATTAACATAAAGCTTAAAAGGGGTTAACTGGTGAAGTCTATGCTCATAACTCAAACCCAAGGGCTTTTAACTAGAATTGTAAAAACCGATTTGATTACTAAGAAAAGTTCAGTCATGTGAACAACCGGGAATTCTGATTTTAAATTAGTCCGCCCAACCAACCTTATTACATTGTCGTAAAACAGCTAAAAAATGACAAAAAGAGAACTGACTTGACTAACCTACTTACAAAAAAGGATGAGGTTCTTATTTCGGTTGCATTTTTATTTTTACCTTTTTTATTTTTCCTACCTCAGTCATTTATGAACCGATTTGAATAATTCTTTATTTGTTTGTAATGTTTACTCCGTACTTCGTTAGACTTTTTAGTATACAACGAAAAAGTAAGAAATACATATTTTATACAACGGTGCAACGGTGCATACACGGTGCGTACATAAGTCGGTGTCAAGTAAAATGTAGAAAATTACTAGATATAGATCATATACTTCGTATTCCTTTTTATTAGCAGCAAGAAAAGTCCTTGTGATTTTCTACTTTTTACGGGGCACCGACTTAAAAATGTTGTATAAAATATTTATTTCTTGCTTTTTAGTTGTATACCAAAAAGTAACACAACGGATGTATACCATTACAAACAAATAAATAATTTTTCAAATCGGTTCATAATTGACTGAGTTCTGAGGTAACACAAATAATAATAAAAAAATGCAACCGAATTAAGAACCTCATCCTTTTTTGTAAGTTTGTTTAAGAGATACTACGAACAGCTCTTTTAGCATTTTATATAAAAAAAGGCACGATAAACCGGTCTATATTGACAAAAATGAAGGTTTTCCTGAACAAAAATCTAATTGCAGGTACCCTTCAATATGTAATAAAGAATTCTATAAAATAATTTTGAAAGAAAAAGATACAGAGCTTAGCGTATTAGTGTTCAATTATAACAAACACTTCTTGGCAATTGCAGATAACGACAAGTGATGGAAAAACCTACTATATCGGCTTTAAAGCAGATACAAAAAGAGATGGAACATAGCAAAAAAGATATTCAAGAAATGCAGGACCTTATAATGAACAGTACAAGTGGAAATTTTAACGAGAAGCGTGTTTTTATCGAAGCAAAATACAGAGATTTATCTGAAAGAATAAAGAGTCATGAAATAAAGATTTACAACATTGAAAGATATGCTAGAAGGAAGAATCTGTTGTTTTATGGTGTCGACAACAGTGATCATCTGAGACCTGAACAGCGCTGCAAAAGAATGGAAAAAAATGTTCTGTATTTACTCAACAACATAATGAAAATACAATGCCAAAGCCACGATATAGAATATATAAGATCACTTCGCCCAAAAGACCCAAAATTTCGAAGTGTCGTGGTTACATTCGTAAGCATGAAGAAGAAAATTGAAATTTTAAGGAGAAAGAAGGTCTTGTGTGGCACAGCTTTTTACATCAATGATGACATTCCTCTCAGATTGTCGAATCGGAGGGGTCAAATCAAACCCAAGTAAAGCTAAAGTAAGGGAGGGGAGAGGAAATCAATGTTATACGTCTTAGTTTTACCAGATTATTCTTTAAATAATAAATAATTGCAAAAAAAAAAACATAAATAAAAAAAACCAAAAAAAAATAATTTAATTATCACTAAATTAGTACCTCCGCTAATACTTTTAGTGTCTGGGAGATAAAACGCACGCAACCCTGCACGTGGTTTAAGGAAATTCTCAAATCTTTTATGGTTACGTAGATATGAAGGTCTCACCGCAACTACATGTCGTAGTAGGTACTACTTAGCTTATAACAATCGGCTTGTTTTTATATTAATGTAGACTTTAATTGGAAATTTCAATTCACTTTACTCGTTCTAATATTAGCTATGTGTGTTTTATTAATATCATAATATTATATTTTTGTCTAATATTGTCATAATCTGTAATGTACGGTATGTTATTCTGATAGTAGATTTCTGTGTGGTATGTAGTTCCAGTTGAGATATTGTCTAATAGGAGTAGTACATGTGTTATGGTTATATCAACGAGTGATAAAATTTCATATTAATTAAGTACAAGAGATTTCGCTGTCTGTCTGTAATCAATAAAAGGAAATTCTAACTTTTGGCTAATACATAACCTACATTACATACCTTTAAAATATCCGAAAAATATTGTGAAATCTTAATATATAACAATAATTTACATAATATGCTACAAAATGTAACTTCGTAGTGGGAGAAAGAAATATATCTACTCCACTAGTAATGTAGACGTTATAAATAACGATATTATGATATAGGGGACTGCAGCTAAGCTCAGCAGTTTTGTAGCTTAAGTTATTATAGATTGTAAAAGTAGTATGTAATTTAAATATTATTATAGAATCTCGTGGAATAATCAGTGCAGTGCGTACGAAAGTGTACAACACTTTTGGCATGAAAAGTAACAGACTATTTATTATTCTTCTTTAATTATTGAAATTATTAGTGAAAGTACCATTGTCAAAATGATAACGAACAGATTTTGTTGGCATTTTTACAGTTTAGCAATTGGTTATATTAATAAATTCGATATATTAATTTTCTTGGGTAAATGCCGTCGGTTTTATAAAATATAATGAAGCGAATATTTTTGTAATAATAACATTATTTGGCACAAATTTTCTTAATTTATTTAATTATTAAGGAGGTACTGTTTATCTTAAACTCTTAAGTTCGTTTGTAAAGAAAAACATTCTATTTTCCGATTAAATTAAGAAAACTTCGTCTACATACATATAAATTGCGATGAGGTAGAAAAAATCAATTACATAGGCTAACATGAAACACGAGTGCGATATTGTAAAGTAAAAAATCTTAGATGATGAGCCAATAAGCGATACTAAGAAGTTAGAACCACTTAACGAGTGAAATGTGAATGATTAAAAGTGTATTGTTCCTACATAAGGTTGGAATTATAAGGCTTCTTTAGTTATCTAAACAGTTATCCCAAAATCCTGGTAGCGATGATAAAAATGTTAAATTACGGAATGAAATATTTTATTAAATTACATCTCATTAAAATAAATAGTATGTGTCTATTTAAATATTATAAGACATTATTATGTAACCTTGAGTCTCTTGTATTTCTCGATGTTTTCAATAAATGTCTATGAATACTACAGTTTTTTTTTTGTGTCTTCTGTACTTCCCAAGATCTTTGGAACAAAATGCAAGTTTGTGCCTTATGATTAAATCATCATAATCATCATTGACGGCCGATTGGCGCAGTGGGCAGCGACCCTGCTTTCTGAGCCCAGGCCGTGGGTTCGATTCCCACAACTGGACAATGTTTGTGTGATGAACATGAATGTTTTTCAGTGTCTGGGTGTTTATCTATATATATATTATAAGTATTTATGTATATTATTCATATAATTATTCATCAGTCATCTTAGTACCCATAACACAAGCTATGCTTACTTTGGGGCTAAATGGCGATGTCGTAGTATATTTATTTGTTAGATATTTATTATTTATCATGTCTAATAACACGATGGGCACATACATGCCTACCTCATTTTAAGAGAGAGGGAGTTCTGTGCCCACAAGGTTTAAACATGACCACTACGCTGCTCCAATTTGGGTTGTTGGGTTTTAACGATGATTTAAGTTATGGTAACCGGGACCGTGGATGGCTCAAAGTGCACTCCGAAGTACGGTAGTGGACCCTGCTCTAATAACCTAACTCATGACTTTACTCTAACGTTATGAACGGTATAATTTATAATCTAAATAGCAAGCTGCATTACATATATATACGAGTATATAAACGGAAATTACAAAACAAGAAAAATTTAGTGTTTTTTTGTTTGTTTACCGATAAAGTTTGAAACTACTGAAACAATTTTCATAAAATATTAGTTCATAAAATTTTCAAAATGCTATTTAATCTAGAAGTTACAAAAACCGTCCGCGAAACCTTATATCTACCTATTATATTTATGTATCAACAGGATCAATAGAATCTTCATAGCTGGGCTACAACATTAAATGGAACAGATTTTAAGTCGATTTAAAAAAAAAATCTAACGTAATTTTCATGCATATTACAACTTTACCAATCTTCCGACAAAGACGTGCCACCAGGCGTTTGAGTGTGATGTCGCGTAGAATCCGGGATAATTAGAGTTATGGCTTAGAAATGCTATACAGTATACTACATATTAGCCCATATTAGACTGCATTATTACAAACCTGCCATCAGGTGCATTCAAGGGCTAAGTAGTAGTGAAATAAAAACAAAAGAATTAAGCGTAAAATAATAGTACTTTCAACCCACGTATGGCATATAAAAACACCAGAATTTAGTTATACTAATATAATACGGTTCATTATTATAAACGAAGTTTCAAAGAATCCGTTTATCCCGTATTCATCCCTCTCTTTTCCTTATCTACTGGGCTGGTTTCCGCATTTAGTGCATCCCTGACTCATTAACCCATTTATTTATTAACCTATTATATGAACTTTGGTGTCTCCAAATTAAAAAACATAGGACATTCATACAAACATCCGACCCCTGTTTTACAACTGTAGGGATAGATCTGGATAAAATATTTCATAAACTGATGGATGGCTTTAAAAGATAACTATTTTCTAAATTTAAGTTTTGTGGACTTAGAAATAACAAAATGCATACACATATATAAACATGCATTCCCTATTTTACCACCTTTAAAAAGTGACATCCAAAAAATGTTTTTTTGATAAATGTTTATTTTTAATTCATAATTAGTAACCTAAATGCGAATTATGGCGTCTGTTACCGCAAAAACATAGGACTTCCATGCTATACTTCCGAAGCCTCTTCGCCCCTTTAGGGGTAGTTTTTGATGTTGGTGTATACTTCATAAGAAACCTATGCTCTAAATTTCAGGTGTTAAGTCCAGATAATGTAAAAACAGTAAAAACTTTCCTTTCCTATTTTACCACCTTTTAAAGGTGATATCCATAAAAACTTTATTATGAGTATTTTTATTTATAATTTATTTATTTATTACTAACCTAAATGCTAATATCGGTGTCTCTAACCTCGAAAACAAAGGACTTTCATACAAAATTCCAACCCCTGTTTTACCCCTTTAGGGGTAGATTTGGATAGAAACAAATCCTGGACTGATGTCTATGCTTTAAAAGAAAGCAATGTTCTAAATTTCAGGTTTGTAGACCTGATAATGAAGAAGAACAGAAATAATTGTCACGCCCTATTTTACTACCCATAAGGAGGGATTTTCTAAAATAATTTATACAGATTTTTATTACTTAAAGCTGATTTACCGATTTCCATGTATCTAACTTAAAAAACAGGACTTTCATACAAACTTCCAACCCCATTTTTATTTTTAGGGGGGAATTCCTGAAAAACCATTTCTTAGCTGACATCTATGTAATAAAAGGAACCCAGATTTGAAATTTCAAGTTTGTAGGCTTTATACTTCCGGAAATTTCGTGATTAGTCAGTGAGTCAGTGGGTTTCTCTTTTTATAATATATATATATATGTATATATATATATATATATATATATATATATATATGTATATATATATATATATATATATATATATATATATATATATATGTATATAGATAACAAATAAGACCCACTACACCACTTTTTTTTTCACACCTGTTCATTTTTATCCATACTAATACTTATTATAAGTGTTTGCTTGTTACCTTTTCACGACTAAACGGCTAAATGAAATTTAACAACTTGATAGAGTACTTCTTTGAGACCGAAATCCGCTACATAACTTTTCAAAATATCACATTGGTATTTAGGTTTGAAATGAAAAAAAAAAATTCAGGACTTATTAAAATTATACCCTTGAAGAAGTTAATTAGGTGATGAAAATGTATTCGTTGGAACGCGCTTAACTCAGGAAGTAACAGGGGTAAAAACATTGATTTAATATGTTACCATAAGTTCACTAGGTAAAAATATGAAAAAGCCGTTGTTATAGTAATAGATACCCGTACTTTGAATTGAATTAAAACCTTCATGACGATTAACTCCTTTTCTGTTAACATTCGATTTTTGACTTACAATTGTTATTTTATGATTGTTACTTTTTTACTTTATAAGATTTGATACATTATTAATATTCAATATGCAACTACTACCTACTAACCTTGACAGAAAATGTTGGTGCGCCCAGATATACCTACTGCATAATTCAGTATATCTGGGCGCGTCTGCGTCACCCTACAGCCGTGATGTTGTTGTGTGATTGAGTAAAAATTACATATTTATGCGATCACAGCAATCGCGGATTATTTGCTGTCGTTTTTTGAAGATAAGCGTTGTTTTTCTCCGAAACTCCGAAACAGATCTTATGAATTTTAAATGGAACCATTTCGGAATAAACTTCTTTGGAACACAAAAAAATATTTTGCATTTCCTTCTATATTTATGAAGTATTTATGCCCGAAAATACGTAAAAAATTGAATAAAACATCTGAATTGATACCTTCCTCGTTTTTTTAGTCGAAAAACTAAATTAAAGCATCATGACAACAGAATTAATTCTAAAACGTCTATGATTTCATGGTAGCGAAGGTTAATACACAAGATGCGGGCGCATTGTCTGTTTTTATGACCAGAATAATTCAATTTTACTTACTGCTGGCTCTATAAGTTTTCTGGGAAACTTGAAGCCCTTATTGATATTTCTTTAAAAGGAGCTGGAGCTTCGAAGCCCTTGACTTCAGAATTTCCACCGCAAGAGGAAAAATGTTCAAGCTACAATCAAGGTTTTCACATTTGCGTCCCTTGGTAGCAGCGGCATCGATCATTGGTGTCACATAAAAGAGTGACAACCAAGGCAAACGTGGCATATTGAATATCAGCTATAATATTTACCATCCTTTTCTTAATCTTCAGGTTTCAATTACAATGCGAGGCCAAATTAAAATATCATAATCATTTATCATTCGAGCACACTTATTAGCAGAAATGTTTGTTGACATCGCATCGTAGGATTGATCGCCTCGTAACTTCTTGTGAGTGGTCTACACAAGCAGGTATGTGACTTGCATTTTTTATTTCAATTCATGACTGACTGATAAAATTGTTATGAAGGTAATCACGATCATTTTATTTCATTGTTGAAATGATAATGAATGTCAAGTGTAAGAGCAAAAATAATCTTTTTTGTTATAGTTAATCTTTTTTGTTATAGTAATTAAACTTGATCATAAGTATTGGGTGAATGATCGAGTCTTCTACTCGCGCAGCAATCAGTTTGGTAAAAGATTTAACTTTAAAGTTTAAAAGCATCATGTCTACAACTAAAACATCGACCAGATTCTATGGTCACGTATATATCGTATAAGTTTGTTTGTCTTCAAACAAAACAAACAAACTTATAGACTGTTCCATCTGTATTCAAATAATTAGACTTGATATTATTTAATGGATTTTTGCCTAATCATAAGACGCACTAGTGGGAAAATAAACAGGAAGTAAAAATGTTCGCTGGTGGATAACTTTATTTTATTAAGAAATAAATTATTTACTTTAACAAAAAAATTAACAATTTAACGACATATAGGTAGTTTAAATATAGGTACTCGTATATCGCACAGCAAAATATATTTATTAATTAATCATATCTACAATTTATACATAACAAAGGAACATCGATTCATTACATAAAGCATTCAAAATTTTACTAATGTGAAACATTGTGATTGTTTTAGGATGTTTGTGACTCAATTACTTGGAACAGATTTGATTGAAATTTGGCACACTGAGGGAATGTATACACTCGCTACATTGTGATACATTGAGTTCTACTGGGCTAAACCTACTTTTCTGCGGGCATTGTAATGGGCGAAAGTTAGTTTAATTATTTATATTTCAGAAATGTTGGCACATGTTTCGCTAGCCCATTTTGAGATACAATTACGTACTACTACGGATTACACATTGATAATTGGACAAATTCATAGTATTTTTTACATACGAATAACAAACTTCATCACGGACCGTATTATTTGAAGTATACACATATATTAAAAGCATTTGAATTTTCGCAAAATGCCAACATTCCAACATTCTAGTCCACTGCAGTTTTATATGACTAATCAATGACATAGCTAATTTAATTTATATCGTATTAAAGGATCCAGGTAGGTACAGCACGATAACCGCATTTCACATTTAGTAGGACATTTATGAAGTCATTACTCTAGTGTTTATAATTTATTCAACAACGACCTAGAAAGGCTGCTAGGATGTGTGCTTTTTATTACACTCTGAGCGTAAATAAGCTCTAAATCTGTAAGTTTGCTTCATTACTTTTTTTGCTGCATTATATGTAATGCACAAAATATTTTCATTGTTGTATCCAAGGATACCTCTATGCTGTTAAGTACGTAGATGTAAGACTGAGTATTAAGCTCCTTACGCAATTCTTTTACTGTGTATCTTAACAGTTCAATTTCTCTGATTCGTTTTTCTAGAGTTTTTATACGAGCCTTGGCTTCTGCTTTTGAACCATATAGATTATCCTGGCGTTCATGGCCGTGGGTAATTGACAACGTTGCTTCTCTCAGCTTATTTTTAATAGACATCAATCCTCGTGACAAACGTCTTATGTCTGAAATCAAGTGGGCTATTTCTGGTTTTTCATAGGTAACTTCTTGTGTTTCGTCGCTGGATAGAACTGATACATCGCTATGTTCTCCTGTGTCCTGAGGTTGACAACATTCAGTACATGTCAAATCTTGCTCGCAATGAGGTGAAAATTCATTTGGATTAGCACAGTCGCTGCAGAAATACCTGTTACATTCTGAAGAGGTGCATCTCGTGCTGATTTCACCGTGAATGCACTTTAAACATTCGGCGCAACTTGTTGTATCGGCGATATCCATAATTTAACTCACTGGACCGCGTCTGTAGCACTTAATATAGTCATGAATGAGTATTTTTCCACGACACACTGTTATGTTTGAGACTAAACCCAGACTCTATGTTGAGCATTTAAAAGATACATTTTGATGTATTACTAAGACTACTTTTGTGCGCATATTCTAAATTATTGATTCAAGTTGAAACTACTGTTACTTGGTAAATGTTTAATCGGTGTATTCTTAAAGAAGAACAAAACTGGTCCGTCCGATTGTCGCAATAACATTAAAGCGAATAGAAGAAAAAAGATAGGTGCTGTCAGATAGCCTAGCTATTGATTTTTCTGTAACAGGTGTCCTGTAATCGTTTATGTATTCCTGGTAGCAAGTAGTCGGTCAATTCATTCAATACGCTCGCCTTTTGTGCGCATGCGCAATGACTGGAATTAAATATGGTGAAATAGATACAAGCATTTTGTTTCAAATAGATCCATGCAACAAAAATCATAGATAACAACAGTTATCTATGAATTTTTAAAGTATATATGTAACACGATTCTTAATACGATTAACAAGAAAAAATTACGTGTTTAACTGAGATTATATATAAATATTTATATGTATATGTATATATATTGAGTATAGTTCAATCCATTTCTATAATAAATATATACTAACGACACACATCGCCATCTAGCCCCAAAGTAAGCGTAACTTGTGTTATGGGTACTAAGATGAGTGATGAATGTTTTTATGAATAATATACATAAATACTTATAATATAAAGAGAAACACCCAGACTCTAAAAAACATTCATCATGTTCATCACACAAACGTTTTCCAGCTGTGGGAATCGAACCCACAGCCTTGCACTCAGAAACCAGGGTCGCTGCCCACTGCGCCAGTCGGCCGTCATTACATGGAGATAGTTGTGTTTTAAGCCCCGCCTCTCAGACTACAAATATGGCGTCATTGTAACATGCGCAAAGGGTCCTCTGCTAGTAAGCCGGGTAGCTCGTAGCCCAGTGAGAGGAGGAGGGTGTCTTTCCCCTCTCACCCATCATTTAACGCGTATTAAACACTACTTCGAGTTCATGTACTCCTGGTGCTACTGCGGGTTGAAATATATTTTATTTTATCCGCAACGCACAACCTGCGGATAATAAAATTGAGGCTATACCCCAAAATCTATACTAGGAATACTTAGAAATCAATAGTAAAAACTTGATAAAATAATATATCGAAGCTGGTGTAATTTTTTCGTGCAATAAATTGAAACATAATTAGTTACTAAAGGATGAATTTACATAAAATGAAATAAATAATTTAAAACAAAACGAAGCTATCATAAAGGCCTTTAGGACCTTTTTTAAGAAAATTGTCTGTATAGCCCGCAAATTTGCTCGCAAAGAAATTTTTATTTGCCCCGAAATTTAAAAAAAAACCGCGAGATTGTCAACGCCTATTTCCAGCGACTCAAAATCTGTTTCACGATTTATACGGTATCAGATCACACAGAAATACATACCCTCTATAACTCGCTATACTATAATATTACATCTGAATTATAAGAGTGAAGTTTTAAAAGGATATTAGTAGTGTGCCTCAGGGGGATTTAAATGGATGCTCGCGACTTTGTCTTTGTAGAACTCTGTTGTACGTGCATCCCTTACGTATTAGCCCATTTATTTACAACTAACTGATACCCGTGCCTTCATTCGCTTAGGTTAAGGTTTTTTATTCCCGCAGGAACTCTCTTATTTTCCGAGATAAAAAGTAGTTTATGTGCTATTCCAGACTCCAATGTATCTCTGTATCTCTTTCCTCGCTCGGACGTCATACGAGCAGTACATTAATTAGTCACTATACAGCTCTTAGTATACTTTTGTTCAACTACCCGCAATGGTGTCCAAATGTGTTAACTGTAAGAAAAGTATAACGAAAAAGTTGCCCGGTTTGGAGTGCATTAAGTGTGGTATGCTAGTTCATGCCAAAAATGAATGTGCAGGATTGACAAATAAGCAATTGGCAGCATTAAAAGCAGCAGAAAATTTGGAATGGACGTGCAACGCTTGCGCCAACTCGCCGTTCAGGAAAAGTTCATTTATCGTGCCCTCTGACGATGAAGAAGAAGAAGATCCTGTCGATTCAGACAATGGACTCTCACTGGACTCGAAACGCTTCATGTCAAAGATAACAAAAGAAATGGAAAAAATTTAAAGAAAGAACTAGAAGAAACCAACCGCTCCATGCAATTTCTTAGTGACAAGGTCTTGATAGTATTGAAGTGTTCAAAGAAAGAATTAAAGAAATGGAAAATAAAAATTACGACCTTACAAACAGGAATAAATATCTAGAAAACAGGATGAGTGCAGTGGAACAACGCCTCATGGATATGGAACAAGATAGGCTTAGTAAAAAAATCGAAATATCAGGGATTCCAGAAATTGAAACTGAAAATATACAAGAGATAATTACTAACACGGCTGAGAAACTTCATTTAAATAGAAACGACATCGAAACAGCAAACTGGACGCGTACCGGGAAATTAAAAATTATTTGTTTGGACATGAAAACTAAAGACACGAAAATAAAATGGCTAACAGCAGCAAAAAATATTTCACTTACTCTAGGCGAAATTATTACGTGCAAGGATTCGAAAATTTCGACGAATAAAATATATATCCGAGAGGCCCTAACTCCATTTATTAAAAATTTACTATGGAAAGCCAAACAAGAACTAAAAGACAGGTATAGATATATATGGTGCAAAAATGGTAGAATTTATGCTCGCAAAACCGATAAAAGTGAGTTACTTTATATTAGGTCTGAATCAGACATAATGAGCATTAAAAAAATACCGAATTAGACTCATCTGCGATGCCCTTTTTATCGTGTTGAATTGTTTAAATTTTTAAGAAAAGTTTCAATAACATGAACTATATAACGAAAGTCGCGGGTTGTGCTGATATATCGGACTATTGGAATAGCATTCCTAGTATTACCAGTAAACTTACATGCATTCACATAAATATACGATCTTTGATAAAAAAATTCTCTAAAATACAAATACTTATTAACTCTAGCTGTAAACCGATTGATTTTATTGTATTAACAGAGGTAAATATATCTGATAATTTAAGTTCATTGTTCCATATTGGCGGATATAAAATGCACACAAAATTACGAATAAATGTGAAAGGAGGAGGTATAATTATTTATTGCCATAACAAACACAAATTTAGTATTATATCATCACCAACGTTACACTTTGAATGCCTTTATGGCAAACTCACCACGCGAACCAATGAATCATTATATATATGTGCAATTTATAGACCGCCAAACAGAAGCAAACACTTGTTTATCGATGAGCTGGAAAACATTGTAAAGAAGTATCATCCATCCGATATGATTCTGATTGGTGATGTGAATATTAACATAAAATATGTAGATAATATATGTACCAAATATTTAAATATGATGCACCAATATAGCCTTGTGAGCGGAATCGATAGTTACACGCGGATCGAAAATAGAAAAGAATTGATAACTAAAAGTTGCATAGATCACATCTTTGTACGGTCCCGCTCACACGACGTATATTGTGCGGTATTAGGCACAGTACTGGCGGATCACCGAGCGATCGTGGTGTCGCTGCTGGATGCATCTTATGTACAGGATGTTCCAACCTCGATCACGAGGTACAATTTTAAATTGCTAAATGAATTACTTAGTGAAATTAATTGGGATCATATTGATAATGTAGATTGCCCTATTAGCCTTTATAATAATATAAAAAATAATATACAATATTGTTATGAGAAATCAAAATATTTAACATCAGCAAAGAAAAAGCGTTATTGTGAAAATTGGATAACTAATAAAATTCTAAATATGTGTAAATACAAAGATCAATTGTACAATGATAAAATTAAAGATCCAACCGATAAAGAATTACTTATAAAATATAACAAAATTAAAAACAAATATAATAAGCTCGTAGATAACCAAAAAAATAACTATTACCTTAACGAAATATTAAACAACAAAGACAATATGAGAAAACTCTGGCAAATTTTAAACAACTTGACTGGGAGAAATTCAGTATCTCCAGATGAAACAATAATTAATCTCTTAAGAACATCTAGCATAAATGAGGAAGAAATAGCTAATAACTTTAAAAAAACGTTTGAACAGACTGTACTGCAGGGTAATGCCTTTTGTAATACCCCATTATTAAATCAAGAAGACTACACTATCTCGAGCAATGTGTCAATGCTATATAAAGAGGCTAGAACCAAAGATATTCTCAAAATCATAAAAAGTATGAAAACAAACAAATCTGCAGGCTTTGACCAAATTCATCCAATTAATATAAAAACTCTTTCAGAAAATATAGCACGCGCCGTAGCGAAACTAGTCAACTTATCTGTAAAAAAGGGAATCTATCCTCTAGAATTAAAAACAGGAATAGTCAGGCCTATTTTTAAAAAAGGTAAAAAGACCGAATACAAGAATTATCGACCTATCACAATACTACCGGTCATTGATAAACTAGTAGAAAATACATAAGCAATAGAATGCACGAATTCTACAATAAAAATAGCATTTTATCAACAGCCCAATTCGGATTTCAACCAAAAAAAAGTACAACGCAATTATTATCGAAGTTTACAGACTACATATGTGAAAACCTCAACGCTAAAAACCACGTAGTTGCGGTTTTTATAGATTTCAGCAAAGCATTTGACACACTGCGACATGACATCCTAGTAAAAAAATTAGAAGATACGGGAATTAGAGGCCCTTTACTAAAATGGAACCAAAATTACTTAAAGGATCGCTCATATTTAGTGAAAGTTGGTACATCATGGAGTGAGAAAGCTACGGTATCCATAGGAACAGCTCAGGGATCTGTGTTAGGCCCACTACACTACCTAGCATATGTTTATGATATAAACAACGTTATCAAAAAATGTATGACCTTTCAATATGCAGACGACACCTGCATATTGGCCGTAGATAGAAATGCTGAACAAGCACTAGAAAAATTACAGGAAGATTTTACAAGGATATGTAAATGGTCTCATGACCATGGCTTATCCATTAACACCCAGAAAACTAAGCTAATTCACATTCACTCATGCCATCTAAGAAGCGCGGGACAGTTAAAACTAAAAGCCCACCATCATGACTGCTTGCACGGAACCTTCACCAACTGCAAATGTGATTTGATCGAGCAAGTTACACACCATCCATACCTTGGTCTAATAATAGACAACAGATTAAGCTGGAGGCCCCACATCGACAGTGTATGTTCTAAATTGCGTGCGATATTATCAAATATTAGTCTACTAAAAAGAAAAATCCCGTTCAAAATCAAAGTACAATTGTATAAAGCTTTAGGGGAAAGTATTATTCACTATGGCCTTAGCAGCTACGGACGCACTTTTAAAACATACATTGAACAGATAGAAAAATTATACCTGAGAATATTAAAACAAATTGTACCTCACAATTTAAAACTAAAACACAAACACGACGACACATGGATTTATAAGCAATGCAAAACACTCACAGTAAAACAAAAAATTAAATTACAATTACTCATCGAGAACTTTTTGAAATATAATGAAAACAATACGTATAAGCCGGCAATAATAACCAGAAGAATACAAGAAAAAAAAATAAACCTTACAGGAGCGAATAATTATTACGGCAAGAGAACCACTAAATATATGCTACCTAGATTAATAAATGAACTACCCCTAACGTTGAGAAATTCAGTGACGATGAGTAACGTAAAACGCATTCTAAACAAATATTACCATGAAATAAATGTAACTTAAAACTTTTAAACATAGTAATATTGGAACACCTGTATAACGTATGCATTCGGGGCAGCGCCAAACCGGTCGCTCGTATCTACTGAGCGACGCGATGGCTCGCAGTACAGAATTACCTACACTGGATTTATTAGTGTACTACCTGCTGTATACTGTATTGCTATTTAATGGTTAATATATGATAAACTTATAAACTTATGAGATTTTAGAGGAATGTGCAGCGTCCAAATAAACTCATGTGAGTTTCAGGATGCGAAGATTTATAATTTTAGTAGTTTGTGTAATAAATAAATAAATAAATAAAAATAAATAAAAAATAAAAAAATCAAATTTCAGCCAAATCAGTTAAATTGTTGCGACGTGATAAAATAAGAAAAAAAAAATTCGCCTTTATAATATTCTAGCTTCTGCCCGTGACTTCATAATTCATATAAGTGGACTTTAGAATTGGGTCCAAAAAGAAATGAAAAATGTGGAAAATAGCTGTAGTTTTGCGTTAAAGCTATTACGTTTTTAATATGGTAAAAACCACTTTAGAGCGTGATAAACGAATAACCTGAAGTCGCAGGCAGAAAGCTAGAATGTTATAAAAGAACAATTACATTAAGTATGATTGGTGTGCAGCAATTATATACCTAATATATGCTTTTCCCACGGGAACAATTTGAGCGATCGGGATTAAAAGTAGTAATAGTAGCTTCTGCCCGCGACTTCGTTCTGCGTGGACTTCATAATTGCTTCACTTGTTAACAATTTGTAATCCTACCATGGGAACTATTTGAGAGATCGGTTTAGAAAGTATGTCCTTTACAATAGCAAAGTTGACATGCATACCAAATATCTAAGGTGTCCGCCCGCGGCTTAGCTCAAAACTCTAAACAATTTTTCCTAAGGAACTACCTGAGGACTCGGTATAGTTAGCTTTTTGTCTTTTCTTTGTCAAAGGCTAAATGCATGCCAATTTTCATCCAAAACAGATCAGCCGTTTTTGCGTGATTGAGTAACAAACATCCAAACATCCACACTTTCACATTTATAATATTAAGTAGGTTTATATACTGAATGCGAATTTTGGTAAAACCTGGGACTTTCATATAAAATTCCTACCCCTGTTTTACCCGTTGACAAACAAAGAAACAAACAAAAATAACTTTCTCTGTAGACTTAACTCTGAATGTTTGTGAACATGAATGTCTTTATGTTCATCATACAAACATTTTCCAGCTGCCCACTGCGCCAGTCGGCAGTGAAAGGAAGCATAGACATCATATAAGACAATATTTATTTTGCTACTTTACATTATTTATTTTACTTGCTTTTTAGCTGTTTAACAAAGTAGTTTCTTTTTTGTGAAAACATTTTATTTCCGGTGATCTATGGGGTATGTTGGTGATAGAAATTGTTCACGTTATTGCCCCTATCTAGCCGTAATTTTAATGAATGTGTGTCTTTTTCGGATCCTAATGAAATATAGTAATTTAACACCCCTTTTTTAATTAGGTCACAAAAATGACCTTAACAGTTATAGACTCATTCCAATCTTCGTCAACGTCGACGTCTTTGAAAAAATTATACTTTAAAAACTTTTAAAACATTTTAATGTAAATAACTTACTTTATCCGAAACAGTACGGCATCAAAAACTCCATCCACTCCATTTAATTGCCTCTTATCTAGTTGATAGAATTCAAAGGGTATGCGTACAAGACGTAAAGTCTAAGGGATCTTCTACCTTAATGCGTGTCCCACAAGGCTCAATTAACATTTATACTTACTATTTATATAATGAATATGTCTAGGGTCCCTTTTTGTTTTTTGGTATACGCTTTTATAATATGATTCCTAAGGTAATTTTGGACCTACCAATGCATAAGTTTAAAGAATGTGTTAAAACACATTTATTACAGCGAGGTTATTATACAATTGATGAATTTCTTAATGACTTTTGCTTTTTTGGTTGCTTGGAAGCATCCGGCTCCGCTTTCATCTCTCACAAGATAGAAAATTGAATTTTAAAATGTAAAATGTAAATTGTTAATGTTGGAAAAGAGCAACTGCTGAGTTTCTTGCCGGCTTCTTCTCGGTAGAATCTGCCTTCCGAACCGGTGGTAGAGTCACTACACACAGACAGACTTGACGTTTCAAAAGTGCTCATAAAGTAGGCCTACTTGAAATAAATGAATTTTTATAAACTTTATTTAAATAGTTGGGTTTATCATCAGGGTTATTTATATAGCAGTAAAACTCTTTTTAATTCATTCCAATTGGCCATTTCATTTAGAAGTTCACGAGTTTAATAAATTTCAGGACTACACCTAAACGAATCAATTATTTTTAGAATTTTCCTTAATTTAAAACTACACCCACTTTTAAAAATAAGTAGTTAAAAATCTGTAGATCTAGACCATAGTTGAATGCAACACATCTCTCAAATAAACTGTTTCTACAGGATGCTTTATAACCAAAAATAAACGCGGACGAAGTTGCCGGTAACTGCTATTTATATGTATAGTTATATATTATTAAAATTAATTTCTTTAAAATTTTATTAATGATTCATGTATAATAAATTTTAATTAGATCATATATTCAATGTTTTTGAACAATTAATGGAGCACCTGTGATCTATTTAAAACAGTGTTGCTTATAATTTAAAGATCGCCATCGCCGGAGAGCAGCTTTTCCTACACATACATATATAATAACAAAATCAGGTAACATTTTATAAACTAACTGAGTGCACCATCTATGAAAGGGTAGATCAAGATAGCAACTTAGAGAAGTTTCTTGATCGAAAAAAATAAATAAATGCACAAATCGGTGTACAGCCTTCTTTGATTGCGCAATTGCGGCGAGGGAAGATCGCTTCGAGTTTATGAATTCCTGGTTCTACTGCGGGTTAAAATCAATTTTATTTCACTCTCAATCACTACCTGCGGATAAACTTTAATATGTATAGTTAAGTAACAGTTCTGCGAAAACGAACATAAAAACAAAACCGTGAATGCGTTTTAACTGACTTCAAAAAAGGAGGTTCTCAATACGACTGTATATTTTTTATGTTTGTTCGCGGATAACTCCGTCGGTTAATGAACTTATTTTTATGATTCTTTTTTTGTTGTAAAGAAGATATTTCATGATAAGGAAATCAGGGGTTGATGACGGCAGAGACTAGTGCGGTACAAAACGATTTGAGGCATGGGTTGACTGCCGGCTGGCACAGTGGGCAGCGACCTTGCTTTCTGAGTCCAAGGCCATGGTTTCGATTCCCACAATTGGATAATGTTTGTGTGATGACCATGAATGTTTTTCAGAGTCTGGGTGTTTATCTGTATATTATAAGTATTTATGTATAATATTCATAGAAATATTCTTCTTCAAAATAGTACCCATACATACATAAGCTACGCTTACTTTGGGGTTAGATGGCGATATGTGCATTGGCGTAGAATATTCATAAAAAAAACTTAGTAACTAAGGGTACCATAACTGTAATACATCGAACTGCATATACACTTATATGCAGTTGGTGTATGTATATTTTGTAATTTTAGACTGCATATACACTTACCAACAGTTGAGATTGCAGTCAAGGGCTAATTTTTAGTGAAAAAAATTGGTTGCCTGTAAAGTCGGTATACGGGCGAAAGTTTTACGTGACAACGAGTTTGAGTGGTAAAATAATTTTAATGTGAATATTCATTCGTATAGTAGGAAGAAGGATGAAATAATAGTAACAATTTAAAACATTTATTTATACAAAGAATTATATTTAAAACATTAATTTATACAAAGAATCTCGCACTGAATTTCATATTAACAAAATTTTATTTTTACCTTTACACATACATACGTATTTATATACAAATATACATACAATAACTTGCAATACATTTGCGTACAATGAAACAGCGTTTACTACAAAGGGACGCGTGCCTTTCACTCGCTCTCATTGTGAGCGCATAACGTGAGCGGAGCGTAACGCAGTTTCTTGAAGTGTCACCCGGCAAACCAATTTATAAGACGTTGTCACGTCAAAAAATGATAATATAGATTTCCGCAAAGTAACGCCATTTTATTAGGGCTTCTGAATACCTAATATTCATATTTTTATTGGTATTCATTTGTATTACTCGTTCGGTATAATGTTCACATGAATTCTTAACCAAGCATTTCGCAAAGCAAATAAAATTCCATCGTCTTAGAAAACAAATGAACTTAATATTATTATGAAATAACATTTTTATTTAAAACGAAACCAACAAAACCGAAATGCAAAGTGGGCGCATGCCAAACTAGGGTCCTTACTGTTGTTTTAAATTCGATGTTAAGTAATAATTTATTCCTTGATGTTACAAATTTCCACATACCTGAATAAAAGACCGTGCGCCAAAAAAATAAAAACGTAGGGATGGTCCGTTTGTCGTAACTTGACTGCAAGTGTGAATCATGAAAATAATATGAAGTTTTTTTTAATCAGTGATTCAATTATTATGTCATTAGTAACTTTTTATCTTTTTTTAATTTTGTTTGCATTGTTAAAATCGTGTTTTTATTAATTCTCATTACTTTGCATTATTTTTAAATAATACCTATGGTGCGAGTAAGTATTTATTTTTATAAAACTAACCAAAAATACATAGTACATTTTTCATGTTAATATATAAAATAAACTAAAGTTGCGCGTATTATATATTTATCCTTATTGAAAATAATTTATTTTATTTACAATATTTTTTGAATACTGATTCTATTTGCTACTTTGATTGGTCGAATATATCAATGAATGTGACACAAAAACCGGTTGCACGCTAGCGTACTTTTGCGCGCGGATTTTGAGTGCTTTTCCGAGCTGGTGAGGGGGTCGAATTTGCCGTTTCTAACGTGTCAAAAATTGGCTGCGGAATGTTACGTGCGGGAATTTCGATCCGCACTTGCACCAGGCTAGCAGAAATTTGCAGGAAACTCATCAAATCTATTGCGGGTGTATTTTCTAGGCATGCGCACAAAATAAAAAGAATTGGAGGCCGCACACATATTTTCTCTTTGCCACCGACAGTCTTTGGGTTTACTTTAGAGGAGCAGTTATTCAAAAGAGCTAAATTCCCGAGTCAGTAAGCCAAGTGTGGTCACCAAAGAAGGTTCAATTCGGTTAGTCCGCCATTGCATACACATTGTTATTTTATATGCAATGGCGGATTTTCATGCAGCACCGCTATTAAGTTCGACTGCAAAGTTTGTTTTCTTGCTTAGAAAAGTTGGCATACAAACTTAAAAAACTGCTAAACTAGGAAATTTTAAAAACGGCTAACCAAGATCATGTAACCTGGGAAACTATTTGAACTATTTTATTTGTTTTCCCGTTTCCAAACGAGGTGGAATGCCTTCCATAAAAACCGTTGAAGGAATTCACGATATCATTAAAGAAATCAAGGACCATAATAAAATTATGGACTTGTGTGGAGTGCAGTTCAGCTAATTTAAACGGTAGATTTTAAATGGTCCTTTGTCAACTGCTGATTGCTAAATAATTATCAAATCGCTTGAAGAAAACGGCGTTTTGACCGAAATTGCCCCACCGATCGTATGATAGAAGAAGAAGCCATAGACGCAGTCTTCTGTGACTTCTTCTATTTTTCTAGTCCCAGACGAGAGGTGTTATTCGTTGTCGTCTAAGTGTGTGTGAACGTCGTGTTTGGATGGACATATGGATGGATTTTAATGCGGTTTTTTTTAATCACATAGGTACGTTTTAGTTCTGAGTAGTTTTAGATACAGTTCGATGCAATCGTGTTTATAAATTTGTGGCTATTTTAGTGAAACTCTACTTTGACGATTAAGCTAGATATATTATTTCTTAGATTCGCTAAAAGCGTTGGCTCTCTGCTGCGAAAGTATTATTGGGGGGTATTTTTTTTATTTATTTGCTATTTTCATTAAATCAAAATGTTAGAACTGACATTTTAATTATTTTCATCTTTTTTGAACTCAGTTTTGAGTCGGAAATTATATTTTAATTTAAATACTTAGTTCAATTTACAAATGATAACCATGCGACGCGCCGCGCGCTCTGTTCCGAAAAATCGTGACTTATACAGAATTAATTTGAGCTCATCCACCGAATTGGATTTATATAATGCTGTAAAAATTACGGATTTGATTTAATAACTTGCAATTTTTTATAAAGTTCTCAGGAAACAGAGTATAATATTTATAACCATTTTTAGAATTTGTATTTTATTTTTTGTTTATTTTATTTCAGTCAACTTACTTATCTCATAGGTTTGTAGTTCCCGTTTTTTGTTAGTAGTATAGTACTTAGTACTTATACTTACTTACTTGGTTATTTAACTAGAAAGCTTTGTTTGTTCGGTAGATCACCTATTAGATATCTAGAAATAGATTTTTAAGGACGTTGTTTTATTGTTGTTTTGATTATTTTGTTTGTTAAATATTTTTTGAAGAAATCTCTCATTTCTCGGCAGTCTGCTACAGCAAAAAGCATCTGAAAATATTGCGTGACGATAAAAATATTATTTAAGAAACAAAACCAGCTTTGGGAAAAAGATGTACTTTTTCGAAAAAAATCAAAAATCATTTATTTCACGTGTTCATGACATAAATGAATTTTGATTTTTTTTTTAAACATCAAGAATGTTAAATGTCGAGTATTAAAAAATAGTGGTTCGAACAACATATAATTTAATAAATGTTTAATAATATAATAACTGGTAGACGTTCTTCACTTTATTTTTGAATACTAGTACTTACAAAAAAGGCTTGTTGGACAGAATCAGGACACCACCTATATAAAGTATGTTTTTATTTTTTATTTTTATATAAATTAATCCTAAAAAAATTAGCAACCCATACTAAATGTAAATGACTTGAAATCGATGATGCAGCAAAGACCAAATTGAATAAACTTGTCTGTATGAACGTTTTAAAATACCATTTGATCTTACTCGTTTAGCACAACAAAATTTCTGCAAACCGAGCTGGGAAATTTAGCGCTGAACTATGTCAGCTGACTTTGATGAAACTTACGCAAGCCGTGCTCAAATCAAGCGCTGAACTTTCACAACATCAAGGCCCAGCAATGACTTGTAAAGTACTATTTATAACATATATATACATTATTTGAAAAAAATTGCGAATGAGGATTTTTTAACAACTTCCTCGATATGGTCATCAAATTAATTTCTAGATACTGTCCGTAGGTTAAAAGCCGGGGTTCTTTTTTAAAAATATACATATTTTTAACGATTACCTAAGGTCCCACGGAATTGAATATCATATTTTATATTTTTCGTAATAGAAGATTATTAATGTCTATGCATTTTCAAGAGAAGGTATACAAAACACAACTGGAAAATGTTTGTGCAATGAGCATGAAAGTTTTTCAGTGTCTGGTTGTTTATCTATATATTTATTATAAGTATTTATGTATATTATTCATGAAAAAATATTCGTCAGTCTTCTTAGTAACCATAACACAAGCTACGCTTACATTGGGGCTAGATGGCGATGTGTGTATTGTATTAATATATTTATTTATTTTATTTACAAAACAGTTTCATGCAAAAGTATCCATTCTCTTCGAAAAATAAACTTTTTTATTTCTATGGCCTTTTTATCGGGACAATCTGTTTTCTTTCAGCTTTTTCATCATGGAGAGCTTTATGGAGAGATAAATAAAATAAAAGAAAATCAGAAGGCCCATGATCAGCCCCAAACGTCTAACAGCTATCTCAATATATAGATGATCAGAATCTAAACACTTACTGAACTTATTAATACCAGAAACGATACATCTTTGCATATTTTGTTTGTTACATATAATGTCACCGTAAAATTTTAGATAACGTTAGATTATAATCTACCCAAAACCGTGCCATACTGCTTAAAGTGTAGGAGATTACTTTTCGGTAGATTGTTGTTTATCAAAGTGGAGTTAGAATAAAATAGATCTTTATTTGTATAACACACACGTTTACATAGATGCCATTGACAAATAAAAAAAGAATTATTAAAATCGGTGCAAATCTAACGGAGATATGAAGTAAAATTTATAAAAAATTCATCCCATTTCCCGGAGGAAACTCATTGTTTATCGGGATAAATGTATCCTATATGTTGGACCCGGGATATCAGCTACCACTATACCAAATTTTATTTAAATCCGTTCAGTAGTTATTATAAGTATAGATTATAATCATCATCATGGTTGTGTTTATATTTGCAAAATAAATTAATGTGTATCTTTCCTTCAGATGAAATTTCGGTCATCGGCATGAAACTACATAATATTAAAAATAAAATGATGGCATACAATGAATACACGTTCAGCTTTTTTAAAAGCTAAATAAAACTGCTTAAATATTTTAAATATGCCATAATATTTTCCGCAGACGGCAATTTAAATCCGCACTACACCAAGGCAGCAGAAATTTGCAGGAGATTCATTAAAAGTTACTAACTACGGTTGTCTCACTCTAGCCAAATTTCCAAGCACGACAATAACTGTTGACATTTTTGACGAGGGGGACACATCGTTTCAGAAATTTACAGTAATTGAAGAAGAGATTCGTCAAATATTATTTCTCACTCTAGCCAAATGGAAGTAGTAGTCTGTTGTACAAATCAATATTGCACATGCGCACAATGACAATGCCAACAAGGCAAAGTATTATATAACTGCGTTGATTTTCATGGAAAAAATTAGTTAGTATTTTAAAAGAATATTATGTACCAACTGCGCCCTGCGGCATCACTCGTGTAAATTACTTTTAAGAGGTGGTGCTCTCTTGCCTGGTACAGATGGTTAAGCTATTTTAGGTACATCATACTATGATCATTAAGAGCAAAACTATAGTGCCCTTCACACTCATAAACGAACGTGTGGTGCGATAACATTACTGTGATATACATTGATTGATTATATCAATCAATGGATAAAAAAGGATGAATATAACGTTAAAAATAAAAAATACACAAATAAAAAAATATTACAGAGTCAACTTTACAAGATAGACATGTGCTGTCGCGGACTTGTTTTTAGAATGATTTAATAGTAAAGATTATTTTTATCTAGCTCTAACGCTTTATGCAGCCCTCGCCAAGATAGCTCTCAGATGCTGAATATTTCTGACTTACCTACTTGAAACTTATTGTTATGTTTGGGCCAATTTAACCAATATTTATATAAATAATAGCCTACATGCTATTCAAATGCTACTGTAAAGTTTTATCAAATTCTTTTCTGCGTGCCAGAGTGGATACGTTACGTTATATACGTTATGAATCGGAGAACAAACATCAGTACTCCATACAGCAATCCATACAATATTTTGCATTTACATTTTTATTCGGAGGATTGGATAGTTTAGATGTGGTAGATAGTTAGTTTAGATATTTTGTCTTATTCTGAAAATATTTATAAGAAATTATAAAAATGACCTGAGAACAATGGTGAAATTAATTATGGATAAGTCTAATTACTATAATACAATCTGTCAGTGATTTATCATTTACTATGATTGATTGTCTCAAAATAAGTTAATTAAGACATATTATTGTTCACCATCGTTATATTTATACTGCAGTATTATAAAAGAAGTAGGTAATGAAGTCTATTTCTGAAATAATTTTTTTTAGTCAATATCATCAAGCATATTTTATCCATGTCACTTACCTCCTGGCAGCTATTGTGTGAGAGGGAACACCTATTTGAGGTCTTTTGCACAGAAAATAAAAGTAATTAGACGATCTTATCAAACATATTCTGTCTCAGTTATTTATATGCCTGTCAGCTTAAGTGCGAGGGAGAAACCCTAGTTGTAAATTTAACACTACTGGAGGAGTTACATAGGTTTTGGAACAGATAAAATAATTTGCGTCTCTTTCGTATAGCTCCGCCCAAAATTTATATATATATATATATATATATATATATATATATATATATATATATATTTCTGAACCTCCTAGCACCTCATATTATCCTAGTAATATGCGGGCTTTCCAGTTAAAATTTTCTTCAAAAGGCGATTTCAATCATTACTACACCAAGGCATCAGAAATTTGTAGGAGGTTTAACTAGTGTTGTCTCACTCTAGCCAAAAGGCTATGGCGCAGAAGAATTTTTTTAGCATTTACGATGTTCATCAAGTATATTTATCTCTGTCACTTACCTACTGGCAGCCTTAGTAAGAGCGAGAGCACCTATTTAACTTCTTATGCACACATACATATTTCAGAGCATTCGTAGAAAAAAAAAAGTAACTAGACGATCTCATCAAACATGTGCTTAAGTGCGAGGGAGAACACCTATTTGTAAATTTTACAATACAGGAGGTGTTACATAGGTTTTGGAACAGATGAAATAATATCCGTCTCTTTCATGTAGCTCCGCCCAAAATATATAAATATATTTCTGAACCTCCTAGCACCTTATTTTATCCTAGTAAGTATGTAGGCTTTCCAGTACATATTCTCCTCAAAAGACGATTTCTGTCCGCACTACACCAGGGCAGCAGAAATTTGCAAGAGGTTTAACAAGTGTTGTCTCACTCTAGCAAAATGGGTGTGGCGCAGAAGAATATTTTTTAGCATGTACGATGTTCATTAAGTATATTTATCTCTGTCACTTACCTACTGTCAACCTTAGTTAGAGCGAGAGCACCTATTTAACTTCTTATGCACACATCTATATTTCAGAGCATTCGCAGAAAAAAAAGTAACTAGACGATCTCATCAAACATACACAACACAATAATATAACTTGTAAGGAGCGAAAAGACATAGTTACTCTTTCTGTTGAACGCACTGTAGAACTGTCTTGTGTGGAGCTGGAATAATTTATAATAGTGTGTGTATATCGTCCCCCTCAGGTGATTTTAGCCTTTTTGAGGATGTAATGGAAGATGTGCTTATGCGATTGTCTGTATCCACAAAAAATCCACAAAAATAGTATGCGGGGATTTTAATGTTGATATTTTACTTAGTAATGCAACTACGACTAGGTTGCTTAACTTATTTCAATGTTTTAATTTAAATTATGCTTTTAGTGAACGTACTAGAATCACAGCAACCTCAGCATCATGTTTAGATAATATTTTTCTCAACTGTGATATCTTAGGTAAATCGATAATAACCAACTTAAGATCAGATCATTGTGGCCAACAAATTACTGTTTTTAATAATATAAACAAAGATGAACGTATCGTCAACTATAGGCCGATAACTAAGAGCAAATTGATACGATTCAAAGGTGAAATATCATCCAAAATTCCTGCCCTTGTCTTTAAAGGAACGGTCACCCCGATAGCCTTTATGGTACCCTCTTTTATATTATTGAAAATGAATTTAACAAAATTTTCAATTTCAAACATATAGATTTCAATAAAAAAATAAAGTTTAGCGATTGGGCAACTATTGGCATATACAAAAGTAGAAATAATTTGTATGAGCTCTATAGTGAAAAACAATATAACCATACTCCAGCTTTCCTCCAACACGTAAAAAAGTACTCCAAAACGTTTAAGAACGTTTGCTTTCATGCTAAGTCGCTATACTTTAAGGATCAAATAATAAAATCGGATAACAAAGTACAAACAACCTAGAAAATTATTAATAATGAAACTGGGAAAGCTAAATCTCGCGATTACGTCACGAGATTTAGCTTTGAATTAATTAGTAATGATAATAAAGTTCCCGCCGATAGTGAGGTTTCAAGTACCTTTGAAAACGTTAATGAGTGCAACGTTTTATTTAATTTTATATCTGCATATGATATAATAAAGAATTTTAAGTTGTTGAAACTGAAAAAAACAGGTGATTTATGGGGTATTTCTGTTATAGTAATATCTAACATTATAGACGTTATTGCCCCTTACTTAGCAGTACTTTTTAATGAATGTGTTGATAGAGGTACTTTTCCAAATTTAATGAAACATGGTAAACTTATTCCTCTATTTAAATCTGGCAATAAAAACGACATTAACAATTACAGACCCAATTCAATCTTACCAGCTCTTAGTAAGGTCTTTGAAAAAATTATATTAAATCAACTTTTGAATCACTTTAATGTAAATAACTTACTACATCCAGAACAGTACGGTTTTACTAAAGGTCGTAGCACTACGGATGCAGGCGTTAAACTTTTAAAACATTTGTACGATGCCTGGGAACGTTCGCAGAATGCCATTGGTGTTTTTTGGGATCAATCCAAAGCATTCGATTGTATTGATCATAAAACCTGGCTTCTTAAACTAGCCCACTATTTTATCAAAAACGTTGCACTAAATTTGGTCGCTTCTTATCAGAACCCAAAGGGTTTGCATAAAAGACATTAAGTCGCAGAGGTCAGCTACGTCAATGGGTGTCCCACAGGGTTCAATTTTGGGTCCCTTTCTATTTTTGGTGTATATGAACAGTCGCGGTACTACCATACAAGCCGAAAAGCTGGGCTTGCGTTACAATAAATATCTCTTTTAAATTTTTCTCGACTATTCCAAAATGAAATTAACAAAGTAATTAAAACTTGATAGCAATGAGGATATAAATACAATAACTAATAATGAGGATATAACTTTTGCTCAATAATGTATACTCTGTGTCTACGTTACTGCAAGCACTACGTTACTCTGGCAGGTAGACTCTGTGGTACCAACCAGCCGAACGGCGCGGCGCCGCGCCGTACTATCACTATCGCGCTCTTCGCGTGTCTTCGTACGCGATCGGAGGTCCTGCTTTGTCTCGCTCACACTCATTTGCTTATATGGGGCTTTTATTTTACTGCTCTCTCTCATAGAAATTTCAATGTATTTAGCAGAGACAATCTAGATTATTTAATAATTTAGTATGGAGATCAAATGCCAGATTGCGAGTTGAAGCTAGTGAAGATGACCAGCGAGCGAATTGAAACAACTTCACGCGTGTTATTATTTGCGTTACAACTAGTTGACACTTGACAGATTCATTATTATTGATTAGTAACTACTTAGTTAGGAGTTTTTTTATTGTTTTTTTGAGTTGAATAGTGCATTTTATTGGTTTGTTTTCTTACAAATTATAGTAAATATTGTTAAATATGAGCTCAAATTGTGTGCAAATTGTGTGCATATTGTTTCTGTGGCGAAATCAGAAAATAATTGGCGAACAACTGGTTTATTTTTTTAATTTAAAAATTGTTTGTTGGTGTTGCATATTTTTTTTCGATTAAAAATAATGGTTGAAACGCGGCTGGTTACGACATAAATTACCAGGCATCATAAAAATTAAAGAGAGCAGAACTCAAAGAAACACTTGGGATTTCTATGATTACTTTTTAATTTTGGCAAACATTGCATAGAAACTTCTTTATCATGATTCGCGTGCTGACCTTAATCATAGTGTTTTCCAAAGATGTCTTGATATTGTTTATCATTTAGCACAACAAGAATGGTTACTTAGAGATCATGACGAGTTAAATTTGTCCTTTAGGTAAATGGGCTTGCTCAAATTCAAAACCCGAGGAACGCCACTGTATATGAATGATCTACCACACCATGTCAGTGAAGCCTGTGACATTGTACTGTTTGCTGATGATGAGCATCTCAAATTTTTAAAACTGATAGAGTTAGAGATAACTCTGACGCTAAGCCATGCTATGTCGCATGTGTCACACTGGTTTACTGTCAATAATTTACTCTTAAATGCAAAAAAAAACTAAGTGTGTGGAATTTATTTTACTAAATATTAAAAATATAATAATAAATGGAAAATCACTAAAAATGGAAGATTACACAGTTTTTCTGGGCATGACCTTAGATTGTAAGCTTCAGTGGGGTACCCATATAGATACACTAGCAGGTAAACTAAGCTCGGCTGCCTACGCCGTCAGGAAAATTAGACAGATTACTGACGTAGAAACAGCAAGACTTGTTTAATTTGCGTACTTTCATAGTGTGATGTCTTACGGGATCTTACCATGGGGCAAAGCTGCTGATATTGAAACTATATCATATTGCAGAAAAGAGCTGTTAAATCACGTGAATCCCTCCGTGAAAAATTTAAAGAAATAGGTATACTTACGGTAGCCTCACAATATATTTATAACAATATAGTATTTGTACGACACCATATTAGTCTTTATAAACAAAAAGTGGATATAAACAGTCGACTTACAAGAAATGGTCATAAATTAGTGACATCTGCATATCGTCTGCGAAAGGTGCAGAAGTCATTTGTGAAAACGCTTTTATAATATGATTCCTAAGGTAATTTTGGACCTACCAATGCATAAGTTTTACGAATGTGTTAAAACACATTTATTACAGCAAGGTTTTTATACAATTGATGAATTTCTAAATGACAAGGTTGCTTGGAAGCATCCGCTTTCATCCATCACAAGATAGAGAAATGAATTTTAAAATGTAAAATGTAAATTGTTGATATTGGAAAAGAGCAACTGCTGAGTTGCTTGCCGGCTTATTCCGAACCGGTGATAGTCACTACACACAGACAGACTTGCCGTTTCAAAAGTTTTTATTAGGCCTACTTGAAATAAATGAATTTTGAATTTCATATTTTGTCTCAGTTATTTATATGCCTGGCCACTTAAGTGCGAGGGAGAAAACGTATTTGTAAATTTTACAATACAGGAGGAGTTACATAGGTTTTGGAACAGATGAAATAATATCCGTCTCTTTCATGTAGCTCCGCCCAAAATATATAAATATATTTTTGAACCTACTCGCACCTTATTTTATCCTAGTAAGTATGTGGGTTTTCCAGTACATATTCTCCTCAAAAGACGATTTCTATCCGCTCTACACCGGGGCGGCAGAAATTTGCAGGAGGTTTAACAAGTGTTGTCTCACTCTAGCAAAATGGATGTGGCACAGAAGAATATTTTTTAGTATGTAAGATGTGATCAAGCATATTTATCTCTGTCACTTACCTACTGGCAGCCTTAGTAAGAGCGAGAGCACCTATTTAACTTCTTATGCACACATCCATATTTAGAGCATTCGCAGAAAAAAAAAGTAACTAGACGATCTCATTAAACATATTTTGTCTCAGTTATTTATATGTCTGGCCGCTTAGGTGCGAGGGAGAACACCTATTTGTAAATTTTACAATACAGGAGGAGTTACATAGGTTTTGGAACAGATGGAATAATATCCGTCTCTTTCATGTAGCTCCGCCCAAAATATATAAATATATTTTTGAACCTCCTAGCACCTTATTTTATCCTAGTAAGAATGTGGGCTTTCCAGTACATATTCTCCTCGAAAGACGATTTCTATCCGCACTACACCAGGGTAGCAGAAATTTGCAGGAGTTTTAACAAGTGTTGTCTCACTCTAGCAAAATAGGTGTGTGGCCCAGAAGAATATTTTTTAGCATGTAAGATGTCATCAAGCATATATATCCCTGTCACTTACCTACTGGCTGCCTTAGTAAGAGGGAGAGCAAAAGAGTTAAAAGTGTTATGCACAAATCAATATTTTAGAGCTTTCGCAGAAAATAAAAATAATTAGACAAGAGACATATTTTGTCTCAGTTACTTATATGCCTGGCAGCTTAAGTTCGAGGGAGAAAACAAATTTGTAAATTTCACACTAGAGGAGGAGTTAATAGGTTTTCGAACAGATCAATAACATACATCTCTTTCATGTAGCTCCGCCCAAAATATATTTATATATTTCTGCACCTCCTAGCAACTTATTTTATCCCAGTATACCTGCGGGTTTTTGAGCCAAATTTTTCCGCAAAGGGCGATTTCAATCCGTACTACCAAGGCAGCATAACTTATCAGGAGGTTCATTAAATGTAGTCTCGCGCTAGCAGAATGGGTGTGGCGCAAATCAATATTTACAAGCATGCGTACAAAACAAAAATTATTGGACGATGTCACAAAGCATATTTTATCTCTGTCACTCATCTATCTGGCAGTCTAAGTACGAGGGGGAAAACGTATTTCAAGTTTACACCACAGTACGAGGTCATTCATCAAATGCTGCTACGGTTGATGCCCAGGGAAATGGAGATTCCGTGAACTATTTTTTCAATTGCTTGAGCCTATGATTTTTTCAATAGTGATCATTAGAATGATATATTCTTGGGGAAATATAATCTTCATAAAATGCTAAACAATACTGTGATATTTAGTTAGATAAGGATTTACAATATATATATACTCAATAAGTGTAAATAGCGAAATAACTATTATTGATTAAAGCTTTAATCCTTACATCTTATAACAAAGTCCCCCTCTGCGTCTGTCTGCCTGTCTGGGCGCGAAAAACTAAAAATTAAGGACTAGATTTTCATACGGTTTATACTAACGGACAGAATGATTCTTGAGGAAAGATTTAATGTATAATTTATTATGTTTATCCGTAAATTGACTGAAATATACCGAAGATTGTTAAAAATATCGAAAAAAATTATACTGACTGGGAGCTTTACTGGCGTGGGCCGCGAAAATTATTAATGATACAAAAAAATAATGCAGGTACTACATGTTTAAAGTTGTCATCTTTGCCGAGAAATATGTTTGGGAGGTAATATGCCTTACTATTATAATTAAGGCACAATACAATTTTTTGCTTAAAAATTTGATCTGAACACTGGTTTTCACATTCCTATATTTATCCTTTTCCAAAAAAATCGTTTTATAATTAAGGTTGGTTAAGTACCCATAAATTCATCTTTAAAGTATTCAAATTGTTTAAGAGTTACGAGTAAAAAAATGCTAGGTACAAGTAGGAATAATGCCGCGGGAATTATTCTTTTTAGGAATAACTTTAGATGCTAAGCTTCAATGGGGCCCACATATAAATAATTTAGCGAACAGACTTAGTTCTGCAGCATACGCGGTAAAAAAGATTCGTCATATGACAAACATAGAAACTGCTAGGCTTGTTTATTTTAGTTATTTTCACAGCATTATGTCCTATGGCATTTTATTATGGGGATTAGCTGCTGATATAGATTCTATTTTCGTCCTGCAGAAAAGGGCTGTTCGTGCGATATATAAAATGGGCCCAAGACAGTCATTAAGGGATAAATTTAAAGAAGTTAAAATAATGACGGTACATAGTCAGTACATATATGAAAATTTAATTTATGTCCATAAAAATATATCAAAATTTAAAAAGAAAATGCACTGTAACAATATAAATATTAGAAGCAAAAATAAACTCGTTGTGCAGTTTACTAGGCTTCACAAAATTGCAAATTCATTCAAGGGCAATTGTATATTATTTTATAACAAATTACCAAATGAAATCTTTGAGTTGTCTCTCAATAAGTTCAAAGTTTATATAAAACGTAAGCTTACAGAAAAATCCTATAATAACATTAAGGATTATTTAAACGATAAAAAAGCTTGGGTGTGAATTGCTCTAGCTTCATAGCTTAATTTAAATTTACTGGAAGATGGTGATAACAAAAAAATAAATTTACCCCGCTAAGTTTGTTGTGGGCTCTTCTTAGACCAGGGCGCGTTTGGAACCCTCGTAGCTTTAGATTTAAGTTGGCGAACGAACTTATCACCATCCCGTTACAAATATGTATGAACGCTTCATAAGTGCCTGTGATAGGCCTACATGAATAAAGAAATTTTGAATTTGATTGTACCCAATAGACTCCGAAACTACTGGACCGAATTTAAAGATTTTTTAAAAGTAAAAAAATCGTGAAATTTCAGATAAGTGTTGATCCTACATGATTAAAGTACCTACTCGTTATTATCCAAGAACAAACCCCGGCAAAACTGACGGTTCCTGTGAGATTTGTAAAACACCGAAATTAACGCAACGCGTGGAAGTCGCGAAACAGCTAGTGAAAGATATTATGGCGGCTACTGTGAATAAACTGTATCATATAGAGATAAATAATCTATACTTATAATAAAACTGTAACTGGAAGATTTCTGTACATTTAATATATTTTGAAAATTTTGACCGGGGGATGCTTTATAATCGATACTGAGTCCAAAACAGTTTTTTATTTAAATTTTGTCCCATAGACAACAGCAAGTCGCGAGGCATATGGGACAACGAAAGATTCTGATGTGTGCGATGCGTGAACGGTAAACATTTCGACAAACGACGGAAGTATGTACTTAGTAAGCATATCGGAATTATTGTTGTAGTTCTATAAAACAGTCCGCGACAAGATACGACAATTTTTTTAAGTCGACTCATTCGCGGACGAAGTCGCACGGGTCCGCTAGTAAATAATAAATATTAAATCCCTACTAATTCCTATCCCTATCCCTACTAAATTATAAATGTCAATGTAAGTTTGTTTGTTACGCTTTCACGCAAAAACTACTAAACCGATCCTCATGAAACTTTGTACACATAATCTTGGATGTGTTAGAAGTAATATCCGTAAAACGTATCCTACGTTTTATGCCGACATTAAGCTCGGTTCCTTTGGGAGAGGGGATGAAAGTGTTTGACGATTTTACACCATAACTCCGACAAATTATAACCGATTTAAACAATTATTTTTGTACTATAGAGGTTATTATATGTGTAAACACATTTTGCCCAAACTTTGGTTGGTGATAGAGGCCAGAACTCCTTCGCGGACAGCTGCAAACCCGTCATTTAAGGCTTAGCGATACTGAATACTTTAAATTTTTTTAGAACTACAATTAAATTTAATGCCACATCAAAACACAAAATCAAACGCAGACGAAGTCGCGGGCAACAGCTAGTTATAAATAAATATACTACGACAATACACACATCGCCATCTCGCTCCAAAGTAAGCTTAGCTTACTGTGGATGGTGGCGACGAGATCTTCCCCTATGCTTTCAGTGCGTCGCGTAGGACAGAACGTGTGAACGATCCTGAGTTCGGGTACACCGTCTCCACCGGCTACTCAAATTCAGCGGAAATGGGACTACTTGGTGCGGTGGCAACTTTACAGAAGAAGAAGAAAATTATCGATAGGGCGGCGGGGTCCGACCTGGCAAAACTAAAGGCGGTTTGAAGGCCAGAATTCGGGGTATGGTTACAGGCTTTATCATCGCTTCAACTAGGTACTCTTTATCAACCGCGACTCACTGCGTGCGCGACCCAGTGGCTACGGCTTTCCAACGGGGTTGTGATGTCTGTAAACTACATGAATGCATAAAAAATAACTTGCTAAAAAACATGTACCTTAAAATTAATGACATTCCGCCTCTCTATCAATGTGGTTCCATTTTACCCTAACAGGGTTCCTTCCATTTTAATGTATACTTTAACTTCTGAGTTTGTATAATATACGAGTATATATCAAGAAAGTGAATAAATAATGGATAAGAAAGTAAATATACAATATATTGCTTTAAGAGTCAATGGTTTCATAAAGATGGGTGGAAATGGCAATTCCCCGTGTATTTTTAAAACGTAAACTAACAAATGTTATTTCACGCCCCGCCCAGGGCTGTTTTAATTTGAGAACATGATTTATTGTTCTTATTTGAAATGTTACTTTTTAGGAAAACGTTTTTAGAGGATATTACAGGTTTTTATGTATTCAGCAAACTCGAAAACAAAAATTTATCTGCATTATTTATTTATTTAAGTACCTATACTAATATGATAAAAAATATAATTAAATTAATGTATTGATAAGAAAGCAAATGTCTATTTTTTCAATTATTTTATCTAGACGAAAAAATTGTACACAATGTTATTGATTTAAAATGAAGCACTGACCTCTATTATGCATACTTTAATAGTACTTATAATATAACTCAGTGGTATGTGGGATGACCTACACATTATCTTAAATATTTATGCTACTGCGGCACTTATCTAATTTTTAGAACGCAAATTTATCTTAAACAAATGTCGGTAAATTTAAACAATGTTGCTGCTACGTGGCATCTTTTTACAGATTATAAAAATTTACGCATGCATCTTTTGACCCAGCATGCGTAAATTTTTTGCAGCATGCCATAATTTCTATTACAAAACAAACAAAATACAATACAGTTTCAGATTATGTGAATAAAATGGGTTCTTTAATTATTTAATTAAAATGTTGTAATTTTGCGACCGGTTTTACTTATTTAATAAGTACGCGCGGAAGAATTTACCTTTTTCTACCGTGTAAAAAATTGCTTTTGCGGGAATTTCAATCCGCACTAGCACCAGGGCAGCAGAAAATTGCAGGAGAGTCATAAAGCGTGTACAATTTTAGTCTATTACGCAATTTATTATTCCTGGACATGCGCAGTGCGCACTAAATGTAAAATAGGGTGTTCCAAGGACATAGCAACTTGTAATATAAGTATACTTTAGTATAACAGGGGTAAGACCCCTATTAAACTAAAGTACGCGTGGTCAGTGATTATAAGCTTTCAAGTTTTAGTTTAACAAATATATTTCATCTTTGTCTGAAATAATATAATAATATCTTTATTTAATACGATTCGATATGTTACTACATATTAAATTAATGCCTTTAGTACGTTGAATTAAACATGGTTCTTAAATGTTAAAAACATGATCAAAAATACTTGGGACTAAAATAAATTAACTCGTAATAACAGATTGTTAAACGAGACGGAATACACCCCATTCTCACAAATAGAGATATTTCGAGTAAGTTGGAATATTATGTTTTCTTTCTCTTATCTATAATATCTCTGTTAAGGACCTTTGCTTACATCTTGATAAAGAGTTATCGTGGTCCGTGCAAGTCAGGAATTTGAGTAGGACGACTTTTGTGACTTTTTAGGCCGTTTTGCCGACTGCGATCCATTCTTCCAATCCCGGCTAAAGTTATGTTAGCACATTCTCTTTTTCGCTCTATTCTCGACTATGCGGACGCCAGCTATCTTGATTTGACTGAGGACTATCTTAACAAACTTGAGCGTTTGGCTAAACGGTTTATTGGCTTGCGCAAATATGACCATGTATCTAAATTTCGTGAAAAGCTTAAGTGGCTCCCTAATCGCCGTCGCCGGGATCTGCATGTACTTTAACTTCTGTACTGTGTGTTATTTAATCCTAAGACTCCTTCCTACTTAAGGAGAAGTTTAAATTTCTTGGAGTGCAGTCCGAACTTAAATCGAGTCGTACGCTGACCATGTGCATACCTTTCCACAAAACGAAGTTTTATAGGCATTCGTTCACTGTCAAAGCTACTGAATTGTGGAATGCACTCCCATTGAACATAAGGCAGTCGGTAGTCACTGGGCATACTAAAATGCTGTTAAGGCTCATTATTTTGCTCAATAAAGACAACTATTATTTATTTATCTACTCTAACTCATATTTAAGTATTTATGATAAGCTAAAGTATATATTAGTATACTTGAACAAGTCAAAAATAATAATATCCTTATCCACGAGAAACATTGTGAAAAGACTAGAGGACTACATTTAGACCCATCAAATTAGTGCCATTTCTACATAAATGTCTAAGATTTGTGTAGAAATGGCACCAGTGTCGAACTGGCTTATAAAACTACTACTACTACCGTGCAGTGCTTTACACACAAATCTTTATCTTCTTAACATAAGCAACGGATCTTAATGCAGTTTATAGCAATAGATAGAGCGATTAAGGTGAAGGTTTAAATGTAGTACATACATATTATAACAGAGAAAAGAGAATAAATTCAAATATTTGTGGTAACAAACCTATTTAGCGCTTACAGTGCAAACGTTTGCTAAACCTTACGAGACCAAAATGGACAATTAGATTTAATCAATATAGTATGGAATAATATATCTTAAAAAGATCAAATCTTAAAAAGTTCGCTTAGATTATTTCCAAAGGATAACAAAAATGTGTTATTTACCAAGCTGTTTTAAACAATACAGTATTATTTCAGTAGTAGAACAAGTCGAAATAGTTGTCCATTACAGCGTACTATTAAAATTAATTTCTTAGAAGATATTAGAGGTTTAAAAATAGGAGGTACAGCCGCTGGCGAGCCGAACGTACGGCCCCGGATGGCAGCGCGGAGATCTGCGGGCGCGGGGTTTGCCTTAAAAGGCGCACGTCTAATCATTATTATAAAAATTACGGACTTAAGACTTTCTTTAAGGACTCTAAAAAGCCCCACATTAGTATTGCATTGCATCCGAGTGATGCCA
The DNA here is from genome assembly GCF_905163445.1 of Pararge aegeria. NCBI lineage: Eukaryota > Metazoa > Arthropoda > Insecta > Lepidoptera > Nymphalidae > Pararge > Pararge aegeria. The sequence goes on from NC_053208.1 coordinate 11,345,141, forward strand.
GGGCCTGGTCATACACACACTGGTACAGATCTTAGGTAAGATCTTTACCAAACAATATATACATAATGTAGTGTCCGCCAGAACGAATACAAATATAGTATACAAGCGTTTTGTGGAACAGGATGCTCAAGCGTACCTCGTGTTTATACTTTTACAGAAGTTTTCTTTTTTTTACGACAACGCACACATCGCCATCTACCCGTAAAGTAAGCGTAGCTTATGTTATGGGTACTAAGATGACTGATGAATATTTTTATAAATAATATACATAAATACTTAAAATATACATATAAACACCCAGACACTGAAAAACATTTTCCAGTGGTGGGAATCGAACCAAAAGCGAAACGGCCGATTGGCGCAGTTTGCCGCGTCGCTACAAACTGCGCCAATCGGTCGTTTAAATCCGCCGTCAAATTACTTACTACAATGCTATTTCGCATGTATCTCACTGGTTTACTGCTAATAACTTAGTTTTGAACGCAAAGATAACAAAGTGCGTTGATAAAAAAGTAATGATAAATAGAGAATCATTAGAAATAGAGAATTCCACAGTTTTCCTAGAAGTTACCTTGAATTGTAAGCTACAGTGGGGTGCCCATATTGAGACACTAGCGGGTAAGCTCAGCTCAGCTGCTTATGCTGTCAGAAAAATTAGACAGTTAACAGATGTTGAAACTGCTAGGCTTGTTTATTTTGCATACTTCCATAGTGTAATGTTGTATGGGATCTTGTTATGGGGCAGAGCTGCTGATATAGAAACTATATTTATACTACAGAAAAGAGCTGGGCGATCGATATATAAACTTAGATCACGCGAATCCCTTCGTACCAAATTTAAAGAAATAGGTATACTTACAGTAGCCTCGCAATATATTTATAATAATACTAGCGGATTGCCCGCGACTTCGTCTGCGTTGATTTTGATTTTAAAGTATTCAGTATAGCTAAGCCTTAAATGAGGGGTTTGCTACTGTGCTATATCTCCGACCACATTCATCAGATCTACACAAAGTTTGGGCAAAATTAAACACATATTAAAACCTCTATAGTACAGAAATAATTATTTAAATCGGTTATAATTTGTCGGAGTTATGATGTAAAATCGTCAAACACTTTCATCCCCTCTCCCAAAGGAACCGAGCTTAATGTCGGGATAAAAAGTATCCTATATTACTTCTAACACTTCCAGAAATATATGTACAAAGTTGCTTGAGGATCGGTTAAGTAGTTTTTGCGTGAAAGCGTAACAAACAAACTTACATTGGCATTTATAATATTAGTAGGGATTATCTCTATTAAACAAAACATAAGTAATTATAAACAAAAAGTCGATATAAACAGTCGACTAACTAGAAACGGACATAAATTAGTGATATCTGCATATCGTCTGAGAAAAGTACAGAAATCCTTTGTGGGGATGCGTATATGCTTTTATAACATGATACCGAAGGTAATATTAGATCTACCTTTACATAAGTTTAAACAATATATTAAAACACATTTAACAAATGGTGGTTACTACACGATTGACTAATTCCTTTACGACAAGGCTGCTTAGAAGCAGGCCACTCCGCTCTAATCTCTCACAAAACAGAAAAATTCTGAAGATTGTTAAACTTTAAAATGATGTTGGAAAAGAGCAAACTGCTGAGTTTCTTGCCAGCTCTTTTCAGTGGAATCTGCCTTCCGAACCGGTGGTAAAGTCACTACAAACAGACTGACTTGACGTTTCAAAAGTGCTTATTAATTAGGCCTACTTGAAATAAATGAATTTTGAATTTGAATATACATGAGAACGAGCATTCGTTGGTATTAAGATTCAGAAAGAAGAAGAGAAGATTCAAAATTCAGTCACTAAATAATTTATTTATTTTGAAATATTAAAGTCATTTTCGTATCATTTTAGATAATTTTGTTAATTTGAAATAATTTTGAGACTAAGAATTAAATTACAAGATCTCAAATTACGATTTATTACAAGTTAGGATATAATATTTTCATATACCAACATATATATATGAAAATATAATATGCCTTAGTTTTTGTGGAGTATGAATTTGTTATACAAAAGGTAAGACGACCTTTGAACATAGCTTATATTAAAGAAATTTAAAACATCAACGCGATTTTCGCATGTGTAATTTAAAAGTGTTTGAATAAAAGGGATGTAAATTTTTTATATAATTCAAAAGATTACATCCCTTTTATAACATCGTACAACGATTATTAAATAAATTATAACATTATAACCACGGATAAACTGCTGGATAAAGCAGCCAAAATATCCGCACATGGCAACGGTGAATCCGCACTTATACCAGGAAAGCAGAAATTTGCAGGAGACCCATCATTCGTTATTAAGTTTGTGTGGCTCTTTCCATATGTGTGAGTGTGGGGTGTAGTCACGTATTAGCCTAAGAGCCCACGACGGCCAGACCTTCGTTATTTAATAGAAGCCGAAAGTTCTTCTGTTCTTGTCCTCTATAGTAAGAACGACCAGGGACTATAGAGTAGTGTTTATGGTTACTTGGGCAGGTAACAGGTAGTAAAGGTGTATAAAATAGTACCGTACTTCGGTAAAGTATAAAGCTCAATTTTTTTATATTTTACTAGGGATAACTTTAGAAATCTTGTCATCCATTGTCGGACACTTACGAAAGTTGCTAACCTCTAAACTAAACCCCCTAAACTTTAATCTATATATGTATATAAAAATCAATGCCACTTTTCGTTGTAATTTTATAACTCAAGAACGGGCTCACCTATCAAAACCAAATGTTCAGGCTTTGTTTGGACTATTAAATAGATGGTTTATGTGAAGTTTGCACAAAATCCGTTGAGCGGTTCTTCATTTATCACATTTTTTGTAACTAATAAATTTAATAAATGGCGGATCATTTTGTTAATGGGGACAAATTGAAAAATTAATATTTCAGATGGGAATTGTGCTGTCAAATTGAAACTTTTTTCCGTGTTGATAGTATCAGCATATTGTTATGTCATTCATGCATTTCAATAAGAAATTCATCAAATGTAACCTCGCTGTATTGGATGTGTTTTTACACATTTTTTAAATTATGCATCGGTAGGTCTAGAATTACCTTATGTTACCATGTTGTAAAAGCGTATACTCAACCCCACAAAGAATTTGCAGACGATATGCAGATATCACTAATGTATGTCCGTTTCTGGTAAGTCGATTCTTAATATCAGCTTTTTGTTTATGAAGAGAATAATATTTTGTCTCACAAAGACACATATAGGTACTTATAATAAATCTGTAACTGGAAGATTTTTGTACATTTAATATACTCGTATTTTGATAATTTTGACCGGGGGATGCTTTATAATCGATACTGTGTCCAAAACTGATTTTTATTGCATTTTTATCTGTCTGCCTGTCTATCTATCTGTCTGTCCGGGCCTCGAGTGAAAAGAACTGAACTATTTAAATTAAATTTGGTATAGTTGTAGCTGATATTCCAGGCGAACATAAAGGATACTTTTTATCCCGATAAACAGTAAATTTCCTCCGGGAAATGGTATATCAATTTTACTCCAAAGCTTCGTTAAATTTGAATCGATTTTAATAATTCTTTTTTTATGTGAAAGTGAGTACTATTAAGAATGTATTGTCTTATTTCAATAAAGATCTGATGAATATTGTCGGAGATAAAGGACTTAACTCTTCACAGATAACACCACGTCGTAAGGCAACGATCGAATGCATGCGTATCCTGGAATAGGTCATAGGCTTATTTTTATCCAGGAAAAGCCAACAGCTCCTACAGGATAGGATCGCTATTTTTTCCGCATTTGTGTTTCAAAATCCGCGCAACGCAGTTCTAGATTGACGTGTTTTTTTTAGATATGCATAGTTGAAATATTATCAAGCTTTTGAGTTTGTTTAGTTAAACGCGCTAATCTAGGAAAATGCTGTTTCGATTTCGATTTTTTTTGGTTAGTATCAATTAAGGCTATATAAGATTACGCTACGACCAATGGTTACCATTATTAATTAGAAATGTTAACAAAAGTGCAAAAAATATTCTTTTTGAGAGCGTGTGAACATACGACTACTTTTTGAAGTTTACTCATTCGCGGACGAAGTTGCGCCAGTCCGCTATTATAATTATACTTTCGTTACAGTATAAAAGCTAAATTTTATATATGTTACTTGGGGACCTATGAAAAAATGTTACCTCAATAGCCTAGCCGGACAGATTTAATGGCTTTTACACTTTGCCTGATTTTATTAAATAACGAAGGTCTGGCCGTCGTGAGCTCTTGATCTATACAGTCTATTGTACGTGTCAGCATCCCCTAAGCATGCGCACTTGAAATGAAAAAATGGCCGATGACAACAAGCTGGAAATAAAAAGACTTATCTGTGTATGTTATCCAGTAACATTGTTTGTATGAGGGGAAATCATAATGTAAAAGTTAAGAAGAGGATTTATGTAAGATTTTATACAGATGGACAAAACAATATCCATGGCTGTAACATGAATAACATGAATGCATCCTATTTATGCAGGTTTCATGCAGTCCAAATATAATTTTTTACTGGTTTGGTACATGTACTAGCTGTTGTCCGCGACTTCGTCCGCGTTTCTGTTTGTTTTTAAAGCATTCCGTAACAAAACTCATGTGTGGCAGTCGCACCAACAAAATATAGTAGATTGCGCTGGGTAGTGGGTAAGCAACGGTAACTGGAGTCAGTAAAGGAATAGGTCCCACTTTGGGGAATTACTGTACGTCGGTTTCAGCTTTCATTACTAACAACGAATAGTAACCGTTAAATTAAGACAGAAGATACTAAAATACGTATTCTGTAAATAGCATTAAATTTAGGTATATTTCTACAGATATTTTTAAGTAGGTACAGTATTCTTGTACAAAAATCGGGTGTAGTTTTTAAAACGAACTTTTTTAACTAATCATAATTCTTTTGCATATGTGTAATAAACTTATTATGCTTTTAATCATGGCCAAGCAAATAGAAAGCGCCATCTACCACGCGGATAATGATTTAGTTGGACAAAAGTACGAAGGGTTTGTTTCGAAGTCTGAGCCAAATGCCTAATGCGACATGAACCTCCTTGAATATTCTGGTATCCTAGTACACATGCGGCTATTTCAGCCAAACGTTAACCTCCGAAGATTGTTGCGGAAAGTATAATAATTATTTTACAGTAATTATAGCGATAGTTAGAGTTAAATTAATTAGGTATACATTTTTATAGTTATTTAAGTCTTATTTACATGATTTTTTACGTTAAATTATTAGAATAATTATGTGTATACCCTACTAGGTAAAATATTTTGTGATAATATCTATCCAACTGGTCCAGGTTAGATATTTTGTCATTTCTAAAGTTTCAAAAAATAAAAGGCATGAATGACCACAGGGTTTTGACTACTTTGTAATTTAAATAATACTTTGTTTTAAATTGAAGCAGTTCAGAGAAAATGTTCGGATATTGTTCGTTCAGGACTTTCTTAGCAAATCCCATTTAAGATGACCGTCTTAAAAAAAGTTCAACATGACTCCTCTGAACATTCGTCGGCACACGGCAGGATTTGTTTGTACTTTATAAAATAAAGCATTCCAAAATAGATTGCCCCACCATTCTATCTCAGTTAAATATAAATATAAAATTTAAAAGCCGTAGGCCTAGTAAGATATCACTTGGTATTTTTGAGAATAACACACACACACTTCACACTATATTATGAATCTCTGATAAGAATGAGTTGCTTATAAAATGACTTTGCAACTTCAATGGATGTCTCTGACCCACCCAATTTCCAAAAAAAATGATTAAAATTATAATAATAATAATAATAATTAAACAGCAATTTGCTCGCTTGCAATCCTGCAGGGGTTTTCGAGAATCGAAACTCTAACATTGAATTGAAATATATATAATGTTGCTCTTTTTAGAGACTCCAATTATGTTGTGCTGTTTTTTATGGAAGGCCAGCGATCTATTCGCTACATAGTACATGTGAACTAAGATATATATTAAGTATAGTCATCATCATCATCATATCAACCTATTACTAGCTTACTACAGGGCACGTGTACACCCACAATGAGAAGGGGCTAAGGCCGTAGTTAACGCTGGCCCAGTGCGGATTGGTGGACTACCACGTGCGTTAAGTACAGTATAAATTAATAATCGATAGGAAAAAGCTTGAAAAGTGCGAGTAAGATTCTCGCACCTCAATTAGCAGGAAACATTCAGTCTTATTTGATTTAATAATCATTTCATGACACTTTCAAATACACTGAACCAAACTAAGTTCGTTTGTAAATATTTAAGATTAATATCTGTTTATTTTATCTTTTATCTTTTAGGTAACGTCCTTTCATCTGATTAGCGATTCTCCCGTTTTCGTAAGTGAAGAAGGGGGTAAAAATCTATAAACATTCCGAATTTCAAGTCGATATCATTAATAGAGTAACCTCTCAATAAAGTAGGGACAGGCGGTTTTGGTTACGGAATCCCCCACAACCATGCCGGAGAAAAAGTTCTTCAAATTTATTTAAAATAACGATTACTTACCTGAGGACTCGTCCTGTGTGAACTGCTTGATGATCAGATCCAGGGCGCGTCTGGTAACCTTAATCAACACGTCAATAACCTTCCGACTGTAATAGCGGCGCATTTCGCTCACTGCGTTCTTCACCATTTCCTATGAAAAAAAAACACCATTCAATTGTAATTTTGAATTATTATTATAATCTAAAAATATTGTAAAAATTATTATCATGAATCTAAACTATCCAGGGTTACCTCCATTGAAATCACTCCAACCTTTTAGTAGGAGCCTTTATAAATCTGTTATTAGAGTTATGACTCAGTGGTCGATCAATAACATAAATTTGAGGTTTCTTGTAATTTCATAATAAAAATGTATTTTTATACTATAATGTCATTGATCGACTACTGAAGTACAATCGCAAAAGCAGACTTGGAGCCTTGGGGAGCGCTGACTGAAAGCTTAATATTAATCCACAAAAAACTACAAACCTGCATGCTCTTCGAAAGCCCCCCAGCGGGTACGGAGAGCAACCGATGCGGACTCTCGAAACATTCCCAAACAGCAGACCAGTCTTGCTGTCCGCTGGTTGTTGACTCGTTCATAGTAGATGCTGCCCCGCTGGCCATTTGTGCATCATCTATCAAGAAAATATTGGTTTAAATACACACACATTTTAATAGTAGCAGAGCTTTTGTGTCAGGGCTCATCCGAGGAAGTACTACCGCCATGCAGAAATGCATTTTGGTCAGAAGGGGGTTGCTGGTGTAATTAATGGCATATGATGTTTAGCACCCACTCATGGGCGTACCCAGGTTTTGGTCTAGGGAGAGGCAAGCGAGATTTTTTTAGAGGGTCCTCTATAACCCAAAACCGAAGCCAAAATTTTTCTCATTTTGTTTGTCTGTGTATCTTGGCCGCCATACATTTTCTAATAGAGTTAATTCTAAAAGCTCTATTTATGATACTCCGTAAACAATTGTGTGAAAAACTTTCTCTAATCACTTTTCCACTTTCCACTTGTGGGCCATCTGCTTGCTCCGGCAATTATCACTCTAAATAAAACTATAAACAAACTTAGGTGTCTTCTAGTTTAAAAACAACTAGCCGTTTGTTACTACATGACGTAATATTACTGAAATAAAATAATATAGCCTATGTTACCTCTGGATAAAACAGCTTTCTAATAGTGAAAGAATTATTAAAATCTGTCCAATAGGTACATTCAGAGTTTTCATTACACTACCTTTTCCCCCGCTTTTCGGCCATTTAAAGGCCGTACAGTTATATTTGCCACAAGGATACCCTACTCACAGACCCAAAAAATCGTCCTATACTGCACGATTTGTCTTCATAATAGTATCGATACTATACTACGATACTGAGTTTATATAATTAAGTAGTTTTCAATAGTCATTACAGGCATAAAATATTAACTGCTATAACCACATAAAAAGCGTTATTACGCCTTATTTAAACTTTTTTTAAATCTACTTAAGGACTTACAAAGTATTTTTGTAGAACATAGTATTTCTGTATGACTGGCCATTTAGGCAGCGCAAGCACACGTGTTTTATTATTCTTTGCTACGTATATACAAACACACTGTTACCATCTGCTATAAGAAATTCAAAATCTGGATTTATCTCTATCGGTTTGGCTTGTTGAGCCGCTTTCTTGACGAGATCCAACACTTCTTCCACTGCCTCCTCTACCATTAAACTTTTTCTATTGAGCTCTACGCATGCACTTCTGAAAATATAAATGTGAATAAAATCGATGTAAAATAATACTTAGATGAATAATAATATTTTAAAACATAATTGAATATTATTATTCAAACTGCATTAAAAAAAATTGTGAAATTGAATTGCATTGAAATTTATTATTCTACTTAATGGATGAAAAATTATCAATTTTACTAGACTTTTGTATTTAAGTCGAATGATTGATTGGCTTTTGAAGAATTTCATCAAATCTCCACAAAGTTGAAATAGGCTCCATCGAGTAAAACTTCTTTTTTATTCATCTACAAGTTAGCATTTGACTGCAATATCACGTATAACTATAAGTATTTTAATTACGAAAATACATACCTACATCCACTTTCTACGTGTTCTATAAACTCATCCACAGACCAAGGTGTTTCTTCTGCAAGGAATAAAATTTCTATGAACCTATTACCATGTAGGGTGCATGGTAATTTTATGCCAAAATATCATCAAAAACATAATTTTTGGAGGGCATAGTAAAATAAAAATTCCAAGATACACATACGTAACATAATATAATTAGTTTTATTTTAAATATTGTATTGTAAATGTAACATTATGTATTGTGCTGAATAAATTGAAATGAAAGGTGTACTCAAATCTTGTTGAGTCTCCTTCGAAAACTTGTTTAAATAAAGCTTATGCAGAAAGTTTGTTTTTGATGTTTCAGTTCAAAATTTTGTCCATTTGTAGAACAATAGTCAAAAATAACCACTAAAAATTAAAAATGTATGTGTTTATCTGTCTCGCCCTTCTTTATTTTATTTTTTACTCGGTAACTATTAATTATTTTACTTGATTTATTTATATGTAAAGGTTTTTTATTCATTGATTTAATATGTTACTTTGTAAGCTCGCTGGTTGTATTTATCATTTACCTGGCAATGAAATCAGGGTGACTTCTTGCATTCCTGACAACATATAAATGATCCTATTGGTATATATGTCATGTACTCTAGTAACCAGTACGTCGAAGCTGTTTATAGCAGAATTAGCACGATCGATGAACTCCTTCCAATCATCGCTTGTCCAGAATACCGTCCGAAGGCCGGGAAGTAGAAGGGAAGAAAGCCGGACTACTTGAGGCAAAAGAAGGGGTCGCACCTCTAGTTTCACTTGCCTAACTGTACGTAGGTAATCCTCTAGCAGAAACTGTAAATAATAGTATTTTAGCTTTTAATGTACCTTAAAAGTTAAAACTTTGACTGTAAACGGTAAATATGCCGAACATACGTTAAATGGAGCTTTTAAATTAGATGTTGCTTTTTCTGTCAAACAATTTTAGGTTGACTTCTTGGCAAGGAGTTTATTTCACCTTGCTTCCTAGAGGCAAGGTGTCACATGAGTCGTTCCAGTTGTAATCATTAACTTGTGGTGATAATTTAAAAATAATTGCGTAGGAGATTTAAACTTCATAACCAGCAATGGGGCATAAAAAGTGCTAAACATGATAAGAACTGACCTGTAAGGAGTCGTTCACAAGTGTGAAGTAATTCTTCTTTGCATATAATGAGTGACAAACGATTGGCAATTCCAGGCCCATTTTAACGAGGCAGTCAGACTCTCTAATAAGTAACTTGATTGTATGATCTAGGTTAACGGTTATTCGACCAGATTCATCTATTTTTAGTAGAGTATTAGTTAGACTGTCATCAACGTCCCATAGCTGAAAGAAAATATGTATAAAATCTAGTCTCCACTCATTACTAAAGGACTATTCCTGGCAATCCCTGCTCAGTCGCCGTAGGGGAACAGATAACAATAAAGACTTATGAATATTAAAACATAATTTGCTATACTCCGCGAAAAGCAGGAGAATCTGTATGGTGTAATTTATAATTTCCTCACTCCTTATACTCCACACTAAACAGATCTTCGGCAACTCTACGCACGTTTTGCTCTGAATCTGAATGTTGACTTTACAATGAATAATTATTAAGTGAACAATCCAATTATTCACTGTAAAGTCAATAGCTCCTGAGACTGCTCCGGTTTCGGAGCGAAACGTGTGTAAGATCCGTTTGGTGTGGAGTATAAGGATTGAAGAAATTATAAATTCTACTGTTTTTCCCGTAGTATAGCAAATTAAACTTAATTTTCAGAATACGAGTACATTATGAATTTCAGCAAAGTAACGCCTGCTTGCATCCAGTAAACAATAAAGACTTCGATTTATTCCTAATACGATGAGAGGTTGTCTTTTTCATTCATCGATATATCCACTAAATTGTCGTGAAGTTTAATATCTCAATATCCTATGAGATAGGCCAGCAGACAGTCATCATTATCAATTTATTATCGGCCCACTACAGGACCCGGCTCTCTTCGCAGCAAGAGAAGGGTTTAGTTGTCCGTAGTTCCGTAGTCCACCATACTCGCCAAGTGTGGATTAGTAGACTTCACACGCGATTGAGAATGTTATAAATAAGTTAAAGATACTTGTAGAGTAAGACATTTCTTAAAATAAAAACGCACAAAGCTCCGAAAAAAGAGGTGGATCGAACTCGTTCCCAGGCACGCAGCCGAGTCGAAGGCTTAACCACTAGGCTGTCACCGCTTATATTGTCTAGAAAAAAAATTTCGCAGATACTAGGCAAGAAATGAAGAACTATATGATGATAGGCTGCTAAACTATTAATTACGTTTTGGTTCATCCACACCGCGCGCATAGTCTCCTCGTAGTTATGTATAAGAGTGCGCGTTGCCGCATATTTGCGCATCATGTCGGCGGCGGTAGGCAATGCCCTCAGCACTGGGTGCGCGCACACACTCTCGACAGTCTCCGTCATGTTGTACATCAGACATCTGGCCCATTTTATGCGACCTACCGACAAGAAAGATAGAAAATATTCTTTATTGTACACCAAGAAACATAAACAACAATGTCATAAAACTAAATATTGCACTTAAATTATACAATTGGCGGCCTTATCGCTAAAAAGCAATTTTTGACTGGCAACCGAACGGCAAAGGACATAATGAGTGACAGGTGGGGTATGGTTGGTACAATAATACAATAGTACTAACATATTAAATCAATGCAATAATATCTTTGATATACATAAAAGTTTAGGCTCGCAAACGCTTTTCGCAAACTTATTTTTGCACGTCCTTTGAGGCAAAAGGTGTCCATATCAGGACAGGCAAAGGCAAACCTGGTAGCATGTGCCAAAATGAAACAAATGCTAAAAAGAAAACCAGCATAGTCATGTACACTGTCCAGGGTCGAAAAGGATATGCAAAACGTGTAAATGATAGCAGGAAAGTTCGATAGTAGACCTATATATATACACACCGGCATATTTAGCGGAACACAAAAAAAGGTCCATAATTAAAAAAAATATGGTTCACAATTCCTTCACAATAAAAGCTGCAACGCTGTGGAATGCACTCCCTGACGATATTCGTCGCTCTAAATCCCTAGCTATTTTCAAAAGCCGTGTTAGACATCACTATTTGTCATTATAATTTTGTTGTTCGTATATGTGTACTTATGTATCTATAGTAAATATATATAAATATTTGTTAATATATATATATATATATTTATATTTATTTATATCTTATTTTATTTATCTCTTTTAATAATTTATTATATTAGTTATTAGTAGTATGTACTTAAGTGTATAAATTTATGTATTGTTTATTTTAATTGCGATTTCCCGTCTCTCATGTTTTGTTGTGTACTATCGGTAAGGTTACCTGGCAGAGATCACTTTTAGTGATAAGGTCGCCTTTTGCTTTTAATTTTTTGTTTAACTATATTTGTAATTTCTCCTTTATTACGCAATAAAGATGTTTAAATAAATAAAAAATGGTTTAATTTTAAAATCTACTTTTGTTATTTAAAGTTTCATTGTTTTACTTAAAATGAGATCAAATTAAGAACAAAAGTGGTACATTATGGAATTTTCATGTAACCGGGAAAAGTGACAATTAATGTTAAAATAACAATTAATTAAATTAGAAAAATGGTGATGAGGTGAATGATGCTATCGATAGTCTCCTGGGATAGTCTCCGCCATTCCTCAACTACGGCGATTCACAATTCACCCACGTTGGCTGAAGAGCTGGAATTCTGGACTTAACTTTTCTTTTCAGCAAGTCCCAAACGTGCTCTAGTGGTTTCTTATCCGGGGATCTTGCCGGCCACTCCATTATAGTGATATTCATATCATTAAAGCGGCCGAGCATTATCCTGCATAAAAACAAAATCGTCACCGATGTATGGGGCAAACGGTACGATATTTTATTCTAAAACTTCTCTGATATAGCGGTCTACAGTCAGACTCGTCTGTCAATCACTACCCAAGTCTGTGCGAGCTCCCAACAAAAGCCCGCCCAAACCATTATTGATCCACCACCGTATGCAACTGTACTTTCAAAATTTGTCCGAATGTATCGTTCTCCTTTGCGTCTGTATATTCTTTGCCTGCCGTCAATTTTATTTAAGAGAAAATGAATCTAAAGCAGCTTCTTCGTACACCCCGCACTGCTTCTAATTCATGCCGGGCTTGGACGGCCGTCAAACGGTACCCCCGTTTGACGGCCGACGTACACGAAGCCGAATGAAACGATCATCCCTACTCGAAGTGCGTCTTTTTCTGCCTTGCCCTGCTCTTCTCACATAAGTTCCGGTCTACCTGAACCGTCGGATACTGCGATGGATCGTTGAAACTGGTCGACGAAGATCTCTGGATATCTCTCTGTAGGTTTGACCATTTCTTCGCATTTCGAGTGCCGTGGCAATCTCCGTTGGGGCTAAGTCAGGCATAATTCAGTTATCAACTCCAGAATGATACGCGATTAAAAAAAACTAACAAAAAACAGTATTTCAATGAAATTTGAAATTAAACTCGTTCTCCTTTGAAATACTCGAAGTTCGCTCCAGATAAGGTGTATTTGAATAAAATTAAAACAATTGCATAAAATGTGACGCTCAGTTATTTTCTTAATTTGAAAATATTTCTTTTTAAATTAAATGACGTATAAACCAGCCAGCAACCTTATATGATACTGATATCAAACCTTTTTTTGTGTTCCGCTAAATATGCTGGTATGTGTATGTAAATACCCTATCTATAATTAAGACTAATAAATGTATCAAATATGCATAGTAGATTCTACGAAACCTTTAAGTCCTCGTAAAAGAGCTAGATGTAGATCCAGTCGCTGCCCATCTTACCACTCAGCGTTCTCTTAAGGGACACAGAGTTTTGTCTAAATCCGAGACTAAAAGTTCTACAATCTGGAGCCCTAACCATCGGTTACTTAAAGCAAGTGAATCCATTTCATATTTTTTTAATAAAATTACAATTTTTAAAAATTTTAAAAATGAATTTAAATGAATGAAAGAAGTATCAATATTTTTTATATCATATTAGTTCTCATTTAGATTTTAAAAGTAGAATATTTCGTTTCTTAAATTAAATAACTTTTAACTTTATTTTTATATACCAGCAACAGGCGAGTAGTTTCTGGGTAAAGGAGGGTCTTCTTTTTGTCTTTTAAACATCTTCATTATTTTGTCCACTTCTTTTTCACTATATTTTAAGACTCTATCGTATTTCTCGCTGAGTTTTGTTATTTGAATTTTCTGGCTTACCTGAAATTGTACATAAAATCATTATTATACCAATTAAAATTCCATTAATAATATCATATTATGTGCAAACGAAACCCAGACTCGTTCGGTTCCCCGACAATACTAGGTTTTATTTATTTATTTCATATTTACTGCGTTTGTGAAAAATTATCAGAAAAATCGTCAAAACATGTTTTCTACACTTGACCTTTTCAAATCTTGTAAGAAATTTGATTCCTTGTGGTGTCTCCCAAACGCTAGAAAAATTCACTTCGATGGTACTGCCAATAGATTCCTTAAGATTATTAGTTTTTTCTTCAAATGCTTGATAGTCTTTATCAAACTCGGCATTTCTATAGTCTAGATAATCATACTGACAGGACGTTACAGCCTTTTTTGCTTCGTTAAAAGAATGCATCGCATCTTCCAGATCTGAAATTTTTACAAGCAAAATTATTTACTCGCTGTCTTAAAGATGTTATGCCAATTTCGCAAATCATGCTCTCTTACCTTCGCCCAAAAGTAGCCCCTCCATTCGTTTTTCAAATAAATGATTATAATCATCCATCAAATCAAACATAGTTATTATTTTATTCAACCTTTTGCAAAACGTATCGAATTTACCAAAAACGTAATTTTCTGAGAAACTAAACTGCTCCGTATTTGGCAGAAAAGGCTGATTCTTCACAAATGTGTAAGTATCTCTGTAGGTTTTATTAAGACTTATGCAATGTATCAATTTATCCCTTACCATGTCGCGCTCTTGTGACCAAATAGTCTCTTTGAAACGACACGTTATATATTGTTTGCATGTTTCAATCATTTGATTGGTTATCTGTAAAGTAACACCTATTGCTAAACATCTTATTTAAACAAGAATTAGTTACGACAATTTTGCAAATAGCTACTAGCTTTGAGTTAATTTTGCATGATAAACTTATCGTCATCATCAATTTAACCGATCCACTGCTTTACTTAAATCTATAAAAGGGAGTTGCAAAATCCCAACGAAGCGTGATAATTCTGTTCACCTCTTTAGGGGTCGAACACGGCTTCGTTTACGGGTGCGGGTTCACCATTCCATGATATACAATTTATTTTATACTTACTTTGACCATCAATGAGGATATTCTTTCCGAAGTATTGTAAAATTGCGAGACACTATGGATGAGTCTGACCGTTTGAAGCAGACTTAATATGGAATCTTTGATCTTAACAGGATCGTCCAAATATAAAGAATGACAACATTTCTCCATTGCTTGAATAAATTTAGCGTTGTCTTTGGCTTCATTGTAACAGAAAGTTATCTTGTGATCCGTATCTCGCCATATTTTAATTACTTTTGAATTTGCAAGTTGTAAGCACGTTAAGGTAAGCTGAACCTCGACATTCTGCAATGTAATAAAGCATAAATATTTATAACTAAGTAGGAACTTATTGCAGTCCAGTAAATTGACTAATACTATCTGATTGCATAAATTTTCATGTAGAGTATCTATAATTTGACACAGAATCGTACACGTGATAATATCATGTAGAAAGTAGTGAGGATGTTTTTTAAGAAATCTGGTCTCTTAACTAAGAAGTTTCTGTTTCGATGCATTGTTTTAAATATTTTTAAAACGTAAATAAAAAAAATACATGTAGCAAAAGGCATCGTGGGGTTATATCTCGATTTAAAATATTATATTACGATAGGATAGTTGTGACTATTACAACCTGTAGGTATGAGACGAGCTGAGAAAACTGGGCTCCTCTCTTTTTCCAATATTCCAGTTCATCTTGTGGCCCACTTGAATCTACTTCTCTTCTTAGCTGTTCGCTTTCACTGAGTATCTAAAGAATATATATAAGTACATACTAAAGCAACGAATTTTGGTAAAATAGAAATGTTTGTTACTCAGTGATGTAATCATAGATTAATCAAAAATTTCTAACCACAAGCCTCTCTACTAACCCTACAACTACTTAATAAGAAACTGCTACAAATCCACAAATAAAAAACTTTGGCCTTCATTGAGAAGAGCTCTTTGGTCACATATTGTTCACACATAATTACTTTGTTAAATTGTTATTTTGGGGACAGTTAGCAATATTTAAATAACGAATCAAGTTTAAATAATAATCCGCTTGAAAGGTAGAATTTATTCCTAAACTTCCAGTATCAAGAAATTGCATAAAATGTTATTGCTTACATATTTTGTTGATACTTACCTCCATTATCTTTTTAACCCATTCATTGACTCTTTCTTCCAACGTTGTTATTGTGGTAGGGTTCTTTATCATTTCCTTCAACTCTGTTGGGTCTGTCAAATTCACCATTAAAGCCTGCCCATCATCAAATAGATTCATTTGATTGCAGACTTCTTCGCATACTGTTAAAAAGCCACATCTTAAAATCTATATTAGAGATACAGGATACTAAGTGGCGTAGATTAGTCAAGCCCAAGCCTCGGGCGGCAGATTTCAGGGGGCGGCATTCATCAAACAAAGTCAGTGGACGCGATTTCAAATACACGCACCTCCACAGTAACTCTTCTTAATACTTAAAGTAGAAATTTTTATTTAGAAAGTACTTGTTAGACTGCATGAAAATACCTACGTTGCTTCGAAAACTATCAAGGGCGTTTATGAAAATGTGCTTTCCATGAACTGCAAAGTAAATTTAAACGTAAAAAAATAGTAGTTTTGTAATATACTACATTATATTAAAAGCTTCTTGTTTACCTTTTAATGCACTGCAAAAGGACCTTAACCCCGGTAGCAGTTGATTTTTGACAATAGGAAAGCGTGTTTCGTCTTCATCTCCATCGGTGGTCGGGTGAGCGAGTGCACTCATATAGACATGTTCCATGACACGCTCGACAGCCGTCACCAAGCCGACCCGTTCCGCGTTGAGGATGCCGCAGAATCTACAAAAAAGATTGTTATCATGGTTTCAATCCATTTTCATATTTCGAGCTCATAGCTATACTTAAATAACTTAATCAGACTTATAAATCTATCTTATATAAAGACCCACCCCGGCTTCGCACGGGCACAATGAAGACTAGTAGAAGAATAATGTAGTGCCCCAAATTATTGGATTCATCCAAAGAATACAATGCCGTAGTACATAATTATAATCTCGTAAGATTAAGTCAGCGTGTGCAATGTAGAAGTGTAGAAAAATATTTTATTGCTTTCTCTATACTAGGTATATATAAACTATCCTGCTGATGGACGTTGGTGTTCCAAGGTATTGGAGTTGCAACCCTGCATCGGTAAACGCAGCGTTGTTCGACCCTCAACCAGGTGGACAGATGACATCAAGCGTGCCGCTGGATACAAGCGGCCGAGAATCGTGGCGTTTGTAACGCCCTACAAAAGACCTATGTCCATCAGTGGACGTCCATCAGTTGATTTGATTATGATGATGATGATCCTGTTTAATTACTCTATCTATTGCTGGAAACTGCATTAAAATCTAAGGGTACAAACAGCGGGGGCGACTTGTTTCATAGGTACAATGTAAAGATAATATCGCAATGTGAAGATACGAAATGAACAGAATTTCGTTATAAAAGAGCATTTTTACTGGATCGTCGACTTAATTTTTTGTATTGCTTTCAATTTATTAATGTAAATTAAAAAGAAAAAAAGGAAGGGTTATTTAAAAATTACAAATGATTAAATAGAGAGACTTACAGATCTTTATGAAATCCTTCTTCGGGTAGTTGTTTGCTGACATTTATCCGAAACATATAAATGCACACTCCAGTAAACTTTACATCCCAGCCGTCTGATAAAAAGAGTTTTCTCTTTACGGTAATCAGAGGAGGCGGTTGTTTTCCCTGCCCTTGTTGCCTCGATTTGGTGCTTTCTGGTAGCGGTCTCTGCTCTACTTCTTCTACGTCTTGATAATACCATAGCAATTTATTTCTCATGTGCGGGAGAAATAATTGGTTAATATCATCTAGCTAAAAATCAAAAACATTTATTCTTTGAACTCTGTTATTTACTGCACAAATAATAATAGTATTATTATAGTATCTATAAAAATAATAATAACATTTACGCAATTCATTAAAAGACAGTCGAGACCCAGTTTCTTTCAATCTAAAATTTTATTTGACCCATGTAAGTATATTATGTTTCATCAAAGTGTAGTTTCGTCCTGTATTTTTGTCCGTATAAAAAATTACTTTTTTTTCAAGATCTTTTTTCGTTCTATTAACTGTTTTCATTATTCGGTTTATGTACCTATCTCTTGACATTATTTACCAGTGAACTTATTATCAAAATTAAGCTTAATTTGCTATACTCCGCGAAAAGCTGGAGAATCTGTGTGGTGTAATTTATAATTTCTTCAACCCTTATACTCCACACCAAACAGATCTTGGGCAATATACCCTCTACGCACGTTTCGCTCCGAAACCGGAGCATCCTCAGGAGATGTTGACTTTACAATGAATAATTGTTTAGTACTCTTAACAATTATTATTAAGTGCTCTTAACAATTATTTTCGCGGAGTGTAGCAAATTAAGCTTAATTTTGATAATATATCATGGATTTCCGCAAAATAACGCCTGCTTCTATCCAATACCAGTGAACTGTTTATTAGATAAACCGATTTGAATGAATATTTCTTTTAAATTTGAAGTTGTGCCTTAAAAGTGGTTCCATATCAATGTGGTGGTGAAAATCTCCGGACAGAATTCTTCAAGGACATTGGATTAGCATTAGTAAGAAGGTTTTTAAAGACTTCTTTAGAGTTTACCCCTATTCGTAGAAATGGGTACATAAACATGAGTTGTTTTACTATTTTTGTATTCTTATTATTTAAATCTTAGATTATATTTCAGTAACCTACCATATTCCCTTCGAAAACGTGATCCATGATGGCGTGTCGGGGGAGTCCTGTACCGTCGATTAGAAGTTGGAAGGTGAACTCTAACCGAGGGTCCATCTCCCCTCGTCTTGCTTTTCGCTCGCATTCTTCCCGTCTTTTCTTTAAACAAAATTAAATGAATATAGACAAAATATAACACATGAACCTGATCCAGAGCCCTGATTCTCTATGGTATAAAATATTAACTGCGC
The DNA here is from genome assembly GCF_905163445.1 of Pararge aegeria. NCBI lineage: Eukaryota > Metazoa > Arthropoda > Insecta > Lepidoptera > Nymphalidae > Pararge > Pararge aegeria. Next base: position 11,364,132 of record NC_053208.1, read on the forward strand.
TCGGTGTTCCTTACTTATTTAAAATACAATAAGATGGCTTTACAAGATCAATCAATTTTTACGTCACAAGCGGTTAAATAGGTAAAGATAAGTTTAGTAGTTTCCCTGAATTTAAAATTTAGATATTGATCTAATATTCCGATTGTTCTTATTAATTGTAATTGTTATTCTTTTTGTTTCGAACAGCTCTGGCACACCTGAAGTATATCCATCACATCTTCCTCTTCTTCCTCGTCACTAGACCCTGGCTTCAAACCGCACACAAACATTTTTCTAAATGCTATTACTTTATTTATTAATAAATAGGTACCTAACTTATTTAAAAAAATATATAGCTTTTAAATTTATCTTTTTATTCTGTAGGACAAACGTCGTCCGTAACGGTTTCGAGGCATTCTAGCGGGGTGTCAGATTTAGGTGTTTGCGTGCTAAATATTTATTCAGTTCCGTACAGTGGCAAATAGACAAACAAAAGTATTAGCAATAATTTGCAATAAATATTGACTATTGACGCCCTGGTATTGAAATAATGTCCCTTGCGAGCGAGCTGCTTCAAACTGTCGGCGACAAAGACTACTGAAGTTTAGACAATAGTTGTAGTATGCAAATTAAATGAACAAATAGAGGTGTTATTAAAAGGGAAGGGGGTGGTACGGCGTATCGCTTGCTTACACAAGTATTGGCACTGCCACGCAACGCTTTTGCTGATTTCGTACGCGTACAAAAGGTGCCAATCTACGCTATTAAATCAAAGAAGTTAAGTTTCTGGTCGAGTTAATTAATTAGTATTCGTTAGTCGTGTTTAACTTTGCGTAACCTACTTTCAGTATTGGTAGATAGACCTTTATTAGTTTTTTTAGGATACCATATCTAGATGGAAATACTAAACTCTTTTCTGGTAACTTTAATAGTTACTATAGGTAGTGGTTCACAAGCCACTATCTCAGCAACGGCTTGAGTTATCACATAGCAAAGAAATACTTAGAACATTGAGTATCTTCCGTACCTATACTAAAGTGCCTTAATGCTGTAAAAATTGTAAAAAACATAAGTACAGCTTTTCGAATTGCGTTTTTATACTAAAAGTTACACTGCAATAATTTTATGTTGAGGTTAATAATATAAATATTGTGATTAGTTATCAATTTGGTTTCGTTTAGATATGTTTTTATAAGAAAACAAAGACTATATAAGGACTGTTTTAACTACCGCAGAATAAAGCGAAGATTTGGGAGAAAGTGATAGCAAGAAGAACGCAAGAAGAGAGTGAGGTCTCACAAAATCAGTTTGGGTTTATGCCAGAGCGGGGAACGACGGATGCAATATTTGCACTTCGACAACTGTGCGAAAAATACAGGACTGCAGATAAAAACCTACGCATGACAGAGTTCCTAAAGAGGTTCGGTGCTGGGCTATGAAATGTAAAGGTATTTAAGGCTATATGGCCATGGCCTATATAGCATGAAATGGTCATAATATGGAGGGAAGAAAGTCATGTAACCAGAAGAATGTTTCATAAGTATGTGGAAGGGCAAAGAAGTAGAAAACGACCAAAAAAGAGATGGGAGGGATTATGTGAAAGAGGACATGCGGGTAAAAGGAGTAGGATGACAGCTGTAAGAAGTAAATGGAAGAAGAAGACAACTGTGCCGACCCCACATAGCGTTGGACGAGAACAAAAAGAAAATGTTTCGTTTAGATGATATTGTTCCTTGACGGCTGTCAGAGATACGTCATCTATGATTCATCTGGAGCGACTATCAACTGAGTGTAAAGGTTCGAACTGGTACATAGCATGATAGCATAGCTATATCGTCTGCGAAAGGTGCAGAAGTCATTTGTGGGATTGAGTATACGCTTTTATAATATGATTCCTAAGGTAATTTTGGACCTACCAATCCATAAGTTTAAAGAATGTGTTAAAACACATTTATTACAGCGAGGTTATTATACAATTGATGAGTTTCTTAATGACAAGGTTGCTTGGAAGCATCCGGCTCCGCTTTCATCTCTCACAAGATAGAAAAATGAATGTTAAAATATAAAATGTAAATTTTTGATGTTGGAAAAGAGCAACTGCTGACGTTCTTGCCGGCTTCTTCTCGGTAGAATCTGTTTTCCGAACCGGTGGTAGAGTCACTACTCACGGACAGACTTGACGTTTCAAAAGTGCTTGTATTAGGCCTACTTGAAATAAATGAATTTTGAATTTTGAATTTTGTATTTTTTTGAATTTTGAATTTTATTACATGGGTGATGAAGGATATTAACAGCCGAGGTCATACTTGTAAATAAAATTTTAAAAATTTGACTAACTTGTACTGTACTCCATAACACAGTATGGATTAAAAAGTATATTAACTTACTTTATATTTCAATTAAATACTTTCTAAGTGGATATGATGTTATAGTTTATATAATCATTAATTGATGCGGCAAATAGAAATTTACAAAAATTTTCGTAAATTCAACTCATTAAATGTCAGAAACGCACTTTTTTTACAATCGCTTTGTAAAGGTCTAGATTTACGAGGCAATTTACCGCCTTACAATGCCTCGCAAGTGATTTCGCTATTGCACGTTCACGGTTTATGTCTATATAGCCTACCTATATATCCAGATAGTAAAATATTAAGTGAATGCCTACATCGAAGGCGAAAAGATCGCATGCAATCTGGCGCGTTTCCACTCTCAAATATCTTCGCGTGAGTCGTGTAAACTCGAGCGCCGCAAGCTATTATGGCCCAAATTACTCGCGAGAACTATTGATGAAAAGCTACATGAACGTGCTACTCGCTATTCTACATGCACGAGTTTATGAGTGGACGGCAGCGATGATTACCTTTGATTTGCGTGAATAGCGCTAAATGCTTAATAGGCTACAAGCCGAAGTGCCTAGCTTCTTCCCTATTCTTCTAGGCTATGGCCTAAAAAATTCCGCAACTCATGAAGAAATGAGCGTTTTTCTGTAACTACCTTCTTATACTAAAACAGCTGAGTGGATTTTGATACTGACTGACTACCGTCATTTTTATAACATATTACACATTTTTTTATCACATCTGCAGAAAGCATGGTCAACTCAAATCAAATCAAAAACTCCCTAACTCCCTAAGATTTATCCGTTGTTAGGTTATAAATTAAAGGAAAGGCAGAAGGTCACTTAATATTAAGATCAAGGATTAATGCAGATTTTTTAATGTTACTTTTCTGCTAAAAATTAAAATTAAATTAAAACATTTTTACCTATATTATAGAAGTAAAAATAAGATAAAAGAACGTTTACACGATTTGATAATAATAGCGCCTAAAACGTGGGTCCGTAGACAGTAACAACTGTTATCATGTTGTACTTACCACTCTTGCAGGACAGTGCATTATCCAGAACGAATACTAACTCATAGTGGAAAAAGCAGACTGATCTAACTTAAAACTAACTGAAATTAAAGTGCCCATCCTAAATGTTTGTTTTTACTGATGCTCAGTTTTTATTTATATTTTAACGGAGACAGTAAAATGAAATAAAATTATTACCACTGCTTTGCTATCAGTGCAAAGCAGTGGTAGAGTCACTAATTTAATGGTTCAAAAGTGTTTATAAAGTAGGCCTATTTGAAATCAATGCATATCGAATCTTAAATAGGTACTTTTAGCAAGAAGAAGAAGCTTAAAAAGCATTCGCGGTTTTATAATTCAATTAGACACAGTACTTACAAAGTTACTGATGACCCTTCCGACTAATGATAAATCCATCTTAATCTCAATAAAATATACTTTATGAAATGATTAACTTTTACGCAGACATGAGTTGCTCCTAAAAGAGCTGGTGACTAGTTGACGGCTTTCTAAATAATAAAAGTATAAAAAAGGCACCTTCATACTTCTAATGAAATAAAAAAGTCGTATTCGTGGAAAAGAAATCAGTAGACTAACCATAAAGAAACGCGACTTTCAACGAACTGCTATTCCATTTTTATGCTCACATGTTGAAAGATAAGATCTACCGTGTCTCTACTGAACTTAGTAGAGTTTATCACGAATACCGAAAACTTTCGTAAAAATAAATATGTGGCTCGAAGTAGTCCACAAGCGTTTTATATTTTGCCTTCAAACTGTGTTACTATTTTAGTCGAGATCATTTTTACGATCAAAATTGTCTTCTTTAGCTCTTAATTGCTACCTATTTAAATACAAATGTTTGTGCATTTACAGCGCATTTTGAAGTACAACCTCAATTGAAATTGATTTCAAGAATCATTAATTAAGTCATCGATAAGAATTCGGTGAGAAACCAATCTGATGAAGATGGGCGACAGAACTCCTAAAAGAATCGCAATAATTACTGTGGTCTATTCAACGGTAGGTATAAGCATTTGATGTAAATAGCTTATTGATGTTTTGTGTTTATTTTCATCATCGTCACATGATAACAAAAGGCCGAACGGTATAAATGCGGTAAAAAGAAGTTTATTTCTTATGATACCGTATTAAGATTAGTACACATAACATACAACGATTTTCTGAAACACAGGACTTCTTTAATTTCGAAAAATCAAGTAATAATATAAATGCGAAGAGGTCTGTTAGTTTGTCGGCAGTAGTGCTTTAGTACAAAACTGGAGATACAGTACAAGCGAATTAAAAGTTTAACAGATGAAGCTGCGGGCGGATTAAATTCAGTTTATTCCTACTTTAATACCTCAAGACTGTGGGAAGGAAGGAAAAAATAAACACACGGACGGACGGACCGTCTGACAAGCAATATAGAGATCATATGTGGATTTCGTTTTCCATTATGAGGTTCGGAAACATTAAAAATAATTTGCCTATTATTTGGGAATGGGACAGCATGATTCATTTAGTAGGTATACATGCAAAGGGTTGTTGCTAAATAAAGAAGACTGTATATAGCTAAGAAACAAGGTTTTTTAAATGACTTAAATATTCAAATCAATTATAATCTAATAACAATAACTAAGATTTTTTACTTTGCAAACTTCAGAGATAAAAAATGTTGTTTATGATTTTAAAAAAAATTATAGGTAACGAATCGACCCATTACCGGCCCTCTCGCACTACTCCTCTCTCAGGATTGATTGAATGTGTTACTATTGTAAGTTCACTGCTTCTCAGAATAGGAAAAGCTTTAGTCTACCTCGTTGGCTAAGTATGGATTGGTAGACTTCGAACGCCTCGGAGAAGTTCATGGAGAATTCTCAGGCATGCGGGTTTTGTCACGATGTTTTCCTCGTTAAACCACTTGCTTTAGCTTTATTAATTGCTTGAAATGCATATAGCTTCTAATTTTAGTTGTATGTAAGGGGATTGATCTTTGTTTTGAATTCATTTATCTCAAGTAGGCCTAATTTTAAACTTTACAAATGTCAAGTCTATGTCTTTCTAGTGACTCTACCGCCGATACGGAAGGCAGATTGTACCAAGTAGAAGCCGGCCAGAAACTAAGCTGTTGCTTCCTCTTAGGTCTCTATTTTTACTGATACTCCATTAATCATAATATTTACACACACACTTAAAAGTAAGTTGTTGACAGTAAACCAATGCGACACATGCAATATAGCACGGTTAACATCGTCAGCATTATCTTTACTCCTGTCAATTTTAAAAATTAGGGATGTATCATCTGCAAACAATACAATATCGCATAATCCATTGACATGGTATGGAAGATCATTTATGTGCACTAAAAATAGAATCAGAAGACGGTAAGTTTCGCGCTCATTTGGCAATCAAACAAACAAAATAATAATAACACTTTCTTTAGACACTGCAATTGTAGCACTTTCCTACAACACTCCATCCAACCTTTCAAAGTTTCAAGCCTCTTTTCTTACAACCTTTATCATCATCATTGTATCAATCGATTAACGGCCCACTACAAAGCACGGGTCTCCTTCCACAATGAGAAAGGGACCAATATGGAGAATTATCAGGCCTGCAGGTTCCTCATGATTTTCCTTCACCGTTGAAGCAAGTAATATTTTAATTGCTCAAAAAGTTAGAGAAGCGTGCTGGGATTCGAGCTGAGCCCCCGAAAGTGAAATCGAAGTCCTATATACTGGGTTATCACCGCTTCTTTATTTCTTGCAATATAAAGCTTAATTATTTGTCTCGCTTTATACAATATTAAGCAAAATTCTATGTCACCGGCAACGGCATTTAGACAGACATTTCTTAATTAGATTTCGATTGCAGTATATTATTAAGAAAACAAGCTTTAAGTTACACTTCAAGCGAACATCAAAATTATTCAGTATATTTTCAACCTGATTATCATTAACATCTGTCCCCGTAGCCATTTAAACCTGATTGCCAAGCCATTACTGAGAAAAAGGGGCATCGATACACATACCGTCGGAAAGACGGGCATACAACAGAATGATCCTGTAAGAGGTACCCGTTTTTCCATTATGAAGTCTGGAACCATAAAAATACCTAATTATGGCAACACTTATTTTTTCCACTTAATTATAATTATTAGGACAAAGCAAAAAGCAGTACAATACTATAAACTTGAAACAAAGGCTAGTAAGGTTTCAAACGCGCTTGATCTAGAAGAAGTAGAACATCGTAGTATTGTATATATCATAGATATATCAGAATGCTGTTAACTTTAAAATGTGAAAGTAAACTACACTTCTAAGAGTTTTAGATTTAAGACATTGCGTCTATCGCCTGTGTTACTTACAATTCGTATACTACGCCACAAGAACATCGATAAATCTAGCGACACGTCTAGGTATTACGACTACATTATAATACAGCTAAAAAAAATAATTATAATCAATTGACGATTTCAGCTTTTTCTCTAAATTCTAATTCAAAACCTACTCTTAATATATTAATATTTTCTAGTTCCAACTACCGTGTATAAAATCGTTAAAATCAATGACACGAAAAATACCTGCACCACTTCGAAATCAACCATATTGCAACTGCATCAATTTGTCACAGATAAGTGTATAAAATAACTTCACATTAAAGCTAGTCAATGATTAAAAGCTGGAGTCCAAGGTTCGCATAACGCACATGTCGGTTACAATAATATTTTTTGACTGACTAGGTAGTAAGTTGATTCGTGTCATTTCAATAGCAGAGTATGTTCGCTATCGGATCCATAAAAATAAAGGTATTTTACATATTCTTTCAGTGTAGTGGTTGCGTGGAAAGCAATGGGGCAATTTTGCCGAAAATAGTGAACTGCGGTTGGCAGGCCTCCATTATATTGAAAATTATTCCTATTATTTGCATACATATGATGAAGCTATAAGTTCTATTGTAAAAAGGCATTTCAAATTGTAAAATGCTGTTCCTTGCCGGTTTCATCTCAGCTGAAACTGCCTTCTGGACCGATGGTAGAGTCAATACACACAGGATTGACGTTTCTAATATACCTATATTAGACCAACTTGAAACAAAATATGAGTCTTCATTATTTTTAACGTTTTATCAGATTTCTAACTGCGTCTGGTAATACTGGTCATACTGAGAATTCTTCGACAAAAATCCAAAACGTTTTTAAACATTTGGTTCGGACCTAAATCGAACCGAGCGAATAAGCAAGTGATCCGTATTCGAAGTTGCTCGACCACGACACAATGCACAATAATAATAATAATAATAATAATAATTCTTTATTTTCAGACAATAGTCCCATAGAATGGGACAATGGGAAGCTGTGTGGCAGTTATAAAGTATTTCCAGTTTATTGACGTTAATCTGTCAATATCAGATACCTATTAAGCCAAATGTAATATAGAATTGCCTACCTTCTAATCTTACTACCCTGAACTTGAAGATTGAACTTCAGCATCACATTAGTTAGGTCCAACATCTAGGCATGGACTTAATTCTCGGGAGAGATAGATAGATAGATAGAACTGGGTTAGCATCAGATTTATCGAGTCGTGTAGCATCAGTAGGTACGTGAAGTCCATCGGAATCCTACACTTTGTTTTAACTTCTATTATCACGATAATATGTTAATGTCATTTATGCGATGGACGCTGACGATATCAGTCCAGTATGCACGTCTACAGTTGTGTGATAATATAATCATTAAAAGTTCACTAACCCGCATTAGGGCAACGTGGTGGAACTTTCTTTCCCATCGAGCAGCAGCGCCGTAGCACTAATGTCAAAGTAGTGAGCGGGGTCGTGGGAACAATTCTCCTAAAAACCCTCTTGTCGTTAGGACGTTATAGTTAACAACGAACACGATGATGAATACGTTAGGTAGTGAACTTCCATTTCTAGATAACAATTAAAATCACGCTGTTACTGATATTGTCTTAGCTAAGATCTGTTAAAGTCCTCTCCGAGGGACCACTTTTTACTTATGAACCTAACAGCCCAGACAGCCATTTGAGTCAACATTAAAACAATTAGTAACCAAAACACAGAAGTCAATAACGCATCTAATAAAAAGTAAACGATACACATTTGTTCATATAATATATTAAATAAACACCAATCTTGTTCAACGGTCGATATCACCGAATACAATGTCAATTGTAGCAACCAATATGGCTATATCGGCAAGCATACAATTTTTTGTTAAGAAACTCAAACCTGCCAAGTGATTATACGAGCATGGCCTAACACCAACTCGATAGGGCTTCGAAGTGCCATCAGCTACGATATAAAAACCTAATTCACCTTTAGGACACTCTGCGGCTGTGTACGTTACTCCTGGTGGAACTACATAACCCTCTGTACATAACTTAAAATGATGTATCAGAGCTTCCATCGACATTTTCATTTCTGCTCTTAAAGGTAATGAGATTTTTGAGTCATCAGTTCTAATTTCGCCTTCAGGCATTGTATCGATGACCTGATTTATAATTCTTATAGATTGACGCATTTCTGCTAAGCGAAGTAGGTGACGGTCATAACTATCGCCGAAGGCACCAACTGGCACATCGAAGTCGTACATATCGTAATTATCGTAAGGAAAAGCAATCCGTAAATCCCATTTTACTCCTGAACATCTTAGCATAGGTCCGGAGAAGCCATGATAAATAGCTTTATACGCCTCTACAATGCCAATACCTGCAGTTCTGGCGTAGTAAAGTCTACCTCCGGTCGATATGTCTTCAGTTTCATCAAAGCGTTCACTCAATTTCGAACAAAATTCATGAACGTCATCGAGAAATCCGATAGGAATATCTTGCGATACCCCTCCGGGTCTTACATAAGCGCAGTGAATACGGGCACCACAAAGTCTCTCGGATAATTCATAAATCTTTTCACGTTCTTCGCACATCCAAAAAAATGGGGTTATCCCGCCAGCGTCCAGAATTGTGCCGGATACATTTAAAAGATGGTTAGCAATACGTACGAGTTCACTGCAAAGAACTCTGATAGCCTTAGCTCTAGGTGGTACATCGATGTTTAGAAGGTTTTCAACTGCTAATGCAAATGCTTGTTCATTAGCTAGTGTGGATACATAATCAAAACGATCAACGTATGGCAAGTTTTGGCTGTAATGTTTGTATTCCATTAGTTTTTCTGAGGCTCTATGTAAAAATCCTATGTGTGGATCAGCTCTGACAATTGTTTCACCATCTAACTCTAGGATTAATCTCAGAACACCGTGAGCAGCCGGGTGCTGGGGTCCAAAGTTTAGCCACATATTCTTTAGTTTTCTTTCGATAGGCCTCACCCGCGAATCCCATATCACTTTGTAATACTTGTCTATTGTTTCATTGGTATAAATTGCTACTCCACTGAATTGTTCCAAAAAACGTGGATCGGGGTGCCACCTCGTTGCTTTCAAAGGGGCACTGGTTCGAATGCATCGAACGTGTTTAAAATTAAAATATCTTGATAATGATTTTTGGTTCCACATTATTTAAAAAACCCTGCTTTGATACCGATAAAAGCTAAAGAAAGCACAATTTAAGTTAACCTATAATATTTTTTGTCGTTCAATTCAATTCTTAAATCTCTTTTTTTAATTAAAGGATTGACATTTTATTTTGACAGATTTATTTTAGTCAGTTTCACTAGCAAGTGCCCTACAAAATGCTAATGGCATTAAAAATAAATAACCTCATTACTAACCTAAACAAAATAGACACTATACCGATAGTCCTACCTATTCTTATAGATTATTTGCAAATTCGTTTTTTTTTTCTACAAATAAACAAAGTAACTCTAAAAACTTCAAAACATACTCGTACATTAACACGATTACGTTGAATGCAAATCTCATATATGACGGGTATGAAAATAATGATTTTTATCACAATATTTCAGTCAATGAATTTGATGAAATATTGAGATATTGATGTACAACAGAATTGGCCATTGCATTGTAGGTATAATTTCTTTTCCTAAACAACAAAACAAATTGATTTAATATATTATTACTGGCTATAATTCATTTTCATAGCGTAACGTGTGTAGTTTATAATATTTATATTCCACACCAAAATCTGTTTGGTGTGGAATATAAATATTGAAGAAATAATAAATAACACCATACAGATTCTGCCGCTTTTCGCTGAGTATAGCAAATTAAGCTTAATTTTCATAATATATCATGGAATCCAGCAAAGGAACGCCTGTTTCTATCCAATATTTAATCATTAATTCAATAACTTAGGTACTTTATGTAAGATCACTGGTTTAAATATATAAAAAGGTTAATTAGAACAATGCAAACTAAATTTACAGGAGCTGTGTCTGATGAAAACGAGGTTTAAGTACATATTCCTAACATTGGTATGTGTGGTATTTTTCTGGCAACCCTCTTACAGCAACGTAGAGCCCCAGGTGGGTTTGTTGCGACAGGTAAGTATTAACATAGTGGCTACTATACAGTCAGTAAGAGTTTCATGTAACCTATGATCCTCCCAAAGGTATCCATGAAGATTCATGTTTTGCAAACTCATGAGTTACACATTTGTTTTGTTTGCCCTGGAGACCCTGGGGCTATGGAGTCTTAGTATAAAATAATTTACAAACTTTCCCGTCGTTCTACGAGCTACACCATTCCCCGCTCATTGCCACTTAGGCTTCGCGAGTTGTTGGGATATATGCGTAACTCTACGAATCTCCTCATTACTGATTTGATCACATAGAGATACGCCGAGCAGTCTTCATCGCCCGCTTGTACCATAAGATACCACGATTCAGAGCGGGCTGACTCATTTGTTTGCCACAGGATCAGCTGCATTATTCAGCCCGGAAATGTGGCCAGTATATAAGTAGCGCTCTACTTGTTTAGTAATTGGTTAAGGCTATGTTTAACTTTTTCTTGTAAATTTCAATAAAACCACAAAATGAATTAACAGATATTTACCTCAAGAGAATCTCCTTCTTCTTCATACTCATATTTAACAAAGGCATAACGTAACTGGTTTTCAAATTGTTCTCTCGCTTCCAGTTTGCTCATAACACTTGTTTCCTCCATTTTGATAATCAAGGCTATATCACAATTATTTTAGGTACAAATGTTTTTACACCGCATAATTGAATACAAAGAACGGCTGATGATCAAAAAAAAAATTGACACTGGCATGCTCATTTTTCACTCACCGTTGATAGAAAGTGTGTAACTATCGATAAAACAAGCAAGGTGTTCACTGAAGTAACGCGACTGGCACGCCCATAGGGGCAATTAACTAGTTGAACTATACGCTTGAAAATTCCCCTTATAAATATGCTTCTTACTTATTAGTTACTATTTCTTCGAAACTAGAAGTTCTACGTTTTATTTTCAAATAGGCCTACTTATCAAAAGCACTTTTGAATTATGAATACATACATATTATTATTATTAAGTGTTGATAAGCACAAAGCTAAGGCCAAAAGGGTTCAAAACTTCACAAAAAACTTAGATTTGTAATAATTATTTATCACTTGATCAAAATGTCGAATACGTAGATTATCGTCTATTCACTAAGTATAGTTTGATTGTTCTAAGTAGGCGAATAATGTTTTGCTATGGTGGTACAATTATAATTAATTCTTTTTTTTAATTCAAAGGGATCTTCTTTATTGTCTCAGGTTAGGTACCAACTAAGTTTTATTTACAATAACAATAAATACAACAAGAATGGTTAGTTAAGTTAAATAGTTAAAGATTGTTTAAAAAAGATAATTTAGAATTTCTTTAGATATGTAACCGTTACTATTATAAGACAACATTCACGTTAGAATATTGCAATAGAATTGTTAGGAAGTTAATTCCACACAAACATTTATTGTATGGCCATACATATCACATGTGTACCTTATAATATATGACTTCAATAAAATGAAAAGTTTATCTTTCGATGGAACGACTAGGCACAGCAAACTACGGTAAATCATATTTTAAGAATAACAACCTACATGGTAAGTTGTTATTCAAATATAAATTCAAATACTTCACATACTTATAAATTTAAAATAGAATGAGTAAAAAGTAAAAGTTGGAAATTTGTTCAAATGTAAGTCAGAGCCCTCATTGTCTTGTAGGTACATAACCTAACCCACATACGTTATAATCGGAACTCTGGGAAAAATTACAGACAATGTAACGACCTAGGTGTTAAGATACATTGAAAATTATATTTTGGTAGTGGTTGTTTATTTATTTATGAAATAACAAATATAACATATTTTGTAGATTCTTCGCACCCTTAAGCCTTCTCGACTTGTCAGGGTAGGTACTATATATTTCTAATCTACTGATGCTATTTTAATAAAACTTTTTGTATTCTATCTAGCTATAGTGACGAGCTGAAGATAATACTTACCTTCTGATTTCATTATCAATACAATATAATAAAGTGAGCCCACAACTGATTAACAATTCATGTTTTAAAGGCTTACCTACATATTTGTTGAAACATTTCAGACGCCTACGCATGACATGACGTACCTACGATTATTATTGAATATAATATTAAGTATAGGATTTTTATATTTAAGTTTGTAGTCTGGCCTACCTAACTACTCTTCACCAATTTTACTTTTCTCAAAATAGGCATGATTTTGATCATAATTTTATAGGTAAACTTTTATTTTTACCAAGTACCTAGTGGAAGGAAAACAATACTTAAATTGCCATTTTGTTAATTAATTTAAATTTCACTTATGACGCCTCCAATAGGCACAAGTAATATAGATCTTATTTCGGAAACCAGATATTATGAGAGTTTGTATTTCCGATAATTGGCTTATAGGGAGGGCGTGCTATTTTGAAAAAGAGAGCGAAATTGTCAGACGATTAGGTAATGGAGGGTAAGTAAAAATAATAACAGATCTATCCTTTATAAAAGAATACTTCAACGCCCATACGAGATAAGCAGGTAGGTAAACCCCATACCTACCTGCTAATCTCGTATGTGCGTTGGAGCATATTTTTATAAAGACTTTTTACGTAGGGACGATCATTAACAGCTTAATTTATGTCCCCATGCTAGACACATGCCCAAAGCAGGTAGGGCAAATGAATCTGCGACAAGCCTTCCATCAGCAACCGACTTTGATCAACATAGCTTGATTATAGAAATCATCTGTTTTGTACTGGCCTAACAAGGGTACACCTTTTTCATGAGTCTATATTCATTAACTCGTCGATATAAAAAGTTTTAAAGCAAAACAAACTAAAGGGCTACAACAATGACCATTAAGAAATGTTCAAAATGTAACGACAATGACTTAATGTATACGCATTCTTCTTATTAAAATAGGTAAGTAAGTATCTATTTGTATTATCTTGACTCTATTTTACTGCGGTCTAAAGTTACAATATTATTATGATGATATGTGTCGAACACATAGATCCCTTAAATTGCTCATAATGTGTAGATACCTATGTTATTTACGTACCCTACTGATCTCATCTTCAGTCAGCTGATTCGCCCTCGGAGCTTCCTTTTCAGTCATTTTAACTTTATGACAAGCGTCACGAAGCTTCGCTTCAAAGTTCGCACTAATTAAATTCCATTAACATCAAAATTAAATTTAGATAACAGCACAAAAATAAGTCATCTGATATCACGCGGAGGTAAAAAACAACTGGTACACATTTTCAAAGGTTTGTTAAAAGAAAGTAAAGGCAAATTAGAGTAATATGGTTTATTAATGTTAAAAGTAATTTTGTTTTGATGCGACGTCCTGAGGGGGATGGCGTGCGGCTTGCCGAGACAGGCACAGCGAGGTACCGGCGACATCGATTCCGTGCCTATTTAAAATACGTATTCCATAACTTACTATAATGGCGCGATGCAGTCGAAACCTTCGTTAAACCTTTGTTTGTTAACCTCCCTGGCGTAGTCGCACCGCGGTCTTGTTTGAATAGTTTCGGATTCTATCCCCGGCAAAGGCAATTTTTAAGATCTGAATTTGATTTTCCAGCAAAGGCTTGCAGGTTCTAGACGTTTTAGCGTTCCGGTACGATGTCGGGTAACCGATTACGAGTTTAGGTGTATAACTGCCATACCTCTAACAGGTTACTCCGCTATCACCTAGACAGTATCATCACCTTACCAGGTGAGGTTAAAAAACTTTAATAAAATTCGACCGAGTACTTTGCGACGCGGTTACCGAATAATTTGGCGTTGTGAGTTTCGATTCTGCTTCGAAAGACGACTTTACTGGTAGCCACAGCCCGCAAGGCATTCTGGTAATGGCTGATTTACACTTTGTTAACCCATCAAAAGCCTCCCCTAGGAGAAAAGTTATAGCAAAGACCCGCTACGAGGGTTGGTTTTAACGATTATCATCACAAGCTAGAGTCAATAACTGGGACTCTTCTCTTCGAAGCACGGCCATAGACACAACCATTTTCCTAACTCCGGGCTGGCACTAAATTTTTTTTTTCTGTTTTCGGTAGTTCTTCTTTTTTATTTCTCGTGATAAACCTACTCCAGAAGATGGGTAACCTACAGTTATGAAGAAGCATTATTTTTTTCCATATTCTTGTAGGTAATTAAATATTTATCTACGAAACTTTTTGTATCGGTATAAAATACTATTTTGTGCATCCCTCAATCTTGAGTTATGATGACGAAGTAGCTTTGAAGTTTCATTTTTTGGCTTGACCCCCTACAGTCAGTAGTCTCAGAACATTAAAAAATGCCGTCAGAAAATAGCAGGTTACTCAGAATAGATAATTTGCCGATTTCTCTAGGCCATAGGTTTCCTTAGAGGATAAGAAATAAAAAATCATATTTTCACATTAAACATTTATTGACATTTCAAACAACATCAAGTAATTAATATTTATATCAAATTCACAATATTAATAAACCTCGGAATGGAAGTTACAGATATCATGTGTATACGTTATCATTACGATCATATCATATTAACTGGCAACTGAGTAGTTTCAATTAAGGCAATAATAAAATTCTTAAATTAGAATAGCACATTTTGATTTATTTTAATTAGAAAAGAAAAACTAATTTTGTATGAAGTAGCATGTTTCGAGGCACTTAATACATAAATATAAACATTCAAATAAATTTGAACCAAGTTAATCAATAGTCAATGAATACGAATGAAAACCTAAAATAACAAACCTTTTAATTCAATAAAATAATTCTCATTCATTTATTATTACATATAAATAATTTAATTCAAAAACCTTTGTTTCATTGTAAAAAATTCACCCCTAGCAGATTTTCATATATGCCAATAAAAGTAAAACTTCAAAAATGCAAAATAAAAATCAATAAAATGTCACGCTCTTTAATCTATTTGTCGCTCTGTTATTCATAAAAAGGTACAAAAATTATACAGATAGTGTACACAAGCGATTAGGTATTTTCTCAACATAAAGATATTCACGGGGAACGTCGTCACCGGTATTAAAACTACATCGACTGATGAATATAATAGCGTATATTAAACTACATGAAATGCTAACAACTAGTGTCAATAGATGTTATGTTAGTATTCCCAAACCAGTGGTTGAACTACTTGTAGCTTAGAAGTAAAAAATAATCTTTTAATTTTTAATGGCATTCCGGTCATCTGGCGATACACAATAACGTTAGATACATTTTTTGAATTTGCGACTATAAAACGAGTAAGTTTGCAATGACCATATAATGTTTCGATACGTGAAAGCGACTCCACGTTTGCAAGCATGCAAATATACTAAGGGTCCAAGTAGAGTACGTACGTACGATGAATTTACTATATCTATTTATGAAATTTCAGAGAATCAATATGCGATAAATAATCGCCTGTGGACACTTGGTAACATACTTGTGCGGCAACTATAAAAGTAGAAGAAATGTAAAAATAAATAATTAAGTAAAGTATAATAAAAAAAAACTTAAGATAAGTTTTTAAAATGTTCATACAAATTAATATATTATATATTTTGCTAAATATTACTTAAATTATAAAATATATTTATTGTAACATAAGCTAAGAAATTATAAAATTGTACGATTTTTCCTGTAAATAAAGACTTTAATTATTAAAATTAATAATAATTTTGGTTTCAGTTACATCAATCAAGCTCCACATCACAAATCATAAGGTTTAATATCTTAAGCAATACAGATTCAAATAATTTAACCTTTCCTTATGTTCTATCCCACGCTTCTTCTCCTTCTTTTCCTTTGTCTCCTACTTGGTCGGCCGGGACCAATTCCGCGCTTTAACAAGTTGCAAATAAATTTCTAAGTATTAAATTTTTGATGAATAATAGTCAATAAAATGGTTATTTAAACGTACAAAATTTTAGTACGGTATGAATTAACACTAATGAAGAATTTATTCACTGCCTAAATTTTAATATTATGGTCTTTGTTGAAAAAACAAAACAAGTGATTTTGAAATATAACTTCTTAGGAGACTTTTTGGACAAGAATTGACTTGACCTATTTCGCTACACGAATGATCAAAGCAAAGAAATATTTAAAATGGACAGTAAAATACAGTAATTTAAAATAGGATTTGTTTAGTTAGTGAACTGTATTTGAATATTATCAGTGACAACATTTTTGCTTAAAAACGTTTCTATTTTTTTTTTAATTCATTCATTCAATAATATAAATTTCCAGAATAATTTGGACAGTAACTACAAAATCTTACTGTATAATTTAGTTTTCCTATTAAAATAGGCTTATATTATGAAATACAATTTAAGATAGTCAATAAAACCCATGTGACATTTCACATCATAAATAATTGAGTCAACAGTACAAATTCAAGGTGTAACTTGGAGTAGGTTACATTTATTACTATAATTTTTCAAGAGTTATCAATGAATAATTCTACATCACATCAAACATAATTAAAAGATAAATAATTACATATTTTACAGAAAGCAGTTTTCATAGAACTCGCTATTAATATATATTATGTAATATTTTTAAACAACTCAATCAACTGTAATAGATGTTAGAAGTTGCTTATAAAAATGCGTATACTTTAGGAGAACTTTCCCATGACGCTACTTAATAGCAAACAACAACCGGAGTATCTTCTACAGACTAAATTATTAGATAACTGTCGAACAATATACGAGTTAATTTATTGTTATTAAGAATTATGTTACTTATTTTACATAAAATCATATCATGTAGATATTATTTAGGGAGCATTCAGTGAGTTTAAGAGATTTTATTTATTTATTTATTTATTTCATACAATCATAAGTAGCTATATATAGGTGACTTGATGTCCTGAAACTCCATTGAGGGATAGAGAAAGGGTTTCGATATTTTAGTATGTAACCTGGATCACCAGGTTTGCTATTTTTATTATATTCCAAAATAGCAGCTACAAGAAGAAAATCTTCTGGTAGCGTCAGGCTTCAGAGAAATATTACCAATGCATAGATGATACGTGGTTTCCATTTTGACAGAATAATAAATTTCAGGACGAGTGTATTAGGCTAAAATAAGCAAGCTCTTTGGTCTAAGGTAACCGTGACCGCAATTTAAAATAAATTGTATTTGAGCATTTTAAAATTTTTCTAGATAAAGTGAGATAATTCAATACTTCGACTCGACTTCTTTACGACATAATTGAATACTTACAGGTGTTAGCCACAATTTATTTTTATTGTGGTATATAAATGTAAGTTTAAAGTAAGTATGTAAGTTTTTAGAATACCTGAAATTTTGTATAACAGTTTCACTTTAGGCGTCACTGACTGCTCCCTCAGCTAAGGTTCTATTTTTTAAAAGCTACTCTTTTATATAGTGTGATTATATCCCATTAACCATTACCCTAAACATTAGAGATAAACGATATTTATACTAAAAGGCTTGTATATTCGAGCGCTTTAGACTTTTTTGGCTAGCGTGTGGACCCTTGACACTACCGGCTTGCACTACTGGAAGTGTCAAAGGTATTTTTAATTCCCATTACACTACTAACAAATAGTGCTGTGCCATTGATCTATTTGGACCCAAATAAAAACTATGCTAACAGCAATTTAAAAAAAAACCTATTAATGTGTAAATTGGAGGCTAGTTTTAAACAAAATCCCCTAAAAAATATCTTCGATACTAAAATACACTTACAACGAATGTTAAATGATAATTAACTGCCTCCTTGATATAGTCGTTAGCATGTTTGAATACGGATCATAAGGTCTTGGATTGAGGTCCCAATTGAAAAGTTCTTAGTACGAACACAGAGTTAGGAAATTAGCGTTGTCCAATAACCAGCTTAGAAGAGCTCATCTAGCGATCAGTCCTGGTTGTAATCAATTACAGGTGAGTAACAGAGTTGTAAGTCTACAAAATTCAAATTAATAATTTAAAATTCATTTATTTCAAGTAGGCCCAGTTTATAAGCACTTTTGAAACGTCAAGTCAGTTTGTAGTGACTCTACCACCGGTTCGGTACGATTTAAATCTCCATTGGATGGAGAGGCATGCATGGCCTAACAGTGAGACTGGCAGAGAATTATAATAGTAGTTTATAAATAAATAAATATACTACGACAATACACACATCGCCATCTAGCCCCAAAGTAAGCGTAGCTTGTGTTATGGGTACTAAAATGACTGATGAATATTTTTATGAATAATATACATAAATACTTAGAATATACATATAAACACCCAGACACTGAAAAACATTCATGTTCATCACACAAACATTTTTCCAGTTGTGGGAATCGAAACACGGCCTTGGACTCAGAAAGCAGGGTCGCTGCCCACTGCGCCAGTCGGCCGTTATGATATAAGTATGCAAAGTGATACTTTACAGTCGAGGCGATAGCAGTCACTTTAAATTAGAACGAATAGCAACAGTAGATTTTAATCCTCCCGGAACATTTATCGAGGCACTAATCGCTAATGAATAACCCGTTTCGACCAAAATCTAGAAAGCGGCCAACGAAACTTTCATAGAGTGCAAACAATGGTATTTTCGGAGAAAGTATTCATAAGTTTATCCTGTTTTTTTTCCTCGCTTCAAGTGTGATGAAACGCGTATGGTATGGTTTCTTGATTCATAATCTACTATATGGACAAAACTCCTTTCTAAAGGGTAAAGAATTAACAATATAGGTTTAATAGTTCTTACTTGAAATGAGTGATAAAAAAATAAATAATAAAGAATATTTCGAGCACTATTTGGCGATGTAGCCAACAAACAGGTCTTCTACTATTTGGCCGGTGGGCAAAGTACGTGAACCTGCCTGTTTATTATGTATTACATAAAATAAGAGTTGAAATCGTCAAAAACCAGCAAGATAAAAGAAAATAACTCGAATATACCAGCCTTAAAATATAGACACCGTTTGCGACCTTTGGACTTTATTTTTGTCACAAAAGTCAACAACATTTTCAAGCCTATATACCTACAGTTATTAATTGTATAATAAAATAATCAGTCACCGACAAATAAATGAAAAATCGCTTGGACCAATAGTTACTCAAGCTAGTTTTCGTGTTTTAAGTGTAAAAAAACCAGTGCCTCTAAGTGTCTTCATGTTATTTGCCGGTGCTCGGTATTATATCTTACATGAAATCCTTCAACTTATGACGATTTTATACATTATTACGTACATTTAATTCTAACTGCGCCTTCTTCAAAATTTTACACAAAAAGTTTATATAAAAATATACATATTTGAATGTAAATATACCTTATACACGTGTATACATTTATAACTGCGTAGTATGGACCTACCTATTGTATATTATAGGTATAAAGTACAACAAATGTACAGGCAGTATACGATTTTTCACATAATAATACAAAACGTGAGAATTTTCAGTAAAGCAATTTCTTCTCAACACTTAAGAATATAATCTTAGAACGCATTTTAACAGTAGATATGTAGCCATGAAAACTATGTATCACTTATCACTTAATATGTATCATCCATCGGTTCAGACAAAAAAAAAAACTTTGTGCATTTCAAATTTAGGGAGGTTATCCTTTTAGAGTGACTTGTATAATTTCAATATTCTTGCATTCAACCCTAATAATATTTTCTGCTTATAATTAAAAAAAATCCTAATTTCTGATCCGTTTTATCAATCAGATCTTGCAGAAAATAACTATATTGCACAGCCGGCCATTGTGGTCTCGAAAGAATAACGAATATTAAAAAAAAAACTTATTTAACATTGAATAACGTGGTTGCATTATTGTATTACATACCCAATCGACCTAGGTATCAAAATTTATAAAATAATTATTATAAAAAAAACTAACATACACGCGTTTTGTAGTGTTATTGTAGTTGTTTTTTATTATTTTCATATTTTACTATAAAAAAATATTTTCTAATGTAAATACTTTTTAAAATATATTACTATTCCTAATAAGATTAATGTGATTAATATATTGTGTATTATTTAAATTGACATACTTTTTAGGGAGTAAAGAAAAGTCGAGACTGAATAATGCCTGACGCCTTGTGTGATCTTTTGACGACTTTTTTCCATATTGGCAATATGTTAATGTCGCCTTTTTACCTATGAGAGATCTTAGGAGACGACTACGATGGTATTGTCTAACCTTTTTACACACACGACATTCTGATATTCAGCCAAGACCATAATCAATTACTCTATTCTAAAGTTTGATATAAAATATACAAGATTTACATACCATCAAAGTTGCATTGCGTGTCGAACGCAAGCTTTCGTGTCGATTTTGCAAATTTAAGTTTATTCTATAGAATACTGTCTTGAGTATAATATAGTAACATAACAAATTTACAATATTTCCTGCACATAAAACCATTTCAATTTTCATTTCATTTCAAAAAGATCTTCAGATCTAAACGGTATAAAAAGCTGTGTGTGTAAAAAATATCTCGAATTGAATATGTGATAAGTATCTTGCATATGTTATATTTCGTTACGGGCAAAGCTATTTATGACTCCGTCGTTCATCGTGCCCGGGAAATGTGAATATAGGCAATACGGTAATGTGAGTTTTTTTGTTAAAAATTCATTATTTATCACATTGTCTTTATGAATATTGAAATAAGACTATGAGGTTATTTTTTATATGTCTAACACCTTTTTGCTTCATCGTATCGTATCATCGTATCATTGATAAATATGAGATTTATCAATTGAGTTTTGTTCGGAGTTTAGCTGTACACAAAACTCAAATGATGTAGCCAAATCAAAGGAAGCATTTAAGTACTTTAAGAAATAATGTAGAAAAGGATTAAAACCGATGGTCAGCAATACATTTGGTGCGCCGTCACCAATAAACGGAATAAAGTATTTCACACTTTGCCCAATATGCTTTATTTTCCATACAACCAGGGCATTACGAATAATCACTCAATCACTTTGCCCGCAACATATAAAATATTTAAAGGCACTTGTATCAATTAATATTATTATCCTTAACTAAATGACCTTAACCAATATCGGTGAGATTCTAGGTTAGGGCCCCGGCTTTTGTCTTTTTCGGCAAAAACTATTCAATTACTATGCAAGCACAGTCGAATATGGATAAGCGATAAATTATAAGAGGAAAAATTTCACGTAAATTTCTTAAAGTTCAGATTACAATTTAACCCATGTATTTTTAAAATTATATAATTTTCGATACTGACATAAGGTATAATCGAGACTACTGCCGAATATTGAAAATATTTTCCATCTAGAAAATGACTGCTTTGGTCAATAAATAAAAGTGGCAAACCGCCATGACAGGTAAAGGCTGGACTCAAAATGTTGACGTCACGTGTATATAAACATAATTTAGCACCGCTTGAACTTTGAAAATCTCTGCGTGTATAAGTATTTTGTGATTCCAAACTATCAGTTGCTAAGATTTTTTTTATCAATACCAAAATCAAAAATATTCTTAAATATTTTTAATATTTATAATTTGCAATTTTAATCAACAAAGCCTTTAATTTCAAAAAATAATACATATATAGGGCAGCTATACAAAATTAGTCATGATGCCTGTTATGCGTACAACTATGGTATCTGCTTGAATATAGGGAAGCTATAAATTAATATTGGTA
The DNA here is from genome assembly GCF_905163445.1 of Pararge aegeria. Lineage (NCBI taxonomy): Eukaryota > Metazoa > Arthropoda > Insecta > Lepidoptera > Nymphalidae > Pararge > Pararge aegeria. The sequence continues at coordinate 11,386,576 of NC_053208.1, forward strand.
ACTTAAACGCTATATACTCTGGGGACCACATTTTTGGGTTTGCATAGCAATTGAAAGTTACAATTAATAGATCACGCATCCCATTAGGATAGCAAAGAAATTATCGAAATACAAAACGCAATTTCTTATTACGATAGTGACATAATACTACCCATCAGATACGGCGTTATATGTATTTTAAGTCCTAGCTAAAGGTACAGGTGTCCGGACGGTATAGGCTATATGCCTATACAGTCCGGACGTAGCGTTGATATATCTTGTTATACTCGAAAAGAGTAGGCATTTTTTTGAGTATATTAAGTACAGAGCTACTTTATGTTTTGGTACCAGAGTTTAGTTCGGCAATACAAATAAAAATACTCATATATAAGAACTAGTGTTGCCCAAATTCAGTCTTGGTCTTGCAGTCTTGGTCTTGTTCTTGCGTTTTTGCAAGACCAAGACCAAGAACAAGACCGCGTATTTTTAGCAAGACCAAGACCAAGACTGACCGTGCAAGACTTGAGCAAGAACAAGACATAGCCTGCAAGACTCTTGCGTCTTGCAGCTAGGACTTAGCGCTATTTCACGGAGTAGTTAGGTGTAACAGTTCGGTGTATAGGTAGGTAGGTACGCTTAGGAATTCTATGAGACGCAAAAAACTATATCAAAGAATATGAAAAACTGGACCTATGCGCATTACGACTAATACCATAAACATAGCGAATAAAAAAATATCTATTAAAATCAAACTGAGTGCATGCATAGTTATGTTTTAACCATCGGCACTTTGATAATGCGGCATCAAAGGTTTTGTACTTACTTCTCAAAGAAATTTGCCGCTTTTCGGAAGTACATGGTTATGATACACGCGCCGGCGGCTTCTTTTGAAATCTAAAACAATCGTTGCCGCCGCGCCGAAATCCTAACATTTGACACTATTCATGCAAAATAATTTCGAATTTTAAGAGTACCTACAGGTGTTCCAAAGAATAAATAAGTTTCAGATTGGTGATTTTAGATTGGTGGAGGACGCATGAGACAGAGTATCCGATTTTATCGAAAATGGCCCGTGATTTTCTCTCCTTACCTGCAACTTCAGTACCTGCTGAGAGGTTATTTTCTAAAGCATCATTAGTAATTAGAAAACATAGAAATAGGTTAAGTGATGAGTCAGCCAGATGGTTACTTTGTATTAATTCTTGGTCAAAAGAATTGATATAAAGTATCATAACCTAATGATAAAGCTGTTGATTTGTGTTGTATTTTATTTTTTATTCAAATAAATGATAAATCGTAAAACTCTTTTATTAAATTTCTTATAAGTTGAGGGTTCAATCTCTTTCTAGACAGATAAGTATTGTTCTTTAAAATACAGTCAAGTTATTGTAATTAATTTGTTTTTTTACATGTTTTAGCAAATGTAAGCTTATAAATCATAAATGTTTATTAAGAAACAGTTACTTCCATGGAAAACGAAATATAGGTCAGTTGATTTTTCGAACTTCTTATCAAATCTTCAGTTATTTATTAATCTGCTTGATCTTTACTATGGCTATGTTAATTCAAGCTCACAATGTTCCAATTCTAATACGTTTTTCTAAGATTTAAAGTAAACTTTAATAAATAGTAATAGACTAATAGGTAATTGCAAGACTTGCAAGACTCTTGCTGCAAGACCAAGACCAAGACCAAGACTGGGAGCGCAAGACCAAGACCAAGACCAAGACCAGGTGTATTGGCGCAAGACCAAGACCAAGACTGGCTAAGTCTCGTCTTGTTCTTGCATTTGGGCAACACTAATAAGAACATTATTATTATTTTTTGTACAAAAAGCTAAAATTTTAGTCTTGGGTCTTAGGTTAAGCAGGTTAGGTTTATTTTTAGGTAGTTTTTATTTCATTTGTGAAAATTATATACGGGCATATACTAAGCTAGAATTTAGAGTTAGTTAGTAACTATAAATTACACTGTACAGATTCTCCTGCTTTTCGCGGAGTACAGCAAATTAAGCATAATTTTCATAGTACAATTCCGCAAAGTAACGTACTATCGAATAATTACGAACATGATTACTAAAAAATATCTAATTTAATAACTCCGGTGTAGTTAAATAATGTATAAAAGTTTAAAATGTCATCTAACATCTAGCACAAATCTAAACGTAATTAAGAACATGGTAAGCGCGAAAATAACAAATAAATTTTAACATTGATGCTAAATCATTTAACTTAGCACCCATTCAGACTTGACAAAATTATGCATTTTTAGGACCAGTCAGTACCGAATGATTTGTGTGCCTCTGACCGTATCCGTTCAAATAAGTAAGTATCAAGTAATTTTTTTGTCACGACTTAACTTGTGCTTATGAAACTTAAATAATTAATTTGAACTTAACTATATAGTATCTAGAAAAAAAAAAATCTAACATAAAATAAACGTTTCCGCCTTAAATGACAGTGCATATCGCATAACTTATGATAAGCATACATTGGAATCGAAACGCATTGCATCGCAAATACAAATCAATAAAAGGCGAGATGGAAAGGTGAAAGGTGGAAGACAAAAGTAACCTAAAAATTAAATCCCTAATGAATTGAATCGCAATATACGTGTAAGTATGTGAACATGCGTTTGATTTATTGTTGTAATATTGTCTAGTACCATAACCTTTAAGCTGTTGCAATAGTAATCCCTTTTCGACGTTAAATGTAAACATAGCTGTTTTAGGCTGTCACTGCGTATTTTTTTGTCAATTTTGTACATTTTAGCTGGCATTACTAACATACTAGCAGAGCGATTGGCACGTGAATGCTTAAATAGTATGTAAAGATTACCGTGATACAATTCGTTATAAATCAAATTAGTTTAAAAAATAACCTTACCGGAAAGTAATATATTAAAATATGTAATTTGTGTTTTCATTGTAATTGTAATAAGTTACATTATGTAACAATTATTTATAGAAGAGAACTTTATTCCAATATAGGAATCAAGTAATTTAAAATGGGTACTATTCTATTCCATCCCCACGTTTACTAACAGTTTTGATCAAAGTTTGGATTTCAGAAAGAGTTTTGATATAAAAATTGCTATGAATGCTCATCCCATTAAAGTCTCTTTTTCATAAAGTCATTTTTATCTTAGCGGAATAAAAAGTTTTTTATAAAGTCGCGCAATATGATGTCCATAGCGCTTAAATAGTGCTTACTGCTAAAAATGAGACATTTAACAAATGAATATCTAAGACAATACATATAATAGTACTAGTGCCAGTAAGATGGTCAAGACAGAATACACTAAACCGAATAAGTAAGAATTGTGCACACATCGAAAAGCAAGCGTAGTTATCTCTATTGCCAAAAACAATAACCAATATTCGTAGCTTAAAGTATTTCGACCTTCTTTTTTATAACTTGATAAACAAATACAAAAACATTAATGGCAAGAGGACATATTAATCGTCAATTTTTTGCTGAGTCCCCGAACTTATGTGAGCACGATAACCCTTCAAATGATTTGGTTTTTATATTTTTTTCGTTATACTTCGAAAGTGCAGTGTTGGTTGACGCCACACTTGGACAGGCGACATCAAGCGAGTCGCATGGAGTCGCTGGACACAGGAGCTATAAACAACGGACGTCCAATGCTGAACATATGTCTTGCAGTGGACGTCCACGGTTTAACGGTCTAACAGTGGACTTATATCGGCTGGAATAATGATCATGACAATGATTTTTAATATCCCATAGGTAACGCTTTCGAAATGCGAGATATTCTAAAACACACCTGCCTATGATATCAACTAGTAAATTCTATTTTTACCCCGTTTGCGGGGAAACCTCTCCTGCATTTTATTGACCAATGGAATAGTGTCCTTATTATAGAATACAAAATAACGTACATATTTTTAACATGTTCTGCGTAATTTCCAAAATACATTTAGTATTAACAAATAATATACAGATAATGAGCACTGACTTTTCCAAAGTAAAACATCTACAAATGCGTCGGGTAAAAATTATCTTTCATTAATATAGTCTAAACACTTTACAATTCGTACAGAAAAGTTACGCACTCAATTATTATTAACACTCTTATTACTTTTTAAAATATGTTTTGTTAAAAAAAAAATGAAAACTTGTGCTTGCTGACTCATAAAACTAATTTGCACTTCTTCAATTAACCTAAAAGTGCTCTAAATACAAAGAAAATATTTTTTATTTTAATAAAACATTCTACAAAAGTTTCCATGTTTCACAACATTCAAATAAAAATAAAATATACACATGTATATAAAGCAACAGCAAGCCACATTATTTCATTATTTTAATACGGAAAATATGGGTCAACCATAATAAAATGAATATATAGAAGCCTAAATAATTCAACGCATATCCAAATAGTTTGAATCCCACTTGTTTTACCATTACCTTTCCTAATCTAGCTTTAGGGCCCCAATTTCATTGATCGATGCCTTAGTCTATACATCAAATTCATGGGATTTCTGTGGGCGGTCAGTGCATTAGCTGTCAACCAATAAAGATAACGGGGAATTCCGTACGGCAAGTATACAGCTAGAGCGTTTGATATCGACCAATTTAAATTCGCTGAAACAAGTTACAGGGTATTCCCGATCAAGCTTACACGTTCCATTTATTCCTTAATGTTTCTTAAAGTAAAACTGCCGAATCTCCATTGTTACTTATAAATTCATCAAAAGTATTATATTGTACTTAATAGTATTTAGTGTTCTGCGTAAGTTGGACGACTAATACCCGTTTTCACTAACGACGATCAACGCAATGCTTAATAAGTAACGCCTAATGTAAGAAGATTCCTAGGCATACATAAGCCGTTCACAAATAGTTATCACCTAAGAGTAGGTAGGTGAAATTAAGAAAGGTTTTTCAATAGACATCGCCCTTAATCATTTGGTATTCGATTTAGGCGATTGCTAGGTTTAGTGAAAACAGGAATAAGGCATGTAAAGCCTCTGAGGTCCGTTGCCGAATGCAGTCTTAACACTTAACCACAAATAAAGTACCGCTGCTAGATATAACGAATGAATGAATGAATGAATGAAAACACTTTTATTGAACACAAAAGAAAAAAGTAGTTAGATATAAACATACTAGAGCATCACAGCGATTTCTTCCATGATTGTAGGAAGTAGCTGGAAGACGTAATGTTACGAGGTTAAAAAGTTGTACTGGGAGTGTGACTGAGAAGTTTTGGATGATTTTTTATTTGGCCTTGAATACGATATTCTGCTGACCTTCACTGATGTAATTGAGTAGCTTGTAAAGAATCTAAGTGATGATAAGCCGAGGCGTTGGCAGTATTTCCGCGTGTTCTGCGAATGTCATGGCCGACATCCATAGCAACTGGTCTGTCTTCACTGCACCTGCTATCGTGCAGCCGAACCAGGGCCGATCTTTGCTTCTGTAACAAATAATCTATCGATTAGAATCAATCATTTGAAATATTGGATAGAATCATTATGAAATTCCATAAAATACATCGAACATTTAGCTTTAATTGCTAAAATCCACGAACACCAGGCAAATCTGCACGGTGAAACTTGAAATTCCTTCTATAGTTATGCACTAATTTCTTAAAATATAATTTCATTTTTTAGTGGTAGTAGAACTTTTAATTTTTTTTTTTTTTTTTAATTTAATTCAATTTATTTTATCGCCAAGCTTAATGCTGTTTTCCGGTCTGAAGAGCATAGTTGCCAGTGTAATAAACTGGCACAATAGGCGTAATATGAGATGAAAGCATCTCAGGTCGATGGACACAAAGCGGCCCTTTTTAGGATGATGTACCTTCGCATGCCCTGCGAAGTGTTGCGATGATTTTCCACATACAAAAAGATGGTCCATCCGCTCCGTTTATTATTATTATAAGAATAGCCACACCACAGTGGCTGGATGAGAAAGGCGGAAGACCGTGTGTGGTGGCGCCTTAAGGCCTATGTTTAGCAGTGGACGCTTGTGGGCTATTGATGATGAGCCACACCATACAGATTTTTGAAAATACACGCTTTATTCCGACGCCGCGCATCGTTTGGTCGACATTTTTCGGAGATGTCGTCTTAGGACTTAGTATTATAAATTTATTATTACTATTTTAAATTGATATGAATAAATTCAATTAGTTCAATATTATGAATGATCTTCTAAACTAATTGAAACTAATCATCAATTGATAGGAATGAATGAAAGTAACTTTGGAATTGTTAACTTATTTTCTTTTAAATTTTTCTATAGTATTTTAAGTTTCTTACATTTTGCGCTTAGCTGCCTATATAGAAAATGGATAAATAAATAAAATAGCGTGAATAACTAATGCTCCTCAATGACGGATATAGTAAGATTTGAAGTGTCACTTGACACGATGCTTTACCTTTTAGGTTTATCATTTTTGGGTATAAAAGTGATTGTCCATTGCGACTGCGGATTCCGCTTCGGTTCGTGTCCGATATACCATAGTATGTTTTTTATATCCCATTCTTCTATTTTGTGGGATCCCTGAAATAAAAAAGCAGTTGTTTAAAGCTTTAGCATGTCTTGTGTTCCTGTGAAACCATTTAGGGACCCATTAGAATTATGCATACAAAGTTATCATTCAAATCGGTCCAGCCGATTAGCAGGCGTCATGTGAAAAACACGCTTAAAGAAGAATTATAATGTTACACTAATTTTAACCTTCACCAATTACCTACAACGGAGGACCAAGTGAGAGATTTTTTACTGAAATTTACTTATTCGCTCGCGTGAATGGCAACTACCATTTATATGGTATCAAATGAGCGCTATCTAGTACTATTTATGAATGAACGAACGCTAGTGACAGTACGGTTGCCAAGTTTTGAAACTAGATGGCGCTCTTTCCATACCACACTTGTGGTTACTTGGCACTAAGCCCACTACTGCACGGCTAGCATAGGCAGGAGACAATTATATCCTCGGGGAAAGGATACAAATGTATCTTCTTTAACAGCTTTATCAACTTAAGAGCACCGGTGCACAAGCGGAAATATCCATATGATATATGTTTAATAATAATCGGGGGTAAACTTCTCCTTTTCCATGTTTCCGTGCTTTAGGTAGACACGTTAATTTGTCCCTTGTCAGGTAATATACTCGGGGTATATAATTTTTGTCTCCTACCCGTGATAGTCACTTATCATAGCATTGTTCCTATTAAGTAATTTTTGTGAATACGGGCGTAAATCCCTAGGTCCTAAGTCTTAGCTTTATTTTTCATAAACGAATGTTGCTCTTTTGTCTTCATTTGAAATCTATAAGAACTCTAATCTATTACATCATAAATTAAGTCATGATAAGAATATATGCCCAAAAATATTATGGAACGCTTGGAGGTTTTTAGCGTTTAGTGGAATTCAATAATTTTGCAGTATTTTGACGCCCTCCCAGGTGAGCGCTGTGGCTTTAAGTTGGAGGTCCAAGGTTCGATTCCTGACAGGGGCAATTTGGGATTTTTTTTTTAAGGGTGTAAGAACCTCTGACAACGGAAGGGATTCTAAAGATTCACCTTACTGATGATAAACTACTAACATAAACGAATCAGAATGGATCGGTTACCCACCTGCTTATCCTTGTAGTAGCACAACTTCCCTTGCTTGAATTCGAACATATGTAGCTTGAAGGCCTTCGTAGTTTCATTCGCTATCCGAAGCTCACTACAAGCTGAGGTTGTTGATCGGAGCGCCTCTAGATCGTGGAGTATTTTATTTTCCTTGACAACTAAATAGTTATCCTTCCTATCCTTTTCGTCCCAGTATCCCCAGCGTAGGACAACATCCAAGACGATCTCGTCTATGTGGACTGCGCGGCGCATAGAACCATCGCATATTACTTCCTCGAGCATTAGTAAATGGGACTCAAGGTTTGCTTTTTCGCAGAGTTCAATGCAGACGTCCGAGCTTGTTTTGTTCGGTGTCAGCTAATAAAGAATATAATACAATTAATTATAAAACATACTCTTTTAACAGCAAGTTTTCCTTATTCTTCTAAGCAGACCTTTTATTTTCATAGCTTTATTAAAAAGTCGAGACTTTGTCCCGTCCGCCAGATTTAAAATAATGTTACATACTCTTATGTTTTAACGTCCAAACCGAAGTAGTATTAAAGTAGCCCATGTGATTTTCCAGGCTGTAATATTTTTGTGCTAAATTTAATGTAGATTCTTTAAGGCATTCTGGATTTATTGACTAACAAACATCCAAACTTTCGCATTGATAACATTAGTATAAATAAGCTACGTGAACGAAAAGCACGTGTCACTCCGATACCGGAATCTTCTCGAAAGAAGCAATGAACAAAAACCTTATTATTCAGGCGCAAATATTTGACACACAAAAAAAAAGACATTAAATACGATTATGTTACCATGTTGTTATACTTACAGATACTTGGAAGCACGTGTTTCTATCGTGTACATATATCCAGGCTCGTAGATCGCCTGCGGCTTTAGGCGCCATAGTTGCGGTGTTGCTCAGTACGCGAACCAGAACTCGCCTTATAGCGGCTTCCCGACGTAGTTCCGCCTCGGTCGGCTCCCAAACAGCCTCGTAGTTAAGGATAAGATCCCGAACTACTTGGTGCTCCTTGATCGACCAAGCTGTTTGCAGCGTTTGACTAGTCTACAAACAGAATAAAAATTATATACCGAGAATGCAATCCAAAATTCGGTCCAATGGTTTATTAGAAGAAAGCGGACTAACTTATAAGATTTACATTCCATCAGAACTTCTTTTTTCGTCTACAAAAGGTCAAAGGGCTTGCGTATTCAAGAAGTAACAAAACAAAAGTTTTATCTACATTCTGACTATGATTTTAACAATGCACCGATTGTAACTTCTTAACCAGCTGGACAGATTACATCCAACCAGTCGAAGTTAAAAGGTAGCGACCAAAAAGTTGCAAGCAGTTCAAGAGCGCAAAATTCCACAATTTAAGACACTGAAATGTAAGCTAAATGCTTTATAAGTCCTTGTGACAGGCCTACGAGAATGTAGAATTTATAAATTTTTGAGTTGTTTTAATTTTCTAACCTTGGGTATCAAACTTGTTTTTCAAGATATTAAAATATATATAGTGTAAACGAATGACGAAATAATGTTCAAGGATGTATAAGTTTACTTAATAAGGACTAACCATGTAAAAATATTAAATTCCAAGAAGCATATTTATTTTTCCATTCAAACGAATTCAAAACATTCTCAGTGTTTACTTATGACAACCCTATTGAAGATGAAAGATGGAAACGCGCATAGTACCTACGCTCTGTTAAAACTATGGCAGTGGTTTACTCAAAAACAATTAGGTTGCCGGTTACATAGATAAGTCTCAGAGACAATATATATTGTACCTCTAAAGCCTGTAAAGTACTATTTCGTGTTAGCCATAAATTGTATTATGGACCAAAGAGTTATAAAAGTCTAATACTAAGGGGAATTTAACACCACCTAACATTCTGGAGGAACCAAAAAGCCGGAAACAAACATTTAACCACTAAATCAAGGCCTACTGTCATTAGTACAGCCGATGCCATCTGAGTCGTTCCTTCATACTCATCGTTTCAATATGGCGCTTTATAAGCACTAATGATACCGTGCGAGAGAGATACTACTAATATACTTACTACGGCGGTAGGCATGATGGTGGGTGCCCATACAGAGGCAAGGTTTTCAGCGTTCATCTTGTTGGCGTGCGACATTGTTTGCAGGAAGTGAAGGTGCGCAAACAGTTTCCGCGCAGTCTTGTGCGCCACCAGCGGAAGTGACATCATCACGCTTCGGTATGCCGCGTGACGTGCGTTCGGATCAGTGATATCTGTGATACAGAACCGAAGAATACTACATAATAAAGGCCGGTTTTACTATCACCAAATACCTAGCAACGTGTGGTGAGGTCAAATCAGAGTACACTTTGTCTACACTCTTTCTCTTCCCGAGGCTGCGGTACGAGACAACGATCATCAACCCAGCGTAGTGATTATAGGCAAACCATGCCATTTGGCCTCTCCAAAAAAATATTGGCCAAATTCTGCCTCTCCTATTAAAAATATCCAGCTGATACTATGCAATTCAATGCTGGGCAGTTACAGGTTTTAATCACTAGATGTTTTGAGTAGTTCCAAACGAAAACATCAATCGTTTTTAAGTGACAGAGCTCGTCTGGGGAAGTACTATCACAATGATTTGTGGTATTACCACCAACCAGGCCCTTCAGCATCACAGCAATGGTGCTCTATTGCTGTGATGCTGAAGGGCCTAGTTGCCGGTTTAGATAAAGTCCGTGAGGTTTAACACCTCTCCCTAGGGCACAGGTCGGTACTTTGTAGAAGATGTGTTCCTTGAATTTCTCTGTATATATTGAATATATCAGCTAGGTCTGTCAAATATAACTTTAGAAAAAAACATTATTATCTAGCATGCCAGCAAATGCTTATCTTCCTGACGTACGTCAAAAGAATATCTTCAGTAATCCAGGTAGATCATAATCACCTCGAATGTTTTTCTTGGCCTCAGCTGAAGTAATCCGGAGTCCCAAAGTCGAAGTAGACAATGTCAGTTAACTACCAACAACTGCAACTTGTAAAGACTAACGCAGGCAAGGTATGTATTTTAGTAGTTTAATATGATTACAACCCAGCACGTCAATAAGTATGTTCTGGCAGATCTCTAAAGAACCTCTTCAGTACTAATTCGAGATCGTGCTCCGAATGCTATCTTGGTGTGGACTGAAGCAACTACGAATCCAAACGGAAACACACTTTAAGCACCGACGTCAGTTGACTACCACGAACGGCAAATCTACAACGCAGATTAACGCAGCTAGGAGGATTTGGGTAGATTAATATGATTCTTCCCTTCCACGTCAACAAGAGTGGCAGATCGGGCAGATCTCAGAAGAATCTCTTCAGTACTCTGGCGACTTCGTGCTCCAAATGCCATCTTTGTCTGGGCTGAATTAACTACGAATTCAGACGTCAGTTCACTACCAAGAACTGCCAATCTATTACGCAGACTGACACGGGGAGGGTTTTACTAGTTTAAATTGGTATTTACCTAGTACGTCAACTAGTGTGTTGTGATTCTCCTGAGGCACCAGAGGTTCGGGCAGATCTCGGAAGAACCTCTTCAGTACTCCGGCGACATCATGCTCAGAATGCTGTCCCGGCGTGAGCTGAACCGACCACGAGTCCCGACGGAAACGCGCCAAAAGCTCTGACAACACCACCGAACTACCAGCTCTTCGGTATATCCCTTCGGATAAACTACCTGTAAACATGTGGGTGTTTAAATATCGAACTTTGTAACACCCGAAATCTAGTTTTTTTTATTCCACTACGGGTAAGCCTTGATCTGCAATGCAACCAGGTAGTTGTGATGATGCAGTTTTTATAATGGTAGCGGGCTAAACATTTAGGGATTGCAGTAATATTCAATGCCTGTGATGATAAAAGAAAAAGGTTTAAGAAGAACACCCTTTTAGGTACCTGCGAACATCACTTTCGTAATGGTATATTTATTTATTGGTTAATGGTAACAATTAAAAAAGGTGTCTATCTTTACGAAACGATAAGAAAAATAAAAGAAAAAGCAATTTTGATTTGTGATTCAGAACGTAGAAAAAACTCACAAACCTCTATAGGAATTGAGTATAGCGGTTCTTGTAAATAGTATTTTCGAATTTTTTCTGCACGGTGCACAACCATGCGTTTTCCTTCATTTTAAAATTCGAAGACATTTCATCAAAAAACTATACATACCGTGAGCATAAATGAAGCTAAGACTCTTGTCGACAATGACTGGAATATTGTCTTTTGTGAGTTGCTGATGATGTATATATGCGCCATTGTTGTGAGCGGCGAGTTTCACCATGTATTTCCAACCCTACAAGTAATAACGACATAATATTAGTATACTACATTTTTCTTCACCACTTTTCGCTACAAAAGCATTAATATTAAAAATTATAGTTATTACATTGACATCCATATCAACAATGAGGAGTTCGAGAATAACTGGAGTAGACAATAACTGTTAAGCATGAGCGTCGACAATATTAAAATAATACTGCTTTAATCGATGGTAGTAAGCCAGCTGTATTATAATGTAAACGAACTTTTCATTACTTTTAATGTAAAGTAGAAGAAAAATGGTTGAGTTATCCTTTTTTACTTCAACAGTAACAAGTTATGAAAATAGTGTTTACATGATATATCACATCTGCTGATTAGAGATTGTCAGCTTAGTATAATTGCCAACCTTGAAATTCTGAAGACAAATTAGTTTTGATATTTGAGATTTTAAAAGGTATTTTTTGTGCGGTACTTTGAGACTGTCGCACAGTGTCCATTACATAAATTAAGCAATTTTAAGTCTCGTTTTGCATACAATTATATTTGTTTCTAATGGTCGGAAAATAAATCTTTGAATCTGTTAAATCTTAAAACTCACTTGTATTCTAAAAACATAATTTTTATGTATTAGAAAATAAGTTCTATTTTCTGTAAGCTTGCTAAAGAAAAACCAAAAATAAAAGTGACGAAATAACTTAATTTTGTTACAAATATCATTACACCTACCAATGTCAAACACAATCTACGAACCTGCTAGATTTTATATGAAACTATCATGTGCATTGTGCATTATTGATCGGAGAGCAGTTGGTTATTACAGCAAAACACAGCAAAGTGTACCTTAAGATCTCTCTCATGTGGGAAGCGTAGGTAGAGAGTGGCATGAGGACAGTCCAGAATAAGGTTGGCACTGCCGTCCGATGGACACAGCTGCTTCGTCTCGGCATCCGCCGCTTGTGTCACTGTCAACGAAAAACATACTTGCAGTCGAATCTTAGAAACCTGTCTTATAACGTAAATAATTAGTTCATTTTTTTTAGAGTAAAATATATTTTAAAAATAGACGAAAATTAAATGTGGTTGTATAATTTAAAAAAATCTTTCTATATTTATTTATTTAAAATTACCTTAAAAATAATCTATGTTAAAAATTAATAAAAAGAAATATACGTAACTTATTGTTAAAATTTTGGTAAAATTGGCTAAAAGTCCATTGAGTTTGAAAATAATATAGTAATTTTTAAGAGATGAAAAAAAGAAAAATAAGTCAATCGACGCGATATTAGATCGTAAGTAAAAAAAGCGTAACCGACTCATGATTACAATAGCTATTTGCTATTGCGATATCGCTGATCTACTTTTAGAATGGATGCCCATTTCAATACGAGTGTTGTATTCAATACGAAGTTAGGTACATAACTAAATGGGAATAAAACCCACTGATAGTGATATTGTTGACTGATAAAGTTATTTAAAGCTTTATTATAAATAACTTTGCTAACGTTATTTATAGTAAAACTATCAATTTCAATTTTGCAATAATCTTAACTAATGACTTAGCAAAGGTTACGTAATCATTTAGATTACCAACTAATCAAGCACAAATAAGATCCTATGAAAAGAGTTTGTTCTTTATGAAAAAAGATGACTGTATCGGAGGATATCCATAACAGCGTGAGTCATTCGTCACCCAATAAATAGGCAGGTCGCATTATGATCAGTACCTACAATTAGGCAATTTATTGTAACTGTAGGTGTAAGTTTCATCATCATCATCCACAGAATATTAAAGACCCACTACGCTGCTCAAAAGAGGGACGGTGGGCTGAAAAACTATTATCACAAGTGATAATAACTAGGACCGGAGTCTTGACTTGCTCTCCGAGGCACGGGAGTTGCTCCTTCAGTTTTCTAACTCCGAGTAGGTACGCAAAATTATTAAAAAGACAATAAATACACCATAATAATAAAGCTGAAGAGTTAGTTTGTTTGTAAGAACGCGATTACCGCTGCAACTATTAGTGGAGACTAGCCCTACTTGGAAAAGCTTTAGTTGGATTTCACAGTCCAATTTTTGGGAACTGCTTTAGTGTATGTAGCTTCACTCTACGACCCTTAGGAGTTGAGCAAACGAAGAACTAGTGCGGACAGTTGATGTGACGTGGTTGGTTTAGGTGTATTGTATAGAATTGCGAATGGAAGTCTGTTTGGAAAAAAATTACATCAAAGGATCAAGCCAGCATATTTAAAAAAATATGGCTGTGTATCATATAAAGCGTAAATAAAATTATAAGCTTCGCCTACAGTAGCCTGCGCTATCAAAGTAGTGTCTGCACATTATAAAAATAACCGTCACGTAATTATGAACGCTGAATGCACACGCTAGTTTACATTGCATGCTAGGTTCCGAACGGATGTAGGCAATTGTGAAACCCTACTATGATATTATGTGTTTAGATTTAATAGCTCTATATGCTTCCGCGGGAAAAAATTGATTGACAGTTATCAGCGGTTTACGGTCATGACATTTCAAACCATAGGATCTGTGTCACTCTCCGAGCCGTGTCCTCAGAATACTACGCGTATATCTTCACGTTTAAGGTCTTGACAGTACATGAAAAATTCCACTACATGTTGCCATAGGATCAGTTTCATACCCCGAGGGTACCCGAGGTCTACAGTAGGTACATTTAGGTAGGTAGGTACATTTCAATTTCGGTGTATTAGTGGAATACTATGTATAAATATAATCTTATAAAAATAAAATGTGCACTATAATGTGCATCATATCAAGCTCTTTAACTATTTCCTTGTCCACGTGGTGGGACTTAAAAGATGCGCATTCAGTTGCAAGATAACTCTAGAACCCAACAGTGAATTATGGGTTCCCACCCCATAATACACCCCTAAATACCCTTAGTGCTACGCTATGCCCTATAAAGAATACATTGTATGTATTTCAAATGTCTAGATCTTTGCGTTGTCTATCAGTCAGTTTGTCAGACAGTCAGTTTTTTAGTAAGTCAGTCTATCAGTAAGTTAGTACCTACAGTTTTATGCATCGATACAAAGTTTTGTAATCAAAGTCGCGAACATAACGAGAGGATGTATAAACTACTTTATTTTCTACCAGTAGGCTAGCATGGGTAGGAGACAACTATCTCACCGGGGAAAGGATAAAAATTGATCTTCTCGCACAGCTTTATCAACTCTCAGAGCATTGGTGCACTAGTGGAAATAATATCCAAATATGTAATTATATGTAATTATGGGGATAAACTTCTCATATTCCATGTTCCCGTGCTTTAGCTGGAAGACAAGTTATTGAATCGGAGTGTATATTTTTTGTCTACTGCCTGTGGTAGCCCTGCACGTAGATGTACACCTGTACCTAGGTGTAGATTTTTTTGTATGGACCATCGCACACCACACGGTGCACTGGGGCGTAGCGTCATAATTATAAAAGTAGTATTGTTGCAGTATAATGCGTTACGATCCGCCTGTACCACCGTATGCGTTCTCTATTCTTATTTTTTTTTTCCACTACAAGTTTACCCTTGACTGCAATCACATTAAAATATGGTAACGGGCTGGCCTGTTCGTGGGGAGACAGTTTCGTTAAGCCCATACCTCTAATTGATTTCTTCGCGACATCGAACCCTAACGCTACATAGCTTAGCGGTATGTCTTTGTCGGTTGGGCTGTAACTAGCCACGGCCGAAGCCCCCAACAAGACTAACCTTACATTAAAAGCTTTTGCCCACATCATCACTTTTCGGCCGATTGGCGCAGTGGGTAGTGACCCTATTCTCTGTGTCCTAGGTTATGGGTTCGATTCTCACAACTGGAAAATGTTTGTGTGATGAACATGAATGTTATTCAGTGTCTGGGTGTTTATCTGTATATTATAAGTACTAGCTGACCCGTGCAAGTTCGTTGCACCAAATCGGTTATTACCGGAAAACACAAATAAAATGACATTTTCTAAAAATGAATCCTAGCTAGGTCGATTTATCGCCTTCGAAACCCCCTGTGTACTAAATTTCATGAAAATCGTTGGAGCCGAATCCGAGATTCCAATTATTATTATATATATATATATATATATATATATATATATAATTTATATATATATATAAATATATAAATGTTATGTTGGTTTGTGTACGCTTCAAAAACTCAAAAAGTTCTGCACCGATCGAGCTGAAATTTTAGCATGATATATAATACGCATCAAGGATCTATTTTTCTCAACCTTTTAATCACAAAAGAAATCCCTATATCCTATAACCAAAGAAAATTTAAAATATTCTTTATTTTCGTTTATAGTTTCAGTTGACTAATGTGTTTAGTAGCAGCCTAGACGATGCTACGCAAAACGTAGAAGCAGGGCTGTTCTTTCTCAAAAATTAAAAGTGTAAAAAAAAATAAGCACCTTTTGTATAAAAATGTGAGAAAACAAAATTTAAAAAAACAGGTTCATCCGCAGATGGTAGATCTAAGACAGCATTATCACTTACCGACAGGCGAGATTGCAGTGAAGGGCTAACTTCTAGTTAAATAAAGTCAAAACTTGTACATACTTACCCAGTCTACCATTTTCTGATTGTGGAAAATAAACCCGCCACAAAAAATACAGAAATTGTTAAAACGATAAAAAAATATTCGTCTATTTTAAATTCATTTATTCGTCTGGCTCCGTAACACGATCTACAATTCTATAAGGGAACAAGCGAATATAACAATGAATATAAAATTGTGTTTTTGTACGAATTGTAGATTTTCTCAGAATTTTATTGGGAGCAATAAATTGCAATGACGCACGTGAAGTAGGCCGCGTATTTCTTTCGAACTAGCTGTAAACCGCACGGAAGTTTGTCGGTGGGGTTCATGGGGTTCATATGTCACATGTTTGTCGACCTCCCTGGCAGTGTTGATCGCCGTGGTTTTAAGTGGGGGATCCCCAGCAGGGGCAATTTATAATTATTGAATTTTCTCCGATGTTGGGTCATGTGGGAGTCTTCAACTGTAGGTAGTTACCATTCTACCGACAAAGACGTCCCAAAGCAAAGCGATTTATTGTTCCGGTACGAAGTGATGTAGGTTTAATATTAATGCCATACCACTAACAGGTTAGCTCGATACCACCCTAGACTGCGTCTTCACTTACCAGTAGGTGAGATTGCAATCAAGGGCTAACTAGTAGTGGAACAAAGAAAAATGTTTCAGTAGCGATAACTGCGGTTGATACAGAATTCAATCACATTTTCAAAGAGACTTGATAGAAATATTTTTTTGTTTTCAGGTTGAAGGTATGAACATTTAATTGAATAAATGCCCGTTGTCTGCCTAGGTTATTCCTAGAGGCAAAAAAACGTTTCACGAACTCTTGTGTGATGTCTAACGACGTCAGGCGCCGTCTAAAGTTACGACACCGATTCTGCGGATCTTGTCTAGACAGATTTAAAAAAATATGTAAAATATATGTGAATACAAAAACAAAAACCCACACCTTGTGGCAAGGTGAAAACGGGCATAAGTGAAGCGAGACTTCCTAATAATATATAAACCTGCACTGGTCGTGAAAAAATTAGACCAGCTCCAGACCTGTGCCCCTCTGTGGAACACTAAGAGCACAGAGTAAAGGTGTACACTGAGGTCCAAAGAAGCCTCCGAGACGTGATAATTGCGGGGTGGAGCGGGGTAGTGCAGGGAGCGGAAGGTAAATTAGTAAGGGATCTGCGTAGCCTCTGCACACTGACGCGATGCTATGTAGGCATATTTTTTTTTTTATTATTAACGATAGGCCAGCGTTTGACGACAATCATGCCCGTTAGAAAGCAATGATGAGGTCTAGGTTGGAGCACGCTTGTCTAGAAAAAGCCTATTCACTATGACTATAATGTATCTGCATTTACCACGATATCAAAGTCTTCGAACTACATTATCTCTTCTTGATGCAGTGCTAATAAGCTCATGACGATGACTCACCTACGCATCGTGTTTTCCTCAGATCAACAGTGCACACTTCGTCGCCAGCGTAGTAGACGAGGACGCGGCGGATCAACATGATCCACGCGCCACGCCATGCCCCGCTCACTCCTTCCTGTTGAATAAAATTGAATAGAAACTCCACAATTTGCCTGTTTGTACAGTTATTCTGAGGTCCAGCGGGTATAAGAAATTATGAAAACGGAATTCGACTAAAACGAAATTCCTTTGTTTTACTGAGTTCCTAGGCGTGAGACTTTCTACGTTCACTTATTCGATCCCGTGGAAGTTTACTACAATTTATATGGGATGGAAAGAGCACCATCTAGTGACAATACCGGTTCCCAGTATTATTACTAGATGCCGCTCCTTCGATACCATGTAAATCGTAGTTAACTTTTACGCGATCGAATTAGTAAACGTTAGGTTGAAAATGTCTCGATTGTCTTCAGTGAATACATTTAAAACTAAATTCAAAATACATTTATTTCAAGTAGGCCTAATATAAGCACTTTTGAAACTGTCTGTCTGTGTGTTGTGACTCTACAACTAAAATAGAACGGATGGAAGGCTCTGAAATTTTGGTATTGGTGCATAAAAAACTACTATAAGTAATAAGTATAAAGGTATATGATTATAGTCATATATAGGTATCTTTATGGTAGTAACATGGTTAAGAATGTAAAAAATATATAAATGATTGAAACATATTAATCACAGGTAAACTATACTTTATAGCAAATTACGATAATATTCTACATACTAGTTGCTTAACATTCTTATCGTTTAATTTTCAATCACTTACTTGTCGCTATCCCGTAAGCGATGGTTAACGAGGTAGGGATACATGACACCTATCTTTTATAAGCATTGTTAAGATTAACTGAAAATGCATTCTTTAATATTTCGAAATTCTGTTACACGTTGTATACTAGTTTATGTATTAGTAGTCGTATAACTTGTATTAGTAGCAGTATAATTTTTTTTAAAGGAATTATAAAATAAAATTTAATTAATAAACGGCGAATGCCGACGCGGTCCAACTCCTAAATAAGTCTTTTTTATGTCGTAATTTGTAGTGGCTGAAAGTTTGTGCGTTTTTTTTTTTTACTACAAATGGATTTCCAGCAGCTTTATGTGTAGAATACACAATTATAATAATTTTGTCAAACCTCGTCGCCATTAGCGCGCCATCTTAGATTGCATCTTCATTTAGCGTATATAGTATAGGGTAAAATGCGCTATAGGTATATCGCCGCTAACTGAGCATTTAACTGAAAGACTGACTAAGTAAATGTGTAGTTCATTAGGTATCTGTTTTAAAGAAACTCTCTAAACAGAAAACGTTCCACCGCAAAATAGAATTTAATGGTAACAAACACATTTAAGATTAGGCACTTCTAATGACTATCATAGCCCTGTAATAGCCCTTTCATATTTCTAATCATACAGTTTTTAGTAATGCCCAATCGAATTCCTAACTTGAAAATTGTACATATTGGAACAAATCATTCGCTTTGTCGAACAATAAGTTAAATAAAATCGCACGAACACTCGCATGCGCAAAGCCGTGGACGAAAAAGAACAATATGAGTTTCAAAACAATTTTGCCCTCACAATGAACGCTGCATTTTTATTCTCGTTTTTGCCAAGTAAATCAACATAATGTATGTATACATCAAGCGAGACAAAATATAACAATCGCCAATAGCCAGTAACACAATCGTACTTGTAAATAGACTTTATACCACGGACTGTGTTATAAAGTCTGAAAATGAATTTAAGTTCTACAGAAATATCAGCTATGTTATAATAAGTAATAAATCCTTCATGACAGAATTTGAGCATTCGCGTTGCTCTATTACTGGCGTGTTAAAACAGGGCTAAGGATCAAACCTAAGATCAGTCTTGCGCCGAAGCTGCATTGTCGTCTTGACGACGCATCGTGATGACAGTATTCGATTACAGTTAAAAAAGAACCCTAAATAGGTACTACATCGCTTATTATATGATGCTATAGGCATCGAGCGATGGCTGGGTGCGTGCATTACACTTTATTAGGTACTATTAAGGGTACATTCGTAGCATATGTTATCACGATATTGAAGTTAATGTGCATTGAACTCTTTTTAAATAAAGGTACCAACGACACTATTCTTTTTAAAATCTTATTGGAAACGACTACTTATAGAGGGATCCTAAAACACTTACTTTAATCATTAGAACTTTTTTCTGTGTATTTGTTATGGTGATCATAATTAATCATAATGACTCAGTATTGCCTACATTACAACGCGAAAAAAAGCGACCACATAATGACCCGTGGGCATGTTTTACGTCAAAAGCCGCGATAATAGATAACACGTCTAATTTTAGCCAATAACACAAATTGAGATGTTACATTGTAATAAATAATTAGTGTCGTATGAATCTCTTTCTGGCGTAAGGCTTCGGCTGTCGCTAGGTACCACCCAAGCGTTCCAGTACGATGTCGCTTAGAAGGGTATGGCTTTTATTTTTTAACTGCCATACAGATTAGCCCGTCACCATCTTAGGTAGAATCATCATTTACCAGCAGTTGTGATTTTAGACTAGGCCTAACTTTTAGTAGAATATAATAAAAATGAAACTGAGTTTGGGAAAGATTTCTTTCGTTAGAACAATTCCAACTATTCGCCTCGGATAATGCGAGGTTTCAAGTATTTACAAACCCCTTCTTATAAGCATTATCGAAGACGGGCTTGGTGGGTGAATAGTGCAATAAATCATAGTACAAACAGAAGTTATGTTAGATGAATCAGATAAAGCGAGACATGTTTGGTAATGATCTAGAACTAGGTATAAACCTTTATGCTGTATGTCCAGTATGCGTCACTACTTAGGTACTTACCTACATACCAATTATTTATTTAACAGCACTTGTTTGTAGAAATGGCAAGCGTATGAATCAATCGCATTTATTCGCAAGTAGTTTTATTCGCAGTTTCTGTTTAGCAGTTAAATCAATCAAAAATATTCATTACGTAAATACAAAAATAAGCGGACAAAATAGTGAGTACTAATTTAAGAATTAGTTCGAACATACCTCTAACTTTTCTAAGTTATGTGCGTTTTAAGTTTATAATGTCAATTATAATATACAACAGCGGTCAAGAAAAACATCGTGAGGTAACCTGCATGAGAGATCTCCATAATGTTCTCGAAGTCGTGCGGGTCCACCAATCCGCACTGGGCCAGCGTGGTAGACTGCGGCCTAAGCCCTTCTTATTAAGGGAGAAGACCCGTGCCCTGTAGCGGGCCGGTAATGGTTTAATATAATGCTGCCTGGTTCCAATAATAAGACCAACAACACGGAGTGGGCAATTAATCATTTCTTCGTTTTCTCGGTTGAAAACCTGGTGTTATGCTTTTATTTTATCAGTTTATAATAGGAGCACTGACTTGGTGAAGATAATTTCACAAAAAATCTTTGAACTCATCAAACTGGAAGTTAGCAGTCCCCTTTTTGGTCAGGCGCTGGGAACTACGAGTAGTTAGCTGGTTAGTTATAGTACCTCTACTAGATGAGTCATACAACTGAACTCAATTTTGCGTTCGTATACGGGTACTATTACAAATTGATAGGAAGCGTGTAAGGACATTTTTAAACAAATACAAATTGAATAGACAGAGGCGTTAAAACAAACGCATCAAAGTACATATATTAAACGTAATATCTTATACGAGCGATAAGTTGGTTTAGTTTTGTGATAAAATAGACATGATAAATATAGATAGTTATTCCGACAGATGCATTTATTTCTGGACTTGCAATATAATCATCATCAGCATCAGCTAGTTCATTATCAACTGCTGGAAGCAGGATATAGGTGGGATTTAGGGCTTAGATTAACAACGCAGCTACAATGTGGGCTATATGGGTTTTTAAAAATAACTCGTTAAAAGATAGCCTTATTTAAGTCTTTCCATACTTGGGCAGGAGACAATGCTATACGGAGAAATGACGAAATGTTTATCTTCTACTTGTGAGAGCATGGGTGCGCGGATGAAAGTAGCATACCATTAATATACTTAATATTAGGTAGGTAAACTGCTCCTTTCCCCTATGGCATCTGCACGGCTAGCATGGGTAGGAGACAATTATGTCCCCGGGGAGAGGACAAAAATTAATCTTCTGCCCCAGCTTTATCAACTCTCAGAGCACGGGGGCATAAATGGAAATAATAATAATAAACGGAGTAAATATATCTATAGCATATTACTTGTTACCGTGCTTTCGCAGGTGGACACGTTAATTATATCCCTTGTCAGGGGATATCATTTTTGTCTCCTGTCTGTGCTTGCCCTCCTAAGTAAATTTTATCCCTGGTCAGTGGAAATAATCGGTGGATATATTTTTTGTGTCCTGCCTGTTCTAGCTCTGTGCAGATTATTATAAAACTTTAAGTTGTTACTGTGAACGATCAGGACTTATTATTGACCTGCGGGCTTGCTTATGCTACCGTCGCTTAGAGTGATTATATTACGACGTTCTTGTCTTAAAATAATAATTATAATATTTCTTATTTTAAGGAGGTCAAGGTAGGTTATTTAAACTGTCATTTAAAAATGGGGATGGGAATATGTCCAAAGTACTGTAATTAATACACAGAACAATTGTTCTCTTCGAAGTCTAAAATTCTAGAATTTAATTCTAGAAATATCGACCTCAATTTTTAAGCTCCGAGAGCGAGCTGAGTACCTATATAAAAGTCGACCATAATTGGAAGTGGCAAACGGGTATAAAAGCTCCTAACAACATCGTGAGTATATTTCCTATCGGTTGCTAAGTAGTCAACTCTAATAATATACATATTAGCTTTCCGCATTACTTCTCTAAACTCTAAATTTAAATATTTATCAAATCTCAGGCTCCTCAATTTGCTTAATTGGGTCAAGTTAGTGTCGGGTGACGTAAAATGTAGGGCAACGTAGTGGCCCGTAAAAATATGCGTTAGTATAAAGTACTTTCTTATGCATATTCCCACTCCTATTTCATCCAATGTCCAATGTTTTTTTAACCAGTTTTCCGAACATAAATATTGTTAGGATATAGATTTACTTGTGTTAGCAATAATAATGAAGCTGATCAGAGTATAAATCGCAAGAAACTTTTTTTATTACATCAATATACGACCCTGAATCTGAATTAAATTGTCACTTGTGTTGAAAACTGCCTCCTGTTTGATAGCTGGAAAGGCTCGTAATGAGCCAAACATCCACCAGTGGAGGCAGTAAAATCATCTCATAAATGCAAATTGTTGTCAAAATAAAGTTGTTTTGACTGTAGACCCGTTTCGATATTTTCATTCATTATAGCTATTGAGATCAGGACCAAAGATTACTGTCATATTTGTAAAGGATAATGACCACACTCACTATCAATTGCTCGTGACCACTGTGCTATCAAAATTCAAAGAGCTTAGACTGAAACTCTTAAACATATTCACAATAACCTATCTATAGACCTAATTTTGTGTAATTCAATAATATAATAACAGGAAAAAATTACGACTAGTAAATGATTAACGAATATTGTGAAAATAAACGCTCCTCTATAATACTGCAAGATATTTTTTTATGTAAAACTTATCATGTAGGGTTATACTGATATTTAAAATGCTGATGACAGACATTTACTAGTGGTAACAATAGTAAATTAATTTTATAACATGAATTAATATTCAGAGATGTTGCAGTGTAGAATAAGATGAATGTAGAAGGTTATGAGATACCAGTGTTTGCTTACAGAATTCATATTCACATCCTGCTTGGGTTGATGATAAAATATCAGAAAAACCCTATCATAATGTTAAAGATTACATAAATGATAAAACAGCTTTAATTGCTCTAACAGAAAAGTTACCCAGCTAAGTTTGTTGTCGGCTCTTCTTGGTCTAGGGGGCATTTGGAACCCTCGTAGCTTTAGGCTTAAGTTGGCAAACGAAGTTATCACCATACCCTCATAATTATCTAAACATTTATGTATGAACATGAATACAGAATTTTTTAATTTAAATTTGAATTTGAGTACCATCTAGATTTTTTGTCAATAAAGCTCAATGACTGGAATAAACTCTCTCAACTCTTTAACTAAACTCTATCTTAGTTAAGTAATAAAATTATTTTCTATAAACTAAGAGGATATAAATACCTTAAGATAACACCATCCGCATCTTGTAAACTCTGTAGTATATTTGGTTGGGAAGACATTAGTGAGATGCTCTGCAAGCTTTTGAGCCCAGTTGCGTCTTTCAGATGCACTTGAACAACTGAATAGAACTTTTCGCGGCGTATTACGAATCCCTGTTGAAACCGTCAGCTCAAAGCAGTACGAGTTGTTTGTTGAACTGAGGGACAAGTAATGTGTATAATAAAAATCACGTAACAATACTCATTTGAGTACAATACTAATTATTTATTAATGAAGCTAACACAGTTTTTAAACTTTTTAGGTTCTGTGTTGCATGAATATAAGTCATACAAATTAAAAACTCTAACAATGTTCTTATGGTATTCTTCTTTGTGGGAGATTATTAAACATTTGTAAAACCCTTTCTTGTATTAAAATGAGTATTTCATCAAAAATTACATTTTTAATAATAATAATCTATTGTATTTAAATATAAGCTCAATTTATTTATTTAAAATAATACTTCATTTACCTTGATGACAATGGCAAGACCATCTGTACAGAATGGATATTTTCAAGCATGTAAGCTTCCTTTAAAACTAAGTTTGTTGGATCTGAATAGCACATCAGTTTTTGGTCTGACAATACACAATACCGCGACTGAGAGTTCTTAAACAAATCTTCCACTACACCAGATACCACTTTGTTCATCACTCCACTGAAGTATGACACTGGTAAGCTGTTTATGGAGGGGCGCTCAATTACATCAGGTTTTTTTACAATTAGTTTATTTGATCGGTTTCTGACTGTATCTAGTTTTAATATATTTGAGAACTTTTGCATCATTGTACTTTGTACTTTGCTCTGCTCTGTGGACACTGATGCTGTCTCAGAACTTACATACCAACTTGCTCTTTCTGGGCTAATTTCACTCTTTTCATTGCTTGTTACCACTTCAGGAGTAGATACTGGTGAGGCGTCATTAGGATAGAGGCTATCAAAACGTTCAGGTGGAGCAGGTGGATTAAAATACTCTGTTTCCGTAAATTCATACTCATCACTACCATTATCTGCACTTGAAATAATTGTGCCATAGGTATCACCAATCAAAAAGGATTCAAGCAAAATGAGTTCATTACTAATCCCTTCATACTTTTTGTTGGATAATGCATTGTTGTTGTTCAAGGGATCAAACTCATAAATAGTACTTTTACTGGGCCTGGGGTTCACATCTGATTCGATGTTAGGGGAGGAATGGGGCAGTGTCCAATTCTCATATAATGAATTTTGACGCATGACTTCTGTATCACTCATCCTTTTTTTTGTCCTCCCTGGAACTTCAGGTGCTGATCTTAAAATCAAAACACTGTTTGTTCTTGAAGGGGTTGGTCTGTCATAATTTGTTATATTTTCTAAAGTTAAACTTGAATCTGTTTGGTCATTTTCCCGGCTGTCATATGAAAAATTGCTGATTGTATCCGTGTTGGAATCAGAATTACTTGAAAACATTGAAAGATCATCCAGATGTGTTGCGTTCAACTGCAGTGCTGGGAGCCTCTCCAAGCCTTCCTCTTCATTAGTATATTTCTTTTGTTCCAAAAGAGGGGAATGAAATTGAATATTATCAAAAAGACTTACATCAACAACTGGCATTGAGACAGATCTTTGATTGTCATCTTCAGGATTTTCTAGCTTCTTTGATAGCCGTAACTTAATGCTGGCTGATTTAGTACCCTGTTTTACAGATTTTGTGACAGAATCTCTAACGGATTTAGAAGTCATCAACGTTTTTTCTAGAGTGTCTTTCGCAAACCTTGAAGAGTCAGATAGGGATTTTTCAATTTTATCGTTGGCAGACTTTGCCGAACTACTAACTTTTTGTGCAACATCTTCTGTGATTTGTTTTGAAACTGAACTGATGGAACGTAATACATTCGCAGCTGTGATCTTTTCGCCATCCGCTGGCGCTTTAGTTCGTGGCAAGGGTACTGGCACTTTCAAAACATCATTCTGAGGCAGATACGTACTCCGAGGTTTTGGCACAGGCGGCGTATCCATGAGGAATTGATTACCTCGTTATAGCGAATGTGATGTGGCCACATATAATAACAAAAAATAACATGAATTAACGATGAGCCACTAACACAGTTCTCGACAATTTTAACTACAATCAACAATGAGTCACTTATCAACATCCACAACTGGATTACACAAAGAAAGGAAAAACGATAAATACAAGATATCAGTCGTTTTCAATAATACAAATAAAATTTTAATTAAGTGAAATTGTATAATGGTAAATAAAATAAAATTTAACAAAAAAAAATCGATAAAAGCAATCAATCAATCATCGTGTTTGTGTTTGTCAAATGCAAAACGGAGACGAATGACAGTACCACCTATAGACAAAGACACTAGACAAAGGGTTACCTTTTATTTTTGTTACACTGGCATTATGGCCCTGAGCTCCAATCATTTGGCTTCTCAAGAAAAGATAAATATAATATACACAAAGAGGATATGAACACGATGCTTTACATTTCTTCCTCCATACTAGCCTCCACGATTTGAACAAGAGCCAAAAGAAAATAAACAATCCGTTCTAAAGCTTATAAAAAGGGAACACAATCAACTGTTTTATACATCATCATCATAATATCTAGCTTGTCCAATCTACCCACTTATTTCAAAACAATATCATGTAATTAAATGTTGACTTAAATCGCTCAGCAGGCAATGGAAAGTATATCCAATTCAATTCTTCCAAAAACTCGTTACGGGCATATGGAAAGATGCACAGATACGGTAGAATTTTAAAATGTTGGTGCAAGTACGTCTATCGAACATCGTCTGCTAGTCACAGAGGCTTTTGTGTTTTTAGGCCTGTATCCAATACTTACTTGATTAGTTGTTCAGATGAACTAATTGATAAAATCTACTAGTTCAATGGTTGATACAAACGAATGTACTAGAAAACGAAGATTTGTTAGTGGGTATGAGCGAGAGAAAACATTAAAATGAAACTAAAGAGATCAGGTTGCATGTTTATTTACTCATACATCAGAAAAAATCACAATTGTAAAAGCGGTTACAAAGTCCCAACAGTTCATTTTTGGCAATGAAGTAAAAACATTGGAAGGGAAACCTTCCATAAACCACGAATGTCCAAAAAGTTGCCAAAATGCTTACAATTTTGTGCGTTACATATTTTTAATAATACTATTTAATGTATTTATAAACGAAGTCTTGAAAATACACCCGATTCCAATTTTGAGAATTAAAATTGAACCTTTCTGCAGGACCTCGAACCAATACATTATGCATTATTTTAAAGAAGGATTACAAATAAGACATTTGTTCACTAATCAGATTTATAGAACTACTTTTATACTTATGTTTTAACATGACTATGTTTGAAAATACGATAGAAATTATACTTTTATAAAGTAAAAGAAAATAAAGGAATTCCGAATACCGTCAATTCATTAATTTATTATAAATCAATTTAATTTGTCCTAATACTACTTCACTGACTAATAAAAATAATATAGGGCTAAACGAAAATCATTTTAACATAAAAATAAACAACAAAATTATATGTACAATTTAGCAATAAATAATTACAAAAAATAGAGTACAAAGTTATAGATAGCCTGTTATTAGGCGGTGTGAACCCCAAACCTATGTGCGTCATTACTAAAAGTACATTAATACTAGTGCAGGAAAACGTTTCTTCAGGGTTACCTACCAAAATATAGCCACAAGTATGATTTATTGTAAAGGGATAAGACTAGTTGATTTTGCACTGGACTTATATATTATATTGTATGTAAATATAATATTGCTGAGTTTTGCTCAGGCCAACGTACTTACGGGGTTGTTTCTTTCGCAGTCCGTAAAAAAATTAAAATTTGTTTATGATAGAATAATAAAATGAATTCTGCTTTATACGTAGGTATAATGTTTGCTAAAATGCAATACATTATACCTGTTGCTAGTTTTTATATATGTTTTCGTAATATCATAGATCATCATAATCATCGTAAACCCATTACTGGGCCCACTACAGGGCACGGGTCTCCTCCCACAATGAGAAGAGTTTAGGCCGTAGTCCACCGCGTTGCCACATTGCGGATTGTTGAACTTTTCACGCCTTTGAGAATATTATGGAGAACTCACAGGCATGCAAGTTTCCTCGCAATGTTTTCCTTTGCAGTTAAAGCAAGTATTTTAATTACTTAAAACGCACATAACTTAGTAAATTCCAGAGGTGCGTGCGTGTTGCGCAGTATAAATAGTGACTATTAGTACTAAAATTTACAGCCATATTTGGACATACAGACCGACGGTGATGTATCCTTACATTAAAAGTAATAAGTAATAATCAATAAAATAATAAATAATAAATTATTGTAAACCAGACGGGTTAGAGGTTGACACTGCCTGCATAACACGGGCCTTAAATTAGAGAATCTAATAATATTGTAGAAAAAAATAAATTCAATATTTTCCATGACAATAATATAGTTATAAATATAGAGAAAAGTTACTGGAATGGAATAAGCTAATAAGCAAAATGATCATTAAACTTAACTTACGACCACTACACTGATTTTCCTACAGCATGTCTCGGATGCGTCCCATTTAGACATGTCATAATATAATATTACTTTATTCAAGATACTGACATCTTACGATTTATAATAGTAATTTATTATACAAGTGCGCGTTCAGGCGCAAATTTTATGCAGTTACAATGACAGTGCACACGTGTATCATACTACATCTTTCAATACATTTGTAAGTAAAAACAACCCGCGACAACACTTACTGCTGCTAATGATACAGCACAGTCTGCCAAAGACTCTGCGCTAATATATTACACAGTCTGCCAAAATCAAATTTAAAGTTAGCACAAAGGTAAAATTTAAAACACTTTACGAGCAAATGTATTGAAAACAATATAATCTACTAGAAATAGTGCTCCAAGCCCACATTATGTCTTATCCCAAGAATATCTAATTAATATTGTACCCTTTGATTATAAATTACTGTACCCAGTTACTACGAGTACATTTAATTAATATAATATTCATGAAAGACATGTGAGGTTATTGGCACAGATACCAATGATTCATGCTTTTCCCTGTGGTTATTAAACCGATGGGAACATCAAAAATAGCATGAAGAAACCACCCATCCGCAAGTGCTCGGGTGCATTCAAATTAGCCGTCATATTCCACGCGACAGCAATGAGTCGCTGTAAGCGAGCTAGTGGCACTTTCACTTGACGATTAGTTAACGTAATTGATTTACTTTAATAAATAATGCAACAACATTATTCTGCCTGAGTAATTTGAATCGTTTTATTCATTTAGGACCTGAATAATAAACAGTAAATGATATGGAGAGGAACACTGTAAGAGATCCAATCATATGCCATCGACATAGGCCCGACAGTGAAAATGCTCTTATCTTCTCCCACGAAAACCTTAAGCTTCCTTCAATCATTATTTCACAGCCGCGCGTAACATGACATTAAATTTGAATTTAGTCTTACATCAATGGAAATCGAGGGAAACACTCAGATACATATAAATATTTATTAATATTACGAAGAAAGACGAGAGATCGTGCGATGCTGAACATAATTTACGTGAAGCTCTAACTTCTGTTTGCTTCATATACTTTCTCTATGGAAAAGTCATCATTAAAAGCAGTGAAATGGTATGACAACCCATAGTATCCAAGTATTTGCCATATCCACAAAGCACGTCGAAATACCTTTACATACTTTTTTTATGACAGGTACCTAAACGCTACATTTCTTAGAATATTAACTGCAATATCGCAAATCCCGATCCAGATTTTATTGTCAATGATAGAAATAAAAACATAAACATGGAACTAACAAATTAAATGCAGTATATTTTTATGAATCACTAACTCTAAATATAAAATTGCCAGCGGCAATAAAATTACATTTACATATAAACTAGTATTAGAAATAACTTGTTTCGTAATAATCACAACAATATAATTGGGCATTTGACGTGATTTTAATTAATTAATTTTATAATTGTATAAGAGCATTGAGGGCGACTAAAAATATCTTTAATATTGTTATATTGTGCTTGGTGTTATAAAAAATCAGTAATGTGAATACCTGGTAACTACTTTGACAATCACTTTCATTGTGATATGTGATAAAATAGAATCGATAACATTTATATTTAAACCTTTTGAATTGAGCCCATGATACTTTATTATAACAAAACTTTATGTAAACTAAAGTCACATGGACAAACGGATCTGTTTATAAGGGCGATTAGTGGAAGCCTTTGATAATTTGACAACGCATATTAATTTGGCAGATTAGCGAATTGCGCTATCGTTTAATCGCTCGAGAAAAACTAGCTTTAACAACCAACTATAGATGTCTTTGGTTCCAACGTTTTAAACCATTACTAATAGTCATCTACAAATGGCCAGAAGTTCTTCAATTCACTGTTAAAAAAAATAACTCTTAATTAGCTTTCACATTGTGATGCCATAAATTGTGGGTATGCATTATCTATAAAAGCAGGGATGATAAGGTTTGTTGCTATTTATTGGTCGTGGTTTCAATCTCATATGTAAACTATCCTCTTTTATAATAATATTAAAAAAGATCGAGAAATAATATTAAGAAAGAGTCGAAAATTCTGAAATCGAAGTTCGACTATATTTAAAGTTTTTATATTCTGCGCATACAACAGCCCAATGCGCGACCAATATGTCAACGTCGCAAAATTTTGCCAACTTATTTGAATAATATATAACTAGAATAATCTTTCCAGAATTACGGATTATTAATAGATAAAATATGGAGGTTCATCGGGATGATTTATATTGTGTACAAACTTGACTAACTTTCTCGATTCACCTAATAGTTTTAATGGTCATTTCAGTTAAAAAACTTAACCTAGCGACATTTTCCCCTTGAATACTTCTAAAATCGTTTAGCTGATATTGTGATGATTTTAGTCAAACACCCAATTGTTTATATAAAATTACAATGCTGAATACTCATTGACTATGACATCTCCCTAAAATATATCTCAATGTCCGTATACCTTACAAGAGAAAATGCTTAGCGCTAAAAGACGCGAGTCAAAACTAGTAGCCCGCCAGTCTGGATGCGTCCTATCAAGAACCCGTTGGGTGTAAAGTTAGATAATTAAAAAATATTGTGCCATTACGAATTGTTTTTTATAATGAAAAACGAGTGAGACGCAAAATCTATTTGTAATATGAAATTAAATACCAGTAGGTTGGAATTCGACTTTTTTCTAGTGACAATACGCAATGGCTGTCCAAAATATCGAACAATCTTATAGTATTGATAGTTTTTTTTTTAATTAAGTGTTTTTAAGACACAAGACGTTTTGACTCGAAAATTTAAAGCGATTTTAAGTAAAATCTTGTCAGTCTTGCAGTCTTGTGTCAATATACCTACATTAAAGAAATGCAATAGTGCAGTACACTGTTTTTATACATAATAAAGTGTTTATCAACATATAACAAGCTTTCATTTGAGTAATTTGAGCCAGACGTAACAACTCACTAAGAAAATAAATCATTTAAAGCTTTGCTTTAAGCAACATAAAACATCAATTTGAAAAAAAAAATATTGCAAACTATATTCCCACAGAAACAAAAATGACACAAATTCAAAGTACTTACACACACGTAACAAAATATTATAGTAATAAAAATTAAATATAATTAATATATAACTCTAAAACAGTCGAATAGGTAATCTGTGTTGACTCTAAACTGGAACTTACTTATTAACGATGGGACCGTTCAGATCGGGCACTTCAAGTCACCAAAAAGTTTTTACATTGATATATAGTATTTTGGAACCCGATTTAGGCAATGGCCAATGATGCAAAATGCCGCCAAAACAGATTTACATATTATACGCGATATATATTGCGTCGATTTGATCGGATAGGAACCCGTCTCGCAGGTGCATGCGCTGTTTTTCACCGCGGGAGTTGATCGGCACCACACCTGGATCCACGACAACGACTACTCCAACTATCAGGTGATGTTCCTCGAGTACAGTATTAGTCACCAGCGGGACCAGGTTGAGTGCTTCGCTGTCGTTGCCGTCGAGTTCCACTACAACGACTAGCAAGTTGGTCCACGTGAAGACGGCGCTGAAATAAAAAGGAAACCTCAATTAATTATTGCAAAGACGTAGATTTACCTATTTATTTCGGTTCCAACAGGCAGCAACAAACAACAACGTAACGATTGATAAGTAACCACGTCATTTTGGGAAACAGAACATATTTTTAACTAATTGTACGTTCTAGAACATCATTTTCTATATTATAAACCCACTTATAGGCACGGCTTGCGAAAAGAAGCTCCGTGCATCTGCAATCCGCTTTTATAATAAAATAGATACGTGCGTAATACTGGAACGTTCGCAGAAAGATAATAATGGTATGCTGGAGGTACGCAAATATAGTGGATACAGTAAAGAATGATGGATTAGATGGATTAGCTTAAGAATACGCACCATTCGGCAATCTTCTTATGGCACCTCATCACTGAGTTTTCAATATCAATAGGATGGTACCGCATTCCTCGAAGCATGATCGTTTCATCGAGCGCACCCACAACAAAAACGGCGTCGTGGGTATCATGGGAGTCCGAAGAGCCCAGGCCAGAGACACTTCCACAGGCGGAGGCTAAAGACTCTGTGTCGCTGTCGCGTGTCATTATAGAAGTGTCGTCGCTTCCAACAGCGGTCGTACTTATCTCTGTTCGCCTCAAGAATCCCAAGTATCCAGTTCGCGCATAAACTTCCCCAGTGTTTCCAGTAACAAGCTGGGCACTGAAATGATCAGCATAATCGCTCTCATCGCCGTAAATTGTAAAATAACCGCTTGCGTTATGAGGGGACTGCACCCATATCTCTCCTAAATGAGAATCTCCACATTGCCCTTTAGTCTCCGGGTTTGCAGTAATCACTTTAACCCCCGGCAGCAATTTACCGGACTCCATTAAGCAAAGGGAGTGTGGACTGCCACGTTCGACTAAAGACACGCGGTCGTTCCTTAGAGCCCTTAGATCTACGTATACAGTAGATGGCTCTGGACTACTCGCGCCTTGTAGACATATAGCAATGTTCACTCGGCATCCGAAAGACGTCGACACTGCTCTCGGGCTCAGACCGAGGGCCGAGAAAAGTTTGGAAAACGAGTTGGTCAAGTTGATTCTCGGTCGCTCTTCTGCAACTACAACACACGTCCTTACGCACGCCAAGTTAATACCCTTTGCTTTGAGTTGATTCACAGAACTACCCAAGCCTTTAGTGCATAGTTCCATAACACCGTATGAGCAAAACGTGTCGCGCACTTTGTACTGTGAGACTGCGCTTAGCCAAAGGCCGGGATTTATTTCCACCTCCGAAGGGGGAATCAGGATTGAGTGATGCCCTGAATAGATACTGCTGAGACACCATAGTACGAATCCCAGTCCGCAGTACGGATCGAGACACAGTGCTATGTGCCGAGATGGGTACAATTCGCAGGCTATTTTCATTGACCGGCAGAGTGATGTAACTGCTGCGTGCGACATTTTGATTCCGGCTAGCATGCCCGTAGTAGACACGCTAAAATCCAAATACGCGAGCATCTCTGCTGTCGGAGCTCTGTATAAAATAGGTAATTTCTTCTTGGGCATGTCGTCCGTATCGAGAGTTATTGGCCAAGCTTTGCTATCGAGGACATTACTAGCTTCTTTAGATCTGAGCAGTTTTATCACAGATTGGTTTGAGAGGACTAGCGTCGCTTTGCTCACGTCTACGATCATTCGGACCGTCGGTAATGTCGTGTGGAGGTTCTGAGGATGAGGCGGCCTTATAGTCACCGGAACTGCGCCCACGTATAAACAACCGTAGAAAGCGCAAATGAGATCAAGTCCCGGTGGGAATATTAGCGCCACATGGTCTCCTGTATTGACGCGACCTTTTTCTAATAACAGGTTGCCGATTCTCTCGGCTTTCTTGTGTAATTCGGCACAAGTCAAAACTTTGGATACAGCACCTTTTGAATTGAGCAATGTAAATATTACATGATCTGACGTACTCTGTGCGCGCCACCTGAGTATTTGTGATATGAATTGATACTGAAAAAAAAGAGAAATGAATTTGATTATAACCAGACTAGTGGAAAGTTCAAGACGGATTAAAGATGAGCTGTTTTTTACCTTTCGAGCGGCGTCAGAGTCATCCGTGTATCCCATATCACGACCCTGGGCAGAAGCAAGTCGATTGCCTTGGACCAAATTACCCACTATTACTGAGGCCGGCCCAACATCTGCTGGTGATACCAAATATTAATGAAGTATATTTTTATTTATTCAAACGACAACATAAATGTTACTATATTTTTCTTAATTTACCTGAATGTATTTCCCTAGGTTTGGGTAAGTTGGTAACACACGTGTGTGGGCACATCAGCACGTTGGCGGGATGCAGAGTCCCTTCAAGGAAGCGTCTCTTGCATTCACTAAGATGTATACCGCCGAGGGGCGTTTTAGGGAGATAGTTCGGTTGCACGAGAGCAAGGCAATATATGCCTACTTGATGGATAGAATCCACGGCTTGCAGCACGCGGGACATCCATTGGAAAGACTGAAAGTAAACAATTAATGATTGTCGTGCCGATACATTTTGAACGATACTGTTTCAGCAACATGTTACAAAAATCCAGTTCATCCATGTTCAGTTATTCTACGGAATCATATTCCATAGAACTGGACAACAACATGGATGAACTGGACAAAAAAACAACTGAAAATTATGTGACATACTAGGTACGAGCTGACGGGTTTGAACCACCAACTAAAATAGTAAACTAATTATGTGCATTTTACATAAGAAATACGGCTTTTTGGGTAGCGCGCATGAAACCGTTACCACCGTTAAAAAATAGCAACTTAACACAAAACTAATAATCCACATGTAATTACCAAAAATTCTGGATTTCTTGGTATTTACATACTTACGTTTATTTTAAAAGCTATATACTTATGTTTATTTTGTTAGCTTTTCGGTTTCACAGCTAAGTCTCAGAGACAGTAAATAATGTACCTCTGAAGTATTATTTCGGGTTTCATTTACACGTTGTATATGCTTACGCACGTTCGAAATTACTCAAGGAATCGTTCGAATCGAAAATCTCAAGGAATGACGATCAACTTTTAGGGAGAATTACGTACCTCTTCTTCTCCACAGTCCGGTCGTTGCTCAGCCACGATACAAATACGCTCATCGCGTAAGACCCGAACAGAGAACACAGCGATCCGTCCCCTGTATATGAATTTCATGGGCTCTACGGCGAGGACTGTAGCTATTATATCGTCCATGTTGTGTTTGCGCCCCGTAACAGTCATAAGGCCATCGCGAGAACCGCATACGAATACCAATCCTATAAAGAAAGAAATTTAGCCTTTTTATATCTAAACACTCTATCAACGAACGACAATTTTCGTTAACTTTCCAAGTTTTATCGAGCTAAGAATTTACGTTGGAAATAAAAAATATTGTACAATATGTTGAGAGCTTGACTGCAATCACACCTGATGGTAAGTGATAATGCAAAATACGGTGAAGCGCGTTTGCCTTGAAAATGCCACTCTTAGTTTGAAGGTTGTCATATTATAGGTACTGGAGAAAATGAAAACTGAAAGGGCATTCCAGGTCTTTGCGGTGCGAATTAGAAACGAAGATTCAAAGAGCTTCGTACGCGTACGTGATATATCAATCACGTACAGATCCTTACGGTACTTCGCGGTGCGATGATAAAAAGGTAAGGAACTAGATCAAAAACTTCTTGAGCACACTCTGCAAAATATATCTTATAGAATACCGAAAGGCAGGCATCGAAGATGCTCCAAACGACGATCTACGCAGATGATTTGACAATACAAATACCTAATGCAATACGCTTATACCTACCTACTGTATTCTCTCTGAAGAACTTGTCTTATTATATTAACAAATTTTTACGGTTTGTTTTAAAAATAGAAAAAAAAAAACAAGTTTAATAAAATAATTAAAAACCAGGTAATGAAAAAAAAAAAAAAGACTTTCTATATGTCCTAATTATTTTTAAAATATACTTCACACTCTAAAGTAATAACAATATTTTTTATCTATTAGACAAGTCAATAAAAAATTTGGCTATTTATTTATTTAGGAAGCCAACGTTATATACAATGTCTTAAAATTATTATA
This sequence comes from Pararge aegeria, assembly GCF_905163445.1. NCBI lineage: Eukaryota > Metazoa > Arthropoda > Insecta > Lepidoptera > Nymphalidae > Pararge > Pararge aegeria. Next base: position 11,422,920 of record NC_053208.1, read on the forward strand.
AACATAACAGTAATATTCTGAATTTTACATTGTATACACCACTTACAGGCTAACTCTGCATGCATCATGAAATATAGACGTTCTTCAATATACAGAACCTAAAACTAAAGAGATAAATTGGCTATATGTTATTCGTCGAAAAGTGCAGATGGGGTTAAAATAAATGTATGAATAGTTTTATAACTGTAATTTTAGTTAACTCACCACCCGGTCCCAGGAATCCAAGTAACCCACTGCGGACATAGTGCTCTTCGCCGATGGGTTCACCATCAGAGTCGAGCGGTTGAACCCGGAACACCGTGTTCGTAAGGCCCGGTAGCCCCCAATAGCCGGATCCGGTTGCCCCGGACAGAACGCAAATTTCACCCACTTCATCGGTCTTGCACAGGTATGCTGGCCCTTCCATTTTCACCACCACAATTACGCCTGTGCGAAAAAACGTTATGGGATATCAAATACTTAATTTACGTATTTCTTAAACATGAAAATCTAAAAACTCAGTTTACAACCTGAGTAAAAAATTATCATTTCTCTATTGAAATAGTAAAGTTTTGCAGAGATATGCTAGCCCTTTTATTTTCACCACTAGAATTACACGAAATAAACATTATATAAAATAAAGTTGAATGTTCATCAACGTCTTTATCATACAAAAAAAAACCTTAAACCTCAATTTTCAACATTAATCACCAATTATCAAGTAAGTAAAACTACTTTCATTATAATAAAAAACATTTTTAAAGGTATGTGTTCAATTGAGAAGTATGCGTACAAGATTTTACTTCAAAATAAGAAGGGTTTTCCAAGTGTCCGGCAAACTAAGTTTATAGCATGCGAGCTAATTAGCAGAGACTTGAAAAACATGCCAGTGGCAACTCGAATTTATGAGCATCTGTCGTAGAAGTCTGTAATATCCATAAAATAAACTGTTTCTTCTTTTAACTCACACGACGGCATGACTTGTCCACAATCTTGAAGTGTGAGTGAAGTTAGAGAGTTTTCTGCGTCCACCCTGACAACGCCGTACGAGAGGCCGGACATTGAGAGAACGCCGCGTCCAGCTGATGATCCTCCACGTCCGGCGCGCCGGACACACACTGTAAGCGATTCGCTACTGCAAGCGCATGGGCAAATGGCATCTCCCCGTACACCTGGTGATAAATCGAGATAAATTTAATAAACCTATCCTACAGCCAGTTCTATGTTAGTCTGCGAACGACTCTTTCTACAGCGATGAAGTATTTTGCCATAGTTAGATAATAATATGGGCTATATATTCAAAACTGAAAATTTTAAAGGCCACCAACTCGCATGGTATCGTGTTTGTTGGCATAAGCTTTCAATCTATGCCTCTCTTTTTCTCCGAATGAGAAGTCATGTAAAAGATGATGTGATATCCACTTATATTTCAAGCCCAGATATTTATGATTTATCGTTTATAGAAAATTATCAATAACTAAAGCTAAGAATGCATTCGTCATCACAATTTGGTAACTAATAAATGTATACAAACCTTTGCTTTGAAATATGGAAAGGAATTGATCGCATGAAGACAAGGACCATGGATTAGCACCATCGGCCACCAAAAGCATCCTTAGAGAGCTCAATGAGATCTCCTTATGATCGCGTGTGGCCAGTAGACCCCAGTGGAGATCACGTGACTTCACGATAGCTACTGACGCCCTGGTGAAAAAACAAACCATTTTGTAACACAGAGCCGAGTTATCTCGCACGATGGGATTTAACGTTTGATATCCAACATTTATTGGTTTTATTTATTTCATGCGAAGTCAGAACTTGCCTAAAATATAATATCACAACAGTGCTAGACATTATGCACAAATGTCTGACATTAAACGAAATTGGCAGTGTTCCTTTTCGTGCCGTTCTTTTCACTCTGTATCTCCAGAAATTTTGTCCTGAAGACAAACTCCCAACACATCTCGCTCCAAAGCGCGTTGCGCGAATTTAAATTTAAGGATCAAGTCAACTGTCAGAGCCGCTTGATGTGTATTTCAATATCTCCTAATAATATTAATTATAATCCTCCTAATAAATATATCTGCCATATAGACGATATCTTGGATTATTTTCTATCTTCACGTACATAATTGATTTCGTTTTAGAACTTTTCATCCTAGTTACATCAAAGTGATGTTTTTTAAGGATTCGAACGTCTAAAAAATACCATTGTCCTCGAAGTTTGAAACTAAAACATTTTGAAATATTAACTTTTGAGTTGTATTTGTTTTGATTACCATCAATACAATAATAATGGTCTCCAATATAACAAGACAAAAATAAAGCTAACTGACGCGGTTTCCGCAGCAACTGAGCTAATAATAATGTTATCCGCTAAAAGCCATTATATTATATATATATATATATATATATATATATATATATATATATATATATATATATATATATATATATATATTAAGGCATATAGTTATTATTAAGGATTTCCAGTTGATACAGTGAATAGGACAACACTACTTTTAAACATGCCAGTTTACCTAAGTGGCTACCCAATTTAGTCCAAGGCCGTGGGTTCGATTCCCACAACTGGAAAATGTTTGTGTGATGAACATGAATGGTTTTCAGTGTCTGGGTGTTTATCTTAAGTATTTATGTGTATTATATTCATATAAAAATATTCATCAGCTATCTCAGTACCCATAACACAAGCTACGCTTACTTTGGGGCTAGATGGCGATGTGTGTATTGTCGTAGTATATTTATTATTTATTATTATTATATATGCGAAATCCTAAAATAACCAACCATTCAGTTTTTATTTTAGGATTTTGCATATCTTAAGATAAAAGATTTTCATCTTGCATTTATGTGTATTACTACCATATCGTCCTATTTGTGGCAATTAAAACCTCACTAAATACCTACACTTACTTTTTTTAAACTATTATTTAGGTTAGTTAAAGAACCGCTCGAATAAAGTTAACGAAATTTTAACGGATTCTTAAATAATAACGGGCCGAAATAAAACAAACACGGGTATCAGCCAAGAATCACGAAGAAATCAACACATAAAAGTGGACCTCATTGAGAACCTTCGCCTTTTTGCCTTCCGACTCAATCTGAGAATCGAACCCGGGCTCCAAGCCATAGGGCACACCCCAAAGCTAAAGGGGTCGACGCTCATTAGCATTCACGAATCCATTAATATTTCACATTGGACCACTGTGAAACGGTTCGTACCTATGCAGCGAAAATAGAACGTTTTCAAGTACGATGTGGCCGTAAATCTAGTGCTTCAGAGAAAAGTCAGCATTAAATGACGTCCCGGCTAGAGAAAAGAAGCGATGTTTTCAATTTCATTTGACCGGGTTACGTAATGGCCTGTTTAAATGAACTAAAAATTTTTCATTTACTGTATTTCAATCGACAGTGTACTAGTGTCCACTGCTGAACTATATCTTTCCAAGAGTGTAGCACCACACACGGTCCGCCACCTTTGTCATCCAGTCACTTATTTGAGGTCATCTGTCCTCCAACCTGATCTACAACACTGCGTTTACCGAACGCGTCTGCCCCAACGGCCATCGGTCCTACGACAGACGTGAACCACCCACTGCCACTTAAATTAGCTAATCCTTTAAGCTATGTTGGCGGCTTCCGTTCTCCTACGGATTTCCTCGTTGCAAATTTTGTCCTGAAGACAAACTCCCAACACATCTCGCTCCAAAGCGCGTTGCGCGAATTTAAATTTAAGGATCAGGTCAACTGTCAGAGTCTACTACATACACTCCGTGTATTTCAATATCTCCTAATAATAATAATTATAATATCCTCCTAATAAATATATCTGCCATATAGACGATATCTTGGATTATTTTCTATCTTAACGTACATAATTGATTTCGTTTTAGAACTTTTCATCCTAGTTACATCAAAATGATGTTAAAAAATAAAGTTAATAACAATGAAAAAACGTGACTACGTCATATTAAAACGGGGCTACTAAATCGAGTTGTGATATACTTTATTATCATGTTTTATTTTCTTTTCATGTTATAGTAGGTTCTGATTTATCATTGGAACGTCAAAAAAATACCATTGTCCTCGAAGTCAGAAACTAAAACATTTTGAAATATTAACATTGCGTTGATAGTTCTGTTGATTACCATAAATACAATAATAATGGTCTCCAATATAACAAGAAAAATAAAACTAACTGACGCGCTTTCAACGGCAACTGAGCTAATAATAATATAGTTATTTATTTAAATAACGAATATTTTTTTAATGTCGACTTCCAGGAAACGGGACTCTTGCTGCGTGCCTGGCTCAAACTCCATGATCAAAATCATGACAACCGTGATTTACCAGCGCTTATGCTTATCTCATATATAAAAAAATTGCATGAACTCGCGACATGGCTCTACAATTGTATAAAAGCAGTTGAGCGTCAGTTTTCTTTAATTCATGATCGTGACTCTTTTCAAGTGAATCATTACTTGCACACGTTAGTCATGAAGCTATTGACTCACAGTTGACTATTATCTCACAAATACGCTTTGTACTAAACATGGTGGAGAGACATTTTAAGAATGATTAATTGACTAGGTCTTATATTCATATTGCCCTCGATTTGTAGCCGTGCATAGGTAACAAAGGCTATATGTTTAAATCCTCAGGGAAAGTTATCTTGGTGCTTTCTGGGTTAAAAAATATCCTACATCCATTTCGAGGATGCAAGTCTGCAATATACTCGCGCTGGACTCGAACATAGGTAAGAAATTAAAAAAAAAAAAAAAACACTGTCTCATTTATAATGAATTCTAAATACAAATAAATGTACGTTTTGACTCCGCAAATATACTCTTTGTCTGTGCGTATTATGTAGCAATCTAGCTTTGAATGTTTTATATTCACAGAGTCAATATTAAATCAATTATTACTTGGCCTGACGTAGACACTGTTGATGACCAGAAGGTTGATTATGTATACATTTAATGGCTTAAGCTCTGTAAACCATACAATTTGTCAAACCGCAATTTTAAAGTTAGTTTGGAGTTCATAGATGCATTCCAATTTCAATCGTAGTACTAAGACCATCAGAGACAAGTGCGTTCGGTTACTAACTTAAGTTACATAAAGATCATTTTATTTCAATTTATTGTTTTAATTCATTAAAATAACTTGCTCGGTGGAATTAATTAAGATGGTTAAAAAGCTTTATTATTGTTTTCAATTCACCGGGCACTTTATTGACACGTTGAATATTTCATTTCCATACAAAGCTAATATGCCTGCGAGAAACCTGTTTGACCAATAGTAAAAATGGAAAATCTTACACACGACACGTATTGCCATATATTCAGTGTAAAGCCTGAAAAGTCATTGATTTAAAATGTTTGAAAGTAAAAGTTGACATTGGCAGACAACATGGATTTTGTATGCAATTGTACGAGTTTAAACTTTTTGTGCTTGTGTCGAGAAACAAGGTAAACCTAGCGTGTTAATGTCACCAGTGTCCAGAAGTATCAACCGGCGACTGTATTCAGTTCCATTTTTCCGAAACAGTAACTGCAGTTTTCTGTGATAGTGTCCCGTGGCGGTAACAAAAAGTGTCTACATTTGCATTGAGCATAGCGAGGAATAATGTGAGGAAACATACCTGTATTTTGTTATCATGTGCATCCACGAAGCTGGGCTGACTTTCATAAGGGCGTATGGTATGAATATAACGTGCATTCCATTTAGGACGCTTGCCAGCACAGCATGCCACAGTCCAGTCTCCCTTTTGAAGTCTAGAACACAAACCATGTGCTCCCCTTCGGTGTAGTTGCAAGCCACGGAGAGCATTCGACATTGTGCCAACATTGATGCCCTGAAACAAATAAAAATAAATCAATATTGAACTCAATCTACTACAGTATAAAAGCTAGAGAGTTTGTTTTTTCAGTCAAATGTAGTCAGATTAAAAAAAAAAATCCATTTGATAATCCCAATCTTTTAGATAGTTTGTTCGTCCGCTGTATGGAAGTTCGTAATTTTTTAAGTTCGATGATATTTACTGTTTTGGTTGAAAAATATAATGTTAAAAATACATATTTAATAATTTATAAAAATTATACTCCCAATGGCTTTAAGAATAGGGGATGAAAGTTTATTCGTCAGAACTTAGGGATATCAGTTAAATTTATGGAAGGAAGGCGTGCGATGCGTTACAGTAGGTCGGGATAATAGGAGAGCGGAAGAAAGTTTGCATGTAAAACAAGACCGTGAAGACGCGGAGACCGCTATTGATAGACGTAACATAAGTATGCCAAATCATATTTATCATCATCGTAAACCTAATCAATATCCTATTATAAATTTTATGCTCGAATTTAAAAACGGATGATGCCACTTGAGGCCTCTCTTAAATTAACTTGCTCTTTGGGAGTCCTCAGAGCACCGATGTCATTCGAGCTTCCTTCGTCGATGTTATAACGGGGAGTCAGTAATTTTAAAGTTATACTGCTGTAAGCAATGGTAGTATCATTAACCTTGTATTATTCTTATACAACCAGTTAACGATATCAGATAATTTCAGGGTGGCGTGTTATCTCCTTTACTTTTTTCTATTTTTATTAACTCTATTACTCAAAACATCTCTTCCCTCTATCACATGTATGCAGATGATATCCAAATATATCGCTCATCTACCCTTCAAAATCTTGGTTCTGCTGTTGCAGCTATAAATAATGATATGGCTGCAATTTCTGAGTGGAGCAGGCAATATGGGCTAAAGGTCAATCCTGCAAAATCAAAAGCTATCGTTATTGGTAGCTCAGGAATGATCGCGAGGGTTGATTGGCTGAGCATTCCTTCTGTTATTTATAATGGCATCGCTATTCCTTTTTGTGACTCTGTTAAAGATCTTGGTGTATACCTCGGGAATTGTCATGGACAGTGCATGTCAAAGAGCTGAGTCAGAAAGTGTTTGTGGCGATGAGCTCGTTGCGAAGGCTGCAATCATTTCTTCCAATTCCGACCAAAGTTATGCTAGCACATTCTCTCTTTCTATCTATTCTCGATTATGCGGATGCAAGCTTTCTTAATCTGACCGAGGATCAGCTTAATAAACTTGAGCGTCTTCAAAATCTTGCTATTCGGTTCATATTTGGCCTTCGCAAATATGACCATGTTTCCGAATTTCGACAAAAACTCAAGTGGCTTCCTATTCGTCGTCGCCGGGATATGCATGTACTTTATCTTCTGTACTGTGTGTTATTTCATCTAAATACTCCCTCGTATTTAAAAGAGAAGTTCACTTTTCTTGGTGAGCAATCTGGTGTAAGATCGTGCCGTGCGCTGACGCTGTGTATGCCTTATCATAGGACAAAATTTTATAAGCGTTCGTTTAGCGTACGAGCTGTGGAATTGTGGAATGCGCTTCCATTGAGCATACGACGATCCAAATCACTGGCGATATTTAAAAGAGCAGTTAAGGCCCATTATATTGTTAACGACTTTTAATAGTATGTATATATGTACTTACTCATTTATTGTATGTTAAAGTATTTAATTATGTAAGTGTTGTTATTATATATATTAGTTTATTTTTATATTTATTTATTTATTATATTATTTACTTTTTATCTATTTGTGCACACTAGTTTATGTATTAGCATGTAGTTATTTGCATGTATGTATTTTAATATTTGTACCACCAGCAGTCTATTCTCCTCTTCTTTTTTTTCCTAATTCTAAGGTTGCCTGGCAGAGATCGCTATTAAGCGATAAGGCCGCCTTTTGTATTACTACTTCTTTCGATGTTTCTGTTTTTGTTATATTTTAAATGTTGTGGTATACAAATAAAGAGTTTAATAATAATAATAATTTGTTCCGCGCAATTGCAAATTGTGGAGGATTTCTTTGTACGTTTTCTTTTACGTATGTTGTATATTTTGTATAGTTCAAGGGAACAACAAATTCTGACAACGCATTGATACCGCAGACCATAAAAATCTGGTGCTCTTTTTTGACTCTTTGGAGGCATTTATTTTAATTTAAAACAAAAAACCTTCTACTAAATATTTTCACGACAGCGACATCTGTAAGGACTTCCACGTGACGCTATGAAACAGGTGAACTACGGCACTACTTCAAATGAAACGTTTTAACCGCTCGCTTCAATTTCCGCTAGATGTCAGAAACGCTGAGCTCCAGCAATTTATTAAACATGACACTAGATGGCAATAAGGGATGGTGTTCGAAACTAAAACTTTGTAAACAAAATTAAGTTTCAACCTCGCGCCCAAGTCTGCTTCTTTTATTGGAGCCGCTTACTTGCCATTGTTCATAGCTGAAGAAGACAAACAGACTTTTGTAACATCACAAGGAAGTTTTGAAGTTATTACAGTATTAATATTTGTTTTGAAATTTATCTTTATAAAAACTGCTTTACGCTGTTGATTCGTGGGTTATTGTTCTGAACTAAATGCATTTTCCTTGATGCGTAGGAAATATATTGTCACTCTTAATGGACTGCATTTTAAAATGCACAGGGAACTTCTTTGTGAAACTTAAATTCACCTTCCAATTCAAAATTAATTAATAAATTCAAGTAGGCCTAACATAAGCTCTTTTAAAACGTCAGTTTGAAGTGACTCCGCCACCGGTTCTGAATGCAGACTCTACGCAGAAGAAAGCCGGCAAGAAACTTAAGAATGAGAGTGCAGAATTTTTGGCGTATTTATTTATTTAAAACCGAGCCTGATATAAAATGAGCAAATAATATAAAAACATAGTAATAATGATATAGTTTATTAATTAGTTTAAATAAGTACAAACAAATTTTAAACTAACTTTCAAAGTACTCAAAGTCTTTTAACTCGAACAAAGAGTGCTGAAAGTCTCGTGGTTAGGAAATCTTACGGGATGAAGTTCGATCCCCGGCATGCAACTCAAACTTTTCGGAGTTATATGTGTGTTTTATAATGTCACAAGCTTTAGCAGATACCAACATGTTCCCCATAATGTTCTCAAAGTCGAGTAAAGTCTACCGTACTTGGCCAACACAGCCAGCCCAGCCTTCTAATTCGAAGGCTGGGCGAACTTTACTTATTTTTCTTTTGTATTCGAATATTTAATTAAAACTTTTAAATTTGCTCACTTATAAAAAGTGAAAGTTCTACACTGAATAATATACTTAAAATTCTTCATTATATTACACTGAATTGAAGCAGTCACAATTGGTTTTAATTCTTTGTTTACTGATTCATTTATATTTTCCCAATACGAATACCAATCACGACAAACTTAATTATCCTGCAAATAAATGAAATGGCACGAAATAATGATGCGATTTTTTTGAATACACACGAAAATGTAGAATTGACATAAATGTTTGCTCTTTGAGCGTTTAATTAAAATTGAGCGTTAACGTTACTGTTGATGACACTTTAATGAAAAATTTGGGCTTTATTTACAAATTCATCATTTATAATCGAAAAGGTGGTGTTGGCGGCTTATATACAACTATAATGAATATTTATATAACAGGCTATTTACTTAACCCGGCAATATGTTTACGTGCCGGCTCAATTCTTATGGGATAGTTGTCTTATGAGTGGGAATTTCGGGGTTCGATTACCGGCAGGGGCATTTTGATGATTTTCTTTTCTGGTTAGGTGGAAGGCTTCGGCCGCGGCTTACCACCCTACAAGCGATTAAGGGTTCCGGCACAATGCCGCATAGAAACCGAATATGTGCATGGTTTTAACATAACTGCCATTACTTTTACAGGTTAGCCCGCTGCGGATATGATGCCGCGTAGAAACACATTACGGGCAGTGGCATGCACAAAAGCACTGCCTACCCTAAAATTTATATATAACTCATATAAGAGGAGGATTTTTTCCGTTTTATACAATTTTCCACCTGTAAGGTAATGCTGCATACACTGGTAAGAAACCCAGTGCACGCCGCCGATTACGTAAGTTAATTTAACTGCCATAGTCTGCATTAGTCCGCTACCATGTAATACAGCATCATCACTTTCTAATGCCAAGGGCTAACTTGTAGTGGAATAAAATAAAACAATTAACTAACCGCAAGGCAATGCTTATTTTTTTAAAACCGGCTTTTATATATTTTTTTTTAGTATCAGACCTTATAGTAATAGACACTTAATTTTTCAAGCTAATAAAAAAATTATTGAAATAGGTACATATTAAATCCCCGTGTAGTGGGCGTCACCGAAATACAGGAGGGGAGTTTAAGTATATAGGTAGGTGAGGAACCCACGCGCCCATAATATTATGCTACGCAATTTTAACGAGGGGAAGGGATAAATTATATTTAAATGTATCGCAACCTCTGGACTAATTTTCATCTACTACTTCCAGTTCCACACATCCGAACTGAAACTTTGCACAGATATAATGAAGCGATAAAACTACAATAAATAATCATCATCATCATGATGATCAATAGCCTATAACAGTCCACTGATGGACTAAAGGCCTCTCCCAACGGGAGGGTGATCGCCGTGGATGGCAGTAGCAGCACAGAGGTGAGAGAGCTATTACCCTTTCTCCTTTATATTACCCTAGTCACACAACACTCGCAGGAAGATTACGGATAGTGGAAACTTTATTCATATCTGCGAATGTTTTGGGTCGCTAACTATGGACCTCATAAGAAATCGTAGGCAGTCACTCAGCGGATGATACTCGGAGTATCTCAACTCAATCGAATCAGAAATGGGGAGATCCCTACTATAGCTAGATTAGCTCAACGAGTTGCGAAACTGAAATACATTGATAGGGGTACGTAGCATAGGGAAGCGGTAGACGTTTGGGGTCCCAGCGTGCGGAAATGCTTGTTTCAATTTTGGAACTCTCTATAAAAGTAATATGCCCAGCAGTGGACGTCAATCGTGGTGATGGTAATGTTGAGGATTGCTAAAAGCGCGTCTTGTGATTGGTCGTAATTGCACAATTCGTCACCGATTTCGCGGGCTTCTGCTTTAAAATCTTTCATTATTGCACATGCCCAGCCCATGATGATGATGATGATTACTATGACGATAATGATGATGATCAGGATTGCTAAAGCGCGTCTTGTGATAAGTCGCAAGTGTGCACTCCACCGATTGGACGGGCCGGACGCGTAGATTTGCCCTCCGCTTTAAAATGTCTCATTAATGCAAACGACGAGCAGTGGACGTCAATCGGTTGTTGTGATGGTGAAGGTGATGATGGTCGTGATGAGGATTGCTAAAGCGCGTCTTGTGATAAGTCGCAAGTGTGCACGCCACCGATTGGGCGGGCCGAACGCGTAGATTTGGCCTCCGCTTTAAAATGTTTCATTAATGCGCATGGCACGGCGGCGCGGCGTTGCAATTGTGTTCAACGAGCCAGACGACATGTCAAGCACGTGAAACATTCTTGCAAATTCATTTCACAAACGCCAAACGTGCCCGTTGCTTGGCAACAAACTATCACGCTGCTGTAATGCTCCAACGTTGAACGCACAAAAGGCATTATTCCCACGTTCAAGGGGGCCCGAATGCAGGCAATACCTTTGTAAAGGAGAATGTATAACGATTTTATCAATACCCCTCTCGTTATAGAATACTAAGTCAGCTTAAAAAGTTTCCTACTGATATTTTTTTTTTCTTCCACAACGGGTTAGCCCTTATCTGTAATCTCATCTGGTGGCAAGCAATTGTGCAGTCAAGGGCATGGTAACGGGCTTATCTGGTTAACGTCATTGTAGTTATATTAAAATAATAACCGATTACCATTAGTCGTTTTCAACGCGACATTGTACCGTAACGCTCAATCGCTTCGCAGCACTTCTTTGTCGGTAGAATGGTAACTAGCCACGGCCGAACCCACCGGCTCACCGGACCTAACATATAATAAATCCCAATCCCCCTGCCGGGTTCCAATTCCAGACTTCCCGCTCACCATTGGGAGGTCATCAGTAATTAATACTGTGGTACCTACTGGGAAAATAGCACAAACCTAGTATGTATTTTACTTTTAATTGGTATAACAAATATTTCAGGAGTCATTTTTTAATTTTATAAAAAAAATACTGTAACTTGTATTATTACTAAGTCGCCGTCATTTACATCAGTCCTCCTTTTAATTGAAGTCCGCTTAACATTGGTTTTCGTTTTTTTCGTAAAGGTATATAACTGTGCATTTAATCCTAACTTACCGAGTAACAATGACGCCCATAGCAGATCCGTCTGCAGCAGATGTGTGTTCAATGTGCGCTGGACAGTCCTCCAAGGGTCGCGGCGGAGGTATCCAATCGCGAGGCGGCCTCGGCAGCTTCTCCGTTGACACCCACTGCAATGATGGCCAGCCCCGAAAAGACACCACATCACCAGATGATGTTTTCGGTAAACCTGTGTATCAAATTTTAATATTATAAAAGCATTTATTAAACTTGCATTTAAATAGTTTTATGGGCCTCACAAGAAGGCTTTGAGTCACTTAGCGGGCGATGTAGAGAGCGTTGCTCGGCGTATCTCTACGTGACGCAAGCGGCATAAAACCGTGGAATTTGGAAAAGACCTAGGTCCAGCTGCAGTGGACGTCTAACGGTTGCTATAATGTTGATTACACTTGCTTGATGGTCGCGGTTACAGCCTAATTGTTAGGAATTCGACTTCCAATACCTACTGGAAGACCAAGTTCGATATGTAAGTTTCCAGAGAGCTCACAATAATGATGTTGTAAAAAAACTTCTGAACTGAACAGGATAGCTTCTGTGTTTAAGCTTGGTGGATTTGATATCAGAAGAAATACCTACAGAACTAGGTAGTGTCCAAAATATGATGATGGGCCGAAAAGTGGCTAAAGGAACTAAATACTCCCAATTGAAATGGAGTTAACAGCGTAATTTTTAAGCGTTCTAAGTTTATGGAGTGAGTTTTTGTGTCCTTTGTCCTGATATAATACGTGGTAATGCTATTTCTGACTTATCAGGAATATTGAAACGTTTATACCTTTTAATTATAGGTAAATCAGATTTTGTCTAATATCTACATATTTTAATGCGTTCTTTCTCTGCAATCAACAATATCAACGTGTGTTTAACGCCTTTGGTTGCCTGGAAGAGATCGCTATGTAGCGATAAGGCCGCAGATTGTATACTTTTTGTTAAATATTTATTTATAATTATACTATATGTTTATGTGGTGTACAATAAAAGTGTATTCATTCATTCATCAACCCACTACCGGCCCACTGCACGGCACGGGACTTCTCTCAGAATAAGAAGAGCTTAGGCCTTACTCTAACACTCAGGTACTTATTGGATGCCTCCACACGCCTTTGTGCCGCCCTCACATT